>NC_072827.1:9458750-10892500 GCF_027744805.1 Dunckerocampus dactyliophorus | reverse complement strand
GTCAGGCCTACTTTTTTAAGCGTGTATAGACGCAGGTGGAAGACCAGCCAAAAAGGGATGGTTATTTTTACTTTTTTGCTGGTCGGAATTTTCATACGGCTACAGTTCTTTTTCTTCCCCTTTTTCTTCCTTACTTTCATCTTATGGCTCCATGGAATTGATTTCCACCCGCCTGTCTGCTACTACCTTTGTGAGCAACGAGAGAGAAAAGATAGATGGAGAGCCTGAGTCCTCCTTCTAGGAGGGGTTCGCATTCCTCCCTCAGAAGATGCTTTTTGTGCTCACCCTTTTCAGTTTTTGGACCAGAACACAGTGACTATGTGGGCAAAAAAGAGACTCATGTATAGTCTGATGGAGTTATGCGCGGTGTGCTGAGGAGATAGGCACCCTTCAACCCACAGAATCAATTCACCAGTAGAAAACTTCTTCATTGCGCTAAATGGTAACACACCTTGAGAGGCTTGGCCCTTGACACGGGAAAAGAATAGCCGCATCAAACAAGTGTCGTGGGAGATGTAAACATCTTTTCTCTGCCAACCCCAAACTGGCTCATCATCTTGTGTAGGCATGCTGTACCTGTGGGGGTTCTGTGCTTTTGTTTTCTAAAAACACATTTTGAAAGTAATGGGTTTCTAAGGATGCACTGTTGCTGTGTTTTGCTTAAAATGGCTCAGTTTCCCAAGTTTAGATTTGTTTCTTTAAATGAGCTCATCAAGCGCCTCAGACCATCTGTTAATGCGAATGTAACCCAACTTAATTAAAAAATCGAAGTAGACATGAGCCTAAATTTGTGATTGTGCTTTTGAAAAGAGTAGACCTTTTCTTTACCTTTTCTACCTGGTTCCTGGGACCACATTGCTATGGGAGTATTTAAAAAATATATTATTAAAGATGGAAAAGGCTTCTTGAGACATCATCTGTACTTCTGTGAAGAAGGTGTCGGACGTTTCACTCCTCATCCGAAGAGCTTCGTCAGCGAACTAATAAGTGCTGGTAGCTTAGGCCTTAAATACAGTAAGAGTGGGCGGAATTGGTGTGCCAACACCCTCCTCCTATTGGTTCCTTACACTAAGCCTGGGCGGAGTAGTGGTATTGGTAGTGGTTTTGGTCTCAGTGACAACTGAGACCAAAACCCACAGCTCTTAGTCTTGCAAATGAGGTGAAGCCAGGGCCGAGCCAGAACAATAGATGCTAACGAGCCAGTATCAGAGTCGTTCATACCCAATTCAGGGAGCGACACTTCCCTTTTATCGGAGGTGTTAATAGCAGGATAGGATTATACCACTACTGACGAAGCTGACGAAGCTCTTCGGATGAAGAGCGAAACGTCCGACACCTTCTTCACAAAGTACAGATGACGTCTCAAGAAGCCTTTTCCTCGATGGACAACTCCTGTACGACTGAGAGCCTACACAGACGCATTATTAAAGATGCTTCGATCGACTGTATCGGCCGGTTTCCTTAAAAAAGCATGTGATTGGTATATGCCGATAAATGCCTTTCAACGCCAGTCACAAAAGCCGATCACCTCTGACTCGTACTATTGCAGCATGCAGCCTATTGCGGTCGCCCCCCGCCCAATTTCCTTGACTTTGCACAGGCATGCCAAACCATAAAACAAGTGCGGAACTTACCTGCCGTTTGTAAGAGTGATACAAATTGTGCACCCTGCAAAACATGCCGCGAAAAATATCTTCCTAGGGTAGCACGTTACAAAGCTTTAATTTAATACGGCATTCGAAGAACAAACACTTGACGGAGTATGGTGAGTTTTCGATGCTCACGGTGTGATCATCAATCAAACGGCACCTAGTGTAGCCTTAACGCTGAACACTTGCTCGTATGCGCTTGACAGTCAGAAGTCAAAAGCAAATAGCCTGAAAAATAATTAAATTCATGGGACTAGATGACCAGCCTCTGTAAGCAGTGGAAGACACAGGGTTTGCTGACTGCTCTCTCACTTGGGGGTACAATTGTACCCCCTTATATGGCACCCCTGGCCGCTAGCAGTCATCATAAATAAATGTTAAAAATTACAGTTAATCTATATGGTCGGTGTCAGTGTGGGATGACTTCACTCATGGATGGTTGGTATCGGAATCAGCAGCATAAAACCCTGATCATCAAAAAATGAGAGCAATACAGTCGTCCCTCACTGTATCGCGGTTCAAATATCGCTCCCTCACTTTACCACAGTTAAAAAAATATATAATAATAATAATAATAATAATAATAATAATAATAATAATAATAAATGATCACTGTGTCGTGGTTGACTATGGCCTATTAGTCAAAAAATATTGAAAGACAAGTTACATGTAATATTCTGGTCACCAGGCATCAGTAATGCTATGAGACATGACGTTAGATTACATTACATTTCACACCGCATGGAGACTGGCTACTGAGACACCACAGCCGAGCCGGCATGCCATGGCTGAGTTCAAGTGGGTAAAAAAAAAAAAGGTTCCCCTCTCGGTCCGTTTTTGACTTCTTTGCATTTCTTCCCCGTTCCATTTGAAACACTTTCCTTAAGTTTAGAATAAGTAAATTGGAGAGGCTAACTAGTTAGCTTGCTATGCTAGCGGCAGACATTTTTTTGTCCCCGCACTGATCCCATAGCATGCACAATGTGATGTAGACTAAGAATAATAGAGTGTAGAAGTGACTATAATGTGTTATTTCATGTCTAAAGGTCTGTAATAATGTTAAAACCCGTATTTAGAAAGTCATAAACAGCTTTTCTGTGCTCTATCTACGAAAATATTCAGTTTATTAGTATCACATCCTACTTCGTGGAAATTCACTTATCGTGGTTGGGTCTGGAACCAATTAACCGTGATAAACAAGGGCCGACTGTATATTTGGTTACAGCGCTGGATTGTTACAGTTTCTATTTAGCAGTTGCCGTGCGCCTCTAGAAAGTGAAGTTTGTGTCAGAGTGAAAGGTAAGTTTGTGTGAGAGAGTGAGAACTATGCATCTTTTGTGTGTCTGCCTCTTCTCCCAGTATTTCTCTATCAGTTGTATTTAAGTGTTGTGCAACTCTGTGCAATGTGTGTGTGTGTCAAGAAGGCCTTCTATGACAAGCTATTAAACTAAGAATGCATTGAACTGTTGACTGAGTTGAAAAATGTAGGACTAATATCAAACGGAATGTCAAATGTTTCCTGTTACTCACAGTAATAACAACTTTATGTTTTTTTTTTTTTTTTTTAAAAGCTTTAAAAAAATCAATGACACCCTGCGCATGCAGAATGGTACGTGAGCATGTGCAGTCCTTTCTTATTTCCTCCACTGTACACATTTAAACACGATAGCATCTACACATGTACAACCCTGACCTTGTTCAAAGATCAACAAACTTGGTAATAGCATCAGACCGGTTGAGGACACTATTTGGATGCTCTCAACTTGTGTGTTTTGAATTCTTTGCAGCGTCTTCAACATCCTGTCCGGTATAATCTGCAGTTTTCTTTTCATTGATGTCAGGGTCAAGGCTGTAAACACCCGCGGGGTCCAGAATGTTTGCTCTTTAGTCCTTTAACTGAAGGCAAAAGTAATTGGTTCATACACAAATGCCAAATATAACATCCATGGAATGTAACGAAAAACTTTCCCTTGGCATCCCCTCACTTGTTAACTTATTGCTACAGTCTCAAGTTTCCAGTGAATTCTAACTCTTCGGCATGTCAAGACCTTTTAGACGATTCTATGCTTCCAAATTTGTGGGAACAGTTTGAGGAAGTGGCCGAGGCCCACAAAGACTTGGACAACTTCTATGATGGTGATACAAACACTGATGTTTACCCAAAAGTTTTGGTCAGCTCTAGTTGAAACTGTCACACATATTTGAAAACAAGGGCTTGCGATATGTTGCATTGTATCTGATACAAATATGTAGGTAAAGTATATATGAACAGTGTATTGGATTTATTTAATGACAATCACTTGATGTAACTAACTAACCAACCAATCAGTGATTTTCAGGTCCCTTGGTTTAACATCTCTAAGCTCCTTTGGAAATGTATAAGTACACCAATGTCACTGGATTGATGGATTGACAACATTGGATTTTGGATAACTTGGATATAAAAGTAAACATTCAATATAGCGAAGCTGTTATATCAGTACTTTTGTGAAGTTTCAGTGTCTTTGGGTACATGTGCTACTTGCTTTTTCTCTCAGTTGAATCACATTATTGGCGCCATCTTACCGAGCATAAACAAATAATGCATGATTATTAGCATTCTTGAATTTAACTGTTCATTTTTTAGAAGGGAGAAAAGCCCATTTACATTTTCAAGATATACTTCACATACTGTATTTATATGTGACGCTATGACGCTTTATTTTTTAATGCTAAATCTGCCAAATTGGTGGTGGTTGTGCTTTTTTTAAATCTAATACTCAGCTAAATATTCATAGCTACATTTAGTGATTCTCACGCTTAGTAATAATGTACAGTCCATCCAAGCATCCATCCATCCATTTTCTTCTGCTTATCTGGATTTGGGTTGCGTGGGCAGCGGTCTCAGTCGGGAGGCCCAGACTTCTTGGTCCCCAGTCACCTCTTCCATTTCCACCGGGAGGACACCGAGGCACTCCCCGGCCAGCTGTGAGACATAATCTCTCCAGCGTGTCCTAGGTCTGCCCCGAGGTCTCCTCCCGGCTGGGCATGCCCGGAACACCTCACCAGGGAGGAGGCATCCGGACGAGATGCCCTAGGCACCTACTCTACTCTACTACAGCGACTGTACTCTGAGGTCCTCCCGGATGACCCTGTCTCTTAGGGTGAGTCCAGCCAGCCTCTCGTTCTTCGATCACGACCCAAAACTCATGACCATAGGTGAGGGTGGGAACATAGATCGACTGGTAAGTTGAGAATTTTGCCTTCCGGCTCCGCATGTCGATCTCACGTTCCAACCTTCCCTCACTCGTGAACAAGACCCCGAGATACTTAAACTCCTACACCCGGGGCAAGCGCTCACTCCCAACTCGATAGGTCCCATCCACCCTTTTTCAACTGAGAACCATGGCCTGAGGAAATGTACAGTGAATATTATAATACTATAAAAAACATGGACAAAAGAGGCACTGTATTTGCTGTTTCTTTCGGAAATGCCAACATCAAACTATTTTTGCTGTCAGTTGACTTTGGTGCAGATTTTCGTCCACCTCCAGTGCAGAGACTCTCTGCCAAAGTCATTGTGTTGAATGTGGGAGTGTGAGGTTTTTAAGGGGCAGAGCAGGTCAATGATGGCACTCGCTGTGAGTGCCCAACTGTCACCTTCTGTTTTGGTTCACTGCCAGTTGTGTGGTTTGACTTCCAGTTGACTTCAGCTCCAGATGTTCCCAACAAATATGCTGTGTGTGTGTGTGTGTGTGTTTGTGTGTGTAATATTCTGGCTGCAGTTGTCTTGTGACCATATGCTTATCTGTACAGTAAAATTGCTTGTGTGTTCTTCTCTCCTGTTTTGTTTTACTACCAAAACTTTGAACTATAGTGGATTAGCCCATTTTCAAGCAATTTTGCAGTGATATTTGTAGAAGACCAGTGAAGAGGCTAAGATACCATCTGTAGGGAAAAAAAGAAAATTAAATGCAATGGAAAGACACAAGGCTCCTTTTTGCAACAACATAAAATTCCAAGCCGTTTTATTATCATTGCCTCTTATACTGCAGATACAATAAAATCCACAGTTGAATGCTATTGAATCACAGCTTCCTGCTTCTTAACAAACCTTCCACTCTTAAAAACAATGCATACATTAATACATAATGTTGGATACACTCCACATATTTATCTTAAGATGTATGCCAGGATTACTCAAAATTTAAAGAACAGCTTTACGAGCGACGTATGAACAGAATCCTTACATGTGATTTGTCCTTCATAAGGTCTGTCAAGTGTGTGGAATCGATGAGCAATCGCGCCTTGAAGAACCTGAGACTTAATGGAGTGCACTACTTAAGGCCCTGTCACACCTTGACGATTTAGTCATCTTACGCCAACGTATGAAAAATGTGGCCAATACGCTGGCGTACGTTGAATAAGTTATGGGTAAGTTTTGTATAAGTTAAGAGCACGCCGGCATATGTTGTAGTACGTCCAAGTCGTCCAAAAATGTTGTGCATGCACAAAACTTTTCGACGTATGTCAACGTATGATTCATACGTCCCGCATACGCGGGCAATAAGTTATGCAATCGTTGACGCCCGTTCACACACGCTATATGTAAGTTACGCACAAGTTGTAATACGTCAACATACCTTGAGATAAAGCTGTGTCTTCTTGGCTCTCTTCTTGGCAAGGGTTGGCTCAGAGGAGATAGAGACCGCTGGGGAAGCAACTTCCGATACCATTGACGATGCCTGAGAGGCGTTAGAACCTATGTCATCTTCATCAGAGTGAGAGTGGGAGGGGGAGGCTGTGGGTGGTGATGGATCCCTCCGTCACTGCCCTGATACTTCTTGGCAGCGGTCTTCGAAATTTTCTTCGGCATGATGGTGATGTTGACAATGCGATGTCTAGTGAGGTTATGATTTGCGTCATCAAGTGGCAGCCTTTTTTATAGGCTACGGCACGTCATCGTCGGCCATACGCTGCCCTGCGGTTTGCATAAGTTAGACTGCCGTTGGGCATAAGTTGTGAACGCCGGCAACACGCTACGCATTCGTTGGTATAAGTTGTCTATAAGTTATAGAAACGTTCTATATAAGTTACTCATATGTCATGTATACGTCAAACTCGTTATGAATACGCTATGTATACGCCCAAAATTGGAAAAAAAACCCTCCACAGTTCAACGTATGCCATAAAAATGATCACGTCGGGCACACGCTGGCTAAATCGTCAAGGTGTGACAGGGCCTTTAGCTACAAACAGCAGAGGCTCTGTTGAATCACTGTGATAGTATGGTAATATGGACACGGGACAGAATGCTTGGACAAACTACGATATTGAAGGAAACTGTAGCAGACAACTTTATGTCGAGTCGATGTTGCCTGATGGGCAACTATCAGTGGACCTTGTGTGAGGGGAAGCAGATCTAGTTGTTGTCTTGAGCCACTGATGTCAAGGCAGGCTTGTCAGCTGAGAGATGTTACTTTACGCTGCCATGTGAGAGCTATTTTGTTCTTTTTAAAAAAACATAGAATCTTTAATTATTAAAGGAGTTGTTAAAAAACACACTATATACATATATTTTGCTACAGCACAGAAAAATAATCAATTAATTGATACTTCATCTTTCCCATTGCCAAAATTTTTACATTTTGCCCCAAATACAGCTGAGCCAAAAGGCAAAGCTCTCAATTTATCGTTCGATCTATATTCCTAACCTCACCGATGGTCATGAGCTTTGGGTAGTGGCCAAAAGGACAAGATTGCGGGCACAAGCGGCTGGGATGAGTTTTCTCTGTAGGGTGGCTGGACTCTCCCTTCATGATAAGGTGAGAAGCATTGTCATCCGGGACATACTTGGTGTAGGACCGCTGCTCATGTGTATTCAGAGGAGCCAGATGAGGTGGTCTCGGGCATCTGGTCAGGATGCCACCCTGGGGAGGTGTTCAGGGCATGTCCGACTAATAGGAGGCCTTGGGGAAGACCCAGGACATGTTGGAAAGACTATGTCTCTCAAAAGACCTGGAAACATCTCGGGATCCGCCGGGAGGAGCTGGATGGAGTAGCCGGCGGAGGTAGGAAGTCTGGGCTTCACTGCTTAGGCTGCTGCCCTCGTGACCCGACCCCGGATAAGCGGAAGATGATGGATGGATGGCTGGATGGACATTTTCTAACAAACAGATCTCATACAGCACCAATTCCAGCCTTAGAAAGATGACAATGTATGGTTTTTAGATATTTGAGTACCATGAACTGTGAACTGGTGCAGTTGTGTGTGACACGTTCTCTGAACCTGCTGACTAAAAAAAAACATGAAATAGTCAAAAATTAAAAGTTGAGGTACACTCAAAACTTGCTTATTCTTTGCAATTAATGCCACATCATCAAAAATAAAAACTGCACAAGTTAAGTTCATGAAAAATAGAGGGAAATAAAAGGTTGTACTCAGAGAAATATGTGAGTGATAATAGTAATGATTGGACAACACATGACTTTCCGATTTGAATACATATTTAACTTAATTTTTTATTCATGCGGAGTAAATTGGCCGCATAACTACAACCTAGCGTCTTACTTTGGTGTGTCTGGGGTGTTACAAGCAAAACAGAAGGCGTTCAAGGCACTTCGCGTGCTAATTAAGGCGCGTGATGGTGGCTGACACAAAAGGTAACAATTGATATTGGATTTCCAAAGTTCCTGTACTTTGTGGGTATTATTGTGTAACAGAAATTTTCTGCGTGTTTTGCAGACATCACATCAATAATGACTTCCACTGCAAATCATTTCACATGATGTAATTAGATTTAATACTGGAGCCCACTAAATAAAACCATGTCATTCCTGTCGGGTTTTTGTGTCCTTTTTTCCCCTCAATGTCCAGCACTAAATCAACCCTTAATCAAGCGAACACCAAACAATATTCAAGATTCATTTTATCATTTATAATGTAACAATAACAACCTTGGAATTTCCATTTCATCACAAAACAATTTAAAAATCTACATGGGATAGAAGATCCTTGTAAACAGCAGCTTCGGAGATGTGCATCATATATTTGTCCCTTGCTATCCTGGAAGTGACATTATAAGGAAGGTTCATAAAAGAGACACTGAGATAAACAGATGATGGCAGTGACACCAGAGGGAACAGATGGATGAATAACAGAAAGTATTTGCTCCGTTTACAGTTTTACTCAGGCCACACTTGCAGTAATGTGTTTTTGACTCCCATTGCCTTGAAATTGCACTTCATCCGGCGCGCTGCAGCACAGCCCTCTTTCCCTCTTTTTTTATTGAATCTCATCAGTTAAAACGGCCCGGCTGCAGCTGAGATACCACTCGCAGCCGATGCGTCCTGACAGACCGCAATTAAATGAGGAAGTGTAACATATGAATATTAGAAAGAACTCTGACACAAACATTATCCCCTTCTTTTGTTGCATTATGCAGCTTGTCATCAGGGGGGGCTCCACTCATCCATTACGATAAAGTTTATGTCTCCACTCTCCGCTACGTCCTCGTCCGCCGCTTACGTGGCGCCCCCTCTCTCCCCTAAAGCTGTTTGTTAACAGCTGTAAATATAATCATTATGCACACATAAACGCTCCAGCCCAAGATAGGGTTTTGTCGGTCTTTATATCTCAATTTGGCTCTTCCCGATCCATACTGTGGGCGGCAGGATGCATCACATGCAAATAACTGTGAGACCTGTTCAATATCTTATTTATATGTGCATCCACTTACAGTACAACACCAATGAAGGCTGAGGTATTGTCGTTTAGTTGGGCAACACAATCTGAATGTCACTGACAGCGTGTATGTGTGTCATTGTGTCTATTTGTGTGAGTCAATCGACAAAGCCCATACTTTAATCCGATTTCAGGTACATCACAGTGCAAAGATAAGGCAGCTTCGTTCCTGACAGACTTCATGTCTCCTGCGCTCAATAAGAGCATCTCTCTGAGATGCCACTTCCTGCAAATGTGTGTGCGTGTGTGTGTGTGTGTGTGTGTGTGTGTGTGCGCGCTTCTCTGTGTGACTACCACCATGGTGCAGAACCAGTGGGTCATCTCTGGGCCGTAGACCATGTATGACCTCATCTCAACCTGACACCCCACATCCACTCAGATGGCTCAACAAGCGATTGCCAATCTTTCAGTCTGTCTGCATACCTCTCCTGGCATTTCTTGCAGTTTTGCCTTCTTTGTGTGGGCCAAGTCTGTATAGTCTGTCCATAGTGCAACCCAGGGGCCCTAGTAAAAATACAAATAGCAAGAGAAAAAAGTTGTAATCTGACTAAATAATTTTTATGGAACTAAAGTAATATTATGACAAAAAATGACCTAACTTTAGCAGCATAAAGTTGAAATATTGAATAATTTATTTATTTACTTTTTAAAGTTGTAATATTATGAGAAACAAATCAATGAAGTTGTTATTTTGGGAAAATTAGGCTGTGGAAGAAAACTTATCCTATGAGAATAAGGTTAAAATATTATGGGAATAAAGTAATAACTAGAAGAAAATTTTCAAGAAGAAAATTGGAATAATTGAAAAATGTAAAGGAAAAACAGCAGAAATGGGGGAAAAAAAAAACAGCTGGAATTTGACGAGAATGAAGTAAAAATTTTATGGGAATAAAGTCAGAATTCCGAGAAGAAAATTACTTGAAGAAAGTTGAAATAGTTGGAAAACAGCTGCAATTTTACGAGACTAAAGTCAAAATATTACAGGAGTAAAGTTCTAATTACGAGAAAAAAATTACTTAAAGTTAAAATGGTTGAAAAATTGAAAAAACAAAAGATGGGAAAGAAAGGTGTCATTTTGCGAGACGAAAATAAAAATATTACGGGAAGGAAGTCATAATTACAAGAAAAAAAATATTTACTTGAAGAAAGTTGAAAAAAAAAAACAGAAATGGAGGAAAAAAGCTGTAATTTTATGCAAATAAAGTCAAACTATTAAGATAAAAAGCACATCCTAATGAGAAAACAGTCACAATTTTACGAGAGTAATTTCGTCATGTTATGACGAAAAATAATGCCATTTTAGTAGCACAGAGGTGAAATATTAAAGAAAAAATATTATTTTTTAAAAGTCATATAGACACAAAAAAAAACATATTAAAGTTGTCATTTTGGGAAAATTAGTTTGGGATAGCAGTCATAATAATAACAATAATAATAATAAATAATTTGATTTTATATAGCGCTTTTCAAGGTACCCAAAGCACTTCACATTATTCATTCACTCCTCATTCACACACTGGTGGTGGTAAGCTACATCTGTAGCCAAAGCTGACGGGAGCTTGACTGACGGAAACATGGCCGCCAATTGGCGGCTACGGCTTCTCATAATACTACGGGAATAAAGTCGAAATGTAATGGGAATAAGTCATAATTATGAGAAGAAAATGTACTAGAAGAAAGTTGAAATATTTGAAAAATGCCAAAAATAAATAAATTAATTAATTAAAATGGGGGGGAAAAAAGAGCAAAGTTCATATTAATATTACGCTTTTTCACCGATATCACAAAGCTGAAATGCAGGCTATTTTTCTTGAAATATGTATAACTTGATATGTGCATGGGTTGGTTTACAAAATATCAAAGTGGCCGTTGCATCCTTTCATTTTTCAGTGTATGGCCCTCGGTGGAAAAAGTCGGGACACCTCTTGTACAGGGCTTTATGGTGCTTTCCAAACAATGTATAAAATGGGATCAGAAGATAAGAGCTCCAATTTCTCCAGCAGCACGTGTGTGTTCTGCATATGCTAATAATGTTAAGCCCTGCACAAACATGTTCCACAAACATGGCTAAAAACTCCGTCTTGTGTGAACCCACGAGGGTGAGCGATGTAGATTTAGTCGCCCTTTGTTTGTTTGGGCCGTATGCTGGCAGGATTCGACAGAACAAGAGTTTGAAGATGTAAACCACACGTGTTCTTCCCCTCCCTCTTGTCTGCACGTGTGCACTAACACACGTGCATGTACTTCTGCTAATATACAAACTACTGCATTGGCACTTTGCATCAACACACTTCCTCCACATGAACGTGCATCGCGATTATCAGAAGTCACTTTCAGGAAATAACCAAGTTGTACTCTATGCATGTCAATCAATCAGTTGTTTTGGGAGTTGAAGGACCCTCAAAAGGGGGGGAATTACATGGTAGAATTACTCCGTATTGAGTAGTATTGGTATTACATGTCATTATCTGTTTTTAACTTTATATTTGTGTATGTTTTGTTGGGAAGATGTCTGTTGATCTGTTGTCATTATGTGGTCGGAGGCTGATATAAAGGAATGTACAATAAACGCCTCTTCTCTTTCACTGTCAAGCTGTGTCTGAGTACAGTTTTAATATTGTACAACAATTAACTACAATCACAAAAAAAATAAGTTGTTCTTAAATAGCGATTTCCACTACTGTGCAGTGTAGTTTGTTTGGAGAAGTGAAAAAAGATGTACACAATACCTCAAAACTCGGGCACGGAAGCATTAGTTGAGGGGCTGCAATGGGTTAGTAACATAAAATTGACAAAAATAGACATGGTGATATTCTACAAATATGCTTCTTATCCGATAGCATACACACAAACATAATGGTAAAACATGCAGTCCATTTTTAAAATTAGTTTTCACCCAAAATGCACCTACCTGCCCTAACCCTAACATCCGTATGTGCAGTACATAATAGCTCTTTTGTAGTTGGTAGTAGACATTTTTGAAGGAATTCTCATTCACCGTTGTAAAGGCTGTTGCTTCTCTTTAGTCTTTCGTACTGATTCTTTGGACCACATTGCTATCGGCGAAGTTGTCAATGATCACACAATTTAAAAGGCTTTCAAAGTGTATAAAAAAAAAGGAAAAAAGAGGACCAATATATTTGGTTACAGTGCTGGACTCTATCATCAATGAAAGTAAAGTTTTTGTAGCAGTTTCCTCGACCCTCTAGACAGGTGAAAGTTAAGTTTGTGTAGAAGTGAGTTAACTTTGAGTGAGAATCTGCATCTATTGTGCGTCTCCCAGTAATTTTCCATGAGTCGTATGTAAGTGTTGCGCCACACTGATTGTGCTATGTGAGTGTTTGCATGTCAAGAAGGCCCTCTATGAGTAGCTGTTAGACTGAATCCATAGGAGTAACAATAATTTCTAACAGTATTCTTATTATACCTTTTGCCATATTTGTTTGGGTAGTAAAGTATAAAAACTTGTGGTCCACTCAGATATTGTCTGACATCGTTTTGCAGTTTATTATTATGGAAAAAAAAAAAATCTACTTTGGATGTCGGGGCAGTTGCTGTTGAGAGGCTGTTTCTATTCTATTATTCATGCTGTTCTATAATTTATTTACAGTAAACAAATGTTAGTGCATTTTGACCACATTTTTAATACTAAACTTACAAAAGTGAAACCATCACCTCATGGGTTTTTACACTAAACTGTTAGAATGCTGATAGCAAGTGATGTAATAAGTTTCTGTTTCTTCCACCCTTGGTTTCTGTGGACCGCTGGGATCTACAGTACTTCCTCTTACATGGAGTTAGACTGGTGGGAAAATCATTTTAAAGATTGTCATTGCAAATCGAGTCATTCTTCATATGTGGCGGAATCTCTCATTCGCGTTGACAGTTTTTCAGTTCCGAATTCTGTTGCCTTTTTGTTCTACGCTTGCTGGTCATTGCCAACAGGGTCAAGTCTGACAGCCAAGTCACTACTTGGGAAGCCGGACAAACTTGCCTGAAGCCAGAGCTTTGACTTAGTACAACCAAACGTCTCCAGATGCATGGCTGTGAATATGGCAGCACAGAAAACGGCTTGCACACACAGTAACGCAAAATAAACAGTCCATGTTCAGTGGAATGAGCTCTTGTTCGTTCTCTAGAGTTTTCCACTCAAAAGATTGCACAGGTATAAGGTATTTATTCCTGCACTTCAGGAAAATGCTCATATTCTGGCTCACAAAGAAACAAACATACGCTCTGAGTGCATTGAGCTCCACCAAGACCAAAAAGTAGATTTGTCCCTGCTAGTGTAATAGCAGGGTTTCCCCTAGAATTAATTTAGAAGCTGTGGTGGTGGGCTGCATGAGAGGGTGGACTGCCGCCGCTGTGTCGTGCCGCTGCTGAGTCTGCAATTTATTTTATTTTTTTAAAAGACAAATAGCAATTTTTTGACTTATTTATTAACTTATTTATTTAACTTTTTTCAACAACTAGCAGAACATGAACAAAGAGCATTGCAAAAAGAACTGTTCATTTAACGGCAACGTTGCTGAGAGCACAGCCAACATTTAAATGGCACTTCATTTACAAAGCACATCTCCACTCAGTGTGCTCATTTGACATTAAATACAGGCGTCATGTTTGAATAGAACACTTATAAAAAATACTAAGAGCATGGCAGACAGGCAAGTCAATGCTTATCAAAATAAAGTGCAGTGAAACATTTTTATATTTGAAATTGTTTTTTAAACTAACTGTGGTCAATATGTGCGTAAATAATAAGCCATATATGTATCTATATAGCATATATACTCCTGATCAAAATGTTAAGACCAGTTGAAAAATTGCTAGAATTTGCATTTTGCACAAGAGGCAAGAAGGAGGAGTGAGACAAAAAACACTTTGAAAAAGTAATTTATTGAAAACAACAATTAAACTGAAATAGGCGGTTTATTAGCTGATCAAAGTTTAAGACCATATCTCAAAAAATAACAAAAAACTCTCCGAACCAGAACAAAAAATGTTCTCAGTAGGACTCAGTAATGAGAAGCTCCACCGTTCTTGTTAATCACTTCAAAAATTGCTTTGGGCATGCTTGATGCAAGTGTTTCCAGGAGGCTAGTGGGAACATTGCTCCAAGTGGTGAAGATGGCTTCACCAAGGGCATCAACTGTCTGGAACTGATGGCCATTTTTATAAACTTCCCTTGCCATCCATCCCCGAATGTTGTCTATGGGATTTAAATGAGGGGAACATGCAGGACTGTCCAAAAGAGTGATGTTATTCTCCCTGAAGAAGTCCTTGGTCAAGCGAGCATTGTGAACTGCAGCGTTGTCCTGTTGAAAAACCCAGCTGTTACCACACAGACGAGGGCCCTCAGTCATGAGGGATGCCCGCTGCAACATCTGCACGTAAGCAGCCACCGTTTGACGACCCTGCACCACCTGAATCTCCGGTGTTCCACTGAATGAAAAAGCACCCCAGACCATGATGGACCCCCCTCCACTGTGCACACCAAACCTCAGCACATTGCTGCTGAGGCTGCGAGAGGCCTTGCTTATGCAGCTCCACAATCCGTCCACGTTCAAAAAGAGAAAGCTTCTTAGCTTTAGCCATCAGGAGGGCATGACAGTGTGAATGCATGACAGAAAATGACAATTTTGAGCAAATTTATAGCTTTATAGCCTGCGGTCTTATACTTTTGATCAGCTGATAAACAACCTATTTCAGTTTAATTGTTGTCTTCAATAAATTACTTTTTCAAAATGCTTTTTGTCTCACTCCCCCTTCTTGTTTTTGCCTATTGTAGCTCTACTTAAAACCTCATTAAGATCCAAATGTGCAAAATTCTAGCAATTTTTCAACTGGTCTTAAGATTTTGATCAGGAGTGTATGTTCTATATAAGTGTGAGCACCCCTGGTGTACAGAGACAGCAAAGCACATGTAAGACAGCCAAACTGTCTGTAAAACAGATCCACTATTAATATAAGTAACTGTTTTTGCAGTCCTAGATCCGTCCTATTCCACACAAAAATTTCATGCTTAGGGGTGTAACAAACTGATGCGTTTGTGTTCGGACTGAATCATTACACAGCAATACCAAACCAAAAGTTCCGTACCAATTTCCCACCTGGCACACATTTCAAACTTAAAAAAAAAAATATTTAAAAACTTAGTAAACACAAAAGCTGAGCAGTTGTATGTTTGACCCATTCACACAAATGCGTGCAGCAATATTCCCTCGAATTTTTCAAGTGTCTGAGCACACACATTAACGCATGAGAATTTCTTGGATCTCTATGAGCGCCATCAGACGTGCACGCCTGTAGTGTCACACCCGTTCAAAACCTGAGAACTTTAGGTAGTCCAACTTTCATTCTGTGGCATTTTGTATATGAGTGGGTTCATAAGAAGGCGTATCTCACAATGTAGCTTTTTATTTGTCAACCTCAGACAAAACAAGCTGTAGAACTGTCTCACCCAATGAATGACCTGAATTTTGTCAGAAACCCCTAGTTTGTCATTTCATTTTCCATTTTTTTCTTGTTTACCATTTATTTTGTTAATTATATATACTCCCATTTCCTTTCTGTTTTGCAACAGCCGGTTGTGGCATTATTTCATCCTGGAAATGTACTTGAAATTGATGCCTTTTTTGTTGCATATGTTTACTTTTGTCCAAAAAAAAAAAAAATAAATAAAAAAATGTCAACTGAAAAAAAACAACCTTCTTCCAGTCTCTTCGGCAACACTTGGGGAAAAGTCGGCGTAAAACGTCCAGTTCTCGGTAAATTCGGCCATCAAAATAAAAGCAAGCTAGTACTACATGCACGGTTAAACTACACATGACATTCAGTCCACCCTTGCTACTTTCAGAGCAGCCCTTTGTCATTCGAAAAAAAAAAAAACAGCGCTATGTATGACGTAACGCACTGTTAATGCATTGATTGGCTGCATAAGTAAAAATACTGTAAATGTTATCAATGGCTGGACAGTGTTCGTCATTGTGTTATATGTTGTTACCGCTTGTTGTCGTCTGTCACTCACGGAGTTGTATTGCAAAATGGTATAGAATAAATTATGTTTATTTTATTTACAATTCATGTTGGATTTCATTTTGTGCGCCGCGGGAGCAGTACGCGATTGCGCAGGCGTGCAGCTTAGTGGGAACATTGGCCTGCAGTTTGGAAAACAAACGGCAACAAAGGCTTCCTTACTGTCTGTCGTCCACAAGTCGCAGACATTCTTCGTGTGTGTTTTAGTGCTTGTCCATCATATACTTTCATTTATGTTCCAACACATTACAGGTAGTTTACTCCTATTTTCGGTGGGAACATTGGGGAACAATTTGAGAGTGATCAAGAGTGGTGATTTTTGTTCGTAAATGAGAGGCTCTGAAAGATTATCATCAGGAAGTGAGGACGTGGGTGGGTCATGCAGGGACACATTTAAATGGTTCGACAGTTGACGTGCACATTTGAGCACTGCTCAGGAACATATTTGATTGGCAAAAATGAGGATGATTGGCCAAAATGCGTGGATTGGACAAAGTTACGAATTTGAACATTGTAAAATCCTGTAGGGTTTGAACATTTTTATCGGTATCTCAATTTATTTGGCAGTGGCGGGTGGTCTTGGACAGTAATCCCCCATGAATAGCTGGTATGTATTGTGTGTGTGTGTTTATTTATTTTTTAGCAAAATCATGATTTGCGAAACCTAGCACACAATTAAAACCCACTGATTAAAGTATCTGTACATATATGCCGAAAACCAGGGATGTAAATCTCTTTGTGGTAGACAATTCGATTCAAACCTAGGCAACAATAGGGCGTGCTAGCCCTAGCTAGCTAGCCGGCACGTTAGCATTCTCGTCTGAAGCATGCGCGACAATCCTCTTGCGTTGTTTATAAGACACTGTCAGCTGAGTGCTTCTCTTGCGATACCCGGTGCATGTCTCCACAATCGGTTAATCTAAATATGTATGGCTGATAATTATCGATACAGGAGGCTTCTTCCGGCAAATTGAAATCGTTCCCTGCTCAAACCAGATATCCGGTCGCATCGGTTTATGATTCACAACCCCACTTAAAATGTGATAAGTGTACAGCATGTTAGTATAGCAAAGCATGCTGTCGGTGAGTAGTCTGTATTTTCACTTAGGGCCTTCACTTATTTGTTATCTGTACTGAGTAACAGAAATACACATATTTGTGCTCTACTCTCGACAAGCAAAAGCACATTATTATATTGTGCTTTCCTTTCATGCTCATTTTCAGAGTTTTATAAGTTCTCAGTAACATCCAGCTGATAAAATACAGATTTAGAGCAAATACCGAGGACATATTTTTGGTTTTACACTTGTTTTTCCCTCCTGCTGTTTGGTTCAGTTTCTTAGTAGTCTGCACAGACAGTTTTCTTTATACCAGCTGGTCAATATTTTTCTTTGTAAATCCTTGTTTCAATCTCTGAAAAAAGTGTGACTAAGGAGGTCCAGCAAAAATCTCCTTAGCGGCAACTGTCGACAGAAATGGTTATTTTGGCTAGCACTGCTTTTACTGTTAAGTGTGGTCTTTTCTCTCATGTTGGTTTTGACCAAAGGTGAACCTCAATCGGCCATTATTCTTTTTAACACAAAGAGCCGTTTATGCAGCCATTTACTGCACACACACACACACACACACACACACACACACACACACACACACACACACACACACACACATTCTCCCTCTGCTTGCTTCATCTGCTTGACCTTCACTCTGGGAAAACAGATTTAGTAATGGGACCAGTGACCAATGGCAGGACCTTTCAACCTCAGCCTCATCACTCTTGCTTGTTGCGGGTGAATAAGAGATGGATCCCGAAGAAGAGCATTGGTGCACTGAGCTTGCCATTAAATATTTTGTTTGGGCTTCCTTTGTGGAGTGGTTTTAACCCAGGTGACCTCAAATCGGGAACAGTCTACAGTATACTAATGTGATGGAGACGCTCGCATCTTCCTCTGCGACGGAGCGCCGTGGCCATCTTGTTTATGTATGTGTGTTCCACAGTGGAAGAAGATGCGATCGTCTTCATCACATACATTGACAAATATGATACCAAGCGATTTGTGAGCTCTGATTTTTTTAGAGGAGGCATTTTTCTGATGCAGATGTATTAGTGTTATGAACGCATAATGTTTTCAGAAGTCAAACTCTTTACTTAAACGACCCAGCAACTAAGCGGAGCTACATTCCTCGTCATGGGAATCCGCCCAGAACTGGACTCACGGGGCCAAGTAGGGGGGTAAGTCACTGCTGATGTACTACACTGCTGATGTCAAAAATCCAAACCATCCCTTTAAGTGACGTCAGCCAGCAGTTTTAAGTCTGAAGGCCCCAGGGAGATTACATTGACATGGTAACACATAGAAGCTCAAATTTCATTGGACAAAAACATTTAACACACGCACACATGCTGGAAGCAGTACAGCCAAGAGACAAGCTAGGAAATTAAGATAATAGACTTTTGGAAATAAATGATCATTCATTTCATGGGACAAATAATTTAATTTAATTTGTAGGTCATTGCTTCTGATAAGCCAGCAGAGACGGCCTTGCTGGCCTTGACTCTAACTCTTCTGCTCCTTAACTGCTGCATAGAAACAAAACAAAACATAAAACAACACCCCTAGTGTGTTGCCTGTAGTATTATTTTTATGTTAAATACACCACACATTGGCACTGGTATTAAACCTGGATGTTTGAGCCCATAAGTTGGATTGACTTCAAATTTCTCACGCAGCTAAACACACTAATTTTAGGGTGTTGAGCACACTTACATTTAAACACTGTTGGTTGAAAATATGGTCACTATTAATCAAAACGTCTTTACTCATGCGATTTTTAACATGCACTTCCACACACCTGATCATGATTTACATAACAGAAGCATTCCGTGGCGAACCAAAACAGTCCGTTTGGTGGAAACGCGTCTCAGACTGTGGACGAATTTAATTTAACGGCCAGAGAATTTGGAATAAAGCACGTGTGCGGATGCGGATGTTATCTTGTGAATGCCGATCTCAGGATCACAATGCCGGTACCACTCTTACAACTTGCGGAAGGAAAAAGGTTTTACGCAAGCTCTCCGACAACATAGTACCCCAGTGTTTGAACATGGCAAGCCCACTGTTGCTCATATTCATGTTGCCATGTAGACTCTGCTTAAAAATACATCAGTCAGCGAGATAAAGGAGAAGGCCTTCAGAGGCACTAGAAAGGAAGAACCAAATGGGGATTCATTGACAGGTTTGCCCTTTACACCCAGCCGTTACACAAGTCTTCAAAAAAAGACATAATAGAGTCAAATATATATATATTTTTAAATTCACATTTAAATTTCAATGCTTAGTAAGCCTTAATGTGCTCGTCGGGTAGGCACTTTCCTTCCTTACTTTTGTCACTGTATTAAAGTAGGTTTTAAAAAATAACAATCTATCGTATGGTGGGTTGAAATCCCATTTGCTAATGCGCTGCGGTACATGGAATGGAAACATTGCTGCTACAGAGACAAAGAAAAGTGAAAGCAGTGCAAGAACAGTGAGGTTCCAGACAAATCTAATTAGATGGCGAGAGGGGCAGTGAGAGGGCGCAAGAAGAGATGCCTGTGGGGAGCTTGACTCATTCATTACATTCTTTCGTTCTTACAGCCTTAACATTTTGATATATTTTTTAAATCTCGTGAACAGTTTGCGAGTTTGTCCAGTGAACCTAGGAAAAACTGAAGATGAAGCGTGACAGAAGGTGGCTTTACAGGAGGGTGCCCCATAATCCAAGCCGCCTTCTACATGCAGCGTTGCTTCGTCTGGTTCCCGAAGGTTAATTTGGCTCGTTAAAAGGCAGATGACAGAAGAAAGTAGTCTCTGTAGTGATCACAATCAACAATGACGCTTTGATTTTGGACCAAAGCAGAAGGGCAAAACTACTTTTATCTATTTTTCACATGGAAATTGTTCGGGCAGTCTGGCGATATGTGATCAAGGTCACTTTGGTTTTCCTATTGAACAAAAAACCGGCAAACCCTTTAAAGGAAAACTGCACTTTTTTGGAATTATGTCCATCATCCCCAATCCTGAAGTGAAACATGAGCACATGTCTTTCTATTTTCTGTGTGTTCTAAAGAGAGAAAAACAGTTTGCATGAGGGAGCTAACAATGCACGTCATGGGACACACCTCTCTTGACGATGCAGCCCTCTGAAAAACCTCCAATGTTATATGGTTTTATATACAGTACATGCTGTGACCATGCAGTAACAGGTACATTGATGATAATATGTAATACTTACAGTATTTTGCCATATTTTGATCATTTTAAACATTACCGGAACTTCTTTCCTCTGCACATTTTTTTCATATAGCCCACTGATAGGAACTAACGCCACTTCATGTCAACAATAGCGGTATCGAAAGCAACTACAAGTCATGGCAGACTTTGTGAGCGCTGCCGCCGCCGACTGCTTGTGGACGAATGATGATGCAGAACCTTATCTTTTTGAGCCTGCATATACCGAGGATGAGTTACAGGTTTTATATGGCGAGGAGGACATTGCTCCAAGAGATTGCATCACAACAAACAAAGAATTGTTAGCGCTAACAAACCCTGCAGTGATAGAAACTTTTTTTCCACCTACCCAAAATAAGCTGGTGTAGACGCCCCAGACTAGCTGGACCTTTGAGTAAATCACTATGATATTGATTCTGATACATGGAGCACATAGCACATGATATCATAAACAAATGTATATATAAACAAAACATGGGATGTGAGCTAATACTTTACACAAGATTTGGTTGTGTATTTGTAGTTGTTCATATGCTTGTTCTTTTTCCTAGTCATTACAGATTGTTGTCCGATGTCATTGTTTTGGTGTGGGTCCCTTACGTCTCGGCGTTAGGCGCTGCGTCACTACGCCAGAAAAATTGTTCTTTGTGTTAGCTGCTCCAATGACAATGTCGCTGTAGCTTGGTTTATATACAGTACAAGCCAGTTATGTAAATAGAACATTGTTGTTGTTTTTTGGAGTTTTTTTTTTGTTTTGTTTTTTTTAAGGGCTTTATAGTCGAAATAGGTGTGTCCCGTTACGTGCTAGCTGTTTTTTTTTTAGCTGTTTTTCTCTCTTTAGAACACGCAGAATAGAGACGTGTGGTCATGGTTCACAGAAGGATTGTGGATGATGGGCAACATTTTGAAAAAAGTGCAGTTTTCCTTTAAATGTATCTTTACCAAAAACGAAAGCAATGTGTGACCAGGAGTTGGCCAGTTTCCATTTTAACATTTTAACAGGAGGAAGAATATGTACATGAAGACATATTTGATGTATCTTTTATTTACTTGAGACAGTCAGAAATTCTGTTATTGTTCAAAATGTATCAATTTAGCTTCTGAGTTGTTGGTACAGAACACCAAAATAAACTTTGTTAAAGCTTTATCCAATGCAGCCATCCACATCTTTTCTGTAAACGCTTAACAGGTCACAAGAATGGACGTTGAAGCATGGCGCTAAACCAAGCTAAGCTCATGGTCGCCATTTGTTTGTAAGCACGACTCTGTTACTCACTACAGATTATGCTGACCATATTAGTGTGACAGCTGAAATACATAACCTACTGGACATTAACTCATCAAAAGTTCAACATTATTGGAAAGTCAAAGAGAACCAAGCAAGCCTGGTGCTGTGGGGATATTAGTGCAAGTGGAATTATGTTTATGTTTTGTCCCTTTTACATAGAAATAGAATGCAAACATCAGTTTCAAAAGGGTGAATTAAGGGTGATGTATGGACCTTCAGGAGCCATATGTGGGGGAAAATTACCAAATTTGGACCCAAGAGGGCCTCTTGTCGGGTCACAGAAACCATGCAGTTAAGTCACTTAGGCATTCACGCTCTGATGTCTGCGAGATTGTTAAAAAATGTAGGCTTCAATACGCTCCCAACATGTGCCCTTTTGCAAGTGTCACATGGCTGGATGTACAAAATTAGCCCAAGGCTGCACTCAATACAGATATCAAAATGTCAAAATGAGATACAGTATACAGTGGTGTGAAAGTGTTCAACCCCTTCCTGATTTTTTTTTTTTTTTTTGTCACACTTACATGTTTCAGATTATTCAACAAATTTAACACAACCGAACACAAAATGCAGTTTTTAAATGAACCTTTTATTCTTAAGGGAGGGAGAAAAAAAAATCAACATGGCCCTGTATTAAAAAGTTGGCTGAATTACAACAATTCTGCAAATATGAGCGGGCCGACATTCCTCCACAGCGCTTTCAGAGACTCATTGCAAGTTATCACAAATGCTTGATTGCAGTTGTTGCTGCTAAGGGTAGCACATCAGTTATAGGGTTTAAGGGGCGATCACTTTTTCACACAGGACCATGTAGGTTTGAATTTTTTTGTTCTCCCTTAAAAATCCAAGGTTTCATTTAAAAACTGCATTTTGTGTTGTTAATGACTAATACTTAAATGTGTCTGATCTGAAACATTTAAGAGTGACACAAATACCAACAAAACAAAGAACTCGGGAAAGGGGCAAACCCCCTTTCACATCACTGTATATCTGAAACAACTGACGGAGAAAATGTACGGGTTTTTTTGCCCCAAAGTAGTATGTGTAATGTGTGTCCTCACTTGTGCATATATGGTGTTCTGTTTGTACCCATCCTGACTTTTGGCCTATAATGTGTTTTAATAAGCAGCATTTTGGGTTAGAAATGATACCCTTCAATACAAAGTATTGGATATTGTATATATCGGTTGATACCGGTATCAGCTTTTTCCCTATAATGAAAATTGACAATAAGAACTACTGTGTATACTGTATAAAGGTCTATGGCCTCCCGTACTTGCTGTCATCAAGGCAATCAGCGGCGCCAGTACGTGGAAATACTTTGTCACATCCTGTGTTATTCCTCGCAGTTGGAACTGGGCTTGATATGTTGAAACCACGGGCGTAGGTGTGCCGCAGATAGCACCGACGTTAGCAAACTCATTCGCTTGTAGCGGCACCGGCGCGGTCTCGTTGTCTCTCTTGTCGACATTTTTACCTACGTCGAGACAGATAGATAGATAGATAGATAGATAGATATTAATTTTTGATCTATTTATTAATCTCCAAGACAAACGTCTAAAACAATATTGTGGGTCACCACAATGTGTTAATTGCATGACATGATATGCGATACCGGCATCGGAATTTGAGATTTGAACAATATCGGCATATCGTTTATCGGCAAAAAAGCCAATATCGGACATCCCTAATATTTGTACATCACATACAGTTGTAAAACTTAGAACACTTTGTCGACTGATTAGTCATTTTAATAGGGACACTGTCCGGAACAACACGGACTCAACCTGAGAATTTCAATATTCTAACACAATTGTCAACACATCAATTCTAATTGGACTCGATCTTCCATTGGAATCACTTCAGGCCACCACCAGTGTGCGGCAATTTTAACTTTCATATAAAACAGTCAGGCTAATTACTTCGTAAAGTAGTATTGACCTTTGGTTGGGAATGAACTCAGAGGTAGTTAAAATGTCTTGTACCTCATTTTGCACTACATATCACTCGGTACACACAACTTTCATGAACTTAAAGGAGCCTCTTGGGCAATGTATCCTCCCATACATCCATTTTCTATAATGCTTGTCCTCATTAAGGTCACAGGTGAGCAGGAGCCCATCTTGCCCTGTTCTTATTTGTTGCAGTTCTTGTGAAGCACCTTTGGGCACCATTGGACTGTTGTATGGTGCTATACAAATCCATTTTGATTTGATCCCAATTGAACTGGAGCAAGATGGACTGATCATCAACCAATCACAGAGCACATATAAACAACCATTCACACGCTCAATCACAGTTAAGGACAATTGAGAGTCACAAACAAAATGAATTACATTTTTGAAATGTAGGAGGTACCTACAGAAAACACTTGTTACATTACGGTCAGGACTTTGACTAGGCCACTCCAAACTCTTCATTTTGTTTTTCTTCAGCCATTCAGAGGTGGACTTGCTGGTGTGTTTTGGATCATTGTACTTTTTTTACACAGAGCCATCTAGGTTTGGATTTTTTTTCTCCCCAATGATAAACAGTTTTAATTAAAAACTGCATTTTGTGTTCAGTTGTGTTTTCATTGACTAATATTTAAATATGTTTGATTGAAACATTTAAGTGTGTTTAAACATTTAAATCAGGAAGGGAGCAAACACTTTTTCACACCACAGTATAGATACTGTAAATGTTGTAAACATATATATATATATATATATATATATATATATATTTATATATATATATATATTTATATATATGTTTGCCCTAACTACTTGCCCTTCCCCTAACTACTTGGCCAAACAAAAACAGTCATGTCTGACATGTGGACCTTACCTGCCAACAAATGCCACAAAAACTATGCTGAGTTTTTGAGGTTCACGGTGTGATCATCAAATGTCACCTAACGCAGTCATGTGGACAACACTCGCCTGTATGTGCACGACAGTCAGAGGGCTAAGCAAATAACCCAAAATATTATTGAATTCATGAGACAAGATGACCAGCCTTTCTCAGCGGTGGAAGACACAGTCTGCAAGTCCTCCTCGACCTCCACCGATGTACTCTCACATCCAAATTCTCCTTAAAGAAGGCGTTGCATCCTCTAAGTTTCACGAGTGATATGGTCTCTTGAAAAGTCAAAGTGAAAAAAGTCAAATATGTTTTTGTCTAAATTAAGGTGATTTTATGGTTCCTTTTTCACAGACAGTAGCAGGTGTATAGCAAGGAATTATTGGTCCCTAAAAAAATCACATTGCCCCCTTTATTAATAAATTTCTAATTTGATTAGTAATTATCTATTTTTCGGGCCCCCTGGCAGTCAAAGGACCTTGCAATTGTCCTGACCTTTCCCCTTTATATGGCACACCTGGCCAATAGCACTCATCATAAATAAATTGAAAAATTGATAATTAAGCCAAATGATCGTATCGGTTCCCTGATCGGAGCATCACTAGTATTTTATAACAACAATTTTCTATCCATACAAAAAAGGCATGCTATGTATTGAAATTGTAAGGCATTTATGAGTACCATTTGAGTTTCTCATTGCCGGGCCGAATGCTTTTCGCCAATCAAACTATGGTCACCCTAATTTAGTCTTAGTCTTAGAGTCATATTTGCCAGTTGGATTGACTCAAAGTCAAGACCATGGTTCTGGGCTTGTATCCGTACTGCACCGGAGTTTGAAAAACTTGACAGAACAAATCACCATGCAGGGACAAAAGAACACTTTCGACTAAAAGATGCTAGTGTGAAAGCACCCTAAGTGAAATTTCTAGTAACAGGAGTGAATGCTTCACACTGGCAAACTGCGTGTGTATCGCACAGAAATCTTGCCATGTTAACCAAAAAAACAGATTTTTCACATTTCTGGGCTTTCTCGTTGGGAATCCTCATCAGTTAGCATATGGTTGTCAAGGACTGCTGCCATCTCACAGGCTTTTATGCAACCTCAAAGCTCACTGGTGATGGCAGGACAGCATGTCTGTTTGTGGTGAAAACACCACAAAAAATGCCAGGCATCGCCAACTAAATAAGGGTTCGTATGAATGTTAGCTCACAAAATGTTGCTCCGGAGCCTTCTCGGCAGACTGAGAGGCAATCTGTAAATAACAAGACCAAAGGGGAGAAATGTCTAATCGTCCTTGAAAAGGATGTGCCACAGTTTTTTAATATTTTCTGCCCTGACGCCCAGAGGTGATGCAGCAGGGTGGCAAGTGTGAGGAATGTGTGCTGGTGATGGGGCATTACTCGCGCACCATTGACTTCATTACAGTCCCTTTCACATATCCATCCCTCACCCTCTCTAAATGCCCTTGCCAGCCTCTAATTTACCTAATTCCTTGATGATTGGTTCAGATGGCATGTGGAAAGAGAGGTCAGTACTTTTTATTTGCTTGTACGCACACGTCACAACAGCGTCCCCAAAGTGAAGACACTTGCTTAATTAAAGTCTTGCAGAAAGGGTAGAAATGCATGCAATCATACACTACCAGTTGGTTTTATTAATTTTTTATCATTCACACTCTCACAGGCGCATTGGAGTTGGACCCACAAAAAGGTATGCATCGGCACACACAAGGACAAGGACGGGGGGGGGGGGCATGAACACGCTTCAGATGCGGTTCTGCACTGCTCCAAACACCCATCCTTCGAACTCCTCCCGCCCCACCCTTCCTGTTTGCCGTCTGTTTGATGAGATCCAGGTTGCCATGCCGTGACTGTATGCAGCAGCCTCGCGAACAAGTGTTTCCCCCTGAGGAGATGCGATCTAAATGGGAGAGCAACATGACAGCTTTGCTCTGAATGGCCACATAATCAAACACCACACCAGTAGTAACACGGCACCACTTCTGTTTGAGAAGCCTCTCTACCATGCATCGTCCTTGTAAAATATACAGCTCACTTCATCTTAAATGCGAGTACCCTGAAAACCATGGCGGTACATCTGTTTGTCCTTGGTGTGAAATATATATGATTATGGTATCACTTATTAGAGTTTACCAAATTTTATTCAAGTCAAGTCTGAAGATGCCTGTGAATATTCTCATTCATCCAGGTCATTGTATTCTCAGGGCATTGAATCGATCGCAAATGGACTGTTCAAGTTGTCTTAGAAGACCTTTCACCACTCAACCGAGCAGCCTTCATCAGTCCACGCTCAACGACTAGATATGACAGCTCTGGTTTGATTACATAGGATAGCCCTAGTCTAGTCAGATTAGCCTAGGGACTATGACCAGGGCTGTCCCTAGAGGTAGAGGTAGGGACAGAGCTGTCCCTAGTGGTAGAGGTAGGGACAGCTCTGGTCAGACTAGATATAATAGTCTGACTAGCCTAGACTAGAGTTTTTAGTCTAGTCTAGTACCTAGTCCCCGCCTCTACCGCTAGGGACAGCCCTGGTCAAAGTTGTCCGTAGGTTAGTGTGACAGACCAGAGCTTTCCTACCTAGTTGTTGAGCATGGACTGATGAAGCCTGCTTGGCTGAGAGGCCTGAACACTCCAGTTGAAATCGATTCAATGCCCTGAGAATACAATGACCTGGATTAATGAAAATATTCACTGAATCAAGCTAGATAAACTCTAACATGTGCTATCATAGTCATATACTTCATACAGTATCTCACGCCAACGACAAACTGATGTGCCACCATGCTTTTCAGGCTTCTCTAGTCTAGGCTAGTCAGACTATACTATCGAGTCAGACCAGAGCTGTCCCTTGGATAATCTGATTAGACTAGAGATGTCCTATGTAATCAGACCTACCTAGGCTGCTCGAATGAGAGGCGGAACGTCTTCCTAGTCAAATTAATGGCCTTTATCATAAAGCCACACAGTCACCATATATTTATTGGGGTGACTTTGTGTTCTTGCTGAGAACGTGTGCCACCGCACCACAAAGTTTAATCCACACTGTTCCATACTAAGCCTGCAACCAAGTACAGTAACAAAGGCAAACAAAACAACACCCTGCTTTACTATTCATTACTTTCATGTCTGGTGCAGCGGATACTGTTTTTTTATAGTTTCTCTAAAGTCCCTTTTCCACTAAATGTCCAGGGACATTTAGTTCTTGGTAGCTGCAATTCCTGGACTAACTAACACAAAGATTCCCGAGGCCCACTGTTTCTTGTGTTTTCAGACAATGCAGAAGCAATGTGTTTGATTAGGCTTTACTAACTTACTAAACACATCACCTACCATTGTACTCCTATAGCAAATAGTTAAGTTAGTAATACTATACAACCTATAGATTATAATAAGTGATACAATGTAGAATGGAGCATTGTCTTCAAGAAGAGCCAACAGACACTCTGTGCTTGATATGTTCATTGTGCAATGATGGATGCAATGGATGCTAATGGGAAAGCCTTTAGTGCTGGAACAGGTTACATCTTCTGGCTCAGATGCACAAAATAGCCATCTCTAAAACATCCCTCTTCAATTCAGGCCAGATTTTCAACCCTGTGTCCTCTGCTTGACTGTCCAGAAAGAACAGCATGTAGTCATGGTGCTGCCCAGGTTGATGTTCCCATGTCCTTCGAGAGTTATCTGTCCCTGTCTCTCATTCTTCTGAAAAACTGCATGGAAACACAGCTCCACAAATACAGTACAGTAGTGCAGTGTTTGCAGTCATTGGAAAGATTATGAGATTATCTTGAAGTTGTTTACCTGATCTATAAAGGGAAATAGAAAGCCAGTTTTATTTGAATGTTGTCAAGTGCGAAAATTATTATTTTTAAGTTTTAAAAAAGTTGTTGCCTCTTGTAACATACTGAATTTGCATGGTATTAACATACTGTATATAGTAGTAGTAGTACTTTATTAATCCCACAGCAGGGAAATTCACCTGTATAGCGCCATCCCTTGTAATATATGAATAAATAAGCTCAGTGTCATCTAAATGAATGTCTGTATAGATTCTCAGTCATGCAGGTCAAATCGAGGCAACTGAACTTTTGTTTGTTGAAGACGTTTCACCTTTAATCCAAAAGGCTTCTTCAGTGAAGTCTCACTATGTATGTCTCTGTCGGGTGTGTCCACTTGGGGTGGTCACAATAGGATTGTTGTCGCTGGTGAATGACTGTCATGCATGCCAATAGGTCGTCTGACTGTCTGGTGATAAAACAGGTCATTAGTAGCCACTCTTCCAGTGGAATGAGACAATCTTTGGGAGAAAGATGTTAGGACATTATTGTGAGCCGACGTTTGGTGATGGCACAAACCTCATCCTCTGTTTAGAAAGGGTCTTTCTAGTTTGACGTAGATGGCCTACTGTGCACCTCTTTCAAACCAGCGTCCTCCCTATATACAGAATTCGGACATCATTGTCCTTAAAGGAATGTCCCTCCTTTTTCAGCTGAGCTGCTGATTCTGGGACCGAAGAAACTGCTCTCCTATGTTTTGTGTTTGAACAGGGTTGTTTGTCTCTCCAATGTTCAGGACATTGCACTCCTCTCTACACTGCACTGCATTAGAGTTTGCTTCTCGGGATTTTGTTCTGGGGCTCAAACAGCTTTGGTCTGAGGGTGTTAGTGGGTTTGAAATGCATCCTTTAAATGTGACGTTAAATATGACAAAATCCTTCTTCGTTTCCCTGATAAGCCATCCAGGTAAGGAAACCACCACATTCCGTCTCCTGTTTCTATCCTCAGGTTCCGGTGTAGTGGCCCCAGTTCTCCTGGGGGATTTAACAAAGGCCCATTTAGGATACACACAGTTTGAAAGAGTGTTCCTGATTTGTGTCTGCTCCTTCTGTCTTCTGTGGTCGGTGGTTGGGACCTTCTCTGCTCTGCACCTGAGGGTTCTGGTAAACCCTTACTTGTCTTGTAGTGGGTAATGCGCGTCAAAGAACAGCTACTGGTCTGTGTAGACAGATTGATAGGGAAAGTAACTCGTGCTATTCATTAAATTTCAATGCAATTGCACTCCTAATTAGAATGAGTTATAATTTTGCATATCACTCTGTTTGCTAATTGACACCATGCAGTAATTAGGCCTGAAACCAAAGGGATTTGTGATCCTGAAGCATGAAGCAACTGTTCACAGTAGATCCACACGTTTTACGGGGTGTACGTTCGAAGCCTACAGCGAATGACGACAAATTGATACATCCATCAAAATGTCTATTTTTAACACACAGCTCGCTTTACCCATCCAAACCTTCCTGCTAGCTTGACGTTGACGTTCTCCTCCGATTTCAGATCAACAGAACATATGAATCTGAGTCACGGGCTAGGTGAATCAGTGAAGCATGAAGACATAAACCTGCAAAATTGTGGGGTTTTTTATCAGTGGTTTTTTTTTAACAATGGATGATGTATGGTGACTGAGATGTGGCCTATTTTATGGCCTATTAAATGGCCTATTTTAAGAGTAAAAAAAAATAATTGACCAAAAATGTGCGGGACTGTGAACGCTGAATCGCAAATATGGGGGAATCCACTGTGTCTATGTGTGTATAAGCCGAACATTAACTGAAAATCATGGTTGTTATATCAAAGTGTGCTTCTTGTGGCACGTTGACATGCATGAACTCCATTCTACCAAAGAAGCATTTTTTTATTCAGGCCGTTGCTAGCCGTTTAATAGTATCGCCAACAAAGCTTCATTTAAAACTTTAAATGCAAGAAAGTTGCTTATGAACTAATTCACTAATTTCATGCACAGACACAGTTTGGCGAGGAGGCTGTGAGCATGTAAGTGACTAACTGCACTCATTCTTCTCTCCCTGCCCAGGTGCTATTTGCAAAGCACTTCATTATTAGCCATGCTCTGCAGATGGACGCTGATGGAAACAGGCTTTTTGAGCCTTATTCATTGTGACTTGTTGTTCATTAAAATCAAATTATGTGTCAGGAAGCATAACTTGTACGTGCTGTGGAGCAGTTATTGCTCAACAAGCTCTTTGTCTTGCATCAGTGCATGTCGGTGTTTGTCTTGCACAGTCTGCCAGGCCATGTTTTGCTCATTCTACACACTGTCTCAGGAAAAAGAAATGCCCTGACGTAGAGCGTCTATTAATGTAATATTAATTGCTGGAATTTTATTTTTATTTTTTTTTTTACATTAACTATGCTTAGCAGACATTGTTTTCCACTTTTAGAGACTGACAAAAAGTGTCTGGTTGAGATTTTCATTAGTCTTTCATTAGCTCTCATTTTTTCTACAGTTGCGCAGTGTCCCAGATTTCTGCCCTTCTGTCTTTATTGTGAATGACCCGGCTTTTAAGTGACTTTTAATGCGGTCATTGGGCGGTCTCCATGTCAATCATACATATTACCCGTGATTGATCATGAGGACACTCTTGTATACTGTATGAGAGTCACTACTGTAGCAACCCCATCTGCGTTATAATCCAGCATTCCAATCCATCTGTTCTGAGTGGTCTGAAGGCTTCCAACAGACCAGTGCAGTAGTTTACAAGAAGTAAATACAACAGTGCAGTGAAAAGTGTTGAAGTGGTAAGACATATCTCAGTATGATCCCTGCACCCAATTATTTTTTGACATTTATCGTGTTCTTTAATGAATCAGTTGACGTCCAGTGTGAGTGGTTGGTGTGAATGTATGACTCGTCAATCTGATGAGACAGTAAATTGCGGCAGTGTGAGAGACCTATCGCTACCTATCTCTGCCGCATTAAAAGAAATTCAACACAATTTTTCATTTATTTATTCCTTGACGCCTTCTTATTCCTCCTCATTTGTTAAAAATCTGCTAACTCGTCTCACATTCAAACCAATCCAACCTCAAAATATTCAGCTCATTTAGGATACATTGGCTATATATCAGGACTTTTCAACAAATTCCCACATTTACTGTCATTTAATATTTTCTGTGACAGCCTTTCCTTGGATGGCATGAATGGGCAATTTATGTGGCACCCCTACTGGTGGAAACTTATTTTTACATTCCTGTGACATTCCACTTATTCTACAGTGTGACATGGCTCAGGCGGTAGATTGGTTGTCTTCCAACTCGATGGTTGCTGGTTCAATCCTCAGCCCTCATGTAATTGTTCAACATTCATGGCTGGGTAGTAGGGTGGTTGTCTCTCAACACGGTGGTTGCCGGTTCAATCTTCAGTCGGTGAATAGATTTCAACAAATTTCTGAGATATTTCAACATTCATTCTATATTTCAGTTCAGCTTCAGCATTTTAGCATTCACATGCACTTTTGACCAAAATTGCTTCATCTAGTTCTTATACATCATGATTATGATTATTAATCAACCAGATACAGTAGCACTGGCAGGTGTCTTAGCTAGTTAAGTTAGTATGTATGTTTTATTTGATAAATTGTTGATTAGATGCTGTAAGACATCTCAAAGTATTTCGTGTGTGTGTGTGTGTGTGCACTCGTGTTATCTGTTTATTCATATAGTGTCAACATGCAGAGATACATGGTAGATATGAGGGGTGGGAATCTTGTCACCTTATGATTCGCTTTGATTACAGCAATGATTAGCAAGGACATTAGCATTGATTAGCAAGTATCACTGTACATCCATAACAAAAGCAGCATCATTTTTTAAGCTTGCTAAAAAATAATGCTGGAGGTTGATTGTTTGATCGTCAGTCGTTTTGTGACCTTTTTTTTTAAATGTCCATGGGCAAGATACTGAAGCTCCAGTTGCTCCTGATGCACTGTCATTGGTAGGTAAATGTGGTAGCCCCGACCCGAATGTTGCAGGTTCCATCCTCAGTTATCTTGTTACCGTTTCGAAGCAGCCATAGACAAGATACTGAAGCCCCAGTTGCTCCTAATGCTGCGTCATCAGTAGGTAAATGTGGTAGCAGCGTCAAAGCTCTCTGATTACCTCGAGGTAGAACACCGCCATACAAGTGAAATTTCATGTAGCATTTATCTAAGCGCTGTACGTAGTAGTAGTAGTTTGTCCAAGTAGTGTTGCCGTATGACTTCAGCTGAAGTCAGATCAGCTAGAGCTGCGTGCGCTATATCAGTTTGGCACATTTGTGTCCATCTCAGGCATTAAAACACAATCCAAGCAGTATTTGTGCACACTCTGCAGCATCCTGCATCATTGTGATTGTGGAAGCACTACAAGTGTTTGTTCTTCTTGCAATCTGCTGTGAAACTAGTGCTCGTGCTCCAGCGCTGCCCCACACAGTTGTTAACTTTTGAGGCAAACATCAGCAGCTGCAAATTGCACCACGTAACCTTGCTGTACTCCACTGCATGCTTTTTTGGTAATGGTAATGTTAACGGTTTTGCGCATGCTTGACAAGCTGCATTAAGGAACATCACACGCTTAAAAGGAGTAAGAAGAAGCAGAGTCTGTTTAACCGTTCTCCATGTCTCAGCAATGCTGACTACTGATAGTTTGTTCACATCCTGTGTTGAAATGAAATAAAGACATTAGCAAGCATGGTCGGTGCAAAGATATACAGGCATGTATGCGGGTAAAAGATACAGTCGCTGGACTCCTGAGGACTGTGATTGATTATAGTACATCATCTCCTAATCCAGTTGAACACGTCTGCACAAACACACTTAGTCTTTTCATCTCGGTCTTCGGTTCAGTTACTTAAAGGTCAACCCCAAGTTAAAAATTGCATGTGAATGTAGTTGTCTCCATTGATCAATTATTGAGTTAGCCAACACTTTTAAAGTCAATCCCAGTGTTATCACAAGGCCTCAGGTTAGCAAGACAATAAGAGAGAATCAGATTTGACAACGTCTCTTCACTCATCATTCCGCTTCCCTTTCTTGCCATTGGCCTGCTATTGACTGTCGAAGGAGATAATGGATTGTCTCAACGGTTGTAAACCTGGAACATGGAAGTCAAAGGGTTATAGGCAGCGACTGAAGAGGTAGAGCAGGTCGTCCAGAAGCCGAAGGGTCGGCAGTTCCAACCCTGCTTCCTTCATCGCAGTCACTGTTGTTGTGTCCTTGGGGAAGATACTTCACCCACGTTGCCCGCATCACCCATAAATGAATGCATGAATGCATGTTTGGTCTTGGCGCAAATTGGCAGCCACGTTTCTGTTAGTCTGCCCTAGATCAGATGAGGCTACAGATATAGATTACCGCCAGTGTGTGACTGTGGCGTGAATAACTAACAGGTCTCACTGTGAAGAGCTTTGGGTATCTATAAAGGCACTTTTCTGAATCTAATCCATTATAATTATTATTAATAGGTAATAAACAGGTTGAGAACCAAAGGAAGGGATTACTGACTAGGGTTTCTTGGGGCTACAATCCAATTGAAATACAGTGGAACCTCGGTTCGTGTATGCCCCGGTTACCATAGTTTCAAACATTTTGCTCCGGTTTGCGTACATTTTACAGCTCTCACATGGCATGCATCTTGTCATGTTATTAATACACTGTGTGAGTCCAGATGTGTTTGTAACATTTTTTTTTTTTTTTTAATGTCACATAACGTCCCTGGCTCTGTCGCCTTAGATGCCATCAACGGTTGACCCTGTAGTTCTTTGCTAACAAACAGTTTCGCCACAAATCGATGCCTTTTTTAGTGATCACGCCTGAAAAATAATCCACAACGGTGCCAAAGACAGTTGCAAGTGCCAGCATTTGGATAAAGACTGTGAGAAACACTACTGAATTCAAGAAATAACACACAAAAGTGGTGTTGACGTCATTTATATGCATTTCAAATTTTCTGCATGTAAAACTGTAATTGTAAAACGATGAAAAAGTGTTTTGTATTAACATATTTGGATTTCCGGAATTGATAATTTTTTTTATTGGAAAAATGTATTTAACCGTTTTGGTTAGAGTTGGACCTTCTGGAGCAGATTAACCGCTGCTAACCAAGGTTCCACTGTACTACTACTACTGCTACTACTGCTACTATGATATTTATGGTTGAGCAAAGTAAATTGTAATAACTCGAGAAACCCAGTTATTCAGGTAGCTAAAATCAGCTACATTGATGCCATACAGCTGATTACTGTGCAAGAATCAGTGTTTTCATTCACTTAGAACTGTGGAGTAGTCAATACAAGCCTTTCCCAACAGTGCAGAATCAGAGCAAGTGAGCGAAATATGTGACGTTTCAATGCTTTTATGGTGGTGGCTGTCCTGAAAATTCTTTTCCGCTGTGACACCGCCAGCAGTATTGCAGTGGTGAACACAGTCGTCATTTACTTGGAGCTTATCGACAACAGCGAAGCAAAACAATCTTTGCGATCCATAGCTTTGTATGATAAATGATGCCAAAGCTTTTCAAAATCAATCAAGATTTTAAATGTTCTGTAGTGTGCCACCATCTTTATTGGGAATCCATTTCAACTTGATGACATTTTCATTCTTTCTGCATTCCTTGCACCCTGACATATATGCCAGGTCTTCAAAAAAGCCCCAAATAGAGAATCATTGGGTCTTGACAGCCAGAAGGAAAGTTACGCCATCAAAGATAATTGCATGCTAATGTTCAGTAAGCCTTGTAAGTCGCCGCAGCGCTGCCACAGGAGAGCATATCTAATCCCTTGGCTGGGGGGAAAATTAATACTAAGCTCCTTTTGGCCAACCACTTCCAGTGTGGTAGTAGAAACAATTAGACAATACCTAGCCAGAATACAATCAATCAGAGTATCCCAAGATTCATTTACTCACTAGCTATACAATTGAAATAGCTTAAAATGCATGTAAATGCGCTACTTATTCTATTCCACTGAAGGGAAGCGTCTATGTGCAAGTGACTTTCTAGAATGAGTCATTCCATCCGTTTCTTGCATGGGTTTGAGTCGTGTCATAGCTAATTAAAATGGCACAATGGCGTAATTGCATACAGTATACAAGTTGGTCTAATTAGGAAGACTGTCTTTTTTTATAACAGATCTGCTCGTTCTTCATCCCTTCACCGAGCTGACAGATGGGCCGATAAACTCAACAAAACGATGTGGATAAAAATGTTTTTCTGGCGAGTGGATAAAAAAAAAAAAAAAAGTTTTTTTCTGAAGAGCCGCTACGTGTGAATATACAGTTGTACCTTGGTTTTTAATTTGTTCCAAAAGGTCCAACAAAAACCAAAGCAAATTTTCCTTAGGAAATATTGGGGAACCAATGAATCCCTTCCAGGCAACCAAAAATATTAACAAAGTAGATATTTTTTAGAGAATAATTATATTTTTACATGCAGAAAACAATGCAAAATAATGACATAAAAATTCCAGACTATAAGTCTCTCCGGAGTACAAGTCGCATCAGTCAAAAAATGTGCCGTGGAGAAGAAAAATTATATATATACTGTACATTTTAGATATATTTTTTACATATACAGGCCATACTTGTCTAGGAGCCACAGGTGTCCATGTTGTAACACGGGATTTTTACACAGAAAGGCACACTATAAACCTTGCAATTGTACTGACACTGTGTTCCCATTGAGCAAGTGAGTCGCAATATGCTTTTTTTTTGTTTAAAATACATGTTTTAGTCCACACAAGTGGCATAGAATTATAATTGCACATTACTTACAGATACAGTCCCCAAGGCAGAAGCGCATGAGCGAGTATTCCGTAACAATAAATGTCTGGTATGCTGTGTATCGTTCAGTTTGTGTGTTTAACTGCGGCCACTAAGTGTTGCCAAAAAACAATCGCCACGTCACTTTAGCTTAAAGGCAGCACATTAAGTTAACATATGCATATATTTTGATATATAAGTCACACCTGACTATTAGTAGCGGAACCAGCTAAACTTTGGGGGAAAATGTACAGCTTACACTCTACTTATACTTATAAAATGTGGTAAATGACAAATGGAGGGCACTTATTGTTGAAGCTGACCTCCATGCACACACGGACAGTGAGTCAGCTACACGTAGGGTGCTTTGTTTGGGGACTCGATTTTGCGGCACGCTACAGTGCAGGGAAAACATACCATTTTGTTGCATGCAATATTGTACAAAAAAACACACAGTGTACCAAAACCAAGGCAACATTTGGGTGAGTATTTTTGACAAAACCCAATTCTCGCAAAAACTGGGGCTTACAAAAGCTGAAGTTTTTGACTGAAGCAACAATACAGGAAAAAAAAACGTAATAATGCTCAGTTTTGATTGACACAGTAAAGTGTATGCTCATTGCTGCTTAGGTTATAGTGGAGTAGAACTGTGCTGCATCTTCCTGAGAGCTGTTGGTAATATTTTTGTAATTATTTTATAGCGCAAAAGAAGAGACAACATATTAAAAACATCTGTCAGAATGACGCAGTGTACGCCTGTATCTTTGCAACCTGGCCTGTTTCTCCCAGAGAAATCACACATCCAGTTTGCCACACTACAGCCGCACTCCGACAAATACTGTTCCCCCTCACAGACTGAGTAAAAAAAACTCAAACAATGCACTAAAATGAAGTATCGATACACACCGGTGATGTTTACAAATACTAGGAAGAAGAGTCCTGAGCCACTGTGAACACCCAATGCTATGTCTAACCAATACGACACTGACTACTGACAGAGACTTCTGTCTGTTTCAGTCATCATCCAGCTATGTTTCTGTCATCTATTAACCCTTTCATCGCTTATTATATATTTATTATTATTTAACATGACTGCTATGTCATTCATTTACAGTGCCTACAATCTTAACTCCTACTATACCACGTTGTCATTGATGTAACTTGTATACATGCTCAAAATAAATCAAACCCTTACCTAAGGAAAGCTTCTATGTGAATTTGCTTGAAATGGACCTTCAGTGCCATTTAATACACAAACAGGGCACAAACCTTGCTCGGCATTGTGAGGCACTTTAAATGGATATTCCTGTCAAAATCCAATTCCAAATACCAAAAGACAATGTAAATGTTGTAAAACTCATTATAGACTGTTTAGACAAAAGAGATAAGAATGGACGGGGTAATGTGGTTAGACAATCAAATGTCTCCAGCTGTGTCCTGCTGTCATCTTGATGCCTTACATCTAAACATTTAACCTGTCTGCTTGGCAGTGTGTTCCAGCAGGTTAATGGAATAAATTGTCTTATCAAGCAGACACCTCTCTGCACGGCTTTAGAATGCAACATGCCGTCTCTCGTGTGGCAAATTATGTCACGATGTGGCAGCCTGCAAGAAGACGGACAAGTACATTAGTGGAATAACACATTGGTATTACTTCTTGAATTATAGTACATCTACTGTAATATCATGGGAACACGTGAATGTTTCAAGTATAAACTTGTATTTTATAAAGTCAGAATTTTAATGAGTGAATGTCAAAAGGATCTGCCTTATATTAATTGGTTTAATATGATTAAACATTTGTTTGTTTGGATGATTGAACACATCCAACAATGGCGATGTGCGTCGACAGGACTAACACCTGTTCAATCACATTAATGTCACATTTATGTTTATGATCGTAACATCACGAAAAGGGCCGAAGCTTGTATTGTTTTCTGATTATTTTTCTCAACATTCTTGTTTGTTTTTTTGTTTTTTTTGTGCAGTCTGAATACCACATTATGTTTTTAAAGTTATCAGTCAGATACAAATTTTACTATCAAATGAAAACGTAAATACAGTTATCCCTTGCCCCTTTGCGCTTTAAATTTTGCGGTTTCACTGTATCACTGGATATTCATTAATAAGTCATGCTCTTTTGTAGTTGAATACAGCCTATTAGTAAAAAAAAAAATGGACATTTAAGCAAATGTTACATATTTTGCCTTAATTAAGAATTCTCAAACATAAAAATGAGTGAATGATGGAAAATACTAATTGCAGGCATTCAGAAGACGCATTCAAAGTATTGTGGTGATATGCAGTATTCTACACTGGTCACTAGGTGTCCGTAATGTTTAGGGAGACACACAAGCACCAGACTTGATTGCTGAAATAACAGGTTTTTATTGCAGGCACAATAATCCCTAACACGGGTTACATTTACGGCCGTAACCCACACCAAGCTAAAACTAAACAATGAACCCCTAACATCACTTCCTGCCCGCCCCCCACTCAGCTCCCCTAGCACCGGGACACATTTACAGCAACTCACACGAGGACAAGTCTTATTTATGTCTTTACAGTCTTATTTTCTATTATGTATACCATATTGGGTATGCAAGTGTAAAGGTGGCCATAGAAGTGTTATTTCATGTCTGGGTGGCTCTAATAATTATAAACCATATTTAGAAAGTTGTAAACAGGTTTTCTATGCTCTAACTACAAACAAAAGAGTAATCAAGGGAAGCTGTACAGTACAACGCCACCTTGGGAATTTTGGCCAAGGAAATATTTTGCTTTAACAGCACCAATAAGGCACTAAGGTACATGTATAAAAATACATTGCTCTATTAAAATTACAGTGGAAATTTGGTTAGCGTTTGCCCTGATTAGCGTGTTTTTCAGTTAATTCACAAACTAATTGGATTTACATTATTTCTTATGGGAATTTTTTTTTTTCGGTTGGAGTACATTTTGGTTAGAGGGCAATCTTCTGGAATGGATTAATGACACTAACCAAAGTATATTATACAGTACCGCACAGAGAATTAAGAAAAAGGTGGGAAACGTGTCAGAGCTGAGGCTTACCGGTAGATGGGTCGATAACCGGTTAAGAGGGAACCCAAAGAAGCAGATAAGCGCACCCAAGTCACAGGTGACAGCCACACACACACACACACACACACACACACACACACACACACACACACACACGGTAGTGAGGGAAAGAAATAAAGACCAAGGAGGCAGTGAAGTCCAGGCAAAGCAGTAGAGAGTTGCTTAATTGCAATGAGATGCTGCACAGTACATGGAAGTGCCAGCGAGAGAGGGACACGCCTCGGGCAGTGCGCAGCAGCACATGAAGCCTGTGAGTTTTCTCGGGAAAAGGGGGATTCAGCAACAGTCTCCAGAGGGGTACAACTGCAAACATAACAGTAAATTAAAAGGGGAATTGTCCCCCCCCCCCCCCCCGCACACATAAGGTAGCCACTGGTACATACCTGCAGACGACAGTGAGAGGTGGACATGGACACCGAAGAGCAAGAGATGGAGACGAGACTGACACTGCCTAGCTTTTATAGAGCGGCCTCAAGCGGTGATATGCTAACAGCCTGATAGAAAAAAATAATTGGCTTATTAATAAGTCGCTTATTTAGATCTAGTTGATCCCATTCAAGTCTGTATCCCTGTTGGTGTTTCCTTCAAAATGATGTCTACTCACATATATTGCACATCCTGCCACATGGATATGCAGTAGTCTTTCATTTATCGTGGTTAATTGATTCCAGACCAGACCGTGATAAGTGAATTTCTACAAAGTAGGATTCCTTATTTATAAACTGAAGAACATAGAAAACTGGTTTACAACCATCTATCATCTATCAATCATCTTTTTTTTATATTAGAGTCCTCTAGACATGGACTAACACCCCTATAGGCACCTTCACACTTGTATTACCCAATATAGTAGACAGTATGGTACACATAATAAATGTGTTCTGATGAGGGGTAGACAGGAAGTGATGTCTGGGGTTCAGAGTTGAGTTTTTACTTAGTATGGGTTATGGCCACACTAGTAGCCCGTGTTTTTATTAGGGATTTTATTATGGATTATTGTGCAGCAAAAACCTGATGTTCCGTCGATCAAGCAAGGTGTGTGTATCTCCTTGAACATGACAGTAACATTACTGACACCTAGTGACCAGTGTATAATACTACATATCATTGCACTGTCTTTGAGTGCATCTTCTGAATTCTTTATAGTTGTATTTTAATTCATTTTTATGCTTGAAAATGCTTAATTTAGGCAAGAAATACATAAAATGTGCTTAAATATGCATATATGTTTTTGTAATAATACTGTAGGCTGTATTCAACCATGAAACAGCATGGTTAAAAAAGACGTGACAGAGTGAAACCACGGATTTGGAAGCACAAAGTGGTGAAGGATTACTGTACAATTAACTGCAAAAAGCTAGGGACAATTAATTACGGCTAATTGGCTTCAACCCAGACTGTGAAAAGTGAATTTCCACAAACTAGGATTCCCTATTTGCGAAAAGAATATTTTCGTAGTTATTTTATAGTTCATAGTTAATGCACAGAAAACATGTTTATGACCTTCTAAATACGGTTTGTAACATTATTAGAGCCCTCTAGACATTAAATACCACCCTTATAGTCACCTATACACTCCTATTATCCAATATAGTACACAAAATAAAAGAAAATAAGACATTTTTACATAAATAAGATAATAAATAAATAAGGTCATATAAAGGCCTACTCGCACATTAGCATTGGATGAGTTTCTTTTACTTCCTGTTCTGTCTAATACTTCCTGGGGTGGCTACTGTCTCATCAGTGTAACGAACACGTAGCGACCAGTGTAGAATACTACACATCATCAAGTCTTTGAATGCATCTTCTGAATACCTTACATTTGCATTTTTTTTATGCTTGAAAGTGCTTCATTTAGGCAAAATGAAATTGGTTATAATAGAGTAATAATAGGCTGTATTCAACCATGATGATTAATTAATTAACATATCTTTGAAAAACTGTGATGGAGTGAAGCCGTGAAATTCGAAGCGCAAAGTGGCAAGGGATTGTATTTTTATTAGCACAGGAAGGCTACCATGCATCCATTCGTAGCTTTTGTCTGTGGTAAGCAGCAGGGCCACAAGCCTGCTGAAAAATAATTTTCTCTGTAAACGGGTGAAGCAATTGTGTCGCAGCGAAGAGGGGGAAAAAATACTTTTTTTTTTTTTTAATGGGGAAAAATGGGAGCCAGGGTAAGAGTTAGCAATAGCAGTCAACATAATTGATGGAAACTGTTTGGGTACCAGATTAAGATTCATGGCTCATGGGGGCTAGGGAATGGTGTGGGTTGGAGACATAAAAGGCTGGACTGCTAGCTTAATTGATAGAATGTTGTCCCAATGAAATTTAAAAAAAAAAAAAAAAAAAAAAAAAACAAGTGGGGAAAAAAAGTGTCTGAAGCCCAGAGGCAAGAGAAAGAGTTTTGGATGTGGAGGGTCAGTGGTTCCAATCCCCAGACTGGCTGGAAACGGCCTCAGCGTATGTGTGTGTGAGTAACACACATCGACCTTTGACAAGTACCCTTGAGGAGCCTTTCAGCAATGTGCATTATCCACAACTCTCCATGGCCGGGTGTAGAAGATAGTCCGTGCAGTGAATCTGACGATATGTATGAATGGTAAAAAGGTTTTATTTCTGTGGAAAAGCTTGAATTCATCCAACATTTGTGTTTTTTATGCAATTAACGCAGAGGAGCCCCCACCCCTCACTTTTGTCAGTACTTATGGAGATGGACTGCCACTGTATTAGCCACCTCTCAGGTTCATAAATGAGAGTAATGGTAGGAAAGTTAAGGTAAGACTATGAACCTCTTGCTGTTATAGTAGACCTGGGCCAGCTACGACAGTGGAACCTCTGTTGTAATGGAATAGACTATACAGTGGAATAAAGACACAATCTAAATAAATAAAAACAAAGACAATGTAATGGACTTGTATTCGGAAATTCATATTTTCCACTCTGTTTTGGATAAGTAAGGCAACATATTTGCGCTTGTTCAGAACAGAGTGGAAAATATTCCTTTTCCTAACACCTCGGTTAGTGTATTTTTCGGTTAATGTTGAAAGTTTACACCAACATGTTTGTGTTATTAATACCCTGCGTTAGTCCAACTGTGTTCTTAATGTATTTTTTATCACAAAACGTTCTTGTTAGCAACTAATTAGCATGCTAACACATGGAAACAGCAACCCGAAGTCAGCTTTGTTGCCCGTGTATGATCAGTAGTTTTTTAACAAACACAGTTACTCCACAAGTCCCAAAAATGCATATTTTACAATTATGGTTTGACATGCCTAAAACAATTCTAAACACATAAAAATGACGAACGAAAGGGATAAATGAACATTTAAGCTTACTTTTACCTTCGTTGAACACATAATGTTGACAAAGATCTGAAGTGGCAGTAAGATCAACATGATCACCACTTTTGTGTATTGCCATGAGTTATTTCTTGAATTCAATAATGTTTCTCACTTTCTTTATCAAAATGCTGCCACTTGCAACTTTCTTTGCCTCTAGTTTGGGTTATTTTGCAGCCGTGACCAAAAGAAAAGCAGAGACCTAAGATGAGAAACACTACTGAATTCAAGAAATAACTAATGCCAAAACACAAAGGTGGTGTCCGTGTTGATATCACTTCTTTGTAATTGTAAAACTAGAAAAAAATGTCCATCCATCCATTTTTTCTATGCTGCTTATCCTCACTGGGGTCGTGGGTATGCTGGAGCCTATCCTGGCTGACTTTGGGCGAGATGGACACCTATGGACAATTACCTATGGACAATTTAGAGTCACAATTAACCTAACATTCATGTTTTTGGAATGTGGGAGGAAACCGGAGTACCCGGAGAAAACCCACGCACGCACGGGGAGAACATGCAAACTCCACACAGAGATGCCCAACGGAGATTCAAACCCAGATTTCCTGACTGTGTGGCCAACATGCTAACCACTCAACCAACGTGCAGCCCACTATAAAAATGTTTTTGGCTTTCTGGAACATATTACTTGGATTTACATTGTTTCTTATTAGGGCTGTCAAAAATAGCGCATTAACGGCGGTAACTAATTCATTTCATTAAATCTGTTAGGATTTTTTGTGGAATTAATCCATGCGCACCATGTCGAGCCACGCCTCTGTTATGACGGCAGACGGAAGCATACGGCAGACGCCACAGAGTGTAAGACTCTTTTCTAACTTTATTCTTACCCAAACATCAACAGCAGTGTAATTCCAACACAGTATTTGTTCTCCGACACACAAACATGTCTCTAGTCCTTTTCGGAAAGACATTTCCTCATTGTCGTTAGACAACCACAAGATGCATTCATGGACACTCCAAAAATCACAATAATATCTGTGTTGTGCGTGTATGTGTGGTCTACATGAACAGAAGACAAAGAAAAACAATAAATGGATAGTCTTATCACTCGCTAACGTAAATCTTACTGCCGAAGTACAATTTTATGCATTTTTATTAAGTACACTCGGAAAACACTCCCAGAAAATACATCTACACTCAAAACATGTGAGTTCAACTTAAATTACTTGGTGTCTTTTTAACGCAGCTCTTCATGGGTCACGGTTGAAGTGTGTATCAAATGTTGTGCTGCTGTGAAAGAGACTAGTGACTAATGACTTCAGACTTCTAGCTGGGGTCGAATGTTCAGTTCATTTGGAGCTGATCACATACAGATATAACTATGTCCTGTCATTTATCTTTTTGTTACTAAAATTCCCTAAAAATGGGCATATTTCATACATAGTTGCAAATGGTGATTAATAATGATTAATTATTTAATTTTATTCCAATTTTTTTTATCATTTGACAGCCGTATGTCTTATAGTTAAAGTGGATGTACCGTAATTTCCAAACTATAGTGCGCCGAGGTACCGAGGCGATGCTTCTTCCCAGAAAGCTTATTTGTAAACCACGTTCACCATAACCTGTGACCACAACAATGACAAAACAGCTCTCTTATTCCACATGTTGCATCAGCACATACATATAGTATAGTGTCTTCATAGACCTGTGGGAATTAGGAACACACAACATTATTAACTGACTGAAACATTCAATCAGTCACCCATACCTACTACGGCATACACCATTCCCGTCCGTTACAATATTGTTTGTTCTTAATTTCATTGTTGTTGTTAGTTAACCACAATTCGCCCACAATCCAAACCACATTGTGTGTGTTGCTTGTGTGCATACTTATCTCCCCCAGAGAACCAATCAAGTTCATCAGCAGGTTTGCTGAAAACAAAATAGCTCAAGGCAATGGCACAAGCACACATGTATCCAGTTGAGCGCATGCACACACACACACGCACACACACACACACACACAAGCCTGAAGAAATCTCTCATTGGAAGTCCAGAGGAGTTTGACTTAATTGTTATCATAGACTGGACGACTCCTGTGCTGTCGCGGTGACATTTGAGATTTGAGGGTCAGAGGGTGACACTCCTGCGACTTGGCTTTTGTAAAGTCTGACTACCCCACAATGTTAGCATCGGGGCTGCAACTAACGATTATTTTCTTTGTCGATTAATTTGAAGCTTGTTTTTTTCAATTAATCGACTAATCGGTTAGCATGGATCAAACACACAGTTAGTGGTTTGGTCGATCACTGTTTTCCAAAGTCACAGCCAAAGTGTGTGAATACGTTGTTTTGCCTAAAACACACAGATAACAGCTCTGCTTTCATACATGACTAGGGAAATTAACAATTCACATTTGAGAGGCTGAAATCATAGGATATTTTAATTTTTCCACCAAAAAACAAATAATCTAATACAAAAATAGTTGTTGATTAATTGGAAAATCGGTGAATCATGGATTCATCTTTTAATTGTTGCAGCTCTAGTCATGATGGTAGTCTTATTAATGTATGCATCAAAATTGTCTTGAGAATAGAATCATTTTGTGTTCTATTCTCTACACAACTCATTCTGGCATCTAATGCCTTGTACACTGGGGCACAGCCATACTGGAATGGAACAAGTAGTCTAGAATTGTCCAAAATACTATACCATTCCTGAGAGACAAAGTTGTCAATTCCATCACCAGATGGGTGCATTAATTGGTTTCAACATCACTATCCGTATAAACCATTTCCACTACATTGATATTGATAGCTATCTCCCTTTTAAAACCCCATGGAAATGATGTGTATGCTATTATGCACATCACTAAATGTGTTTCATTTTACCCTGCAGTTGTTGACTCATAACTGATGATGGTGTAATAGCAACAGCTGGTAGAAGCACACCGAAACTCAGCCATAAACAAACAAAGTCACCCCACGTTCTGTAGGCTAATATTTCCAAACTTTCCCTCTCTCGTTTATTCACCGCATCACGAAGACGAGGCAGAACACAGCACATCTGACATCTGCCAACCCCATTTCACCAGTCCATGTTCATTGCACTCATTAAGAACTGCATGATAACAGGTTTTTACCATGGTCTGATGGACATCTTGTGATGGACGCTGATGCTGGTAAAGTGTTTTTGGGATTCCTTTGTATTTCTTTCTAACTAAAAAGACAATGCTTTTTTCATCAGTCACCAAGATAAGCATACTACCATCGTCCATTTTAGCTGGCCTACTGCGAGTGCCTGCCAAAAGCAAATGAGATAAATTAAACATGAATCAATGGCCAACTAAGTAGTCTGATCACATCCCAATACAGTGGTGCCTTGGTTTTTGTTGCTAATCCATTCCAAAGGGTCATCCAAAAAATAATATTATAGCAAATCCAAGTCATCTGTTCCAGACACCCAAAAATATGAACACAAAAGACATTTTGTGGAGAATAATAATAATTTTACATGGAGGAAACAATGCAAAATACATATAAATGGGTTGGACCATTTATATCATGGTAAACAGTGATCACGCTAACGTCGTGTCAGTGGCAACAGCCAATCAGAGTAAACCTTTTCCTGCTCAACTTTTGTTTTCAAGTTTCTGGAGAAGTATACAGAATGACCGAACATGGAGCTAAAAGCGGAGCTGAAGGCAGCGAAAAAGATGTCAGCCTTGACTTGGATTTATCCTCCGCGGATGAGGCTGTTTTTAAAAAGATCGATTACTCAACGTCTGCTGTGTTGCGGTGGTTTGGGCATCTCCAAAGTGATGTGGATCAAATCAAGGAAGGTGTGTCGGCAGTCGATACCCTCAACAATCGGCAACACAACAAACCTGTTTCATCATTTGAAGAAATAACACCCACGTGATTATACGGAAAGCGTGAAAATGAGAGCGGAGTCGGCCACGGCTAGCGGTGCTGCCCCCGGCCCAAAGCAGCGATCAATAGTCTCATTATTATTTGCTTCGTATGTTAACACAAATTTGAACTAATCTTCACTTTCTTTAGTTTCTATGACAAATGCTTTAAAACTGGCAGTTTTAAAAATACCATCTGAAATCATGATAATAACAAATTGGATGATATGAAAAAATCTATTGTCATTTTGCCATATCGCCCAACACAGCTGGACTCACGCAGTGTAACATGACAAGACACCAGAGTCACTTACACGTCGGACTTGTTTAGGTACTTGATTCCACAGAATGATACAGTACAGGACAAAAGGACTAGTTTGTGTCACAATCTCGTTTGAGTTTGCCAAATGACTGTGCTTTACAGGATACCGTAGTACAGTAGTACCTCGCATAACATAAACCTCCTTTTACATGAATTCCACTGAACATAAAGAATTTATGTAAAGTTTTTACTTTGTTTGACAGAAGAAATTCCATATAACAAAGTGTCATGTCAGTGCAAGTCTTTTTTTTTTTTCAATCAACTTTATTTATGCCTCAAGTCGGTGAAAGTTCAGACTAACGCTTGGTGACGCCCTCTGACGCATCACGCTCTCATTGGCTGATTTTCGGGGCACCGCCTACACTCTCATCTCATTGGCTGAGTTATACAGCACGTACGTGAGTTTGTGTGAGAGACAGGCTTGTCCCTTCAACCTCCTTCCTCTTCGTAGTCGCCCTTAAACTAACCTAAAAAATTAAGTTAAGTTACAAATTAAAATTTTGCACACAGCATCATCGTGTAGTGCGTGTGCGTTTGTCTGTGAGACCAGCTGACTCTTAGACTCTTTGAGTCAAGTTTTGACTCAGGCTAGTCCTCCTCCTCCTTCCTGCCTCCACTTGCGCTCCTGGTCAAGACATCTCGTGAACGGTAGGATTGTTTTTTTGTTTTTTTTCCAGTTTTATTCATTTACAGTAATCTTATGTATATATTGGAATGTTACTCTACTATGTTTATGCTAATGTTTTCTTATACTTTCCCAACATATTTGGTGGACTTTAATATTTTGAAGTGTTAAAGGGGTGAATTTGGGAAAATATTGGAACGGATTAGGCTATTTACATGTATTTTATGCTTCGTATAACATAAAAACTCCATAACATAAAGGTTCTCGGAACGGATTATTTATGTTGTAGGGGCGTCTACTGTATTGTGTAAACTAAGTATCGTGAGATTTGGTTTTGGGTGTAAAATAGGACAAATGGTAAAGTACAACACGCAATATTGTACGATAACCGAGACAGTGTGCAAGACAAAATTTTGGCCAACATGTTCATCAAATATGAAGGTAGAAAGACTTGCCATATTGTCTATTAAGGACTTTTATCCAAAATAGTAAAAATAGTTTATGATGTGATTATTATGTGATAAATTAACCTACTTGTTTTTGTATTTCATTTTATTTTGGATGGAAGAATTGTAAACATTGTTATATTATTAATTAAAAAAAAAAAATTTGTGCGTTTTGGCCTCTCGTCTACATGCAAACTAGTTTTTGACTTTAGACTATCAAAAACTCTGGCCTCAAAGTTTTTTGGTTTGCGTGAAAAGAGATGTGTGACATTATCTCATGAGTTTAACCCTCATTTAACAACACATCAGGAAGTTATTGACTTATGGGTTTTATTGACTTTCCTGCAGCAGTTTTTGGTTGGCCCCGACAGCCAGGGGAATGTGTTTTTATGTGGACAGATGTTTTTTGTTTTTTTTTTCTTAAACTCCACTCATGTTGATGGACATTTTCTTGTGGGTGAAATGTGCATTTTTGAAAATATCTGCATTATTGTGGCCATAGCCTCATTCATCTGCAGATTTCCTCTTTGCATTATTTCCCCAGGGGAGGTTATGAGACCTATCAAGCATAAATGTGAATTCACGGCAGACCATATGGAGGCAGTGACAACATTGTCGGCTGGTCACCAGAAGCCAGAGTGTAATAGTTATGACAGCCTCTCGGCTAGTTATTGTTTCGCATGCATATTAAAGTGCTCAGCAGATGGACAGTAAGATGGGCCATGATTAGCATCAGTGTCAGTGCCTTGTAACTCACACTTAGTCACAGCAGCTCATCTGCTTGTCATTATTAGACTCAGGATGGCTCTGACCTTAGAAGATTTTTTTATTATTATTATTATTATTATTTTGGAAAAATTGTGAAAACGCTTGCAAGCCAATGTGTCAGTTTGCTCCGCTCTTGTTCACCCATTTCTGTTAAATTGTTAAGTGTGTTTACCTCACAAAACGGCATTTGCAAGTTGATTTAACTCACTCAGGTACTGTTTTTTCTTGGCTGACCTTTACCTCAGCCTTGTCAAGCAGAAGCCGTTAAAACTCAGACGCCTCAGACGCTTTGTAGAGTTTAAATAACAGCACAATGTTTTGTTGACAGGGTTATTGTGTCCGAACCCAGTCTGCTAAAGTTGTTAAGGAGCGTAAAGTGCAAGCAATTTGAATAGGGTGCGGGGGTTTAAGAGGCAAGGGGCACTTTCAGTATTAGTGTAGACCTTCTTCCGTCGCCCTGGACACGCGTCGAGTACACTTGTACGCTGCACTGCCATCCACGGACGCATTTTGTGGTTTTCACTGGTTTCTCTTTCGAGTTCAGTCTGTGAAACCTGGATAATGCTCTTGTGTCGAGGCAGCAGCGTACGTTACACGGCTGATGATTTGCAGTAAAATCAAACGTTTTAAATGCATCCATTAGCATTGATTAGCTCCATCTGCAATAACACTCCCCTTCTCTCTTTAAGCGTCAATGCTGGCGATGAAGGAACCTAAGAAGCTCAATTTTGGCGATGGTTGCAGTTGCTGACAGGGTTGATATCACACGCTCAACAAAAAGCAGTGGTGTCCAAAAGTCCGGCCAGGGTTCATTTGCGACATGTGACTTGTTTTTTTATTGGCCGGCGGCACATTGTAGAACTAAAATTAAACAGAAAAAAACCCTACAAAAATGGGAAAAATCTAGCAACCTTTTTGTTGGGTCGTTCACCATCAATGGGTTGGCGACCCCTTCGTTAGCATCTTTATTCATGTTTGAAGGATGCTGCAACTAATGCAGTGGTTTTTGCAGATAAATAAACACTATCAGGTTCTCAATTGTGTTTCAAATCAAATCGTTGGGAGGGTGTGAAAACAACAACGATAAAGAGGTGTCACTTTTGCGTGCTTCTCTACCTCTCAGCCCTGCACACACAGATCCTGTATTTTCCGGCCTGTAAGCCGCTCTGGACTATAAGTTGCATTGAAATGTGTCATGACGAGGCAAAAAAACCCCAAAAACATATTGAAGTCACCATGGACTGTAAGTCGCATTTATTGAAAAACTAATTTCACAAAGTTCAAGACCAAGAACTGACATTTAATCTGGAAAGACCAGTTATTGAACTACACAAAAGCACACAGAACAACAGGCTGAATAGCTGCCTGGTGTGTTAACGTAACAATTATTCCGCTACACAATAGCATAGAGAACATACCTGGGAGGCTGAATACGCCAAATGAACATAACAAATCACTGAGTCCAACAAGCAAGTTACCGGTAAGCAAGTTCACCGTGCTCCCGATCTCATACCACATCACTGAATTCTTCTGAAGTCTGTCGACGGGCAATGCTCACTCCTTGGTTCATGACAGTCAGTATGATAAACATTTGAAAAAGTGTTAAAGTATATATGCACTTGGATATATAAATCATACCCGACTACGACTCATAGGACCAAACAAATTATGAACAAAGTGCAACTTACAGTCCGGTAAACACAGTAAATTGAGAGGACGTCTTAATGTATCATTAGTAAGAGTGGTGCACTTATTTTTACTCTTATGTGGTTAAGAATGTTACAATGTGACAATTTTTTTTGTTGGTGACAGTTGGAGGACGACCAGTGTGTCGGAACAGATTGTTTTTGATGTTTAAAGTAAAAATGCTCTTTTGTTGGGAATTTTGCCAATCATCTGCAATCCTTATGTGAGACTCTCTTTTCTGTGCGCTCTAAAGGTATAAAAACAGATAAAGAGAGGCAGCTCATTACTGCATGTAATGGGACACACCTATTCCGCCTAGAAAGCCTGCTATTAAAACACCTCCAAAAAATGTCCAACAATGTTTTATCATTTTATGTCCATGCTGTAACCATGTAGCAACAGGCACATTCATGATAACATGTAATATTTACAGTATTTTGTCGTATTTTGGTCCTTTTAAGCATTTCTGGAACTTCCTTCCAGGGCGCATTGATTTCACATAGCGACACAGAAACGAATGCCTACACCTAGTGTTAACTTTTCCACACTCAAAAACACAGCAGCAGTAGCGGCAGCTCCAATATGTAGCGTTGCCTTTCGGTAGTGGCCTGAGGTATTGTGAGTCTACGGTGAAGGAAGTCGCTAGCCGGTGTGGTGTGGGTGAGCATTAGAAGCCCAACAATTTTAATAATAATAATAACAATTCTGCTGTAGCTTGGTTAATGTAAATGGAGCATTGTTGTTGTGCAGTGCAGTTTTCCTTATAAGTTCTATTGCATTTTAGAAGAAAATAAAACAAAAGACGCTGAATAGATGAGTAGAAAGCTAACTCTAAGCCATATAAATGCGCTGCAGATAGAAAAAGGAATTATTTAAATTGTATTTCAGGCCAAATAAATTGATGCAGATATGCATTTCCACATAAGCCCATAATTTTCTCATTAGTTACATATATTGGAGTCTCCTGAATTATTATGACTCATTTCCCTAATCCATCACATCTCCGATGAAATTTCCCTACAAACAAATTCAATCAGTTGACTCTAAGGGGGCAATAAATCACATATTTTATATATATATATATATATATATATATCTCAATGAAACATGAATCTTTCTGGCATTCTTTGTTTTAAGTGTGCTAGGAGTGAAATCAATCAAACAGATATCAGATTTCCCTCTCTGGAAGTGACTGAGGTTTTAAAAAATATGAAGTTTTCCTCAGCACCAGTGTTTTATATACTCCATGTTGACAGGCAGGTCACCAGTACAAAGAGTGCAGACTTTTTTATGCAACCTCCCAGTGATGTAAAGCCTCACATGTAACATATCGGCGGAGGAGACGAATACATTCAATCATGCAGTGGGGGGGGAGTGTGTGTGTGTATGTGGGGGGCGGTTTAGACACGCTGAGGTCTATTTACAACCGGCACACACATGCAGTGACATCTCACAAGAGGGATCCTTGCATTAAACCTGCAACAGTTCACATGTCCTCAAAATAGGCCCAGATGGTTTTGTCGTGGTTCACTTGGCAGTCAGCACCACTCATACTGCGCTATATTGTAAGACTCCATGGATTGTAATTAGAAATCATATACTCATTACACGTTCTCGGACTGACCGGGTCTTCGAAAGCAAGCGGACTTTCGGAAAGCGTGCTCGAGGAGGGGAAAATGTTCATTTTTTGCAGACGTCATGCCGAGATGCCCTCCTCCTCTGATCTCAGTAGCCCGCCCCGAGGGTGCAATAACAGTTTATTATACCTATCCTCACTTTATGGCCCCCTACCCCCACACTGCTTCCTTCAACTGTTATTGAAAACACCCAAGTCTGCCATATATCATTCTTGAGCAGCACATTATGCTGTGTGCAAGCAAGCTAATCACGGGCACACTTCATACAGGTATTATTCAGGTCACATCGGAACCGTTCGGACTTTATCTACATAGATATGGGGCTCTGAAAGCAATTGTGTTTGTAGTCATAGAATGTGTTAATTGAAGGATTAATGTAACACATTTTAATATGCATTTTTTCAAATGCTCAATGCTAAACATTTTAATGGACTATAATAACATTTTCTCTACGGAAGATGGACACTCAACGGTGAAAAAATACCTGATCTTTGTGATGATGCCGCAAATTAGGGCTTAACATTGCCGAAATATCAAAGCACTTGACACGAGCCAAAGAAAAAGTTACAGTCTTGGTTAGAGTTATCACTGCACTCTAACTAATTACACTATAATACGTTCATAGCTCTTTAGTATATCATTGGGACATGCCACATTGACATTGTCCTGTAATATTTTCAATGTTACTGTATTTTCATATGCTATCTTTACTCATACACTATACAGTAATCCCTTGCCAGGCCGCATTGTGAATTTTATGGCTTATCTCTATCACATTTTTAAAATATATATATATTAATCATCCCTGTTTTGTGGTTGAATACGGTATATTAGTTTAAAAAAGCAAATGTTATGCATTTTTTGCCTACATTAAACATTTTCAAGTATAAAAAAAATGGCTAAATGAACAAAAATACAACTACAAGGCATTCAGAAGACGCGATGATATGTAGTATTCTACTCTGGTATCGTCTATATTGTCTTATTTTCTCTTATTATGTCTACTATATTGGGTAATATGAGTGAAAAGGTGACTATAGGTGTGCTATTTAATGTCCAGAGGACTCTAATAATGTTAAAAATCGTATTTAGAAGGTTGTAAACAGGTTTTCTATGCTCTAACTACGACAATATTCCACAAAATTATATAATAATAATGTAATGTAATGTAATATAAATAGGGAATCCCATTTTATGGAACTTCACTTATCTTGGTCGGGTCTGAAACCAATTAACTGCAATAAACGAGGCATTACTGAGCAGTGGTACCTCGGTTTTAGTTATAATTTGCACCAAAAGGTCGAACGGAAACTGAAAAGTACAAAAACTAAGGCCGTTTTTCCCCACAAAAAAATTCAATTAATCTGTTCCAGACACCCAAAAATATTAACAAAAATTGAACTTTATAGAGAATAATTATAGTTTTCCATTCAGAAAACAATGTAAAATAGTTACAAGTGATGAATGGGTGGAACTTAATGTTGATGCAAACGTTCCGTGAAAGAAAACTTTTCAAGAACATTTTCGACAAGAAATCAATTATTCAAAAAATGTGGCGCATAGTTTCTACTTAAACTATGCAGCTAAACATAGTCACGACTTATTTTCAGTGTTTCTGCAAGAATGACAATAAAGTCTATTCCATTGTGGTCTACTCTAAACAGGTTATGTGTGATATTCACATTACATCAGTCATGCAGTTTGAATTTATGTGGGATATTAAACACATTTTTTTCTTTAAAATACTTTAGTCAAACAACAGATCGTACAGCTTGCTTTCATTGTCATTCCATACAACAGATTAATTAGATTAATTAGATTAATTTTTACTCTAATATGGACTGCTTATATACTAAGAAACTCCATCCATCCATGCATTTTCTATGCCGCTTATACTCATTAGAGGCACGGGGTATGCTGGAACCTATCCCAGCTGACTTCGGGCGAGAGGCGGGGTACACCCTGGACTGGTCGCCAGCCAATCGCAGGGCACATATAGACAAACAACCATTCACACTCACATTCATACCTATGGACAATTTAGAGTCGCCAATTAACCTAACATGCATGTTTTTTTTGGAATGTACCCGGAGTAAACCCACGCACGCATGAGGAGAACATGCAAACTCCACACAGAGATGCCCAACGGAGATTCAAACCCAGGTCTTCCTGATCTCCTGACTGTGTGGCCAACATGCTAACCACTAGACCACCGTGCGGCTACTAAGAAACTCATTTAATTTATTTTTGTTATTTATCTCATCTCATTTAAAGTTTACAGCAGCTCTAACCTGCTTCTCAGACAGCAGATCTTGATGTAGCGCCCAACAGTGGCCGACATGACTAACCCTACCTATGATATAATTGTTGTAACACTGCCCTATCTTTCTTTGTCTCTCAGTATGTGCTGGCACAGAGAACAAGCTGAGTACGCTGTCAGACCTGGAGCAGCAGTATCGCACCCTGAGGAAGTACTACGAGAGTTGTGAAGTCGTAATGGGCAACCTCGAGATCACAAGCATTGACCACAGTCGGGACCTCACTTTCCTCAGAGTAAGGACTATAACTCCTGACAAAGTCAATTATTGAGAAGTTTGTTTATGGCAGAATGCCTCAAATGTATTTGAATACAGCGATTCCTATACCCTGTAATCTTCGAGACATCCAAACACCATCTGGTTGTAGAAATTGTCTAAAACTGAAATGCAGAGGCCTTACTTGCATCTTAAGTGCTTGAACCCTTGTGACCAGATAAGTGCTTCCTGCCTCACAGACCACCACGTCCAGAACACCCACACAATCAAATGAATTTCAATACACGAGCTGTAGAACTGCTGAATATGGCGGGAAGAACACCATCCAGACTGTCAAAATTGAGGGGGAAACATTCGGCTTTGGGGATGTTTATCTGGTAGTAAAGGTACAAGATGGCTTCACCACACTGAGGGGCAATGAAAGGGGCCATGGACCATAGAATCTTGGGTTAGAGCCTGGTCGTGGATAGGTCCTCCAGCATGACAGTAACCCAAAACCAAGACAACAAAGGAGCAGCTCAAGAAGAAGCACATTAAAGGGATAGTTTGGATTTTTTGACATGAAGTTGTATCCCCATCAGCATTGTAGTCGATTACCAGCGACTTACCCCCCACTTGGTCTCCTAAGTCCAGTTCTGGTCAGATTTCTGTGATGAACGTAGTTCCGCTTAGTTGCTGGGGACAATTAAGTAAAGAATTTAGTTTTTCAAAACAATGCGTTCAAAGATTAATACATTTGCATCACGAAAATGCCATCTCAAAAAAACGAAACACTGCCGTATCCCTGCGCACTGTCGCCTGTGTGTCTTTATCCGCTGTGGAACACAAACGTAAAAAAGATGGCCGCGGCGCTTCGTCACGGAAGTAGATGGGGTCTTCGTCACATACACCAAAATGCATAACCGACAGTGTGCAGGAATACGGCGGGAGACAAATATAATGCAGAGACTAGGCCATGCAGAAACTTTAATCTCATTGAAAACCTGTGGAGGGAGCTCAACCTTTGCTTTGCCACACGGTAGCGTTGAAAACCGCTTGGGAAAAAATCTGTAAAGAATGGCGGACCAAAATCCCTCTTGAGATTTGCGCAGCCCTGGTGACCAGCTACAAAATAATGTCTGATCGCTGTCCTTGCCAACAAGAGTTTCTCCACTAGGTACTTTTGCTTCAGTGTAGATAAAGAAAGCGCAGTGGTACTTCGTTTTTTCTTAGTAATTCATTCAAAACAGTCAGACGAAAACTAAAACATACAAAAACTTAAACAATGTTTCCCCAAGGAAATAATATAAATCCAATTAACCTGTTTCAGACAACTAGAATGTTAACAAAAAATACATGTTATAGACAATAATTATAGTAATTATAATTACATGCAGGAACCATTGTGAAATAATTATCAATGACAAATCAAACTGATAAATGAACACCGAACATCTGTGTTACCTTCATTGAAGACTCTTCTCAACATCTTTGATCGTTTGCGATCTCTTTACCCCATTCGCAACATTAGATTCCTTGAGTTCTTCTTTCTTCGCCAGGATGGAACTTATTGTTCATTTGGCAAACAAACTTGTATGTAATGTTCTCAGTTTGCAAAATTAATGTCTTACAGGATCCCGTGCCAACTAAGTATCACAAAATTTGTGTGATCCAAGACGGCTGAATAAACAAGCAGTGTTGGGAGTAGTCCGGCCACATCTTTACTAATACCACAAAATTCAACGTAACAAAAACACAGCAGTTCGTTACGTGCAATATTGTACGATAATCAAGACAGCTTACGAAAACCGAGGCAACATTTTGCCAAAAAAAACAATTATATGGAAACTGTGGTGCTTAGCAGCATGACTGTATCTTAGCCCTATATTTCATCATAGCATCCTTAAAAATATCATTGGTCATAGTAGCAATGATAATGCATTTTATTATTCTTCATGACCATTATTTTCTAAAAATTTTCCCTGAGAAGCACAAGCATGATGGACGTGTATTTGAACTGCAAATACTTTCTATTCCTAACATCTATCTTAATTCTTAATTAAGTCTGATACGACACGTTCCAGAATGAACTGCAATATCTGGTGTGTAGTCAGTAGCTGTCCAACTCCCAGGTTGGCAGTGTCACTTGTTAGCGCTCATGCGGCTTGTTTGAATCCATTTCAAGAGGTAATTTTTATGACAGACCTCAGTGGGTTGGAATGCAGCTTGGAAACACCATAGTTATACAACCATAATTACTAGTTTGTTCTCCAACTTGTAAATAAAAACACACACACACGCTAGCTCCTGAGGAATTATTATTAACTCGGTAGGTATTTTTACCCTTTCCAATTGTGACTCGACCAAGGAAGTGTAGTTGTTTTAAGGGACAAAATGCTCATGACTATATTGTAACAATTGTTATTATGAATTAGTGCACGGTAGATCCCCGATTTTCGTGGAAATTCTGTTCCGGACCCACCAGCGATTGATGAAAATCCACTAATTGAGACACCCATAAGAATGTATGTTCGAACCCTCCTGACATTGTTCACTTGTTCACAATCCTGGTTTAAGCCCTATACGCGTATTAAACACATTTTGCATGACAAGAAGATAGAATCTTATAATGAAAATAATTTTACGCTTCAGCGTTAGTCATACATTGTAGAGAAAAAAAAATAATTCTTAGTATTCCCTTGTCATTTGCAAATTGAACTACAAGGACCAAAGAAGCAAACAGGAAAAATTCTCACCCTAACACAACACAACGTGCTAATGTACAAGCTCCATTTACAATATGCGCTGATGCTGAATCATCTATCACTTGAACACAGCATTTTCTTTTGAAGGACACACATACAACCTCGGCGTGGGGTGATGTCAGCCCCTAGCCCTTCAGGGCAGGAGTGTTAATAGTGTGGTAATGAGAGATTTGGAGGAGGCAGCAGATGTCATTGTGATGATATTTGCAAGAAAAAAAAAGAAGTGTTTTGGTGAAATCAGCTGCTCATGCTGACCTCTTGGCCCTGAGCCTTTCAGGAGCATTATCCTTGACCACGTTCAGTGCTTTGTGCTGTGCAGCTGCACTTGATTCAAGTGTATCTGGGGGACTGCAGCACTCCCATTGTCGTACATTATAACTGCTGACTGCATTATTAGGTTAGCATTACTATGTAAACCACCAGTAAAGGCAGTTCCCCACCATGACAAGATGCGGTGTCACAGCTTGCGGCCTAGGAACCCGACTTCAAGTTAAGATGCGATTTGTTTGCATCTGGTTAAAGGGTTGCTGTGTCTTTGGTGTATTTAGTTTGAACATACACAGAGGTCTTTTGTGACTGAACGCACTCCTGTGATGCAAAAAAAGAAAGAAATGACGTGCACGGTGGATGATTTAGTGCAAACATTAAGCCACTAACAAAGGCTTAATGGCAACGGCAGAAGGGAGCAATGCGGTTCATAACAACAATAAACCAAAAATTATCTGCTTGCCTATTTTACCATTTCGTATTGCAACAAGATGTTACATAAGCCAGTATAGTCGAGCCTCTAAAGCTGAGCACCCCTGATGCCTAATTTTTCACCAAAAATATGCCTCTAAAGTCTTGCAACTCAGAAAGTATACCAAGGATTAACTCGGAGTACAGGTTTTGCTATTTGGCTTGGTTTTATGAAGTGGCTGTAATTTAGTTTCCTGTAAAATGATTTTCAGTTGAAGTCATTATTGATGTGTGTTTGCAACATATGCACACAATTTTTGCTACATAGATAACATTGATCAAGTACAGGAACTTTGGAAATCCAATAACAATCATAACCGTTAGTATCCTCCGCCGTCACGCATGTTAATTAGCAAGGGAAGTGCTTTGTGCACCTTCTGTTTTGCTGCAAAGCAAGAAGCTTGGCTATAGTTATGGAGCCCAATTCCTCCATGTGAATAAAACGTTAATTATGTATTGATGTCTAAAAATCATTTGGTGTCCAATCATCACGATTGTTATCACTGACATGATTGTTCTATGAGCGCAAGGTTTTTTTTTGCCACTGGTTTTCATGAACTTAAGATTGTACAGTTATGTTTTTTTAAAAAATATGCACATTTTGAGTGCACCTCGACTTTTCATTTTGCGTCCCTTACTGGGTTTTAAGTCATATCTTTGTTAATTTACTGGCTGAAGGTATTTTTGTGTGCAGCACATTAGACCTTCATCATCGGTTATTCCCTATGGAGACATTGTTCTGAAATCCAAAGTGATCCCGACAAATTGTAGCAATCCTGTTCTGGCAGGTTTAGCTTAAAAGAAAACAATCCACTACACACCTGCCTGTTTCCTATAGATGCACCATTCATTTGCAGAACGGCTCCCTGTGGCGCCACCTCGCAAAGTTGCTGCACCTTTTCATAGTGGGAAATTAACATGGGTTAATTGAACATGCTAATTAAGAAGCGAGGGTGCCAGGCGACAAGGGAGCAAGGGGGCAGGGAGCAGTATATCTTTAGGAAATGTTATTATTATTATTACACAAAAAGTAATAACACGGCTCCCCAGGGAGGGCAAGACTTTGCCTTTGAGAGGAGAAGTAAGCTAATGTGAAGCGATGCGCATACTCGCTGTTTCTTGGAGGTGACTGAAACTGATGCCTGGGCTCCTTTTTTAAAGATATCCCAAAGATGGATGGCTGCCCCCCTCTACCACCCCAAACAGCTTTTACCAGTAAACAGAGTCCATCTTCCAAACTACCTCTACAGGAGATGAATCAACACTCTCACTGTGATTAATAACATTGCTGTACTGAGGCTTTAACCCATGTTTTTTCTTTTTTGCAATACTGTGGTACCTCAGTTTTTTTTGTTATTAATTAGTTTCAAAAGGTTTGACCAAAACTAAATCATACGAAAACCGAGGCAATTTTTCTCATAGGAAATAATGTAAATCCAATTAATCCGTTCCAGACCCACAGTATAAACAATGTAAACAAAATGCATTTCATAGAGAATAATTATAAGTTTACATGCAGAAAACAATGTATGTCCAATAATGTACAAAAACAGAGACAGTGTACAAAAACAGGCAAAATCTTGGTGAAAATTTCGGACAAAAACCCAATCATACGAAACCGAGGTTGGATTGTAATGTGTATGCGTACGTGCATGTCCTTGGAGCTTTGCAGTCTATTCCAGCAGTCTCCTGATCAACAGTTTTGTGTGGATTGAGACGCCTTCAGAAAACTCTGTGGAGCTGTATGACATAAAAAAACAAATACTAAATGCAAAGTAAAACTGTACTAAAAGTCAAAGTCAAAAGTATTTCCCCTAATTTAAACTTTCAAATTAGTTTTTGCATGCACTTCAATAATTATTTAATGCAAATAAAGGCTGCAGGGTCTAAACTGAAAGGTGGGATGTCAATTAGGCGTGTGATGAAATATTGAAATATTTAATCCTACATGGATATCTTGCAGAATGTCGTTTTATTTTTTGTTTTTTATTAAAACAAAACCGCTAAAACTGGGGCGTACAAAAGCCAAGATTTGACAGTCGTCCCTCAGGAATTTGCTGTTTGAATTTTGCGGCTTAACTCTATCATGTTTTTTCAAAAGTATATGAATTAATAAATCATGCTATTTCATGGTTGAATATGGGCTATTATTAGTCAAAACATATGCATATTTAAGTCTGTTATATTGGGTGTTAGTTCTGTATAAAAAAACATATTTAGAAGGTTTGTTGTCATGTTTTCTATGCACTAACTATGAAAATATCCCATTTATAAAACATGAATCCTACTTCGCGGAAATTCACTTATCACATTTGGGTCTGGAATCATTTAACCGCCATAAACGCGCGATTACTGTAGTCTGCAAGAGTGAGCTTGCCTATGAATTAATTATGAATTCATTTTGAATTAATTTAGCAAATAGAAATGAAACGTTTTATCCAGGTCCGCATTTTCTATTGACATTCATTTATTTTCAAATGTGATGAAGAGGACAACAAAGATGGTAAAAACACACTCGGGTGTGTGTTTTTTTTTCTCCACTTGTCACTTTCTCTCGTGCTAAAAAAAACAGATCTGTGAATATGAAATATGCATGTTTCTTCTCTTTTCTCTTGCTGGTGTCAGGAGGGAGCCACGGTCCCATTCGATTATTTGTCATTGCTTGCAAACATTAGTAAAGGTGATTTTTCTGAGTATTAATGCAATGATCAGGCCGGTGCCAGTACGCTGGGCCCCACTAGTTGTGAATAAATTGCTGCGTTATCTTATATATAGTAGTCATATTTAATATCTGCAGTAGGTTTTCCACAGAATGTAAGAAAAAATAATCAGGTCAAACATTATTGTTCCATTTCATCCAGGTGTAGCGTGTTTAGCATTTACAAGCACAATATGTTGTGGCCCCATTCCATTCCTATTCCTTTCTCCATGAACTCTAAATGGAGTGTGGATCATCGGGGATCTGTTTCTTTCAAACAACGAAATGATGCTAAAATTTAAGAGCTGCACTGGCCTTACTAATATATGCAGCAGATAGACCTTAGCAGATGTATGTTTGTATAAAAAAAATAAATAATAATCTAAACTCTTCTGTTATTGCCAAATGATTCATACCCTAGCGGCTTAGCCAAATGCTAAGTTAAGGTTGATTGTCTTTTGATGAATGGCTTCTTCTTTTGGCAGGAAATGACACAGGAATGTGGCAAAGAAGTAGTAGTTTTCGAGATTTTAGTGAACAATACTGGCCGCAGGTCGTGGGTCTTAATCTTTCGCTTTTATTGTCAAGGTGTTGCCTAGGTGGCTCCTACAGGTGGCGACAACACTCTTTACTGCTATTTGAAACCCACTGTCATAGAAGACCAACATTTGTTCGTGGTCTTCTGCCATTTAGACGTTGAATGAGGCAGTCCTGGCTCTTTTTGAGCCTTAGAAAGTGTTTGGGTGGTGGTGGGAGCATTCATTCTTTCTAATCATTCAGTCAGTCATTAATTTTGATAGGGTATGTCTGTCGTTGACTCTGAGGAGTGAATTTTTTCAAATCTGCTAACACGAAGTCATGCAGTTATTTGTCACGTTGTCCTTCATTTTCGGTTTGTGTCTTTCAATGATTACATTTGACTTTACTTTGAATCAAACAGATGGCAAATGTAATCCATCGACATAACCGGTAGCCCTGTGTAGCACAGTGCATCCTGGCTTATTATTGTACTCAAACAGGGTGGTTGGTGGTTGATTATTTTTTAATACCGAAATCATTGTCGGAGCAGAACTGAAATAAAAATTGTATTGCATACTGGAAACTCTATTCTCTCTACTCATTTGGATGAATAAGTGATGCAGCTTGAGAATAGACCCCACTTAGGTTGTATTCTTTTTGTATGGCACTTTCAGCGCCAATTAAGTGAACGTCACCCTTCCCTTGATCTCGCTATCACAGTGTTGCAGATGAAACCAAGTGCACTAGTGAACAGCAGCAGATAATGTTACTTGAGGGGAAATAACATTAAATTAACTTAATTCTGGCAGCAATGTTAGGCATGAATGCAGGTCTAGAAGGTACATGAGTAGCTTACCTGGGCAGCAGAGCAATGATGCGATCAAATGAATCCACCTGGAATCCAAAGCGAAGAATACATGAATTGAATTATTTACCGCTTACTCAGAGTCTTCAATATGAATAAAATATAGGGTTGCACTCCCATTGTTTGGTAGGTGAGATTGGACGTTGATCTTGATCATTACTTCTACTTTATTTGATCCAGATAATGTAATTAAAATTGTTGATGGTTTGACAATTTTCAAAGGGTATCTATCAAAGTTAGCACTCAAATTTCATCAATAAGGTTAATGCAAAGCAGGGTGGAAACACATACGTTTTTGATGTCACTTAGGTGCATTTACAAAACGAAGGTGGGCAATTGTAGGCCACTGAGGTGTTAATTTTAAACCACACCGCCTTTTGGCTGTCCTCTAGGCATGGTAGCAGGAGTAAGAAGACCCTGGGACTTCTAGTGTTAAGCCAGTGATTTACTGCAATGGTTTTTCATTCATGTATTTAAAAAACAGTCATGTTTACCAAAATGATGATTTGAAAATTAAGCCCATGGAATTGGATCTAGCTTGTATTAACAGCTGCAATTGATGCCATATTTTTGCTAAATATTAATCACACATTGATTGTTGTAGATGTGTTACAGTGCTTTATTTATAAGTGGTGGATAGCTTTTTGATATTATTATTACACCTTTAGATTCAGTCTATCATCTCAGTGCATTTTCAGTCTAATAGCATTTCATAGACGGCCTTCTTGACACACATTCACATAGCACAGTAAGAGTTGAGCAACGGCTGCATATGACGGATGGAAAAAATATCGGAAGAGACAGACACACAATAAATGCATTATTTTCACTCACACAAGCTTAACTTTCACTTTCTAGAGGGGTGAGTCAACTGCAGAATGTTGCAAATTCTTGACACACACTCACACAGCACAGTAAGAGTTGAGCAACGGCTGCATATGACGGATGGAAAAAATATCGGAAGAGACAGACACACAATAAATGCATTATTTTCACTCACACAAGCTTAACTTTCACTTTCTAGAGGGGTGAGTCAACTGCAGAATGTTGCAAATGGCATGTTGCAATGATCCACAAAATTACCGTATATCCAGCATTTATTACAAATGCATCACACAGACAAAGGTATTGGGATTCCTAAGACTTACAGTTCCAGAAAACAGAACCGACTAAATACCCTTTTACATTCTACAGTTGAGGTAATTGGTTTGGTTATTTGGTTACTGTTTGAGATATTTCAATCAACCGTCAATCTGCTTTGAATTGCCTGTAAATTATTCACACATTCAGCATAGGGCAAACGTCATCAAGTACTTTTAAAATCTGGCTTCCTACAGCAATGGAACCGCGTTTGTTCTTGCGCTCAATTCACATGCTGTGACATCTTTCTTCATACTTCTTGACTGGCATATTTGTCCCCTCGGCACTGCTGGTGCCCTCCCCTTCTTCCTAATTTCTGATGCACTGTTAGATGAGTGCAGATTACGTTGGCCCCCTGCTACTCACCAAACTCTTTCAATATTAATGAAAAGTGATGAAGTGCTAGAGAGCCTCTGTCTTTCAGTCCTGACCTAGATTGGATTGACAACTGCAATTAGCGTCCCCTCAAGTTCATTTCCATCACTTTAATTTGACACGAAGGAGGACAGTGCGATGTGGGAGGAGAGACCATTGAGAAATCACAAGGAGAAAGGTGATGCAGACTGTAGGGAAAGAGTGTTTGACCAGGAACTGGTTTGTCAGCTCGCACAGAGGTGAACGCTCCACTCTTTTGAAAGGGAGACTTTGACCTTTACCACTATATGTTGTCTTTTAACGTGTTTCAATAGTGGAATAAGATACCTGTTAGTCTGAAAATGTTCTTTACATCTTTTATTTGGTTTCTCGGAACTCTATTAGTGCAGGTTGTCTGTTCAGGTGTTAACAAAACAGTCAAGCTTGTGTGCAGACCAAATCGACTGCACCTATTTGTTTGTATCCAAGACCCATTGTCGAATGAAAGCAATCTGCTTCAGCTGACCGGAACCAATGAAGTTTGACCCCAAAAAACAGAGCTACAGTCCTCTTTGGTCGAGCATGTACGCACTTTGCGTTAAGGTGTGACACTGACCAATAAGATCACAGTGGTATCTCACATGTTTTGTTATGGCACTCCTGTTGGTTCTGTTGGAATTTTTGTGTGTGGGGGTGAGAGAGAGAAACAAAACAACCTTCCAGTTCACAAACCCAAAATCAGATCTGTATCAGGGCAAGACTGCTACTTACCTTACTGTAAAATACACGCAGTAACACATATAATGTTAAATTATTACTGCCAATGTAAATCAAAATTTGATTTGTCAAATTGGAATGTCAAACACCTATTGGATTTCTGTAGTATCAAGTATCATGTTGTGGCACTGCATGTGTCACGCTTAGGTGTTTGTCTGGACCACAGACCACAGAGACAAGAGGCAGGTGAGGTGAAACACAATCTTTTAATAATTTCCACAGGTAAACATAAGGCGATGGCGATAAAGGGTTGCACCATGAATAAGCAAACAACAAAAAAAAAAACCCTGGCGGAGGCAGGTAGGCACTGGGCGCACCTAAAGTTTGCAAAAGTCTGAGCAGATAAGACACAGCACATGGGTACGTGGAGGACTTGGGTGAATAATCCAGCGTCTAACAGCTGGCAGCACTCGGCCTAAGTAGATGGGAGATGAGCAGAGTCAGGTACGACCAGTGGCTCCGCCTCCAGCCAGGAGCAGGGGATCTGGAGAGACAAAACAAACAAGGAGAAGGCAGGGAAACAAAACAAGGAAGCGTGCACCTAACAGCATGTGTGTTCTGTGTAATATCATTTGTTATAGTATTCAGTATTTTTTCTTTTTTGACTAATGCATTTTCTTGTGCTTTTGTCGGTAACACTTTAAATTATAGAAGTTGTCATTATCTTTATCAACATGATGACTAGCGTGCTGACATCAGTGTAATACCAGGGTAAAAGCTACAATTATGCTTGAAAATAAGTTCTTGGAAATTCTTTAACTATTCTTTCATATATACTGTATAACGTTTATCTTGTCTTTATCTGTAATATGACACCAACAGACAATGGGCTATCATGAGGATAAAATCACCAATAATCAACTCAACAACCAATTATATTTTTCTTTCATACACTTGGAGGAGAAGTAATCGCTCGGCACAAAAGCATAAAGGCTTCCCTACCACGCCAGCCCTCTTACATTGAAGTCTTGTGTTCTAATACAAAGCTTTCCGTCTTTTGTGGTCTAATTCGGAGATGAAACTACGCTGCTTTTGTAAACGAGATAATAGGAACAATGGGTTTCATTTTTGCTAAGGTCTTGCCTTGGCTTTGGCAGGGCTTATTTTTATTTCAATTACATATGTTCCACAGCCTTGTTTGTTTTACACAGTAAAATTGAGATGGGTGCAACAAAATCATCGGTATTTTTCCCCTTTCACAATTTATCAATTGTGTTTATCAAGTATCCACTGTGTGACGTGGACGTGTGTGACGGTTTTTAGGGAAATTATTAGCTATTATTAAAATATAAATGCACAAATGATGACATTTCTACAGACATATCGATATTCAAAGCAGATGTTTCATTCTTAAGCGAATTGGTAACGCCATCATTTTACCTTAGTTGTTATCATTAGGGGTGTAACCGTATGTCACAATCAAGATCCGGTACATACCTCTGTTTTAAGGTCACGGTTCCGTTCATTTTTGGTACAGTAATTAGACATAATGCAAAGCCTAAAACTGGTTATCTTGAATAGATTTTATGTATTTTTAAATGAAACATGAAAAAACTACAATGTGTTGGCGAGCAATTCTCCAAACAATACAATTCTCAAATAGTAAATAAAAGCATAGATATACAGGGTTTCTGCGTGTCCTGGAAAACCTGGGAAATGAAATACTGACCACTTTTGCATCATGGAAAATATGTAATAAAAAAATATGTCCTGGAAACGGAAAGTTATCCTGGATAACGATTTATCTTTTCCCTGCGTTGTGAGCTAATGTTTGTTGTCATCTTACGTTCATGGCAACATTAACCCACAGTGCTTCTCTGCTTCTAGCCAGCGCATTGCCCCATGTGACGCTACCAGCCAATCAAATTTGCATTTCCTGCTTAAATCAGTTCTGCTACCAATTGACTTTGTCACTAGATTTAGCGATTTTGCAGATCCCGTTAAGGCCTTAGCACCTAGAGACAAAACTGGTGACTAATTTGAAAAGTGTTGCTAGTACTGCATTGGTCCGTATGACGTTATAATTTGTATGAAAACGTCCTTGAACAATCCTGAAAAATAAATTCAGGAAAAGAGTGGGAACCCTGATATAGCATGGAGAAAAATGTAACAATGTGGGAGACCGTGTTTACATATTTCACTGGGAGGCAAAAAAACGGAGAATGTTTCTAGGCTTTGGATTCTCTGTGGTACTCTCACTAGCCATGATTACCACTAGCTAAAGGCTGGTCTGCACTGTTTTTGTCCACCTAGATCTCCGCTTCCACGCCGAATGTGTCACATATTCGTCTGCTTTTTAAGGACGCGATCCGGGCTTGTGTAGGTGCATCGCAAAGCAGAATGTACACTTCGTGTCCCTCACTTATATTGTGTGGGAAATCGGTAAGCATCTGTACTGAACCAAAATCCAAATATGAATGCATGCATTGTTAGCAGATGATAGTCAGGATGTGCTTGAATTCAAATATAAACTGTGCTAATGTCAATTCAATATGTAATTCTTTGTTGACAATGTGAACTTTTGGAGCTTGTAAGTATCCCTTTGTCATATAGGAAAACCAAAATTACATCTACACAGTACACAGTGTACAGTGTTTAACAAAGTGTGAGGAAAAAAACTGGGACGGAAAGTAATATTTTGCTTGTCTTTGGCACTTTGTTTTCGCAGCTTTCGAGTTAATTTGGCTTTCACGGGTCAGCACCTCTGACCACAGCTCTCTCCAGCACCAGCCTTAACCCCACTCAATACCTCCAGCTATTAATTCCCCAAAGCCACGGGTGAAATCGGTTGAAGGCTAATCAACATTTAGCTCTTCTGAGTGTGTGTTATTACACAGAAATTGATGGATGGTACAATTACACCCTGTGTCACTTAGCTAAATGGCTATGTAAGCCTAATGAGTTTTTATCCAAACTGTGAGTATTTAGTGCAAAGAGAGAACTTGTGTGTGGTGGCTAGAAAGGAAAGGTGGATGAAAATGTAAAATGCAAAGAAAGGGTTGATATCTGGAGTCAAGATGGATGCGATAATATTGTGATAAGCAGTCAAATTAAATTCACGAAATCACATACATTACAGAGGTGTGGTGAATGGGATTTCTGGAGCAAAACAGAAGCCTTTTTGTTTTTCATCACTGACCTTGGATGTAGACGGGCAGGGAATACCCAACATAAAGCAAACAGACCGAATGACAGAAAATAAAGGCAGTCATGCAGGCCGCCAAGGCCATGGTGACCAGTGGGCACAAAATTTTAAAAATCAGGCCCAAGGCCAGAGAACGGGCCAACAGTGACCCTGGCTATCATTGAAGTCTCATTATCCTGTCAAAAAAAGCCACAAGGTCCCTCGGTGCAACACACAGAAAACTCACCAACACACCCTGAGCTTGTGATAAGGTGGGGTTTCAACAAGACAGATAAGATGTTTTTCTTGGGTGTTTGGTCGATATTGACATCTGTTCATATTTGTATTGTTTTTTTCTGCCGGTAATGATATCGGTGCATGGGTGATGACACTGTGCTCCACACAGCAACAAGCATGGTCTGTCCGCCTTGTGGAATTATTTCGAAGTTTCGCCTTTGGATTGTAAATAGGCAATTGCAATGATTGTGACACACTGGTTATGTAAGGGGGGGCTAAGGTGTAGCCAAAAATATACCTAATTTCTCGGACAGTCTCGGTTATTGTATTTATAATTATTTTGCATTGTTTTCTGGATGTAAAACTATTACATTTTGTCTGTAAAATGTATTTTTTGTTAATATTGTTGGGTGTCTGGGTGTCTAAAATGGGAACAGTGCCTTGCTAGGATTAATAAAATCATAATGTACTTATGAACTGTTAACAATGCTGCTCTGCAGCTACTGGATCTAAAGTGGGAGTAGTGCTTTATTAGGATAAATAAAGAACATATTGTGCACTTATTAACAATTAAAAATGTTGTGAGATAAGTATCTCATTAGGATTAGGATATCATATGTAATACATCAATAATACATTATGTATGTAGTACTGATACTATGTATTATATGTAACCCTAATAATAATCTAATTTCAGACTTATTAACTTTAATTCCTACTTATTAAGGCTTATTACAAGCACTTTAATATAACGTGTTACAGGAATATGTGTGCTGTTATTAACAAGGGGTAAATAGTATGCTCAATTTTGAACATGCTTAACAAGTTTATGTTAAGGACCATTATATGTTTTCAGAATATTTGAACAATCCAACATGTCCGACATCGAGCGTGAAGAAGCAGAGCTTATTTCATCCTACTCTTCAAACACCTTCTGTTGAAAGTTGTATTTATTGGATACCTAGTTTTCTGATTTGTATTTTGTTCTTCTTGTACTGAAAACGAACCAAACCGTGACTTTAATACCTAGTTTGGTACCGAACTGTGAGGATGTTGTACCATTACTCGCCTACCTTTGACCTCCAAGAGCCAATATACTGTAGCTTTTGCTCTGTTCTGTGATGCAGAGTTCGAGTCAGTGTGTTTAACAATCATTTGTTTGTGGACTCAATTTTTCCATTAACGTACACACACACACACACGTCATATAAACTGCAGTTTGACAAAGAAACAAGTCAAGGACTTCATAGACGTCATGGCTGGCTACTGCTTATAAACTGGTCTACCACTTCTTGAGTAATTTATGATGTTGCTTTTTTAGGCCCTGTCCACACAGGAACGTTCTTGGGATTTTTTTTGGCGGGTTGAAAACAGGTCGTGTCCGTAATGTAATGTAACGTGAATAAGTGCTACAGTATGTTAACATAACATTAAAACAACCCGCAAAGTCATCTATGTTCATCATGGAGACGTAACTGCACTGTTAACAAGCTTCTCCCGGCAGCACGTTGTTCAACCACCCATTTGTGAACTTGTTCCTCTAGCTGTGGCCATCTAACTTTTAGGTCGCAATTAGCTTTTTTTGTTTCCTTAGTTTCAGTTAGAGTATCCTCTGCTTTTAGCCAATCCCTCACAAGTTTCTTGTTCACTCCAAATTTCGTTCTGCTGCTCATTTCCAGTTTTCGGTTGCATATTTCAATACTTGCAACTCTAATCGGCAGGAAATTATCTTCTTTTTGGGGGCATTTGTGCTCCTTCTTTCTCGGTTGTCTTTATAAGCGCCGTGTGGCGCTGTGAACAGGCACTCCGACGGAACCATGTGACACTCCAAACCACAGAAGAAGAAAGAACGGATGCGCATAAGCCCATCGTCTTCCGCTTACGAGAAGTGGAATTACTTCTGTGAGTCATTATGGAGTATAGGACTGAAGTGAGCTGTGTCCGTCAAAATATTCAGATATTATGTTGGCTTGTCGTCAAATCTCACTTCTGGTCACGTGAGGCGGTGGTGGTATTGGTGGTGTTCTAATATCGCCCGTGTACACGCCCACTCTGGAAGCCGTTTCAGGTCACCCAGAACGCCGTTCCGATGTGAATGAGAAGCTAAAGCGATGAAATACTTGGCCGTTTTGACCTGAAAACGTTTCCGTGTGGCTAGCCCCTCAGTTGCCTTTATAAGTTGAGGTTTACATTGTAAATTTTCAGTGGTACAGGAGTGATAGGAGCAGCAGATACTGGCTGTGATATCTTCATATGTCAGTTAAAAAGAGAGAAACTTATCTCTTGTTTGGGTGGCTTTATTTCAGAGCGGGCAGCAACACCTTGTCTCTAGCATAGCGACAACACAACTGACAGCTCTTCCATACAGCAGAGGCCTAAGACATTAGTGCCATCTAAGGGCATTCAAGTGTAACAACATGACACATACACTATGTAACACTGGCACACAAGCCGAGAGCGCCCTTTCAGTGTGAAAAAAAACCCATATATACATCACTCCGGAGTACAAGTCGCAGGACCAGCCCAACCATCAAAAAAGTGAAACTTATAGTCTGGAAATACAGTATATAGTTGCATCCAGATGGGGAAACATCACTGAGTGAAACGATGTAATACACAAGGCACACCTACATGTGGCGCTGTGAATAGGCAGGCGGAACCAACGCCCCAACCTAGTGGGGGACCGATTATCGGCCGGGGCAATAATCCTATATTTGAAATTTTGACAAATATAGGTATCGGCCTTTATTTAAATCTGATGGGCTGATATCAATAAATAAATTTAAAACTGGGTTATTTCGGCTCAGATGCAGCCGCACCTCTCGCTCTGTCCTGCGACTTCTGTTTCCAGCATTGCTCCACCCACAGCACCATCTGATTATTATTATTATTATTATTATTATTATTATTGAAGCAAGCCACAGCTCACGTTAGTGGCAAAGCCAATCTGAAGCGGACGCTGTCCTCACACATACACACGGCTGAGAGGGAGGTTTTCCTGTGTAGGGAACGCCCTGAGATCAAACACACATATCAAGGTAAAGGCAGAAAACTCTCTTGTAATTGTAATAAACATCCCAGTGCTCTACATTTCACAACTCCTACTAATGTTACAGTGAGCAGGAGAATAATGTAAGAGCGGAGTAAACATTAGCGGCGGCTCTGCTAGCTCATAGTCCTCCCGACTCTGTGAATTACTTGAAAGAAGGCTGCTGATAATGTCGACAAACAGTCCCTGATACTAAAAGCATGTGTGTGATTGAGAGAGAGCACATAAAAAAACTCACTTCACTTGTTTTATTGGAGGAAAGCACACCAAAGTGGAGGCTGGTTAGCGTAGCATAACATTAGTTTGCCAGTCTCTAAAGGCGCAGCAGAATATGTATTAGCAATGGGGAGAATGTTTGTAATGTGGAGAATAGTGTATGTGTGCGTGGAAGTCACATGAAAAACTCTACAGCTCACGACTACCACAATAACGTACTGTTAAGAGCTTAATAAACACAAGCGGCAGCTTTGCTAGCTCGTAGTACCTCCCGATATGTATGTATGCATTTATTTTATTTATAAATGTGAGTATTTATGTGCAATGTACATGTACTGTATATCAGGGGTGCACACAAAATGATCTACCTCTTACTATAAAAGATATAGCATATATAAAATCTAAGCTATTGTAACTACTATTGTGAATACTAATGATTAGTATGTCACACAGTTTCAAAGTTTACTGGTCATCAAAATAGTTGATATCAGTCAGTAATTCACAATTCCAACCAATATGTCAATAAAGTTTATTATACATCATTCCTCAATAGTTGCGTACATCAACTGAGTAATATGTCAGTGAAAATAGCAATGCAGTGTTTATCATGTATTACGTCCAGTTACCATTTGCTATACAACATTACTGATACTGTATATGAGAAATTAAAAGGATTATGCTGAGTTATACATAAATGTTACTTTATGTTACTAGTTTTTAATTCAACTTCTAAGGGATGCGTCTAAGGGATGCGTCTAGGAACACCATTCTCTTCTGGAGCTATTTATCTATTTGTTTGGTTAAATAAACATGCTTTAGTGTTTGTATTGTTTAACATTTTTTCATCAATTTTTACACTTTTACTGCAAATGATTATGGGCTCCAAATATCGGTTATCGGCCTTCTTAACTACTAATCGGTATCATTCCTGAAAAACCCATATTGATCGATCTCTACTCCAAACCATAGAAGAAGAAAGAATGAATGTGCATAAGTCCGTTGTCTTCCGCTTACGAGAAGTGGAATTACTTATGTGAGTCATTATGGAGTATAAGACACAAAAATACCAGGATAATGTCGACTGAGGTGAGTCATGTCCGTCGAAATATTCAGATATTATGTTGGCTTGTTGTCAAAGCTCACTTCTGGTCACGTGACGGGGACGAGGCGGTGGTTGATCGGTGACGTCATCGTTCTCGTTTTGTCTGTCTACACGACAACAGCAAGACTGTTTTTTAGATTGTCCCACTCTGGAAGCAATTTTCAAAAACATTTCCGGTCAACCCAGAACGCCTTTCCTGTGTGGATGAGAGGCTTAAATGATGAAATACTTTGCCGTTTTGACCTGAAAAAGTTTCCGTGTGAAGAGCCCCTTAGATTCCCCATTCCGTCTTAACTCAAAGGATGTTGATGCACAGCACACAAACCAACAACCGACAATGCATTACAGATGAATCATATCACTTGCTCTCCTTAGGGGGATGGCAATGGCAGTGTCATGGTTATCTGTTTCTATTTATGTCTTAGTTCTCCGACACATCCAAATTTTAATGCTGCAGACCTCAATGACGCATATGGTGTGGTGATCTTATTCATACAACAAGCTTGTGTTAAGATTGTATTCTCCCCAGATTGGAGCTGTTATGCACCTGACTTTGTTTCCCCATGACCCACCAGGTGCCAAAATAGGACGCGTCTAATCCAATTACTCCAGATTAGTGTGTGGCATGCGGGGGACTAATATTTTATGTAAATATCACATCGTGAATCTACACATCCACTACGCAGCTGTTTTTTGTCGTTTTGTTTGTTTGGGTATTTTTTAAATAGATGCAAACCTTGGTTTTCAAATTCCCCACTTTTTGTATGATTCGGTTTATGACAAAAGTTTTCACCAAAATGTTGCATTGGCGTTCGTAAAAAAAAATGTTGCCAAATGTTTGTCTTGGTTTTAGAGCAGTCTCAGTTTTCGTAAAGTACTGCATGTTTGCCCTGGACTGTATCATTCCGAGAAATCAGGTGCCCTCTGTCTTCGTCTGATCTTTTGGAGACAATTTATAACGAAAACTGAAGAATCACCGTACACTCCTCTTACCTGGTATCATTAATAAAAACAAGCTAACTCTGTACATCGGGAATTAATTTTGTCTCATTTTAACAGGTACTCTGATCAAACTCTCAGTGAATCTGGACTCCATAAGATTTTCCACTCACCACTCTGGGCCGCTTTATTTTCCAATAGTAGTCTTTACGGCAAATAAACGTAAGATCAAATATTATTTGAAAATGCTTAAGCAGCTAACTTAGAGTAGAGTAGAGAGTAGAGTAGAGTCCCTGCCAAAACCGTAGGTCACAACTGCGCGTCAAAACCAAAACAATTATAAAGAAGAACCTTGTGGTAGCATAGGTCAGTGTTTCCTGATTGGGTGGTTTATCAATGTATTGATTTATTCAGTTTGAGCCTTGCTAACGTTTTGGACACCACAGAGTTCTAACAAATTTTATAATACAGTAGTACCTCGGTTTTCGTTGTTAATTCGTTCCAAAAGGTCAGACAAAAAAACAAAACATACGCAGTTTTTCTCATAGGAAATAATTCAAACCTGATGAATCTGTTCCAGACACCCCAAAAATATTAACTGATTTTTTTATAGGGAAGTAGTTTTACATGCAGAAAAAATGCGAATGATGAATGGATGGTATTGTTGATGTGGACTGGCGCGATTGATTTCACATTTTTCATAAAATTTCCGGCAATTTGCAGCTTTATTTAGCTGTCACTCAATGAAAAATGCACGGACAGGGAGTCACACATAGGGTGCTTTGTTTGGGCACTTAATTTTGTGGAATGATACAGTACAGGGCAAACTGACAAGTTTTTATGTGCAACGTTGTACGAAAACCAAGAGAGTGTACAAAAAATTAGAAACGTTTTGACAAAAACCGGGTCATACGAAAACTGTAACCTACAAAAAACGGGTTATGATTGTACAGCAATTTTATTTTGTTTTATCTTGCGTCTTGTTTTACCCAAATACAGGAAATCAGATCAAGACGTTGCTAACATTGTTGCAGAACATTAAAACAAAGTTATATTAAAAAAAAAAAAAAGCAATTGAAGCCTTTACACATTGAAGTTCTAAAAACCATAGTATGACTGAATCTTGATCATAGTCTGAATGAACCTTGACCATGACATTTGTGCGGCAAATGGGAGAATAGGAAGCAAAACATAATGATTTAGCATAGAACCATGTAAATAAATCATATGGTGAGGACAGCCTTAATACCACAGAGGATCCTCCCACGGCTTCCGCTTCTGGCTGTGAAATACTCATACAGGAAATGTCCATTTCAACAATTAAAATATTCATCATTTTTACACCAATTTCCCATCCACTCAAGAACGAGCATAGAAAAGATAACATGTGTGTTATGTCTTTCTGAGGAACGTCTCAAAGAGGGCAGCTCTGCTCTTGGCCCAAATCATGTTTTGTGTTTCCTTGCAGTGAGCTTAACAGATTTCTTCAGTCCAGTGGATTTTAGAGCATACAAGTGCACACTTTACAATCACTTCTGAGGAATCTCTACTCCTTGCATCTTCATTCTGCAATATTAAAACGTCCCTCTACACTCTGCATCATGTACAAATGTCAGTTGCATGTATTTTTGCAAAAAAACGATTGGCTTTATTTGGTTTGTTAACAAATGCCGATAGGTTTGGCAGCCAAATAAACCCCAATGGAACAGATGATGGTGTGTTTGTGTGCGTGTGTGTGTGCAATAGAGAGACAGGAGATAGGGCAGCCAAGTGGGTCAGAAAACTGAATTCGTAGTTCCCTGTGGAGAGAGCAAGACCTTCATGTTCAATTTTAGAGAGTTCCTCTGTGGCCACATCATATCATTATCCTTGTTTCTACTATAACATACACTTACTCGCCAAAACCGCCTATTGTACAGTTGTGCTGTCCTCACATCACGTGACTGTATGTCGCTAGACCGCCATTTGATGTGCTAAACGCAAGTAGCTAGCCAAAACACACATAATACATGAGCTAACAGCACAAAACCGAGTTCAAAAACTTCTTTAAAGTAATATTTCAGTAACATTTATGACTTATTTAAGTTTAGATACTCAGAAAGACACAAATTTCTCAAGACTCCAACGTTTTAGAGCAGAGTGTTCATGAGGTTTTTCAGACTTTGTGTCTGCATAGCTAGCTTGTGTTTAACATAGAGCAGGGGTAGGGAACCTATGGCTCGGGAACCCGATGTGGCTCTTGTGATGACTGCATCTGGCTCTTAGACATGTCTTAACATGATCAAATGTATTTATTTTTGCTGACATTTTCAAGTAAAACATTACATAAATCACAGTGTTAAAAATAAGGACCCTTCACTTTGAACGGGTTGAACTTGAGCTTCACTTTTGTCCACTTGCAATCACTATGATTTAAATCCGGATATTAATTTCATACCAAATTGAAAGGGACAGTTGAACAAACATGATAAAGCAGTATCCTAAGTACAAAAATACATACAAGCAGGGATAAAACCTCATTTTCAGGGGAATCTCCAGTCTCGCATCCTGACACGCACATACATTGACGGGTTTTCACAGTGCAGGGATTGGAACACCGATATAACTTAAACCTTCAAGACTCTCTTAATACACAACATAATTACTTACTTATTCATATAACTCACACAGAGCAATGAACAACTTCCTGCCGTGTCTCCTTCCTTCTTTCTGCTTGACAGTGTGCTCCGTGCTATGAAGCGTTCAGGTGTACTCGTAATTGTGAGTGTTAGGCGCTAATTGTTTTTCAATTTTATTCACGTACCCCCAGTGACAATTGGCGTACCCCTGGGGGTAAGCGTACCCCACTTTGGGAACCAAGGCCCTATAAGAAATATAAATCCAATTCATTCATTCCAGAAAGTTAAACATATTAACACAAAACATGTTTTTATAGTTTTCCAATTATAGTTTTACAGCAGAAAACAACTTGAAATGCATATAAGTACACATAAACGATGAATGACAGGAGTAATATTTATCATATATTATATTTAGAATATTTAAGGTTACTTTTACGTTCATTTGACGTGACTGTTCCCAGACAACGAGACCCCACAAGGACACCATCTTCCTGTTTTGCATTGTTATTTCTTGAATTCAATCGTGTTTGTCACCTCAGTAAGCCAAAATTGAGCCAAATGAAGTTGCAGTTGCCAGCATTTTGCTAAAAAAGGTGAGAAACACTATTGAATTCAAGAAATAACTCGTGAAGAAACAGGCAGATGGTTTCCGTGTGGTATTTTGCTGCCACATTGTGTCTTTGGGAACAGTCACGTTAACAATCTTCAGTCAAGGTAAAAGTAAGCTTAAATGTTAATTCATCTCTTATGCATTTAGAATTGTTATGCATGTGAAACTATAAAAACCTGCTCTGTGTTAACATTTTTGATGACATCAAACACAGGCGACATAGTTGACTTCCGGTTACAGTTGAAGTTTTGCTGGCAAGCTAAGGATGTAACAGGACGTTTTGTGATAAAAAAAAAAAAACATTAAGAACACAGTTGGACTTAATACCACAAGATGCGCGTGACATTGTATGTTACCCGCAACCCGGGACAAAATTTTGGTGTACATTTTTTATATTAACCGAAAAACACGTTAACCGGACGGACGCTACCTGAGGTTCCACTGTACAGTATAATAAATATGTACTTTTTTGTTTAGAAATACAATCAAGATTTGTCTTGTAGTTGTCAAGTGACATCAAATTGGCATAAGGTAAATTCTTGTTCTTGTTATTTGTAGTGTCCATGTTTCAGGGAATGTGAGTGTGAATGGATAGCAGTGCCACAGCTTTTGTGTCATAAAGTTATACAGCTGGGAGGCCTATCAAGCTTTATAAGGTACTAATGCTGTTAAGGCAACAAGTGTTGCCAAAGCCCCCTCGCAGCAATCATTAAAAGTCTCACAAGAGTTCTAGCAGTGGACTGAAGGAGCCGGACTTTTGTGTAGCTATCGGACAAGCACAAGATGTCTGACTAGAATAACAATGTGGTGGCACGAGGCACTGCAGGCCATTCTGAGGGTGACTGGAATTCAGACAAAAAGAAGCCCTTTCTCTCTGTTTGAATATTATTTTAAATGTCTCAGTACCTCAGCGAAAGTTTAGTAGCGATGGGTTGTTTTTTGGATAATATAAAAGAGTACTGTAGCGAACCAATCCAAAAACACCTTAAAAGCTGAAACGGGACACTAACACGCTACCAACATCCTACTAAAATGAATCCGGTTACACTTGTAAACCTGACATGTACGCATTTTGACCTTTAAATGCAGTTAACAGTTTTTTCCGGGTGCTCCGGTTTCCTCCCACATTCCAAAAACATGCATGTTAGGTTAATTGGTGACTCTAAATTGTCCATAGGTATGAATGTGAGTGTGAATGGTTGTTTGTCTATATGTGCCCTGCCATTGGCTGGCGAGCAGTCCAGGGTGTACCCCACCTGTCACCCAAAGTCAGCTGGGATAGGCCCCAGCATACCCCCGTGACCCTAATGAGGAGAAGCAGTATAGAAAATGGATGGATGGACGGATGCACTTAACGTTGTGGCTCAAGTATATTGTTGCATTTTGCCGGTTTCTGTTTTTTTGATAAAAAAAAAAAAATCATTGAACTTCGGCAATGCTGACCGTTAAGGCCGTGATAGGTCGGCTGGTTGTACATTATTTCTTGTCTGTCTATGACTCGTTTAGATGACAGATAGCCTATCCGCAAACGGCTTCTCTTCCGATTTCATATTTACTGATTGTTGTAACGTACAGATTTGTTACAGCTGCAATAACACTTCTATTTTTCTTTCTAATTACCATTGTTCACTCACAACATGGAGCTAGCAAGCTATGGCTACACAAACACAGACACTTTCACAAACCACGACCTCATTTCGGTGTTAAAAAAAATAAAATATCTCCATACACACAAGGGGAGTTTTAGAAAAATTGATTCACTGGCTGCCATGCAAATTTAGGCCAATCAGAAACCTGAACATTTAACCACAGCTTGGTCATACATTATAACGCATCTGTTCTCATAAAATGTTATTTTTCTCTAACTTATCGAGGATGTGGTGCTGCAGATGTAGTGGTTAGAAAACACTGAACTTGACTTGAACTTGAAACTGTTGTCCAGTGGTGGAAGTGCAAGACTTTGTGATTCAAGTGCTTTACATTCTCCTGAAGATGGCCGCCTACCTCTGTTTGTAAATGATTGTGTTCCATGTATCTGTGTGAAATTACCCTGTCCGGATAGAAAGTTAATGTCCTCAATATAGGCAACTCTAGATTATTTAACATAGCCACAGGCCATTTTAAGATTGCCATGATGAAATATGCGGAAAAGGGCACAATATTGGGGCTGCTCCCAGAGCAATTGGTGCTGTTTGTGTTGTGTTGGATCCAAACCCTTATAAAGCCGTTAAGCGAAGGCCACTGTTGATCAAAAAAGGATATATATAATCAACACTGTTGGAGAAAGGTGCATTTATTTTATCTCCTGTCCTTGCTCAGGGCTGAAACAAAATATATGTGAAGGAAGCGAATAACTCATATGTTGTACAACTCTTATCTCCAAATAAGGAATCCATTCTGAACCAAATGGCTTAACCTTGCATATCTCACAGTCTGTGCTTGAGGTTCGTAATGTGGACTGATTCCAAGGTGACAATTTGCAAGTGTAGTTCTTGTTCTGGCATCCTGTGATACACAGTCATGTACTTTTCTGCCCCCTACCTGCAACCGGGCCTAGCTGTGTGAGGTATAGTTCTAAATATTAGCTGTAAGTGTTGATAAACTTTGTATGTCAGAACTCCTAATGGTAGAACAATCGAAACACCGATGGGATTTGATTCCCAAGCCTGATTAAGGAGCTAACCAGGGGCTACACGAATCTACGGCCCACCCCACTGCACACTCCTTCACATCAGCTCGTAGTTAGGGAGTGCGGGAAAGTGATTACTTACGGATTAAGACTTGCCTTGTTGCTGATATGTGGGACATAATTGAATAATGGCTGCTTCACCCGAATGGTCCCACTGCAGAGGGGCCTCCCAGCCTCGTCAGATTGGCACAATATTAACCATGACACAGGCATAACCAGGACGGTAATTAATGCACTCAATCAATTACAAATTAGTCTATTTGCAGAATTCCCTACAGGGGTCCACTCATTACCAGTGTTCTGATGGAGTCACGAGTCTTCCTCATGGGAAGTGGTGTCACTCCACTGTTCACTCTCGCTATCTGTCTTCATCTCCTTCCTCAAGGTGGGATGCAGGAAACAAATTGAGGGTGAAATTAATGGTGCCTGCTGTCTGGCATTGCAATCCATAAAGTGGCAACTGCAGCTCTTACAAAAACATCAAACGCTTGGTATTGTCCTAATGAAAGGAGCCTTGAGTGCCAACATCTTGCTAGTTGGACTGGAAAGCGTTCAGTCTTTCGCGTTTAGAATCTGCAACACTGCATACTGCTGTCACAAACACTTCATCGTACTGTCCGCCACTATTGATTCTTATGAATGTATGTCCTGTTCCTGGTCTTGTAAAAAGTAGCCTGTTTTAGTTGTTGATCGTAGGAGAATATGGTAGTTTAGTTGAATATTTCAGAACTGATTAGTGCAGACAAAATGCTGACGAGCTGCTGCCTATGTCTGTATCGGTAAAGAAGTACTGAACAATATCGGTATATCAGAAATCCTAAATCTCTCAATTTTATAGCTGTGCCTAAGACAAACCACTCAGTTTTGAAGTTCTCAAAAATAAAATTGAAAAGCATATTTCCTGTGTTGGATGTGTGATCGAATGTTGAAATATTTACCTGTTTGTTTTGCATTTTTTCTCACTGAAACCAGGACATTTTGCTGAGAATCCCCCCACCCGGTAATGCCCAAGGACTCTATTGGGTTCTATATTGTTGTGGTTCATTTTTGATTGAATTTTGGTTGTTGTTTATGTTATGCCTGTTCGTTGTGTGGAAGGGTGTTGCTCAAACACTCGTGGAGATGGAGTAAGCTTTTTTACAAGACACCATTCGCTGTGTCAAATGCTTCGGCATTTCGGCACATTTTGAGGGCAATTGTTTTGATACTGTGGAAAGTTTGGGACTGAATGTGTACTACTGGATAGCGTTCCTACCATCAGCTGTCTCGACAATCTTTCCTCAACCGAGACCGTGGAAGCACTGACGCGGCAGAAGTTTGACCGTGGAAAAGCATGCTAAGTTGGCAATTAGTAAATGCACTTTTTTCAACTATTATTCTTGATTAATATTCTGCAAATCTGAGAATAATAATATGGATTTTATGCCAAATTGCTGGCTCGACATTGACAGCTGTCACTTGTCTTGTCGTCTATCTTGCAGCCAATCTTTCAGTTTCAGTAAGTAAATCTATATACTGTAATTTCCTACTACGTTTCTCTTAAATTTTGAACCCTGCGGCTTATACAGCGGTGCGCCTAATTTATGGCTAAATTCTAATCTCATGGCTTCGCCTTTATTTCAGAAAAACTACTAATCGTTTAAATAGTGTGCCACTCGCGAGTCAGTGAGGAAATTGTAGCTATTTCTTTGGCAGGAACCAATCACAAGCTATCAGTGAACTCACAACGAGCTTGTCAACCCATTGGAAATCGCAGGAGGTCATTACTCAATATAACAGTCTGACTCTGAATCTTACAAAGAAAGCTAAAGTCATCACACAGCAACTTAATATTCAAAAGGTAGCTAGGAAATATACAAGTACCAATACAAGTTAAAATAAAAAAATATATATATATATATATATATATATATATATATTTTAATGTTTTCCCGCAAAGCATTTCATTGGTGCCTGCCAGGGCGCTGCAATGATGTCAGCCTCCCTCTGGGCTCCTCTGGCTCCCTCTGGTGGACAGAGACAGCATTGCAGCACCTTGGCAGCCATCCATTCATTCATTATTTTTTTATGACGCTTGTCCTCCAGCGAAATGCTTTGCTCTGACAAAATGCATTACGGGAAAACATTACAATATATGTTTTAATTATTTTAAATTTCTATTGGTACTTTTATATTTCCTACCTACCTTTTGAGTGTTAAGTTGCTGTGTGATGACTTTAACGTTCTTTGTAAAATGACAGCGTGAGTCAGACTGTTAGATTGAGTAATGACCTCTTGCGATTTCCAATGGTTTCACAAGCTCGTTGTGAGTTTTTTCATAGCTCATGATTGGCTCCTGTCAAATAAAGAGCTGTCTGGTCCTCACAAACTGGTGCATGCCACAATATGCCATTTTATGACATGAACATGTGCGGCTTATAGTCTGCTGCGGCTCATATATGTACAAATATGTTTTTCTCTCTAAATTTAGTCGGTGCGGCTTAAACACCGGTGCATCTTATACACCGGAAAATATGGTATACTTTTTACTAGATATGTTCTACAAATCTAGCTTAACAGCGATTGATTCCCACTGGCCTTCTATCTTGTAGTCTGCATAGAGCTGTCAGTGTCAATCACTGCCAGTCAAACACCATAAAATTTTTTGTGTGCATTATATCATACTCATAACAATATCAGTGAATGTTATTATTGTGTTATTGTTGTGAATGTGTCACTTTCTTCACTTTAATGTGTGTCCATGGTTCTGTTTGGATGAATGTGGTTGCCGAAAAGCGTCCTCAAAGTGACGTCACAGCCAAGATGGTGGCAGTTCAGTCCAAGCAATTCTACAGTGCTGCAGTACAATACCGAATGCATCTTTAAATAATAAATGTGAATATTCCACCCAAAACTGAGCATTATCAACTGAATTTTAGATACTGCTCTTGTGTTGGTATTTCCTTAAATTGTGCTGGTGTACCTAATATTCTTTTTTACTGCAGGTAAGTAGGTACACACCAAAGGCAGCTCCAGAAGGAGTTTGAAGTAGCATATACTAATTTCAAGTCACTACTGGGGGATTGAGGTGTTGCTGGAGAGCTGGTGGTTGGCGATGCTTGAGGTGTACACTTTGGAGACTTGATGCATGGCAACGCTGCTGCTTGGATCCCACATATAACAACGTGGATCACAACTCTCATCAGAGAACATCCTCCAATTGGGAAATATAAGACTAACACAGCAAACACACCATGGGGGTATGGGTGAGTTTGTTTCTCTGGGGATTGAAAGGACCCAGGAAAATACATCAGTCATCCATCACAAACCGGTTATTCAGATATGTTTTCGTCTTTGTAAAGATTTGTTTCCATTCAGGAATAAATTTGAATGTTGTGACTTACAATACAGTACTTTTCTATATCCACAATAATAAGCATCGCTGAATGTATATCTTCATGACAGAGCCAACCAAAACCGCATTACCTTCCAATAAGTAACACTTTTAATGCAAGTTGCTATGCTTCCGGTCTCATTAGATTGCAATGTTGGTCTTTAAAAGTATGTTTTAATTATTTTTGTGAAATCTGAGCTGGTATAAATAGCAGATTATGAAATATAAATAACATTTTCCACAGAGCAGACAGGATTTTGGTTTTGAATACATTCATCCCTCGTTTATTGCGGTTACGTGGTTCCAGAACCGACCTTGATAAGTGAATTTCCGTGAAGCAGGAGTCAATATTAATCAATGTAATATTGTGGTAGTTAGAAAACCTGTATATAACCTTTTTAAAGAATTATTATTATTTTTAAACATTTTTACAGCATTATTATTGATTAGGGACGGGCGAGTACACCACTATCTATATCTGTATCTGTGCACCCACCACCACTGTGTACCACCATCTGTACTCGGAATGCGTGGGACATAAACTGGAAGTGGGTGTGATTTAACCGGTAATGGGTGGGGCTTAAATCAGTATGTTATTTTAAGTCTGAAATTGACATGGATTGATGAGACCTTGCTATAATTATTATTTATTATTCGGTTATATGTGTACTGTGTATGTGTTTAAGTGATCTGTAAGACTATTATTTCATTATTTTTTTATGATCTGTGTGAAGTTGGTGATTCATGCTAACATCCACTGATGGCAAAGAACAAAAGAGCCTTGTTCACTGTATTTTTCGTAAAAAACGCCACGTTCAGTACTAAAAGCAAAGTTTTGCAACTTTATATCACCAGCCAAACTGTAAGCTAGCAGAAAAACAAAACAAAAAAAAACAAACCCGACAGTGACCGACGCACGAGCTGTATACAGCTGTCTTGTGAAATGTGCCGTGTACGTTACAAAACAAGTTTAGGATTGTAACATGTACACTACAACGTATTGAGAAGGGTGTAATATTTTACCACACTTATGTATAAAATGTGGTCCGACAATACTGCTAGCCAAAGACACTAGCTTTGTTTCCATCACATTGTGCAACACTTGTGCACAGGCTATGGGATCTCTGAAGTATGAAGAGACAGCCACCGCCTTAAACATCGCAATATACTGAGCTAACTACTTTGCCTTCAATTTGTTTATTCTAAACAGAAGAATTGGTTTGAAACAATAAGCAGCCGAAAACGTACCACTTCCACACCAAATAATAGGCCATAGTCAACCACCAAACAGTGATCATTTAATTAAATTAATTATTTTATTTTATTTTTTTTTAAAGCGTGATAGAGTGAGGGAGCGATATTCGAATCGTGATGTAGAGAGAGATTTGACTTTCTGTCAGGACAATGAGACCTCTTGTCCCCAAAACAAGTCTTCCACATGCCTATCACCTGATTCAAATCAAAAACCTTGGGTTTCTAAGCATGTGCCTTTCTCCATCATCGTCTCTGTCCCTCACAGGAGGAGGTTCCCTATTTCAGCATGAATAGTCAGACATTATCTCTAGAATCCATCTTTTCGGGTTGTATTGATTTGTCTCCCTGCATGCAAGTTTTATTAAATTGTACCTCTCATCATTGTCAAATAACTTTTCTTGTCTCTTGTCAATTTTGGAGTTGGCAACAGATTTTCCCTTGACACTTACATCATGTAAGTTACAAAAGTTGCTCGATTATGTCATTGCTTTATGCTTACTTGCCATACTTATGCTTTAACTGCACAACCTTTGGTTCAATGACAAAAACGCCAGTTGTGAACGCTAAACTAATCTCTTTTTAAATTAGGAAACAGGCGGGGGGTTATGATGCCAATTTTAGGATGACAGTGGTGATCAATGAAGCTTATTCTTTGGATACAGTATTCCACAGTTGAATGGCATATTTAGCTAGTAAATTTTGTCCCGCACACATTAGTCAGACTAGGTTCAGTGGGACTACAGCGGATCCACTCACATTCGCGGTTCGGAATTTGTGACCCTGCAAATTTACAGACTTTTCTTTTTCCCTGAAGAGAGGCAGTTTTTTTTTTTTTTTTTTTTTTTTTTCTTTTTTTCATGAAACACATCTCATTCACCCTAATTCGGTAATAATTGAAACATATGTGATAATACAGATAAAATGTAGAGCATACATGTACCAGCCCACCATTCTTACATATTTTTGTCTAGAGGTGCTCTAATCGATCGGCCACCAATCAGTATCGGCTGATCTCTGTGAAAAATCACAAGATCGGCATGTGCTGATACTTGCTTTTCAACACCGATCACGTGTGCCTATCACTATTGCAGCCCGCAGCGATCCATTTGTGCAGTGTAGTGCCTTGACCGAACTAACATCTTTGCCAGCGTCATCCTCCCATTTTCCCCTCCCACAAAACAATAACAAATCATGTCCGCTGTGTGGAACTATCTTGCAGGGGTAGCGCGTTACAAAAGCTTTAATACGGCGTTTGAAGAACAAACAATTGACGGAATAGGGTGTGTTTTTGAGGCTCACGTTGTGATCAACAGTCAAACGGCAGCTAATGCAGCCACTCGCTTGTACAGTATGTGTGTGACAGTCAGAAGGCTAAGCTAATAACGCGAAAAATAATTAGATTCATCGGGCGAGATGACGAGCCTTTCTCAGCAATGCAAGACACTGAGTTTGCCAAGTGCTCTCTCACGTACCTGAAAGTTCCAGCAATGTACTCTCACATCCAAAGTATCCTTAAGGAAGGTGCGTCATCCTCTGGAAGTTTCACCATGCAGTGATATTTTGTTCTATTCAAAAAGTAAGTTAGTTATGTTTTTGTGTAAATTAAGGTGATTTTATGCTTCCTGTTATATAGCCAGTAGCAGAGGTGTAGCCAGGAATTCTGGGTCCCATGGAAACAAATCATGTTGCCCCCCACCATTAATTAATTAATTAATATTAATTAATTAATATTATTAATTGACTATATTACTACTTTAGGGGCTGGCAGTCAAGGGACCTTGGTTTTGTCCTGACTTTTCCCCTTTATACGGCACCCTGGCCAATAGCACTCATTATAAATACATTTAGAATGTATAATTAATTCATCTGATGGGTATTGGTATCGGTCGATTTCAGTCCTGGATGATCGGTAGCGGCAGCATAAAACCCTGGTCGGAGCATCCCTATGTATGTCTTTATGTTTTTCCGGCAATCAATGAGATGTCCCACTTTGCCCGGCGGCCCTTGAACACACCATAGTTATGTGAGGCATAGCAAAAGTGGAACTTATATACAACTTTCTCTGACAGCTTATTCATGGATAATTTTACATTATGATTCATTAGTGATGAGTACTTGTAGATTTTATACTTTAAATGCATTGAATAAGTATGTGAGGCATATATAGGACTTAAATTCGCTGGTAGGTCTGATGCGGCACCCCTGCAAAAATCGTGGATCTACTGTGTACCTTTATTGTCAGACATCTGCGAAAAACATTGCATTGTGTGTGTGTTCAGTGTCTTCAAACATGCTAACTGTGTCATTAGTCTTCCAGCCTTCCATCACCCCACCTCTTTTTCCGAGACCTTAACTGAAAACAGACACACTTTCAATTACGTATTCAAATATATGTGGACTCTGATCCGTTTCGCTGGTCCTCTCATCCTGCAGCGTGCCCCTCTCCGCTATCCCCCTGTCTGTTTCTTCATCCTTTCACCTTCCTCGCTTTGTTGACTCCACGATCAAACCTCCCTCCTTCTCCATCCCTTTTAGAAGTTGGGGATTTGAGGATTCCATTTCAAAACCGGGCACGTCTCAGTGACTCAAGTGAGGGGTTTGTTCCGCTGCCACACTTCCGTTCACAAATGCTCCAGCCTGGGGAGGAGGGAAGGGGGAGAAATCCCTTTTAATCTAGTGAATCTGGCTCTCGCTGTCTCTTTTGTTCACTGTTAGTTGGACTTTTGCGCTCTCTTGGGATGCATGTGTGTGAGGTGGATGCAAGGCTGCCTTGCGACAAACTCCACAAAATAATCTCAGTAATATGTTTTTGCCTCTTCTATTTACATTTTAGTATGACATTCACATAGATCAGGGCGGCCCGCGGCTGTTGTTTTTGTTGGTCCGTGGCGCATTCTACAAATATAATTGCACAAGAAAACTTAAAAAAAAAAAAAACAGGAAAATGGAAAATTCTGCAGGAATTTTATAAGAATGAAGTCAAAATCCCGCAACTCTAATGAGGAGAAGCGGTATAGAAAATGGTTGGATGGATGGATGGATGAAGTCAAAATATTAAGAATAAAATGTTGGAATCTAATGAGAAAAAGTTGCATTTTTACGAGAATAATGCTGTAATGTATGAGGAAAAATAACATTTTAGTAGCAAAAGTTGAAATATTCCAGAAAGACACTGCTTAAAGCAAGACAAGTTGTAATATTGTGAAAAAAAAAGACTAAAGTTGTCATTTTTGGAAAATTAAGTTGCAGAAAAAATAATGTTACAAGAATAATGTCAAAATATGGGAATTAAGTCATAATTACATGAAGAAAATGTACAAAAATAAATTTGAAATAGTTGGAAAATTAATAAAACAACAGCAAAAATGAAAAACATCTGCAATTTTATGAGAATAAAGTCAAAATATTAGGAAAAAATGTCCAACAAGAAAAAAGTCACAATTTAAGGAGAATAAACTTCTAATTTAATTTTTGTAGCATAAAGTTGAAGTATTAAAGAAAAAAAATATGCTCTTTTTTTAAAGTCGGAGTATGTGAAACAAACAAAAAGTAAGGGTGCCATTTTTGGAAAATTTGTTGGTGAAAAAGTTTAAATAAAATGGAATAAAAGGGAAGAAAATATACAAAGATTATCTGAGAAGAAAGTTGAAATATGGGGGGGGGGGGGGGGGGGAAGAAAAAAAAGGAGAAAAGGCCGAAGTTCATCCTCACCTACAGTATATCACAGAGCTGAGATGCAGTATTTTCTACACATATACATATTGTAAATCCTTAGCATATCTACTTGTACATGTGTTGCATTACAAAATACCAAGGTGGCACTTGCATCCTTTCATAGTTCACTATGTGGTCCTTCGTGGAAAACGTTTGGACACCCCTGATATACTGTAGATACATACACACAGTCTTGTTGAATACACAATAACAGTGCTTTAGGTTTTGCAAATTCATACTCTTACATAGCCACTTAGAGCTGCGCCTATGTCTTATTTTACTGTGAGGAATTCGGGACAACAACGGGTCATGTTGTTAAATTTAGCAGGTAATTTACAGCTCTAATTGAGTCATATATAGATCCAATGACAAGGCCGTTCCAAATTTAGAACCAACACAGAAAAATTGAATGAAATCATGCTCCAGTGCTAAACCCCTGAGTATTAACACCTTTTTAAACCACAGGTTTCACTTCTTCAAGGATGTGTGTGTGCGTGTGTTTCCCTTAAGTGCACATAAGGCACTTCAAAGGCACTTGTTGGTGTGGAGGTTGCTTGTTTGGTTGTTTCATGAAAGTGAGCGGACAAAGCAGAATTATTTGTCCATGGGGTGCAAGAAGAGGTTTGTATTTTTTTTTTTTTCAATCTATGGCATGAAAAGCATACTTTCTTCTGGATACTTTTATTTCCCTCTGCGAGGCTGCACTTTGGGAATGCTTGATTTAGTGGCTTGAACATAACCAGCTGACAACCGCATCAGTCAAATAATAACTGCTATAATGCGACACATACTCTATGATTTTGTCTTGAACTGGAGAAGGATGACACTTAAAAGCAGGAAGTGAGTACATTTAAAAGGCAAAATGTAAGCAAAGAGAATATTGTGTTAACATATAATAGTCATATATACATGTCCAAAACAAATAAACCACACCATAAACAAAAAACAAAACAACGGAAGTGCGTGCACAGAAATAATTCTCCGCTTTACTTTTATTAGAGTAGCTGGATTTCATAGCACGTACTGCTTTGTGACACCCTTTGCTTTTCAGAAGATCTAAATGGAAAGAATATGGAACAGCTCCCCAGGCAATGTCACTGAACTCGGAGCTTTTCTTAGACAGAATTTAAAATTTTTGGTTGTCGTACAGGGTCAAACAGTCCATCAGTACTGTGTTGAAATTTGCATAACGTGACAATCCATAACAAATACCTCACTATATCTTGTGCCTGGAGTAATCCTCTTAATTTTACTCTAGTACCTTCTTTCCCATAAAGTCATACAGCCATATTTTTCAGACTACAAGTTGCACTTTTCATAGATTGGCTGGTGCTGCAACATATATATATATATAAATGTATTCATATACAAATTAACATGTTTTTTAAATGTTAATACTGACTGTCATGAACCAAGGAGTGAGCATTACCGTCGACAGCCACAAGGAGGCACTCTAGACTTGTAACAACCAAGGATGAATAATTCAATGGATTAGGTGATGTAAAATGAGATCGGGAGTTTGGTGAACTTGCGAACCGGTAAGCTTGTTGGGCTCGCTGAATGGTTATGTTAATTTAACTTATTCATTTATTAGGTGAATAACTTGCCTTTCCAGATTAAATGTTCTTAAAATGTTCTTAAATAAATCTTGAATTATGTACTACATTTCAAAATAAATGTGACTTACAGACCAGTGCGATTTATATGATTTTTTTTTCCTTTTACATGTCTCATTTTTTGACTGATACAATTTATACTCTATAATCACAAAAATACAATGCATGGTATCGTCAAATTAAAAGCCCAGAATGAATACTGACTCACCATTGGTACAATAACAGTGTGGTTTGATGTGTGAGGGTGGCAGGCACAGCGTGATCACAAGAGGTTTTGCTCATAAGCATGGAAGCGATGAGCACGAGTAACGTGAATGCGCGTGCTCAACAATGACATGTAATGTTGTCAGAGTAAAATTAATTTTTATTTTATTTATTGGGGTATTATTTCTTATTTAGTAGGGTATTTTTATTTGGTTTTGGTGTAGGTTCTAGTCATTGTTATGCGTTATTTGACTTTCTTTTTAAATAATAATACCCTATTTTATGATTTATTATTTATTATTTCAATTAAAAAGGCAAGGTAAGTTTATTTATAGAGCACAATGTGTCTACAAGAGAATGCTTTACAGAAAAGAAGGGTAAAATTACTTCATAAAATAATTCCATTAAACAGAAAATCCCAGTTGAATAGAAGTGTTTTCTGCCTGAATTTGAACATTGCCAAAGTTGAGGATAGTCGCACATCTTCAGAAGACTGTTTCAGATTTTGGCAGCATAAAACTGAAATGCAACCTCAAAGTCCTTATTTTGATTATAATTATTATTTTTACATGAAATTCAATGTAGTTATTTTACAAAACTGTGTAAAAAAATATGATTATCTATTCATTTATTTTTTGGATTCAAAAATTTTTTTGCAGCCCGGTTCGGGCACACCCTTGGACCGGTACAAGGCCACGGTCCGGTAGTAGGGGATCTCTAGTCAAGACCAAATCATTCAGAAGTCTATTCCTAAACCTTTGGTACTTTTTCCTACAATCTTAGATCTTGTGGTCTTTTCTATCACTCAATTCAAAACCCATATAGTACTTCAAGAGAGTTTTATTGTCATGTGCATAGTACAACAGCAGTTATACCATGCAATGAAAATCTTATTCTGTTCATTCTCCCAAGAAAAGAAAGAAAACAAATGAAAGAATAAGAACATAAGAAACATAAACATATATACCAATAAATTAAGCAACAACAACAGATGAGACATTAATACAAGTAAATAATACAAATAAATAAATAAATAAAGTGCTATGAGTGTGTGCGTGTGTTGCGTGCGGCGTGTGCGAGTGCTTCGTTGAGGAGCCTGATGGCCTGTGGGTAAAAGCTGTTTGCCAGCCTTGTGGTCCTGGACTTCAAACTCCTGTAGCGTCTGCCTGACGGTAGGAGTGTGAATAATGAGTGTTGTGGATGTGTGCTGTCCTTGATGAGGTTGTGTGTTCTTCGTAGGACTCTAGATTTATAAATATCTTGCAGTGAGGGGAGGGCTGCCCCAACAATGTTCTGTGAGGTCTTGATCACCCGCTGGAGTGCCTTCCTATCACGTGTTGTACAGTTACCGTACCAAACAGTGATGGAGGCGGTAAGGACACTTTCGATAGTGCATCTGTAGAAGCAACTCAGGATTGTGGTGGACATGCCAAATTTCCTCAGTCTTCTCAGGAAGTACAGTCTCCTTTGGGACTTCTTCAGAATTTGTTGGGTGTTGTGAGACCAGGTGAGGTCCTCGCTGATGTGTGTGCCAAGGAACTTGAAGGTTTTCACCCTCTCCACCTCAGTCTCATCAATAAACAGGGGTCTATGCGGCTCCTTTTCCCTTGTTCTTGGGTCGATGATCATCTCTTTAGTCTTATCTGTATTGAGAAGGAGATTGTTATCACGACACCAAGCTATGAGGTCCGCCACCTCTCTTCTGTATGATGTTTCAACACCACCAGTGATCAGTCCGATGACTGTAGTGTCATCTGCAAATTTAATGATGCTGGTGTTGTTCTGGGAGGCCACGCAATCGTAGGTGAAGAGCGTGTAGAGGAGTGGACTCAACACACACCCCTGTGGGGTCCCAGTGCTCACAATTCTTGAGCTGGATGTGCGGTTGTGGACTCTGACTGACTGGGGCCTGCCTGTGAGAAAGTTAAACACCCAGTTACAGAGGGAGGGAGACAGGCCAAGTGTGAGGAGCTTATTTGTGAGTTTGTGGGGGCAGACTGTATTAAAAGCAGAGCTATAGTCTATAAATAGCATTCTGACGTATGTGTCCTGGCCCTGTAGGTGAGAAAGGGCTGTGTGGATGGCAGTGTTGACTGCATCATCCGTGGACCGGTTCTGGCGATATGCAAACTGTAGAGGGTCCACGGTTGCTGCCGGGATGCTCTTTTTGATGTGGGTCATGACTATCCTTTCAAAGCACTTCATAACAATAGGAGTGAGTGCTATAGGGCGATAGTCATTCAAGCAGGTCACGTTGCTCTTCTTGGGTACGGGCACTATGGTGGTGGACTTAAAGCAGGTCGGTACAGATGCTTGTGCAAGCGACAGGTTAAATATGTCAGCAAGCACATCAGCTAGCTCTGATGAGCAAACCCGAAGTGCACGTCCTGAGATGTTGTCTGGCCCTGCTGCTTTTCGTGGGTTTGTTTTGTTCAGAACCCTGCGCACATCAGCTGATGTCACCATGAGAGGTGAGTCCTGTGTGCTCCCCAGGTTCAGCCACCCTCTCTGCTCATCAGGAGTTTGGGTGTCAAAGCGGGCATAGAACTCATTCAACTCATCAGGAAGTGTGGTTTGGCTGGACGTGGCTACGCTACTCTGCTGTCGATAGTCTGTGATGTGCTGGAGCCCCGCCCACACGCGCCGAGGGTCTGAGGTGGAATAGTAGCCCTCCAGCTTCTGTCTGTACTGTCTTTTGGCCTCTCGTATGGACCTCCTCAGGTCATATCTGGCCTTTTTGTAGTCATCAGCGGTGCCCATGACAAATGCAGTCGAACGAGCACGTAGCTTAGCCCTTACATCACAGTTCATCCACTGTTTTTGGTTAGGGTATTTTCTGTAATACTTGGTGGTGGTAACAGTCTCTATACATGTGCTAATGTAGCCAGTAACAGCAGAAGCATATTCATCCAAATCAACAGTACAATCTTCCCTCCCCGCTGCAGTTTTAAACACATCCCAGTTTGTGCAGCCAAAGCAGTCCTGAAGTACTTGATCAGTTTCTTCATTCCATACTTTAACTGCTGTACGTACAGGGGGAGCTTTTTTAAGAAGTTGTCTGTATGTTGGATAAAGGAATATAGAGATGTGGTCAGCCTTTCCAAAGTGGGGTCTTGGAACAGCCTTCAAAGCACCTTTCATGTTGCTGTAGACTTGGTCCAGGATGTTATTTTCCCTTGTGGGAAAGCTCACATGCTGGTAATATTTGGGGAGGACAGTCCTGAGGTTACAGTGGTTGAAATCGCCAGATATAATAAATACAGCGTCCGGGTGTTTGGTCTCGTGTTTATCAATGATGTCATGCAGGAGGCCTAGTGCATTAGCAGTGTTAGCTCGTGGTGGGATGTAAACAGCAGTTAAATACACAGCGCTAAACTCACGAGGCAAATAAAAAGGTCTGCATTTCACCATCAGCAGCTCAATGTCCTGCGAGCAGTGCTTTTCCATCGTCTGTACGTCTGTGCACCACCGTTTGTTTACGTAAACACAGACGCCGCCACCTCTGTGTTTACCAGACGCTAAAGTCCGATCTCCCCGGTAAGCAGCAAATGATTCCAACTGGATCGCCGAGTCCGGTATATCCTCCGTCAGCCAGGTTTCTGTGAAGGTGAGGACACAGCATTCCCTGATCTCACGTTGAGCTGTAATCCTTGCTCGTAGTTCGTCCATCTTGTTTTCAAGAGAGCGGACGTTGGCTAGCAGCAGGCTTGGTAGCGGTGGCCTCGTCGCTCTAGCTTTTAGCCTAGCATGCAGGCCGGCTCGCTTGCCTCGTTTACGCCTGGGATGCTTTGCTCGCCGGGTATTCAGCTCACCAGGTCCGCAGGCTGCTGCGTTCTCCCGGCGCAGAAGAAAGGCAAAGTCTGAGAGGCTAAATGAAGGTTCATGGTGAACCCTGCCGATGTTCAAAAGTGTCTCTCTGTTGTAATGTACTGCGTGAGTGTGTTGAATGTCCAAAATGAACAATAAAATAGCAAAAAATAGAAAAACACGGGAGAGTGTCACAGAGACGTCTGCCACGGAGGGCGCCATCTTTGATCTGATTGTTACATTACATTACTTTGGTCCCCATAAGCTTTCAGACCCTACCAGTATTGTTCCAGGGGGTTAACAAGACTAAGAACTGTTAGTTTTATAAACGGCAATGAGGAAGACAATGAAATGAAGCCTGCAACTTTCTTACGGGTGTCGGATGGCCATGCTCTCTGACAGCTGTCAGCCACGATGACTACGCCGTGCATCAGCTGCAACATCATTTCACACACAAACGTGTTGATTATCAGTAGGCCAGCATTGAAAGACTCCTCTGACTTGCCTGTCTATTAGTGACAGCAGCTATGATTGCGACTGGGAGAAAGAGGGTACAGCCTGTCGCTTTGATTCATGCAATAGAAACTCGTACTTGGTGGCTCCTTGCCAGTCTCCACAGACATTACACCCACTCCTAAATGACATTTAATGTGCAAAGCAGTGGCTGTCCTCAGGCTCAGTCACCCCGGGCCCCATACAAGACTTGAGCACTGAACCCTGTGCTAAGTGTTTCAGTGTGGTCTCCAACCCCACAGCATATACTTCTCACTCAGATGTTCCGATTCACCTCACTGGCATGATTGAATATGGAGAGACTGACCTCCAAGGCACGTGCTGTCAATATTATGATGTATGCATGTGCCGCCACCACCACCATTCCCCATTATCCATTTTGACTCTCTTTCTGGCTCCAGTCTGCCTCACAGTCAGGAGATCTGGGTTCTGTGTGGGTTTTCTTCAGCTTCCTCCCACATCTGAAAAATGTGCATGGTAGGTTCATTAGAGACTCCAAATTGCACATGGTTTAGTTGTTTAGTTGTTTGTCTTAATGTGCTCTGTGATTGACTGGCGACCAGCCCAGGGTGTACCCCTCCTGTAATAGGTTTCAGCGCTGTGTCCTAATGAGGACAAGTGGTATAGAAAATGGATGAACGGTTGTCTCACACAGAGTCTTCAACAATGTATACTGGCAATATGTTTTAAATATGGTTTTTGCAAGGAAAGAAACAGAAGATTATGGGCCGCACAGTCTGAAGATCGATAAAAAATTCATGTATTGCTGCTTTCTGAGTAAAACTAATTCATGTTCAGTTTACGGTCTAGAAAAGTTCAGTGCGCGCAATTGGCAAACTTGAACTAAAAATGAGAAATATTAAGAATCATATCACCCTTCAGCGACGTAATTGCAGTTGGGCCACACTTTCAGAGCTCAGTATTTCCCCAAATGATGGCTGATTCTGCTGCAGTGAACATGTCTGCCAAAGCCAAATCTAAAGGTGCATGGATTACATAAACTGGGCCAAAGAAAAACGTACAGCTATGGAGGCAGCTGGCAGAATGCCACTATAAGTCTATTAACCTTTAAGAGGTTCAAGCACAATGAAGGCAAACAGTCCAAATAGAGATTTGGCAAAAGCTCAATCCAGGAATGAGTCCAAAAGTCAGCCAAAGGTAGCTAAGACTCCACATCAAAATAATAACAGAACTGTCTAGACACATCCAATAATCAAAAATGAAATGTTGGTAATCCCGAAATTGACACACTAGGGGGTATACAGTGAAAGTGGCTCAACCAAACCAGGCTTTGTGCTCAAGATGTAACCCGACAACATCCGCAATCAGACTTGGTCCTGCGACGGTAGTTATCAACTTACTTAGTCAAGTCCGGTTTTCGGCTTTGTGCTAAGTCCGCGTTCACATGAAAGGGGGTGTTTGACATCATATTATTCTATTTCCGCTGAAAAGTGAAGCAGTCCCAGCCAGTGTATAAAAAATGAGTACGTAATTATAAGCATTATGAGGAGTTCCCAAAAGATTATGACAAAGCAACACTGTCGCCGGTAATAGAGCAAGGAAGGACCACTGACAGAACAATGCTCAGCATCTAATGGGCAAGTTAACATTGATTTATTATACTAACCATAATTTAAAATATATTATACACATACATAATATTTAATAACTTAATATCAAAATATATTGTAAAATAAATTAATACAAATATTTAATAACTTATTTATTTAAATCTTTGAAGTATGTCTTCTTGTATGTCGTTGTGACCACTAGATGGCAGTGTTGATGTGAGTAGTCGCAAGGACTGCTGTGACGTTTACGTCTGCTAATACTGTCCTAATTATGAATATTTCATATTGCATTTTATTCCTGGTGCTCGTGTGAGCATATGTGGCGTATTCCATTGTCTGAAAATCTATCTCTCTTATAGATGGATCAGGTAATGCTCTGTTGTTTTTGTTGTTTTTTTTCTCCATGTCCCCTCGGGAACCTCGTAGGTTCTCAATAAATGGTGACGCCATCTCTGAGTTTGTTAAACAGTTAAACAGCACTTCCATAGCTGATTTTAAGTTGAAAGCCTGGACATAACCTGGTCCCTACCAGGTTATGAGTTTAACGTAAGATACCATGGTGATAGAGCTGCTTTAAAAGAGTCCGGCTTTCAACTCAGCACAGCTTCGCTAACCCACTAAACTCGCTTCGCAGAATACCCCCTTGAGGTCGCACAGGCAGTTTTAATGGACCAGACACCTCAGTGACAGCAGATAGAAACGGCACAAAATAAATAAAGTGCATCCCAACAGAAACATGAATACTCTCTGTGCCTATGACAACACACTATGTCAACGTGAAACCTTTAAGGACAGACACAATAAATCCTAGAACACTTGTTGAACTCATTCTAATGTCAGTGTCCCCACCATTAAACATGTATTAACTATGAACTATTACTAGCATAAACATCTTTTGAAATAACATTTCATTATGCAAATCAGTTATAAAGTGCTTAATTTAAATGTCAAATGCAAGAGCGTATCATGCCAATTTTGTCTTTCTCCGCAGGACAGGGCATAGTGTTTTTGTTTTCTGCGCTTTTATTTTGCTTTCTGTTTCGTGTGTTATGCTTCTGCATGACTCCCATCTAGCATCGTCATTAAAGCCGAGGTCACAACTGGAAGTACAATTTTTTTTTTGGGCTGTGCAATTTTTTGCGTCCCCCAAATTGCTGGGTTGTTTTTTGTTCATTGAGAACGTAGTTGTTGTGACCATGAAGGAGTGAGCTCTTGACATGCATGGAGGATGTATGAAAAATCAGAATGTGTGGTGGCCGCACTAATTATGTATGTGGTGTGCATGTGTGGGGCTTGGCACACATATGAGTCCGCAAGTGTGAGGTACGAAAAAAATCACATTTTTCCCAAACCTGACACCAGCAAAACATACTAAAGACACACATTGGCCATATGGACGACCTACAAAGACATACAAAGTGCGTGAGTTTGTCTTGCAACCTAAAAAAAAAAAAAACAGAAGCAGTTTTTTGCTTTTTATTTCCTTGTTGACTGGAGAGGACGTGTATGGCAAGAGCGCTGCTGACGATGCTAGTAATTTGAACTATTTTAGTGCTTTCCTGACTACACTTCTCGAACACAAGATTACAACTGGCTGCTGACTCCCTCAACTTTAGCTCAGATAGATGAAAGGTACAGATTGCTCGAAATAAACTAGTTACAAGTGCTGATAGCTGCAAGCAAGTCTAACTGACTAACTGCTGAAGTTCAAAGCGGTTGCCGAGCAACTATGTCAAACACAAAGCGAAATGATACTGGCCATGGAATTACGGATTCAAAATCAGAAATAGGGCCAATCTGGCGGTCAGAGAGGCTTACCCCACCTTCATCACCTCTTGGCCTAGACAATATTTTTGAGAGCAAAAATGTTATTAATAATATTATAATTATTACACTCCTTGAAGAAAGAGATACAAGAGCTTACTGCAGCAAAAAAATGACGAGAAATTTAGTATTTGCAATTACAAAGCAAGATTTTAAGTGTCTGCATGCAGAAATTCAATGTGTCGACGCACAGAACGCCAACCTCATAGATATGATCATGGGAGACCATGAAGATGTCAGCAACCCTAAGGAAGAGAAAAGAGAACTGAGCAAGGATACCAAGAGGCAAGAGAGGAAATCGAGGAGATGCAAAATGTAAACGCTTCCTTGTACGCTGCTCTTATGGAGTTAAAAAAAACCTTATGGAAGAAAATTGAGCAGTATGCAATGAGTCAAGGTGCTGCAGAATGATATCAATGCATTCCTGGAAGACAATGCTGCTTTGCACGCTGCTCTGAAGGAAGCTAAAACCCTAAGGAAGAAAATAGAGCATTATGCAAGGATGTTAGGGTTGTACAGGATGATATCAAGGTACTATTAAAAGATAATGCTGCCTTAGGTGCTGCTCTCAAGGAAGTAAAAAAACCCTATGGAAGAAAATAGAGCATTATACAATGATATGGGGTGGCATGGCTCAGTTGCTCCTGATGCTGTGTCATCAGGTAAATGTGCTGGCAGTGTCAAAGCGCTTTGAGTGCCTTGGAGTTGGAAAAGTGCTATACAAGTGAAAGACCATTTACCATATCAAGGTTCTACAGGATGATATCAAGACACTATTGGAAGATAATGCTGCCTTGCGCACCACTTTTGAGGAAGAGAAAGAAGCAAAGGGAAAAACATCAATCTGCAAATTAAAAAAATAATTGATGAGATGGATCAGAATGCACAAATGAACGAAGTGATCCTCACAGGGCTCCGGATTACACATCGGTCTAAAGATAGGGTAATCCAAAACAGAAGAGAACCAGATGCAATGGATATTCCTTCAACAAAGCAACAGATTACCAACTTCCTACAATCAAAGGAGGTGGCTGCAGATATCAAAAGCATTGATACTTGCATCCCAATATATGGCAGAAACGACACCATGCCTGTCATCATCATGAAGTTCACCAACAAGGAATTTAAAACTGCACTGCTGAAACACTGCACTGCTGGCTGTCTAACCTTTTGACAGCCCTTGACGCCCTGTGACAATTCTGGCTGCAAATGAGCATCATATGTTACTTTTTAAACATTAATTATCACACAAGTACAGTGGAACCTCGGTTTCATACACCTTGGTTTTTGTAGGAATACGTTTTTGTCGAAAATGATTGCGAAAAACATGTTTCATTGTTTTGGTTATTGTATGGCCAAACAGTGGCCAAACAAAGCATTCACACATTGCTGACACAGTCTCTTTGACAAATGGATAATGGGTCTCTTAGAGGTGGGACACTGTAGACAGATTCCGGCCACAAAATCCTTTAGTCATCTTTGTTAGGCATGTTTGGGTGTTTTATTTGTTCTTAGAACACAGAACCATAAAGAGCTATCCTCCTTCCTCACATAAGCACTGTGGGCCTTGTGCTGATGAGGTGTTCATGCACACTGAGTGTGTCTGAGTGTTGTGTTTTTTTTTTTTAATCAAGGCTACAAAATAATCCACCATGATGCCAAAGAAAGTTGCAAGTGCCAGAACTTTGACAAAGAACGCAAGAAACACTATTGAATTAAAGTACAAAGCTCGTAGGAAAGTACAAATTGCTTTGGTTTTTGTACATTTCGGTTTTCATCCCACCTTTTGGAATGGCTTAATGACGAAAACCGAGGTTCCACTGTATAAAAACACTGACTGTCAACCCATATTCTACAACACTGGAGTCTTACTGCTTTGAATGTTAAAGCGATTTTTGGTGGTGTTTTCACATTTATATCACCCGTTGAGATTGGTCCTTTTGGAATACGTGTTGCAATAAAGCCAAAGAATGCGCAGTATTACTAATTTAATTCTCTGAAACAATTTTCTCTGAAGCAATTACATTTTCCTTGGTTGAAAATGGATTTGCCTCATAGTGGACAAACATGCATGTTCGTTTAACTGGAGAGTCGAAATTGCCCTTATGCGTGGATTTGAGAGTAAATGATTGTTTGTCTATACTAGTATGTGCCCTGTGATTGACTGGTGGCCAGTCCAGGGTGGGCCATGCCCCTCGCCCAACGTCAGCTAGGATTGGCTCCAACTCAACTATGACCCTGAACGGGATAAGTGGTAGAAAACAAATGGCCTACCTTAGCGGTTGGCTTTAGCATGTACTCTATAGTTTATTCTCCAGACCAATTCTAAGTTATTTGTACTTGCCAACATTGTTGCTAATTGATATTGACGGTTGTTGATGATAAACCTGACCCTCTACATGGTCATGCTGCGTTATGCTTTTTTCCCCACATTAAATTCTGTTTCAGTATTTCCTGTATTACTATAGCACCCACTAAAAGAGCTTTCTGTTATTTTTTTGCAGTCTATTCGAGAAGTGACAGGCTACGTGTTGGTGGCTCTGAACCAATTTGACTACTTGCCTCTGGAGAACCTGAGAATCATTCGAGGGACTAAGCTGTACGAGGACCGCTACTCGCTTGCGATCTTCCTCAACTACAGACATGATGGAAACTTCGGCCTGCGTCAGCTGGGTCTGAGGAACCTCACAGGTGACTGACATTTTGTCTGTGTTCTCTGTTGTAATGAGTATGTTAAATGTCTCACGTACAACCCACTGGGCTGTAAAACCCAGCCATTCATTAGTAGACTGTGACTGTGATAGCTGATAGGAGGGCATGTGTGGGTGGCTCCTCATGAACAATGGACCTTTTTGTTGCTAGGTTTCCTTTTGGCATTTCAAGCCCAGAAGCCACATAGAAATGAAGCTCTTGACTTGATAAATCTCAGGCATTTTCCTCTGCAGGGCCTATGTTGACAAAAGCGTGTGTCAAACCAACTGTGAATCGAAAAATTTGATTTACGCTGTGGGTTTTTATAGGTGTATGCAGTGGCGAAAAGGCCATGCAATGTTTATCTTGAAGAGAAATAAACAGAGACTTTTTCAGTACTGCACATGTATGTCATTACATTACCCTTATAATTGCTTCTAACAGAAAGAATAAAACATTAGAATTACCGTGGAACCTTGGTTAGCGTCCAAAATTCACACCGTGTATGCCTCAGTTTGCGTGCGTCATCTGGTTAGCATACAATATGGCATGCATCTTGTCGTGTTATTAGTAGACTTTGTGAGTTAAACTGTGTTCTTAATATCGTATCACAAAATGTCCTTGTTAGCGGCCTATTAGCTTGCTAATACATGGAAACAGGAACCTGAAGTCAGCCTGTCTATGATGTAAAGAGCAGTTGACCATAATTATTTGCTAACTATCACAGTCACGCCACAAGTCTAAAAAATGTTAACATAAAACACAATTTTTATAGTTTCAGGTCCGTTTTACAGTTGTACATGCGTAGGACATTTCTAAATGCATATAAGTGACAAATGAAAGGGATAAATCAGGGGTGCCCCAAGTGCGGCCTGGGGGCAATTTGCGCCCCACGGCACAAAATAGAAATAAAATACATTTTAAAAAAACCCAACAAAATCTGAAAAATTAAGCAAAAAAAAAGTAAAAAGTAACCTTACATGTTCATTTATCCCTTTCATTCATCGTTTATATGTATGAATATGCATTTCGGATTGTTTTCTGCATGTAAAAAAACATTTTGTGTTAACTTTTTGGCTTTCTGGAACAGTTTAATTGGAGTTAAAAACTGATTTGGTTAGTGTACCCTTTCGGATTAATGGCGCTAACCAAGGTTTCACTGTATTGTGCTTCTATTAGTGAGAAATGGTGCACAACTGACTGGAAAATAATTGAATTTCTTCACTGTAGCGTCTGATTTAGATTAATTCAATGCAATCAGCCTTAAACCATTCTTGTTTTATAATTGGCTTCCAATGTTTGTGGCCTGAGGCCAGCACAGTCCAGTAGTGGTTAGCATGTTTGCCTGGTTTCGGACCCCCATATCTGTATGGTGTTGGCATGTTCTCCCCGTGCTTGCTTTTGATTTCCTCCCGCATCCCGGCCTCTTGCCTGAAATCAGCTGGGACAGGCTCAGTATCAAAAAAATGGCCGGATGAATGTTTGGTCTGACCACCTCAAGGTTGGTCACATATTCTTTCAATTATTTTGTCCCCAACCCTTTGGCTGTTGTTCGGGAGACAACTGTATGATTTCTAGTCATTTTATATAAATGTTCAGACGGTTTCTGGACTACATAATTTGAATAAACAAAGTAAACAATGGAGTCTTCCACTGTTGTTGTGGAACTTCAGTGTGAGCTACCGTGATATGATTCAACTTGGATTCCGTCTCACATGTTGTTGCGCTGTACTTTGTGAATTTCTTATGTCCATCACCACCGGCAACTTTTTTTTTTTTTTTTTTTTTTTTTTTGCCAAGATGGTCCTTTTCATTTTAGTGCCAAGCTGATGTTGCAGTGCTCAGGGAGCTGAGGCTGGACTCTCTGAGAGGATACTGTTAGATGTACCATCCATCGCCCCAAGCCATGATGTGCAGGGGAAGTGGATCTGCTTTCCAGTGGTCTCAACGTTCCTATTCACTATTGTTTTCACATACAACATTATCAAATTGAAAATGTTTAATATCAGAATAGAATGGAAAAGTAACCCATTACCATTTATTTTGGGAAAAAAGTAGCTTCCAGTGAGAGTGCTTTAAAGCGGATGATGACCACCGATATTTTATGGTGTAGAGCCATTAAGTTACACAAAAACAACAAAGTCTGACTTTGAAAGCCTTAAAGTTGGACTTAACATTCAAAGTCGTCGTATGACTTGAGGCAGTCCAACACTAAAATGTGATGCCAAATTGAAGACGAAATGTATTCAACCTAACAAACATGTATATGATTGAAAACACACCCGATATCATATGAAAAAGCAACATTTTCACGGATCTCCCCACAGACTCTGTAAATTGTCACATTCCTACTGAGGACAGGCGGCATATCTAGAAAATGGATAGATGGAAGGAGCAAGCTAGTTTGCTTTTAGCCACCCACGTTTGTTTAAACGCTTAAGAGGCGGTTTGATGAGGTCATCTTTTGCGCGCTGGCAAATATGGGAGCCCATTTTTGCAGAGCTGCTGGAAATGTAAATTCCTCTTAGAGAGTAATAAAGTATCTAGCTAGATATCAAGGCGGCCACGCCGGAGCTAAGATGAAAGTCAAGGGGCTAGCAAGGAAGTGGAGATTCAAACCTTCGGTACCTTATATTATCATGGGAAACTTGAATTCACTACCAAATTTGTACTTTACTGAACAGTGAGTGTCCCAGAGGCTAACGTGAGGAGCTAGCCGACTTCAGTACAGTCAGAGCGGTTCCAGGAACAAGAGCCTGTGGAAGGTGTACGACCTTGTAAATGCGTCTTTTCAAATTATTAGAGCTGGCTAGAGACTAAATAACACCCCTGTAGTCGCCTTCGTATTACCCAATATAATAACATAACCGAAATTAGCATTGATATACTTCCTTGTTGCTTTTTTCTGGACAGCATACTTCTTTGTAGTGGTTATTGTGTTATTGATGTAACATTACTGACATCTAGTGACCAGTGCAGAATACCACATGCCTTTGAATGCATCTTGAGAATGTCTATTTGTATTTTACGTTATTTTGCCATTTTCATGCTTGAACTTGCTAAGTTAGGCCAAGAATAGATCAAATGCGACCCAAGCCTCTTTCATATGTAAATGCGATATGTACCTGATACTACTGCAGTCCATACGTTCAGGTGGCGCGTATCCAACTTATATGTCATTTCAAGGAGTGTTTTGGTGTTTTGCCGTGCAAAAGTTGGGGAAAGGTACTCACAGATGTCGACAAAAGTCCCTCGTGTCATCCGGAAAGTATTTTTAAAAAGCTGTGCCAGTGAAGCGACTGACGTCAGCGTCCCATCACTGTCCCCCCACAAACTGCCTTAGCCAGAATTCTTGCCCTCTTCTTAATTTCTTACACCAAATCATTTGGTTAAAAAAAAGTTGACTCCGGTTGCACAAAAACCCCTAAACTTGCCACAAATGCATCAGGAGATGTCATATTTACTTCCGTAAACACCCTCACAGGTGTGCAATCTTGAACTTCACCCTTCAAATGTACTAAAATAATTGGGAAAGTATGCATTGTTCAATGCACAGACTTAAAACTGCATCAAAAGTGCACTATAATGCGCTTAATTTTGTGAGTATGTTGAGAATTAATCTGCTGTTGAGTGAATTTGCTTTCTGATGTGATCTCTCTTGTCTCGGCAGCAGCAGGCACGCTATGGTAAATCTCCATTGAAGCTCGAGCTTCAGCTCATGGAAGCTGACAGCGAGAAAGGAGGACCCTGATTGAAGTAACCAGCAAAAATAAACTCACTTCCAGGGAAGCTGAGCTTCACTGGAGGTCTCCGGAGCAGTGCGGTCCTTGATTTTGACTGACAGCAGCCAGAGGAATGAGTGGAGGTTTTTTTTTTTCCCCTTTACCCGGCATGTGACAGAGTCACGCAGATTTGAGGGCAGACAGCAATCAGAACAGACATAAAGGCTACGTTCACAGTGAAGAGTATGATGTCCAATTAAGATGTTTTGTTAAAGTCAGATTTTCTTTTTCTGTTGTCGTTCATATCACCAAAACAATGCGACTCGTCAATGTGAACGCAAAGCGTACGGGAAATGACGTCCATGCGCAAAAGCTCAACGTCACACGCGTTTCTGTGTGTTTACGCCGATTGCTGCCGTGTCTGTGCTCTCCTCGGCGCGTTTGTGGCAATTTGAAGGATTTTGTGCAAGCTCCCACTGACACAAATACAAGTTTCACGTTTTTGATAATGTGAAACTACATAAAAAGATCGGATTTTAGCAAAAAATCCAAAATGGGCATCATACCTTGCAGTGTAAACGTAACCTATAAGGCAAAGTTAGACTTGATTGGATTGAATTTTGGTCAGAATTTTTGTTTCGGTTTTATGCGTTGATGAAAGTATCAGTTCATTTCATTATAGTTTTTGTCAGCTTTTATTTGTTTTGGTGAATTACCATCTCATTTTTGGTCAGGGAAAAAAAGAAATGTCGACAAACTATGATGAAAATTATACGCCGACAAAATTAACGAGCTGTGGGCTCGCAGGAAAAATGAACTGAAAGCTGACCAGCCACAGTCTGTGTGGCCGCAACGTGAGGTTACTTTTTTTGGAGGGGGAGGAGCGAGCTGCCGTAGCATATGCTAGTTCCTTGCCGCAGCGTTCTAGTATTGCTAAAGCCACTGTCTTTTCGTGCTTGATCATATGGGTCCATCAGCTATGTGACATCTAAAAGAAAAGTTTAAAAACATCTTTGGATAGTTTGTGTTACCTGTCTCATTTATCACAGGGTCCTCGACGTTGCTGTCAAATTAAAATCATTGCTCCAACCGCAGAAGGTCAATATAATCCATAAGTAACATATAAGAGGATCAAATGTATTAACTACATCAGGGCCTAATCGAGAGAAGGCGCTGTAGAATAGCCCCTCCAGTGGCAAAACACACCCGCATTACTTGATTTGGAATTGCCTTGGATGAAATCAATTTGTCGCTAGTATATTGTAGCAGTGCTCGTATTGATTTTTCTGGCTACCTCACTGAGTGCTGTGAATAGACTCTGTGGACTTGAGGGGGCTAAAGGATGGGGTGGAGGAGGTTCCTGGCTGAGCAAGGATAGGACTCCCTCTGATGCACCTTTCAATCAAGCTTAGCCAACTTATCCCCAAGAATGTGCGAGAAAGTTTGGGGATGCTCTGTGCACACAAAGTGAATTAAAAAACAGAACTTCTGTATTCACCACTCAGGATTAAAATCAGTTTGTAACAGTCTGGGCGACTTAAAGACACAGGGTTGTGTCAGTGTTTTGAGCTCAGCACATGAATGGACTTGCAAACGAAATTGGGAGGAGTTGCTAGAGAGATGGATGTTTGCTTTGCAAGCCCATGTGGAAGTACTCATAATCAAGGCAAGATACACCTGTTAAAGGTGCCTCCTTGTGTCTCCTTTATCCCCATCCATGGGTTCCCATATTGCATAAGGGACTGTGAATAAATCTACATTTTATGTGAATACAGCATATTATATAGACTGTAAATTTAAGTTCCTCTCAGGGGCTCTATTAAAGGTTACAGTGTTTATTTTGTCTTTCTTATTTCTCTTAAAGAAGACATAATATTCTCAGTTGCATGACAAAGCAACCGGTGATGCTGTTTTAATCAATCAGACGCCAGAAGAAAGCCAGATTAACAAGACTGACAAACTGAACTCGATGAAGCAATTTCAGTAGAAATTGCTTGTGCATTCTGAAGCTAAATTGAAATGTAGACTGAATGTTGAAATATCCTAAAATTGTGTTGAAATGTATTCACTGACTGAAGATCGAACCAGCAACCATTGGGTTGGTAGACGACCGCCCTACGACTTGAGTCATGCCACTGTGCACAGGATATGCAGAATGATACATGTACTCTTTAAATGTAAAATCATCTTCCACCAATCAGGGGTGAGATTGAAATTGTCCATTTTGAATGGGAAAAATGTCACAGGAAATGTTGAATTATGGAAAATGTGGGACGTTTGGGACAAGCCCTGATTGATAGCCTAGCGTGTCCTGAATGAGCTAAACAATTTGATGTCGGATGGTTTGAAGCGATTAGGAAATGTGGGAGTAGTTGGAGCCCAAAAAATGGCTGAATTTGAAATGTTGGAATGTAAAAATGGAGACTTAAAAATGGAGAATATTTTGATCGATTACATGAGGACTGAGGATTGGACCAGCAACAATGGGGTTGGAAGACAACCAATCTACCACCCGAGCTATGCCACCTGACCCTGTAGAAGAAGTGGAATGTTACAGTAATATAAAATAGAAAACATTCCACCCGTAGTTGCCACCATTTAATTTGTCCATTCCTTTTTAGCAGACTTAAACTTGAAATGAAAAAAATTAAGACTTAATGTTCAAATGTTTAAAAAAGTTTAATTAATACAGAAGGATTGAGGATTGAAGCAGCAACCATTGAGTTGGGGGAAACGACCACTCCACCTCCTAAGCCAGAGAAGCGCTCACTATCACAGATTTGTGAACAATATTTGAGAGAAATGGTGATATTCTGACTCCGGCTTCCTCCCACATTCCAAAAACATGCATGTTAGGTTAATTTGCGACTCTAAATTGTCCATAGGTATGAATGTGAGTGTGAATGGTTGTTTGTCTATATGTGCCCTGCCATTGGCTGGCGACCAGTCCAGGGTGTACCCCGCCTGTCGCCCGAAGTCAGCTGGGATAGGCTCCAGCATGCCCCCGCGACCCTCATGAGGAAGAAGCAGTATAGAAAATGGATGGATGGATGGATGGTGATATTCTGAAAAAATGGGGGCAAAAACAAAAGTGTTGCGTTTGTATTTTTGTGGAGTGTATTTATCTGAGTTGAGAGTGCTGTTGGATTTTACATTCCAGGAAGCAGTTGTCCCCCAAGACATGCAAAAAACCACACCTGCACAAACTTAACAACAAAACAAAACCTTACAACCACAGCCGTAACAAAATTGCAAAGGAAGAAAGCAAAGAGTTTTGGAAAGTCCTTACTGTTGCCATAGTTTCCCTCAAATTCAGTTTTATGGCCATAAAAGTAAAATGCCAAAAGCATAAAAAGTAGGTTTTGTTGAAATAAACATGACCCAAGCAACCAAGGTTAGTGTTACTACAAATGATATGATTATGATTAGATGTTATGACATATGATATGATATGATATAGAACACATCCAATGGCCATGGTGTCAACACAGCAGAAGTCACGTGTAGTGCACCATCACATTCTAGCTCGAGTCTGCTTCTCGGGCTAAATAATAGCCTCAGTAAGGAGCACAGATGAGTTGTCTGATTGAACATAATTTACTATGCCCCCTCCTACTCCTCTCTCGTTTTAGCCAGAATATCTTTATTCTTTCAGACTTGCTCAGTGTTGTTGATTCATCTTACTAACCGCCCAACGCCTGCACTGCGTCTGTCCAAAATGTAACTTCCAAACTGAGGCCCCATCTGCTGAATGATCCTCTCTCATTGCACGCATGTACACAAGCCTGCAGTATACGCCAAAGGCATTATCCACTCCTTCATGGCCCATCTGCTCTCTCTTTATTTGTCTCATTTACTGTCTCACTTCCATTTCTTTCCCCTCTCCTTTTTGGCTCTCGATCCCTTAAATTGCACTCAACTGTCCTTATGTGTCATATTGATACTTTTTACAGATACACTGTAAAACCTTGGGATACGGGCTGAATATTTAATACTTTGAGAGCTATTTTAAAGATGATAGTAAGGTTAGTAGTTAGTAGAATAAGGACCCAGCAGGATACAGTAAAGATGTCAGTTATGAGACTCATTCCCTTGCCTTCCAGTGCTGGGCAGAGGCACAGGCCTCACCTGGCCCCCAGTTTGCAATTAGCTCTGTTCATAACCCATGCTGGGTCTCTTGCTAGTAGCTGGAGTCTTTCACTTAAATGGTATTTCACTTGTATAGCGCTTTTCCACCTCCAAGGCACTCAAAGTGCTTTGACACTGCTAGCACATTTACCCATTTACCTACTGATGACAAGGTATCAACTGGGTGTTCAGTATCTTGCCCAAAGACACTTCGACACGCTCATGGGAGGATGGAGGATGGAACCTGCAACCTTCAGATTGGGAGACGACCACTCTACCACCTGAGCAAAGCCGCCCCCATTTCTGTACTGTCTAAACATTGTGTCTTCCGTTTCCGCCTGAGGTTTGTTCCTGTTTCTCGTGTTTCCATTGTTCCTTATTGTATGTGTTATGTATGTTGCCAAGCACATCTCCGGGTCTGTAGCTACTTCTTTGATAGTGTTAAGCCCCTTTTTTGGTTCCTCGTTACGTAAATTGACACTAACAAAACACAGTATTGTTTGGCCCTTCAATGGGGCAAAAGTCCCCCAGATTCGTGTATTCTAACAGCTGTGTAGAGTCTCAAAGACAGTTTACAATTTAATTCAAACAGGAGTAGATACAAGCAATTGCAATGCCAGTGCTGGAGAGAGCAATTAGCGGCCAATGAAGGTTAAGCGAGGTCCAATCAATTTCCAACAAGGAACTCTGTTCCGCTTTCTTTTAGAAAGTTGGTACAATGGGTGTAAATGTCAATTTTTGTTGTTGTTACGATGTTAGGCACCAGTCAGTCTAGTTGGACTGTAATTGCTCCTCAGACAGTGATTGAAATGTCTCTGCGGTAGTTTGCTGTACTTTATCTAAAACCAAGTGCAAACTATCCCAGTCCTAACAACACACAGGAACTTTGCCTCTGTCTGTGTATCAGTATCCAACCCTTACCTGAACATCCAGAGAGAATTTGGGCTCCACACCAACTTCTTCTCAACATTTTCAGTCGTTTGTGATCTCTGTTTGTCTTTTTTCGCCAGGATGTCGATGCACCAATGGACTGCTTTGTGTAACATTCTCATTTGACTTTGACAAATTGTGAATTTGTCATGGAGATGAAAAAAAATATCTATCGTATTTTTTTGTCAAGTATCATGAGATTTGGTGTTAGGTGTGTGATTCAAGAGCGCTGAATAAACAAGCAATGCTGGGAGTAATCCGTCCACATCTTTATTGATACCATAATTGGTAAAATACAACTGTTTGTTACGTGTAATATTGTACGACAACCGAGACAGTGTTTGAGAATTGAGGCAAAATTTTGGCAAAAATTCCCATTGAAAAACAAATCATGCAAAAACTTGGGCGTTCAAAAATGAATTTGGCAGGTAAACACTTATGAGTGCCTTTTATAAGGGCGTGAGACCAGGGTGTATGCTAGAGTCCTGTGTCAGGTTGGATACCCACAAGTACATGAATGTAAGGTAATATTTAAAAGCCCTCCTGTCCACTTACTCGGTCTCTTGAATTGCAGCAGGGATCCCACAGCAATTGCTCAATGGGGAAATCATCAGGAAAATGTGCCGCTAAACTCTGAACAGGGGAAGAAAAGGATGGGCAAGGTGAAAAGGACAATTTGAGTCTGCGAGATTCCCGTGGACATAGGCCTTGCTGAGAAAGGAGCATTAAATTACCTGCTTCAGATCCCCAACCATTCAGCATCTACTAAGAGAAGAAAGAGCAATTATGCCACCTGAGGCAAGTTCAGCTCAGTGCACATCACCAGAAATCAGTTGAGCCTTTTGCCTGGCAGCCCGCAGACCTCAGGTCTCCTTCAATTGTGTGCCTAATTGATTACTTCCCATGCAATTACTCCCATGTCACACTCAATATTTCACTGCTTCAGGAAGGGGGCAAGAGGGATGGTCTCTTTGAAGGACGGCATTCATATTGTCACATTTGCAACCCCCTAATGTGGATCGCGTGAAGGCAAGTGTTAAATTGAAGTCTGGAACAGGCCGTCAGTTGTGGTTGCTGTTAATTGATTGCTCACTAATGCCGCTGTCTGACAGAGATACAGACTACCTTAAACAGTAGGTGACATGTTATGACAGATGGAACAGAAGGGATACAGTAAATCCCTTGAAATGTGCCTTTTTTGTAGGTTAGTCTTCTTCTGATACTTGTGACCATAAGTTGGTAATTGATATCATTAATTTCAATGTAGCAGTAACAGTGAGGGCGGCATGGCTCATGTGGTAGAGTGGTCGTTTCCATATCTAAACTGGTGGCTTGATTCTTTGTCCTTCTGTGACCATGTCAAAATATTCTTGGGCAAGGTACTGAACCCCCTACTCCTCCTGGTGTTGCGTCATCTGTAGCTAAATGTGGTAGCAGTGTCAAAGCGCTGAAGGAGGAAAAGTGCTATACAAGTAAAATCTCTCAGCTGACACGCATACATTGACATAAATGGTTAAGACCCAAATATAGATCTACGTACCCCTTACACAAATTCCAATAATACTTGGTCATGCGTCAACATTGTCAGCCACATGTTCTGTTGCTGTGTAAGTAAGTTGTTCCCTGAAAACCAAAAACAGTCATTTCATCACTGTTTATACCTGAGCTCGACATAAAGTTGTCTGATCCCTCAGTATCGTAGTCTGCCCAATCATTGTATCCCGTGTCCGTATTGCCATACGGTCACTAATGATACATAACGCTGTCTCATTGTGACTCCACAACAATGCATTCAAGTGAAAATGTATTTTAATAGATTACCAGTGATAACCCAGTTTGTTGCCTTTACGCAAGACCTCAGCAAATCTTGCAAACCTTCAGTATGTCTCATTAAACTTCAAGTTGCTGAGCATCAAAAGGATTAACTCCACAGGCATGTTTTGCTTGTGCTTTTTTGTAGTTGCCACAGAAGTTTACCAGGGTATCAGGGGGGTACATGGGTTTTACACTAGTGATGCCTCAGTACGGTAAGAATAATAGTAAAAAACAAAAAACAGCAAACAAATTGGGCCGGGATCGGTTCACAGCCGAGTGTGAAGCGGCTACAATGAGAATCAGCACCTCCAAGTCCGAGTCCATGATTCTCATCTAGAAAAGGGTGGTGTGCCATCTCTGGGTTGGGAATGATGTCGTGCCCCAAGAGGAGGAGTTTAAGTACCTCGGGGTCTTGTTCAGGAGTAAGGAAAGGATGGAACGCGAGATTGACACGTGGATTGGTGCGGTGTCTGCATTGATGCGAACTCTGCAGCGGGCCAGTGTGGTGAAGAGGGAACTGAGACGAAAGACAAAGCTCTCAATTTACCGGTAGATCTACTTTCCTACCTCCACTTATGAGTACAAGCGGCCGAAATGAGTTTTCTCCGTAGGGTGGCTGGGCTCCCTCCTTCGAAATAATGTGAGGAGCAGTGTCATCCAGGAGAAAGTCGGAGTAGAACCGTTGCTTCTCCGCATTGAGAGGAGTCAGATAAAGTGGCTCCGGCATCTCGTCAGGATGACTCCCGGACGCCTCCCTGGGGAGGTGTTCAGGGTGCGTCCGACCGGTAGGAGGCCTCGGAGAAGACTCAGGACACGTTGGAGAGACAAGGTGTCTCTCAACTGGACTGGGAACGGCTCAGGATCCGCCGGCAGGAGCTGAACAAAGTAACTGGGGAGAGGGAAGTCAGTGATCTGACCTTGGATAAGCGGAAGAAAATGGATGGATGAAAAACATGTATATATTCTAGAAAGTGAGTTTTGAGATTTGAGTTCTTTTTTTTTTTACATTTTTATGACAGCTGAGAATGTAAACATTTTTTGTGCTGTCAAGAGATTTAAAAAATGTAGAGATTAATTATGATCTGTATTTAATTGATGTAATTAATCACTTTTTTAATCTCACCTAAAACAATGCTGAGAAAAGGTAACACACTAAATATGACTATAATGAATTAATCACAATTAATGCTGTAATTAGACACTCCTAATTGCTTGTCCATTTAATACAAGTTCATGACAGTTTGGTCAGCCAATATCCCACAACAAATACGGTTTGTTTTTATACACATGCAGTATCCTGCTTCAAGTAAAGCTCTCTTTGCCCTTCTGTTTGATGTCCCATGCTTTTGGAGTTTCTTAAGAAGAAAAGGAGAAAAAAGTCCTTTAACGTTCTTTTCTTTTCTTTTTCCTCCACTTTCTAGTTGCAAATGTGTTTGGGTTGCACTATTTAAAACTGAGCATGCTTTGGAAAAGGGGTTACAGGATTTACTGTACTGAAACATCTGTGACTTCTTTCAGTTTCACCCCTTGTTTTTTTTGTGATGGGGGTCTTTTATATGTATAATTGCTATTCTGAAGGCATAAATCAGGAAAATAATACATTTGTAGCCTTGAATGTAATTACTGTAATCTTTGAGGCCTTCAAGCCTGTCTCCTTAAATGAGTTAATTTGTATTGAAGCAAAGGAAACGGTGAAAATAAATAACTTAAAAAGTGAATAGTCATCAAATGATGGTGTGTATTTTAGTTTTGAATATATTCATGTTTCTCAATATTTTTAAGGTCAATTGACGAGTGCTTTAGTTGCCAATCTAAGATTCATCAGCATTCCAGAACAATCTTCCATCGTTAAGAAAAAAAAAAAGGTAGTTACCGATGCTCTCAGTTGCCTTGAAAGTACACTATTCTCTTCTGTAGTGAACCTCTGGATATGAGAAGAAACATTCTCCTACTTTCATGTTCAAATGAGCATGAGGAGAATTTTAATGCAGATAATCAAAACATAGTCCTTTTCTATCTATAAAATTTCCATTGCCTTTAGCGATGGTCAAGTTCAGACAGCAAATATTCTCTGATGCCGTAAAAATGGATAAGAGACCAAACACTGCGTACAGTCCCTCCCTCTCTATTTAGCGGTTCGCATTTCAAGTCTTGACTCTATCCCGGTTTTTCAAAAATATATCAGTTAATAAATTATACTGTTTCCTGGTTGAATACGGCATGTTATTGTTTTAAAAAAGCCAATTGTATGTCTTTATCTTTTGCATAAATTGGGCATTTTCAAGCATAAACATGGCTAAATGAACAGAAACACAAATGTTAGGCATTCAGAAGACACATTCAAAGACATGATGATATGCACTAGTCTACACTGGTTATTAGGTGACAGTAATGTTCAAATGTTTAGACAACAGCTACAGCAATAAGTGTGCTGTCCAGAAAAACAACAAGTAACTCTCCCAATGTTAACGTGCAAGTATTTTATGTCTTATGTTATGGATTATTTTCTGTTATGTCTACTATAGTGGGTATTACAAGTGCTATTTCATGTCTAGAGAGCTCTAATAATGTTAAAAAATGTATTCAGAAGGCCGTAAACAGCTTTTATATGCTCTAACGATGAAAATATTGAATTTATAATAAGGAATCCTACTTCATGTAAATTCACTTATCATGGAACCAGTTCACAGTGATAAATGAGATACAGCCTCAACCTGTGTTTTCATCACATCATTAAGGTTTCTTCACTGCAACAAACGTACTTAGACACACCTCCCAACCTTCAACCCTGTTCTACAGACAAGCCTCTTAATTAATATATGTGCAGCCAAACCCATTGGTTAGCCAAGTAGATACTGGTGGGAGCACTGGTGGGTAATGGAACATGAAAAAGACTCAATTCCTCTCTGGTCTCTACGGAGATATGTGGGGTGTGAGTCTGTGCAACACCAAGCACAGCAGCATTTTGTGCCTTCAATACCACCTTTGTTCTTTGTTGTGGAAATGGTCTCTATTAGTGTGTTTTTTTTTGTTTTGTTTTTTCTGAGGGTCGGGGTCTGTGTGATTGGTTTCGGGCATTTTGATCAATTTTGAACTCCAAATTTGACCGGGCTAAGTGTATATTTGTATATATAGGTGCATATATATACTGTGTGTGTATATATATATATATATATATATATATATATATATATATATATATATATATATATATATATATATATATATACTGCTCAAAAAAATTTGATGAACACTTCAAAAACACATCAGATCTAAACTGGGGGGAAAATGATCTTGAATATCTTTCCTGATAATAAGTGGGTGATGTATTAGTAACAAAATGATGCCACATAATTTGATAGAAATGAAAATGATCACCCTATAGAGGGGGGAAATCAAAGACACCCCAAAAATGAAAGTGAAAAAATGATGCAGCAGACTGGTCCATTTTGCTAAAATGTCATTGTAGCAACTCAAAATGATTCTCAGTAGTTTGTGTGGCCCCCACGTGCTTGTACGCATGCCTGACAACGTCGGGGCATGCTCCTAATGAGACTACGGATGGTGTCCTGGGGGATCTCCTCCATCAGTGAGCTCCTGGACAGTCTGAGGAGCAACCTGGTGGCGCCGGATGGACCTAAACATAAACTGAAACATAAACATATATATATATATATATATGTATATGTATATGTGTGTATATATACTGTAGGTGAATAGAGAATGAGATGTGTGTGTGTGTGGGGAGGGGGGGATTTTCATCGTAAAATCTGATTCATTAGATTTTGTCCATAGTTTACTAATATTCAAATGTTTCAGAGAAAAAGACTAACAAACTCAGATAAGCAAATAAACATGTACCTTAATGTATTTACAAACACAGAAAACTGTTTACTGTACATTAATGCACAGTCCTCTCCCTCCGGTCTTGCCGGTTTCAGCCGCTGTTCTATCAGCCCGAAGTGTTGAGTGGTCGGCTAGCTCAATGGAATTGTCCGATAAAATGATGAAGTTGCAGTCCAGAAGTCTCTTACTCTGGGTGGTGTGGAGTGGTAACTCGTCCACTTTATTCACTGAAGAGCGCACATTAGCAAAGAAAATGCTCTGTAAAGACAGCCTGCGGGGTGTTAGCTTGAAATTTGCTCGTATTCCTCACCTTTGTTTACCTTCTTGACGCTCCTTGCGAGCAATTCCAACTGGCTGGGTGGTGTGCGTAGATTCCGGTACTCTGGAGATCTCAGGGACAAGTTGAAGATTGACGATGAAAACGTTGGCGCTGCGAAATCCAATATCCAAAAGCTGTTATCATGGGTAAGATATTAAACCAGACCCGATATCAGCAAAACTGCAAATCTAGAAGAGACCCTGGGCTTTGCTGTGTGTATGTGCCGCCATCCTGCGTAAGTATAGCTCTTCTGTAAAACACATGTCATTTTCAATTCTTTATTAATACAAGACAGAATTTATTTATAACAAAAACACAGACATTCTATGTAAACATCTATGCCCAGCAGCAGTCATGGGCAGCACCATCGAGGTTGAATGGTTCAGTCTTGATCAAAATACTTTTTAATATGATTCCACTGCAAGATTGATAATCAAATCAGACTCCTTTGAATCGAATCATTGAAAAGTCAAATATTCTAAGACACCCTTAGTATCTAACAAGTTCAGCCATGTTCCCTTCACTTCCTTTTGCGCTCTCCTCCTCGTCTGTTTCATGTTTTTCATCTTGTTTCTTCTTATTTGCTCAGCAGTATCTAAGGTCAGTAGCTTGTTCCTGTTACTTTGTAACTTCTGATCAGGCTTGTTCATGCTGTTCATCAGTTTACCTGCTCTATCAAGCTGATCAGTACCTCTCTCTCTCTCTCTCACTCTCTCTCGCTCTTTCTCTCTGCGAGACTCTGCTTGAATGTTATTGATTCTCGCACATTGTGATGTGCAGGGCACCCGTCTGCCCTGCACATCACAATGTTCCACTGCAAGCTAGAATAGGTGACAGTGCATTGATGAAATGTCCAAAGGGGGGCTAATCCACAAATAGAGCTATCACTCAAAATCTGGTTTAATGTGGTTGGAGAAAACTGCTCCAAAGGACCTTTTCATTGGGTAAGATGGATAACCTTTAACTCAGATGTATCCATGTCCAACAAGATATATACTTTTTGCAAAAATATATAATAAATACAAACTACAGTTCCACTGCGATTGGCTGGCAACCAGTCCAGGGTGTACCCCGCCTCTCGCCCGAAGTCAGCTGGGATAGGCTCCAGCATACCCGCGACCCTAGTTAGGAAAAGTGGCAGAGAAAAAGAATGGATGGACTCCAGTTCCATTTTCTTTTAGAAAGGGCCGACCTTGCATCTGTAGCCAGACCCAGGCGCCTTTCTATACGGACCCAACAGGACATTAGTCTGTTTGTAACCTGTGCAACAGTCTGGCATCTTACCACTGGAAACATATGCTCACACGGAATACACACACCAATGTAGGACAACCATCATACATCGCCCCACGTGACATGACGCAGCTACTCAAATAGTTTATTTAGAGCAGCTTGGCATGTGGCGTGAGTGGGTGTGTGTGAGGCAGGCAAGCAACGATGAGAGAAGTCCAAGGAAGCAAGTTGAGGGTAAACAGAAGAAAACAGCCTAGCAAAAATGCATTAAAGCGTTGTATGAAGAAGCAGAGCTTATTTAATCCTACCCCCTCTCCATATCACATCAATTGCTAATACATATGTTCACTCCTTGTATACAACATACACTAATTCACTGTTATTCTTCCATACAATCAAAGCAGTTATTATTATTATTAATATAATCACTATTATATTACTATTTTTTTCAAAAAAAAAAACAAAACAAAAGTTCCTTTTTTCCCCTGTTGATATCCGGATCCACTTCCCGTCATCGTTCGTGTTGTACTGTGAGTGTCATTGAATGTAGATACATAGGTTCCTAATTTTAGTACTTTTTTTTAGCAGGCCCTTAAAACAATGATATCAACGTCAAATGTTATTGAATGTAATCCTTCTAACTGCATGGTTCTTTCTTTGTGGGTTGTATCCGCCATGCATCCTCATTGTTGTCATGCTAATATGATCTTTAATATGTATCCAGATCGTTGATATTTTTGACAGCAAGCACTCTTGCTTCTTCTGGACCTCCATATAGCTTGATGTAAATTTTACCGTTGGTGCTCCCAGTGCTTTGCATCTTTTTCTGCTTCCTCAATTCTCGTTCTTTCATGGCGATGTCCGCGTTGCGTTTTGTCAGATTTCTCATTCATGTTTGTGCCTCTAAGCTTCGTTTCTTGTTTCAGCAATGCGGTTTTGAATTCTCTGTTGGTCAACTTAACGATGATGACAGGTGAGGTGTTGCTTCTGCCATATAGTGGGATGCAAGCGTCGATGGTTTATCTACATCCACCTCCTTTGATTGTAGAGAGTTGGCAATCTGTTGCTTTGTTGAAGGAACATCCATTTCATCTGGTTTTCCTCTGTTTTGAAAGAAACATCCCGATGCTGGGGAGTGAGTCACTTAAGGGAAGGTCACTTATGAAATAACCTCCCAACATATTACATATATGCAGTATGGTTATTGACCATTTACTGTATGTTCACACATTTAAAAAATAATAAGTACCACAGCACGTGACGTCGCAGAAGTGCTGTCGTAAAAATGACCTAAAGGAGGAAGTGACGCCCTTGCGCATCCGCGGGACCGATTGCGTTCCGGGTACGTATTGCGAGGTGACAAGCTTCACTGCCAACACTTCCCGAAAGTCGTCTTTTTCTACTAGGTTGAGCACTGCTTGCCACCTAGCTAGAGGTGTGTGTATCATTGAAGCATGCATTAACACAGTGAGTTTTGTGGTGCCGCTCAAAGGATCCAAGCAGCCTCCCACACCATACAGTGCAGTCTATAACTATTCAAAAAGTACAGCGTCCCAAATGAGCTGAGCCTTTATTCTTTATTTTATGTAGGGAACAACATGCATTCCATATGTAAACATTGCAAACACTTCCTGATTATCTTCTTCTACTTCTAAAACTTTTTCCACTCACACTGACTCCACCCGAGCTTGTAAACGTTACTGCCCTCTGCAGCATACATCCTGAATAACAGCTCAGGACACTCACCTGAATGATTGTTTAAAGTTTAAAGTCACCTCCCACATGATATGGCGCAGCCTAAAACTGTTTTCAAAAGTGAAAGTCCGAAATGGAGCATTTTGTCAATAAATAGATGAAAAGTGGTGCAGAATGTTATATGTATGACTTGCTTCTCAGCATTCATACAATTAAATGTTATATGTGCGTGCAGGGTAAATGAACATGGGAAATTCAACTTGTTCAGATCACTTTCAAGTCCAAGCGCTGAAATTTGTTGTGCTTATGTTGGACATGAATACATTTTATTATTTGGTGTCACACACCATTGCGCACGTGTACAATAATTATTGTATTTGTCTGACAATTTCACCCTCTGGACGATGTACGATCAGTAATAATAATAAAAAGAAAAAGCCCATAATGTACCATAATTTGACCCGTTGCAAACACAAACGGGAAATATCCAGTACTGCGCCCGATGTTTTCTGTAGCAGATGGCACTGAGCAGAGGTCGGCGAAAATCAGTGTTTTGCAAGTCTCAAATGTTTAATCCCAAATCTCAAGTAAAGACATGCAAGTCCAAGTCAAGTTCCCTGTTGTTTTGGGCCTGATTTCGGAGAGCTATTTGCTTGTTTCTCTCACGAGACCTGGCAGCACTGACACACCTACCACTAAACTACGGTTTGTTTTATGTGATACACTTATTATGCTTGAAAATACTTAATTTAGGCAAAAAACATGTAAGATTTGCTTAAATATGCATTTTTTTTTTACAAATAATGGGCCATAGTCAACCGTGAAACATTGATTGGTTTGGTTTAATTTTATTTGAACATGCATGAAGGTTACAATGGAATACATCTCATGAATCATCATTCAAAGTTCCACATGTCCAAAAGGAGTAGGAAGAAGCAAAGCTTATTTAATCCTACCCCCCATCCATTCCACATCTTGCACAGCACATATTATTCACTTTACGCATTCCATGTAATATTTTTTCATATAATAACTAGTGTAATAATAAATAAATCGTAGAAAATAAAAACAAGCATGACAGAACAATCAGTTTCATAGTCAAGACTCTTCTGCCTTGTATTTAGCAAACATCAACTGCTTGTATTGTTTTTTGAATTCGCTCATCTCGGTACATCGTTTGAGTTCATTCCTTAAGCCGTTCCACAATTTAATGCCGCATACTGGAATGCTGTGGTTTTTCAGCGTTGTTCTCGCCTATAAGTATTTTAGGTTTAATTTTCCCCATATTTCTCCTCTCTTATAGATAAATATTGTATGACGTGTTTGGGTAACAAATTACTGTTAACTTTATGCATTATTTTAGCAGTTTGAAAATTTACTAAATCAGCAAATTTTAATATCTGTGATTTTAAAAATAATGTTTTTTTATGTTCTCTATACGAAGCATTATGAATTATCCTCACCAATCTTTTTTGCAGTACACTGAGTGGGTGAAGAAGTATTGCCCCATATCTACACACCACACGTTAGATATGGTAATACCAAAGAACAGTAAAGAGTGATTTTTGATCAAGAACACATTTTGCTTTATTCAGTATTGAAGTATTTCTCGCCACCTTTTGTTGTACGTATATTTTTGATATGAGATTTCCAACTCATTTTTTTCTTCTATTATCCATCCATCCTTTTTCTATGCCGCTTCTCCTCATTCGGGTTGCGGGGGTATGCTGGAGCCTATCCCAGCTGACTTCGGGCACCCTTGACTGGTTGCCAGCCAATCGCTGGGCACATATAGACAAACAACAATTCATAATCACATTCATACCTATGGACAATTTAGAGTCACCAGTTCACCTAACATGCATGTTTTTGGAATGTGGGAGGAAACCGGAGTACCTGGAGAAAACCCACGCACGCACAGGGAAAACATGAAAACTACACACAAAAATGCCCAACGGAGATTCAAACTCAGGTCTTCCCGATCTCCTGACAATGACTGTGTGGCCAACATGATAACCACTCGGCCACCGTGCGGCCTTTTTCGTCTGTTATGATCCCCAGAAATGTATTTTCTTTCACTCTTTCTCTATCCACTCCGTTTATTTGTATTTGCTTGTATGTATCCTTTCTGCTATTTCCAAATAGCATTATTTTAGTTTTACTTAAGTTCAAGGATAATCTATTTTTAATCAAACCATGTCTTTAATATGACCATTTCATCCTTGACCTTTTTGAGGAACCGCAATATGATTTTTAAATGAATACATTTGGAAAAAACGTAATAGAGTGAAGCTGCAAAAATCGTAGAGCCAAAGTACGGCTGTACGCAAAATGCACATGAGATTTAAGGAATATTTTATTAAACAAAAGTTACTATAGTGTACCCCACTGAGATCAAATATCATTTTGAAAGCCCTTCAAATGAGAAGGATTGGGCCTCTTTTAATTTTGTTACATGATTCCCTAATATTGAGGTAGACCAGCATCCACTTGTGTGACTTTAGTGCTGACCTTCTAATCCCACACAAACACACACACACACACACACACACACACACAGCACCACACAAGCCAGGCGTAAAGAAAGCCAGCACCGTGGCCTTCAATGTGATAATGTCACAGTAGGTTTGGAAACACAGGGCCGTATGACGCGTTTCCGCTGTAAACCGTACACTAGCAGCCTTGCATTGTGCTAAAGCCAACATACATTATTTCTCCTTTATTCAGCTTTGAATCCTTGACTCCCGCTGGTTTATTTAGCTCCTTCCAAAGACGGGCTCATTTTCATTCAAGCGCTAGGCTGATCACACATCAGCCATGATAAACTAGATGGCCCTCAGCTCATACCAACTCAAGGTCTTTTTACTTTTATTTTAATCATTCACTTACTCGCACCCCTGATAATATTTCGACCCTGTCTTTTTGTCTTCATTCATTTTCTCTGTTGTGCTTTGCACACTTTGTCATAGATTTATCTTATCGCAAGGTTTTGTTATATGTCTCCCCCCTTCCTCCTCCCTTTTCATAAAACTCTGATTACCATGGTTTTATCACAGTTTAAGATGAGAACAAGCGAGGATGTAAACCCACACCCCACAACCATTCTGTCATGATTTAATGCAGTTTTTCCTCTCTTCTCTTCTTTAAGCAGATGTCTTGCCTTGCTCGGTTTAATACTATAATCCCTAAATCGCAGCAATTTTTTATAAAGACTCGTAGGAAACAATTGTGTGAGGGATAGGCGCCAAATTTAATCACCAAGCCGGGGAATGCAATTATCTTGATGGAGAAGAAGCATATGTTTGGGGATCCGGGTGGTGGTTGATGCCCCCATGGCCCTCCTTCAGTGTAACATGAAGGATAAAAAAGATGCATTATGTCATACAGTAGTGGTTCCAGACCCGACCGTGATAAGTCAGTTTCCACAAAGTAGGATTCCTTATTTATAAATGAAGCATAGAAAACCTTCTAAATACGATTTTTAACATTAGAACCTTTGAAACACGAAATAACGTCACTTTTACACTCGTATTACCCAATATAGTAAACATAATAATAGAAAATAAGACTCATGTTGTTGCTGTAAATGTGTTCCGGTGTTAGGGGAGCGGAAAAGAAGTGATGTCGGAGATTTAGAGTTAAATGTTAGCTTGGCATGGGTTACGGCCGCAACAGTAGCCCGTGTTAGGGGATATTGTGCCTGTTGTGGGATAATTCAAACCTGCAAAAAAAGGCTGTTGTTCTGGCTTGCAAGTCATTACAGTAACATTACTGACATCTAGTGCCCAATTTAGAATACTACAGATCAGAATGTCTTTGACTGTGTCAGAAATCTTCTGAATGCTGTATATTTGTATTTTACTTCATTTAGCCAATTACTGCTTGAGCGTGCTTAATTTAGACTTAAATATGGATATGTTTGCTGTTTTGTGGATGAATACGGTCTATTATTAGTAAAAAAAAAAATGCATATTTTGACTGATTCCTGCTTCCTGTTTCCATGTATAAGCAAGTCAATAGGCTGCTAGCAAGGACGTTATGTGATTAAAATACATCAAGAACACAGTTGGACTCACACAGTGTATTAATAACACAACAAGCTGTGCCATATTGCATGCTAATCAGAAAATGTACTCAAGTCAAGGCAAAATTTGCCCTAAAAAACATGCTAACCAGGAAGTACACAAACCGAGGTTCTACTGAACTGTGCTAGCAAGCTTGTTGTTGTGTGGAACAAGTCATCACTCATGCGCTGATATCATTAATGGCAGAAAAAATCGATTTTTATGTCAGTTTTGGCCGATGATATTGAATATCCCTAATAATAACCACACCAGAGCTACAGAGGAGCGTGACACCAGGGCTATGCATCCAGGCAGTTATTTGTCTTATTCTGTCTATTAAGAGACAGCCATTTCTCTCATCTCTCGCTTTTCCATGTGTTTTTTACTGTTTTAGCCACAGTCCTTCCCCTTTTTCAGGATGATTTATGTCTTCCCCACCACTGCTGTTTATTTACCCTCAATGTCACCTGTCTTGAGCTGCCTTTTACAGGGTTCAAAATGTGTCTTCCTCACAGTTTGAATGAAAGCTGGGAATGAATGGAGCTAAAGTAGAAATAACAGTCATCTTTGGGAATTTCTGTTAAATATGAAAATGCTTTTCCTAATGCATGAAGTGAAATGCTACTATTAGCCATTTTTAGAGTCTTCTCCATCTTCATTCATTTTCCTACCACGTTTCATGCTTTCGCTCTTCAAATGAATATATCTTATCCCGCAAATCCTCGACTCCTACCAGCCACCCATTACCACACCGCCGCATCTCAGTGTGTTCAGAGGTAAATCTGAAGCTCTTTAATGGTCTCAAGTTACAGCAGTTGTTCTTTTCGGGTCATTAGTTAAACACATGATCTTGCAATTACATTTCAATACGTACCACCTTTCCGCTGTGGAGAACAGTGCTGAAATTGCATTCAGGTCCTGTGGGGAACGTCCTCCATCTGTTGATATAATGAGATGAGATAAGAGTAGTTGCGATGCATTCCGATATGTATTTGGCTCCCTGGAAGTTACATTATAGAACATATGGCGGGTATGCAGAGCAATTACGCAAACCCCAAGTTGCATTTACTTTAAAACTTGACACATTGCAGAGTTTGATTTGTGATATAAAAATAATAATTATTATATAATATAATTCTAATTACTATACAATATGCACTGTATAGTAATAAATATACAAAACTTAATTCGGTGTACAGTAATCCCTCGTTTAGCGCGGTCCATTGGTTCCAGACCTGACCGTGATAAGTGAATTTCCGAAGTAGGATTCTTTATTTAAAAATCAAATGTTTTCATCTTTAGAGCATAGACAACCTGTTTACGACCTCTTCATGAACTAAATTTGTTTTTTAACATTATTAGAGCACCCTAGACATGAAATCACAGCTGTATAGTCACATTTACACTGATATTACCCAATATAGTAGCCATAATCAGAGAAAATCAGACAACGTAAACTTGCAGATGTTAGTACTGGGAGAGTTTCTTCTTGTTCTTTATTTACTTCCGGTTGACAGTTCCTTCCTGCGGTGGCTATTGTCTCATCAATGTCACATAATTTAACATTACTGACACGTAGTGACCGATGTAGAATATTACATAGCACACGGTGTCTTTCAATGCATCATCTGAATGCCTTACATTTGTATTTCAGTTCATTTAGTTATTTTTATGCTCGCAAGTGCTCTATTTAATCTAAAAATACGTTCAATTTGCTTCAAAATCCATATATTTTTTTTTACTAATAATAGCCCATGGTAACCATGAAATATTTTTGAAAAAATGTGATAGAGTGAAGCTGCAAAATTGGAAGTGTTATGTGACGAGGGACGACTGTATGTATTTCTAGCATATAAGTAGTATATAATGGGTGTTAAGGGTTACCAAAACTAAAAACTACAATTGCATGTAAAAATAACGCATATCTCAATAGGTCACATGTCTGAACTGATACAGAGGCTAGCATACGCCCCGGTTAGTGTGTTTTTCGGTTTACATCAAAAATGTTTGCAAAAATTTTGCCTAGGTTCGCATACATTTCTTGGTTAGCGTATAACATTGTGCGCGACTCGTGTTATTAATACACAGTGTGAGTTCAACTGTGTTCGTAGAGTATCTTTATTACAAAACATTAGCATGTTAGCATGCCCTAAAAATGGAAACCGGACCCTAGAGTCATTGTCCCCCAGCTCTGTCGCCCATCTATGATGTCATCACCAGTTGACTCTGTAGTTCTTTGCTAGCTAACACAGTTATGCGACAAGTCTCTGCTTTTCTTATTGATCATGGCTGCAAAATAACCCCCAATTGAGCCAGAAAAGTGCAAGCATTTTGACAAAGAAGGTGAGAAGCACTACTGCATTCAAGACACAGGTTGTGTCCGTGTGGATATACCTGTATATTTTCTTCCTCCCTCGCATCTTTGTCAATAATCAAGTCTTCATTCAAGGTAAAAGTGACGTCCATTTCATTTGTCTTTTATATGGATATTCAGGTTCTGTATTTAAAGTGATTTGTGTTAACATTTTTCAGTGTCCGGACCGGATGAATTGGATTTGCATTGTTTCTTATGGGAAAAATTGATTCAGTTAGTGTGTTTCTGTTTGAGTTTGAACTTTTGGAACGGATTAATGAGGCTAACCGAGGTTCCACTGTAATTGTTTCTCTTTTAACGGTTGTTAATGAGGATGATATGAGTATGATGTTGGATCCAATTGAATGCATGTGCATTCCTGTTCTTGAGAGGCCGCACTTCAAAAGACACACTGCCATGAGATGATTGATCGATTATTAATTACTGTGTTTCAAAATGGTCTACTATACCATGTTTTGAGAGATTTGACAAATTTTGACTGCAACTTTGCTTGTTCAATGGAATCCAAAGGTAGAAAATAGCAATTATGAATTTGAATTGCTTGACCACCGAGGCTTCCCAGCAATGTTACCTTTTGCCCGTGGAGTACTGGATGCAAGGAACGGCAGGTAGATTGCACGAGTGGATGCGCGTTTGCGAGTGGAACAGCGGCTTTCACTTCAATGATTGCACTATACTTTGCCTTGCCTTATTTTTGTGATTTTGGGAGCATTTGGGGGGTTAAAGTGTAAGGTTTTTGGTTGATTGTTTTTGTTGGTGGGTTTGAGGGAGTGTGGAACGTTTCATATGTTTAGTTCGGGGGGAGAGAGAATCTCTTATGCGGGATTAATTTGGTGCAATTAAACAGCTGTATTAGAGGCAATTGAGCATTTTTGTTGTTGCATTTGTTCTCCCAGCTGATATCTGGTCCTCCCACGACCTCAGTAATTAGCGTTGTAGCTTCGACACTTCCAGAAGGAAGTGCGATTGTTACAAAGGCAAGTGGATAAATCCAAAGTTGTGTGTTGACATTGTTCTACGGATATCGGGTATGCTGCAGGAAACACGTCTAACATGTTAGCGCACTTAAAGCAGCATCATCCGATAGTGAATGTTCCATCTACAAGAAAGAAAACCAGCTTAGTGCAAACACCGATAACTTCAGCGTATAAACAACCTCAAGCAAGCAACTCCAACCGGGCCAAAGCAGTAACACATTGTATTGGAGTTTTTATAGCCACGATATTACGTCCATATTCAGTTGTTGAGAGCGCTGGCTTTAAGTACAGTCATGGAAAAAATTATTAGATCACCTTTTTTTCTTCAGTTTTTTGTTCCTATACAAATCTCAGGAAGTCTGACAAAGAAATTATAGGCCAGCGATACGATTTATCAAAAGAGCCATTTGATGATGCAACTTAAGAAGTGTAAGGTTCACAAATTACAGTGACATCTGACAAGGGCAATTCTCTACAACAGCAACAATTATACCAGGCTCTTTAAAAGCCACTTAAAAACGATCTGATGATTTTTTTAAGAGCAGTTCTGACATTGTCTGACCACATTGGCCCAGCTCTTTAAGGGATTCAAATCACTGACTCTCTTGCCACAATTCCCCTCATAAAGCAAATGTTTAATTGAAGGGCTCCATATTGATTGATACGAGTAATGATTTCATTTCCGCTAACCCTGGGTCATGTGTATAGGCGTACGCAGGCATGTGAGTCTGTTTTTGATGAGTGACTCAAACATCTCCAGTGTCCTTTTTTTGGGCAGTGTTGCGTGTGTAAATAGCAACTGAGCAACAACTTGTCAGTGCTCCATGCCCTGACATGTATATTTCTTTGACAACAAATGTATCCTCATCCTTTCAATTTTCTTCCTGTGAGCTGGCAGTGTTACAGAGATCAAACAGCAACTAAGATTTAATGAAACCCACAATAAAAAACAAAAAATTACACTATTAGAATGGCACAAGCATTACCGATGGAATGCTGTTTTATGCTAACGTCTATTAGAGCAGAAACTGCATCATTTGAATAATTTTAGTAATTTCCTGGTCATTTGACCCTTTTATCCGACAACCAGTCATTATCTGGTGTGACCACCACTCACTCACAGCTCCATCATCCACTGTTGAATTTAGGCATCTGCCACAACTGTTCCATATCATACATGGAAATTTTTTGCCATATACGGACACGTGATGGACGTGGCGTCAGTAGGTTTCTTGAGGCCACAAGGCGGACCCAAGTTATCCAGCTGGAACCGTGCGGAATGCACCGAGACTCATGGAGGTGAAGCTTAATTGCTCGTATAGTGGTGATATGGACAAGTGGGCCTACAGATGTTGATGCCACGAGTACATAAAATGATTTGGATTTAAGGTAAATGGCGGTCATTCCATATACAGACTGGACCCCGAAAACCACCTTTAGAGTCAGTCAATTAGCTCAGAGCATTTTCAGTTTAATAGCTTCTCATAGAAGACCTTCTTGACACACACTCACACAGCACAACTATGTTGCACAACACTCACAGATAACCCATGGACAGCTACTGAAAGGAGAAGATAATAAACAGAAACACTATCAACATAGTTAAAACCAGTTCAAGCCAGTTTCTCTCACACAAACTTAACTGTCATTATCCAGGCACACAAGCTTAAGTTTCACTTTGTAGAAGGGCATGTACTTTCATTCTGGGCTCTTTTGTCCATGTTGCTCAGTAATGCTAAGAGTCGCTGTAACGCTGTAACCATATTGCTCTCATTTTATACTACAATTTGAAAACCTTTTAAATTGTGTGATCATTGACGACTTCTCTGATAGCAACACGGTCCAAAGAACCAGGAAAAAGGAAAAGGAGAAGCAACATCCTTTATGAGTATTTGCTCCTAGAACCGAGATCTGAACTGATGTTTGTCACATAAGTGTACTCAATATCATAACCATAGTGAAATATAACCACGGTAGGGATATTCATTAATGCGGTTGTCTAACACCAGAATAAACAATCCTCTGTTTTCCAACACAATCCTCAACAGTCTTCTCAGTACTTAATTTATTCACCCTCACAAACTCATTAACATGTTTTTTTTTTTTTTTTCCTGATCATTGGTTCATTATTTGCCTCCCATTCTTAATCAAATTCATCCTCCTGCTGCAATAACAAAACACAGGAAAAAAATATTGGCGCACACTTACTACCAATATAATTGCCTGTATGCATTTGTTCTGCCTCCCTGAATTTCATTGTTTTCCCCCAGTCATCATGCAGCAGGTTGTTGTTGATTGCTTAGGTTTAAAAAATACATAAAAAATCATACTCAGAAATGATGAACATTGTAGCTACGTCAAATAATTAAGATATTTTCACTTAAAACAACTTCTGACACAAATGAACAAGCCATCTCCATTTTCCATAAACTGCAGCCCAGGATATTAGACATTAGTTTGAGGAGATGGTGCAGGATCCACAGTGTTTATTCTCTCAGGTCGAGGCACGCCCAAACAAGAATGGTTTGACTCTTTGGTGGTGCAAAACGACAGTTGTTAACATAGAGCGCAGTGGGGCCTCTGCCAGCCAAAGACAGTCATTTGTTTGGAAACATCCTTGTTTCTATTCCATTCAGTTGTAACAGTGGATGCACCTAAAACCAAAGGTGGCTGTGTCGTGTACTTGTTGGAGGCTAAATGATTGAATCTCTTGGGACTCTGTCTGTGTCGGGCCTAGCTGAGAAACTAAATTTTTTTAACCAACACAACATTGCGATACACTTCAAACCTGATCACACCCTGAGACAAAGGCTGGTACACCCCATTCCCAGAAAAACAATCCTGTGCAGTGGGGAATGCACCGATTTATTACATAGCACAAAAAGTGAGGAATTTGTGTTTGGTTGAGTATATCTTTGTTGTAAAGCTTTTCTGCAAAAAAATGTATACCGTTGGAAAGCCTGTTTATTACCCTTTTAAATGGTGCCACATTTGTACGGAACATGCATTTGTGGAATGAACAGCAGAGCTGAGTACGTTGTTTGCATCCATGAAAAAATTTCCAAATCTTCTTTGTCAACACCAAACAGCTGAAACTGTTGCTGTTGACTCTTATTTTGAGCTTCTGGTGCCCCCAGGTGAGATCATGGGTGTGAATGAGATTTTGCAACCAGAGGCAATCATGTATCTCCAAAATCTGAGACCGAACTCAATCCTCCAAGATGGCAAAGTTTGCCCCCACAGTGCAGGGTTTATCAGAGACTACCTCCACAATTTGGGAGCTGGGAGGATGAGGATGAAATCTCAACCCCATTGAGCAGGACTAAATTGTTAAATTACCGATGTGTCTTGTTTCTTCAAACTTTAATCACCCAATCCAGCAAGCTGTTTGGCACTGGCACTGAGGATTTGACAAATGTTTCATGGGCACAACCCTCATACTCAGCTCTGCTGCTCATCCCACAAATGCATGTTCTTTACAAATGTGGCATAATTGAAAGTGTAATAAACAGGCTTCCCAACTGTATAAGATGTATTGCCAAGAAACAGTGCTACAACAAAGACATAATGGACCAAATACAAAGGTCCTTACTTTTTGTGCTGTGTTTAAATTGTGGAAACCAAGCAGCCACTGAGCAGGCATATGCCACAGAGGGATGATGTGGTTGGAGTTGGTGGAGGGTTGACTTTAATATCCCCTTTACGTGGGGTGTAAAGGTGTAATCAGGGATTTGAAAATAAGATAAAGGTAAATAGCACCCATTCCATTCATTGGTCACTGGATTTAATTCCACATGCAGTAACTAAACCTAACTTACGAGAGGGCGAGTTTTCCGGTGAAAACGGGAGGGTTCACAGGTATGTGTACGTGATGTCAGAGGCACCATATAAAGGGGCCCAGAATCCCTGGTCATGTGTGCCTTTATAGCTCTCACTGATTTCAAACCCATACATGTATCCATCATTTTCGGCTTATTCGGGGTTGGGTCACAGAGAAAGCCAGACTTCCCTCTCCCCGGCAGCTTCGTCCATCCTTTCCTGAAGGATTCTGTGGCCTTCCCAGGCCAGTTGAGGCCTCTTGTTGGTCGGACGTGCCCCAAAGGGAGAGGCATCCGGGAGTCATCCTGAGCAGATGCCCTTGACAACTCACGCTATCTTGTCCTTTCGGTCACTACCCAAAGCACATGACCATAGGTGAGGGTAGAAATGTAGATTGATCGGTAAAAGGTGCTTTGCCTCAGCTCCCTCTTCACCACGACCGACTGATGCAGAGGCCACATCGCTGTAGATACCGCACCCAGCGACTCGTCGATCTTGTGATCATGGTTTAAAACCCATGGAAGTGATTTATTCGTATGTATAAGTATATATAAGTGTAAGACAAATACACAGTCACTCTGTAAATATTGTCAGTCTTGTACTGGGATTTGTTTGTCTTTATTTTCTGCTTTTTGTTTCTGGTCTCTCTTTACTCTTTTATAACAAGGTCAGGCTTAAGCTTTCTCTATACTGTACACCCTGCACAATAATAAGAAAAATCCACCAAATTATACACATGTGTGTGTGTGTGTGTGTGTGTGTGTGTGTGCGTGTGTGCGTGTGTGGGTGTGTGGGTGTGTGGGTGTGTGGGTGGTGGGGGGGTTTGGATGATCACTGGTTTGACAAGGCCCTTAAGGCTTAAAGCACAGATGGATTATGGATTTAGTATTGTGACGGGAACATAATTGATTCTGTGTGTTTACAGTTATTGAATGGAGGACAAAGAGTAAATGACAAATAGAAAAATATCAGAAGTTGTAATAACATTCATGTGATATGGCTTTGGTCTGACTGATTCGCCACAACAACGCACAAAGCTTCCTTGTCAATATCGGAGTACTCTGCTCTAAACAAAGGGATTAAATACGAACACTTGAGCTTGGCAGCATCATTCATTCGACCTCAGCATCTTGTCTATTGTCAGTATTTCCATTATAAAATGAGAGGCTAAAATTGAAAGTCTAGCACATAAAGTGTTGGTAAATTAGCAACCTTTTTATATTTAGCCACCAGTGACCGTTCTAGTGACTTTCTGGTCTTTTGGATATTTATGGCAACAAAGTGGTGTTAAACCGGGGACCTATCAATCACACCCTCAAAGCATTCAGGAGGCCAGTATCATGAAGTAGAAGCACAGCAATACCGTCAAGGCCAGGGATTCTCAACTGGTGGGTCGCTCTTAATGAGGTTTTAAGTAGAGCTACAATATGCAAAAGCAAGAAGGGGGAGTGAGACAAAAAGCATTTTGAAAAAGTAAATTATTGAAAACAACAAACTGAAATAGGCTGCTTATCAGCTGATCAAGACCACAGGCTATAAAATGGAAAATCTGCTAAAAAATGTCATTTTCTGTCAGGCATTCACACTGTCATGCCCTCCTGATGGCGAAAGCTAAGAAGCTTTCTCTTTTTGAACGTGGTCGGATTGTGGAGCTGCATAAGCAAGGCCTCTCGCAGCGTGCCATTGCTGCTGAGGTTAGGTGCAGTAAATCTGTCATTCTACATTTTTTTAAAGATCCTGAGGATTATGGAACAAAAAAGTCAAGTGGCAGACCCCAAAAAATCACACCTGCACTGAGTCGGAGAATCAAATTGGCTGTCCATCAAGACACAGGGCGGTCTTTGACCCACATTAAGGCCCTGACTGGTGCCGACTGCAGCGCAACAACCATCAGACGGCATCTGCGGGAAAAGGATTTAAAAAACAAAAAAACAATTCAAAGACCTCGTCAATGCCACAAAACTGCCCGTTTAGACTTTGCCAGGGAGCATCAAACATGGGACATTGAAAGGTGGAAAAAAGTTTTATTCCCCGATGAGAAAAAATGTAACCTTGACGGTCCAGATGGCTTCCAATGTTACTTGCATGACGAGGAGATCCCACCTGAGATGTGTTCTACACGGCACAGTGGAGGGGGGTCCATCATCATCTGGGTGCTTTTTCATTCAGTGGAACACTGGAACTTCAGGTGGTGCAGGGTCGTCAAACGGCGGTTTGGTCTTAAACTTTTGATCAGCTAATAAACAGCCTATTTCAGTTTTCTTTTTTTTTGTTTAAATTACAATCCCCCAATTTTTTTTTGGGCTCACTCCCCCTTCTTAATTTTGCATATTGTAGCTCTACTTAAAAACTCATTAAGATCCAAATGTGCAAAATGCAAATTCTAGCAATTTTTCAACTGCTCTTAAGATTTTGATCAGGAGTGTGTATATATATGTAATGAACTGATGTCCGTGAATGCATCTCGCGTTCTTGTCTGTGCTCTCCGATTGCTTCGCTATGCCTCCATGGAGTGCATGCGTAGGCAGCTGTGAAATTGTTGCAAACAGTCCCATTAAATATACTGTAAGATATTTGTGATGTTTGACTTTGAAAAATAATAGAAATTTGGGTCGCTGCTTGCCATTGAGGGTGATGGTGGGTCCTGCAGCCAAACCAGTTGAGAACCACTGATTTCTAGGTCGAGTAGACAAATAGCTACATTTTCATAGTAGATGGCACTGATATGAAACATTTCATTTTGACAAAATGTTCCATATTTAAGCAAGAATCTTTTAGAAAAGCTGCAAAAGATGACATTTCCTCCAAATTGTCTTTCAACAAGACAAATATTTGATATTGTACAACATACGTTTTTACTGACTAATGTCCTTCTTTGTGGTTACAGAGATCCTGAGTGGCGGTGTGTATGTCGACCAAAACAAGTTCTTGTGTCACGCGGACACCATTCATTGGCAGGACATTGTCAAAAAGTCAGGCCTGTATCCTGTGGTGGTGCCCAGCAACAGCAGTGTAACATGTAAGTAGCAACATGCACGGTGTCGGTTAGGTAGCTAGGTTGGTCAAGGTTGTTATAATGTGTTGGAATTTCAACGACTGAAGGTTTTGGTACAGGGGTTCAGTTAAAAACTACATTATGATGGAGTAAAAGCAGCAAATCACCCTTTACCCGATTCTGTCACTGTGTGAAACAACAACTGAGACTGACTGCTCGCTCACCTTACATTAATACCCGACTGCAGACAGCTGGATTATTTGTTAATGAATTTGAATTATCAAGATATTTATTTGGGTGCAATGACACATATAAGCTGTAGTGACTGAAAAAGATTGCTGAACTGACCTCATGTTCTAATGTTCTATTACATGCTCTTTTTTTATTCATATGTTGCTCAAGCTTTTTGATGGAAATGTTGCCTTGGGTCTCGTACACTGTATTGGTTTTCGTTTCCCCTTAAAAAGGGTGAACCACTGCCCCGGTCTGCCAATCCAGAGGTAATGCCCCCAATGTCCATGCGATGCTGCAAAGTTGTGTCAACCAAGACACGCCTACAGCATCCAGTATCCACCCCCGGGGCCCTCCCACCAAGGCGCTTTTTGACAACCTCAGCCCTAGAGATAGGAGAGCCCACTGTGGAGTCCCCAGGCTCTGCTTCCTCAAAGGAAGACAGGTCGGTGGGATTGAGGAGGTCTTTGAAGTATTCTTTCCACCGATCCACAACATCCCGAGTCAAGGTCAGCAGCACACCATACCCACCATACACAGTGTTGACTGTGCACTGCTTCCCCCTCCTGAGACGCTGGATGGTGGTCCAGAATCTCTTCGAAGCCGTCCGGAAGTCGTTCTGCATGGTTTCTCCAAACTCCTCCCATGTCCAAGTTTTTGCCTCAGCCACTGCCAGAGCCGCAGAACGCTTGGCCTGCCGATACCTGTCAGCTGCTTCCGGAGTCCCATGAGCCGAAAAGGCCTGATAGGACTCCTTCTTCATCTTGACAGCATCCCTCACCACTGGTGTCCACCAACGGGTTCTGGGATTACCGCCACAGCTCCGATCAGTTGCCTCGACAATGGAGGCACGAATCATGGCCCATTCAGACTCAATGTCCGCCACCTCCCACGGAACATGGTCGAAGCGCTCCCGGAGGTGGCAGTTGAAACTCCTTCTGACAGGGGACTCTGCCAGTCGTTCCCAGCAGTCCCTCACAATATGTTTGGGCCTGCCAGGTCTGACCAGCATCCTCTCCTACCATCGGAGCCAACCTACCACAGGTGGTGATCAGTTGACAGTTCCGCCCCTCTCTTCACCCGAGTGTCCAAAACATATAGCCGCAAGTCCCATGATACGACCACAAAGTCAATCATCGAAGTGCGGCCTGGGCTGTCCTGGTGCCAAGTGCACATGTGGACACCCTTCCCTGAGCTCGCCTTAGGACACCTGCGTTACCGTTAGTGTTTGTCCAGTACTCCCGATAGAGACTCCAAAAAGGGTGGGTAATCTGAACTGCTGTTTGGCGCATAAGCACAAACAACAGTCAGGCGGGTGTAGGCCCGGCCACCAGACGCTCGCCATTGTGCCCCTCATCCAGGCCTGGCCCCAGAGGGGGGCCCCGGTGACCCTCATCCAGACAAGGGAAAACGTAGTCCAATGGTTTGTTTCATCATAGGTGTTGGTTCCAGTCGAGGCCGTGATAAGTGTATTTCCGCAAAATAGGATTCAATATTATGAGTAGTTCTTTTTTACAGACCAGAGTTGACTAGTTTTTCATACCTCACAGTTTTGACTGCTCATTTGTAGTCTTCTTCAGAGTGGTCACATGATGTGTGTATGAATGTATAAATGACAGACCAAATGAACCTCACTGGACTAGGATTCAATATTAATAAATAGAATATTTTCGTAGTGTATAGAAAACCTTTTTATGACCTTCTAAATATGGTTTTGACCTTTATTAGAGGCCTGTAGACATGAAATAGCACCCCTATAGTCACCTTTACACTTATATTACCCAATATATTACACATAGTACAATCACATAGTACACATACAACAATCAATTTTAGACATAAATAAGACAAGATAGACTCACACATTAGCATTACCAGCATACTTCCTGCGGTGGCTATTGTCTCACCATTGTAACGTTACTGTCGTAGAGACCAGTGTAGAATACTACTGTACTGCTGCTATTTGTGGTTAAGGAGAGACTCAGGATGCACTTAAATCGCTTTATTAACAAGCAGAGAACACATGCAGTGAACTTTCACACAGGAACTGCTGTTGACCACTCTACACTGCTAACCTGCTGCTAGCACTCAGCTACAGTCAACCCTAGCTGATGTCACACACGTCACTTCCCATGTACCGTTTCTTAAAGTCACAGATGCTGTATTACACTTCATATCACTTAGTCTAAGTGCATTATATTTGCATTTTTGTTAATTTAACAATTTTTATGTTTGAAATGCTTAACTTAGGCCAAGAAGAAGTACAATTTGCTTAAATATGCATATATTTTTTCACAAATTATAGGCTGTATTCAACCACGAAACAGTGAACATTTATTATTTATTTTTTGAAAGACAGGGATAGCGTGAGGGCGCGATGTTCGATCTGCGATGTAACGCAGGATGACTGTATAGACTGTATTCTTTTAATCGATGTTCTCACACCCTGCACCCTTCCAAGTACAGAAGCCTTTGTGACAGAGGCTGCTTTAAGAACACCGTAAAATGTTAGTGGTAGGACATGATTATTCTAAGTCATTGAGAATTTATATATTGAGAGAGTGCAAACCTTCAACATTTAATATAAGCTCTTTGGGCCAAGTGACTCCAAGGTGAACAATAATAGAAATATAAATGCAGTGAAGGTTCTCCACACTCTGCACTCTGAGACAACAACTTATGGCCCGCTGTCATTTAGATTGTCTTTTGTACGCTGATGTAATGCAGTCGACCTCTCACTCCGGCACCGTCAAAGTACTACAGTGAGTAAGGCCAAAAGAATGAGTGAGAAAAGGCTGGAGAAGAACAAAGTGAGACGGTGTTAGGCATTAAGTGAAAGAGAACCACAGCGGGACGATGGATTAGGGAGGGTAGATGGAGGATGAAAGAGATAAAGTGTGCAATGGAGAGGGGCACACATGAGTAAGAAGAGGAGGGTGGAAAATGGAGACTCATGTTGGGGAATAGAGTAAATCTCAGTGCTAATAGCTCTCATCTGGAGAGGCTGATGGACAGAGGACAGCACTCTTGCACTTACCCAGGCTCACTTTCCTCACACTCAATTACCAGGCAGTCAATTAAGCTCTCCAAAACCACACAGAAAGGCACTGACTCAGGCTTTGAGGGTATGACGTGCATTGCTTCTTTGCTGCTTTTATCTTAGCCGATACCTGGGAGTTTAAAAGAATCTAAAAAGCAACCTTTTACCAAAGCTATTTACATGTTTACAACCAGACCAGAAAAAATAAGCCTGTGTCGTTGTCCAAAGACTGCATTTTTCATCATAATTACTCTTGCATAATATTGACGATACTTTTGTGGTTGTATGATGCTCAGTTAAAGGCATTTATGAAGAAATAACCTTTTTTATATTTTATAACCGCTCCTGTGCTGCATTCAAGTACAGTCAAATTGCATTTTTTGTATGTTCAAGTCAATTTTGTCAAACTTTTCGCCAAAATGTCTTGGTTATCATGTGTGTGATTAACAAAGTCATCCTTTTGTCCTCTACTGTATCACTCAGTGGAATCGAGTGCCCAAACAAAGCACCCTATGCAGTGCCCCTTCAGTGTCAATGCATTTTTTTTGTGCTAAATAACAATAAGCAGTAAGAGCTGTATTTATATTTGGTAACATTTTGTGTACCCATGGCAATATAATGGACGATCGAAGTTGAAAACGGACAATTTATTAGTAATCCACCATCAGGCCATATAACATGCTAGCAACCTGTAAGAATACAAAGCTGGGTCAGAGGTAAGCAACAGGCAGGCCCATTGAACATTTCTGTGGAACGTTTTCTAATTCTCTATAAAATGTATTTTTGTTCATATTTGTGGATGTCTGGAATGGATGAATTCATTAATTAATGATGGATTAACTAGATTTACTTCATTTCCGATGGGGAAAATTTCCTCGGTTTTTGTACGTTTAGGTTTTCATCTAACTTTTTGGAATGAACCAACAACAAAAATCAAGAAACTACTGTATTTGTTTTCAATGCAATTTGGATCAATTATGCTTGCAGGCATACATGCTCGAGCTTATCACGTATAACCCATTTAAAATGTAATTCTTTGCAGGTCAGAAATGCCATCGCTCCTGCAATGGCCGTTGCTGGGGACCCAAAGAGGACCAATGTCAAAGCTGTAAGTAGACTAAACAGAGCAGAAGGATTTAATGTATTTCTTCTGGGAAAGTCAGTACCACTGTGGATTTGACTCTATTTTTCTCATTCAGATATGCAAATACATTCAAAAGTGCCTTCATGCATTCAGGTTTGATCCAACACTCATTCACATTTACTGGATGTACTGGATGTACTGGATGGGCGGCAACTCTTAGGTGGTAGAGTGGTCGTCTCCCAACCTGAAGGTTGCTGGTTTCGATCCTCCACCCCACCCTTGACCATATTGAAGTATCTTTGGGCAAGATACTGAAGCCCTAGTTGCATGTCAAAGCGCTTTGAGTACCTTGAAGGATGAAATGCGCTATCCATTTTACTCTACTTTTGAGACAACTGTAGGTCATGTAATTATTTTCTCATCATCACTGGAAAAAGTTCTCTGAAAGTTTGAATATGTGAAAATGTGATCAAGTTAAGATTGCTTCATTTCTGGCCCTCCTGTTTGCAGTAATTACATTATCATAAATTGTCATCTTGTAGCCCTTTATGGTAAGGAACCATATTTACAACCTGAAATGGATGCCATTTCTGGATGATTTTCTGGTCACATTGCGGGCTCTGGTTACAGCGGTAACGTCTACTGAGCCATTAATCCAAAGAATACAAAGGGTGTATGTATTCTACCATTGGTAGTTGTCACACATTCACTCCCAAAAGTTGAGATGATCGTGGAGTGTAACTGCAAAACCGCCCACCGCCTGCCATCTCTTCTTATCACCGCATTCCATTAACATCCCATCGTATCAGTCACGTCCTGTGTGAATGGGACTTTTTGGGTACAAAACTGCATATTTGGATCTGTTAGTTGTGATTATCATTGCATTGCTATGAGTGTAAGGATCGCATTGATTGATAGTTTGAGTTTTGCGTTGACAAATCATTGTTGTTGACAGAGAAGTTGATGCTTACCTCCAGAAGAACATTTGTAAGGTCAAAAGTTACTGATGTTGGACATTCCGGGTCATAGTTTTTGTTGAACTTCATCCCAAAGTCTGTTTTGTTCCGCACAAACTCATCCAAGCATGTCTTAAACTGTTTTTGGCTTGTTTGTACTGGGCTAGATTCATGCTGGAACTGAAAAGGGCCTTCCCTAACCAACCCTAAAAGAATTATACAACATGTATTAGTGGATTATGAGGTGTGCCTTGAGGCTTTTGTCCATGTAGGTTTGTCTCTCTGTGATGATTTTGGTCATGACCCTTTTCTCATGACGCTGAATTTTCCTTCATTCAAACTAAGCGTGTATGTATGAGAATGATTTGCACCCAAGCCATCAGTGGAGAATTACAATGTGTTTTATTTCTCATCTTCATTATTTTCCTCTCAAACTGTTTGCGAGTGTTTCTTTGTTTTAGTTTTGGGTTAGGGTTAGGGTTAGGATTAGGGTTAACCCTAGGGCTATGTTTAGCCTTAACCCGAGGGCCAGGGTTAGAGTTAACCCCAACTCTAAGCCTCTTATTTGTTCATGCAAATCTCTCAAACAGCTAAATGCCATCCCAATAAGCATACATGTGTACATTTTCCCTGCACTATTAAATCTAATTTATGCCCCTTTTGCTCCTGTTTGATTTCACTTCCGTAGCCATCTCTTTTACCATCTCTATCGCCATCACTCAGCTCACACAACCTAATCTCCGACTTCCAACATGGGTATGTCGGTGTCGTTGTTCTGTGGTCATGATCTCATTAAGATAATGAGGAATGAACTCGGAGACCAGTGTTAGCAACATCTCACAGACGGCCTCTGATAAGCACCGGCGGCACGTCCATCTTGTTTGCCATTATCACACTCCTATCTCACACTCATGTCTTCACTGAGACGTAGGTGTCACGATTCATCCTTGATTGGCTTCTTTTCTCTCACAACCTCGCCAACCTGCATCCAATGATTAAATGAAAATGTAAAAAGGAAAACGACTTCAAAGCAGAGTTAGGTGACTTTTTCATGACTAAATATTTATGTATCTCAAAATTCACAACAAAGCGGATCTTTGCTGTCAAAAACACAAGGGGAAATTAGTTCACCAAAGATAGAACTCACAGGTCCTGGAAAAAATGCAAAACATCCTATAGCAAAATATCAGATTAGACTGGATAGATTAACTTGAATTTTATTAATCTCCTGGGCATGTTCCCTCTGGGAAGTTAAGGTTCCAGTAGCAACAATACAGTATACAGTATACAAGACTGTGGCAGCACAGCACACCAAGTAATAGTTATAAGTCACATGAGTCACAAAATGCATATACAGTAATCCCAAATGTATTGCATTTACTTATTTATTGGTTCCCGACCCAACCATGATAAGTGAATTTCCGCAAAGCAGGATTCATTATTTATAAACAGAAGATTTTCGTAGAAATGGCATTGAAAACCTGTTTACAATCTTCTAAATACGGTTTTTAACAATATTAGAACCCTCCAGACATAAAATAACACGCACAGCTTTACATTTGTATTACCCAATATAGTAGACATCAGAGAAAATAAGTCATTTAAGACATAAATAAAACCTCTGCTTGTGTTTGTTGCAATATGTCTTCCGGACATGTGGACAGGAACTGACGTCAGGGTTTCAGAGTTGAGTTTTAGCTGGATTACAGCCACAACAGTAGTCCATGTTGTTGTTATTAGGATTATTATTATTATTGTTATGATTATTATGTTACTATTATTATTGTGCCTGTTGTGAGACCTGCGACATTTGCTGACACCTAGTGACCAATGAACAATATTGCATTCACAATTTGAATGCGGCTACTTAATTCCTTGTAGTTCATTTAGCCATTTTTATGCTCGACAATACTTAATTTAGGCAAAAAATACATATAATAGGCTGTTTTCAACCACAAAACAGCATGATTTTGAAGGAAATTGAATGTATTCTTTGCCTAAATGAAGCATTTCCAAGCGTAAAAAAGGCCTACTGAACTAAAATACAAATATACGGCATTCAGAAGACGCTGTGACTGACATGTAACATTCTACACTGGTCGCTAGGTAACGGTAATGTTACTATAATGTTGGATGAGGCACAAGCAGCCAGAACAACAGGCTTTTATTGCAGGTTTGAATTGTCTCACAACAGGCACAATAATCTCTGTTGCAGTCATAACCCACATCACACTAAAACTCAGCTCTGAACACCAGCGTCACTACCAGTCCACCCCCCCACTCAGCTTCCATAGAACCGGAATGCATTTACACCAACACACGAGCACAAGCCTTATTTATGCCGTATATGTCTTAGTTTCTCCAATTCTGTCTACTAAAGGTGACTGTAGGGGTTTTATTTCATGTCTAAAGGGCTCTGATAATGTTAAAAACTGTAGTTAGAAGGTCGTAAACAGATTTTCTCTGTTCTAACTATGAAAATATTTGACTTATAAATAAGGAATCCTACTGTGCAGACATTTACTTATCACGATAGCGTATGGAAACAACCGCGATAAACGAAGGGTTACTGTATACTGTATATTTTATGTACTGTATATTTCATATACATCTCACTATACTGTAAATCGCCGGAGCAGACAAACTATGAAAAAAATGTGACTTATTCTCCAGGAAATATAGCATACATAATAATATGTGACTCCAATAGCTGCAAATATGAACTTGACTTTCACAGCCATTTACCTCTAAAAGCAATAAGGTCAGAAAATGGCTTGACAACTTGATAATACAGTAGATCAATATAAACTTATGAAGATGTCTACTGCTTTCTTTAAATCTTTCAATTATTTGAGCAGCAGGATATAAAATGCTGTTGTGGACTTAAAAATACGTAAAAATGGAGATCATGGTGTGACACATTGTCCTCCGGTGGATGGAACTTGTGACTGATGTTGTAAGCCACCATCTGAAATTGAAGCTTCCAGGCATATTTTAAATGATAAATAGTTTTTCGTATCTGTGATGAAAGAGTGTCATTTGTCATTTTAAAGGGGAAGGTTGAACCCAACCAGGCCAACAGTGTGGTGTCTTTTGTTTGAAAAACGGATATATTCAATTTAAAAAAAAAAAAAGCCAACCTGAGCATTTGAACCCACATATCACAAATGGAGTGTCACTAATGGTTCTTTAGACATATGGTGAAGTGAATTTTGTGAATGCATGTGTTTGGCAGGTTGGCTTGTATCCATTACAGTGACGCTATTTCATCACTCTGTGAGGAAATGTGTGAAAGCATAGTGGATACTGCCATGCGTCCACAAATAAGAACACCCATTGGCAATACATTTTGACTTTGCAAACTGACATTTTGAGATTGACCTCGCAATGATTGTGCCATTGTGTACATTTTCTCTCCTGGTTAGGTTATATGGGTATCCTTGTTGTTTCCACAGAAATATATTGTTCTGCTGATTGAGTTGACCTGAAAGTTAGTGTCAAAACACCTTGCAAATCTGAAGAAAAAGAGGCAGGTCCTCTTGTTTTTATTTCCTCTGTAAATATCATTGCTTTAATCGTCCTGAGTGGCTCTTAACTGGGTGATTTCCTGGTCTACTTGACATTGTACTGCTGGCACATCAACTTTGTGTTTAGCCACCTGTCTGTCAAGAGGCCGTAAGCAGCCATACAGCAGTCTAAATTACTAATGGGTCTGTGAGGAAAGGCTGAACAAAACCTGGACAGGGAACCGACTAAATACCGCCACTAACACGTCGTACTTACACAAACCATCAATAACATTCAAAAAGTCAATATAACCACACGTGGCAAAGCAGGAGCAAGAAACCCAGTCAACCATCATTAAATCACAATTGAATACTCTCTAAACAACTCCAAAATTAATAAATACATCACCACTTATTAGTAAGACTTTCAAAGGAAGTGTCAACCAAACCTTTCTTGTGCTGAGCCAAGCTAGATGATTTACAGAAAAGTCCGCCTTCAAAATGGATTTTTAAAAATGTTCGACACCAAGTAAAATTTCTTCTCCTCCTCCATTTTTCCTCCTTTTGTGTGCAAAGCGCTATAGACTCTTCATCGTCTGTTGTTTATTGGCTGTTGGCGAGCACCTTTTGGTGTGCATTATCACCATCTATCAGTTTTGACGGAAAAATGCTGGCATTATTATACGCCTTCTAGCAGGCTCTATAAGGCAAATCTGAAATCTGACAGGGTTAAGTAACATCGGGCCAGCACTCCTGATTCTGAAGGCCCTGAGCACATTACATTGACAAAGCAACACAAAGAATCCGAAATCTGATTGGAGAAAAAAATCTAACATACACGTACTGGAAGCAGTGCAGCCAAGAGATGTGCTACAAAATGAAAATAATAGACTGACATGTCTACCTCATCATAAATGTGGAGTCACCGTAATTTTCTGATTGTGATGTATACTATATGTGTTTTACATTTCCACACCCACAGTAACTAAGACAGTGTGTGCTGAGCAGTGCGATGGCCGTTGTTTTGGTCCCTATGTGAGTGACTGCTGCCATCGTGAGTGTGCAGGTGGCTGCTTTGGTCCAAAGGACACTGACTGCTTTGTAAGTATACTTGCACACACACACACGCACACACACACACACACACACACACACACACACACTGCAACACGATTTGTCATTTAGAACCTTGTATTGAAAATAAAAACATTTTCTTTCTGTCTATACTGCAAGTGCATTTGCATCATGGTTTGTCTTCACAAAATTTAGCTTCACAGGAAATCCATACTTTATCAGCATTACATTATATTATACAGTATTTGTATATGCTTCTATAGTGACAATTTTGGCCATAGACAGTAATCGTTGTAATCATGGGACATCATAACATTGATTTCAAGATTAATATATTTTTACTGTGTTAATTATCAAATAGGCCTGACCGATATGATTTTTTGGGGGGGCCAATTCCGATATTCGGGAAAAACAAATTCAGATAACTGAGATATCGATTGACTACATTTTTTAAGACAAAATGCCCACTTTTTATGACCAAAATATACTTCCAAACACTTTCCTATTTTCAAATACTTTTATTGTCAGAAATTGTGTAGAACAAGCAGCATATGAACAATCTGAACATAAAATAAATCAAAAATATGGCGTGTAAGAGGACAGTAAACCTCTGGATATTAAATAATTACGCAAAGTCTATAAAATTAAGACATTTACTTTCACTTGCCTTTCAGTAACAGAGTTGCTATAACTATTGTCCATCTAGCAGAGGAAGGCTATACAGTAGTGCAAAAAGCCCAACTCTTTAGTAAACATCTATTCTCTAATGACTACGATTGGATGATTAAATAAGCCAGCCAATTAATCGGTTAGGACCTATTGTTCCTTTATAGGAAAAATGCCATATTACCTGCATTTTGTTCGTGAAAAATAAGTGTTAACATTGGCATCATTGGCCGATTAACGATTATTCTGTAATGGCTGTAATCGTAAATGTGTTCTTCAATATGTCCAGGCTTGCACAAACTTTAACGACAGTGGGGCTTGTGTGACCCAGTGCCCCCAGCCTTTTGTGTACAACCCCACCACCTTCCAGCTGGAACACAACCTCAGGGCAAAATACACTTATGGAGCCTTCTGCGTCAAGAAGTGTCCGCGTAAGTCTGAACATCAGGACACCTACACAAAACACACTTTACAGATTATTTCGTTTTCAGGAAAACTGCACTTTTTGGGGAATTTTGCCCATCATCCGCAATCCTTAGAGACATGAACACACGAGTCTTTCCCTTTTCTGTGTATTCTTTTTTTTATACATGCTGTGACCATGTAGTAACATGTACCTCAATGATAACATGTACTACTTTAAGTATTTTAGCGTATTTTTGTCATTTTAAGCATTACCAAAATGTCTTTCTTGGGCGCATTGATTCCACAGAGTGCATTGCAACTAATGCTACTTCCGTCAACGACAGCAGCATAGAGAGTGCATTTTGAGTTTGCTATAACTAATCACGGCAGACTACGTGAGAGCCGCCACTGCTGACTACTTTGGAACAAATGGGAATCCAGAATCTTTTTGAGGCTGAATATACGGAGGATGAGCTACAGGTTTTACAATCTGAGCGGGCAAGAAGAGACAGTGAAATGAGAGAGTCAGGACCAGGATGACTTGGTGATGTAAAGGTGGAGCTTGCCAAGCCATGCCGACAGAAATTTGCTGCACTGAATGGCACAGTGTGTTACAATGTACAAGGAGGACACTGCTCCAAAAGACTGCATCATAACAGACAAAGAATTGTTAGCGCTAACAAACCCTGCAGTAGTAACAACCTTTTTCCACCTACCCAAAATCAACGAGAAAAGACGCTGCAGGCCAGCTGGACCAGACGGACAACTGTCCATTGAGTATGTCACCATGATATTGATTCTGATTAATTGAGCACATACAGTAGTTCTTGATATCACAGCGACATACACAATCCATCCAGGTGCTGTGAGCAGATCCGGTGATGCTTAAAATGTCCAAAATACAGAAAAATACTGTAAGTATTACATGTTATCACATATTTGCCTGTTACTATATGATCACAGGATGCATATAAAATGAAAAATAGTTGTGTTTTGTTTTTGTTTTTTTAGACGGCTTTATAGGCGGAATAAGTGAATCCCATTACAAGCAGTTTTTCAATATCTGGAAAGCACAGATAAGGGAAAGATTTGTGTTCATGTCTCACATAAGTTATTGTTGACACGGCAAACTGACTAGTTCGTGTCTCAATTCTGTTTGGCAAAGGAATTAGACTTACAGGATGCTGTAGATTGTGTAAAGTAAGTATTGCGATATTTGGTGTTGGGTGAGTGATCCAAGCAATACTAGGAGTAATCCGTTCACATCTTTATTAATACCACAAGATTCAAGGTGCCAAAGTACAACAGTTTATTAGTTGCAATATTGTACGAGAACCAATGAAACATCAAAAACTGGTGCATCCGAAAACAGGGGTTTGACTGTATTGCCCTGATTTGGCTGTCAAAACGGTCATTTGGCATACATTCGTCTTGACAGAAAGAAATTGACTCAAACTGCATTCGTATTTCCGACAGTGCAAGATTCTCAGGATTTTTCGAAACATTTCCACGCTCCTTTATACCACTTTGAGTCAGAAAGAGAAAAGTAACTTTGTCTTTTTTCGTGATGGCCCTCACAAAGTGGCATAGTGCCCACTTGTATGACAAACAGCCGCCATCTGTATTTGGCATTTACAGTGAATTGGTTTTCAGATAACTTTGTGGTGGACCAGAGCTCCTGTGTGAAAGCATGTCCCAGTAACAAGATGGAGGTGGAGGAGAACCGTATCAAGATGTGCATCCCTTGTACTGACATCTGCCCAAAAGGTGAATCATCAGCATTTGATGGAATTCTGATAATGTGTAGCATGGTACTTTTTGAAAGGGTTTGTGTGACATTTTGTTTGTGCAATTTTGTGTAAAAATAGCAGTCCTTTGACATGGCATTTCTCTGCTTAATGATTGCTTTTTGCTGTCTCACTTTGTTTTGCAGCATGCGATGGCATTGGCACTGCTAGTCTACAGACGGCTCAGACGGTCGACTCAAGTAACATCGACAAGTTTGTCAACTGCACCAAAATAAACGGAAATTTGGTTTTTCTCATCACTGGAATCAAAGGGTGAGGCATTATTGCAGCTGCTTTTCCAGCCAATGGTATATTGGCACATACCCACCATTGATAGACAATGTGATGACTAAAATAGTAATGGGAATATAGTTTTGAACAGTGCCGTTATCATTCACAGGGATGTCTACCATAACATTGAGGCTTTGGACCCAGAAAAACTGAATGTGTTTCGCACTGTTCGGGAGATTACAGGTACCTTTTGTTTGTTTTCCTCTAAATTTACACTACACTATCTACACTATCTGCTTTGCTATGCTTTGCAGTACTGTGCAAAAGATTTGTTGAGCTTATTCACAGCAGTCATTTTAACTTGAACAAAACAGTAAATACAGTCAAACCTGTCTTAGCGGCCACCTTTATAGAACGGCCGCCTGCCTATAGCAGCCACTAAAAAATCCACCGCAGCAAATTTACATGTTATAGACCCTGTGTATAGCAGTCACCTGTCCAACATGGCCAGCGGCCACCCATTTTGTCTCCCTTGGTCGTTATCTGACTGCATATAGCGGACAAATTACCAACTCAAGTAGAAGCTTCATGCACAAAAAAGTTTCGTTTTTCAATCAATGAAGCCGTCGTGTGTAGACTTTAATTACTGAGTCCTAGCTCAGTCACAATCATTCACAAGATCCACACAAACTGTCAGTTGTTCCACATAAAAAAGCCGTCTTCTTTTGAGCTTGCTATTTCCTGGTCAAACATGTAACTTTAAGAGCATTTGCACCAAAACATTACCGCAAATTAGGCTGGGAACAGGACGTGCTCCCAGCGATGCTACAATTAAAAAAAAAAAACATACACTAGAATGCATGCGGGAGCAAAACTGAGTTCGGTTGTACTTAATTGAAGTATTTTAGAATGTACTCACGTTATTTTTGATCAATCCTCATCCACAAATCCATCAAAGTCCTCATATTCTGTATTTGACACAAAAAAAGACGTCTTCTTTTCCGTTCGCTACTAGTCTGTTAACTTGTCAGTGTTATTCCGCTCCGAAGCAAAGAAGGAAACTTCTCCTGTTGCTTCTGCCAACTTTATTTATTGAACGCGGCCACCAGACAGCAGCTCAGAACACACACACATCTCTCAGCATCGTCTCTCCTTCCTGCTTGCCCACAAGGCAAAGGTTAAACAAGCCCCACTACATAGCTGTCCAGCCAATGCCTGTAAGAAATGACACCGTTTATTTCCTGGTGTGCACTGGTCAATACTGTAATGCCGCTTGTTGTAGGGAAGGAGAGACTCACGTCGCCAATGCACTTTAATGGCTTTATTAACAGCGGAGAACACTGCAGGACTTTACATCCACGCCAACATAAACACACTTCCCAACTCTCTCGAAACTCACAGCTAGCACTGAGCCTAGCTCTCCTGCTCGGGACGCCGACCGTCACTTCCCGTCACTTCCTGATGAACTAAAGCTGTAATGACACTGCCGTATAAAAAGTAAAATATAAAAAACAAGCGTAAGACATTACTAGCACAGCTTTGTTCTGTGGGTTGTGGATATATTCTATCAGTTATTATTAAGCCTCTAGCTTCCTTTTAGTAAGTAAAAACCTTGGCTATGATTGCACTACATTGTCATGTAGACCTACAAAGTACACTTGGAAGATCAATAGGTGAATAAATGTATTGCAACTGATGTGAAACTGATGAGGGGTAGGATTAAATAAGCTTTGTTTCTTCCTACTCCTTTTTGGACATGCAAAATTGTGAATTGTACTATGTGATGTGCTACTGTTTGACTCATGCATGTTCAGGATTAAAACCACGAACCATGATAATAACAAGCCTAGCAGTGCTGTACAACTTTTATCAGCAGTCCGCAGTGCCCTCTACTGGTCAACATTATTATTATTTTTTCCCCCTTTTTTTTCTTTTTTTTCCTCTCCTGATCAACATTCAAACTGGACGCCAACCTGTCTATAGAGGCCACCTGTCTATAGCGGCCACTTTTGCAGACTCCCTTTAGTGGCCGCTATAGACAAGTTTGACTGTAGTAGGAAAAGCAACAACTGGCTTTTACATACAACTTGCATGCAAAGAGACAAATCAATACAACCTGACCAGATGTCATCTTGAGAAAATGTCTGACTATTCATACTACAATATCAGGTAATATAGGGAACCCCATACGAGACGGGAGGTGTGATTGCCTCCTCCTCTGAGGGACAGAGACAATGAGCAGACTTCACATGCCTTGACACCCAATTCTATTTGAATCAGGTTATAAGCATGTGGTGGACTTGTTTTGGAGACAGTAGGCCTTTAGCCTTGAGCAGACAATCGTAGCAAGCTAGTGTGACATAATGTCTATGGTCATTTTTCATTTATCCTGCAAAGTTTTTGGTGGACGTAACGAATATTGCACTGCAAAAACACCCATTTTCTGGTGGATATACAATGCGTGTGCTCTGTGTGTTTAGTTAAGTCCTCACAGCCTCCCACAGGAGAAGGTCCACACTGAGGACAGACATTGCAGCATACAATGAATATCAAATGAGTCTTTCAATCTTCTCTGTCTCTCTGACTGCTTTTCTCCTGGGGGGGTCCCCAGCCTGATGTTTCACTGCCCTAGTTCTGCCTTCATGTATTGTAAAGAAAACATGTAGATACCTTTCGTCAATGAATACACATTTACTTAGAATTCATTTCCGACCACGTATTCACAGCTAGAACCGATCCCAGCTGACTTTGCACGAGAGGTGGGGTACACCCTGAAGTGGCCGTCAATGAAACTTAGAGCACATCCAGACACTCACATCCAGACCAATTAAGAATCAATTAATGTGCAGGTTTGTAGGAGGAAACTCATGCGATACAGAGATTGAGAATCCAGAGATCCAGAATCATTTGGCTGTGTTGCAGTTGTGGTAACCACAGCTCCACCGTGCTGCTGAATTACCCTATACACTAAGTCCCCAACTAACAAACACAATTGGTTCCAGACGACCGTTCTTAAGTCGAATCGTTCTTAAGTCGAATCGTTCTTAAGTCGAATCGTTCTTAAGTCGAAACAAAATTAATATTACCAATGATATAGGTACTACATGTACGTGTATACATATACAGTATATGCGTATGTATGTAAATATGAGTTTGGATGCAGTAGTAATACTTATATTAAATGAGGATAATTAATGAAAAAAACAATAATAAAAATGATATAATAATACGTAATGATAAATGTTATTTACCTTTGAAGAGCAGTGGTCGAGCATACGTCGTTGGTGGTAATGGTGGAGCAGGAGGAGGAATTATTGAAGAAAGGACAAATCTTCGTCGTCGTTAGACTCCTCTTTGTAATGATAGTGGATGCCATTGGTACAGAAGTCTTCACATGTTCCATAATTCGAACCTTGCCTTTGTAAATTGTTCCTATGGTTGAGCGAATTACTCCATGAGCACGCGCTACATTAACCATTTTCTGGCCACCGTCCAACTTCCTGATGATGGCCACCTTCGTTTCCATAGAAATTGCTTGACGTTTCCTGCCACTACGACTAGCACTTGCACTTGATTTATCAGCCATGATAACGGATGACAAACATCTCTGTAAAGTATCGAATGGGGTACCACTGGTGTGCTTCGAGATGTTATCAGCGACAAATGCAGACGAACTGAGAAAGATCGCGTGAGAGGGATGCTGCTACCCACAATTCATAGCGGCGGAATGGCGCGCAATACAAAAATAGCGCCTTTGTATTTCGAAAAAATTTAAATGACAAAATATGGCAATATTTGAAAAAAATAATTTAAAAAATAGACCAGTCGGCTTGTGTTCGTATCTACGAGTGTTCGCAAGTCGGGTGTTTGTAAGTTGGGGACTTAGTGTACAATCAAACCTCAGTTTTCAAATGCCCCATTTTTTGCATGATTTGGTTTTCATAGAGAAATTTGCATACGCTGTCTCGGTTTTTGAACAGCATTGCATGTAACAAACGAGTCCATTTGCCCTGTACTGTATCTTTCCGTGGAATCGAGTGCAAAGCACTCTTTACATTGGTTCCCTTGGCTTTGAGTGCGACCGCTAAATATCTCACCATGAGGCTAAGGAAAGTTGTGAGTGCCTGCAATTTGTTACAGACGGTGAGAAACATGACTGAATTTGATCTCGCCAGGATGTACGGGAAGTCCGCATCAGTTCCATTCATTCGTCATTTTTGATTAATTTGTATTGTGTTCTGCATGTAAAGCTGTAATTATTGTCTGAAAAATTTATTTTTTGTAATTTTTTTGAGTGTCTGGAGCGGACTAGTTGGATTTACATTTCCTATGAAAAAAAATTGCAGTTACACATTTTGTCAGCAGAAATTAGTGATGAAAACCAAGGTACCACTGTATTATAAACAATATAATTTTTTAAAAACATTATACAAGTACAAGTATATATGTGTTTTTGCAATTTGATGGGAAAACAAAAGAGGATGTAGTAGGAGAAGTGTGTATGCTCAGCTTGTCTTCTCCCCTAGCTGTCACCACTACATGACATTTGACGGAGTCAGCCAACCTGGCTCTCTGACCTGCAGGTCACAAGTGGCTTTCCTCTAGCTTTTAAATGAACTCATCCTACGCACAGCACACTTGTGTTGGGCTTCTCAGATTAGTTTTGCTGTCTCTTTTCTTTCTGCGCTGCCTCTTCAAGATATGTATTGTTGAGTGGGCAATCAAATCAAAATGATTTGCTTTATGCTTGGGTTTCTCTGCATTGTGGTTTTAAACTGTAATTACCTCAACTTGAACCCTCTTAGCCAGTGCTTGTGAGCGTATGACCTTTTTTTTCCTAAGTGGTAACACGATGTAATTTGCTGTATACATTCGTGGGCTGTCAGCAGAATGCGGTGGAATATTTGACTTACTAAAAATGGGAATTGAGGCAAGTAAGACAGCATAGTATTATCAGGACATTTCCCTTTCAGAGGCAGTCACTTGAGATGGTTTTCCTCCCCGTACATACGCAGCATACTCATCAATCTCTGCAGGCATTGTCTTCATTTCTTCTGACCATCATAGGGCTGTAAATCTCTTTGTGATAGACGATTTGATTTGAATCTAAATACACTGGTTACGATACGATTAAAAAAACGATATAGACGGAACAATTCTATGCAGTGTACAAGCGAAACGATTTGATTTGATTCAATTTTACGGTTTATGTTTGTTGATGTAGATATCCATCCAATTTCTATGCCGCTTATCCTCACTAGGGTCGGGGGTATGCTGGAGCCTATCCCAGCTGACTTCGAGCGAGAGGCGGGGTACACAGCCAATCGCAGGGCACATATAGACAAACAATCATTCACACATTCACACCTATGGACAATTTAGAGTCACCAATTAACCTAACATGCGTGTTTTTGTGGGAGGAAAGCGGAGTACCCGGAGAAAACCCATAGGGAAAATATGCAAACGCCACACAAAGATGGCCAACGGAGATTCGAACCCAGATCTAACCACATGCTAACCACTCGGCCACTGTGCGGCCCATATTAATCTTACATTATTAAATAAATTAAATTAAATTAAACTATATGAAAGTGTCATTCTTACAATATTTTCTATCATACAGTAAAAAAGAGCACATCATATCCCCAAGCATGCTGTAAGGCACTGGCAAAAATAAAGTCAAAAGAATAGCATGTCAAATGTAACATGTCAAATGGTTTATATTGTTTAGCCAAAGGCCAAAAAAATTGTTGCTGAATGAACATCTTTATCTTTGAGGGATCAGTATTTTACATTCCATATTTTATATCTGTATTTTTATAATTGTTACATTTGGATTTAGAACGTTAAAGTTTTAACATGTCTTAATGTTGCTACAAATGGAAGTGGAGCCACCCAACTAAGTTGTGTTGTATACTGTGTGCAATGACAATAAACATCCATCTATCTATATAAAATATAGCAATGAACAAACCCAAGTCTTAACCTTCAGTCCAATTAATAATACAAGATAAATACATAATGCAAAGCCCCTTAAATAATGACATATCTCTTCCAAGCACAGATAAGTAAATAGAAGTACAGTCAAACTTGTCTATAGCGGCCACTAGAGGGAGTCTGCAAAAGTGGCCGCTATAGACAGGTGGCCTCTATAGACAGGTTGGCGTCCAGTTTGAATGTTGACCAGTAGAGGAAAAAAAAGTAAAAAAAAGGGAAAATAATAATAATAATAATAATAATAAATAATAATAATAATAATAATAATAATAATAATAATAATAATAATAATAATAATAATAATGTTGACCAGTAGAGGGCACTGTGGGGCTGCGGATAAAAGTTGTACAGCACTACTGATGTTCTTATTCTTTTTCTTGTGTTTTCTTTCTTTTCTTGGGAGAATGAACAGAATAAGAATTCAATTGCTTAGTATAACTGTGCATTTTACTATGCATATGACAGTAAAACTCTTGAATCTACTAGGCTTGTTATTATCCACGACCCACAGAACAAAGCTGTGCTAGTAATGTCTTACGCTTGTTTTTAATATTTTACTTTTTATATGGCAGAGTGTCATTGCAGCTTCAGTTCATCAGGAAGTGATGGTGGGCGTCCCGAGCAGGAGAGCTAGGCTCAGTGCTAGCTGTGAGTTTCGAGAGAGTTGGGATGTGTGTTTATGTTGGCGTGGAGGGAAAGTCCTGCAGTGTTCTCCGCTGTTAATAAAGCCATTAAAGTGCATCGGCGACGTGAGTCTCTCCTTCCCCACAACAAGCGGCATTACAGTATTGACCAGTGCACACCAGGAACTAAACGGTGTCATTTCTTACAGGCATTGGCTGGACAGCTATGTAGTGGGGCTTCTTTAACCTTTGGCTTGTGGGCAAGCAGGAAGGAGAGACGAGACGTGTGTGTGTGTGTTTTGAGCTGCTCTCTGGTGGCCGCGTTCAATAAATAAAGTTGGCAGAAGCAACAGGAGAAGTTTCCTTCTTTGTTTCGGCGCTGAATAACACTGACAAGTTAGCAGACTAGTAGCGAACGGAAAAGAAGACATCTTTTTTTTTGTGTTGAATACAGAAGATGAGGACTTTGATGGATTTGTGGATGAGGATTGAGGAAAAATAACGTGAGTACATTCTAAAATACTTCAATTAAGTACAACCAAACTCAGTTTTGCTCCCGCTGCCGCATGCATGCTAGCGTATGTTTTTTTTTTAATTGTAGCGTCACTGGGAGCACGTCCTGTTCCCAGCCTACTTTGCGGTAATGTTTTGGTGCAAATGCTCTTAAAGTTACATGTTTGACCAGGAAATAGCAAGCTCAAAAGAAGATGGCTTTTTATGTGGAACAACTGACAGTTTGTGTGGATCTTGTGAATGATTGTGACTGAGCTAGGACTCAGTAATTAAAGTCTACACACGACGGCTTCATTGATTGAAAAACAAAACTTTTTCGTGCATGAAGCTTCTACTTGAATGGGTGAAATGGGTGGCCGCTGGTGGCCGCGTTGGACACGTGACTACTATACACAGGGTCTATTACATGTAAATTAGCTGATGGGATTTTTCAGTCGCCGCTATAGGCAGGTGGCCGTTCTATAAAGGTGGCCGCTAAGACAGGTTTCACTGTATTTGTCACATTTGAGTGGAATAAAAATGTTGTTTTAGCTTTGAAAAGTAAACAATCGCATACTCAAAATGTCATATGGTAATCGTACAACATTTCAGACTGAGCATAGTGCCGTCGACACTCTAAACATTTCAAAGTAATGAAGTTACAAAGCAGAAATGGTAACATACTCTGGCAGTAGCTAGCATGAGCTAGCCAGGGTGTTTTGCTGGCGGCCCAGGTTCTCACGTTGTTTGTAAGACACTGTCAACCGATTGCCTGTCTCGCGATACCCGGTGCATGTCTTCACAATCGATTAATCTAAAGATTTATGGCTGATTATTGTCGATACAGGATTGTTTTACCAGCCAATCGGAATCATTCACTCCTCAAACTGGATGTCCCATGGCATCAGTTTATTGTTTACATCCCTAGGCCATTGTAGGATTTGGTCAGCAAAAAATGCACATGAAAAAAACCTGCATTGCAATGGACCAGTGAACGTTAATGAGCACCTTATTATAATTGAGGCAGTGTTCCCTCGTTTATTGCGGGGATAGGTTCCCAAAATAGCCCGCGATAAGTTAAATTCGCGATGTAGCCAACTTTATTTGTTTACAATTATTATATACAGGTATGTTTTAAGGCTGTAAAACCCCTTACAGTACACTTTATGCACTTTTCTCAGACAGGCATTAACATTTTTCTTGTTTAAACACTCTCAAATTTCATTTGAATTTCAATGATCAATCTACTAGGTTGGACACAGTAAATTATTAAAGGGATAGTTTGGATTTTTTGACATTAAGTTGTCTGACATCCTCATCAGCAGTGTAGTCCACCTACAGCGACTCACCTCCTACTTGGTCTCCTAAGTCCAGTTCTGGTTGGATTTCGGTGATGAAGAACGCAGATCCAGGTAGTCACTGGGGTTTCACAAGTAAGGAGTTTGGCTTCTCAAAACAATATGCGTTCAAAAGAGTAATACATTTGCATCACAAAAATGCCTACTCAAAAAAATCACATACACAAGAATGTGCGCAGGGATACGGCGGGAGACAAATATAAACGCTGAGTGATTTGTGAGGTCTGATTTTTTTCAAGTAGGCATTTTTGTAATGCAAACGTATTAGTCTTTTGAATGCATATTGTTTTTTGAGAAGCCAAACTCCTTACTTGTAAAACCCCTGCGACTACCTGGAACTACGTTCTTCATCACCAAACTCCGACCAGAACTGGACTTAGGAGACCAAGTGGGGGGTGAGGCGCTGCTGATGGACTACACTGCTGATGGTCACTGTATGTCATACAACTTCATGTCAAAAAAGCCGAACTATCCCTTTAGGTGACTCACATGTATTGACTCTGACCATGCCTTGTCCTGGTGCCGTTCAGCTGTAGCGTTTTTGTATCCTTGTTAAAAACATATTGCTCCCGCCGTCGTATTTTCCTCCTCCTGTCCTACTCCTTGAATTGAAGATTAGTTTAATCCATAATGACACCCTAAATCCGGTTATCTTCTTCTTCTCTTGTTGTATATTGGCGGTTAGCGAGCAGTTAGCTAGTACAGTTAGCTAGTTTGATAGTGAGCGACCATTGACCATAACAGGAAATTGCACAAACGAGCTCTACAAGCATTCAGGATGCAGAACAGAATGGGCGTGTTCTCTCTTAGCCAATAAGGATTATTGTGGCTCTATATTTAGCCCGCTATTGTCTGTGGGTTCCTAATATTTTCGTACAGGCACATAAACACATACTGAGACGAGGTGGAGCTGCACATGTCTTGAGAATACACCACCTTCTACTGGTAACAGTAGTAAATACGATAACAGACAAAAAAATCTGTGAAACAACGCATCTGCGAAAAGTGAAACACAATGTAGCAAGGGAAGACTGTATTGGTTACCGTGTTAAAGACGTTCGATGTTGATGAATAGCAATAAGGGTCACATGGTGGATTTTTGGTTATTATATTGGCCTTACAGTAAGGAGACTAAAGGTTTGAATCTCTGTTGGACATCTCTGTCCAGTCCAAAAACATGTCCACAGTCTAATAATATCTTACCCTGGACCCTAATGCGGACAAACTGTATAGAAAATGAACTAAAAATGAATGAATGACTCATATGAGAATCCTCATAAAATGATGTTACACAACAAGAGTGCTTCTCAGTTAGTGGGGTGCGCCCCCTGGAAAGGCGGGGTGAGGTGCTGGGACAGGGCACGGTGGACTTTCAGTGTTTGAGTCTTCACCGGCTACCTGCATAACGATTCCATCTGGGAAACGAAGGTGTACGTTTTTTGGACTGTTTTTACTCGTTGTTCAGCTAGTTTACAGACATAACTAGACTACGACAGACCTTGGACGTGTTCCAAATTTTTCTGTTGTCACATGTTACTCTTTCAGTTTATTACTTACATGTAGACTTCCATGAATGTTGGCGGAAGTGTGATAGCAGTCCAAAATAATAGTATTCCAAGGTAATTGTGATGCAAATATACTTTCGAAACGAACTATGGCGCCAGCACAGTAGCTACTGTGACAGTTTGATTGAGCGTAAGTCCATTAGTCATGCCTGGAGAGTGAGGCACACGGATAACGTAATGAAAAGTCTAGCCAAGATTGTGAGTTTTGGTCTGTCAAAGAGTGACTTGAAATGCCTTTCGTTTCTCGTACTTAAGCAGACGTTACTTAAGTGCCCGATGTGCTATAAGCAGGGCTCAATGACGACGTTACTCATACTGTACTTAAGCAGGCGTTTTAACAGGCTGTTCTGTTTAGTGTCCATGGCCAAAAAAATAATAATTCACCGCCCTATGACACCGGCACAGTGGGACAGTGCCCTTAGTCACAAAACTACTATAATAACTTTTGAGTATGTTATTCGTCTTGTCCGTCCGGCCGGGTAAAGTGTCCTTTCTCAAAACACTTCCACCATAAAGTCAGTAGTTGCAGCAGTTACATTTTTAATTATGTTGAATGTATTCCATTCTATCCATCTGTTTGTTGTTTTGCGTAAAAGGTATCTGCAATACAACCTAAACGTTTCATATCACATTCATCTCAGGTTCATCTTGCCTGAGCCCCATTGTGTACATCCTCACAATTACCTGACTGTTGTCTTTCTCATTTCTTCATCAACCACACTTAATATGCTTCAGACCCGGCTTCCGATGCAGCAACTCAACAGGGATTGATGTCAACAAAACAATGTCCACAAACTGATAAAGACGCAGTTGAAGATTATTGCTGTCTTAGGCTGCCCATTCGACGCACCTCTTCTTATCTCTCACCAAGCTCCCTTCATTCTTGAGTAAACATTATGCATCCTGCAGGAGGAAAATCTGCACTTTAATGTGATGGAGTCTAATTGTTCATTGATTAGAGAAGGCGCCGCACTGCCCATCACAACCGCAATGATTTCTTCTCTATGGTGCGCGTGTTTATCATTAAAACAATACAAGCGCATTGTTGTTTTAACTGATATGTCTTTTCTCAACTTTCATCGCATTTAATCACACCTTCCATCCGTGGTTCTACCTGATATTACTTTCTTACTCCCTCATGTACTTATTTTGTTTGTCTTATGGTATTAGCTCGAGGGCTGCACCTCCCACTGGTCTCTACTGAATATTTCATATTTTCCAATCCATTATTGAAAATCCTAAATGAGCCACATCCACCCTCTCAGCTCCTCTTTTTAAATGATTCAACGATGTGGATTGCTTAAAGGAAATGCTAGAATGTTGATATATGTGACTTGATGAGACACACAGCTGGCATCAAACTCCAGCCTCGAGGTGTGTGGTTACGATATCCTGGAATGCTACGACTCCTCGAGGGATGCCAGCTCCCCCACCACACACAAACACACACACACAAACACACACACACTATTCTTCCGCTCTGTCAGGAGCTTTGAGTCATTATAACTCGTGTGTCTGTTTGTGTCCCCATTTAGGCTTTCTGAACATCCAGTCTTGGCCCGACAACATAACAGACTTGAGTGTTTTCAGCAACTTGGTTACAATCGGGGGAAGATCTCTCTACAGGTACGTATCATACAATTGCTCTCATTAATGTAACCAGGCTGGGGGGTCGTGGGGTTTATACACTTCCTCATTGTCACTAGACAGACGGTGCGATGCATTCACAGACGGGGGGGGGGGCTGCAGCCTTCCTTCCCTTTGGTAGTGAGGTTTTGGAAGAGTTCAAGTATCTTGGGATCTTGACCGCAAGTGAGGGGAGGCTAGAGTGTGAGATAAACAGGTGAATCAGCACAGTATATGCAGCAACATGGTGAAGACAGCGCTGACCCAGAAGGCAAAGCTCTCGATTTACCGCTCGAACTGTGTTCCTACCGTCACCTACATGAGCTTTGATGAGTGCCCAAAAAAGCAAGATTCCGCAAACGGCCAAAATGAGTTTCCTCCGTAGGGTGCATGGTCATTGTAAGACAGTGGTCACCAACCTTTTTGAGGTCAAGATCCTTGGTCTCGGCCTAGGCAAGATCTGGCCCCCACACCCGACACATACACACGCTTAGATATACTGTATATACTGTATATAATTTTGGAGACTGGTTATTTAAAAGTGATTAATATTTAAAGACAAAGTTTTGTCTTATTATTGGTTTTTGCTCTCGGGCCAGGCTTTGAGGACCAAGCTCAGGGCTGGGTGCATGCCTGCAGAGGGTCAAGGCATTCCGTGGTCAAAATGCGTTTCTATTGGTCACTCTCCGGGAGGGTAGGGCACTGATGTCAATATGCATTTATTTTCCTAATATTTTTTATTGTCTCATATCTTTTATCACCAACAGAGACATACACATATACGCTTTAACATGCCATTGGACCTGTAGCTGCAACGTGCCTGCCATAAAAAAAACCCCATAAAGTCCACCCTGAACAGTGCCTCCTCTAAATGTAAACATATAGTTTACAACAGTGATCGTCACAGTAAGTCGCAAACATCGACTGATCGATCACGATCAACGGATTGGTGACCCCTGCTCACCCCAAAGAGATAGGGTGAGGAGCTCTGTCATCTCGGAGGAGCTCAGAGTAGAGCACCACTGCTCCTTCACATCGAGAGGAGCCAGTTGAGTTGGAACTAGAGACGGAAGGTCTGAGACTGCTGGCCCCATGATAAGTGGAAGAATATGGATGGCTGAATGGTTCCAAGTGCAACTTTTGATTTGGGTTAAAACAGAAGTTGGGTTACTGGCAGCAACGGTTTTTGTGATGACATTTGACAAGCTAATTGTGTTTGAACAACTGATTGAAGATATTTAATCATCATCATTTTATTTTTTTCTCTCCAGAAGGTGCTCTAAAGATTTACTGTGACATTTGCAGGGAAATGCACAGTGTTGCTGATTGCACACTGTGTGTTTTTTTGTTTGTGTAACAGAGTGGGCGAAGTCCATGTGTGTCTTATGTGTGTACTCAGAATTTTACTTGAACTTTTATTTGTGTCATTAAGATTGTACAGGTGCACTTCATGATGTGACTGGTCTTTAAAAATGCTTATTTAGGCTACTCCAAACATAAAAATAATTGCAGTTTGATCTTAAGATAAGAAAAACATCAAAGTATTTCTCATTCGCTTCCCTTTATTTGAGATTCCTCTTCATGTTTCCTTTCTTCCTTTCTCCCTCATTTCTCCAACTTTCCCTCTCAGTGGAATCTCCCTGCTGGTGTTAAAGCAGCACGGCATCTTATCGCTTCAACTTCAGTCTCTCCGAGAGATTAGTGCCGGGAATGTCCACATTGCAGAGAACAGCCAGCTGTGTTTCTACAACACGGTCAATTGGACTCGACTGTTCCGTGCTGCCAACCAGAAAGCCTTGACTCGCAATAACAGAAGCCCACTGGAGTGCAGTAAGTTCTTAACAAAGCCATGACAAAAAAACAACTAATCTGTGCTAAAAAACTGAAACTTATGCAAACCGTTAGAAGCAACTAAAAAAAAAAAAATGTAACTAAATATTGAGGCAAAACATTCATTCGTGTTTTTTTTTGTATATGAAGTACATGCACCCTGTCCTTTTCCAGAAAAAAGTTCTGATACTTTGTTGTAAAAGTCTGATCACCTCCCGGTGAGCATGGATATATAATTCTCCATCTTGGCAGTCAAATTAATGCATTTATTCAACAGAGCATACAAATATCTTGCACTTGACTTGCTTTGTATGGAAGGATGGCAGTGACAAGCACCTTCAAGCTCATGCACGCTCCCACTCCTTCATGATGAGGCGAGGACTACAGCGCCTCTGCATATGACATTCCTATGTATTTGTCCCATTAGAAAGAATGGCAGAAACTGGCAGGCACCATGATCCAACTCAGTGCACTCACTGAGTGCACTCTGATAATAGGGTGTGCTTGCGCACTAACTGAGAAGAGACGCTCACAGCAGCCTCATATTAGGTTTATGCCCTATGTTTGACCGGGAAATGTGCAAATTCAGCGATTTTTACTTCAGAAAATGTTACAAAGTTTTGGAATGATACAGTTCAATTGACAAATATTAATATTTCTTTGATGTTATCATTATTGTTTTTTTTTTTTTTTCACCACGGCAGGTGAGGCTGTGTCTCAAAAATTCCGATTAAAGAATTAAAATCTTGATGTTCGGATAAAAGGCTCCGATGCAGTGTTTCTGTCACGCTGCCGCTGTGTCGCTTCAGGACTTTGCTACAATAATTCTCTCAGATGTAGCAACCTTTGTAGAGATGACAAAGAGAGTCACAACAGAGACAAAAGGTGTAAGTGATCTAAACACAAGGGGGAAATGAAAAGATAGATGTAGTAAAATGATGTGAAACAGAGAGTCATGCATACAGATTTACTGTTTTTTTCTCTGGGCTGGTTGATGGGGCATTTTTATTCCAAGCTAATCCCAGTGCATTTTATTACAGCGTTTCATTCTTTTCCAAGTACTCAACAATGCCTTATTTAGCATGCAGGTGCAGCTTTAATTTGGTCTGTTTGGCAGATGTCTATTCTTAGAAACAGCTGCCAAAATCTTTTAATGGAAACCAACATAAAAAGCCTGAATGTGAGTGAGGAGGCTTTATTTTCACCAAGGCTGAGTTCCAGGTTGAAATACTGTTGAACAACTTCATTCCGTACTTACTTAAAGCTGTCAGGCATTTAAGTTGGACGGTTCACATCTCATTTTCTATTCAAACAAGCGGACTGTCTGTGCAGCATCTGTAGGAACATTCAGCGTCCCTCTAGTCCTCACTAACTGCTGACTCAGCAGTTTTATAATGAAGCGGCACCGCTCCACACAGCACACAGTACTGTGCACACACTCCCACACACGTCCATTATCATGGATGCACAATGTACTCAGACTCACAGGGTTTAAAATAGGACACTCTTTGATTATGGGCAGTACGTAATGAGAGTATACGGAGCAAGAGTTGTCTTTAACGTCATCAATACTGCATGGGTATCTCTCAAAATGAACACAAGAAGTACCTTGATTTTTTAGGCCTATTATTTCAGTGCAATCACTGCAGTAAATGCTGACATGTTCAGGGTAGTTATCTCCAACCACACAGTCCAAAGACATTCGTGTTAGGATCGTTGGGGACTCTGAATCATCCGTAGTTGTGAATGTGAGTTTGTGTGTGCCCTGTGATTGACTGGGATCCCGCCTCTAACCCAAATGAATGTGGGGTCGGCTCCAGCTTACCTGGCCCTTAAATAGATGAGCACTGGAACAGGGTAGCAATTGAGATTATCCTAAAAATGTCTGTTTTGACACTCTAAACAAGCGTAGGCTGTGCTGCTATGTTTAGGCACTGCTCTACATAACTATATCAATTTTCTTGACATTTACGTCCTTACTCACTCACGGTGCAACCAAAAAGTAACACATGTGGAACACACAATGTAACTGTGCCACATGGACTTACACGCTAATAAACATGCATCCAAGCATTATCACTTTCAGAATGCTGAATTGCAAATATGTGTTGCAATGAGTAAAACAGGCACCAATAGTGTCAAAAATCTCTTTAAGAAGCTTGGCTGCGGTCATATCCATAAAAATAATAAGTGAAAGAACAACCGGTACGCAATATATATGCTAAGAAATTATATATACTGTATATTTCAAGAAAAAACTGCATCTTACTTTTCTGATAGAGGTGAAAAAGCACATGATTAGTATGAACCTTTTTTTTCATTTTTGCTGTTTTTTTTAATTTTCCAAATATTTCAACATTCTTCTTAAATAATCTTTGTAAATGTTCTTAATATTATGACTTTATTCCCATAATATTATAACTTTTTTCCCCAACCTCATTTTCCAAAATGTACAACTTTATTTTGTTTTGTTTCTCATAATAGTATGACTTTTAAAAATAACATATTTTTTCTTTAATATTTCAACTCTATGCTACAAAAATGACATTATTTTCCCTCAAAATATTACGAGTTTATTCTCATAAAATCTGCTGTTTTTTTCTCGTTAGAATGTCTTTTTTTCTTTTAATATTTTGATTTTATTCTTATAAAATTACAGTTTTTTGTACTTAACTTAATTTTCCAAAAATTACAACTTTATTCATTGTTGTTTTGTTTCTCGTAATATCATGACTTCAAAAAAAGAACATATTTTTTTCTTTACATTTAAATTACAACCTTTTTTTTTAGATTACAACTTTTTTCTCTTAATACTTTGACTTTATTCTTGTAAAATTACTGCTGATTTTAAAATTGTTGCTGTTTTTTTTTTTTTCAGTGTTCTCAGTGTTAAATTGTATTTTTTGAATGTGCCAATAAAAAATAGCTGCAAGCCGCAAATGCCCAACACCCCCCACACTCCTGCTATAGACTTTCACAATTAGATTTAATGTCATCTTAAAATGACCTGGAATACCGCCTCCATCACTGTTTGGTACGGTAACTGTACAACACGTGATAGGAAGGCACTCCAGCGGGTGATCAAGACCTCACAGAACATTGTTGGGGCAGCCCTCCCCTCACTGCAAGACATTTATAAATCTAGAGTCCTACGCAGAACACACAACCTCATCAAGGACAGCACACATCCACAACACTCATTATTCACACTCCTACCGTCAGGCAGACGCTACAGGAGTTTGAAGTCCAGGACCACAAGGCTGGCAAACAGCTTTTACCCACAGGCCATCAGGCTCCTCAACGAAGCACTCGCACACGCCGCACGCAACACACGCACACACTCATAGCACTTTATTTATTTATTTATTTATTTGCATTATTTACTTGTATTAATGTCTCTTCTGTTGTTGTTGCTTAATTTATTGGTATATATGTTTATGTGTTTATGTTTCTTATGTTCTTATTCTTTCTTGTGTTTTCTTTCTTTTCTTGGGAGAATGAACAGGATAAGATTTTCATTGCATGGTATAACTGCTGTTTTACTATGCACATGACAATAAAACTCTCTTGAATCTTGAATCTCTTGAATATTCTTTGTATCTATACGTACAGTATGTATCCATGCTTGTTATTTCTGCCATTGTGATAGTTTAGCGTTGACTGATTGGTAGTTGACTGCTGGTCTTGTGTGTGTCTTGTGCAGCCAAGGAGCATATGGTGTGCGACCCTCTGTGTTCCAATGCCGGGTGTTGGGGTCCTGGCCCAGACCAGTGTCTGTCTTGCAGGGACTTCAGAAGGGGACAAACTTGTGTGGAAAACTGCAACCTGTATGAAGGGTAAGTGATTCATGAATATGTCACAAACAGAAAAATTGAAGGATAATTGGCTTGGATTGGATTTCCAACTGTATAACAATTAAATGTTACCATTAATATAAGCAATTATTTGCTGTGCCCTCAAAATAACCCAACACATAACCATTAATGTGTAAACTGCTGGCAACAAAAGTGAGTACGCCCCGAAAAGAAATGACCAAATTATGACCAAAGTGTCAATATTTAGTGTGGCTACCATTATTTTTCCAACACCGCCTTAACTCTCTTGGGCCTGGAGTTCACTCAAGCTTCAAAGGTAGCCCTCTGGGGACCGGCTTTCCCTCCTCCATCACAACATCCTTGGTCCCGTTAAAACACTGTATGCCAATCTTTTAATAGCCTAGAACATTTTTATGTAGAGCAGAAATGATTTTTTTTCACAGTTCTTTGCCATGAAGTGCCATGTTGAACTTCCAGTCACCAGTTTGAGAAAGTGTAAGAGTGATTATACCAAATTCTAACACACCTGCTCCCTATTTACACCTAAGACCTTGTAACACGTGTGTCACACGACACCGTGGAGGAAAACATGGCTAATTGGACCCAATTAGTACAGTTTAACATAAGAGTGTACTCACTTTTGTTGCCGGCGGTTTAAACATTAACGGTTTTGTGTTGAGTTATTTTGAGAGGGCAGCAAATGTACTGTTATCCAAGCGCTGAACGGACTACTTCACATTGTATGAAAGTGTTGTTTAGTGAGTGTTATGCCCTGAAAAGATATAATAAAGTTTCTAATTTATTAAAAACAATACACGTGATTAAATCTCATAAAATATAAGCAGATTTTATCCAACTATCCGGCAGTGCTTGGGTTTTTGAATAATTTCCTCCTCGGCAAAGTTGAAATTTAAAACTCCTTGTCATAGCTTTCAGGTTCAACAACATTTGAGGCCACTCCGGATTAGTGATTAATAGTTAATAACTTGGGTTGAAAGGAACAATTAAAGTGTAAAATTAAGTCACTTTAGAGTGTCATGAGGGCTTTCTTGACTTTGAAAGCTAGTTTAGCTTGATACAGTATTCCCCACCTCTCATAGCCAGAAAAGCATGTGCCTCTGGTGAGCTCTGCGAAATGAAACCGTTTGTTAAAGTCCGAGTGCCAGCTTATCGGCAGATGCGCTCACGAGGAGGAAGACGACCGGAGGTGTTGCTGCTAGGGCGGGGGGGCTAGGCGTGTCACTGCGTGTCACAGTCACTGCTTGCGCACGGGGCCACGCCGTGCCTACCTGTCCACCTATTCGTCTGTACTGCCTGCACCTCCACATCACAAGCAACCCCCTTACTCTCCCCACCCCCCCTTGCTCCCACACTGTGCCTTGCATAAGTTGTCTTTAGGGTGTACAGCATTTTGGACACACACTATTAAATACTATATGTATACAACTCATATACATACTGTAAGTGCATTTATTCTGTTAATTTTGTTTGCTGTTGACCTCCTTTTATTTAATTCCAATTGTAGTCTTTAGTTACAGATAGTAGTACAGATATAGCAATATAAAGTTACATTCAGAGGACATAGATTTAATTAGTTTCTTTGAAAATAGGCCAGTTTTTCAGCTGAAAAAACATCTCATTCACCACAAGTCAGTAATGATGTATAAATATATGCTAATACAGGTAAAATGTACAGTATACCTGTACCACTGTTGAGAAAAAAATGTTTACATTTATGTCCTTATGCTTCACTGATAATGTTTTGTAGTGAAACGAAAAGTATACAGTATACTTCGCACTTCAAATTTCGCGGCTTTACTCTATCACATTTTGTGAAAAATATATGAATTAATAAACCATGCTCTATTATTGCTATATCCAAGTGAATTTTATGGATATATTTGCCTAAATTAAGCATTTTCAAGCATACTGAACAAAAATACAAATATCAGGTATTCAGAAGATGCATTCAAAGACATTGTGATGATATGTGGTATTCTACACTGATTACGAGGTGTCAGCAATGTTACTGTAATGTTCAGTGAGACACAAAAGCACCAGACTTGATTGCCGGAACAACAGGCTGTTATTGTAGGTTTGAATGAGCTAACAGATATAATCATTCCTAACACAGGCTAGCCGTAACCCACGCCAAGCTAAAACTAAATTCTGAAACCACAACGTCACTTCCTGTCTACGCCTCCGGAACACATTTACAGCAACACACATGAGCATGAGTCTTATTTGTGTCTTAAATGTCTTATTTAAATGTCATATTATGTCTACTAGAATGGGTAATACGAGTGTAAAGGTGACTATAGGGGTGATAGTTTGTGTAGAGGGCATTAGAAAGCATATTCAGAAGGTCGTAAATAGTTTTTTTTATCCTCTAACTATGAAAATATTCCATGCATAAATAAGGAATCCTACTTTGTGGAAATCGACTTATCACGGTTGGGGCTGGATTTACCCGCAATGGTTTTGTTTTGTTTCTTTTGACTAAAAAATAAACAAAATAGAAATCAATAAAAAAAATTTAAAATCGCCAAAAATCTTTCATCCCAGTTTTCAATCATCTTTTCTAATGATTTTGTATATTTCTTTTTGATTTTTGTGTACTTTACTTTTAGTTCCAAACATTTTTATGAAACCGACCTAAACTCGTGTTGTTGGCGTTCTAATACCACATTCGTACGTTGCCTGTCAGTGTTCTATCCTCATCCTATTTTTGTTATAACCATTGCAACAGAGCTTCACATGACACCACGCAGGTTTGTCTACAAAAAGACAGCTAGGTTGTAACACAACGTGCTTGACTTCGAATATAACTCATATATCCTGCAGTGTTTGTGTAACAAAAAAGACCCAAATGTAAAGAAAAACAACAATAATTCACACAACGACCTTTAAGTCCACAGCAACTCGGTCGACTGCAGTTTTATAATTTCACCCAGCTAACGCACGCACAAAGGCCATCCTCCTCTGGCCCCTACAAAGCTTTACAAAGCATTATAAATACTAATTTGATTTACATCCCGCTGGGACATTTCATCCATTGAAGAGGTAGAACATTGTTTTTCCTTCCCTGGCAAAAAAAAAAAAAAAAGTGAGGTACCCATAAGTCATTCTCCATGTTGTGTGCTTGGATTAAAAAAAAGGCAAAGCTCCAGCTCTGTGGCACTGTGGACACATTTAATGACTTGTCTGCGCTGTTATTACAAGGGGAGCTCCTAATTGAATTTTGAAAGGGTTGTGCCCTCTGCCGACACTGCGCCTTTCAACTGCAGTCACCCACTCACTAATGATATTAGCACAAGCGTATTGTTTAACTCGCTGCCGTGTGTGCTGCACATTATTAAGTGCAGGGATGATAAGAAAGCGTGTTCATGATCTTAATTTCCGTGGAAAAAGTTGACCCCAATCCTTCATTTTAAACCATTTTCCCCCCCATAGGAATTAACTGCAATAACAAAATAAATGGTAACATTCGTAAGCAGATCGAACTTGGAAGTGAAGAGAGGTATTATCGGCTGATATTGGCATAAAAACTGTGCTGTACTTTACATTTCAGCAATATCAAAGTGATACGGAGCAGAAGTACACCAGTTACACTGGAGCACATCACATAGCACAATTCACAGTTTTGCATGTCCAAAAAGGAGTAGGAAAGAAGCAAAGCTTATTTAAGGAGAGAATAAGCGGCATAGAAGCATGGATGGATGGATGAGGTTTTGGTCCCAGTATTGACCCCTGGGGTATGCCGCATGATATATTTAAGCTCGCAGATGTACAGTATATTCTCCTAGCTTCACATATTGCCTCCTGTTTGCTAAGTAGTTTTTAACCCAGTTCAAGACTAACGCTCTGATTCCATACTTTCTAGTTTTGTTATTAGGATATTGTGATTAATTGTGTCGAAGGCTTTTGTTAAATCCATAAATACTGCAGCTGCACGCTTTCTGTGGTCTATAGCGTTGGTAATTTCCTCTGTAATTTCAATTAGCGCCACGGAAGTTGAAATGTTGGCTCTGTATCCGTATTGGCTGTCCGCAAGTGATTCATTCTTATTAATACATTTCTTTAACCTGTTGTTGAATAGCTTTGCAGTAATTTGGGAAAATGTGGTTATAAGGAAACTTTTAGTTAGTTTGTGAATTGTTATATATCTCCATTTTTAAAAATTGAAACTTAAATTTTTGGGCGGAATTTACTCATGTACATCAGCGGTTCTACAATCTCATTTATAACTCTTTTTTATCCTTTTCATTCCTATTCCGTTGAAGTCGGTTGATGTTTTTGGTTTACATTTATGAACAATATGGATGATTTCCTTTTTTGTTACATTAGTGAGGAGCCTGGAATTGTGATTCCTGTCTATAATTTCATTCCTTTCCTCTACTGGTGGGAAATTTGGGATCTTTTCTTCCAGTTCCGGTCCAATATTTACAAAGTAGTTATTGAACTTTTCAACTACCTCATTCATATTATAATTTTTGTCATTTTCACCTGTGAAATTTGAGGGCTGTCTGCTTTCGTAATACCATTCCTAATAGAACTGTTTAGGATGCCCCATGTTGCTCTAATGTTGTTTTTGTTCTTGTTTAGTAATTGACTGTAATTTTCTTTCCTATGGTGCCCTGCGATTGGCTGGCAACCAGTCCAGGGTGTACCCCGCCTCTCACCCGAAGGCAGCTAGGATAGGCTCCAACATACCCGTGACCCTAATGAGGATAAGCGGCATAAAAAATGGATTGATTCTTTCCTACACATTCTCAAAATGTTTAACTTATTTTCATATATTTAATACATTTTTTTTCTGCTTCTTTACTTTTTAAAATAATAAATCTCCTATATAATGTGTTTTTTCGTTTTACAGGCATTGTTCAATCCTTTTGTCATCCACGGTTGATTCCTCTTCTTTTGCTTATTAGATACTTCTCTCAGTGGACAATGTCTGTCGTAGCACTTTATATACATTTTAAGAAAGTTCATCACCATCACTCAATTCTACAAATTGTACAACTTTAGAATCAATCCTGACATTTTTGGTTTCTATTTCTGCACTAGTTTTCAACTACAACGAAGCAAATGCGTGTCTTGTGTGGTAAATAGTATGAGAAACATAACTTTGATTGTTATAATTGTTGTATATAATAGCCCACTTCCTGTCTAATCGACATGTCTCTCAGGGAGGTTCGAGAATACGCCAACGGGTCGGTGTGTGTGGAGTGTGATGCCCAATGTGAACGAGCTGACGACGACTCTTTGACCTGCCGCGGTCCGGTGAGTACGCTGCTTGTCAGCAATTTTCAGGAAAAGTGGAATGTTATATTAAGCTCATAAATCCTCTGAATATAGACACAGAAGATGGGGCTACCTGATCATTTAGTTCTTGTCAAAAGGGAATTGTACCCATAAAGAGAAATAATACCAAATGACCAAGGAAAGGCTTTGTTTGAAGCTGAATTTATTTGGCCTTTAAACATAACTGAATGTAGCTTAGCAGGTTTGGAAAAGTTTTTATTTGTTTTTCTAAAGCTCCTACGCCTCCCACACGTTAAAAACCACTACCCTAGAGCCTTTGGGCAAGGCTGCACTGGCCATACTGCTGCCAGTACAATCAAAAGAAAAATGATAATTAAAAAAAAACATTGTACACTACTTCAGTTGCCTGAAACCAAATTAATTGGAATGGTAGACACTCCCTGTGCGTCGTCTCCGAATATGATTAATCACTCTATTAACAGTCAAATGGCGCCTCTCAGCTTTGCCATTGATTTTGTCTCATGCGCTGTCTCAAAGCTAAAAGTGATAGTTCATCTGAAGTCAACAAAAGGCGGATGAATGAGTGAGCGATAGCCAGTGTCTGTTTACAGAGTTATATGCTTCGTATGCTTTTGACCCAACACTGTTACTCTTTTCCAGGGTAATCTAAATAATTGCTATTTCAAATGTTACAACACCATTACTGTTACCAACATGATATCGGATATCTAGAGATGTGACATTCACAAACGAGTCCACTCGTTTGAACGACTTCTTAAAGTGAAGGATAAGAACTGATTCGTAGACGAGCTGTTCTTAAGTCTAGGTCACAACCGGATGTACAATTTTTTTGGCCGTGTGATTTGCAGCATTCCCCAAATCGCTGTGTTTTTTGTTTTTTCTTTTTGCTCGTGGATAGCTTAGTTGTGGTGACCATGAAGGAGTAAGATCACCACGCACCCAACGTACAACCTGTAAGTCGAACGTGTATACCACGCACAAAATCTGAGGCTACAGCCAACGCCCGTAAGTTGTACGAAACGTCAGTCAAACTTGCACGTCCCGACCTTGTGTTCCATGTTGCGTATGAAGGTTGCAAGAACTACGCGTGAGCTGTACGTTGCGCGTACCAACAAGGAATATCCATACCGGAGACATGATTGGTTCTGGTTCTGTGCGAGATCTATGTCACTTCTTCCACTTGCAATTTTTTTACGACAGAGCTTCTGCAGCGTCCCATGCCATGATATTTATGATGATTTTTTTCAAAGTATGAACATAAATGGTCAATAACCATACTTAATATGTGTAATCTATTGGGTGTTCTTTTTCTTAATGACGCTTATTAAAAGAGAAGAACGTCTTTATTGACACAACTGTGACCTCACTCAGCACATGTGCAGATGCACCACAGGCGTATACATCATAACCGGTCACGTAAATAACAATATGCATTGCAACAGGAATCAAATATACTCTAAATATATATTTATATATATATATTGCAATAGAGACATAGCAAACAGAGGAAAAAACAAATATACACTGATGAAAACAAATACAGATACAATAAACCACATAAAGCAAATTTGTAGGCACCCCTGCAGCTTTATGTACCAGAGTTTTTGTGCAATTGATGCACTCTTGCCACACACGGAGCACGTAAGAAATACAGTCAAACTTGTCTATAGCGGCCACTCGAGGGAGTCTGCAAAAGTGGCTGCTATAGACAGGTGGCCTCTATAGACAGGTTGGCGTCCAGTTTGAATGTTGACCAGGAGAGGAAAAAAAAGCAAAAAAAAAGGGAAAATAATAATAATAATAATGTTGACCAGTAGAGGGCACTGCAGACTGCTGATAAAAGTTGTACAGCACTACTAGGCTTGTTATTATCATGGTTCATGGTTTTAATCCTAAACATGCATGAGTCAAACAGTAGCACATCACATAGTACAATTCACAATTTTGCATGTCCAAAAAGGAGTAGGAAGAAGCAAAGCTTATTTAATCCTACCCCTCATCAGTTTCACATCAGTTGCAATACATTAATTCACCTCTTGTTCTTCCAAGTGTACTTTGTAGGTCTACATGACAATGTAGTGCAATCATAGCCAAGGTTTTTACATACTAAAAGGAAGCTAGAGGCTTAATAATAACTGATAACTGATAAAATACTTCAGTTAAGTACAACCCAACTCAGTTTTGCTCCCGCTGCCGCATGCATGCTAGCATATGTTTTTTTTTTTGTTTTTTTTTATTGTAGCCTTCCTGGGAGCACGTCCTGTTCCCAGCCTACTTTGCGGTAATGTTTTGGTGCAAATGCTCTTAAAGTTACATGTTTGACCAGGAAATAGCAAGCTCAAAAGAAGACGGCTTTTTATGTGGAACAACTGACAGTTTGTGTGGATCTTGTAAATGATTGTGACTGAGCTAGGACTCAGTAATTAAAGTCTACACACGACGCCTTCATTGATTGAAAAATGAAACTTTTTCGTGCATGAAGCTTCTACTTGAGTTGGTAATTTGGCTGCTATATGCAGTCAGATATTGACCAAGGGAGACAAAATGGGTGGCTGCTGGCTGCGTTGGACAGGTGACTGCTATACACAGGGTCTATAACATGTAAATTTGCTGGGGGGGATTTTTCAGTGGCTGCTATAGGCAGGTGGTCCTTCTATAAAGGTGGCCGCTAAGACAGGTTTGACTGTATCTGCATGTGCATTGGTTGCACTAATTACATATGCGGGGTGCACATGTGGTGCATGACACACATATGGAGTCTACAGTTGCAACGTACGGAAAAATGTACATTTTGCCCAAACAAAATACCCACGTTGGCCGGATGGTGCACAAAGACATACAAAGTTCCAAAGTTTGTCTTGCAATCTGAAAAAAACATAAGCGCCCGTAGAGGTTTGACCTGACAAAGAACCTCTGCGGCTGGTCTGCGGTCAATCTACGGCTTGAAAATCAGCACGTCACAGGCGCCCCCTCTATGCGTTTTTTACACGTAGACCGGCCGTAGGAGCCATTTTGACCGGTTCTGACCTATGCTTTGCTCTAAGCCACAGAAGAACACGCAACAAAGGCTGTGGAGTTAAATGTGTCATTTTCAGGATGGAAGTACAGCCACTACTTCAAGGTCACTGATTTAAATGCAAGAGCATACAGTGTATGTTATGTACCACAGCAAAATGTCCTTTTTGAGTAACTCTAATTGCATCAAACGTCCACTTTTATTTTTACGTATTATAGTAATTTGCCCAAAACTGCTTCTGCCATTAGTCATACTGTTTGCCATTTTTGCAATCATATGCTTTTATGGTTTGAGTAGGGACCTTTGTTACATGTTTGCATTTAGAGAATGAGAGAGCGAGAAAGATGAAAGAAAAACCATTGACCTTAGTTTCCATCGTTCTCTCCTCCACCCACTCTGCAGTGAGGCCCTTTAAACGTTTGCTCATTGATTGACAGATGTAACTGCAGAGCAGAACAAAGAGTGGCCCATTCTTAGAGTCCTGAATTTTGTCACAGTTGTTTTATTTTTCTTTGTTTTTAATTGACAGCTGTTATACTGTGTTGTCTGTGTTGTGAACTAAAATGCAAATATAAGGCATTCAGAAGACGCATTTAAAGACATGTTGCGATGATATGTGGTACAGTAATTCCTCGTTTATCAAGGGTAATCGGTTCTGTGATAAGTGAATTTAAGTGACTATCCGCAAAGTAGGATTCCTTATTTATAAATGGCATATTTCCCTAGTTAGAGCATAGAAAACCTGTTTACTGCCTTCTAAATATGGTTTTCAACATTATTAGAGCCCTTTAGACATTAAATAACGCCCCTATAGTCACCTTTTCACTCGTATTACCCAATATAGTAGACATAATAAGAGAAAATAAAACAAATAAGACATATATAACACTAAGACACTGACAGGAAGTGAGGCAGAGGGTTCAGATTTGAGTGTTAGCTTGCCGTAGGTTACAGCCGCAACAGTAGCCCGTGTTAGGGGTTATTGTGCCTGCTGTGAGATCATTCAAACCTGCAACAAAAACCTGTTGCTCCAGCAATCTGGTGCTTTTGTGTCTCACTGAACATTACAGTAACATTACTGACACCTAGTGACCACAATAGAATACTACATAACGTCTTTGAATGCGTCTTATGAATGCCTTATATTTGTATTTTCCTTCGTTTAGCTATTTTTATGCTTGACAATGCTTAATTTAGACACAAAATGCATACTATTTCTTAAATATGCATATTATTTTACTAATAAGAGGCAGTATTCAACCACAAAACAGTATGATTTATTAATATACTTTTGAAAAACCGTGATTGAGTGAAGCTGTAAAATTTGAAGCACAAAGTGGGGAGGGATTACTGTACTCGACACTGGTCACTAGGTGTCCGTAATGTTACATTGATGAGACAATAGTTACTGCATGAACTACTCAGTGATAAGGTGACTCTCCCAATGCTAACATACAGTATGTGAGTCAGTATTATGTCTTATATGTCTTATTTTCAGTTATTATGTCTACTATATTGGGTAATAGGAGCGTAAAGGTGACTGTTGGGGTATTCTAACATGTTGAAACCCATATTTAGAAGGTCATAAGCAGGTTTTCTATGCTCTATGAAAATATTCGATTGATGAATAAGGAAATTCAGTTATCATGATGGAGTCTGGAACCAATTAACTGCAATCAATGAGGGATTAAAGTAATCGGAGGTACCGCTGTATCACATTTCATGACTGTCTGGCACAAGCCTATGCAATAGTTTTTCAGCCTGTGTATGTCTAAGTGGAATCTGTCAAAACTGAACCAGTTAGGAGTGTGATTAATTAGCATTGGCCTAAATCTACTTTACTGGCTGGTTGGCAACATACCAGCAACACCTTGTTGCACTGCAACATGGCGTCATTAAGCAAAATATAATCTAATAAATACTTGCTCTATTATGATGTTGTTTCAAATTAATTGTGTTCCTTCTACTTTGATTTTCTTTTTTCTTGTGTAACAAAGTATTCATTGTGGCCTCAGAGATGTGTGCATGAATGTCTTTACATATGCACAACACCACCATGTGTTTTGTCACACTAGTGTATGATGGGAATGTCTCATGTTAACCTGTTGCACCCTTCTGTCGCAACCACATGTGCGGCAAACGCGGACAAATGGATTACAGCAATCGTGTTATGGTTGCACAGCCCATAGCAATTACATTAGAGTTTACACAAAGAGATTTGATTGGCTTAATGCCCTGTGTGGAGCAAGGCTGGGGATATGTGGACTGGCTGTTATTTCCTGCAAGACTAAAACTGACTATATCCAACAGAATTATTAAAATAAAAATACTAAATATAAAAAAATAGTATTTTTTTTATATCAGAAGTGGTAAAAGTAACAGAAAAAAGTTGTAATTCAGAAATAGTCTGTCGAAACATGTTTTAAATCACTTGAAGTTAGAATCATTGTCACTGATGTGCGATCATGACCAAGGGAGTCTTTTCTAATGTGTTGTGTTTGTTTGCCATTCCAATTGCTTGTTGATGACTGTACATTTCTGCACTCTGCTTTTATATTGTGTGTGTGTGTGTGTGTGTGTGTGTGTGTGTGTGTGTGTGTCGTTTGGCTATGAGATGTTCTTCAGGCCTGTTGATTGTCTGGAAAAGAGCACTTCTCTCCATCCGTACCTCCTCCCTGGTATATATTAGTACCATAAATCCTCTTCCAGGCGGATTGTTATGGTCATTGTGAGTGCTGTGAGCAATGGTTATTATGAGCCTGCTCCTCTCACACTGCTTTATGCGTCTCATTTGCTTTCTCCCCCCACCTCTTCCCCAACACACACTTCTTCATCTTTTGCATTCTCTAACGCTCCGCTGCATTCATATGTCCTTTATCTGCTGTTTTCACCTTCTGCCCTATGTGTTCTCTATGTCTGTCTCTGTTGCTTTGAAGCTTCAGATTGGTTCATATTCAACACTCCGAACATGCTCAAGACAAGCGCTGTAAATGATGTACAGTAGTTCAAGGTCATCAGTTTTTATAATTATCCCTGAAAAAAAAGATTTATTTTTCAGACGAAATCTGAAACGTATGAAAACATTAGCAATGTTGCCAATCGACCTGTTTGTTCTCCGTTTTTGCTAATGAGAATCCACAAGAGAATCAATAAAGAACTTCATCCATCCATCTATCCATCCATCCAACCACCCAGCCATCTTCTTCCGCTTATCGAGGGCTTATCCCAGGCTACTTGAGAGACATAGTCTCTCCAACGTGTCCTGGGTCTTTCTCAAGGCCTACTACCAGTCGGACGTGCCCGGAACACCTAAGTACCCTATAGAGGAAACTCGTTTTGGCCGCTGGTACCCGCAATCTTGTCCTTTCAGTCACTATCCTAAATCTCATTACTTTAGAGAACCGAGAACCGAATCATCCATAAACCAAAATATTAAGCAAAATCAAAAATGTTAAGCAGAATCGTAAAAATCGCATAAATTCCCATCCTGAGGTAAAATACAACGCTGGCAGTATTGTACGAGAACCGAGACGGTGTACGAGAACCCTGGCGAAATTTCCGTCACTGAATCATACGAAAACTACAAAAAAGCTTGAAATAGAGGTTCGACTGCACACTAAAAATATTTTGAGTTCCTTTTCCTATTAAAGAGAAAGCGATGTGAAAGGATATAAACATAAACAGCATGTCTAAAAATTGCAGTCTTTTTCAATAAAAATAAAAAAAAGCCATTATCCTCGGTGTTGGGTTATTGTTTTTCTGGTTGTTGTATTAGTATTGATAAATATTACATGGTGCCAGTGACTCGCTCATGGCTAAGCGGCCATGAGATGAGTGCCATGCTTGTGGGCGACTTTGTCACACTTGAGCAGGTGGGGGAGAAAATTGGGTGTGGACTTAATATGCCGTCAATCCGACACACAGCTGCAGATATCTGCTGTAGAAGAGTGCGCCATAAGGACCATAATGTGCCATCAGTCTGACACACAGCTGCAGATATCTGATGGACAAGAGCGCCCCTTAAAGGGACAGCATCTCATCAGTGTCAGCTCTTTAAATAGATATTTGAGAAGTTTGAGTTGAAAATTTTCCGCAATTTGGGTCACTACTTGTCATTGAGGGGTGGTAGTGGGCTAAACCAGTTGAGAAGTGCCGTTCTAAAGGGAGACTCACCGTTCCACAATTTGAAAACCCCTGCTCGATGCTGTGTAATTTATAAAACACTCTTAATACACGTTCTTCCATCTATTTTGCAATTAATGAAACCAGTGACTGCTATGTGCATTGTTTTATAAGAGAATCAGACGAGGAAGAGGTGCAGTGCATAGGGCCTCATGATCCATGGGGGGCCACATTTAGTTCAAGGTGCCCCATTCTCTGCAAAAATGTAAAGGATGTGCATTACTGCCGAAGAGATGAGTACTCTGACACCAGAATTCACCCACGGACATGTCAGTACCCATTGGTGTAATGGTACAGCTGCTGCCTTTTAACTTAACCCCTGTTAATTTTCACTAAAAATAATTTATTGAATAATTTCTCTCGCATCTATTTGTCTTACTCCAAAACATGCATCCAACTAATTTCAGGTCCAATTTAAGTAGTATAAAAATAGCTTTTAATGTGTCAGTGAGGTTTTAAAGATGTGCCGCAAGCCAACATTTCCAGTGTAAATGATAGTTTCTGATGACGCAGTGTTTGTTTTTGCAGGGCCCAGAGCATTGTGTGAAATGCCTTCATTTTAAGGATGGCCCTAACTGTGTGGAAAAGTGCCCTGACGGCCTGCAAGGAGCCAACAGTTTTATCTTCAAGTATGCAGAAAGCAACAATGAGTGTCATCCTTGCCATGCCAACTGCACACAAGGGTGAGTCGTAACACGTCTCGATAACGATGTTCACTGTGTAAATTCCTTTTCATATTTACTAAATGCCTTTACTTTTCATATAAACTATATCCACACTCAAGGTCTGGACAATCAGTGGACGTCACAACATCTCAGCTACTGAGAGTTGAATTAATACCGCAGTGAATAATATTGAACTATTTGTGTTATTGTTGCATTGTTGTATCACTCATACATAAAATAATATCCTGCCATCTTTCAAGACCAGAGCAATAAATTTAACAGAAGAGCGAAAGAATGAAAGTGAGCAGAGTCACACTCACTAGCCAGGCTCCTCTCCATGCAATATTCAACACTGGCTGGTGAGACCAAATTTTGTATTTTACTCCACGGGGAGCATGTGTCATCCCAGTGTGTTATTTCTCCTTTGCTGAGTGACAGCCCCCGGCCCACTGGAGCATAACAATGTAGTCGTAAATGGAAAACACCAGGCTGACACTTTGTCACAGGTACAGCTTCATAAGCAGATCCTCCACTCAAGATGACAAGCTGAGGGAATTAGAGGGTTCAAACACAATCAAAGTGACAAAGCAGGAATTAAACAATGTTCTGTATTTATTAGGAAAAAGCCCCATTGTAATATGGAGCTACTGTACAGCAAAATTTGGTGATATTTAAAACATGTCGCAATCACTAAACACTAGTGGCTAAATTTGACTGTTTTGATACACCAGGGGTGTCCAAAGTGTAGCCAAGCGGCCATTATGTTTACTATTGGCCCGTGGCACATTCTAAAAATCTTTAAATTAAAAAAAGAAAATAAAATAATTAAAAAAAAGAAGAACAGCAAAATTTTACAAGTGATTTTACAAGAATGAAGTCAATATATTAAAAGAAAATGTTTAAATCTGTTGAAAAAAAGTAAAATCGTAGTATTATGAGAAAAAGTAACATAACATATTTTTGATAGCTTTCATTTTAGTAGTATAGAGTTGAAATACAAAAGACCTTTTTTTGTTGTAATATGAGAAATAAACAAAAGAAAATGAGGTTGTCATTTTTGGAAAATTAGGCTGGTGAAAATGGTATAAGATTATGGGAATAAAATCAAATATTTTGAAAAAAAAGTCAAAATATTACATGAAGACAATTTACATATATTATTTTAGAAGAAAGCTGAAATATTTGGAAAATGTAGTTTATACTAATAATGGGCTTTTTCACCTATACCACAAAGCTGAGATGCAGTTTTTTCTTGAAACACATACAGTATACTGTAAGTTCTTAGCATATCCACGTGTTGCTTTACAAAATATCAAAGTGGCCCTTGCATCCTTTCATTTTTCAGTACATGGCCCTCGGTGGACACCACTGAGATACACCATTGTCTTAATAAAAATATAGAATCTCACATTAAATATTTATAAAATGCAAAAATAAATAGATAAATAAAATAAAGTCTGAAAAAAGTCTAGTTTAATATTTACCCTGTACAGAAGCATCGTTGATAAATAAAACCAAGCTAATCAACATGTCCTTAAGTCGGAAATATGAATTATTTACATTACATGGAAGAACGGACAGCCTTCACTCTGTGCGTGCACATTTGTAGTCCTTTCTGATACCCTCGGTTAATTTTTGTTATGCACTCTGCAGACACTCACCATTTTTGGATATCTTTATACATCTTTTAACTTTCCCCCTTTTATGTGTTTATGCAGGTGCACTGGACCAAGACTTCAAGACTGTATTGGCTGGATGGACAGGTACAAGATTACTTTTCTATTGTTCAAGCTCAAAGCAAAAGCACGTTGATAGTACCGCAACCATGCAGAGCAATAAATATGATGGGCTGCTTCATAACTACAAAAAAAAAGCTAACACACTTGCTGGCAGAGGTGTGGTTATCTGCACTAAAATATTCAGAATGCTGAGATACCAAAGGTATTATTTTAGTGCAACTTTAGAAGTGTGTGCACCCTGCAAACTTCATTTACAACGCGTGATTAATCCGTTCTAAAGGGTCAGTCCAAAATCAAATCGCATAAAAACAAATCATTTTTTTCCCCTAAGAAAGAATGTATGTCCAATTTGTGTGCTCCAGACACCCAAAAATATTAACCAAAAATACATTTTATTGCGAATAATTATTTTAAATGCAGAAGACAATGCAAATTACATTTAAATGGATAGATGAACATCACTTTCAAGACTTTCTTTTTTGAACAAAATAGTGCCTTTCTTGTCACAGTGGTGCAACTTTCTTTGCCCCCCACCAAAGCTCATGACTACGGATGGGTACAGAAGCTGAAATAAGTCATGTTTTTCATGTATACGGATACAATTAAAAAGGGGTGTCACAAGATTTTGTGTCACAAGATCTTGCGAGATTAAAACGTGACAAGATTTCTCGTTCTCGGTCTTGCGGATAAAACTGGGAGGATAAATTAATTAATTAATGAATGGAGTGAGCCCTTTTGTCAGTCATATAGTCTTTGCCTCTGTGGGTGGAGGCGTGGCCGGTAGCATACACACAGAGTGCAGAAGAGTGTAGCCTCCTTAGGAGCAAGGTAAGGTAGTAGATTGCAATATATTGTCATATTTTTTGTATTTGTTATTATTATTTTATATTTTGTGTTATTTTTGTACATTTCTTAAAAGTAATGTAAAAAAAAAAAACTGGTCTCGTCTCATACTCGTAGACCCAATCTCATCTCATGAACTGAGTGTCTCGTGACTCCCCAACAATTAAACCTCACAGTTTACGTAATAATGTCAGAAGGGTCTTGAAGAAGACAATACATGACATGACGCCTGGACGCATCCAACTGTGTAGAAACGAATCAAACAGCCATATAAATTGAAAAAAAAGATAAAAATAGTACATTAACATGAAAAAACCACATGAACACTCACAAAAGTACCAAAAATTGCTACCGTTGAGTATGGGTACCGATGTCCGGTACCTGGGAATTGGTTCAAAAGTGTACCCATCTCTACTCATGACCATAGGTGAGTGAAGTAACGTAGATTGACCGGTACATTGAGAGCAACAAGGCCCCAAGATACTTGAACTCCTCCAGCTGGGACAAGACCTCACTCCCAAACCTAACCCTAACCCTCCCTTAAGTGTGCAATCCACCCTTTTCTCAGGTTTGTCATTTGAGTTTGCCAAATGATTGTGCCTTACAGGATACTGTGGTATTGTGGAAACTAAGTACTCGGAGAGACCAAGATGGCTGAATAAACAAGCAATGCTATCAACGTATCAAAGTTGTTTGTTACGTACTGTATACTATTGTACGATAACCGAAATAGTGTATGGGAACCGAATCAAAAATTGAATCATATGAAAACCGGTGCATTGGCAAATGGATGTTTGACTGTATATTTGGTGTATCATTATTTATGAATATACAGCCTTTTTCTGAGGCCAACTGATGAGCAAGGAGATAAGTATCAATCTTGAGCGAGCTTTAGGTAATGGAAAAATCTCCACTTACTTTCTCAACGTGACACACCGCTAACAGGAGAAAGAGCAGCAGAATATAACTCAGTTGACCCGGTGAGCAGATCAGCTCTTATCAGATCCCAGATAACAGAGGCTGTGATACATTAAATGTCCAACTTGGACGTCCGCTTGGATTTCACATATCTTGCAAATCTGCTGCCTGTTGGCGGTATTGCCTTTTTAGCATGATTTAAAGCGGCTTATCAGACGTTTGTGATTGCAATGAGCGTATTCCAATGAAAGGAGTGCGTGCGCATTTGATTAAGCTGTCACTCAATAGTCACTCTCATCTATAGTAATTGATTATTCTCATCTGGCATGGTTCTATAATCATAATAGTTGAACACTGCACTCCATGATTGACTTTATTGCATCTCTCACATTGTAATGTTAGACACTGAACATGTATGGCTGCATTAATGAGTCACTTCCAACCACTTTATGACATCAGACTTTCTGATGTGACTTTGTAAGTATATGACGTTTAAGTGCTAAAGCTGCAGACTTTGTTGCTAAAAGGACAATTGGCAATGCATGTCACTCATAACCTGATGAAGTGGAACCTCGGTTTTTGTCATGAATTCATTTCAAAAGATCAGACAGAGGCAAATTTTCCCGTGTGTTCATATTTGTTGTGGTATGCTACAGTACAGGGGTGTACAAACTTTTTCTCGAGAGGACCTCTTTGATAATTTATAAAGCAACACATGTAGATAAGAAGGATACTGTGTATTTCAAGAAAACACTGCATTGCAGCTTTGTGGTACAGGTGAAAAAGCGTGTGAATATTGTCATGAACGTCAGTCTTCGCTCCTTTTTTCCATTTTTGCTTTCTTCTAAAATAATCTTCGTAAATTTCCTTCTCATGACTCTCTGACTTTATTCCCATAATGACTTTTTCCCCCAACCTAATTTTAACTTAATTTAATTTTGTTTCTTGTAATATTCCAACTTTTTAAAAATTACATATTTGTCTTTAATAATTCAATGCTGTGGTACTCAAATTATATTATTTTTCTTCATAATATTACGAGTTTATTCCTGTAAAATTGTGACTTTTTTTTCTTGTTGAAATCTGATTTTTTTTCTTAATATTTTGACTTTACTCATAAAATTACCTCTGATTTTTCCCATTTTTCTAGTTTTCTTCCAAACATTTAAACTTTCTTCTTCAATAATCTTCGTAAATGTTCTTCTCATAATATTTTCACTTTATTCCTGTATTATAACCTTTTCCCCAACCTAGTTTCCCAAAAATGTTAGCATTATTGTGTTTTGTTTGTTTCTCATAATATTATAACAATTTTTTTCATTGATATTATGCTACCAAAATTACCTTTTTTAATGTCATAAAATTGTGTCTTTTTTCTCTGAATATTTTGGCTTTATTGGTGTAAAATTACAGCTGATTATTCCTTTTTTTTTAAAATACATTTTTCACATATTTCAACTTTCTCCTTAAATGGTCTTTGTAAATGTTCCTCTTATAACATGATGACTTTATTCCCATAATGTGTTGACTTTATTCCCATAATATTATGACTTCATCCCCAACTTAATTTTCCAAAAATCATAACATTATTGTGTTTTGTTTCTCATAATATTACAACTTTAAATTTTTTTCTTTAATATTTTAACTCTATTCTACAAAATTGACATTTTTCCTCACGATAATATGTGTTTATTCTCATAAAATGAAGACTTTTTCTCATTAGATTACAATATATTTCTTTTCAATTTTGACTTTATTCATGTACAATTGCTCATTTTTTCAGTTTTTGCTGTTTTTTTAACTTCTTGTTAAATTATATTATTTTTTATATAGTTATTAATATATAATTATTAATATGTAATTATTTTATAATGTGCCATTGGTCAAAAGAAAAAGGGGATGCACTTCTATATTTATATTTATATATTTTTTCCCATTACAATGTGACTTTTTTTCTTTTAATATTTTGACGTCATTGTTGTAAAATTACAGCTGTTTTTTCTCATTTTTGCTGTTTTTTTTAAAATTCCCAACATTTTCAATCTTCTTAAATAGTCCTTGTACATTTTCTTCTCATATTATGACTTTAATCCCATAATAGTTTACTTTATTCCTATACTATAACATTTCCTCCAACCTCATTTTCCAAAAATTCCAGCATTGTTTGTTTGTTTGTCATAATATCACAACTTTAAACAATGTTTTTGTTTTTTTATATTCCAACCTTTTTGCTACTGAAATGGCGTTATATTTCCTCATAATAATATGATGTTATTCTCATTAAATTATTACCTTTTCTCGTATATTGTAATATTTTGACTTTATTCATGAAAAATTACTACTGATTTTTCAATTTCTGCTGTTGTTTTTATTGTTAAATTATATTTTTAGAATGTGCCGTGGGCCAATAGAAACCGGGTTTGCAAATGGCCCCCCCAGGCCACACTATTGACTATTGACTATTGCTATAGTATTTGTATTACTAGTGACAAAAAACCCTATATAACAATAATATAACAAAAACCTCAGCAGCAAAGCTTCAGGTAAAATAGACGCTGCAATGCAGCCAAACTACAAAGGATTTAATCTTCACCCGGTCCTTAATTTTTCCTTTGTGTCCAAAATGTGTGTGTTTTGCCAGCATAGTATGATAAAAAACTGCTGGTTTTTTTCCCCCTAGGTAATCTCCTCTGCCTCACGTCCACTTTTACCAATGGCTTATCCGTCATCCATTCTAATGACTCGCATCATCGCTCGTCCTTCTCTTCCCTCTGATTTGTTGTCCTCAGAACCCCTCTGATCGCAGCAGGGGTGATCGGCGGCCTCTTCATGGTGGTTATCATTGTGCTGAGCGTGGCAGTGTCTGTGCGCCGGAAGAACATCAAAAAGAAAAGGGCCCTTCGTCGCTTCCTGGAGACAGAGGTAAGTAAGGTATTAATTGGGGGGGAAAAAAACGCATCCCATTTGCGGAATTGCAACACAAATGTGTTCCCATTAAAGTTAGTCATGATAGAAGGTTAGTGTATGATAGTGTGGTGTATGATTTGGAATGCACTGGAATATAAAATAAGAATTTGCATTTATGAATACCTCTTAACACAACTCCTTCCAGTCTGTTGACACGTTGTTGTGTCTGCATGTGTGTGTATGTACTAGGTGATCCTCTATAGAGCTTATAGCCAACTCCATGTCCTCAAATGGTGACTGTGGTTCAAGAAAAGGTTTCTGTGGGGCAGAGACGCAGGTGTTAGTTTCAGCTTCCTGAAGAGTATGCTGTCAGAAAAAATTACTGGACTACAGCATTAGTGGAGGAGAAAGCGCTCCTCTTTAACTCAGGAAAATTGTATTATTTTACACTGGAAATGAAGGCCTGGTTTTACTACTTTGTCACTCTTCAACGTGGATGGTCCAGAGTAAAAGCACAAGTGACATGGAAAGGGAGCATTGAGGCACATTATCCATGTACTGAGGGCTTATTGTCTCCTATTATGTTTGTCACAAAGATACTCCTGAGTCATTTTACTCTGTTCGGAGACTCACGGTGCACAGAAAAACTGTACAGGTACTCCAGCCGTGGCTTATTGAATGTTCTCAAGATGCGGAGATTGATGGGAGAGTGGATAATGGCAGACATCGTCAAAGGGAAGCAGGTGGCTGGAGGAGGAGTATGCAAAGCAGGCCGGGAGTTGAGCATGACTGAACTTGCAGAAAGCTGAGGAGCAATGCAGGCAGGCGTGTTATGATCCCGCAGCTGAGAACAGCTGAGGGAAAAACTGAGAGCATTTAAACTGGCACCCTCATTGCCACACTAGTGGAAGTGCCAAAGACTTGAAACACAGTAGGGTTGTACTGAAGAGTAGATGCATGCAGAAGGTGTGCATCATCATTGACACCAAGATCCCTAGTCTTGGCCATTTGGAAAGCTGCGCATGTATAAGAACCAGGTCAAGTGAAAAATACCCCCATATTCTAGGCGTGTCACGAGACATCCAACTCACGAGACAAGACGATACACGAGGTTGGCTCCACGAGAACGAGACAAGACATGATTTTAACATGAGTTTTAAGTACAATGAAAACAAACCGGACAAACAAACTTTTTGATTTAACTGATTCACAAAACAATGCAGGAGCATTTTGAAATGATTATTGTCCCACAATATGATGCTCAACAATATTATTGTCCACATTTTTGGAGACCAAAAAAAACATCCATCCATCCATTTTCTAAACCTCTTGTCCTCCAAGTAAACCACTGTTATAATAATACTGTATATAATAATAATAATAATAATAATAAATAACAATTCTGTTATTATTATGTAGATCATTATATATATTATAGAATAAAAATAAAAATAAATCACTCTGTAGAGTTGCGGAATTGGCGTTTGATATGGCGTCAAACTTTTTAAAAAATCTTTGTTTTTTTATTAGTTATTAGTATCTTCATTTTAGCTTTTGCTAGTTACATTATGCCTTTTTGCTCTATTTTTCCACCTTTGCGGGATTTTGTTTAGTTTCGTTCTGCAGTGAGCCATGTTCCACAGAGGACCCTGCACCATGCACCACACTTTGGACACCCATGCGTGTTCAGCGAGTCAGACTGTCTCAGTTTCTCCAGGAAGGCGAGTCTTTGCCAGGTGACGAAGGAGTGTGTCCAAACTTTGCCTTCTAGGGTCTGGAGAGCTCCATTATGGAGGGGTTATGCAGCTTTTAGGTCCTGCATCAAACCAGCAGTGCACGGTGCTACTCGCGTACAATCGGAGGTGCCGCGCGGCGGATACTTCAAGCAAGAAACACTTCCTGACTTTTACTTTTAATGTGCATCCCTTCTTGCTACATATATATACACCATGGTGCTACGGTGTCAACATGGGTCTCTTCTATGAATGAGGCGTGTTATGAAGCGAAATCACTGGTCGCTGGAGCTAAGATAAAGTTTTAAAGTTGGCGCCCAGCCAAATATAATGAGCGTAAATAGAATGGTTCGGTGATTAAGGGTGCAGACAAGTCTGAACATCCCCGGGGGTTGATCTAAATAATCTTAAGCAACTCTGATGAAATGTACAATTACTGCAGCTTCTACTTGGACAATAAACACGATGACAGCTGTTCAACTTAGATGGAAAAACAGCCACATGTCACTCACTGACGCTGGCGCTGGGACAGGGAAAAAAGTGAAAGTGGAAAAAAACCAAAACTTAATTCAGTTGTTTATTTTCACATTCAAAGTAAGATGGAAGACATTGTGTTCTGTAGTTCAGTCCCTCTCATTTATTCAACAACAGTTCAATAGAGCTCCAAATGATAACAAATGACATGGCTTTACCAGAAGTTACTCTCTAGTTACTCTCTCTAATGTGGCTTTTGGGAGACCCCAAGCTTATGTAACGAGTGCACTTCCCACTTAAGGAATTTAGCAAAACATGTCCTGAAAGAACAACAGTTGAAAAGAACCACAGGTCACAGAAAGATTAATTCTACAATATAAGTCCCCTCTCTTTTGGGGGTCCCAAAACCCCCAAAACAAAAAAATGTTTATTGTTTATATCCCACTGGCCTTGTGTGAAACAAGCATCAAAAAGAGTCACAGACGAAAATGACAAGGTGATGCTGATATGTCCCATTTAAAATAAATAAATAGAACATGCTATGACTAATACAACTACCACCACTACTACAGGGGTATCCATTTTTTTTCCCACTGAGCGCCACAAACTTAAAATGAAAGGATGCAAGGGCCATTTTGTAAAGCAACACATGTGCTGTAGATATGCTAAGAAGTTAGAAAAAAAAATCTGCATCTCAGCTTTGTGATATACTGTAGGTTAAAAAGCCTATTGTTAGTATCAACTTCTCTCTTTGCTTGTTTTCCCATTTTTGCTGTTGTTTTTTTTCAACTTATAGTATTTCAACTTTCTCCTTAAATATTCTTTGTAAATTTCTTCTCATAATATTATGACATTATTCCCATATTAGACCGTTTTCCCCAACCTCCTTTTCCACAAATTACAGCTTTGTTTTGTTTTGTTTGTTTTTTTTCAAGATAATGACTTAAACATACATATTTACATATAAAAACTTTTTTTTCTTTAATATTTCAACTCTATGGTACTAAAATGGCATTATTTTTCCTCATATTATGAGTTTATTCTTGTAAAATTGCGACTTTTTTCTTGTTAGAATATCACTTTTTTTCTCTTAATATTTTGAGTTTGTTCTTCTAAAACTACAGTTTTTTTTCCATTTCTGTTGCTTTTGTATTTTTTTTTCCCAACAATTTCAACTTTGTTCCTGTAAATTTTATTCAAATAATTATGGCTTTATTCTGGTAACATTAGAATTTTGTTTTCCATGACCTAATTTTTCAAAAATTACAACTTTATTTGGCGGCTCTAAATTGTCCAAATGTATGAATATGAGCGTGAATGGTTGTTTGTTTATATTGGCTGGCGACCAGTCCAGAGTGTACCCTGCCTCTCGCCCGAAGTCAGCTGGGATAGGCTCCAGCATACCTGCAACCCTAGTGAGGATAAGCGGCATAGAAGATGATTGGATGGATGGATATAACTTTATTTTGTTTTGTCTGTGTCTCATAATATTTTATATATATATATATATATATATATATATATATATATATTTGTTTTTTTATATTTAAACTTTATGCTACTAAAATTATTTTAAACTAATTTTAAAATTATTATTATTTTAAATGTATAATTAAATATTATAACATTATTTTTCCTTATAATATCGCAACGTTATTCCCATAAAACTACGACTTTGTCTCATTGGATTATGCAACTTTTTTTGCTCATATTTTGACTTTATTGTTGTTAAATTACTGCTGATCGGGAAAACCTGGGTTCCATTCTCCCTTGGGCATCTCTGTGTGGAGTTTGCATGTTCTCCCCGTGTGTGTGTGGGGGTTTTCTCCGGGTACTCCGGTTTCCTCCCACATCCAAAAACATGCATGTTAGGTTAACTCGCAACTCTAAATTGTCCATAGGTATGAATGTGAGTGTGAATGGTTGCTTGTCTATATGTGCCCTGCGATTGGCTGGCGAGCAGTCCGGTGTTTACCCCGAAGTCAGCTGGGATCGGCTCCAGCATGCCCCCGCGAGCCTAATGAGGAGAAGCGGTATAGAAAATGGATGGATGATGATATATGATTTCAGAACCACTGTGTAAAGTGGGTAGTTGGGCAGCTCCTCGTGTGCTACACTGGTGCACAAGTGCTGGACAGCTCCTTGCAGTGTATGAAAGAGTGTTTGAGTGCGTGTGTTTGCATCCCTGCAGATGCTGATTTGTTATTCCATTTAAATGAAGGATGGGTATTGTTTTTAATCAAACTGTAACAACCATGAGCCAGAGGGACTCAGGCTGCTCACCCAAGTCTAGCTGATTTACACTCTCTGATTATCTACGCCCTCCCTTTCCTCTATTTCATCTTCAACTATTTTCCTAATCCTCCTTATATTGTTTCCTTTTTGTATGCTTTTGCATCTTTCAGGAATTAAGCCGGCATCTTCATTGTCTTCCTGTTCTTTATTTCTATGAGGGTCCTCCCACTCCACATTCCCTCTTCATATCATCTTTCTCCTTTCTCTCATTTCCTCCCTCATTGCTTTATTCCTCCACTTCAAAAGCAATGATACAAATGCTCTTTCTTTTCTATGCTCGTTGTCATATTTCCTTTGGATGAGAATTCCGTATGTTAAAACATTGGATCCACACTGACCACCAATGACATAAAAATAAATGTATTAAATAGTGTGAGTGCTGTGTTTTATTTTTGATTGCTTATAAATCTGTTGACTGAGTATTTTATGTTATTTGTCTGTTTCCTCAGCTGGTGGAACCTTTGACACCCAGTGGGACAGCACCTAACCAAGCTCAGCTGCGCATTCTGAAAGAGACAGAACTGAAAAGGGTCAAAATCCTTGGTTCAGGGGCTTTTGGGACTGTTTACAAGGTAAGGCGAACATCAACAAAGTAAATGACAGAGTAGTCAATTTAAATGTGCTGCAACAAGGAAAACTACATCGATATGTTATACAGTACATCCTTCCACTATTTGTCCTAAATATGCCTCACATTTTCATTAAGCGCATTTGGAAGTATACAATGTATAGGTACTCACCTCTAATGAATGATGACCTAAGATGATCCATGAACAGATGGAACTGGAGTCACTGTCTGGCCTTTAGCCTGGTCGTCTGTTGTGGGGTTGCGTCCACTCAATTTCGCTGTATAACGGCTATTGCTGGTACACGATTCCGCTGCTCTGCAGGCTGCCGGGGCGTCCCAACTAGCTGTCGGAGAAGGCGTTTCTCCGAGCAAGGCTACATAATCCATACTGCTTGCCTGTTGTAATTCCAGTAACAACATATATTAACTTGTGTTCACCTTGCCGCAAGGCCAGATCCACTGTTGAAGGTAGTGCTAACGTAGCCAAACGAACTGTGCGCCGCCGTCTTCTTGCACTGATGTCACAACGTTACATGGTGCAGTACATGTAGACTGCACATTTTAGGACGTATTATCATGTATTTTGATTTTGTTTTGTTTTGTTACAGATGTGGGTGTTTACTGTTTTTTTTCTGCACAAAAAGGGAATAAAAGAAAACAACAAAATATATTTTAAAAATTAAATTAAAAAAATTAAATTAAATTAAAATAAAAAGAATGAAATAAAAAAAGAAAATAATTAAAAATATAATTAAAAACACATTTTTTAAAAACTAAAATCCACAAATTTGTGGGGTCGCGTCGAATCACAAATGGGATGTTAAACCAAATAGAAATAAAGAGAAAGGCATTCCAACATCATTAATGACAGGAAATGTGATGGAAAGCTGGAGGCAGAGGATGAGAAGAATAGGTAATAGCGGCCAGGAAGTCCCCGGTGGTCACGGTGTAATAGGTGTTCAGTCAAAGTGTGGCCACCATTGTGACAATCTGATGTGGAGGTGCAAGAAAATTACAACCCCAGAATCATTATTTGTCTTTTTTTTTTGCTCCGATCCATCCATCCAACCATGTTTTTAAACATTACTAGATAAACGGTTTGAACACAGGAGTGTAGATATAATATTGTCAAACATCATCTTGTTCAGTCCTTTTAGAGAACGATTTTGGTTATCCCAAGCGTTTTTGCGTTTAAATGAGGCACTGGAATCCAGAATTTAATCATACTTCCGTTGACATGTTTTAGGGTAGTTAAATAATGAGGGGGAATTAATAATATGTTATTAAAAATTTAAAAACTGCTCATTATAAGCCCATTCTTGTTGTGGGAGTAGTCAGTACAAATAAACGGTAGCACCCCATTTAGGGCAGTTAATATGGCTGTAAAATGTTATGAGCTTACTGAAAAACAGAGTTTCGCCACGTGCAATCATTTGAAATGCGGTTAATTTTGATCAAATTAAACCTCGCTGAGCAATAATTAGCCCCGCACATACCGTTGGAGCAAATGTATCAAACAGAAAGAATCGCCCCTGAAATTGATGCTGTGATCAGAGGTTCCATTTACTGGAGGTGTTAAGCCTGCTGTCATGGGGGGGTTGGTGCAGGGGGTACATAGCGTAGGTGCAACACATTTGAAGCTTGTTGAAAAGTTGAGAGGCACTTGAATTCTCTCTCCTCTTTTTAAATGCTTTGACCGCTTTGGCAGCTGCTAAATCACTTTAATCACAGGTGAAATTGAATACTTCAAAATGATAAAATAGTTTTGCCCGGTTTTTGAAGGACAAAATAACTTTTAATCATTTGGCATGCACTTTATCTTCATAGTAGCCCCCCACCCCCACCCCCATTGGGAGTATGGATGGCACGAAGGAAGGAAGTAAAGATAAAATAGATGACAAGGGTGAGGAAATCTTCAATTCATTAATTGAGATGGAGAGCATAGCCATTATTTAACAAAAGGGATGAAAAGGTTGTTCAGGAATGAAACTTTTCTGGGGTGGAGGATTTATTGAAATATCCTTGACTACCCCATTTGACACTAACATAAATCAACAACCGATATTGTTATCCCTCATATACCACAGTGAACTGGGTCCAGACCTGATTATGGTAAGTGAATTTTCGCAAAGTAGGATTCCTTATTTATTAATCAAATGTTTTTTAGTTAGAGCAAAAAAGGCCTGTTTACACCTCATCATTAGAGCCCTCTAGACATGAAACAACACCCCTATAGTCACCTTTATAGTCACCAAAAAAGTGTTTGCCTAGTCTTTGTGTAACTTTTTCCTTTGCATGTTTGTCACACTTACGTGTTTCAGAGCATCAAACAAATTAAGATTAATTGAGATCTATCAGTCTGGAAAAGGTTAGAAAGCCATTCCTTTGGGACTCCAGCGAACCACAGTGAGAGCCATTGTCCACAAATGGCAAAAACGTGGAACAGTGTTGAACCTTCCCAGGAGTGTCTGGCCAACCAAAGTTACGCCAAGAGCGTAGCAACGAGTCATCGAAGAGGTCACAAAAGACCCCACAACATTCAAAGAACTGTAGGCCTCACTTGCCTCAGTTATGGTCAGTATTAATGACTCCACTATAAGAAAGACACTAGGCAAAAATGGCCTGCATGGCAGAGTTCCAAGATGAAAACAAAAGCAAAAAGAACAATTTTGCCAGAAAAGATCTTGAAGATCCCCAAGACCTTTAGGAAAATACAGACAAAATTTGAACTTTTTGGAAGGTGTGTGTCCCATTACATCATCATCATACCAACAGTAACATTTGGTGGCGGTAGTGTGATGGTCTGTTTTGCTGCCTCAGGACATGGAAGACTCGCTGTTATAAATGGAATCATGAATTCTGCTGTCAACCAAAAAATCCTGAAGGAGAATTTCCGGACATCTGTTCGTCACCTCAAGCTGACACAAACCGATCCAAAAACTGATCCAAAACACGGCAGCAATTCCACCTCTGAATGGCTAAAGAAAAACAAAATGAAGACTTTGGAGTGACCTAGTTAAAGTCCTGACCTGAATCCTATTGAGTTGCTGTGGCATGGCTTTAAAAAGGCGCTTCATGCAGGAAAATCCTCCAATGTGGCAGAATTACAACAATTCAGTAAAGATGTGTTGGCCAAAATTCCTCCACAGCGCTGTAAGAGACTCATTGCAAGTTATCACAAACGCTTGATTCCAGTTGTTGCTGCAAAGGGTGGCCCAACCAGTTATTATGTTTAAGGGGCAATCACTTTTTCACACAGGGCCAAGTAGGTTTCTTTTCTCCCTTAATAATAAAAGGTTTCATTTAAAAACTGCATTTTGTGTTCAGTTGTGTTGTCATTGACTAATATTTAAATTTGTTTGATGATCTGAAACATTCAAGTGTAATAATAATAATAATAATAATAATAATAATAATAATAATACAGTTTGTTTGCTGTTGCTTTTCAAAACACCCGAGGTCACCTTCAATGCAATAAAAGAAACACAATAAAACATACAAATAAAAATAGTAATACAAAGGGGAAACATGTGACAAACATGCAAAAAAAATTAAGAAATCAGGAAGTGGGCAAACACTTTTTCACACCACTGTAGCAGACAAAATAAAATAAGAATATGAGACATAATGTATGCCAGCTGACTTCGGGCCAGTCAATCGCAGGGCACATATAAACAAACAATCATTCACACTCACATTCATACCTATGGACAATTTAGAGTCGCTAATTAACCTAACATGCATGGTTTTGTGGGAGGAAACCGGCGTACCCGGAGAAAACCCATGCACGCACTGAGAGAACATGCAAACTCCACACAGAGATGCCCAGTGGAGATTCGAACCCAGATTTTCCCGATCTCCTGACTGTGTGGCCAACATGCTAACCACTTGGCCACTGCGTGGCCCTTCTTCTGAACTGGCCTCTACAATTTCCTCCTCAAACTCCTCAACTTGCGAGATAGATCACATCCCTACTCACTTGTTCAAAGATACTACCCCATTAGTCAACACAGCTCTTCTGAAGATAATCATGTCGCTAGTGACTACCACAATCATTCAAAGTGGCTGTAATCAAACCGCTTCTTAAAAAAACCTAACCTTGATCCACTACAGACCAGTATCCAACCTGCCATTTTTCTCCAAGATCCTAGAGAAAGCAGTTGCCAATCAGTTACACCATTTCCTTCAAAACAATGATCTACTTGAGGCCTTTCAGTCAGGATTTAGAATGAACCACAGTACAGAAACAGCACTTGTGAAAATCATGAACAACCTCCTCACCGTATCAGACAAAGTTCTCCTTTCAGTATTGGTTTTATTAGACCTTACAGCAGCACTCGACACAAAAATCCTAATTCTGTACAGCGATTAGAGCATGCCCTTGGCATTAAATGAACTGCATTAAAATGGTTTCAGCCCTATTTGTCAGATTGCCTGCAGTTTGTATCCATTAGTAATAAAGAATCCAGAAACATGAAAGTCAGTCATGGCATCCCACAGGGTTCTGTGCTAGGACATGTATTGTTAAGCCTTTATATGTTCCCCGTCGGCAATATCATTAGAAAACACTCAATTAACTTCCACTGCTATGCAGATGACACACAGCTGTGCTTGTCAATGAAACCTAACCAAACTAATCAGCTGCCCAAACTCCAGGCGTGTCTTATCAACATAAAGAGCCGGATGACCTCAAACTTTTTACTATTAAACTCCTAAGACTGAAATCATAGTCATTGGTCCCCAGCACCTCAGAGACAAGATTGCTAATGATATTACTGCTCTAGATGGTCTTGCACTCACCCCCCACAATACAGTCAGAAACTTTGGTCTTTAATCAGGACCTTTCTTTTAGTTCCCAAACACAAGTGTCAAAAACAGCATATTTCCATTTACGAAACATAAAGAAAATCAGAAAACTCCTGCCACTACCAGATGCAGAAAGAACTTGTTCATGCCTTTGTGACCTCCAGGTTGGATTACTGTAACTCTGTGTTAATAGGTTGCCCAAAGAAATCTTTGAAGAGCTTTGGTTAGTCCAAAATACTGCCATGCAAATCCAACCAGAACCAGAATCATATCTCACCCATATTAGTCTCACTACACTGGTTACGTGTCAAATTTAGAACTGAGTTTAAAATTCTCCTTCTTGCATATAAAGCACTACATGGCCAGGCACCAGTATATCTTAAAGAGCTCCTAGTACCCTATCAACCCAGTAGAACACTGCACTCCCAGAATTTACAATTACTTGCCACTTCTAGAATTTTTAGAAGTATAATGGGAGGCAGAGCATTCAGTTATCAGGCTCCTCTGTTGTCCGCGGAGCACCCTCCCTCTATTTAAAAGTCAACTCAAAACCTACCTCTTTGCTAAAGCATATAGTTAGAACTGACCCCTGATACGCTATCAGAGACACTCTTCTATGTTTCTTGGACTAAGATGAAGACTTCTGGCATGATCTATCATCTATCCCTCTACTCTATTTTTATATCTTAAACCCAAGCGGTCGAGACAGACGACTGCCCCACAGAGCCTGGGTTCTGTTCAAGGTTTCTTCCCCAGAGGGACGTTTTCCTTGCCTCCGTCGCCAAGTGCTTGCTCATGTGGGGTTTCAGTTGGTTCTCTGTTTTCATTTATGAATGTGACTTTCATGTGTAGAGCACCATGACATAACTGCTGTTTTGATTTGCCGCTATATAAATAATTGAAAACTGAATTGAATTAAATGCATCATCTGTCTTTTTGATTGGATGTTGATGTTTTGTGTTTTTGTATGTTTTGTTTTGTTTTTTCTGTAGGGGATTTGGGTTCCAGAGGGCGAAACAGTCAAGATACCCGTTGCCGTTAAAATCCTAAATGAAGCCACGGGACCAAAGGCCAACGTGGAATTTATGGACGTAAGTTTCTTCACAGTAAAAAAAAACTAACTAATTTGGGGTTTGTTTGTTTTTTTGTCCTGTACATTTGAAAGATAGAAATGTGATATTTTTTTCATATACATCCATCAGACACACGTCAGTAGGCACATTCCAGTGAGCACCAATACAGAAGGTGTGTCATAACATTGTGCCTTTCAAAGACAATAATGCTCAGTTGTCATTAAACAGTATAGTGGTACCTTGGTTTTTGCAACACCCTAGTTCCGTAGTATTCTGTTTTTGATGACAATTATATCTTAGTATTTATCATTTTTTTCTGCATGTAAAACTACGGTATTTTGGGGTATCTGCAATGGATTAATCGGACTTACATTGTTTCTCATAAGAGCCATGTGATTGGCTGGCGACCACTCCAGGGTGTACCCCGCCTCTCGCCCGAAGTCAGCTGGGATAGGCTCCAGCATGCCCCCGCGGTAAATACAACATCTAAAACTAACCTACATATTGAACCAAGCAGGTAGAATTTTTGCTTGAAAATATTTGCGTTATGTCACGTAAAACATCTTGAAAGCCAGACCAGAGTATCGAACGACACGTGAACAGAGCCTTAGACCCAACAGGCACCAAAACCAGATGTGGCCGTTGTGGCCCATCTGTACTGTACCCTCATATACTGCACAGATATACACACACATTCACCATATTCCTTTTTAAACCATTCACACATAATTCGAAAAGGAAAGTGAAAAAGATCAAACTTATTACCCAATGATGATGCAAAGCAGATGAAATGACTCTCATTAACACACATACACATCCTGGCACACGCGCACGGAGATCGACCCAATTGCACTTGTGTTTTACACTTACTTTGGCGGTCCGAGAGGACGAGTTGAAGCGTTAGCATTTCTGTTTTTGCCTTTGATGAATACGCCGTGTTTGTTATAATTCATGCTCAGTGTGCTTTGAGAGCTTGACTTGGCAACCAAAAGGGAGACAAAGCAGGCATCATGAGGGCATCGTAGGATACCCATATACCATATAAGTGCTTTTGTAAAAATAAAAAAAAAGGCTGAATATTTATATATAAAAAAATGTGCACTGCTGAAGTTGTGTTTTTCTTAAAGTAGGACAAATGACTGCAAGTTTTTCATTCATAAATATATACAGTAATGATGTTTGTCTTGTGGACACGTAGTTATTATTCAGGGCCAGCTATATATATACTGTATATATATATATATATATATATTATTAAACCATTCTAAACTTGTATGTATGTGCTCTAAAACCACACAGGACATTTTCACACATGCAGGAAATCGTAAATTCTAACGACTCACCTGCACATATCACAGCTGGCAGTGATCATAAACCCCCACCCAAAACACCCTTAACTTTATTATTAGCTAACTTTTTGCCATTTGCTGGTGGTCGTGGAATGTAATCCTAGTGAAAAGCCGGGACCTACTGCATATTACATTTTCTTCCTCAAATTTTGTTTCCATTTTTTTTACATTAGCACTTTAATCTGATTGCCATATTCTTATACAATAATTCCTCGCAACTTTGTGATTCACACGCACGTTTTTTCAAAAATATATTTGTTGTCTTGTGTTGGACAGCCTATTAGTCCATTTTTTTCCCCCAATTCCAGCATTTACAAGTATAAAAATGGCTAAATGAATTAAAATACACTATAAGACATTAAGAAGATGCAGTCAAAGGTGTGTGATGATATGTAGCACCCTTCAATGGTCACTTGGTGTCAGTAATGTTACATTGATGAGACAATAGCCACAGCAGAAAGTACTGTCCAAAACAGGAAGTAAAAAAAAAAACAAAAACACACACATCTATCAATGCTAATGTGTGTGAGTCTGTTATGTCTTATTTTCTCTTATTATGTTTACTATATTGGGTAATAAGAGTGTAAAGGTGATTGTAGGTGCCTTAATTCATGTCTAGAGGTCTCTAATAATGTCAAAATCTGTATCTAGAAGGTTGTAAACAGGTTTTCTTTGAAAATATTCCATTTATAATTATGGAATCCCGCTTTGCGGAAATTCACTTATCACATTCCGGTCCAGAACCTATTAACTGCGATAAATGGGGAATTACTGTATAGCTGTCACTTTTTTACAGACAAAAAAAATTCTAGTAACGTCTTTACTATTCTTGTAATTCCATGTCATAACGCAGTATCACAGCCAAGGCTATTACGGTATAATTGGAAAAAAACTCCAAATCAGACAAACGAAAAGATCCATTCACTCCGACAGGCAGTCTACTCTGCAGTCTTCTATTGATGCTTTCATTTCTCGCACCTGAGCGTGGATCTTATTATGGAAACCTTGTGATCCTTGTCGTATTAATCCTCAACTGTGGTATCGCTCCTGTTGGTGTGCACTGGAGCTTTACACAATGTACAGTATATCTGTCTGCCTGATACACACAAAAACACATTAACCTATGATGTGTATTGTACTACTAGTATATCTGTTACACTACTATCAGCCTAGTGATGAATAGTACATTAACCAATAACCCCTGCAGTGGGTGTGTGTGTGTGTGTGTGTGTGTGTGTGTGTGTGTGTGTGCTTGGTCCTTTCAAAATGTATTTGGTGGTTGAACACTATGTTTGTCCTTGCTGTATATCATGTACAGTAGTTATTTGAATAACGACATGCTTGTTTATATTTCATTCCATTTAATGATCTGAGTGCACATTCGTTCAAGTCAGTGCCATACTCGATGTACGTAAACAGTTTAACTTAACATTCTGTATTATAAGAATAAAGCATTTTCTTTTTGTTAATTCATTCATCATTTCAATCCAATTAATATTTAGAGTTTATGCATTGATGCATACAAAGTTAAAAACAAGATCAAACCAAATGCTTCATGAACAGAGATGCCTTATTTTGACTACTCAGTTGAACTCCATCAAGGTTAATCCTGACTTTTTTAAAATATGAAGTGCACTAAGTTATTTATAAGGCTGGAACATGTACAGTATATTTATGTTTATACTGGAATGAAACAGCTCCGAACCCTGCCTCCCGACTCTGAAACCCCGAACGTCACTTCCTGTCCTCCCCCCACTCAGTTCCCCTAGCACCGGAGCACATCTACAGCAACACACATGAGCATGAATCTTATGTATGTCTTAAATACCTTATTTTATTTTATTATGTCTACTATATTGAGTAATATTTGTTTGCTAGTTTAATTGATTAGGACAGTACATACAGTATTAATCAACATAATGAGCAAAAGCATCACAGTAAATATGCAAAAATTAGCTGCAATAGCTGAATCTGTTGTCCAAAGGCAGACACCATAAAACACAGACATTTGTAAATGACACCACATGTGAAAAACCATAAAACCATAAAAAGACGATAAAACAAATATACAATACATTTACAGACAACTACACCTGTATAACTTACAAGACCAGTTACAGTAAACGTTACAGTAAACATAGACCAGTTTGTTAGGCAATATAAATAGCCATCAGCTTAGAATGGACATTACCCATGAGCACAGGACTGGTTTGCCCTTGACTACCGTTTTAGTCTTCTTTAGTTTTCTTGAAGGCTGGGTAATTGTCACAGTTTCTAACATGAGCTGGTTTCCATGACTGTGTGCCTCTCATAGAAACAACCGCTGTATGTTACAGTCGTCCATGGTTAACGATCTAGTATTGGCTCGATTGGTAGTTTTCTTCTGTATGAAAACCTTTAATGGTTTAGGGGCAAGCCCATTCAAAACCTTAAAAACAAGAGAGACATCCAAGAACATCTGCTAGGTGTCCAAGTCTAACATATTACACGTACTACGAATATTACAATAATGAAACTGAAGAGGTTTTCTATCTAAAGGTTTCAATGCTTTCCTAAAGAGAGACTTGATCGGTTTTAGTGTGTTCTCCGTTGCATGTGACCAAGTTGTGTAGCAATAGGTTATTTGAGTGAAAATCATTGCATGCATACACTTTGCTGATTCAAAAGTCTGAAAAGGGCTTTCATTGAAATTTGACAAGTTGAATTTGATTGGTTTTTTTTGTAGTTGTTTACATGTTGCTGGTGAGTCAAAGACCACAACCAGATACTTAAACTTGTCCACCACATCTAAACATTCACCGATGACTAAAACAGGTGTCAGCTGTCTGTCGTGAAAAAAACATAGTTTTCTTAGTATTAAGATGTGAGCAGGAATTTTGGAGCAAATGGAACACTGGCACCATGGCTCCAGAAAGTATTGCAGCAGCTTCTTGTTTAGTTTTTGCATGAGTATACAACACTGTATCACCTGCATATAATTGTATTTTGGTAGTTAAACGCACGTATGGTAAGTGATTGACATAGAGACTGAATAGGATTGGGCCTAGTATTGAGCCTTGTGGAACTCCAGTCAGGCAAGAAAGATAAATTGACTGAAAATGTTCTATTTGTACAGCTTGCTTTCGATCTGCTAGATATGATAGCATCCAGCCAAGGGCACTTCTTGAAAAACGTAAATGAGTTAATTTTGAAAGAAGCACACGATGATGTAATCGTCGTGTAAAGGTGACTATAGGGGACGAGAGGGCTCTAATAATGTTAAAAACTGTATTTAGAAGGCCGTAAATACATTTTCTATGCTCTAACTACGAAAATATTACATTTCTGAATAAGGGATCACCCTGCGATTGGCTGCCGACCAGCCCAGGGTGTACCCTGCCTCTCGCCTGAAGTCAGCTGGGATAGGCTCCAGCATACCCCCGCGACCCTAATTAGAATAAGCGGCACAGAAAATGGATGGATGGATGGAATAAGCAATCCCACTTTGTGTAAATTCACTAATCACGGCCTGGTCTGAAACCAATTAACCGTGATAAACAAGGGATTAGTGTATTCCATTTTCTAATGTGCAAACACAATTCCCTCCCTTAGTGCACAGTAATGACACACTCTTGTTGGACTTACAGTATTTTTGCTCAGTTGATCTTTGTCTATTTACAATATTTCAGTTTAGGGCAAAGCAAACCAAGAGTCCTGCAGTGCACCTTGCAAAGCTACTTTGATGTTAAGGTTTTTAATCAAATCCTACATCTTCTGAGCATGCAACCTTGCTGCTGGCTTCAAGAGAACCTTGAGCCTTAAACAGAATAAGGACTCCTGTGATCTTTGACAGTTAAATCTATAATAAAAACAGGGAGACGTTTGTGCTAGTGAACTGGGTCTTTGAACCTGTACCTCTCCTCTTTTGACACTTGACTAGAAAAGGACGTTTGGCAATCATCCAGTTCATTTTCTACCGCTTTTCCGTTTCAGGTGAGCTGGAGAAAATCCCAGCTTGCCTTGGGCATGAGGCAGGATACACCTTGAACACATATAGACAAACAAGCATTCACACCAATGGACAATTTAGAATTTGTGGAACGTGAGAGGAAACCTGCAGACAACCCACGCAAGGACAAGAGTGTAACCCAGAACGTCCTCTCAGATGTGGTGACCAATAAATCAATAAACCAATAAATTGTGGGACACCAGTCAACCATTTACCTAAGGCTATAGCCACACGATATATTAGAGTTTAAACTTGCAAAACGTCATGTCACTATATTTTAAACCAGTAATGTTATGTTTGATGTTGCACAAAAAAAATTCGGCCTATCTTTTGTGGCGTGATTGTTGCGTCATCTGACAGGGACCAGCCAAAAACTGTTTTACCCGTCCACAGACATACATTGAAGCCAGAGTTTTTGAAAGTCTTCACCCTGCTGGGACACTTCCAAAAACTCGGCTTTTATAGACAAAAACCCAAATTTTCATGTGGATGAAAGGCCAAAATGCAATCACCTTTATGTTGAACAGAAATATCCAAAGCAGCTGATGGTTTGATGGTTTTGCCGCAGTCTAAAAATATAACTTAACAAGAAAACTAACAAATAAATAAATAAATAAGAATAACAAAAGCAAAAATTGAAAAGTTAGCAGTAATTTTCCAAGAATGCAGTCAAAATATTAAGAGAAAAAGTAATTCAACATAAAGAAGTAATTTTATGAGAATAACGTCATAATGTTATGAGGAAAAATAATGTAATTTTAGTGGAATAAAGCTGAAATATTACAGAAAAAAGGCTATTTTTTAAAAGTCATAATAACATGACAAACAGAACAACACAAAGTTGTATTTTTTTTAATACGTTACGGAAAAAAGTTATGTTACAAGAATAAAGTCAAAATATTATGGCAATAAAAATTCAAATAATGGGAAAATTAAAAACAAAACAATATAATGAATTCAAAATATTGACAGAAAGAAAGTTGAAATATTTGGAAAATTAAAATAACTTAAAAAATGGTGAAAAAAGAGCAAAGACTGAAGTTCCTACTAATAATAGACTTTTTCACCAATATCACAAAACTGAGATGCAGTTTTTTCTTGAAATATATATGACTTTGTAACATATCTACATGTGTTGCTTTGCTAAATGTCATAGTGGCCCTTGCATCCTTTCATTTTTTTATTGGCCCTCGGTGGACAAAGTTTGGACAGCCCTGCTGCAGAGAGACCGGGATAATGAATCGATCTCTTGAAAGAAGCTTGGACCTTGGAATCTCCCCAAGTTTCCTTTCTTCCACAACCCTGAGTATATCAAATTTTGTCTTCCAGGAGGCCCTGATCATGGCCAGCATGGAGCACCCTCACCTGGTGCGTTTGCTGGGTGTCTGCTTGAGTCCCACCATACAGCTGGTTACGCAACTGATGCCTCACGGGTGCCTCCTCGAGTACGTCTACGAGCATAAGGACAACATCGGATCCCAGCTGTTGCTCAACTGGTGTGTCCAGATTGCCAAGGTAAGTGTGGCTGGAGAGTGTTGCCTCATTATATGTACTGTGTATTTTCTGATTGTGGTCGTGTTTAGTTTGAGTCACAGAACGGTTCCGGTGATGAGTACTGTGCTCGGTTGGGTCGACTGTGTAGTCCGATGGGGTTTGGAGTATGTACTAATCAGTCAGTCTTGCTTTGTTTTATACATTTACATGAACAACAATAACCTGATTACGAACATTTTTCCAAACATTTCTATGATACAGTTGCTTGTTGGTCATTCCAGTTTGAGATATTTTGTTTATCAGAAAATTGAGAAAGGCTATTGTTTAATAATTCCTTTATTTTTGCTAAGACCAGAAAATTTCTGACGGACATGACCCAGGGCTTTGGTATCAAACAAAAGACATCCGATAGACGTCAGAACCTAGATAGAATTTAGGTTACGATGTTGATTAAATGTTTATTTCAAGGGTTGTTTTTTTTTGGGGGGGGGGCTGTGCGATTAAAAACATTTAAACAAGTAAATGGAAAAAAAAAATGGAAAAAACAGCAGTAATTTGACGAGAATAAAGATGGAATATTAGAAGAATAAAGTCATAATATTACATGCAAAAGTTTTAATTTTATAAGAATAAAGTTGCAATATAAGGAAAAAACATAACTATCAAAATGAAAATAAATAAATAATTAACAATAAAAATGAAATTCAATAAAAATTGAAGTTGAAATATTAACTAACTTAATTTTTCTAAAGTTGTCATATTAGGAGAAACAATATAAAACATAAAATCGTCAAAAAAGTTTTGAACATTTGGTTGCGAATAAGTTCTAATATTACGAGAATAACGTCAATGTACATTTTTGACAAAAGAAATGGAAAAAACAAGCAAAAAAACTGTAATTGAGAAGAAAAAGTTTATACTAATAATGCACTTTTTCACCTCCAGTATATCACAAAGGTGAGTTGCAGGCTGTTTTTCCTTTCAAAACTTCTTAGAATGCCGACATGTGTTTACAAAATGTAAACTATCAAAGTGGCCTGTTCATTCTTTCATTTTTTTTTTTAGCATGCGGCCATCGATGGAAAAAGTTTGGACACCTGTGAGTGTGGTTTAGGATTAGGCTTCGGGTTAGAGTGCAACCATCCCACACTTACTCGCTCTTGTTTTGACCAAAACTGTCACTCATCCCATATAAAATAATGTTTTGCAGAACAATTTGATCTGATTAGCAATTGCCTTTGATTGATGGCTGATGAAGTTGTTTTGCACAATAATGCACAGTAATGGAATATAAAGCAGGGACTTGCAAATAAATATGACCTACTGTAACCCGCCCTATTTCGCACCGCCCGCACTGGGGCCTGAACACAGGACCTTCGTAATGGGAGGCGAGAGCGCTGACCACACGGCCAAAAGCCCGGACTGTCGACCGCGTGTTCAGCGCAGCTCTTAAGGCAGAGGGAGTGAGGTTTACCAACATACACTTGCACAGCCTCACAGGCTGGCATCCGTTACACTATAATGGGTTGCAGTCAAGGATTTATTATCATTGATTAATATTTTCCACTACTTTCCACTGTGGTGAAATCAGAGGAAGGCCGATCTCTGCAAAATACTAACCCACCAAACTCTTTAACGCCCTACTCACATTTACAGGTAGAATGAGCCAGAATGTCAGAAAATTCAGGGTTTATTCCTGGATATAAAAACTGCATTCTCACAATTCAGACTGCATGGTGAGTACATTCTAAATATTAGGTCCCATTCCGGTATTGTCGACATGAATGTTTTGAAAAACATTCGAGGTGGATTTGAAGTGGAAAAATATTGGTATTCAAACTGCACTGAATTCTTTAAATATTCTTAATTCTTCAGCTGCCGCTTAAACATACTATGAAGCGTCATCTTATTCACATAATTACGTACTTCATACGCCAAGGGAAACAGGAGACAAGGTAACTCTACCAGCGGCCGCCGGCGTGGACAATGCATAGGTGCTGAAACCCAAGAAGCCCACTGAAACGTCACTTACCATTGACACGTCGGCAGTTGAAAAATCACGTCATGCCGTCAAGTAAAAATGGAGCCAAGCCTACGAATTAAAAATCCTGTCCCGACTGGTGCAAATTTTGAAACGTTTTCATTCTGGTTCTGCTTGAAGTGTGCTGATTCCTGTTTAGTGTGACGGGGGCTTAAGCTACCATCACACTCTCATCTACTGAACAGTACCACGCTACTATTCCACTACCTTTCATGCTGTGCAGCACAATTTTTACACAAATCAGTAATTGGCAAAAGTGCACACATCCATACATGAATAAATACTCTGTATTCCTGGTATGAACATGGAGAGCTATATCATTCATAAAGGGGAGATTATTATGTTTTATTTATCACTCTTTCCCTTTGTTTAAAGAGCACGTTTCCCTATTCTTAATAATGGCAGCTGCTTGTGGGAATGTAAAGAGCGGTCATGGGTCACTTATAATACCATACTATGCACATAATTTTAATATGTATCATACACATCGGAAAACTAAACCCCCAACTACTGTAAATCCATCCAGCCATCCACTTTCTATGCTGCTTACACTCATTAAAGTCGCGGGGGTATGCTGAAGTCTATCCTGTTCACACTCACATTCATACCTATGGACAATTTAGAGTCACCAATTAACCTACCATGCATGTTTTTGGAATGTGGGAAGAAACCAGAGTACCCGGAGAAAACCCACGCACGCACGTGGAGAACATGCAAACTCCATAAAGAGATGCCCGAGCGTGAGATTCAACCCAACTAATTCGACGCTGCCAAGTCTTCCAAGAAACTGTCCCTCCAGAGTGGTTCATTGTCTTTGTTGTGGACCCGTGAATCAATTCAACCCCACTATGTTCTGTTCTCTGGGCTCTTCCAAGTGATAGAACTTTACTGCCAGTGGTAAATCCCGGTGCTCTCCCTCTCTGTCACCAATGCCGTATCTTCATAATGATCTACCTCAAGAGATGTGCAGTACTAATGAGCAGATTTATCAGCGCTATGATGCATGCATGCTTTATTTCATTCAGTGTTATCTTATTATAGCTCCGTACGACAGCCTGTTATACAGCCATGTCATGTCTCGCTACTTTTCATGTTTGCCGACAGGGACTGGACTGGGACAGTACGTTTGCCGTATTCTCATCTAGCTGTGTTGTTGTTTTTTTTAGGCATATATTTTTTTCCTGGATTATATTGCCCTTATGGCGATATAATTTAAATATTTTCTGTCATCGCTGGGATTGTGTAAGCATGCCAACCTCATGTAACTCAACTCCAACAGTAAATCCCCTCAAGATTGTGCCATCCTTTTTTAATCTTTTTTGAGCTTTCACTTTAAATGCCTGATTTCCGGGGAGCTTTTGCTGTTGTAAAATTGCGAGAGAAAGTAAAAGTTGCGATAAATAGCTGCAATATTCCCTATGTGCAGTTATAACAGGGACATTTTAAGTAATGAACAAATATTTAAAAAAACGAGAAATGGTCCGCTTAGAATCGTTAGCTGTTATTTAGCGACAATAAATTGCACTTGTATTCCAAACAGAAAAGAATTCAAACTAAACCAGTGGTCCTCAGTTGTGAGACATGTAACGTGACAGTCCGCTTGTTGAGTTATAGAAAATGTTTGCCTGTAAGTATGTAATGCTTACTTTTAGAGCTGCAACAATTCATCAACGTTTAATCAATAATCCAATTAATCAACGAGTATTTTGTCCTCAATTAATGTTTTTTTGTTATTTAAAAATGTAAGTATGCTCTGATTTCAGCCTCTCAAATGTGACTATTTTTGGATTTCCTTAGTCATCCATGAGCTATTATCTTTGTGTTTTAGGCAAAACAAGATATTCACACACATCAGCTTTGACTTCGGACAACAGTGATGGACATTTTGCCTCTTTTCTGATAAGTTGTTCATATTGATTTGGTCTGTCGAGGGCCTAAACGATTACTTGATAAATCGAAACAGCAATCTTCAGATTAACTTAATTAAGAAAATAATCCTTAGTTGCAGCCCTAATTAATATGCATTATGCATAATCACCAGCACCTATATGGGATTTTCAGTGTAAATTAGCATCAAGCTAGTGCATTTTTTAAATGCTTTCCATTTATAATTTTCAGTGTAAAAGCCCTGCGGCTTATACAGTGATGCGGATAATTTATGATCACATACTAATCTCAGTGTCAAAAAAATCCTCTCTCACCAACGGGTTTTGAAAGGCTGAACTACAGTGTGATGAAGAGGACAGCACAGGCTCAAGGGCTAATGTGCGTCGAACGACGAAAGTGACACTGAGAGCGACAACGAAAGCGGGAGAGAGAGAGACTGACAAAGTGGGTGACAAAGAAATGATGAGGCTGTTAAATTCCGACACTGAAGAAGACGCAGGAGGAAGATGAACATAGGTAGTAGGCTACCAACTAGCCGTGTCACACGTACTGTTTTGCACTGTGTTGAAAACATTTATTTAATTATCCATCCATTCATTTTTCTATGCCGCTTATCCGAATTATGGTCGCGGTATGCTGGAACCTATCCCAGCTGACTGGGCTTTATCCCAGCTGCTTTTTTTCTCTATAAATTTAGTGGCTGCAGGTTATATTCAGGTGCACTCGATAGTTCAGAAATTACGGTATTTGTATCTTATGTACAGTAAATCAACAACCACTACGAAAGGTGGTGACATTTGTGTTGCACAGATGTTAAGAATTGATCTTTTACTTACCCTGGCCCTCTCGGCTGGCTGGCCTCTGCAGGCTCACTTATTGTTTCCTGTGTGCTTTGTTGAGCACCACCGCAGGTTGTCGCCATTCTGCATGTGTGCTTTGCAAATAGAAAGTGCTTGTCAGTCATTGACTTTTGTTTATGTTCCAACACATTTACCTCCGCTTTCATTGAGAACATTGAGCATGGTCTTTAGCTGTGTTTTTGGTTGATAAATGAGAGACAAGAAAACACGTCCGTCAAACAGAGTAGTGAGGACGCATTTCATGGGTTAGACAACTGACATATGTGTTGGAGCAGGATCAGGGACGAATTTGATTGGCGAAAATGATGACGATTGGCTGTTATTTGCGGGAAAGTTGCGGTGATTGGACAAAGTTGCGAGGCTGTGCATAATTTGCGACGAGTGAATGGGGTTGAATTTGTGAGAACTCATGTCACCGAGGTCTGAATAGTCAAGTCAACTTTCTGTGTGATTCCGTACGTTTTCGTTAGAATACTCACATATTAAGTGTTGTTTAATAGTACGACTATAAAGGATTTTTCTTTAACCTTTCTTCATGGTTCTTTGATCACAATGCTATCGGAGATATAGTCAATGATAACACAATTGGAACACAATTGAACTCTATCATCACTGAGGAACATCGAGGAAGAGCCCAGAATAAAAGTACACAAAGTCTATATAGCAATTGCCCCGCCCCTCAAGAAAGAGAAAGCGAAAGTTAAGCTTGTGTGTGAGAGCGAAGTTGTGTCCCAGTATATTTTCATGAGTCATATCTACTGTAAGTGTTGCACAACTCTGTTTGTGTTATGTGAGTGTGTGTCAAGAAAGCCTTCTATGAGAAGCTGGAAGACTACAAATGCACTGAACTAATAGACTGAATCTAAAAGGCTTTTTATCTTGCTGCCCTGAACAAATTGTCATGGTACTAATGTTCTGAGCCAAAACAGTCCCAAGTGTGTGCATCAGATGATGATTTCTTTAAAAAGCAGAAAAGGCCAGCAGGCTTGGTTCTTACTTCATGCGCACCTCCATCCTCCCACTAACAAAATCAGCTCACTCCCATTCTCATCTGAACATGTCTGTTGCCCCACTTTTGTCTCCATGTTTGTTTATTTCAGTGACTACTCTGCTCTTTTTTTTCCATTTGTCTCTGAGCATTAGGCAAGGAGACTACACTGTGAATCAATTAAGTGTCTTATGTTGTAGTGAACATTGGTGTGTCTCTGTTTTTTTGTCCTTAATGAGGCACGAAGCTTCATCATATGGACTGCTGTGATAAGCCAGCCAACTGCCAACTATTGCACGCAATCTTTTTTTTTTTTAAACACAGTGCTGAGGCACTTTTTGTGAATGTTGAAATATGTCCAGTAGTCCATTTCATCATTTTGTTTGCATATTCAAGCCATGATTTTTGTGGCGTTTCCATATTTGATGTCTTCGCCCGCCTACTGAGATATGACCAACCAAAACTGTAGTTATGAACCGTTTAGTCTCTAAAATCTCCTCTCGATCATATGAGACCCACAGCTTGCAGAAATAACTTCAGAATGATATGCTTTCATTTTTGTGCATTTCTGTGTTCGTTGGACCTTTTGGAACAAGTGAATAAAAAAAACTGAAGCAATTTTTCCAATAGGAAATACTGTAAATCCAATTAGACACCCAGAAATACTAACAAAAAATACATTTGAAAGAGAATTATAGTTTTACATCCTGAAAACAATGCAAAATAGTTATAAATGACAATTTAACATCACTTTTATTGAAGACTTTTGTTGGTGAAGATGGTGAGGAACGGTTAGGGTTGAGGGGAAGGGACGCCATCTTCACACTTTGCGATGAGTTTTTCTTGAATTCAATAGTGTTCCTCACCTTTGCAACATTCTTTGGCCACATGGCGGGTTACTTAGCAGTTGCACTCAATAAAAAATGCTCGGACGGTGAATCAGCGGCGCGCAATATGTGTGAACACTTGATTCCGCAGAATGATACGATGCACGGCAAACAAACTAGTTTGTTACGCACAATACTTTACAGTAACCGAGACAGTGTTTGAAAACCAGAGAAAAAAAACAAAGTTTGACTATATCGGTGTTTTTTTCAGTTTTTTTTCCTCCCGTGCTGTCAGCGTTGCAGATATCTGTGCTGACATCCACCTTTGTTATGTCAAACCTTTGCCACATGTTTGCTTCCCTCACTTGTCATCACAGGGCAGGATCACGCAATAATTTTATATTTATTTCCCAACAGACATGTCAGCGCTCCTCTTTGCAAGCATAGATCTATATGTGCACCTGTTGATTTGTGCCGCTGTGTAGGCCATAGCCTGGAAAAGTAGGCTCTCAGAAAGGCATGTGTGATTGCTGTAAGAACTGAAATAAACGTCAGGTGTAGAAGTTATCTATTAGTCTCACTTTTCCGTCTCGTAGCAACTATAGTGCGTTCAAGGACCGCCAAACAAAGTGCGAAATTTCAACGACTGATGAAAAAACATTGTGAAGCAAAAACATTTGTCCAACAGTGACGTACATGTATGCTGTACAGTTTACCGGTATTATCACCCAATTTAGGATGAATGAGATTTATACACAATTTTTGCAGACAAAAATTAAAATATAGATGTTTTTGACCAAAAATCTGCAAATTTGCGGGACTGTTAATTCTGAATCACAAATGTACGGGGTTGGTGCCATTAACACTGAGATTTTTCATGAGCATTTATTGTAATTACTTTCATTATTTTTCTATTTTTGGGGGGGAGGTATTGAAAACTATCTCTTAATAATAATAATAATAATAATAATAATAATAATAATAATAATAATAACAGCACATTCTGAAAATATAATTTAACAAGAAAAAAGCTTTTAAAAGCCCAATGACCACAGAAAAAAAATTGAAAAATCAGTAATTTTACAAGAATAAAATTTTAAAAATGGGGATAAAGTCATAATTACAACAAAAAACAGGAGAAATGAAAAAAAACAGAATAAAGTCAAAATGTTAAGAGAAAAAAAAGTTGTATTCTAACGAGGAACGATTTTACAGGTATAAACTCGTAATATTATGGGGGAAAATAATGTCATTTTTGTAGCATAGAATTGAAATATTGACACAAAAAATGTTTTAAAAAAAGGCATTTTGTTATTTATTATTTATTATGAGAAACACACAAAACAAAATAAAGTTGTAATTTTTGGAAAATTTGGTTGGAGAAAAGGTTATAATATCATGGGGAAAAAGTCACAATTTTACGAGATTAAACTCGTAACATGAGGAAAAGTTATGTCATTTGTGTAGCATAGAGTTGAAAATTAAGAATTATTTTTTTTAATTAATATGAAATGTATTATTCATTATGAGAAACAGAAAATAAAATAAACTTGTAATTTTTGGAAAATTAGTTGGGGAAAAGGCTATATTTTGGGAATAAAGTCAAAATATTATAGGAATAAAGTCATAATATAATGAAAAAAAATGTATGAAGATTATTTAAGAAGGAAGTGGAAATATTGGGGGAAAAAAACAACAGCAAAAATTGAGAAAAAATAGTAAAGACCAAAGTTCACACTAATGTGCCTGTCCACCAGTTTTTTCTTGAACAATATATAACTTCTTAGCATACATGTTTCATTTTCAGATTGTGGCTCTTGGTGGAAAAACACCCCTGGTTTAGATGGATTGTAATGATTGAATGTTCTTCCCAGGGTTCTTGCATATTTACAGTATAACTGGCCTCTGCCATTGCTTGTGCTGGGATGAGTTCATAAATGTGCATTTAATTGACTCGTGGCTTGATTGTGTTCATGCGCCTCTTACACAGATGAATACCGATGTGACGGTGTTAGTACAGATCTATATGCGAGTATCTGAAAACATAAAATGATATCTTTTCAAAATGTGAAGCTCTTTTTTTTTTAACTCCCCTGTGATGCTCTGTTGAATGGTCGCAGCTCAAGGTTGTTTTGGAGTGCATCGCCTAACACTTGAAACCAAACTGTTGGAAACAGGGCCTGTTCATTTTGCCTGATTGAAAGGTCGATTTGGCAAGTTGAAATATGTTTTTTTTTTCTTTCAACGAAGACATCAAAAAATTGCAAACACACTCCCCGTTCCTCCATCCAGGCACGTACACAGCGTCACATCCCAAAGCTCAGAGGGGGAAGCTGTACAATATTTATTCTCACTTCCAGACCTCAGCCTCCCCTATCCACTATCACCTGCAGCATGCCAGCTGTACATTGTATCAGATGTACTGTACATGTTCACATTCATGCACTCCTTGTATTCAAGAGACATACTGCAGGTATTATTTACTGAACCTCGGGGGACAAAACAAACTCATGATAACACTTGGTGGAGAGAAGTGGAGCTAGTGCATGGAAGAAGTAAGCCTATAGTACTGGTAGTTGAACATAATTGGCATTTGGTCAAATTTTCTTGAGCTATGGGGTGTTAATAATGGTTAATTAGCGGGAAAGTCACAACGCATGTTTCAATGTCTGCTTGCAAGTTATGTCTGCCATATGAACATAGATGGAAATTTAGACAGCTCAGATTTGCCTTCCTTGGAAAGACAGTCTGCTTCTTCCAACAGACGTCAATAGAGACAGCTTACTGTGCGGTCTGTTTGTCCAGCAAATTTCCTCTTTCATGGATTGCATTTTCATAAAATCAGTGATTTATACTTGTGTTCTAATGTGCTCTACCGCTGCTTGATACAAGGTGCATCTTGTGTCTTGTATATTTAGTCCACTCACATATTGAGCTTAGCAGTGTTATATCAGATACCTCTAAAAATGCATATTACAGTAGATATAGGACTGTAATCCCTTTGTAGAAGATGTGGATAGCGACCTGTAGCTTGCTACACTTTAATCCGCGTATTCCCAGTTAAAGCCTAATGTAACCACGTACAGTGGATGTTCGTGAGAGAGATGTGTTTCAATTCAGACAACCTGAGGCAATCTCTATGCTGCCTCACTGGAAGGAACAAACAAAGTGGGCTGCCTACACCTCACCACGAGAAAGCGGGTGGCTCAGCATTGAGGGTGCAGTCCTGTCTCCGGAGGAAAATAGAACAGCTGTAAATAGCTGCTTTCTTATGGTCGTCAACCTTCGTCAGTGACTGATTTATAACCTGAGCTGTGAGCTGCTGTAATCCAGACACCCAACGTGAAACCAATGCGATTAAGAATGTCACATAACCAGAATATCTTTTCTCTCCAGTTATGTTAGATGTATGTGAATCAACATAAATAGATATAGGTTCACAAGAGACAAGAAAAGTTTGTTGTTCTGTGAAGGACAGAGACAGTGAGGGGCAGACTCACATGCCTAGACACCCAATGCTATTTGAATCAGGTGATAAGCATGTGGAGGACTTGTTTTTGGAGACAAGAAACAAGAGGCCTCTAGCCTCAAGCAGATAATCATAGCAATCTTAGCAGAAATACATACAATAGTGCATGATTATAACTATAATCATATTTTCCTGACAAGGCTATTCTGAAATACGCCAGTGAACAAGTGTATAATTCCGAGAAGGTTTGGTTTTGGGAAGGTTGTCATGTGGTCAGGTGAGACCAAAGTGGAGCTCTTTGGACTCGCCACGCTTGGAGAAAGAGAAATGCTAACTCTACCTGATACACCAAAAGATAAATGTGTGATTATGTGATCAATACAGTCAAACCACGGGTTTTCCAATGCCGACGTTTTTGTATGATTCGGTTTTCATTATTTCATTATTTCATTTCAATATTGCGCATAACAAAATAGTCCATTTGCCCTGGACTCTATCGTTCTGTGAAATCAAGTGTGCGAACAAAGCACCCTGTTGCCAGTGTTGCTGACTCACTTGGTGCCGCCAAAAAACAATTCCAGTGCCAGAAATTTGATAAAGAAGGTGAGAAAGTATTTAATTCAAGAAATACAGTAAATGCATCGCATTCTTTTTCCTCATAATGACAATTAAAACCATTCATTCCTTGACCTAGTTGTTGTTGTGGCCTGTAAATGTGGTTTTCTTATTCCTGCCCTCAGAAACGAGGAGTGACATTTATGTTTATCAGAACGGGTTTGAACAGGCACTTCCAAGACAAGGTCATGTTGATGGTGGACGATTTGGATTTGCCACCTGGTCCCAAATGTGTCTGCGGGGGCCTGGCAACACCACCATACTGGCAGTAGCAACAGAACAGTGATAACTTGCTACAACACATGTCTGGATCACACAATCTACGTCTGAACCAAACACATAACCCATCAAATCCTTTTGTGCACTCCGGCATTCATCTTTTCTCTTTTTTGGTCTTCATTTCCTCTGCCAAGGAGGTTATGTTTTCATCAGCTTTGTCTTTTATTACTGGCATACATTTGCTAGTATCCCAGCTGAGATGTTTATTTTTGTAGCAAACTCAACATTTACATGTATTATCCATTGCTTAAAAAGGAGAGCTCAAGGGTACACTTTTACACTTGACTGTTTGTTTAAAAGGAACGTTTAAAAGGTCACAGCAAAAAAGACACTGGATGCATGAAAATAATCCTTCAAAGTGATTCCTAGAACCAACTGGGGGACAGTTGGATGTGGGGAATCTGAAAGAGAATCACATGGGGTGCTTTGGAATACAAAGGGCAGCCCCCAGAGAGTGATAGGCTCCAAGTACACAGGCTGAAAGGTGATTGGACAAGAGAGTGACATCACAATCGTGAATGCAAGGTTTTTGACAGTGTGGGAAAATCTAAAGTAGCAGGTCAATCTCGCTCAAGAGAGACAGGAATTCCCACCAGGGAGACTCGGAAGGAAGGAATCTTTCTCATTGAACTTTCAGCAAAGCTTCATTATACAGGGAAGGTTGTTTTTAGTTTGACCTTATGCTTCATGTTTCAAACCTCCATGTGAGCAACATCCCTGCAGAAATGTATTAGGCAAGATGTGCTGATTAGTTATTAAATGACACTAAGTACTATAATAAGGAAATACCTTATTATTGTAAGTCGCATTTATTTAGACATTTACGTCACAAAATTCAAGACCAATGACAGACATTTAATCTGGAAAGGAAACTTATTCATCTACACAAAAGCACACAGAACAACAGGCTTAATAGAGGAGGCTAATTAGGAGGAGAATTAGGAGGCCAAATAGGCTAAATTAACATCACAAGTCAGCGGGTCCAACAAGCAAGTTAAGCCTTGTTTACGCTTGCACACATTCAGCAGTGGTGCGCAATTTTGCGTCCCAATGAATAAATTGCTCGTAAACTGGTGTGAAGTATGTGGAAACTGTGCGGGGCTGTGTGCAAGTGTGAAAAGAAAATTTTGACATTTTCAAAATTTGTAGCATGCATAATTTCTGTGAACGCACCACATCCTATGCGTAAACAATGCGGGCGGTGTATATCAAAGTGTATCTCAACGTGTCTCATCACTGGGTTAACATTTCCACCATCTCCTGGAGCAAGTCGGGGGGTGATTCTCAAGTCATTTCTGTAGCCTCTTGGATTTTCCTTGTGAATTTCTTTTCGTGATCATAATTGATCATAATTGATTGAAATGTGATCATAATTCTGAAAGTGATGTCTTCCAGCCAGCAAATCCCTCTCCCACACTGTCCGTGCCTCTTTTTTGTAGTTTATTGCCTTCTTCCCGGTCTTCTCATTCTGCAGTTGCGAGGGAATATAGACTTTTTTGCTTGAGCTTATTCTTTGGAGTTTAATATTTTGTAGGTCACCTTTCAAATAGAGGAAATAATGAAGCTAGGGGTGATGCTTGCTATTGCGTGGCATCACGCAGGAACAAAATAATGCCACGACTGCTTCACAGATGCGGGAAGTGGTGGTGACAATGCATACCGATGAGGGAGCAATGCGCATTGCACTAGACGTAAACAGTGCAGTGCTTGACAAAGTGTAAATAAGTAGTGTGGGAGTGTGGTCATTCCATGCCAATGCGCACCATTTTCGTGCCAAGTGCGTAATTTCTGCGGAAATAGTAAATAGTACGGAAACTACACTTTTCAAGTGTGCCATAAATAAATTGCACGCTTTGCCACGCAAATTGTAACTGTAAACATCGCTTTACTGGTCAGCAAGTACGCCAAGCTCCGGATCTCATTCCACATCACTGAATGGCAGGAGCAGCATATCGTTGTCACAAGCCTCAGTTTGTTCTATTGTGATCTTTCTGAGCAATAAACTTTGACCCATATAATTTGCTGCTTAAACAGGCTGCCATCGAAATAAAACCTCATGACTAGCTTATGTAACATTCATATTGGAGTTTGCCAAATGAATGTGCCTTACGGGATACCGTAGGGTTGTGTGAACTAAGTATTGCAAGACTTGGTGTTGGGTGTGTGACCCAAGATGACTGAATAAACAAGCAATGCTGGGAGTGGTCCACATCTTTATTAGTACTACAAGATTCAATGTAACAAAGGTAAAATACAACAGTTTGTTAAGCGCAATATTTTATTGCTGTGACTATGACTGTGTAGGAGAACCAAGGAAAACATTTTGCTGCAAATTTATATTGAAAACAAAATCATATGAAAACTGGGGCGTTCCAAAACTGAGATTAGACTGTAGTTTGTAATTCCAAATTGTTGATGACTGTGTCAATTTGAACAACAGAACATCCTGTGTGCTGTAGGTTTGCTAATGTTGGCTGCATTTGGCATGCATCAGAGAGAATAAATGTATATACGGCGGGTCTCCCCCTCACAGTTGCTGCTTACCCAGTCTGCTCACATACAAATGTTTCATATCCAAGCTGTCCCCAAGCGTCATTATCCAAATTCATTCTGACATGGTAGTTCAAAATGAAATGAAAGCATACTGCTTTCATCAGTATTGTGTAATCCTTTCTGTTTCTCCTCCACGTTGGTCTGATTTGTCCCACCTCATTCCTCAAACAATTATTCACCCTCTCCCGTGCCCACTGATATCTTTTTATATCCAAAGCATTCATTAAGCATGAGCTACATCAGGCAAATGTTGCACTGGTGCCACACACCTCCAATAAGGCACACTGTTATTCATGATATAATCATACAGAAACATCTACGAAATCTGAAACAAGTCAACAGAAATCGATCATACGCTTGGTGGTGAGTTTTCAAGGCTTTTGTTAGTTATTATTGTTATTATTATTACACTTGAATTGCTTATTCACTCGAATTGCTCTCATAGAGGCCTTCACAATACACACACTCACTTTCCATGAAACACACACACTCACATAGCACAATCAGAGTTGCGCAACAGTTACATGTGATTGACGGAAAAAGTACTAGAAGAGGCAGACACACAATAGCTGCATTCTCACTCACGCAAGTGTAACTATGGCTTCTACACAGGCTTAATTTAAACTTTCACTTTCTTGAGGTGCGCGGCAACTACCATATGCGCTCTGTGTACTTTCATTCTGAGCTCTCTTCATCCATCTTCCTTGACAATGTAGAGTCCAGTGCTGTAACCAAATATATTGCTATTAGTTTTTTAATACAGTTTAAAATGTTGTGATCTTTGATTACTTCTCTGATAGCAATGTGGTCCCAAAAATCATGACCAGATCTGGAACCAATTAACCACGATAAACGAGGGATTGATGAGGGATAGGTGTGCAGTAACAGTACCTTTACAGTCATCCCTCGTTTACCATGGTTAATTGGTTCTAGACCCGACCGTGATAAGCGAATTTCCGTGAAGCAGGATTCAATATTAATGAACGGAATATTTTCATAGTTAGAGGATAGAAATCTTCTTTATGACTTTTTAAATACAGTTTTTACTATTATTGGAGCACTGTAGACATGAACTAACACTCCTATAGTCACATTTACACTAGGGATGCTCCGGTCGATCGGCCACCCATCAGTATTGACCGATTTCCATGAAAAAGCATGTGATCAGCATACGCCGATAACAGATAACAAAAGCCGATCACCCATGGTTCGTACTATTGCAGCCTGTAGCGATCCCTGCATGCAGTGCAGTGTAGTGTCTTGGGTGGCGTCCTACTCCCACATTCCTTCACACTGTGCAGGGGGTGCCAAAACGAAAACAAACATGCTGTGTGGAACTCACCTACCAACACGTGCAATGAAAAATATCTACAGTTGTTAAAAAACGTTTTTGTTTATATGGCATTTGAAGACTAAACACAGTATGGTGAGTTTTCAAGGCTCACGGTGTGATCAACAGTCAAACGGCAGCTGACGCAGCCAAAACACTGGACAGCACGCACATACAGTACAGTATATGTGCGTGACAGTCAGAAGGCTTAACAAATAACCCGAAAAAAAATTGCATTTTTCGGATCAGATGATCGGTGTTTGTCAGTGCTGGAAAACACCGGGTTTGCCAACTGCTGCTCTCTCACTTGGAGCGCACGTATGTGCTACCTGGAAGTCCAGCTAGGGCCCCACCAATATACTCGTACACATCCAAGTACACTCGTACACATCCGAAGTCTCCTTAAAGAAGCCATATAGTGTGTGTTAAGGTAATGTAATGGAAAGTAATGTCTCATTGATGTAACATTACTGGTGCCTAGTGACCAGAATATTATATACGACTTGTCTTTCAATGTTTTTGACTAATAATAGACCATAGTGGGCCGCACGGTGGTCTAGTGGTTAGCATGTTGGCCACACAGTCACAGTCAGGAGATCCTCTAATGGGTTTTCTCCGGGTACTCCGGTTTCCTCCCACATTCCAAAAACATGCATGTTAGGTTAATTGGCGACTCTAAATTGTCCGTAGGTATCAACATAAGTGTGAATTGTCTATATGTGCCTGAGATTGGCTGGCAACCCCGCCTGTCACCCTAATGCGGATAAGCGGCATAGAAAATACATAGTCAACCAGAAAACAGCAATCGTTTATTAATTAATAAAAAAAATTGTAAACGCGATAGAGCAGGGAGTGATGTTGGAACCGCAACGTACGACTGTATATACCCTTACCAGCCACAATGTTAGATTAAATTGTAATTCAACTCACAACAAGAGCAGTCCCATAAAAATTCCTATCTCTTAGGGTGAATCCAGCCACCCTACGGAGGAAACTAATTTCAGCCGCTTGTATCCGTGATCTTGTTCTTTCGGTCACGACCCAAAGCTCTCCTTTTTCCAAAAAAAAATGTTAGTAACTTTTAAATTTCCAGGCTCATATCTCATACTATGCTAAAACCCTTGACCCCCAACTGCATATAAAAAATACAATAAATCAAACCGTCAATAAATTTGGTAAGACAAAAAATTAGCTTGTTTGTTTCACCATAAAGACTGGAGGTCTCCCCAGCAGAGTACACGCTCACTGAGAGTGTTCAATCTCATTAGAAGTGTTTCCTCATGAATCACGTACCATCGGGGATGAATCGCTTGATTATACATTTTGGTGAGCGTGCTGCTTGAGCGTCTTGACAGCTTCCTCTGTGTATTTATTTTCTTGTCAGAATTAACTGCAGTGGGAAGTGCCAGGTGGTGAAGAATGGGCGCCACCTCGCCACTCTCTCCTCCTATTGATTTGATCTCCAGCCCTTCGTCATTCACCGCCTCATCCGTCTTCACAAAACACATTGGAGGAAAATATTGTTTAGCCTGGTTTTGTTCCTCGTGACTCTGTGCAATAAGCATAAATAACCATGACAGTAGGTCACAGCACTTTTCTGAGAGAGCGTCTTTTAAATGGGGGGCTGAGCACAAAGTATCCAAAGTACCTGGCGCAGTGTTTTTCTCCAGTTTCTTTCTTTCATGTACAGTACAGTGCTGTAGAAAAGTCTTAGGCCATGACTAGCTTTGTGGTTTTAATGCTGTTACATGTTCGTATTCAACAAAAGGCAACCCTGCACAAAAGGTATGGGGCAATAGTGTGCTTTTCGAGGGGGGGAAATTTTGTTTTTACACTTTTATAACATCCAGGTAAAAATGTGATGCACGATTCAGAGCTGCAATATTTCTTCTTTGTCTGCTATGTGGTGTGGCTATACTTGATCCCCGTGGATTGAAAGGCAGTGTTCATCTGGAGGTGTGATCTCCAGCTGGCTCAAGCCTGCGGATTGTGTTGTTTTTCCTTTTAGGTTACATGAAACATAATGTCCACATGTATTCCTGGCTCCTACTTTTCTGCAATTATCAACCTTTGAATGGCACATATTATTATCATATCCTTATGAATGTGTCCTTTAAAAAAATGGAATACAAATATAAAAAAAAAGGAAATACATCAAGTCACATTGCAGTTCTGCACATTAACACCTTACCCCCTCAATTTCAGTGTGCATGGAAATGAAAAGTCACAGGATGCCAGGACATCCATCTTCAGTCCGCTGCTTAATTGTCTCAAAAATGAAAGTGACTACTGAGTGTGACGTATTTACCCCATAAATTCTGAAAATGCATTTTTAAATGCCTTTGTGAACTTGAGACATTGGCCATTCTTTAGAAATGCTCCTTTTTTTCTTTCTTACCAAAAAAAAAAAAAATCGCTCAATAACAATTCATAAGCAAAATGTGTGTTTAACAATTCATTTAGTTAAAAAACGATGTTTGAAAAGTCAGTTTCTAAAAATTCAGCTCATAAAATTTCACAAAAAAATGTTGAAAATAAAGTGAAAATAATTTTGTTGTTTCAAAACTCACACATACACTTACGGTTTTTGTGAGACCCGTGTCACATGACTCACCTGATTGCCGATCTCTGACACGCAATTGATTGATTCAGTCTTAAGTTCCCGTAAGTCGATATGTGAATTTTGAAACACAGAATTTATTTCCACTGAATTTGTTTTACTCTGAAATTTTATAATTGGAATTTTAAAACACCTTATTTTAGCAAATATATTTTATTTTTATATTTTTATTTTATTTTTAAACTGAATTTCAACACTCATGCATTTAGTTTTAGTTGTAGTAGATAACATTTTCAGCATAATCATGTAAAAAAAAAAAAAAAATCAGCTCACAAATTAAAACGCAAAATGAATCTCCTCTTTTTCATTCTAAAGCATTTTTTTTTTTTTACTGTGCTTGTAAGTCTTCGGCCACTGCTGGCTTTGTTGGCATTTCTCAGTAGTAGTAAGTAGTGAGATATAGCCCTGCGCATGTTTCACGCATTTTGACCCTTAAATATGCTTTGCTGCTCTCAGGTACGCATTTTGTTGCATTTTGCTGCTTTCATTTTCCCTGTTCAGTCAAAAATTCTTGATCTGCGTTGACCGTTAAGGCTGTGATTGGTCGGCTTATAGTACATTTTTTCCTGTGTGTATGCCACTCATTCAGAGGGCCGACAGCCCGCCTCTGCGAACGCCTTCTCCTTCGATTTCGAATCCACTGACTGACATCGATTAGTTCCGTCTGTTTTCAAAAAACCCACCACTCCCCCACTTCAAGTTGTACAGTGTATGCCGAGTTAGACTTTTGCACAATACTTTAAAGGGAGAATCCCTGACACATTGTCTGAGTGTATGGAGTTCCTGTAAATTCGAAGCATCAGATGACAAAAAACATGTCTGACAGACATATTACTGTCAGAAAAACAGTATCTATCTTCGGACAGACCAGCAGCAAAGATCAAGAGTGACAATGTCGGTCTATTGATAATCTGTCTGTTTCTACGCACGGTGGGTTTGTCGACTTCGGTGACACAGAGAGAATTATCTCTGCAGTGACATTTGGAGCAGTCCCCAGAGGATTAATTCCCCCGACACAGGTGATCTACCGACTTTTTCCTCGAGCAGAACCGTGATATACCTTGAGACAGTTGTGTTTTGGCCGCTGCAGGGGATGAGAGATTAACCGTGGAGACATTTGCTTATTAATTTAAATTTACTCACACATGTTTTGCTGAATTCTAAGTAAAAAACCATGCTTGTCATGGAAGACATTTGGCATGATAGCTGTGGATGCTCTCGGTACATGTTGGTGACTTTACAGGACACAGGAGACCCACTTAACAATATATCATATTTAGAGATGCTCAATATTGGCTTTCTTACCCATATGCAATGTATGATATACAGTATATATATGATATATAGATATATTGTCCAGCACTTCATTACTGATACTGATATATGCAGCCTTAATTAAAGCAGTAAGTCAAACCTGTTCCCTGTGCATGATGACCTCTGCCAAGGATGCCCTCTGTCAACGATTCTGTTCGTAACTTTTGTGGACATATTTGCTAGGCGCAGCCAAGGCGTCAAGGGGGTCCAGTTTGGGGGCTGTAGGATCTTTTCTGTGGTATTCGCAGATGATGTGGCCTCATCAGGCTGTGATCTTCAGTATTTACTGGGGTGGTTTGCAACTGAGTGTGAAGCTACTGAGATGAGACTCAACACTTCCAAATCTGAATCCATGGTTCTCGGTTGTAAAAGGGTGGATTTCACCCTTCGAGTTGGGAGTGAGGTCTTTCCCCAGGTGGAGGAGGCCAAGTGACTTTTGTGCAAACGTGCTTCCATGTCTTCATACATCGGTACGGTTATATCTGCATGCTGTATGCTGAGTGAGACCACATGTTTGCTCCCTCGAGAGAACAAAATGTGTTGGTGTGATGTAGCTTTAGTAATGTAATCTCACTTCTTAGGCTATGCCTGCTCAACTCCCCCCACCACCAGCACTCCGCCTGCATCCATAATTCCTTCAATTCAAGTAAATCCAATTTGTTCCCAAAAAGACTTTGTTTTTCTTCCCTGTCACCACTCCAAAGGAAGTGGGTCCAGTTATTCTTCATCCAATCTGCAATAGTTTCACTTTTCAGATCTTGTTAGCTTGCTTCTTCTTCCCATACTCTTGTTTTAATGCACAATAGACATTATCAATACCAATGTATAATGTAAAATTGGAAGCATTAACGTTAGCGTGACCAAACATCCTGTTTTCACATCCTGTCCCGGCCGTTGTGTTAGAAAGTGATGAAAATGTACTGGTTTTCATTGTTTTTCATTAAATAAAGGGCATTAAATAGAGCAGAATTAGGGCACAGGATCACTGAGTGGCTGCTGTGTCTGTGTTTTTTTTTTGGGGTGGGTAGGGGGAGGGGGGGTGTTGCCAAAAAGCCGCAAAGAGCCAAAGGACTAGCAAAGCATATGCACAGGGTTGATCCTCTGACGCTTGCCGAGTGAAGTCCCATAATATTTAGGAAGTGGTGCACAACAGTGGTTACAATTCTTTCTACTTTTGATGGCACATTTTTCCCAAAATATTGGTTACATTCCAAAATTTAACAACCATTTGACCTCAGGTTCTCTGTTTCTTCCTTTGGAATTTGTGTTCTTGGGTATACAGTAGATAGTGCAGTCATCCCTCGCAATGTTGCGGTTCAATTATTGCTTCCTAACTATACAGTAGACGCCCCTACAACGTAAATAATCCGTTCCGAGAACCTTTATGTTACAGGGTTTTTATGTTATACGAAGTGTAAAATACATGTAAATAGCCTAATCCGTTCCAAGATCTTCCCAAACTCACACCTTTAACGCTTCAAAATATTCAAAGTCCACCAAATATGGTGGGAAAATATAAGAAAACGTTAGCATAAACATAGTACAGTAACATTCCAATATAAAATAAGGTAATACATAAGATTACTGTAAAATTAATAAACCTGAAAAACAAAAACAATCTTACCGTTCACGAGATGTCTTGATCAGGAGCACGCAAGTGGAGGCAGGAAGGAGGAGGAGGAGGAGGAGCAGGACTAGCCTTGAAGAGTCTAAGAGTCAGCTGGTCTCAGAAACACACGCACCACACGGTAATGCTGTGTGCAAAATTTTTATTTGTAACTTAACTTAATTGTTTAAATTAGTATATGAGCGACTACGAAGATGAAGGAGGTTGAAGGGAGAAGCCTGTCTCTCACACTGAACTTGCATCGACTTGAGGAATAAATAAATTTGATTGAAAAAAAAAAAACTTGCACCGGCTTGACGCTTTACGTTATGTGGAATTTCTTCCGTAATACAAAGCAAAAACTTTACATAAATTCTTTACGTTCAGTGGAATTTACGTAAAAGGAGGTTATGTTATGCGAGGTACTACTGTATTGCTTTTTTTTCAGAAATTAATTAATAAATGATTGCTGTTTCGTCATAGTCTGTGGTATATTATTAGTCAAAACACATTGAAATACAAGTGACATGTAGTATTCTGGTCACTAGGAAGCAGTAATGACACAAAACATTGAGACATTACCTTAACACTGCATGAGGTCATTAAATCAGCCATGGCATGTTCGACAGGATAGAGTGAAAAAAGTTCTCCTCCCATCCCGTGTGGAAGTGGAACATTTTTAGTTTCTTAAGTTTATAACAAATAAATTAGAGGCTAACTGGTTAGCTCACTAGCTAGTGGCCGCCTCGAGTCCCTCGAGCATAAGATATGTAATGGGGTGAAAACAATGAATAATAGGAGTGCAAAGGTGGCTATAGGGGTGTTATTTCATGTATACAGGGCTCTAATAATGTTAAAAACTGTATTTAGAAAGTCATGAACAGGTTTTCTATGCTGTAACTACAAAAATATTCAGTTTATTAACATTAATCCTATGTTGCGGAAATTCTTTTAACGCTGTTGGGTCTGGAGCCAGGACGCACGGTCGTTAGCTTGTTGGCCACAAAGCCAGGAGATTGGAAAGACCTGGGTTCGAATCTCCACTTGGGCATCTGTGTGGAGTTTGCATGTTCTTCCCGTGCGCATGTTAGGTTAATTGGCGAATGAATTATTGTATATGTGATTGCATATATGCAACTGGCTGGCGAACAGTCCAGTACCCTGCCTCTAGCCCAAAGTCAGCTGGGATAGTTATACACCCGATAAGCAGCATAGAAAATGGATGGATGGAGGGTCTGGTCTAATTAACCGCTGTAAACAGGGAGCAACTGTATTTTGTAAAACGGTCGTCCTTCCCCACATCATGGTTTGAATTTTGTGGTTTCACTCTATCATGTTTTTCAAACATTCATTAATAAATCATGCTGTTTGTGGTTGCATACTGCATATTATTAATGAAAAAATGCATACAGTATTTAAGCAAACATTGTATATTTTTTTGCCTAAATTCAGCATTGTCAAGCATAAAAATGGCTAAATGAACTAAAATACAAATATAAACCCTTAAGAAGATGATTCAAATTGTGAATGTACTATTCTACATTGGTCACTAGGTGTCAGTAAGTGTTGGGTGAAACAAGCACCAGACTTGATGGGCGGAACAGGTCACCCCGCTTTACACTGCTATAAAAACAGTTCCTTTCCCAATTTTATTATTATTAAGTTTGCATTTTGTTTGATGCTGAACATCAAGAGTGACTTTATATTTTTGAGTACATGGGCTGTTATGACGGTTTTCAAGTATGTTTGTTTTATGACTCAAACATAGTTCATGTTTGTTGCTACATTTATTGGCAAACATGAACCCGGGGGCAATTTAATCTAAATTGAGAAATATCAAGTTTATTCTCTGGCTGTTGACCATTTTAGGTAGATTATAATTTGTAATTAAAGTATTAGCAGGGACGCCATAAGACTAGATGGGTTTTTGATTTGTTCATAAATAAAAGTAACTGAAATGGGTTTCTTGTTCCCATGGATTCTGTTTTAATTGAAAATCCTTCTCTGGGTTGATGCTTATGGATGCTGTTGGGTTTGAAGTTTGACAATAAAAAGGGCTTTTCCACAGCTGGTTTGTTGATTGATGAGAACATGTAGGAAAATAACAGTGTGGTAGTAATGATGATTACAACAATAATTATGAAGAACCTAATGGGGTCTTGATGGTGGTAGCGCATTACAGTGATGAGGACGGCAAAGACAGACGGTGATGTTGAACAAGAGTCAGTCTTGCGTGCGTTTATTTGTGCAGGTCACTGCCGGTACATGTTGATGCTTTCGTGAATGGATATTGCATATAAATGAATTCAATTAAAGCAAATGTACGTGTGCTTGTGTGTTGCAGGGGATGATGTATCTGGAGGAGCGTAGGCTGGTCCACAGGGATCTGGCAGCTCGCAATGTCCTGGTGAAATCTCCCAACCATATCAAGATCACCGACTTTGGCTTGGCCCGCCTGCTCGATGTTAATGAGAAGGAATATAATGCAGACGGAGGCAAGGTAAATTGCAGTTAAACATTTGTCATTTATGAAAGGTAATCTAAACATAACTTGTGTCATATTTAAACCCACTAAGTATCCCCACATGGTGGAAGGATGATAACCTTAGGAGGCATTTTATAAGCAGTCTTAGCTGTGTTCATGGTTTTCCAGTTTGGTTTAAAACGGACTGATAATGCAACCGAGTGTTTGGTCCACATCACCTTGAGCAGAAGTGAACCAGTCGGTACTGGAGTTTAAAAACAGACAGGCGGAAACCACTCAGACACATCCTTCCATCTACGGGAGTGTGGCTTTCAGCACACCCCGAGCTTATGTAAGGGGTGCACTTCACATTCAGCAAAATATAGCAAAATATATTATGAAAGAACAAGTGTTCAACAACCTAAGGTCAATTTGACCTCTTCTTTAGTGCAGTTGGATTTCACAGAAAGATTCATAGTACTATATAATTCCCGCCTTTTGCAAATCCACTTCATGTAACAAGGACACAGACCAGTGTTAACCTGACCGCAAAAAACACAGAGAAACATTAGCAGTTACTTCTAAGATGAATAGATACAAAGCAAACTCACAATGTAATCAAAGCACAGTCAAACCTCGGTTTTTGAACGCACCGGTTTTTGTATGATTAGTTTTTCTACTAAAAAATTTGCCTGTCTCGGTGATTGGACAATATTGCGCGTAACAAACTAGTCCGTATGCCCTGTATCATTTTGCTAAATTTGAGTGCACAAACAAAGCTAATTGACTCATTGCTCGTGCATTTTTTATTGAGTTGCGATTTGATAAAGAGAGTGACAAACGTAAGGCCAAGCTTCCAAAAAATAGGTGAACAATTCTAAACAAAAATGAATAAAATGAAGGATTCACAAGCAAACATATGACCAAATAAATTCACGGAACGCTAAAGAAGCATAGATTTATTTAAGTGTTTCCTGGAAAAACGAGTTTTCAACAAACCTCATAGATGGTGGAAGAAAATTCCACATAATTGGTGCTTAAAATTATAAATGCAGTGTGACTTGTTTTATTTTGTGGCTGTTCTGCTAGCTAGATTGCAAGCCGAGATGGGAGGACGGTAGCGGCCCGTAGGTGGAAAGAGGAACAAGGAGGTCAGAAAAGCAGCGAGAAGCGAGGTCATGTTGCACCTTGTAGCTAATCAGCAACAGCTTGTAATTGGATTCTGGCTTTTACAGGCAGCAGAGACATGGAAGCAAGTCCGCTAAGTCGGTTACATTACTGAATTGAGATTAGTATAGTGCGGTTCATAAGCATGTTATGACATCAATGCTCTTTTAGTTTCAGAAATATTTAGAACATGTGAGAGGCTTCAGCTGACACACGGCTACTGTTAGTGGTGCTACTTGTGATAGTATATTTACTACACGGGCTCCACACTATAGAGACTTAATGACTCTGTAATTAGTAACTTTGGTGTTTGGCCTCAAAGGCTCATTGAGATGCACTATTAATGTATTGTAGTGATTGGAATTTGGGTTATTTAAAGGGAGATGGTTCTTTTGCCTTGGCTCCCGAGCTGTATTTTTCGGCTCCCAAACCACTCCTCAAAATTTGTTTGTTTTTTTGCTGGTTGATTTCTTACAAAAATATGTGTAAAATGAATCTCTAATATAAAAATATAATTACAGTGGAACGTTGGTTACCCTCATTAATTCATTCTAGAAGGTCTGAGTCTACATTTCATAATGTAGATCTAATGAATCCCCAAATATAAATTCAAATGTGCAAAACAAAGCAGTCTTTAGCGAAGCTTTTGCTTCCTGATGCTCATTTTCCTCACATTTTGACCAATCGCGTGCCTCTTTAACATAAAAAAGACGAGAAAAAAACAGCTCATTCACTTCTAAGTGCCGTTTCGTTCCCGATCAACACATCACTAATGTATTGCATTTTCTGTACTATACTTTTTGTTTGTAACTACAGCGACATAAGAGTAGTTCAATATGAATGATTATTCACTTTCTGTGCCAAAGACACTTTTACTCTACCGTGTGAGGCTGTTTGAGAGTATTTGCCTCTGCAGCACACTTTCTTTTCTGTAGTTAAACTCCATCATCTCCATCAAAACAGACAATCCCTGGTGACTATTGTATGATTGAAGTCATAAGTCATTGTTCTTCTTGACAGATGCCCATTAAGTGGATGGCCCTGGAGTGTATTCACTACCGGAAGTTTACGCATCAGAGTGATGTTTGGAGTTATGGTGAGATTGCATTAATGTGTTAATTATTCGGGTTCTTTTTTTTAATCACTGGATTGCTTCAAAACACAAGGTTTGATTTGTAGACTGAAACCAAAGAGAATAATTCTGGAGAATAAATAATTAGAAAAATTGCTCACATTTGCTTTTGTTGATTCTTTACTTTTCTAATTATATTTTCATTTCCAGGAGTAACAATATGGGAGCTCATGACCTTTGGAGGGAAACCATATGATGGAATTTCAACCAGAGATATTCCAGACCTACTGGAGAAAGGGGAGCGCCTCCCACAGCCGCCCATCTGCACCATTGATGTCTATATGGTGTTAGTCAAATGTATGTAGTAATCACGGATGCATCACAATGCATTAACACCACAAACAACTACAGGGATGCAACTCTCCCTTGATTAAAACCTTTTGATGAAAGTTATTCCACCTGAATTGTCTGTAACCCCGCCACCAACAAGTTGGCTCCATCGAATGGCCGCCCTTATCCTGGCATCGCGGCAAAGTAAACCTCTGATTTCGTGCCAGTGTTGCCTCAGCCTCCAGGCTGTTGTGCTCGCAGTCACCTTGGTTCTTGGTGACACCTTGAACCAGCAGCCACCTGGCAAGCACGCATGCACTCACAGCAGGATGAGGTCACTGTCACCTGTCTGTTGTGTGACTCTCTTTGTGTCACGACACACAACTGCATAAAACACACTAGAAATGTAGAAATGTACTTCCACATGATAAGCTCAGGCCGCTACTCTTGAAAGCTTGAAACTGGAAAAGCGAAGCACAAAGCAAGAAAGGTGGTCATTTAAAAAAATAAAAGATAGCTTATAAAAATATTTCTGTCTATGTGTAAAGATACACCTTCCTTATATAATCCCTTGTCTTTGTCTCGTTGTAGAAATGGATCACGTCATCACTGGTCTCTGGACACAAATGAAAGAGCTCCCATTCCAGTCATAAAGCAGTATTTATCTTTTAGATTGGCAAATGTGATTTCAAAAGCTACTCCATTTGAAAATATTCCTAGTGTCTGGAATATGGAACAAGGAAAATTATATTCTTGGAATTTCCATGAACAGAAAATCAGGGTGGAATTAAGTGCTAGAGGTCCTCGACATAGTTTATTCTCAGCTCACTCACATTATTTCACTCAAATCAAAACTATATCCAAAGCATTTCATATATATTTTACAGAATTAAAACCATGTATATCACTTCTACATCAAGAGCATGGAAATGATCACTTCTCGGAAAAACAATATATTTTTTATCAGACATTTTCCCATAATCAGTCATGTCTATGGAAACTTCACACAATCGTCTTGTATTTGTTCCAGGCTGGATGATCGATGCAGATAGCCGACCCAAGTTCAGAGAGCTGGCAGCAGAGTTCACAAGGATGGCCCGTGATCCACAGAGATACCTCGTCATTCAGGTACGCCAGTCAGGATCAGAAAGTATTGCTTTAGTCAGCTGAGAGGCAAAACGTCTTATTTAGACTCGGTAGGACAGCTCTTGTCCGAGTAGAGTCAGACTAAATAGTGTAAATAACTAACTAGTCTAAATAGTCTAAATAACATGTTTCTCCTGTCATCCAGACTTTATTGGTTCACGCTCAGATACTAGTCTGACTAGAAGCACAAAGTAGGAAAGGTGATCATTTTTAAAATAAAAGATAGGACTGACTGACTAGAGTCAGACTAGAGCAATCCTATCTAGTCTTTGAGCTTAAACCAAGTCAGACTAGAGCTGCCATATCTAGTCCTTGAGCATGAACCGAGTCAGACTAAAGTTGTCTGATCTAATCTTTGAGAATTAACCGATTAAACAAGCTGTCCAATGTAGTCTTTGAGCACCGTTTCAGCACTCGGTAGGACAGCTTTAGTCTGACTAGATAGGACAGTCTAGTCAGACTAGAACTGACCTACCTAGTCTTTGAGCATGAACTGATGAGAGTCTAAATGTCTCTTAAGACAACATGAACAGTGCGGTTGTGATCGATTCAATGCCCTAAGAATATGTATTGTGATATGACATTTGACCACCACTACCTTAAGTGTGATGGAGAGAGCAATGGTTCATTTGGGTAACTCCTATGATCATTTGTTGTACCTCATTAAAAATCAGTGAGGTTGCCGTTGTATGATACAATAATCGTTGAACGTTCAGCAGAGCGCTGACAAGGAACATGTACGTAAAATAAAGACACAACCCAGACCCACAAACATGTATGCCGGTACGCATAAAAGAATCATGACGGGGTTGCAAACATAGTGAGCCCCCTAGACACTTTTGAAGATGCGTTTGTACAAACCCTGCTTCGCGTAACTGCTTGCTCACCTTCTGATAGATTTCGCTATTGCGATACTTTCTACCGTTAATACTGTAAAAGACATAATGTCCCTGTCTTTCACCACACTAACGAGGTGGCTTTTTCCCCCTCGCTCCAAAAGTGGGGGGTTTTGCGTATTGTCATGTTTACAAGTAGTTCCTGCCAAAGACACAATATTTCTTTCGAATAGAACATGCGCAGAACACAAATTAATGTTCCTTTTGATCGGGATATCCCAATAGGCGTATACATGACCCGGTTTTCGGGTTAGAAAAGGAGTAACTCAAGGGTTATATTCAGGTTTTTAAAAGCCGGAATATGAGCATATTCCAGGTTTTCCAAAAGGGTTATTGGTGTTTACATGGCCGTGCGCAACCGGGTTATTGCTAACATTCCGGTTATGATAGAAACGTAGCCAGTGATGACGAAGAAACATATCTATGCTTGAGCCACAGCAATTTGCAAGGGCACAAGGGCAGTGTGGAGTCATTCATTTCATCTCTTCAAGGTTGGCAGGTTATGATCGAGACCTGTACCGGCCACCCTTCATGCATCAAGCCACGCCTCAACTGATCCCCCACTAATGCAGGAACCTGCATTTCAGAGCTACTGTATGTGATATAGGCTTCTGTGTTGTTGCGGCTAATACTGTACATAACAGACGACATCATTGAGGGCATTCAACTCACACAATAATATTCCTTCCATGTTAACTCACTTTAGAGAGGTTGACGTCATCTCCGTGCACTGCCATGAATATCTATGAAGGAAATGAAAAAGTAAACCGTACTTGGAGCTGTGGGCATCCACCACAGTCAATAATTGACTTCTCTAATATTTTTTTTTCTTCCGTTAAACATTGTCCGGGAATTAATTTAATGTTAATGAAAGACCCTTGGATTCCCTGTAACTCTGCAAAAAAGAGCACTTCACATAGGAAACATTTTTCAGTGAAAGATGGGAAGGAGTATTAATACATATTGTGTTTTTATGCAGTACATATTCAGTTTGTGTCTACAAATAGTAACATTTCAATGTAAGACATTTCCTTTGGTATTATGAAAGGAAAGGCGGCATTTTAACCCATTTATGCCATTTTGTATCATTTTTTTTCTCAGGGGGATGACCGTATGAAGCTGCCCAGCCCCAGCGATAGCAAGTTCTTCCAGAGTCTCCTGGATGAAGAGGAGTTGGAAGACCTGATGGATGCTGAGGAGTATGTGATGCCCCACACCCTCAATGCCCCACCTTTGACGTACACTTCACAAACACGCTTGGACCCCAGCAAGGTATTTTCTCTTGCAGAGTCTCCTAAATCTTCAGCTTTAAACCAAAGGGATTTTCATAGACATGGAAGGGACATAAAATGAATGTGTGTGAAAAGTCCAATTTGGCACTGGAATCAAATAATATCTACACCAGTGATTCTCAACTGATGGGTGAGCCATTTTCAGTGGGTGGCAGGTCTTTGCCTGACCTGATATCTATGAATGCATCTTGCGCTCTTATTTGTGCTATTCACTTGCTACGCCGCCGCGAGATGTGTGCCACGTTTAAGGGCGACCTCGTGCAGCTTGAGCCAGAGGTGAAGAACATCAAATGGGGTTTTCCGACACACAGCTGTAGATATCTGCTGCAGAAGAGCATGCCATAAAGTGAGACACTCGAGAGACTATTTAGGTACACCTGTAAAATCCAATACAAGGGTGTCAAGAATTCTCTCATAACAAAAATTATATTCCGTTTAAATTGATACTACCAAGAGGTATTCATTTATTAATATATGCAGTATTGGTAAAACTACACAAACGTCAGCCATCGTTTTGAAAAAGTGTGTTCTGTAACTTTGAGCATCATTCTGTTTCGTGGTCTTGATTCTGGTGATTATTTTTTATGGAAATACAGAGATGAAAGAGGAAGGAGGAGGAGAGGTGTAAATGACGACTGAGCAGGAGTGATGTAGTCAATATAGCAACAGAGGAATGAGAGCACAGCGTGAGCACTGCAGCTTCATCTAATAGCTGCAGGCGAACCACTAGTACAAATCCCTGCATGTGAGCAAGAACCCATTAAATATATTTTTCACATATCACAGTTTGGCCAGTATCACCTTCTCTTGATGCGGACTACCCGATAAACTTGCTTTTTAAAGGACTTTGTTCTTATGATACAGAAGGGGGAGTGTTTTGGGTGACTGGGATGTTGAAAAACAATATTTAATGGGGATATTTTATCTGGCTATACGTTATCTTATAATATTTAATTACAATCTATGAACATTAATTTCTTGCTTTTGTAGTAACCTGAGCTTTATTTGGACTTTCTATCTCTTGATATTGTTCATTTATCTCAAATTCCTCCACCTTTCCGCTTTCCTCTTTTCAATTCCAAACCAGATCGGCTACCAGGACCCGAATTTTATTCGGCAAGACACGCTAGCCACCCTCCCCAGAGTTCCCCCTGTGACTGGAGCCTGCATTGTGTCCCAAGATCCGGCCTTGGGAGGACAGAGTGGTGGTGGATTTGTCCGTGCCAAACATGAGGATCCGCGGTGTAATGGCACCCTGAGGAAACAGGCCTCTCCGAGATCAAGTGTCCTTGTGGCTGGCTCAGCCCTCACTGCAGGACAAGGTAGTGGCACCCAAAACATGAAGAGGATGGAGCGGATGATAATAATCTCAAAGTCGTAACATCTTAACAGTCCTGCCTTCAGCATTTAGAATGAAGGTGATGGTATTTTTAAGTCAGGATGTCTTTCTTTTCATTCTGATAGGTGGGCGAGAGGACTGCAGTGGGCAGCGTTACAGCACCGACCCAACGGCTTTCCTGGCAGAACGAGGAAGCAAAGGAGAGAAGGAACAGGACACGTACTCAACTGCCAAGAAGAGTTCAGGTTACTTTGACGTTATTAGCAAACACAGTCAGCTGGACGGACGATATATACAGTATATAGAGTGTAGAATCATCCCTGTGTGAGACGCAGCAGCTTTAGAAAAACTAAGAAATAATAGTTTTTAGGGTAAATTGAGCGATATGTTTTTCCTACTGTGAAAGACCAGTTTGTCTATTATTGCTGCTTTTTAGCGGAGGTTACCCCGCATGTCTAAATTAGTATAAAATAGTTTTGTTTTGCATGTATATTAGTGTGGAAGCCTTTATTTTCATACCTACATAGTCCATGCGGTGCAGTTACATTGTGTGTTCCCCATGTCTTATTTTTGGTTGCACCGTGAGTGAAGGAGGCGGAGGGTTTGATGACCTCTTGTTGGTTCGTGTGTGTAGATAGACATACACATTTATATTTATAAATATATACAATATACAAATATTTATATTTAACCAGACCATCTCCAATTTTGATTGTCGGAGAGCATGCCAAAATGCATGAACACTGTGATTAAAAAATATACACTATTTTGACTAAAGACTAAAACAAATGTTAATTGCTTTTCAAACAAAGTTGGAGAAAATAAACATTTTGCGGTTGTGTCTTAGATTTATCCAGTTATAATTCTAAAATATAATTATTATAAATGAATAAAATAAAATACAAAATACTAACACTCAATCGAAATGTAATATTTTTGTCCCTGTTAAGTCAGATGTTTAGATAAATCTCTTGTGTTGGATCTTTTATCAAAAATATGCAGCTGTAATTAATATAGTGTTTGCCGAGAGTATGAGTCACCTTGTTACCATTATTTATATGCAGCATAATGCGAGTCTAACAAATTATTGATGCCACATCCTGCTAGTTGCCATTCTGAGGACTCTAATGAGCGTCTCTCTCACCTACAGCAAAGATTAACTGAGGCTTAGAAGATAGATCTAAAGCAATATATATCCTCTTTCTGTTTGCAGACTACATCAACCCTGTAGAGGAAAACCCTTTCATTACACGTCGGAGGAATGGTGAAGCCCATGCAGTGGTTGATGGAGCAGGCTGCCACACTCTGCATATGACAGGAGCTGCTTCTGCTTCTGCGGCTACCGCCGCTGCAGCTGCCTCCAATAGCCACTGCAGCCACAGGAACGATGAGTATGTCAACGAGCCACTTTACCTGAATACCTTTCTTAACCCCGGAGACAAGAACGCATTAGCTTCTGCGGTTTCCTTCTCTCTCCCGGGGACCTCCGCTGCCCAGACAGTATCACAGACAGTCAACAAATCAACGTCGAGCCACGCAGCCGCCTCCTCCGGATATGTGCTTGCCCCCGCTCACCTCCCACACCCGTACCCATCACACACCCTGCATCCGGGGCATTCGGGACATGCGATGCACTCAGGCATTACAGGTGGCACCATCATGTTTGATAAGAAAAGCAAGAAGGCCACTTTTGACAATCCCGAATACTGGCAGCACAGTCTCCCCCCGAAAACATCTCTGCACAATCCGGAGTACCTGCAGGACTGCAGCACACGCTTCTTTTACCGACAGAATGGACGCATTCGCCCTGCTGTTGCCGAAAACCAGGAATACTTGTCCGAGGCGGCTATGAAAGCCGGTAATGTGTTACCGCCCCCTCCCTACAGACAGAGGAACACTGTGGTGTAGTCACCCACCTGTAGCACATGAAAAAGAGGGGGGAAAGTAGAGGAGAATGAACCTGGAGCTACCCTCGCATCGCCAAACAGTGTTTCTCAAACTCCTTGCACCCTGTGTGGACTTCTCTTTGTGATTTCATTTTGACTGTAAGACTGAGCCACACACAACTCATCCAGCCCTTTTCTAACCACAATCCATAGGGTTTCTTTGTCTTCAGAAGTGACACGTCCAGACATTAGGATAGTAGCACCAGTGAAACAGTATTTAAACCTTGATTAATATAGCAGGAACCGTACCAAGACAGTGGATAGCCCAAAGAGAGGATTATTGCCATGAATTTACATATATTATACTTTTTCTGAATACTACCCAGTTGAACTCGCTCACGGCTGCAAGTGCACGTTGGCATTGCTTGTGTGTAGCGCGAGAAACTGATGCAAGCCCGCAGAGTTATGTCGTGACTCGGCGGCAAAAAGTTGCAGTCATGGTAAAGAGCCCAGATGTTTCAAACCCACGCACTTCTTTCACATGTTGTTGCGCCAGTCACGGAATTGAAATATTTATCACATGCCGCTCATATCATTCTTTTACACGTGTGCCGCCAGCCTTGACACACCTGTGTAATTACCAAACATGAATTCATGTAAGTAAATACATTCACCTTGTCAGATAAACCCTCTGCCAGTTGAAATGTATTCTGCAAGGGAAGCACTGTTAACCTTCAGACGGAAGACACTGTCTGTACAGTATATAAAGGCACAGGTCCAGTGCACAGAAAGGGTCGTCACTGAATAAATGTCACAGCAGTTTTATGGAACCTGGTAGAAAGTGTAAATGTGAATGTTGCTTGTATGTTTTGTTACATTTGTTGTCAATCCAGTCTGATAAACAGAACCGTTAGCATCGTTAACACCTTTAACCGCACCTTTGTGCCGACTTAGGCTGGATTTACACTACAGGTCAGTTGAAAAAGAATTTACATTTTGCACTGTTGGATCTTAAGGAGGTTCTAAATGCAAAAAGAAGAAATGGGAGTAAGACATTTTTTTTTGGAGTAATGAATTTATTGCAAACAAGCATTAAAGTGAAATAGGCTGTTCATCAGCAGGTCAAAGGTTTAAGACTACAGCCTTTTCAATCCAAAAATGTGGATTCAATGTCATTTTCTGTAAGGCACTCACACTGTTATGATCTCTTGATGGCAAGGGCAAAATGCTTTCTCTCTTTGAACGTGGGTCGGATTGTTGAGCTGCATAAGCAAGGCCTCTCACAGCACGCCGTTCCTTGTGAGGTTGGGCGCAAGACATTCATTTTGGGAATGGTGATGGTTGAATTCATCTTGAAAATGCACACAAATCACACCAGAGCGCATCGTGTAACCCAATTCACAATTCTGCATGTCCAAAAAGGAGTAGGACAAAGCAAAGCTCATTTAATCCTACCCCTCATCCGTTTCACATCAGTTGCAACACATTTGTTCAGTGTACAACCAACTTAATTATGGTGATAAATTCATAATAGCTGATGAAATAGTTGACAAAGAGACACAGTTTGATGATGAGTGAATACAGACAATGTACTCACCAGAAATGAAGGGTCAGTTGCCAATGTAAGACTGGTTAGACATAGCATTGTATGTGCACAGCGGTTCAGGTCTCTTCTTCCTTGTACTTTAGAAACATCAACTGCTTGTACTGTTTCTTGAAATCGCTCATTTTAGTGCATCGTTTGAGTTCCTTCCTCAATCCGTTCCACAACTTGATTCCACACACAGAAATGCTGAAGGTTTTTAATGTATAAGTCTTTTAGGTTTCATTTTTCCCTTTCATTTCTCCTCTTTTGTTGAGAAGAATTGATGTACGTTTTTGGGTAACATGTTGTTGTTTGCTTTATGCATCATTTTAGCTGTTTGAAAGTTTACCAGATCAGCAAATTTTAATAATTGTGATTTGAGGTATAAAGGGTTTGTATGTTCTCTATAAGCGGCATTATCCTAACTGACCTTTTTGTAGCACAGTTAGTGAGTGAAGTGTACTTTTGTAGTTGTTACCCCATACCTCCACACAATAAGTTAGATATGATAATATCGGTGAACAGTAGAGAGTATGGAGTGATTTTTGGTCTAGAACAAACTTTGCTTTATTCAGTATCAAGGTATTTCTTGCCACTGTATGTTTGTGAGATTTCCAGTTCGTATTATTATCTATTATGACCTCGACAAATGTATTTCCGCTTACCCTGTCAATGTCTATGCCATCAATTTGTATTTGTGTATCCTTTTTGCACTTACCAAATAGCATTTTTAGTTTTACTTAGGTTTAGGGATAGCCTATTATTATCAAACCATCTTTAGTATGTTAATACCTCTGTGATTTTTTTCATTAGTTCCTGTGTGCTATCTCCACAGCAGTTTCAAGTCCTTTGTGACTTTACAGATCGTTTATGTATAGATTGGACAGTTTTGATCCCCCTATTGAGCCCTGGGGTATTTAAAATCTTTACAAAGATCCTGAGGGTTATGGAACAAAAAGGTCAAGTGGTAGCCACAAAAAAATATCGTCGGATCCAACCGGCTGTCCGTCAAGACACAGGATCTCCGGCCCAAATGAAGGTTGTTACGGGTACCGAATGCAGTCCAATAACCATCATACAGCATCTGTGAGAGAAAGGGTTTAAGAACAAAAAATGTCTTCGTAGGACTTGTCTCTTTCAACGCCACAAAATTGCCAGTTTGGAAATTTGCACGAGAGCACCACGGTTAGCTATGGTCTAAAACGTTTGATCAGCTGATGAACAGACAGTGTTTTTTGGTCTCACTCCCATTCCTTCGTTTTGCATTTTGAAGCCCGACTTAGAACCTCCTTAAGAGCCAACAGTCCAAAATGTAAATTCTAATCTGAAAATGTTGATCTGGAATGTACATCAGATACAGTGTATCCCTGTTTTTTGCCTGGGTTCCGTTCCAGAATTACCAGCAAAAAAAAGTGAGTGATTGATACCCCCATAAAAATGTCTATTTTTGACAAATAACTCACATTTCAGGAAACACATTCACATTAGATGAAAGAAATTACAGTCACACAAACCAGAAAGGGATTGTACTAAAGCCCAGGGCCCGGTTGTTCAATACTGGTTAACTCCTAACCACCGGTTAAATTCTTAACCCACCGTTAGCTAACCGACCGTTAAATATGCGTTTTTCAAAACACGTTGTTAGTAAACGGCACCGTCAAAGTTAACCATGTGGTTGACGTCAACGGTCAGCACCAATATATCCCACAATTCCTCATTTTGTTGACTTTACGTTTCGCGAAAAAATTGATAGCAAAACGATTTAACAAATTAAAAAAATAAACTAAACTAAAATATTTTTTGTTAAATATATTATCAATTAAAGTAAGCAATATTTAACATAGTATCCAGCTTTATAGCAAAATTAACCTCTGGGCTCTACTCTGGATACCGTAACTACTTAACCAGCCTTCAAAGTAAGAGCCCAGACACGCTTAACTTAAAAATGTTCAAATTGTATTCTTCAACAAATGAAGCTAAACGTTTTAAGAATTAAAACAAGCGAGCAATTTATGAACGACACAATTAAATAAAAATAGTTTTGGTTACAAACATTTTGCTCAGCACAAAGTAAGAGTCTTAGGGTTCAACCTAATATTGGTGCCAAGATTTATAATACGTATAATAGCTATTCATGTATAAACGACACATGAGCAATATTTATCAAATGTATGTTTTATTTGTTATTGTTACACAAGTGTACAGAACACAGCTTTGCAAAGGCAAGACTATGTACACCATCAGAGACACGACACTTACAATTCCTCTGGAAAGCTTTAAAAATAATGTAACTATCGCCTCAAATTGTAAATTCATATAAATAGAATCTTGTGACGGCGAAACAAAACAGTTGTTCCTAAACATGACTAAGATAGCATTTGCAAGCTTGACACGGTTCAATAAAATTGTTTCCTTTCAAATCTACGCAGTTACAAGCATGCTTTTCTGTCTTGCAAATCTAAATAATTTGTCATGTGCTGAAAAGCTGCAATGTACAGCCAAGTGTAAAGTAATGCATAACCCAGACATCAGCAATGCACGTAAAGAGACAGGCCAGTATGGTTAACCGAGTTTTGGACAACAAGATGACGGTTAAATAAATGTGGTTAAGTTTTGAACAACAGGGCCCAGATTGACAAGAATGGAGGCCAATAACGCCACATGTCGTTGATCTCTTAACATGTGAGTGTGCATGGTGTGTTGACATGAAATAGTTGAATACAAGGCTATCACACAGCGATGAAAGCGTATCTTCCGTGTCAGACATAATGAGTTTAGCAGATGAAAGTAACGCTTCTAACATGTCTAGGCCGGTCATGGAGTATTGACAAATACTCCATGACGGGGGAAGGGGCTCCACTCCTTTATTCAATTACAGTTAATAGAGTTCTAAACGATAAATGACGTGGCATTCCCAGAAGTTACTCCTTATTAGTATTGGGAATTGATCACTATATGGATCTGAGGGTGTACCTGAGATCCTACTTTTTTTTTTCCTTCCCATTTGCTGCAAAACTAAGACTTCCTACTAATATTTCTATCTCTTCCGCCTTGTGTATTTTAACCCTTCAGCCAGTCAGCATGAATACATATTTGTACAGTATCTGTCCTTTATCGTTTTGCTGCGCTGTTATTCCATGGGGGTGTCACGTGTGAACATGAATTCGTTGAAAACAACGCCATCAGATATAGGTTTCAGTTTCTCTTTGCCTATGGTGCGTTAAAGGACCGTCGAACATTGTGCAGCATCCCAACACCTGGCGAACAAACATCATCAGTGAAGCTTAAAGACAGAAACATGTAAAGATTGTGGGCTGGTACACAGATGCTATGCATTTGACCTGTATTATCACTTGTTTGTAAATTATTACTGACTTAGGGTGAATAAGTGTTTTCTGCCAAAAAATCTTATTTTCTGAGAAAAACTAATTGTTTGACTAAAAATCTACAAATCACAAATGTGCGGGGATCCACTGTACTAAACGTCATCGCAAAAATCGCATGTATTTTGCGTGTTTTGGGCAGTTGTCATAAAGTCAATCAATGTGGGAAAAAATGGCTATAGGCACAAAATAGGAATTGGGCATAATAATAAATAATATGAATAAGAAATCTAGCTTTAGTTAATCTAGGGAATGAACACTGCTGAAGATGTACTAAACAGGGAATACTGATTTACAGTATTAGTAACTTGTTTTCTTTCAGAAGCTTCACTCATTTTTACCTGTGCTGAATTTATCGCACACTAATGAAAGAAAGTAAAGTATATATTAGAGGTGAAATAGAAGAACAGGGATAGTAAAGCTGGAAGAGAAGAGTGCAGACCTGAGTATTAAGACAATTATATGTCATTAGGCAGACACCGATTTGAAAAAAAAAAATCCCTTTGTTCAGTCAATTACTTCAACTAACAATGAACCATTTGGTCACGACCTGATACTTCAAACAAGTCACAGTGACTTTTTCACAATGTCAGGAAATATGCATTGACCTACATGTTCCTATAATGCATGGTTCTTGATGATAAAACACTGGTGCTCATCCAAATTCTCATGTTTGTATTACGTAACGTGTTTGCTCGTTGGTCAAAAATTCAAAAGGCACAGTTCAGTTGTGTCTTTCATAACACACGCCACTTCATGACCATCCACTTTGTGACTTTTGAAACAAAATGTCACTGAACAGCACAAGTCGGTGCCTGCACAACATGTTTGTCCAGAGGATGACTCAGACGGGCTTTTTCGTCGTTTTCTGCTTTTATGGGAAAGCGATTAATTGGGCTCAAGCTAGGATGCACTCCAATAAGGGATAACACATTTTTAAATCAAAAAGATCATGTAGCAATATGAGTGGAAATGCCCGATACTGACTCTCTTACCGATATCCAATATACCGATAGAGCAAGGGTGTCCAAAGTGCGGCCCGCAGCTGTGTTTTTATTGGCCTGCGCCACATTTTAAAAAGCAGCAAAATCACAAATTTTACTCTAATTTACTCATTTTAATTTTAATCACTAAACTAATTTTACAAGAAAAAAGTAAAAATATAAAGAGAAAAAAGTTGTAATATCACAAGAATAACATCATAATATTATGAGGAAAAATAACATAATTTAAATATTAAACAAAGAAAACCCTGTTTTTAAGTTGTATTAAGAGAAACAAAATAAATGTCATTTTTTGGAAAATTGGGTTGGGGAAAATGTTACAATATGGGTTTAAAGTCAATATTAGGGGAATAAAGTCATAATATTATGGGAAGGTAAAATAAAGGTAAAATAGTTGGAAAATTAAAACAGCAGAAATGGAAAAATAAAATCAGCTGTAGTTTTTACAACAATAAAGTCAAAATATTTTGAGAAAAAAGTTGCAATTTTATGAGAATAAACTTATATTATGAGGAAAAATGCCATTTTATTGGGCATGGAGTTGAAATATTAAAGAAAAAATATGTTGTTTTCCTTAAAGTCATAATGTTATGAGAAACAAAACACAAAAAACAATTTTTGGAAAATTAGGTTGGGGAAATGGTTACAATATGGGAATAAAGGTATAATATGAGAAGAAAATGTATATAGATTATTCTTGTTTTCAAAAAAAATGCTACTAATGCGCTTTTTCACCAATATCACAAAGCTGAGATGCATATTTTTCATGAAATTCATATAAGTTCTTAGCACATCTACATGTGTTGCTTTACAAAATATCAAATTGTCTCTTGTATGCTTTCATTTTTCAGTATGTGGCCCTATATGGAAAAAGTTTGGACCCCCCCTGCGATAGAAGGTTCCAGCATGACACAAGCAAGCTCCTTGGAAAATAAATCACACAATAGAAGAAAGCGTTTTCAGAAAAGCGTAAGCTGTTACGGTGGCAAAGACGCAATATTTCCATTTTCAGTTGTCCCAGTCATTATCTGCGCTACTTGAGTTCCTAATGTAAATATGGGAAATGAAGATGTTCTTTGCTTTAAGAGTTAAAAGTCAGTTATGTAAGTCACTTTTCACCATCAGCCCTACAATTCTATTAGCACGCACGTGTATAAGTGCAGTCACAGTCATTGAAAGTCACCATAAAGCTTCATAATGGACCTTAATGGAAGACAAAAGCCAATCATCTGGAAGAGAATACCTATGGAGGCTCTTATGCAGCAATGAGGCTTTTCACTTTTTGAATGCAAATTCACGCACTTTCCTGCGTTGTTCTGGGGGGGAAATGTGTAACCTAACATCCCACCCGTTGCACCCACACAGAAACCTTCAACGACGAGCGCTAGGTTGTAATCTCACAGCCAGTGTAAGACTAACATATTGGCATTCCACAAATGTTACCAGAGCAATGCATCAATGTTACAAAGGCTTGTCGGTGAGAGGGTGCAAATGTGCTGTCAACCGGTGGTGTTGACCTCACGTGATTGGCGTTCCTCTCTTTGAAGAATTGTATGGAGAATTGTACGGAGAAAAAAACTGCAGCTGGAGTAGTACCAACAGAAAAGTTCAGGGGAATACTAAAAAACAGTGGACCTCAAAATTCAAATACCTCAAATTTTTAACAATTCAGAAGCTGACTAGAATTACTGGGAGAAAATGTTCCTTTAGCATAAAATGTGGCTGAAACATCCTCATGCACACATGACATCCCCAGAGATGTCAGAACGTCTTGCTAGACCTCACTTCTCATATTTTGCTTTTTATTTGGCCTTTTGCAGCACTTATTCCAAAAGAAAGATCCGTCACAAAAAGGGTCGTGCAAAGTGGCAAAAAAGATGAATATTCGGGCTGGGCATCGAGTCTCCAGCATCGATGGGAACCGGGACTAACATTACGGTTCTCCCAGGATTGTTCACATTTTTTAAATTTCGATTTCTTATTGCCATGCCCAGTTCGCCAACCAAAAAAACCCAGAAACCCTACTGGCCGGGCTCCAGGCAGGAGGCTCAGCTCCCCGCTAGACTTCCCCACGTCACCTGGAAAAAATGATGGTGAAGTTCAGATATTTCATCCAAAAAGAACTCTTGTTCGTGTTATAAACCAAGCAGACTTTTATGACCCTGCCTCTTAAAAGAATCAGAATCGAGAATTGTTGGGAACAGGAATCGAAGCGAGGAATCTGAATAGGAATCATTCAAATTCAGATGATGCCCAACTGTAATGAATGTACACGGAAAGTTACATGAAGTGCCACACCGTAGCCTAGTGGTTAGCATGTTGGCTAAACAGTCAGGAGATCTCAAATGTCTTAGTTCGAATCTCCATTGGGCATCTCTGTGTGGAGTTTGCATGTTCTCCCCGTGCGTGCGTGGGTTTTCCCCAGGTTCTCCAGTTTCCTTCCACATTCCAAAAACATGCTTTTTAGGTTAATTGGTGACTCTAAATTGTCCATAGGTATGAATGTGTGTGCGTAAATGGTAGTTTGTCTATATGTGCGCTACGATTGACTGGCGACCAGTCCAGGGTCTGCCACGCCTCTTAGCCGAAGTCAGCTGGGATGGGCTCAAGCATATCCTCACGACCCTACTGAGAATAAGCAGCATAGAAGATGGATGGGTGGAGTTATATGACGTAAAAGGGGCGCATGCTCAAAGCAGCTATCCTCCAGTGTAACACTAGTTACACAAAGCAAAGATGAAATGTACAGCGATATCTGGAAGAGATCAATTCTTTATCCGTTTCATTTTTTTAACCAAACCAATTGCCGGTTAACCAGCATCCCGGAATGGATCATGTTTGACTTTTAAGGTTCCACTGTCGTCTGGAAATGGAAAAGAAAAACAGAATCTCATATAAGAAGATCTCATCAGTATTTTCCAGGAGAAGAACTCCCTTTTCAGCATTGATAATCCACTAACCCGGCTTTACCGCCACTTTTTTGGGTGCGTCTAATTTAATTTGGAGCAATTCAAATGTAGATAGAAGGTTGAAAGATGAGGTCAGACGGGAGGCTCCATAGACAATGATGTTTGCAGATGACTTTGTGATCTGTCTATGAGAGGGTAGAGATCAGGAATGTGGAGGAGTGTAAGTACTTGGGGCCAATCGTTCAGATCAACCAAAGAGTGTGGAGAAGAGTGTCAGCAATCCTTTGTGACAAAAGAGCATCAGGAAAAGTGAAGGGAAAGATTTACTGGACGGTACTGAGACCAGCCCTGATGTATGGTCCAAGAGACAGGAGGCAGAGCTGAAGATGTTTAGATTTTCCTTGGGCATGACGAGGATGCACAGGATTAGAAAGGTGTGATGATATTGGTAGAAGGATGCTGGAGATGGGACTACCAGGGAGGAAAAGAAGGGAAAGACCAAAGAGGTTAGGTTTCGAGATGTGGTTAGAGAGGATATAAAGGTGGTAGGTCTGACAGAGAAAGATGCCAAGGACAGGGGACGGAGTGAAATGTAGTTTTTCGTTTCTAGTTGATAGCATTTAAGTGTAGGCAATGGAAAAAAGGTTTGTGTAATGGCCTTTTATTGACCAACTATTTTTGCATTAAACCCAGACTGAATAGCTATTAGATGTGTCAAGGCTTGAGGGCTCCTAACCCGTTTTAATACAATAAAAGGTATTAGCATGCCATTGTTCAGTTTTTTTGCTTTGTCATCTATGCCAGTGGTTCTCAAATGGTTTGGCTGGGGGGCCCATCATCACCCTCAATGATTACAGAAAATGACCAACTCAAACTATATCTTATATCTCAGGCAAAGACCTGAGTGGGTTGCAACCCACCTGTTGAGAATCGCTGCTCGATACGTTTCTCTAATTGACTTGATCAGTTACTATACAGTATTTGCTGTGTCTCAGTTCTTTGTCATTTGAAGGCAAGGCTGGCTCCTGCGGTTGTTTAGGGCCACAACCACTGGGGAGTGGGGCCGGCACATGATTGGAAAATCAATTTACATTTTCACTCTTCATATTTTCAATAACTGGTGGCATTTGGAGGGATTAGCAACTTATAAAATCAAACTCCCGTGATAATTATGACTGAAATGGGGCCGCAAACCAACTCTGCTTGAAAGTACAAAGATGCAGACTTCAGACAAAGCGTATACTCGATGTGGTGATTTTGCAAGTACCATCATATCATATTGACTAACCTGAGCTCTGTAATGGATTCCATCTTTACATGCTGGTGTGGGTGACTGTTGCTGCAACAATTAATCGATGATTAATCGATTAGCCAATTAATCGACAGCTGTTTTGGTATTTGAGTAATGTTTTTTTTTTAAATGTAATAATGTAAATATTCTCAGATTTCAGCCTCTCAAATTTGAATATTTTTAAATGGAAACAAGCTTCAGATTAATCGACTAAGAAAATAATGGTTTGTCGTTAGTTGCAGCCATAAAACACGGATTAGATTATGTTAGCAATGACTAAAGCATTATCTCCACAAAAAAGAAATACAACTCACCGCTTCATTCATAAAAATGGGGGGACGGCTGAAATGGAACAAATCATTTTCAGTTGTTGTGACTCACTACGTCCATAAAAAGGACAGTGGATGGTTTATCTCCCCAAGTGGGACAGAGCTACTTTATTTCGAGTGTGTGCTCAATTTATTATTTCTATAGCTTGATTATTCATATCACAAGGACATTTTTGGGGTTTTTTTTTGCACAAACACGCAAAGACATGTAAATGGTCTGCAGGGGGAGACGTGAAAAAGCACATCCTATAGATCTATCAGAAGGTCACTAACCTAGAAATGTTACTGTCTGCGCACCATTGAACCTAGCTGATGTTATGTTTTGTTTTTTTACGAGACCCTTCTGTGTTAAATATATTCCTAGTGTGTATGTGGCTGACTTTTATAGTACGTATCCTACAGTGCCATCAAAACAGGGACAGATGACCAAGCACAGTTTTACAATGTAATTAATTACTACAATGTGTTGTAAAATGCATCAACATTTTTGTTATAACCAAATCACATAAAAAGTCCACCGTATAGTTTGTATTTTCATAGGGGACAGCTGTAAATAGGACAATGATGCTCCTTTTCCAAGCTATTTCTCTTTGCATTTTCAGTGACTTCTTCTTTGCGAGGCACCATTTGTGTAAATAGCTATACAGTATACATATATACAGTATATATATTATGTCATTTGAAGACTTTTTCAAATGCTTGCAGGGTCTCTTTAGCCCATCATCCCTCCTGTGATTGTGGGATTGTACTTGCAGTACAACTTGGTGAATTTTGAACTCCGCTCTTGCTCAGTTTTGTTTTTTTAAATCACCATTGTTATTGTGTGTATAGTGTGCTCACATATGCTCCATATTCCTCTCAGTATTATTCACTTCTCAGATGTGTAATATATTTTGTACCCGATTTCCCAAAAGGATTTACTAACAAATACTGAATATACAATATCATTCCTCTTTTACTCACCAATGTCACTTTACGCTCTGATATTTAAGGACCTACGATTTACTTTGCTGGCTAATTTAATTTGTTGATGTTGACGTTGATGGAGTTCACAGAAATAGGAGGTAATGGGGGGGGGCACCACTGATTGCTGAAGCAATATCCTGCAATATACTGAATTGGTCATTCATTTAAATCACGCGACTCTTACGGCTTGAATAATAGTTTAAATACTTTTTGTGCGCCATCTCATGTGTTCAATTTACAGTCTAAACCAGTGGTCTCAAATGCAACATACCCGGGAGCCGCTGGTGCGAGAAGGCTGGGTAGCATGGCCGATGCGGAACTTGCAATGAGCTTGTCAACACATCGGAAACGGCAGCAGGTCATGACTCAAAGTAACAGTCTGGGTCACGGTGTCGTAAAATAAATAATGCTATAACCATCACACAGCAACTGAACACACAACACACAACCCATATGGCAAGTACTACTACTAGTGGAGGGTAATAAACGTTAACTCTAAACATGTGCTTTGAGCAACCATTTCCCAAAAAGTTGCTAAAGTTAAGTGTTTAGAGTCAACGTAGTAGTGTTTATTGGGGCGGCATGATTCCCTACCTGAAGGTTGCCGCTCCGCCCATGTCGAAGTATTCTTGGGCAAGATACTGAACCCCGAGTTGCCTCTTTGTTGAGTAATTGGAAGGTAGAAAAGCGGTATTTACATTTTCGTGTATTTTTACCATAGTAGTAGTAGTTGCCCTATGTACGTGTTTGCACCGCCTTTGTCGTAAGTGTTCTGTCTAGTGCCACCCCCCGACCCCCCATTTCACTGTGACAAGCTCACGGCAAGTTCAGTGTTGGCTATTGCTTTCTCAATTGAAGAGACTTCTCGTTGAAGCAAGCTGAGTATTTCTAGTGGAGATTCAAGGTACACGGGCTGCCGCTTACACGAATGATATCAAGTAGGAGTCCATAAAACATACATGTGAGTTTGAGACCTCTGGTCTAAACTGTCAAGGGGGTTATAAATTTCACGAGCATTTCATGGACGCACAACAGTTTCCAAACAAACTGAAGCACAAGTTGTAAATAGAGAAAGTGTGCAAGGAAACAAATACACTGTAAGCTCATGACTACTGAGATTCTGTTTCAATGTTATTGTCAAGAGAGAAAAAAAAAAGTTTGGTTCAATTCAGTGTTTGTATATGCCTAATATGGTACGCTTACTACTGTACTGATATCACTACTGTTATTTGAAATTGTGTTTTCACAGATTATTTTGGCAGCACACCCAACCCCGTACAAAAATATCTAACATGTCCATCTACAGCTCCTCAGAGGACAGCATCATTTTAAAAATCCACGATACGAAAAGAACTCATCATGAGGACTGTCATTCATGTTGTTGTTTTGATAATTAGAATGATTAAAGACTGCTTTTTAGGTCATTGTTTCTTTTCACTGCTTAGTGTACACCTTTCCAAAAATAAGACCGAGACGGACATCTACTGTAACTATGTGCCCCCACTGTTTTGTTACATGAATCTGTCAAAACTATATTTTTAATTCAATATAAATAAAGATCAGTCAATATTTAAAGAACCATCGCTAGGCCCAGTACCAAGTCGTTTGGGTCTGTTATGGAAAGTTTCTGATATGTCATCATTGCACTACTGTTTTGTTGGTATCATGTTCCTTGGACACAACAATATATGCAAGAAAATTCAGCTATCCACCCATTATCCACCCATCTATCCATCATCAGTCCCATATTCATGTCCAGGTCATTGGGGCAGTCTGCTCCACTTCCATCAGGACGATCTCAAGGCGTTCCCTGTCCAAGCTGTGAAACGTTGTCCTTGAGGTCCGCTCTTAATGGGCACGCCTCAAAAACACCTTGCCAGTGAGCTACTCAGGAGACGTACATACTAGATGCCCTATGGACCGGCTCCTTTAAATGTGGATGTGCTGTGGCTCTATTTCTGGGAGACCAAGCTTCTCACCTTAGCTCTAAAGGGGGATTCCAGACACCTTTTGAAGGACCACTACCCATCTTTTGACTCAACGGTCCATCTTCAAGCCATGCATTTGTGAATGGACAGGCTTAAATTCCACCACTTCCACCTCCCATCCTGAAGAATGACTTTCAATTTCGCCAACAAAGTCAGCTGATGTTGCCTTTCTAGGCTTATGATATGCATGACAAAGGGTGACTGCACATGTGGTCAAATCTTTTCAACCTCAGAGATAGAGTTTTTCAGTGATAAGACGATAACGCAGTCATCAACTGAAGTTCCATTTTGGGCAGCAGTGGCTCAGGGAGGAGAGCAGATTTTTCAGAAATCAGAGGGTTTGCAGCTCAAAGCCAGCTTCCTCCATCCCAGCCACTGCTGTTGTGGCAACACTAGTGAATGTTTGGTGGTGGTCGGAGAGGCCGTAAACACGAATTGGCAGCCACGTTTTTGTCAGTCTCTCCCAGGGCGGCTGTGGCTACAGATACCACCACCAGTGTGTGACGGTGGAGAGAATCAATGATGGGCCTTCAGTGTAAAGCCCTTTGGCTGTCTCGAAAGGCGCTGTATAAATCCAATCAATTATTATTGACAGTCAAGTCAGTTTTATTTATATAGACCCAATTTACAATAGAAGTTCTCTCAAGGCACTTTACACATAAAGCAATTGAAGAACCACATTTTCTCATTGATTAAAGAAAATCAACTGAAATCTACATTAGCAAGTACTTTGCCATAGAGAACCAAGACTCTGTGGGGCGGACCAGATGGATTGAGAGACACCAGAGTAGAGCGAAGGAGAGTAGATAGAGAAAACAGTGTAGAGGTGGTTCTTGGGTTATGAAAGAGTTTCATGTCTACAAAGTGCTCTAAGTAAAATTTTAGTGTAAGTCAGAGTCCTAAATTGACACTTACCACATTTGGAACAACTTGTTACTTTTATCCCTGTGGTTTATTGGGAGAGCGTGTTCGGAACCACAAAACACCGTAACACAGAGCATCGTAAACTAAACTGCCTGCATAAAATTAATTCTATCAATAACAGTAAAAGTACAAAGATGATGGTAAGTTCCCTTTATCACTGATTTCACCTTTACTAGAAACAAGTAGAACAAGGGCAAAGTGAGCATGAAAGTTTCTTTCAAACTGTGATTGGCCACAAGAAGGCTTTTTGTCTCTTTCTGTCCCAATCTTGATGGGATCAAGAGAGATGTTGAGTTCAGTTCTTAATGTTTCGAGGGCCCTTTACACCACCATACTTCAAATGTCACTCCATTTTTTGTACTTCAACCAGACAGAGGACTAGTTTGGCACAGCCTGTGGTTACAGTATGACATACTGTATAGTCCTCCTGCCCAGATGAGGTCTGGCTGCTGACATGTCTCATTCAATCACTCCTCTACCGCAGGGCAGACGGTGCCTTTAGGTTCAAACCAGAGTGGAGTCAAACCAGCTCCACTGCCATATTTTCTTTTGGGTTTTTTAATTCATAAAGCACATGTGCATCCATGTGATATAATGCACAAATAGGTACTGTACATAAGACCAATAAATGTCTTCTAATCATTGCTTGTGCATGATGACATAATTATCTGCATGGCATTAAATGGCATAACATATCATAACAAATCCAATAATGGGATCAGCACACAGGAGCCTTTGCCCCAGTCGTATAGCTTTCTTTGAAAGGGTAATAAATCGAAACAAGCCCCTGTTTCTCTAACTTTTTTTTACACAACAACCCCCCTTGACAAAGCGTCTAGATTTTTATCGGATGTGAAGAATGATCGGCACCGTTGAATGCAAATGATCTGAAATGTCTTTGGGCGAATCGATGGACTGACGCTTCTCTGCGAAAGTGAAGGCCTGCTATGACAGTGCATCAATCTTTACCACAACACCTCCGCAGCACAGCAATTTCAGTGGCAGCCTTTCCGGTAGGCACTGATGTAGACCGGAGTGCAGTGGAAAATCTGTACGAGCTGCGTAACTATCCCAAGTATGAAAAACAGTTCATAGTACAAACCGGGGCCTGCAAGTCTGATTTGATGACTGACTGTGAGGCTAACCACGACTGCTAACCACTCTGGAACATAATGTATTCAAATTGAAAAACATGACCTCCATCATCCATCCATCCATTTTCTTCCGCTTTCAACAGTCTCAGTAGGGAAGTCCAGACTTCGAGGTCTCCGACCACGTCTTCCAGTTCCACCGGGGGAACCCCAAGGCGTTCCCAGGCCAGCTGCGAAACATAATGCCTCCAGCGTGTCCTAGGTCTGCCCTGTGCCTCCCCCTGGCTAGGCATGCCCGGAACACCTCACCATGGAGGCATTAGGAGGAATCCGGACTAGCTACCAAACGCCAACTGACTTGTCTCGATGTGAAGGAGCTCCTCACCCCATGTCTTATGGTGAGCCCAGCCACCCTACGGAGGAAAGTCATTTTGGCTGCTTGCATCCGCTATCTTGTTCTTTCGGTCACGACCCAAACTCATGACCATAGGTGAGGGTGGCAACATAAATTGTCAGGTAAAAAGAGGGCTTTGCCTTCCGGATCAGCACTCTCTTCACCACAACGGTCCGGCAAAGCGACCGCATCACTGCAGATGCTGCGCCGAGTCGATCTCACACTCCGGCCTCCCACTCGTGAACAAGACCCCGAGATACTCGAACTGCTCCACCTGGGGCAAGACCTCACTTCCAACCCGAAGGGTGCAATCCACCCTTTTCCGGCTGAAAACCATGGTCTCAGATTTGGAGGTACTGAGTCTCATCCGAGAAGCTTCACACTAACGCCGGACGTCACATCTCGATGAAGCCAAACGTTACTTTTTGTATCAAACATTGTTATTCAATTAGTGGTCATCCTTACAACATCTGGGCAATACGTTACAGTATCCATACATGTCTCTCTCTTTGTAATGCCACCCATTGTTATACTGCATTTGTGTAAATTATTGATAAACTTGCTACCAAATGCACAGCCCGGCACTGGTAATGACAACAAATGGCTGCACAGTTTGTCATAAAGCTGTTTCAGACATTTAATTTATTTTATAACATCAGGCAATACTAAGATAATCTAGTAATTTGGAAATAAAGACATAAGCGTCAAAACAAGGCTCTACAGCCTTTTTTCTAGTTTCCACTGTTTTACCTTTATCTCTTTTTCTCAGGCTGTCAGTGGTGAGGGTGCCGTCTGCATCAAAATCCCAGCATGTTGGCAGTCCGTGATGGAACGCACGCTACAAAGCCCACTAAGCAGCGCTGCTATCCCCCTTGAGACTTTTTATTATGAATCACTATATTGGATTCTCTTGCCTGGCTGTGCCTCTGTGGAGCCGACAGTCACCTCAGGAATACACAAATATACCGCATATTTTGAAATTTGACCAATAAAATTGATGCACATTGTCAGATTTCACAGTTGACATCAGGTTGAGGACCGTTCATTATGTTGCTGTGTGGATGCTAAGAGACAAGCATTCATATGAATCCCATTGTGTGTCAAAGCTAATTTAGTGTGCGTCAAAAATATTTAAGATGAATACTGAATGACAAGCATTCACACCAGGGGTGTCCACATTTTTTTCCACTGAGGGCCACATACTGAAAAATCAAAGGATGCAGGGACCACTTTTACATTTTTTAAACCAACCCATGGAGATATGCAAAGACGTTTTCACATCACGGGGGTATGCCGGAGCCTATCCCAGCTGACTTTGGGTGAGAGGCGGGGTCCACCTTGGACTGGTGGCCAGCCAATCGCAGGGCACATATAGAAAAACAAACACTCACACGCACATTCATACCTATGGACAATTTAGAGTCGCCAAGTAATTAATATTTCACTGTAACACTAAACTTTGATGTCAAGCAGGTGGCTGCAGATCCCTCTTTTAAAGTGAGCAGCTTTAATCCCCCAAGAACATTTTCTCACTGTAAGTGTATGACTTGTTACCTGCATGACATTATTGTGAAACACACAGTCAAGCATATAATGTGCCCAAACATGGAGACTACATTAAGTGACCATAAAGAAATTGACTAATTTCTCATTAAGAAGTGTATGAGTACCTTCATTTTGTTTTAATTAGTGAAGCACAACACGCATGCTATAACTTCCTCCTGTCTATTAAGATAATGGCAAACAATTAAGTTTCTTTTTTTTTTTAAAGAGACTTCCTCTTCTGGAATATACCAATGTGAGAGGAGTGATAAATGATACCAATTGTGGGCAATGTTGAATTTTAATTAAGCAGCAGTCTTAAGTGAGGAGGCGTCATTGTTCACATCAACTCTCCATTGCAATTACGCAGCTCTATTCATGTGTAACATAATGACTTGACGGCACTTCTTTGTTGGTTTACAGCAGAAGCATAATTGTGTCCTTTCACACGTTTAAAAAAAGGCACATCACAATGTTCTATTTGGATTCCGCCTGTAATAAGTTAGAAGTTCCTTCTTTATCCTGCCAAAGCATGTCGGCCTTTTTCAGACACGACAGTTTGACACGCCGCAATAAGAAATGTGCTAATAAAAACATTACAATGTCTTTAGAGGCTTTTGTTTTGTTGCACTTCGCTGTCACACAAAGTGCACAGACTTTATACACATTGTGACTTTTACTGTCAAAAAGGACAACCTTTTTTATTATATTGATTCTTATGAAAATGCAGAATTTCTATTTGAGTTACATTCTATTAAATCATATACTCTTTGCCCCCGTCCAGCCCACTTAACATCAAGGACAAATAAAGACAGAGACCTGGAAATACACCCATTCCATCCATTTTCTTCCACTATCAAGGCTATTCCTTCTCTTTAGCCTTTCTCCCTGGTTCTTCCAATTTGTATGAAAACACCAGGGCATAGGTGGACTCTTCATCAATGAGTCTACAGTATATAGCAGTTGCCACGCCCTTCTAGAAGGTGAAAGTTAAGTTAAGTAGAAAGTTAAGTTACTGTAGAAGTGAGAGTTTGGGCTGTGTGAGTGAGAACAATGCATCTATTGTGTCTCCCATTATTTTGCCACCAGTCATATGTGAGTGTTGTGCAAATCTGATATATATGCGTGTGTGTGTGTATGACAGAGATGTCCAAAGTGCGGTGCTGGGGCCATCTACGGCCCCTTTTTTACAAATACAATTAAACAAAACAAAAAAACAGTAAAATGGAAAAGGATAATTTTATGAGAATAAAGACAAAATATTAGGAGAATAAAGTCATAATCTTAATAGAAAAAATAACATCAAACAAAAAAAGACTATAATGTGTATTTTTTTTGAAGTCGTACTTTTATCAGAAACAAATCAAATAATATTTTTGGGAAATTTGGTTGGGAAAAAGTTGTAATATTACAAAAATAAAGTATAAAAAAGATGAGAATAAAGTCATAATATTACAAGAAAAAGTGTACACGAAAAAGGTTGAAATACTACAGAAAATTAACTTAAAAAACAGCAAAAAGGGTAATGTAAGGAGAGAATGTTCATCCTAATGATACGTTTTATGTCGCTGATAACACAAAGGTGAGACGCAGGCTGTTTTTTTCCTTTAAATGTATGAATATAAAATATTTTCATATGTACATGGCATCTTATAAGTTTTCAATGTGGCAAAAAAGAAAAAGTTTGGACGCCCCTGCTCTATGGGAAGCTATTAGACTGACAATGCACAGAGCTCTTCCAGCTCCATCAGGGACATGGACCAAGGACATGGAGGCGTTCCCAGGTCATCTGCAAGACAGAATCCCTCCAGCGTGTCCTAGCTCTATCACAGGGCCTGCTCCTGCCTGGGCATGCCCAAAACACCTCACTAGGGAGGCGTTCAGGAGGCATTCAGACTTGACACTTCAACCATCCTCCCAGATGATCAAGTCCTGCCACCCTGCCGAAGCTCTCTCTCATCAGCACGACAGTCCGGCCGTGCGACCATATTCTGTCTATCTTGTCATCTGTGTTGTCTGTTGTTTGACCATCAGCTCATAAAGTTGTCTGGTGCATTTGTTGTCTGTGTCCATATTGCCATACTGTCACTTTATGCTTAATTCTTTAAATAGTTAACATTCTGTTCTTTATACGCATACAGTGTGTTAGTTTGCAGTGATTTTGAGACGCATGTTGATCATGTTTGCCAGAAATGAATCATGGAAAAGAAGAACGGCAACATTCTGTATACATCTCGAAGAAGAAAAACTACTCTTTCGCATCTTAGTCTCAGGTGGATAGAATTATTATCCTATCTTCCTTTTCCCACGCCACAATTGAATTTTACTTGAAGGTTCACAGGTGGCAGCTGCTTGGAGGTTGCCGCTCTTTGACCTTATCGCTGCCGCATTTTTGCTTCATATTAAAGCATTTTGAAAAGCTGCAAGAACCTCCCACAACACATCCCACGCTCCATTAGCCTTGATGGCCACTGAAGGCTGTAGATGCAAATAAAATAATTATCCAAGAGGAAGGCCAGAGAATTTTGGAAACATGGTTACCTACAGGTAATTGCAGGACAATAAGCATTAACCTCTGGCCCTTCCTGCTACTTGCTGAACGAATACAACGCACAAGGTATTATGCATGGTAAAGACTGCAATAGTAATGTTCCAGAAACCAGGGGACTTGGGACAAATGGAAGAATCTATTTGCCAGCTACAAATATTAGAAATGTCAGCATCCATCTGTCAACCCATCGTGATCAATCCAAGTCATCTGTGACATACAACGTTTATAAATACAAAATATTGTAACAGTATTTTTGCAGTTCAGCCTTTAATTTCCAATATGCCTGAGGTCCTACAAGTCGGAATTCAACAACAACAAATAAAACCTTTTCCTTTCAAGAACAGAGTAAGCAGTATCGATAAACAACGGATGAATTGTATCTCCAACTGGTTAAGTGTCGATACGTCCTGTACTTCTTTAATTCTACGGGTGCTTCTTCTTGGAATATTCCAAATAATCAGGTTACAAATCTAAAAAGGCTTGCATTGCAGTCAACTCTGGGAAATTGCCCCAATGGCACAAAGCAATTACAAAACCAATGCACACACACACACACACACACACACACACATCGTCCTCAGGCATACAGAGCCAGACAAATTACCTCCCTGTCAGATTAAATCAGACTCGACATCCTTTAATTAATTTTATTATATATTAGCATTTGTTATTGTGTTTTTTTTCCCCTCATTTTGCTGTGTCTGAGCTCTCCTTCCCAGTCTGGTCCTACAGAAACTATCCCTTTGAAAAATGATGCAGTCATCATACACTGTCCTGGCCTGGCGCTTGTCCTCCATATCTCAATGTGCCTTTTCATTTAAACGTTGCAGCTACACGACATAACATGAGAGAAAGAATTATTATTTATTTGTTTTATGTTGGTTTGTTCTTCTGGGGTTTTTTTTTTGCAAGTTTATTATTTCTCACTTCTTTTGCATTTCTCCCAAAGTATAGTTTCTTTTATGATATCATATCTACATACATACATACACATTATTTTTTTTGTTTGTTTTTTTCCCTGTGGTGTGCCCGGCCCGCTTCGGCTGTGGGGTCAGGGCTCCTCCCGACAATCCCCGTCTGCACTGAGCTAGCCGCTAGTGAAAGCAACGCCGCCTCACATGCCCGACCACTCTTTTTAATGCACAACATATGCACAGGCATACAGAGGAGGAAGAAAGAAAGAAGGGGGAAAAAAAACTTGAAAGGTTAGGGTAATCGCAATGCTTATTTTAATGCACAACACACAAATGCAGGGAGAAACATGGGTAAGGGGAATTAGGATTGCTTCATTTTAGGATTTGCTTAATTTTGTTTAATTTAATCATATTTTTATGCACCTTATTTTATTTTAATGTACCCTTTTTATATTATTATACACGTAAGTACAATTTGTTTTATTTTCTGTCTTTCTCTTTCTAATACAGCACAACTACTTAACAACTATGTATCATTATCTTGTCCCGCCTCCCCCCTTATGTTTATTAAGTCTTTTGTTAGTATACAGCCCACTTTGCATTCTGTCTAATCTCTCGACATCGCACAAAACCTCCCTTCCATTTGTTACCTGTCCTACGTGTTGTGTATTGTGTTTTATAACCTCCACATGTGTGTTGTGTTTATATACACTCTATATGTCTAACACTCACTACGTTTACATGCAGTCAATATTTGGGTTAAGGTCAATATTCCGGTTTCTGAAACATTCGGAATAACCCATCTGTCCTGGTGCCAAGTGCACATGTGGACACCCTTATTCTTGAACGTGGTGTTTGTTATGGACAATCTGTGACGAGCACAGAAGTCCAATAACAAAACATGGTTCATGGTTCATATCAGGGGGGCCGTTCCTCACATTCACGCCTTTTCAGGTTTCACTTTCGCTGCCAACATGAGCGTTGACATCCTCCAGCAGAACAAAGGAATCCACCGAGGGAGCACTCTCCAGTACTCCCTCGAAAGACTCCAAAATGGGCAGGTATTTTGAACTGCTGTTTGGAGTATACGTGCAAACACCAGGTAGGAACCGTACCCCCACCCGAAGGCAGAAGGAAACTACCTTCTCGTTCACCGGGTTAAACTCCAATGTACAGACCCTGATTGAGCCCGGGGACAAACAGAATTGCCGCCACCCAGCTCGCTCTGCACCCGACCCCTTTGGCCCCTCTTATGAGTGGTGAGCGCATGGGAGGGACAATATAGTCGACTTAGTAGATAAAGTAGACATAATAAGAGACAATAAGACATAATATAAACTGACATATTAGCATTGGGACAATTCCTTGCTGTTCCGTTTTTTAACTTCTGAAATCTGTACAGTACTTCCTGTGGCTATTGTCTCATCAATGTAACATTACGGACACCTAGTGACCATACATACTGTCTTCTGGGAGTCATCTAGGATTGTCACGAGACATTGGGTCTACGATACAACACGAGGCATTACAATGAAGTACACTCAAAAAATATAAAAAATATATTGCACTCTACTGATTTAATTTCTACTACGTTACACTTTTCCGCACTGTGTGTATGCTACCCACCGAGACAAATAACCTCTTCCTGTCTGTTTTTGAAGACACAAAGAAAACCAACTCACATACACATGGCAATACATATATTAAGGCAAAATTATGGTAAAAAATGTTTTTTCCACTTGTATAGTGCTTTTCCACCTCCAAGGCACTCAGTGCTTTGACACTGCCAGCACATTTACCTACTGATGACACAGCATCAGGAAGAACTGGGGGTTCAGTAGGACACTTCCAAGGACACTTCGACATGATCATGGGAGGATGGATTATTCAGTTCATTTCCATTTATTGTGTGTCGGACTGTCATGATAACAAATTTTGCTGGACAACATTTTTGAGACAGTTTTTTCATTAATTTTATGGCATAATAATGAGAGTACATTGTATCAAAAGCGGTGAACTTTAATTTCTCAAGAGTACTTAATATTGTAATTGGAATTTCAAGAGCAGGGGTCGGTAACCTATGGCTCATGTATGGCTCTTTTGATGCCTGCCTCTGGCTCACACATTTCTTAACACTATAATTTTTTAAATTTATTTTTTGTTTTATTATCTATTTTGTACTGCAATGACTGTACTTTGGATAGATTCCGGGTCAGATGCCAAAAATACAATTCTAATTGGATAATGCAGCCAACCGGGTCATTGAGTGGTCAAGAAGTGAACTTCCCGCCTACCAAATTCTGTAGCTAGATCAAGCACAGTTGACGAAGATGGCGAAAAGAAAGAAAGATGAGGCGTACCGTACATTTCAGGGCGAATGGACAGAGGAGAGCAGGTTTGGCGATGTGTGCAGTGATAAAGTGTCATCGATGAAACGATCAGCTACAGTATAAAGTGGCACTTCGACACACACCGTGCTACATTTGCATCTACTGGTAAATATCAAGCGGGGGTCACCCGGAATAAGGCGTACCAAGAGTTACTCCACGTAAGGAGCCGACAAGCTGATAAGCGGCCAGCTTTGCTGTTCTTTTGCAATAGTGAGGAACGGAAAACCGTCTACATTTGAATTTGCCGAAACATTCATGCTTGATGTGGTGAATGAACTTTTTGACGACGTTTCGGACAAAGACAACATAATCAAACAGATAGAAAAATGCCTCTGTCAGCAAGAACTGTTCATGATCGCACCACCGTGATGGCAAATCAAGTAGAGGAAACAAGTGAAGGACATAACTGCAGCGGTATACTTTTCCCTCGCTTTTGATGAGTAGACAGACATAAACCACACAGCACCAGAAGTCACATTAATGGTAAGAAATATTTTATTTATTGATTAGCTTCAGTATGACAACATTATTAAAAAGAATAAATGCATAGACTACTAAATTCTAAAATCGTTGGTCTTGCCTAAACATGCACGCATTTACTTCTATTCATTGTTAAAAAATACATATTATATGGCTCTCACAGAAATACATTTAAAAAAAATGTCACTTTTATGGCTCTCTAAGCCAAAAAGGTAAAGTCCAAAAAGGTCCAACCCCTAGTGTAAGGGGTCATAGAGATGGACCACATATCTGTGGTGGCAGAGTAAAATGCAATGTTTCTGTCCTTCTTTCACTCGGTTATACCGTTCAGGATTTCCTGTTTGTGACACGTACATGAATGTTCTCCCAGGCAATGCATACTGTCTGTCAAACATTTCTAACATTTCCCGAAATGTTGGCTTTTCAACCATATTGAAAGGTTGCATTTCTTCTGCAATGCAGCAAGTGACACTGTCTGTGACCTGCACCATTTTATATTTACTTTGCCTCAGTAAGAGATGACTGACGGGACGAAGGCTCTGGTGCACCTCTACAATGGGGCTGTGGCATTTGGCTCAGAAAATTACGGGCTACGACTCGAGTTGAGTTTGTTATTATTGGGGCCCACCCAAATTTAATATATATATTTTTAATGCTTAACCCTTTTTAACTAAAGACTGTGCACTTTCTGTGAAAAACTGGACAAAAATATAGGAAAAGGGGAGGAAGGTAAAGTTGGTAAAAAAAACCACAAAAAAACCAAAACAGTGTGAGGCTCTCTCATTACCCTTCCTTTATATTGTTTCTTCCCTTCTTCCCTTCCTCTTCTTTTTCTGCTCCACGGTGATTTGTTCTGCGCTAATCCCCTTCTACGTGCACAACGTCACGGCCAGACACTCGCCGAGCCACTCGAGACCAACCAGCGATAATACACGCTGATATCTCCCTCGCAGATTACATTTAGAATGCAGCACCATAAACAAGTACCTGATCAAAACTCCATGTCACGGATTATCTCCTTCAGAAAGAAAGCTGCAAAATGTCAAGGAAACTTGATTCTTTATTGGTTTTCAGCTCAATCCTGGTCCACGTGAGCGAGGAACATTCTACAAACATGTTGAAAAACAAACGGCCGAAGTAGCGTTGCGTGGTCAGATGGCGTTGTCTGCCTATCAATGACAACTAAGATTAGTTTCACATCTGCTGTAATAAACAGCTGAATCGCTTTCATAATTAATCAAATGTTGGCCTTTCCGTACGCATCAATGCATGTTTCATTTTTTTCAGGAGCAACTAGAATGACACTCAGAAGAGCACAGACCTCTCAGGCTCAACAGTTCTAAACTGATTTTCAAAAATCATTACCTTTCTGTCAATACGGTTTCAGTAAAGTCCTGTAGGTGGCGGTTATGCACGTTACAAACTGGGTACACAGTCAGCAAGGTTTTTTCACTGCTGTTGGCAAAACCTAACCAACACAATCAATATTGTATTGGAATGCCTTTGGCTGTGATTATAGCACACATTGGCTGTGGCATCGTTTCCACCAGCTTCGGCAATATCCCAACATTTATTTCTGACAACAGTTGCGTTCGTTTTTCAACATCTTGATGACTTGTATCGATCAAATCACTGCGGCTTCTCCAGCACATCCCAAACATTCTCAATTAGATTTCAGGTCTAGACTCTCTGGTGGCCAATCCATGTGTGAAAATGATGTCTCATGCTCCCTGAACCACTCTTTGAAAATTTGAGCCGAGTGAATCCTGGCATTCTCATCTTGCAGGGTGCCTGCAGCTTTCAACAAGTCAAATTTAAGACTTCTTAAGACTTTTTTAAACCATAACAATTTAAGACCCGTTTCACACCCAGACTGGTAAAAAGTACAAAATGCATGAAGGAAAATCAGAGGACGAGCTGGTTGTGCTCAATAAATTCTAACCGGGTTGCACAGGTTTTACAGTTATGTTGTAGCGTCCTCAAGCATCATTTAAAAGCAAGACTGTAGTTTTTGAATTTTGTTTTAAATAAAGATAACGCCAATGCATGTTTAATACCCCTTATTTAAGACATTTTAAGATTTTAAGATCATTTTAGACATTTTGAGGACTTAAATTAAAATAACTGGATTTTAGACTTTTCAAGACCCCGCTGATGCCCTGGTTTTGAATATACCGATGCCATCACACAAGAAATAAATCCAGTTATGCAAAAAGACTTTGGACTTTGGCATCAATGACTTCAGTTTGATTACTTGAAATTTTCAATGAATGTGTTGAGTAAAATGTATCCCCATTCAAAGTATTCAACTAACATGATCATTGTTATGTCATTTCCAGCAAGACAACATATTTCCCCTTTGAATCTGCCTCATTGAGTGCATCTACTAACGTCCAATCGGGTTTAAGAAAAACAAATGTGTGGGTTACATGAATCTTGGATGATTCGTCAGCACTCTTTTTTGAGACTACGTTTTGTCACACTGGCTTTATTTGATTTAAAAAATAAAACAATTCAAAATGCATTCATTTTATATGTCAGATTTAATAGATTTTGAAGTGCATTTTGTTTGGGAGACACTAAACAGTGCTTACGACTTGTAAGGACTTAAGCCGATGACTTCGGACGTGACTAGACCTGGCTTGACTTGGTCATGCACATCTTTGCTTGAGACTTGACTCAAGACTTGAGATGAAAGACTTGCGACTCAGTCAACTGATCTCATTCTCAGTGAACATAACATTGTTGACTCTAAAACCTGACCAACTACAGCAACCTTAACCTTATTTGTTTAGTTAAATCCAGGTGGTTTTGCCAGGCAGTGTATTTAGTAGTTTACTGTCCATGTTCTGATACGTCCAACAATCTTAATCAGAGTTTTTTCTGCCTTTAAATATTTGAAGTATGTAATCTAATGCCACAAAACAATGTACGATCGTTCCGATACTATAAAACAGCACATACTAATTTACAGCTGCACGCACTGGCGAGGCCAGTTCCCTCAAAGGTTTGGCTCATGACAACACAGGTAACACTGTTACTAGGCAACATGGGTCGTCTTGTTAGACATGCGCCCTGAATGCCATCTTGGTCATCATGTAAAGGTAAAGGTAGAATGTGCTTCTCATTTGCACCTTTTCTGATGACATCGTCTACTTTCCACTGCTTCTTCTTGGTATGAAAGTGCAGACTCATGAAGGGATCTTTGCGGTGTGGACAATGTGTCAGCTTGCTTCCAAACCAGCTGCCCTGCTTCTTGTTCATATGCCGTTATACAATAACATTGTAAAAACTTGTAAAATGATTGTTTTAAACCAGTATGTGATATTCCATACTGGTGTTTACCAGCTCTCTGTTCATTTGTTATACTGGCTTGCAGCTTTTATTCAATCTCGTGTCAAGTAAATGCCAAGGCTTTCATATACGGCCTCTAGTGGTATGTTGTCAAAGGCTCCAATTAGGAAAAGGCTGGCCTTTTTTTTTTTTTTTTACCATTTTTTTAATCTTTTGTGAGGGGGGTGTTTCATAACCTACCTGTAATTGATGAATAACGGTCATAACTGGGAGCGATGTCCTTCGATTAAACTTTAATGCATCAGTCTTTTCCCCACTTTTGTAGCTGTGATGTCCTTGATGGAATCTTGTGTTGTGGCAGAGATAAAAGGATTTTATTCTCTCAATTATATGTTAAAAAGGTCCTCGAATGTTTTCTTTTCAATACTCCAACACTAAAATGTTGAATTGTGTGACCTTCCTTCATACAATACCAAAGGTACAGTATATGTGTGTCTCAACTGCCGCTTCTCTATTATACTTGTGACAGCGTATTAGACTGTCTGCATTGGTACTGATCTTAGTTTATGTCCAACTTATTGGACCAAATTCAGTTTGTAAAAAGATTCAGGACCAATATATCCATCTTCCATTCAGCTTATGCAGTGCAGAAGTTGGAGCCTATCAATTCTGACCTCATCATCGAGACTGCCTAATCGAGACAATCTAAATCACCAGTCAATCACAGGGCTGATATTGCCTATAAACGTGCTTTTCAAATAATGGAGTGCACCATCTTGAGTGGGGGGTACCTAAGAGACATCGGGGGCTTTCAGTATCAGTGTCTTCATGCATGGTATTTGAACAACACACAAGCAGCCAGCTAGGTGGCAGCTGTGCTCAAACTAATCAACAGGCTGCCTGTTCAATCCAGAAGAAGTAAACTGCACATTATGGTGTGGCCTTTTATTTTGGCCTTTTATTTTGTTGAGTGTATGTTCGTTGGACAGTCCTTATGCCTGAACGCATTCATACTTAAAGGAGACCTGTTATACTCATTTTCGGGCCTTTACATTGAAATTTGGACTACTATAGAGCAGCTACACACGATAACCCGCACAGAAAGCTTTCTAGATCTTCCAGACTTCTAGATCTTTCTAGATCTTCCTCTTCCAGCAGTGTTTGGGTTTCCTGCTTCCCACCCAAACGGTGTAATTTACACCTCCCGCCGAGCCCACTCCGCTGTGATTGGTCACACTCCCAAGCGCTCCCGAAGACTTCCGGACAGCTGCCAAACCTCACTTTCTGATTTTGCCGGTACAGGAGTTGATAGATCTTTTTAAAATGTCCGCTTTTAACATACAGCCATACGTGTTTGCATGCATGCAGTTAACACTCCCTCCGCTCGCTGTATGCACACTCTATAATACACAAAATAAACACAGTTAGGACGCTGATAAATCGCAACTTACAGCTTGCTCTTCCGACTCATCAGGACGACCAATTAACGTTGGAAAGGTGTCGGACTTCAGCAACAGTTTGGCGGATAGTCCAGCTTCGTATTGGCCGATGTTCACAAAAGAGTCCCGTGTGAAGTGCCGTTGAGAGATGAGCATATATTTCTCTTGCTGGCTGGGAATCAGCAACTCCAACCACTTCTGCTTAATACTTGCCTCTTTAGGAAAGCTAAACAAAATTAGCTTTCCCTCACGCCCGAACCAACTTTTCCTTGGGGGCCATTGCTCAACATGCTAACAAGGTGAAATCTTCGACCACAGAGCGAAGAAGCAGAGCCGGGGGAGGGCAGGCCTACACTGTGTACATGGGCATGCCCATATAAGGAAGGTTGCGCTGACGTCAGTGGAACTAGGTGTTTAAAAAAAACTCTTTAAAACACAGCGTGCAGAGCCATCAGGGCTCACTTCCAAATGCGCAACTCTCATTATCTGATGCCTTGGCATCGTTAAACACGAGAATACAACATTATAAAAACATTTCTAGGTCAGGAAAGAGGACAAGCATATGATGCCCATTAACAGTGGCATCAAGTTAGATATTAAGTCAAGTTCAAGTCATGTTAAGTCATGTTTGATTTCCTTCATTCATTTTCTCCTGCTTATCCTACACAGAATCATGGACTCTATCCCAGCTGGTTTTGGGCGGCGTGATTCTCCACATGTATCTCTTACAATTAGATTGTTTTTCCCCAGAAAATGTTGTATCGAAACAACCTCCTGCTGTAGCACACCTTGTGACTGGAATAGCATTCACATCTGTATTAAAGCCAAAAAAAAGCTCATGCACTTCAGATCAGTTCATCTATCACCTAGTTGCTGTCTAATGAGCTACCTAATTGAATTCATTATGTGTAATGCAAGGGGGTGGATAATGAGAGTGACTCTATGTTGAATACAAAGCCTGGCTGATAAGGGCTGTGAGAAGGGACAAGCTATATTTAAAGTCAGTCATGTTTTTGTCGTGACTATTGTGCTTTCAGGGAGTCACTCACTTGGCAAGGGTTGCCAAGTCCCTGAAAAATAAATCAAGGACACCTTGTTGGCAGGGCTGGCCAACACTTTTAACTCCATTGCTTCTTTTTCTTCATTTTTTTTAAAAGACAAAAGCCAAATTGAGATTTCAAAGACCAGAAGCTAGACAGATAACTCTGACTAGCTGGCGAGCTAGTTAGAGGCAGAGTGCCAGCCAAGGCAAAGGGAATAAATAAAGAAGCCAGAAAATTCAAACAGCAATAAGTATGATAGGTGAAAGATCAGACTTTCTGGTATCGATTGACTTCGGTTTCCAAGCTGTTGTCAATGGAATCCATTGACATTTTATAGGCTATTTTTGATTGTCACAATAACACGGTACAAAGTATGTCCCTTTTCAGCTCAATACGGTGTGAGATATTATTATTACACCTATAGATTCTGTCTAATTCTGCCTTTTTGACACGCACATACACACGCACACACACGCACACAAACACACAGCGATATCAGAGTTGCACAACACACAGATAACTCCTAGAAAAGTGCTGAGAGGAAGGTAGTAAACAGAAACACTACCAGATTGAGTCAGATGTACACAAGCTTAACTTTCACGCAAGCTTAACTTTCACTTTCTACAGGGGCGCGCCAACTGCTGAATAGACTCTGTGTATTTTCATTCTGGGCTGACTTTTTATGTACAGTGGGGTGAAAAAGTGTTTGCCGCCTTCCTGATTTCTTTTTTTTTTTTTTGCATGTTTGTCACTCTTAAAGCTCTGGGACTCCAGCAAACCACAGTGAGAGCCATTATCCACAAATAGCGAAAACATGGAACAGACGTGAACCTTTCCAGGAGTGGCCAGCCAACTAAAATTACCCTGCAGCCAAGTGGTCACAAAAGACCCCACAACAACATCCAAAGAACTGCAGGCCTGTACTCAGTTAAGGTCAGCGTTCATGACTCCACCATTAGAAAGACAATGGGCAAAAATGGCTTGCATGCCAGAGTGCCAATTTCAAAGAAGAAATCCCCTGCTGAACAAAAAGAACATTAAGGCTCATGTCAATTTTGTCAGAAAATATCTTGATGATCCCAAAGACCTTTGGGAAAATAATCTGTGGTCTGACGAGACAAAAGTTGAACCTTTTGGAAGGTGTGTGTCCCATTACATCTAGCGTAAAAGTAACGCCGCATTTCAGAAGAAGAACATCATACCAGCAGTAAAATATGGTGGTGGTAGTGTGGTCTGGGGCTGTTTTGCTGCTTCAGGACCTTGAAGACTTGCTGTGATAAATGGAGCCATGAATTCTGGTCTACCAAAAATCCTGAAGTAGAATCTGTTTGTGACCTCAATCTGAAATGAACTTGGGTTCTGGAGCAAGACAATGATCCAAAACACACCAGCCACCTTTGAATGACTGAAGAAAAATGACTTTGGAGTGGGAGGATTCAAAGTCCTCATTTGAATCCTATTGAGATGCTGTGACATGGCCTTAAAAAGGAGGTTAATGCTGGAAAACCCTCCAATGTGGGTTACAACAATTCTGCAAAGACCAGTGGGCCAAAATTCCTCCACAGCGCTGTAAGACATTCATTGCAAGTTATCACCATCACTTGATTACAGTTGTTGCTGTAAGGGTGGCCCAACCACTTATTAGGTTTAGGGGGCAATCACTTTTTCACTCAGGACCATGTTGATTTGGATGTTTTTTCACCCTTAATAATAAAAACAAACATGACAAACATGCAAAAAATAAGAAATTAGGAAGGGGGCAAACACTTTTTGACACCACCGTAGATGCTAGGGCCTAGCTTTATAACCAAATATATTGTTCTTATTTTCATTGACAATTTCTCTGATAGCAACTCAAACCAAAGAACCGGGAAGAAAAGCTGAATAAAAGAAGTAACTTTTACAACAGGATGCGTACTTTGATTTTTAAAATACGGTAGTATTCCGTTTTTTAGGAGACGGTTGGCAACCCTACATTTGGCAGCAACTTGCGCAAATACTGTACATCAGTTCCATTTCTGTGTCGTCACAAAACAATGTGAAATACATGTAAATGATGACTGAATGATGACATTGTCAATCCATTTAGAATTCTAGCTCATTTCTTAAATATCCCTACACAAAGTCCATCCTTTTCTGTGAGTCCACAGAACACCCTTTCTTTATTTCACAGACTTCCTTTTTCTCTGGCTGCTGTATAAGTGATAGAGGAATAAAGGGATAGCAACACTTTCATCCAGCTCATGTGCCCTTTCACATCTTCTGGTTTCTATCACTCCATGCAGGCACACAGAGGCCTGTAAAAAGTCCATTAAGGCCTATCTTAATGAAGAGGGACAGAACACAATGGCAGCCCCAGAGAGGTGGATGGTGATCAGAGAGGGAAATGAGGAGTCCAGCTCAACCTGCTCATTCCCTGGCGGACCAGACGAAGCGTTGGGCTTGAGCTTGCACTGATACCAGAGGACATGCTAATGAATAGAAAGGCACAAGTGCCGGAATTATCAAGTCCACTATCTCCTATTAACTCGGTTCCCACTGGTGTTTCATTAATATACACTGCCTTCGAGCTGAGAGCACCCATGACTTTGTCTGAGGTGTCCGTCCGTGAACCATTAGAACTATTGTTCATTGTCAAGTTCTCAAGTTAGAAAGTTAGAGCTCCTTGAAAGAAGGCATTAGAAGAAAGGCCACCAACATGTATGCATTTTTTGACCTTTGAATACACTTGTACATTTGCCCGATTCAGTTTTCAGTTTAGTCTCTGCTCATAGCGTGACGTGCACCTGCAAAAAAAAACCTTGATTTGCGGATTTCCTTCAGAACGAGTGTGGATTAGGACGAGCTGTACTCGTTTCATGCTCGTACTCTGCAAAAAGGCATTATGCGTCACAGATACTCATTTAAAACATGTACCTGGCACAGCCCTAGTTGTTACATATACACATACACATACACTCCACTTATTTCTTTAAACAACATTATTTGTGGTTGCTCAGAGCTATAAAAGCAGGGGTGTCCAAAGTGCAGCTCAGGGGCCATTTGCGGCCCGTGGCTTGTTCGTTATTGGTCTGTGGCACATTGCATAAATAAAAGTAAAACAAAAAAAAAAAACAGCAAAAATTTAAAAAATGGAGCAAAAGACATCCTTTACATATATACACATAAAATGTTTCAGTGTTGGCAGGTCTGCATAAGTAATCACATGGTTTTACTGACCTCTACTCAAGATGGAAGTTGTTTTCACTGATGGCAAGCCTCCTGTCAGTGAGATGAAAGAGCAGTTCGATCAACCATACATAGCTGTGCGGTGAAATTGTGAATACTTATGTGTATGACAATTAACTTTGATGCAGGGATGCCCACAATCTTCAAGGGTTCCTTGAAGTACTTTTCCTACTTAAGAACGTGGATAAACTACTGACGATGTGTCCATCAGTCCGTTTATTTAAATGTTGAATCAGGCAGATCTGTCATTAGCATTTACCATTTTCTTGCACTTTCCAGCTTGCTAAATCTGATCAGAGCAAAGCTTATATACAGATAAAATGTGTAAATGAGCAAACAATCTCATGACATGAAGTTTGGAAAATTATGTTTTTAGGGATTTTCATTGGAGAAACAGATTAGAAGAGTAAGACAGAACAGTAAAAATGATGTAAAAGTTACTTTGTAAAGGGGGTGTTCCCATTAGGATGATGAATGGGCGTATTATTAGGGGCAAGCCGTCCTCAGGAGATACAAGAGAGCCAGGGTTTACCTGGAGGGATGACTCACTGTGTTGTAGGCCCCATTGCTGCACAGATTGGCGAAGGAGGCACATGTTGATTGTGTGTTTAGTGTAGTGTAGTGTTGTGTAGATGTGCTGGTGGGTGACATTGTGTGTGTTGTCAGTCATTATTGTTGCCAAAAGCTTTTATGTCCCACGGGGCAGACCCAGGACATGCTGGAGGCATTGTTTTTCACAGCTGGCCTGGAAACACCTCGATGTCCTCCCAGTGGAACTGGAAGAGGTGGCCAGGGGCTGGTAAGCCTGGGATTCCCTACTGAGACTGCTGCCTCCGCAACTCGGACCCGAATAAGCACAAGAAAATGGATGGATGGCTTTTAAGTCATAGTTTTAGTGTGGTTGATTCAGCTGAGTAAACTGTAATGCTTTTTAACCCAAATAATGTAAAAGAACTGCGTCGAGAGCTGGTATTAGATGGTATCCGCAAGGACAGGTACAGTCAAACCTGTTTTAGCGGCCACCTGTATATAACGGCCACCTGCCTATAGCGGCCACTGAAAAATCCCCTGCAGAAAATGTACGTGTTATTGACCCTGTGTATAGCAGTCACCTGTCTAATGCGGCCCGGGGCCACACATTTTGTATCCCTTGGTCAATATCTGACCGCATATAGCGGCCAAAATACCGACTCAAGCAGAAGCTTCATGCACAAAAAAGTTTTGTTTTTTAATCTATGAAGCCGTCACAGACATCTTAATATGTGCACGCAAAAATTAAAAATGGCTTCCAACCTGTCTATAACGGCCACCTTCCTATAGCAGCCACTTTTGCCCTTTCCCTTTAGTGGCCGCTATAGACGGGTTTGACTAGTTTGTGACAATACAGTCAAACATCGCAGTTTTCATATGATTCGGTTTTTGTAGAAAATTTTGCAAAAATGTAGCCTCAGTTATATGTAATAAACTACTCCATCTGCCCTGTACTGTATCGTTCCGCGAAATGGAGTGGCCAAAAAAAGCACCCCACACCGTCCATGTATTTTTTTTAATGAGCGACAGCAATTTGACAAAGTAGGTGAAAAACATGATTGAATTCAATCTCACCAGAATGTAAGGGAAGTTTCCATCAACAATAAGTTCCATCAATTCCTCATTTCTAATTATTTCTACATGTAAAACTATATTTGTTCTTTAGAAAATGTATGTTTTGTTAATATTTTTGGGTGTTGGGGAATGGGTAGGGCCGCATGGTGTCCTAGTGGTTAACATGTTGGCCACACAGTCAGGAGACTGGGAAGACCTGGGTTCGAATCTCCGTTGGAGTTTGCATGTTCTCCCCTTGAATGCGTGGGTTTTCTCCGGGTACTCCGGTTTCCTCCCACATTCCAAAAACATGCATGTTAGGTTAATTGGAGACTTTAAATTGTCCATAGGTATGAATGTGAGTGTGAATGGTTGTTTGTCTATATGAGTCCTGCGATTGGCTGGCGACCAGTCCCGCCTCTCTCCCAAAGTCAGCATACCCCCAAGACTCTAATGAGGATTAAGCGGCATAGAAAATGAATGGATGAATGGGAAATGGGTTCACATTTTTTCTTATGGGAAAAATTTGGTCTGACCTTTTGGTGTGGAATAAATCACGAAAATTACCACTGTACCACTGCATCCCGCTTCTGTACAGTACAAGTACCATGGGCATGCATATAATAGGTCTTTGTGAAAGGTGTGAAAATGTGAACCTTTACAAAAACCCAAAGGACACATTTTCATTGCGGAATTGTTGTTTGCACCGATTCAGAAAAAAGTAACTTACTGTATTGGCCTTAATAAGACATTTTTCCCTAGAAAACCACCTGAAAAAGAGGTATTTATAATTAGATAAAGTCTAAATAATTTAATTTGAAAGTAACATTTTGAATCCTGGGTGGAATCACGGGTTAACAGTGCTTAACAGTGCTTAACTCTCTCTCTCTCTCTCTCTCTCTCTCTCTCTCTCTCTCTCTCTCTCTCTCTCTCTCTATATATATATATATATATATATATATATGTGTGTGTATATATATATATATATATATATATATATATATGTATATATATATATACACTAGGTCCCCAACTTTCGAACATCTGACTAGCGAACATTCGGAGATACGAACGCAAGCTGACTGGTCTATATTTCATGCATTTTGCCTTGTGGTAACTCCATCAGTATTTATACTGCTACATGCTTGACCAGTAGAGGGCGCTGTGACACTGCTAATGGAACCAACGGGTAGAGGAAGACGAGGAAGAGGAGAGAGGAAGGCTAAGAGTTGTATGATACAACTCGGACAGAACGTGTGATTAAAGTTTATGAATAGTTAATAGGCCTGCTTAATTCTACACCACCCACAGAACACTACCTCTTTTAGAAGAGTCTAACGACGACCATTTGTCCTTTTTTCAATATCTCCTCCTCCTCCTCCACCACAACGACGTATGCTCGACCACTCCTCTTCAAAGGTAAATAACATTTATCATTACGTATTATTATATCATTTTTATTTTTTTTTTCATTAATTATCCTCATTTAATATTATTACTGCATCCAAACTCATATTTACATACATACACATATAGATTCAAGATTCAAGATTCAAGAGTTTTATTGTCATATGCACAGTAAAACAGCAGTTATACTATGCAATGAAATTCTTGTTCTGTTCATTCTCCCAGGAAAAAGAAAGAAAGAAAAACACAAGAAAATGAATCAGAACATCAGAAACATAAGTACCAATAAATTAAGCTACAACAAAAGAAGAGACATTAATAGAAATCAATAAATAAATAATATAGTGCTATGAGTGTGTGCGTGTGTTGCGTGCGGCGTGTGTGAGTGCTTCGTTGAGAAGCCTGATGGCCTGTGGGTAAAAGCTGTTTGCCACTGTATATGTATACACGTACATGTAGTACCTGTATAATTGGTCAATTACCTTTTGTTGGACGTACGAACAAATCGACTTGCGAACGGTTGTCTGGAACCAATTGTGTTCGTTGGTGGTGTTTTACTGTTTGATTTCAGTAGGAAAAACATTACAAATTGGTGTTTGACAAATACAAATGACACTTCATCACTGAAACAGATTTGGGGGCAATTGAGTCGGTCATAGTGAACATGAAGACATTAACTCAGTCAGTGTCCCTGGTGCACTGCTGTCCGCCTGTGTCTAGTCGCGCCTGAGCATATCAGCATTTTTTATCATTGATTACACAGTTAGTCAGGGGGAACTACTGGACCTTTGGGGATGGGCACACACACACACACACACACACACACATTGTTCTGTTTGCAGCGTAAGCATCTTCTAACCTATACCCTGAACATTCATGTACAGAACATGACATGAGCTGTTTTCATTGTTCCCTTTTCTTAAATACATAAGTAAGTAAATACATAAATAAGTCAAGGGTTTATCGACAATGCTTTATATGCTTGCATAGAAGAGATAGAGACACACTTCCTGGTAGCGCTGCTTGCATTGTATCTGCTGCGTCGCTGCTTTGTATTGCATTAGATGCAAAGTGTTGTGGCAGATGCAGGTACATATGCGTCTGCACATGCACGTGTTCACGCATGACCGTTTCACACCCTTGAGTCGGACACAAAGGTCAGAAGTTTGCCAGAGAGCAGAATCTCGGGAGCGAGAGGTGGCGCTCATCCTTGACACCAACGGTGGCTCAGCCATCCAAACTATTGTTGCGTGCATTCCCTGGAAGCCATGCCAGCTGCCAGGAGAGACTGTGCCAGGGCAGACGGGAAATCAGCAGGTGGCATGCTTGGAGTGTGGAGCGAGCGTACAAGCAAGATTTGATGTCCCCTCCCACTTCAAGCCAGCTTCTTCACCTTCTCATTCTCACCCACCTCTTCACAGTATGGACTGTTTCATCCTGTGGGATGAAGGACTAAGTCTTTTTTAGCCACTTTTTTATCCCGCTAACTTTCTACTGTCTCACTCACTTGCGACAAATTATCACGATTTAATACTTTTTCTGAAAATATGAACATGATGCCCTTACTGTCATATCCATCCATCCATTTTCTATGCGGGTTATCCTAATTAGGGTCGCGGGGTATGCTGGAGCCTATCCCAGCTGACTTCGGGTGAGAGGCGGGGTACACCCTGGACTGGTCGCCAGCCAATCGCAGGGCACGTATACCCTATACTGTCATATATTTACTGTAAAACCACCAAATCCTAACTAAGGCTGGCTTTAACTGCCTATACCCCATGTTTACATGTGTTTCCAAGCATTAGATATTATTATTACACCTATAGATTTAGTCTAATACCTCAGTACATTTTCAGTTTAACAGCTTCTCATAGAAGGCCTTCTTGACATGCACACTCACATAGCACAGTCACAGTTGCATATGACTGATGGAAAAATACTGGAAGAGGCAGAGACACAAAAGATGCAATCTACACACCTGGAACGTGTAAACCATATATTGAATATTTAATCCATCCCATTCCATGTCTATTTGTCATCACACTCACACAGCACAATAAGACTTGTGCAACAGTTTCATATGACAAATGGCAAAATACTAGAATAGTACTCGAATTGTTCTCGAAAAATCTATACACCTGTAACGTGTAAACCATATTTTGACTATGTTTAATCCATCCAATTCCACGTGTCTCTTTCTCATTACACTCACATAGCACAGTCAGATTTGTGCATATGACTGATGGCAAAATACCGGAAGAAAAAAACACATTAGATGCATTGTTCTCAAGACATCTACACACTTGTGATGTGTAACCGATATTTCGACTATATTTAATCCATCCCATTCCACGTGTGTCTTTCTCATTACACTACCATGATTCATATCAGAAAAAAAGTCTGAATCAGGAAAAGTCCAGCCGACAAAAATGTGATGAAATTGCGGTGATTTGTCAGTTTTCTCATTCTCTTTCAGTTGCTTTTCTTTGCTAAAAACCAAAGTGTAAAGATGGCACAAGCCAGAGGGAACAGTTGACATCAGATTACAACATTTATATTGAGCACATTTACGCTTTTGTTTTCTTTACTGTGAACATGCATCTGTCTTTCCTCATTTTCTCCCACAGAGGAATCTGTTTATTTCAACACATCCCGTCTTCCTCTCTCACTCACATCCCGAAGTGCGGATCACAGGAGATGAAAAGGCTTAGGCAACTAAAGCTCTCTTCTTCCCCTCGCCGCACATTTCTGGTAGTTATTCATTCATGACAAAACCTATTCACGCTCTGACAGCCTATGTCCCCGCTGATGTATGGTGTCGTCTCCTGCGATGATCCCAGGCATGCAGCGACGTGGGCTCCCTGCAGCACAGCGGCCCCCACTCGCTCCTGATCTGCACCGCAATATCGTTGGGCCTCTGCCAGGATGTGACGTCGGGTTTGGGGGGTTTATTCATACTCACGACAGCTTTGATACATGACGAGGAAAATACGCTGATGGGGGTGAGCGCCAAGAAATCTGTTTAAGATCACACGTCCGAGAGCGATGGGCCCGCTGCGTGAATGTGAATGACGGAGAGAAATTAATGCCATTGATTTCTCCTCCTCCTCCAGCTCTCTCTCTCTGTTATTTATATACATTTTATTCAGCAAGCACACAACCTGAGCAGTTTGTCTGTCAGTGCTGAAATCCAGAGTGAGGGCAGCTGCAATTGAATATGATTGCCCTCTTTGTCTTCTCACTGCTCTGAGCTGGTTGTAGAATTGTCTGCCATGGTAAGGGTCAAATTGTAAACCCAACTTTTTTTTTTTCCTCTTGTTTGAATTCATTAGCATATAAAGCAACTTGTGTCACTTTCCATTTAGAGAAGAGACTACCGCCAGTGCCGGGATAATAGTAGATACATTTTACTGGTGACATTATTAGGACACAACCACTCTCCAGTATAAAACTTTATATGAAGGAGCTAAGATAGTAAGCGGAAAATGCTATATGAGGACATATGCAGACAGTGGGGAGAAACATTTATTAAAAATGTCAGATAGTGCCCTCCAGAAGTACTGGAACAGCAAAGCCAATTATTTTATTTTTGCTGTAGACTGTAGACTGACTTGGGTTTGACATCAAAAGATGAATACAACACCAGCTTTCCAGCTATTTGTGACTGACAGGTGTGTTTTGTTGCCCAGGTGTGTCCTAATTCATTGCTTATTCAATCAATAAAGAGCACTTAATGTCTAAGCTCAGTTTCAGATTGGGTAGGATAGATTTTACCTGTGCAGATAGCAATTAGAGGTGAAAACAACATGAAAACCAGAGCTATCTATTGGTGAAAACTGTCAGCCACATGTTTCAATACTTTTGCCCAGATGAAAAATGGGCGGGTGCAATCTTCTAAGATGTGCAACCAATCCACATGTAAATACCTGGAAATAAAGGCCGATGTCAAACCCAAATATTTTCAGCAGGGTTTTATGCTGCTGATTCCGATACCGATCATCCAAGATACCGATACCTATCACATGCATTAATTGTATATTTTTTTATTTATTTATGATGACTGGTATTGGCCAGGCCCACCATTAGGCATTTCCAAGGGCCCCTGGAAAATAGGTAATTATTAAAAAATAAACTTTTGGACGGATTACCTTTTTATTTTTTGCCTTTATTTGTGTGGAACGATTTTGTACTTTTTGACACAAAACCTTCATGCATGTTTTGGAGTAATACGAATACATGGGAAATAAATTGTTCAATTATTTTTAGTTCAAGATGACAAAATTAACAAAAGAAATATCTTTATTAAATACTGCTTAACTTAAAGCAGAATAAATTCAGTGTCCAAGTTTCAGGGGTCTCCAACTTTCATCACTATTACAAATATTACAGATGTCAACTATTTGTGTTTATTTGTGACTGGCAACATTTGAATTGTACATTACCTTAGGAGATCTCCACTCAAACATTGTGGCCATCGTCTTTATGCTATTTTTTGGTCAACATGATATCCACTTGTCGCTTTCCCGTGGGACAAAAATGAGCGCCAAATGAACCGCATTGCTTGTTTGTTTTAAAAACAAAATGTCACCGTGGTCAAAAGTCACAAAAGACCAGGTGGATAACTCTAGCTAGTCAGGTACAGCCAGTGACAGCCAGGCAAAGTGTGTACACAAAGATGCACAAAAAGCTGAACGGCAAAAGGTTTGATAAAAGACTGATCAAAAATGCTGGCATCGATTGGCGTAGTCTGTGGCAAGCTTTCAAACTAAAGCCATTGAAGTTTTACAGACTAGTTTTGATTCTTGCGGCAATACGGGACAAAGTTTGTTCCTTTTCGGCTCAATATGAGTGTTGGCAACCTTTACGTGACACAGCACACATGTAGGGTTTCCCGCTGCACGCTGATAGCTTTTTGCGATCGGCTTCGAAAGGCATTTATTGGCATATGCCGATCACGTGTTTTTGAAATTGGCCTACAGTGATCAGTGGCCGATTGATCGAACCGTCCCTAGTTTTCAAAAAATAAAGGACTTGACCTTGCTATGTCATTGCTCCTTGCACATATCAGGGTTTCATCGACAATGACCATAGCTATTAGCAAAAGTCAGGACTTCCCTAAAACAGCAGGAAACTTATCTGGTCTTATCTTATCTGGTCTGAAAGCCCAGGTTTTCAAGTTCTGCATTTCACAGGAAGTGTTGGCTGCTTCTCCACTCTTTCACACGCCCACCGAGTCAGTTGCATTAAGTCGTTGGTAGAAATACATCACACATTATGTGGTCCCGTGTCTAAATGAAGGAACAATCGGCAGCCAGGAAAGCACCACCAAATGTATGAAGAAGCACAGTATGGAACTTCTGGTTCATCACACTTGGAAAAAAAAACGATTCCTCAAATAGAAACCCCAATAGCAGGATATTTTTTGGAGGATATGTTTTATAGGGATGGATGATTACAGGCAATGATAAATGACCTTGTATCATTTAGGTTATATGTACTGTAGAGCCAGGGCCACCAAGATGGCTGCACAGTCAGGAGATCGAGGGTTCGAATCTCCATTTGGGCATCTCTATGTGAAGTTTGCATGCTCTCCAGGAACTTCATCTTCCTCCCAAAAACATTCATGCAGACACTAAATTGTCCATACAGTAGATGTGAATGGTTGATTGTATAAATGTGTCCTGTGTGTGAGTCCAGGGTGTGTCCACCTCTTGCCCGAAATCAGCTGGGATAGGCTACAGCTTACCTGTGACCCTCATAAGTACAAGCGGCATAGACAACAAACTGTACCATTAAATAAATAAAGCAATAGCAATTTTTGATACGGGCATCAATACTGTGTCATGAAATATAACGCTATGATCCATCGCAATATCGTTGTTTTACTCTCTGAAAAAAAGTAACAATAGCACAACATTGTAATTCAATGATTGCTTACTGATTTGATACAACTTAAAAGGAATAATATCATTCATATCAATATTTGATACCGGTATGTCCATACCGTACCCTGAAAGATAATATCAGTATCAGATACAGTATCTTTATTGGAATCTGTTGAAAAAAATATCACAACGATTATAAACTGTGATATCAATATTCGATACAGGTGAGTCAATACTGTACCAGAAAGTAGCAATATCACAATATCGCTATTTCATTGTGTGTTGATACAACTGATAAAACACATACAAAAATAATGATCGGAGTCATTGCGAAATCAACATCTGATATTGGCATGTCGATACTGTACCCTAAAAGACAATATGGCAATATCTCTATTTGAAGCCGGTATATCGATATTATAACATTATCAATGTGTGATATTGGTGAGTCAATACTGAACCAAAAAGTAACACAATCACAGGATCAATATTTGATTACATATTGATACTACTACTACGATACTATTCATAAAATATTGTGTGATTCATCGCAATATCAATATTTGATCTTGGTATGTTGATGATTTCATATCCATATCTATTCATACAATATTGATATTTGATTGTGTATTGATACTACTCACTTTTAATAGAGTTCTGATAATACTCTTAAAAAAGAACAGTATAATTCATTGTGATATCGTATTTCATAGAGTATTGACACAACTGATGCTACTTATAAAAAAAGAATGTAATATCAATATTTAAGACTTGAATGTCGATACAGTACCGTGAAAGATAACATTGCAATGTCTGTATTTGAAACTAGCATACAGTGGCGTAAAAAATTGTTTGTCCCCTTCCTGATTTTTTATTTTTTTGCGTGTTTGTCACACTTAAATGTTTCAGATTGATGCTACTGATACTACTCATAAAAAGAACAGTATGATGCGTATGCATTATCAATATTTGATACTGGTATGTCAGTACTGTACCCTCAAAGATAATATTGCAATACCCTGATTTGAAGCTGGTTAATTGATATTAAAGCATTAAAAAATAATGGCAAATTAACTGTGATATCACTGTATGATACTGGAGCGTCAATACTGTATTGAAAAGAAACAAAATCACTATATGGATATAAAACAAAGTGAAAGTGGTATATTGATCTTATAGCATAAAAAAATAAAGATAAATGAACGGTAATATCAATATTTCATACTGGTGAGTCAAAATGGTACCGAAAAGTAACAATATCCCAATATTGATATTTGATTGTGCAGTGATGCTACTCCAAAAAAACGAGTGGTATGGTTCACTGCGATGTCGATATTTGACATCATTATGTTGATGATTAGTCACTGGTGACCAGTCCAGGGTGGTCCCCACCTCTTACCTCAAGTCAGCTTACCCGTGACTCTAATGAGGACAAGCGCTATGGAAAAGGATGGATGGATTTTAAGAATGGAAATGCAAATATGAAAAAAACGTAGTAGTATAACAACAATTAGTCATTAAAGGCAACGGCTCACCAACATTCCTAAATTCCTTCATTTAAAAAAAGAGAGGATCACCTGTGAGAGGACCAGCAAGTATGAAAAATGCTTTTTCTGTTTTTCTATTTCTTTTTTCATGTGTGTGTGTGTGTGTGTGTGTGTGTGTGTGCTTGCACTGCTGCGCCCCACTGAGCTGATAGCATCTTATCCAAGGTAGCTATCTTGTCCTTCCTCGTATTTAAATGTTTAACTATAATGAGTTTTCCCGAAGGAGCGTAGACGAAAACTACCAAAGTGGATTTGGAGATCTACTTTTTGTCTTGTGTCTCCTCTCTGGGTTCACTGCCCACTTGAACATCAGTGTGCACATGCAAATGCGCTCTATGCATATTCTATAAGCTTGTGGGTGGGATGTGAAGAAGAGTTTTGTTGAAAAAACTCACTGACATCTTGAAGGATTCAGATCTATTTCCTAGGGAATAGTGTGCATTTCTTTCCAACAAATTAACTAGAAAGCCTCATGTGACCTCGGATATCTTTCCATTTGTTACCATTTAACATAGAATGCTCTAGCAGAGCGATAATGTCCCAGATGGGACTGAAAGATCAACGAGAAACATTAAAAAGTAACAAAACATGTACTGTAGCAAGTTGACCGCTGATATTAGCTCTCATGTTTATTTGCCGTTGAGTGTCATTCAAAATGAACGCTTCAAGCTGGCAAACAGAGGAACCCCAGTTTTCATAGGACACGGTTTTCGTAGGATTCAGTTTTCGATTAAAATTATCGTCACCGATATGTCTCAGTTACTGAACGGCCAAACATTGCGCCTAATAAAGCATCCAAGCCTTGGTTCCTCCGTCTGTGGATAGTGGGTCTTTTAGAGTTGGGATGCTACAGACCGATTATGTTGTGGGATATTAAATAACTAGTCAGCTTTACAGTGAGAGAGAAGAGGACTGGTCCTTAGTTTAATGTACTTTCATTTATATGAGGCTCCGAGCACATAACAACAACACGGATCATCAATTATCTTCCCAACAGAGCATTCACAAACATGTATACACATAAGGTTCAGAAAAGATACCAATGATGTGTATCAGTTCTCTATCAAAAGTGCTTAGTCCCTTCTTATCTACAAGTAGTTTTGTGTCATAGTTTCAAGGCACTCTACTGAGTCATTCTACCATACAATTCCCCCCTTTTGGGGTGTCCTTTAACCCCCAAAATCCTTGAATCATCTTTATTACATGTGTGCTTTATTTATTTATGAACCACACACTGAACAATGAACAGCTCTGTATCTGTCTTCTTCCTGCCTCCTTCTCATGTATTTAGTCATCTGACCTGTTCTACCATGCATATCACATATCATTCAAATCAGTAAGTCAGTAAGTTTTTGCTTTGGAAAACAAATCCGGAAAGTCTGACGATCAACACGTTGAATGGGTAAAGATGCCCGGGGACTTGAGCCTGAATCTTTTTGCTGGGGGTTTACTTTTTGCTTGTGCCTGACTTGTCCTTGTTGTTCATTTATGCCAACCTCCTTAGCAGCATCTCTTCTTAGCCAGACAACAGCAGCACAGATTACGTCCTCGTCTCAAGAAGGGCTGCCCAACCACTCCGCTGGAATGAATAAAAAATTGCTGTGACATGACACATGGCCCCTGCAGCTGATGTGCTTCAATGTGTTGTGAATGGCGTCGACGGGTGCTCAACTAGGGTCTACTATGAAAGCTAACACCATCAGAGTGCTAAATCTGTCTGCTGCAGTCATGTCGTGACAAACACAACAACAACTGTAGCTGTCATTCCGTTCCATTACAGTTCAGAACACAACAAGATGCAAACCAACTTTGTGGCCCCGTCTCTGCGCATCCATCAGTGGTTGCTTGAACATTACAACTGGAAAAGTGTCTATATGCAGTCACCGTGTCCAGCTCACAGGATGCTACTTTATTGTCAAATTGTTTGATTCCAGCTAATTAGCAACCATGTGGGCTTTTTTTGGCCGTTACCACGTCCAATCACCCAGTTTACGTACATGTGGAGCTAGATGACACTATTCCATTATGTCTGTGCACACATGCCAGCAACCCTGTGCAATGGGCCCCATTGGAAAAGAGGTGTACTCCATAAGCTAATGGCTCCTTGTGTTTGTTTACTCTATTTGGTCGCCAGGCATTTCCTGGGTAATTGTCACTGCTAATCATTTCTTGGTGGCTTGGCAAATAAGCACTTTAAAGCTTATAAATGCATGTGCAGTGAGTCATTCACCAAAAGGTTTCTCTGATGCATTAATGAATAAGTGTACATATTTTGCATGAAAATATTTATTTTACAGTATTTGTGCTTTGAATTTTGTGGCTTCACTCTATTACGATTATACAAATCATTGCTGTGTTTGGTTGACTATTGCCTATTATTAGTAAAAAAAAAAATGCATATTTAAGACAATTTTTAATATTTCTTCCCTTAAATTAGGCATTTTCGAGCATAAAAATGACTATATTATGTCTGATTTATGTCTTATATGATTTCTTGTATGTTTTCTCTTATTATATGTACTATATTGGGTAATATGAGTATAAAGATGAGTATAGGATGTCTAGAGGGCTCTAATAATGTTAAAAAACATATTTAGACGGTGATAAACAGGTTTTCTATGCTCCAACTACAAAAATACTAGATTTATAAGTATGGAATCTTACTTCATGGAAATGTATCTTATCATGGTCAAATCTGGAACAAATTACCAGGGATAAACGAAGGATCAGTGTACAATGTTTTCATCCACTGTCTCGGTTATCGTACAATGTTGCGCCTAACAAACGAGTCCATTTGCCTGCACTGTTTCATTCCCCTTATCATTGCCCTTATAAAGCATCCTACGCTTTGCTGACCCACTGTCTGTGAATTTTTTTACTGAGTGTGACTACAAAATAATGCACCATTAGTTCAAGGAAAGCTGCAAGTGCCAGCAGTTCAATCAAGAAGGTGAGGAACGCTGTTGAATTCAAGAAAGAACTCATCGCGAAGTACAAAGTATAATTATTTTGCATTGTTTTGTGCATGAAAACTAATTATTCTCTATCAAATTTATTTTTTGTTCATATTGTTGTGTGTCTGGAATGGGTTAATAGGATTTACAATATCTTCTACGTGAAAAGCTTTATATTTGCAACGGGGATCATTCAAACAAAATAGCGATTGTAGTGCAAGATAACAAGTTAACAGAATAAAAACAAAATTTCCAGGGCTGGAATTGAACACATACCCTCTGCCTTAAAGGGGAGCAGCTGTACCATTACACCCCCATTCTCTGATTCTGATAAATGCCATCAATAATCTAGGCAACGTATCTCAGATTACTTGTTACTACATGAGGCAAGTCTGCATTTTAACAAGTCAGACGTTGACCAGCACCCTGAAATGCGTTGTGCTCAACTCTAAAACTTCCACTGCGCACACCACACATAGTATACATATTCTAATATGCCCACAAACTCCGTAGCCTAAAATGCTTACTTGTCCAATTTATAGGCCTAACTGTCTGCCTTACAAAAATCGTGTATCTGAAATCTGTACCAGTGTCAACAGCTCAAATGAGTTTTGCTCGTCTGCAAAAAGAAAATGTCAAAAGGCTGAGCCATTCTTCTCCCCCAGTTCGAATATGTTAGGCTTTAATGTCCTTGCAAATGAGTTCACAAATGTGCATCAGTGCGATATCAGACAAGTGCTCTGGATCTGCTAATGCATCTGTTTGTCAGTGCATGTTGAACACACACATTGTGTATTTTCACGACATTAACGGTGACTATCTTTATGATGTATGATTCCCAGAATAATACCTAGAATACCGTGAGCTTATTACGTGCAACAGAAAATGTGTTTGTCCGTATTTCAGTCTTGATACCGTTTGACTCTTCCATCACGCAGGATAGCTTGGATGATTTGCTTCCGCACATTCGATGCTTATCTGTTGAAGCAGGAGGCAAGTTAAATGAAACAATGGACTTAACAGTACGGTCAAACCTCGTTTTCATTGAAAAGCTTTGGCAAAATTTTGCCTCGGGTTTATTGCACGTAACAAACTAGTCTGCCTGCACTTTACTATATTGTTCTGCGAAATTGAGTCCCAATCAAACCACTCTACGCGTTGCTGGTCCGCAGTATCAAGTCTGCATCAACAATAAGTTCCATCAATTAGTCATTTATTGTTATTTTGCGTTGTTTTCTTTATGTAAAACTGTAATTATTCTCTATTAAACATATTTTTTGTTAATATTTTTGGACGTCTGGAACACATTAATTGGATTTATATTTTATGCTATGAGAAAAATTGCCTCAATTTTCGTCTAAGCTTTTGGAACGACTTGATAACAAAAACCAAGGTACCACTGTATATGTATTTTGCATCGTTTTCTGCATTTAAATCTATAATGCTCCTCTATAAAATGTGTTTTTTTTTTCATATTTCTGGAACAAATGAATTGGATTTACATTATTTTTCTATGGAAAAAATGCTTGGGTGTTGATTTTTTGGAACAGATTAATGATGAAAACTGAGGTTCCCCTGTAACAAGACAATGAGGCCATGAGAAGGGGTATTAGGAGGCACATTGGCAGGATGATTTTATTTTGAACCATTTGATGTTTAGTTTGTGCCTCTGTGGGCAAAATTAGCTGTTTGAATGAAAGGGATCCCCCCCTGCACCGTTTCATCACTGTGTTCTTTAATTCCCCTTATTCCATTGCTCCCAGTCACGGCCACTTTTCCACCCACTAATGGCCAGAAAGGCTACTCATTTTTTTACGTTTTTACTTCACCAAAGCTGCACACATATTCAACATCTTGAAATTTTAATAAGGGCTCATTTCCGATCGAGGATGAGGTCGTTTTTACTTTCTCTCGCTGTGCACCTTCTTATTCATGCCGGTGTGGAAGTGCATAAGGAATATCTGCAGGGACTGAAGCAGGGACAATTGTAGATTTAGTTAATCGTCTTTTCTGCTTGGTTAATGTTATGATGGCTGCGTGCAGGCAGGCCGACACTTGTGCCAAGATGTGTAAAGGGGGACAGCTGAGATGCCCCCATGAGTTTTCTTCTTAAAAACAAAAAAGACAGACGGGCCACCCTTTTTTCTCGCACATTCTTATTACCCTTCGATTTTTCTCCTTGTTCTTCTTCCATGAGGCAGTTGGTGATGGAGAAATAAGCCGTACTTGCAGTGCAATCAGAACATAACCCCCACAGCAGAAAATGGGCAATTAACATGAAATAACTTCCTTCAGCTGGGCCTAAATATCAGAAAAAGAAGCAAATGCATCGAGTCATCCTCATTTTATTCTTTAGTTATTACTTTCTCAAAGACCACTTCAGGTTTAGTTACTTCATCGGAAGTTGGTATAATTCAAATAAACTAGTCATCACAATGGCATCTCCAAGGTCAAACACATTCACTGGTTGAGAAAAATGTTTTTGTCATAGAAAATATCGGGTATTAATCATTAAATCTCGTTCCAGTTAGGGTTGGGTATTGTTTACATATTATCCGATACTGGTGCTCAATCTGTACTTTTCAAAATCGGTGCTGAAATGGTGCCAAAACCGGTACTTTAATAAATGGAAAACATCCAAATTTTGTCCAAAAACAATGCCTTTTCATTTTTACTAAATGTTCTGACTGTACAGTCATCCTCCGCCACTTCACACTTTGAAAAATATATTAATAAATCATTGCTGTTTCGTGGTTGACTACAGCCTATTATTTGCAAAGTATATATATATATTTATATATACACGTTAGGGATCTTCAGGATCGGGATCGGCTGCCGATCCGCTGTTTTTGTGAAGAGCGGGCCGTGTCACGTTTGTAACTCTGAGCCACACTTCAACATGGTAGGTGCTGTAAAAGCTGGTTGCCACTCGACTCGCGCCACCCGCAAGAGGAAGAAAACACAACACCACCATGCAGACATGTCCGCGGGTTACCGTGGTGAAGTTAGTTTCACGTTGGACGTTGGATATTCGGTATCCGTAGTACCGGATAGGATCGGATTGGATTAGCAAGACTATAAAAAAATCAGATCAGAAGCCATAAAATGTAGATCTTTCCAAGCATGAAAATGGCTACCTGAACTAAAATACAAATACAGTGTAAGGCATTCATAAGACGTATTCAAAGACGTTACATGTAGTATTCTACGCTGGTCACTAGGTGTCAGTAATGTTACATTGATGAGACTATAGCCACCACAGGAAGTGCTGTACAGAAACCGAAAGTAAAAAAGGAACAACAACAAGAAACTGTCCCAGTGCTAATGTGTGAGTCTTTATCATGTTTATTTTTTATTACTTGTTACACTTCCCTCCAAACACTTTGCAGTTTTGGGAACATTGGGCCTCATTCACGAACATCTTCTTAAAAGTCTTCTTAAGAAGTGTACTTAAGAAGGCGCGGGTTGGAAACTGCGCCGCATTCACGACACGTTCTTAAGTAGGGATAATCGTTCGCACCGGTGTTCTTAGGTTGATGAATGCCAACTGCGATGCCCATGCATGTGAGCCCTAATTTGCATAGGTCACCGCCTATTATTTCCTATATAAGGTAAAATATGTGCCGTGCGCAACGGGCAGCTGGAGGCGGAGGTGGCAACGCGCAAGGGCAAGACTGAGGAGCAGCTGGACAACAAACGAAAGAAAAACTTCAATTCTACTGAAATAGAGGTGCTTTTACAAGGAGTGAGCGAACACAAGACCACCTTATTTTCACGTGAATCCACCCGTCATCAGGCCATCCAAAAAGAGTCGGCATGGAGCACCATTGCAGGAAACATAAATGCCATTTCCACGGAGAAACGCACCACCGCAGACGTTAAAAAGAAGTGTTTTGACTTAAAATAGAGTAAAAAAAAAAGATTGGACTGCACCGGAGGGATCTGGAGGAAACGGGAGGTGGGCCATCAATCAAAAACCAAACCATTTCGGAAACTCTAGAAAATATTTACACAATCATGATGGAAAAATAAAGTCAAAATACATAGTTTGTGTGTGACAATGTATTTTTTCTGTGGTTACATTTGATTAGACGCTGCCTAATTAATACAGCAGCCCCGTGCTCTGGCTCAAGACGTGGCTGGGGGCTCATGTCCTTATCTGGGGGTGCTACGTGCGCAATAGACACACCACGTTTCATTGCGATGTTATTCTGATGATCCTGCACACCTGCAAGAACAGAGAGGGAAGCCTGAAGCCTGAAGCGGACATCAAATATTGGTGGCTTTCAGCAAATAAATCTACATGGTCCCTTTACATTCTCTCTCTGCGCAGCGCACGTCCAGCCAGCTACTTTTTTGATGAATTGGGATTTGAATATAAATTTATCGATGGAGTATATTTTAGTCTTTTTGATGATAAATAATTGTTGGGATATTTTATTTGCACTACATTTTTTGGGATCAGGTTGCAAAATCCATCATGAGGGCGATTGCGCATTGAAAGTGCAAGCTTTGCTTGTGCGTAAGAGTCCTCCTGAGCGTTCGTAGAATTTGTTCTTAGATCTAAGAACTGTGAGTTAAGAACACGTTTCATGAATGCCAAAAATCTTCGTAAGAAGGCTTTAAGAACAGATTTGTGCGTAAGAACGTTTCGTGAATGAGGCCCATTGACATGTGTCCCCAAATTCTTGGGAACTCTCCTATATTGGGTAATAGGACTAAAGGTGACTATAGGGGTGTCTAAGGTACTCTCATCGTTTTAAGAAAATTAAGAAAATCGTAAACAGGTTTTCTATGCTCTGACTCCCAAATATATTCAATTTATAAATCAGGAATCCTACTTCATGGAGATTCATTTATCACAGTCGGATCTGGAACCAGTTAACCACAATAAATGAGGGATGACTGTACAGGCAATTTTAAGTAACATTTTAACATTTATGAACTTCCTAACAGTGAAAGCATACATTAATATTCACTTCAAATGTGCTGGTGAAATTGATCATGAATATACCAAAAAAACAAGAATACTGAGTAGCTGTTTCCTGTGTTCCCTGGTAGTGGATCAGTTTGAATGGAGTAATTGTACACGAGGGAGGAACCATGCTGTGAAGGCTGCAAGCGAACAGGCCACAATTTAAGGGCGAGGTAACAAACTTGTTCTTTTACTGCGTCTCTGCTGACTCATGGAACCACACTGAATGCGTCATTAAATCAGATCACAACGCCTGATGCCTTTATTAGAAGGAAAATGGTTGATGTCGCTGCCCTCTAAACCCTTTGGTGTCATGGTAGCGTCGATATGTGTGTCAACAAATCAATCGAGACAACATCTGAAGAATTACTATAGATCAGGGGTGTGGCCTGTGGCTGTTTTTTAATAGGCACTCTGTACATTCTAAAAATAGAATACAATTTACCAAGAAAACTTTTTTAAAAACTGGAAAAATCAGTAATTTTAGAGAAAAAAGTTCTAAGAAAAAGTCGTCATTTTACGATAATACCAAGGTAATACCATGGAACATGGGGCTGCACTACATCCTGAAACACTTCGACCTGGCAGGGACAGGGACGTCCTTCCTGCTTCGCTGCACCAGATCACATAAATATAGGACTTTGGGGGGTGGCGCACGGTCGGGTGTGGCGGGGGTGTGGGTTCGCTTTGCGGAGGCTCCGTTGCCCCTGCCATGCCTTTGACTCGGTCGCCCCTCAATTGTAACCGCACAATAGACACTTAGGGTTTGGGGGTGCTGGGCAGCTGAGGGGTCCACCATACCTCAGCTGTCCCCCAATTTGAATTGCCCTGTTAGCTGTCACTCATACATCCCTACCATGTATATACACACACACCCCTCAGGTACATAGAGGTCAGCCCTTTACAGGTGTCCTCTTTTATTTCTTTTAATTGCATAATAGACACAATCCCATCTCATCACATACATGGTGGAGCGGGCTGGATCGGGGTACCTACCGCCTATTTCGTGAGCGGCCTTGAGCTGTGCTCCAGAACAGAGGGAAAATGACGCTCGGTTTCGACTGCATTCCCAGAGTCGGTTGTCCGGTTCATCTCTGGCTGCTAACTCATCCTTGAGGGTCTCGGTTAGCCCATTGATGAATGCGGGTCGGAGAGCTTCTTCATTCCATCCTGACGGTGCTGCTAATATCCACAAGTCCAAGGAATAGTCTGCAACACTTGGGGTCCTTGGCGAAGGGCTAGGAGTCGATTTACTACCCAAAGAGTCAGGATGGTGGAGCACGGTTTCCATCGGTTGGGATAACTCAGCAACAAAAGAGGTCGGTATACCTTGGGACAAAAACAAGGCCTCTGCTCATGCCAATTCCGTAACAAACCCATCGCTCACCAAAAAAGGTATTGAGTCTCAAAAATCTTCTGCATTTATTGAACTCACCCGCAAATGTTTCTGGCTCGGTGGCGCAAGATTCCCTCGATGCCTGCAGTTCGGCTACTAATTGGGAGGGCCTATCGCTATTGCCCGGCACTGAGTTGGCAGTGGTCTCTGAGAACTTGCGAGTTAATTCTGTGACTAGAGATAGCATGGCTTTGTTGGACTGGTTAGACTTTGAAGGTTATCTGAATGATGTCCCAGGAGTTGGTCGTGAGTGCCCAACACTTGGGTGTCTGCAGAGTCCATGTTGTTTGACCAGATGTTCTGTCGAGCAATCGGTTCGGGGTTGTGGACTGAACTCCAAAATAAACACAGAACAGAGAAAGGACTGGAAGGGGGAAGTCTCGGAGGGCTGGGCATGGACAGCAGGGTAGCGAAAACGATGTATCCCACTGCAAAAGTGCTTGAACATTGAACAATCTGGTGACATCTCCTCCTCTCAGTGGCCTTTTAAGGGATGCCATCAAGGATAATGCAAAAAATGATTCCACGCCATCAAGGATGATGCAACGATGATTCCACATCAAAGCCGTCAAAGGCAACAGCGTGCTCCAATAAAGGACTGAAATGTAGGGGAGGGGAAGAGGGAAAGGAGGGATGTGGGATGGATCCTGACAAAAAATATTATGGAAATAAAGTCATAATTACAAATAGAAAATTGACAAGAAGAAAGTTGATATAGTTGGAAAAAAAAAATCAAGAGCAGGAATGGAAAAAAGCAGCTGTAATTTTACAAGAATAAAGTCAAAATATTAAGGGAAAAAAAAGACGTATTCCGGTGAGGAAAAAAGTTGACATTTTGGAAGAATAAACCTGTAATGTTATGAGGAAAAATAATTTTAGTAGCATAGAGTTGAAATATTAAAGAAAAATATGATATTTTAAAAAAATATCATGAGAAACAAACAAAACGCAATAAAGTTGTAATTTTTTTGAAAGTTTGGTTGGGGTACAAAGTTATGAAATTATGGGAACAAAGTCAAAATGTTATGGGAATAAAGTCATATTATTACAAGAAGAAAATTCACAAAGATTATTTAAGAAGGAAGTTAAAATATTTTGAAAATTAAAAAAGTAAAACACAAAAAATTGGGGAAAAAAAGAGCACAGACTGAAGTTCATATTAATAATGGGCTTTTTCGCATATACAGTAGTACCTCGCATTACGTAAACCTCCTTTTACGTAAATTCCACTGAACGTAAAGAATTTATGTAAAGTTTTTGCATCGTATTACGTAAAGCGTCAAGTCGGTGCAAGTTCAGAAATTCGATTTGAATAGCTGGCACGACAGAGAGAGGGGAAAATTTTCCATGACTAACAGAGTACAGTACACTTGGTGAAGCCTTCTGACGCTTCACGCTCTCATTGGTTGATTATCGGGGCACCGCCTACGCTCTCATCTCATTGGCTGACTTATACAGGGCGTACGTGACTTTGTGTGCGAGACAGGATTCTCCCTTCAACCTCTCTTCCTCTTCATAGTCGCCCTTAAACTAGTTCGCATGCATTGAAATCTCTTCTTAATTTTTTTACTTTTCGGAACGGATTAGGCTATTTACATGTATTTTACGCTTTGTATAACGTAAAAACCCTATAATGTAAACGTTCTTGGAACGGATTATTTACGTTGTGGGGCGTCTACTGTATCACAAAGCTGAGATGCAGTTTTTTTTCTTGAAATATAGGTAACTTCTTAGAAAATCTACATGTTTTGCTTTACAAAATAACAAAACGGCCATTGCATCCTGTTATTTGTCAGTATGTGACCCTCGCTGGAAAAAGTTCGGATACCTTTGTTATAGATATAGATGAACAGGACACATCAGACAGCTGACGATGTTAAAGAAGATGTTCTTTTAAGGACTTAGCAATGACTATTACACTCTGGATGGGCCACTTTTTTAATATATCCACTATCATTCGAGCTGACTTTAATGGCCAGCACAGTTAACAGGGTGGAATGTCTTGCTGTCTCAGTGCACACTAATAGAGGACATCATCCACACGCTGCACTAGTCAGAGTTTGGCAGCTGTCAATTGTAAGTGTTGACAGCTGTGTCAAGGATAACAGGCAGAGAATGGAGTCTGATTGACAAGCATCTTCCGTACGGCTCTTTTTATCTCGGAAAGTTGGGAATTTTCCGATTAATTGTTTCCTCTGAAGTGCCTCCCCCGCCTGCTTTGCTTGCTTTCGGTGCGCGCTATTGTGTGAAGACGTCAAATGCCTCGCACTGTTTGTTGAATTGCTTCAAAGTACGGGCACCGAGGATGTTAAATTAAATTCTCTTTACTTTGTGAAGGGTCTTTGCGAAGACCGCGGAAGTTCAAACCAAATGACTCAATTAAGCTGTGCTTTACGAGCCGCAGAATGCGGGAAGACAAAACATTTGTTTGGGTTAAGCTGCTGTTTGGGGGAAAACGGGTTGTCCAAAATGACCCAAGTTTATATTGAAGTCCCAAAACAAGGATTGTTTGAAGGGAAAAGGACAAAAGGAGCTTACAAAGCCGGCCTCAGTCATTCACAACCGGGGCAGACCTAGGACACGCTGGAGGGATTACGTCTCACAGCTGGCCTGGGAAGGCCTGTGTGTCCTCCCAGTGGAACTGGAAGATGTGGCAGGAGACTGCTATCCCTGAGACCCGGAACCGGATAAGCAGAAGAAAACGGATGAATTTATGGATGGATGGATGGGCTTCTGGGTCATTCAACTACAATTCTGAAATTCTGTCCAGATACAGAGAATTTCCTCAAGCTAAAATCCAGTCCAGTCCGGACCGGTCTTGGTCAATACTTGGTCAAAAACTTTGCATATAACTGGTTTTGTGCTTCCAGAGGGAGGAGTGAACATCATTGAGTCTGTCCAGGCTAGGTTGAGAGCACTGTGCACTTTTCTCTTCTTAGAGCGACATGTCTGTTTATTTTTCTGTTGTGTTCAGCTCACTTGTCTTGCTGTCCTCTCACTCCTCCACCATTGCCGGTGGCCGGGGCAAGAGAGGGCAAAATAGCAACTGGTTGGGGGTGGCGTGGAGCGTGGCGTAACTTTCACTCGTTGACGTTAACTTAACGCTGTCCTCTTTATCCGTATCCGTATCACTCGTTTCTATCTTTTTTCCCTGTCTCCTTGGCTCATCTTGCTGTCCCTTTTATGCGTATCTGTCAGTGTACATACAGTGTATAATTTTCCAAAGTATTTCAAATGTTTATGTGTCGATATTACAGTTGGTAGCAGCCAGTTGTAACGCAACAGTATAGACGCGGATGCAATAAACAACAACAAAGATCGCTTGCAGCAGCGAGCCCCCCATTAAGCATTCATTGTGTAAGCGTCATCCCCTGCACATCACTGTCACAGCAGGTAGACGGATCACAAGGATTATCCATTATTATCAATTCATTCAATCATCAATGCCGAATACCCCAGAAGCACAACAGAGAAAGATGTTTTGAGTGTCACTTTGTTTTCATAATCAATTATTCGTTTGTGTGTTTGTGCGTGTGCGTGCATGTCACTTTAAGAATCCATCCAAAGAAGCGCACCACTTAAGACATTTTTACATCCAAGCAATCACAGCATCATTTAAATGTCCTTACTACAACACATTTAATATATGAGAATATAATTACTGAAATAGTCACTTCCAGGGAACTTAAATTGATTCCTTAGCAAGAGTGTGACAGTTTAAAAACCAAAGGCACTAAACTAGCATAAATCTCTTTAAAGAGCTCACCGTGTTTTACAGAAGGCATTAGTCAAAGAGGAAACAAAATAACAATGTACCTGAGAAAAACTGCCCAATTAAACCATAGTTGCAGTTAAATAATCCTCTCTGAAAATAATTTTACACCATCCTTACTGTAAGTAAGCTTTATTTATATTTTACTCCAGCTGCATTAGCTCCCTTGCTGTATTAAGGACACTACACATAACTTTTTACGTTGTTTGAACTGTTGATTACTAGAAAATAAAGCAATGTCTATCTACTGCTATTACTACTACTGAGTTCGCTACTTCAAGACAGTCAAAAAATCTGAAACATCACTTTAGAAACTGTTCGGAGCCTGCTTGGACCTGGGCTGTGTGGCTGACCATTCTCTCCAGCGCTGGCATTACAATTACTTGTATCCACTCCAAATAGAATAATTGTTAAAATGACTTTTTGACTTGGATATACTTATTTCACAGTTGACAGAATTAACCCTGTAAAACCCAAATATAAAAAAAAACCTTTAAAAAATGGAACCATTAAGATGTTGTTGTTCTTTTGAGGCTGAAAATAAGTTTTAAAAAATAGTTTTTACGGAAATGTTGTAATATTGCAATGTTGGACTAAATGGAGAACACAATCTCCTGTATTCGTACTCATTGTCTGAACAACATTACAGAACTAAGGATTCGTTTGCAGGGTTTTGCTTTAGTCCCAGAACGGTATAACATAAATAATAATCTTAGTCACGTTGTTATTAACAGTCCTTTATTGCAACAACAAGAACTTTGACATTTATTTACAGTGATAGTCCCAGAAACGGTGTCCAGTGTCCACCTGGACGGAGAAGAACCAATAAGTAAAAGATATCTCAAACATAGCAAACAGCCGAAATAGATTCTTACCAGATTTAGAGAGGATGCTAGTTGTGCCTGGAACTTTCTCATGTTCAGTATCTCCTTCTTCGGCATCTTGAGAGCTTGGCAATGCCGTTGGTAGAGGAGCCTGCGTTGTCCACAGCAAGGTTGATGGTGTGCCAGAAGATGTACCTGTACCAACGCCGAGATTTCAGGGCAAACTTGTATTTCGCTGTTAATGTATTTGTTGTAGGTAGCCGTAATGCACGGCCTTTCAATGTAAATGTAGGTTTTGGACGCTTTGTCCCAGCGTTGAATCTCTTGCACAGGTTCTGGTCCAGCGAAGGATGACACAAGTGTGACTGTCCTCTTGTCAAACCATTTGACATCAAAGTCAAACAAATATCACAAACACAAACATCAAAGTCAAGCACCATGCCATAGATTCTAGCTCTTGCCCATACTTTGAACCCCCATGGGTGTGGCTTTCCTCACCTATACTGCTTGATGTTGAGGGGTTAAGGGGATGCTGATGATGAGGGCATGGTGGCGAGATTGATTTCAATGTGAAGTGTTTAGACATTGCACTGAACCTATTCCCACATTTACCTGGTCACACAATAGTGAATAACACAATAATTGTAGACTCTGATTATCATACTAATAGGTAGCCTCCAACTTCCAACACCACCTTAAGGCCCTGTCACACCTTGACGATTTAGCCAGCTTACGCCAACATGTGAAAAATTTGGCCAATATGCTGGCGTACGTCGAATAAGTTATGTGTAAGTTTTGCATATGTTAACAGCACGCGGAAGCACGCAGGCATACGTCTAAGTCGTCCAAAAATTTTGTGCCTGCATAAAACTTTTCAACGTATGTCAACGTATGATTCATACGTCCCGCATCCGCGAGCAATAAGTTATGCCATCATTGACACCCATTCACACCCTATCCGTTCACAAAACTATCTTAGCTTGACCAGTAGAGGGCACTGTGACACTGGGAATGGAACTAACATTTATTTTTTTATTTTTTTGCGTTTTGTCTGAGAGAAACAATGCATGTTCTAATCAAGCATTACTGATCACAAAGACAAAAGAATGATTTCTGCATTGTCTTTGTTTTTTCCATTTTGGCGTTGCTTTTCCTGTTTTGTCTTTGTCATGACTGAATGCAATGACAAAACGCAAGTGGAAAAGCCAAATACAAAACAGGAAAAACAACGACAAATTGGAAAAAACAAAGACAATACAGAAAAAACAATGACAAAATGGAAAAAGAATGACTACATTTGCATATTTTTTAATTATTGATTCCCTTTGTGTTTCCACATTTGTATATTTTTGTATTAATAATTCTCTTTGTATTTCCACACGTATTCCCTTTTAATTTTGGCACTCCTGTGATTCCATAGTCAAACTGCTAACTTATCTGCTAATGCAAACACGAGTCTCCATCTCCTCTCAGCCAAAGCTTGTGTGTAACTTACAAATAACGTGTGTGAACGGGTGTCGACGATCGCATAACTTATTGCCCGCGGATGCGGCACGTATGAATCATACGTTGACATACGTCAAAAATTTTTGTGCATACACAAAATTTTTGGACGACTTAGACGTACTACGACGTATGCCAGCGTGCTTCCGCGTGCTGTTAACATATACAAAACTTACCCATAACTTATTAGACATACGCCAGCGTATTGGCAAAATTTTTCATACGTTGGCGTAAGCTGGCTAAATCGTCAAGGTGTGACAGGCGTTGGCCGTTGGGCATAAATTGCGAACACCGGCAACACGCTACGCATTCGTTGATATAAGTTGTCTATAAGTTATTGAAACGTTCTATATAAGTTACTAATACGTCATGTTTACGTCGACCTCGTTATGAATACGCTATGTATACGCCCAAAATTGAAAAAAAAAACAGTTCGCAGTTCAACGTATGCCATCAAAATGATCACGTCAGGCATGCGCTGCCTAAATCGTCAAGGTGTGACACGGCCCTTACATTCCTGAACATCAACACCCGGTGCAGAACAATGGACAAAAAAATGTCAAAAAAATCATTGGACTTGAATGACTTGAATCTCAAAAAATAACTGGAAAAATTAGGGTGTTCTAAAACTGTACGGTAATGTACATTCCACCATCTACGTCAAAGTTAAGAAACCATCTCTGAACAGAGGACACCAACTCTTCCCCCACATACAATCCTGTCCTTTCATTCCTTCCTAAAAGATTCACTAATTTAGCTTCTAAGTTAACCAACACTGCTGATCTTCTTTTAACCAGTGGACGACACTCCACTTCATTAAAAAATCCTCTTCGACACAAAAGCGCAAGATTATTTTCAGGGTTTTTTTTTTTTACCTGTGACCCACTGAAAACTGGTCTGCAATCCACCATTTGAAAATCCTTGCTCTTGAACCTTCATGCAAATTTTGAAGAATTCTAAGTTCAACATCTGTCCTCTTGCACGTCTCCTGAGACTGAAACGACCCGCTTGACTGCAGTGAGTGGTCAACTCCCTGCCGGCTGAGGTGGGAATTGTGGGTAGACAAGGACCTTCGCTATCTGTGATCAGCTCCATTGAGCATTCCATTGAGCATCTGGCGAGCCATCATTAAAAAGTGCATCTGAAGTGCTACTATTTCGCATAGTCTGCTTGCACTCCCACACGGGGGATGGCGGTCGAGCTTTATGATTATACAACCACGGCCACGCATCATTTGGTTAGACTCCCAACACTCTGAAACACAATCTGCCCGCTATTATGAGAGCAATTGTCAATGCATTTAGGCGTGTGGGTGTTTATTTGCATTTTGCATGCCACCTTGAGTGTGCGTGTGTTGCAGCATCTGTTTGTTTCTTACAGCAGCATGCGTTGGTGCGTCTCTTTGAATAAGTCACCTGCTTTGCATGTGTGCAGAGTGCACATATAATTGCAGGTGTAAGGGAAAGCTGGAGACACAGGTTGACAGAGGGACGCTCTGCTGGTTTCACATGACAGCATGTGCGGCAGGGGTGCGGAAATGTCTTTCTTGGCAACACACGTGTAACATGTGTGCCTGGTTGGCGGTTTGCGACTCACCAATGATGGCGCACATGCCAGTTAGAAGCAGCAGACAGGGGCGCTGAGCCATGCCAAGCTCCTGCCAATGCCTCAGGCTTCTTTCAGGCCAGGAAAACAGCCACTAGCAGGTAAGTGAATGTCCTTCAGTCGTCTGAAAAACAGTTTTATACTCTGCCAAAACAAGTAGCGAATGAACTTACCCTCACTGTCCAATCAAAACTGGGCAGACACTTCAGGAAGACGGGGGATGGTTTTGGTTAGGTTACATGGCAGAATGTTTGGAAAAAAAGCACACAGCAACTTCCGTAAGCACAGGGGTGCCCAAGGGAGGAAGGATGGAAGGTGAAACTTTTTCCAATGGAGGGCCACATGGTGAAAAATGAAAGGATGCAAGGGCCACTTTGGTATTTTGTACAGCAACACATGTAGATATGCTAAAAAGTTATATATCAAGAAAAAAAACTGCATCTCAGCTTTGTGACATAATACAAGTGAAAAAGTTTTCAGTTGTTTTTTTTATTTAATTTTCCAAATATTTCAGCTTCCCTCTTAACCGAATTTTCTTTTTGTAATATTATGACTTCATCCCCATAATAGTTAGACTTTATTCCCATATTATTATAGCTTTTTCCCCAACCTGCGTGTAATTTTCCAAAAATGACAACTTTACTTTGTTTTGTTTGTTTCTCATATTACGAATTTTTTAAATTGCATTTTTTCTTTCGTAGTACAACTCAATGCTACTAAAATGACATTATATTTCTTCATAATATTATTCTCATAAAACTACAGCCTTTTTTCATTTTTGTTGTTGATTTGTTTCCAACTATGTCAACTTTCTTCTTATAATTCTGACTTTATTTCCATAATATTTTGACTTTATTTTCATAACATTGTAACTTTTTCCGTAACCTTGCATCCATCCATCCATCTTTTTCTATGCCGCTTATCCTCATTCGGGTCGCGGGGGTATGCTGCAGCCTGTCCCAGCTGACTTTGGGCGGGAGGCAGGGTACACCCTGGACTGATCACCAGCCAGTTCCAGGGCACGTATAGACAAACAATCATTCGCACTCACACAATTTAGAGTCGCCAATTAACCTAGCATGCATGTTTTTGGAATGTGGGAGGATTCTCGGTAACCTAATTTTAAAATAAGTACAATTTTATTTGTTGTCTTTTTGATGTGTATTTGTTATTTGTTGTTTTTCATAATAAAATATTTTTTCTTTAATATTTCAACTTTATGCTCCTAAAATGCCTTTTTTCCCCTCATATTAAAATATTGTTGTAAAATTACAACTTTTTCTCTTTAGATTACAACTTTTTTTAATCTTAAACTTTTTTATATTATTGTTGTAAAATTACTGAAGATTTTTTCATGTTTACTGTTGTTGCTTTCTTTTTCGTTTTCTTGTTAAATTCTATTTTTAGAATGTGCCAATAACAAAACAGCCGCCGGGCACATATTGCCCCTCGGCGGCACTTTGGACACCCCTGCTTTAACACTGAGGCAATTTAGCACTGATGTTATTGTACTTAGCATCAAACTTCCCTCAGGGACTACAGACGGAATTTAGCCACTGGCTTATAATCTTGCATATTTTACACAAACAAATCATGAAAATGTAGGTAAAGAATCACAATCCATTACAGCAAAGTGTGTTACCGATGGTTTTCTTGGTGACTGGGCTCCCAACTCCCTTGACATCATTAACAAGCTCCTCCCTTGTAATTCTGGTGAAATCTTGCAGTAGTTCGAGAGCAAGGGCTACTGACGGTTACATTTGATTTCTTTTGTTTCTGAATTGTCACGCTCTTATCAGTATATTTCCTAAAAATAATGTGATATAATTTTAAAGCTCATTACTTATACTGTATATATCTTGAAATGTTTCATTCATGGCATTAAACATTAAGCCATCGAACTGTTGCAGTGTTACAGTAGCAGGTTAAAGAATATGTTTTAGATATTGTAGATAGATATTATAAAATAGATATCATTATTACGCCTGTAGACTCAGTCTTCTCGTAGAAGGCCTTCTTTGACACAAACACTCACATAGCACAATCAGAGCTAAACAACAAGGACATATTACCGATGGAAAAATACTGGAGGAGGCAGACACAAAAAAGATGAATTGTTCCCACTCTCACACAAACTCAACTTTCACACAAACTTAACTTTCACTCTCTAAAGGGGCGCGCCAAATGTTTTATATGCTCTGTCTAATCGTCATTCTGGGCTCTTCATCAGTCTTCCTCATTGATGATAGAGTCCACTACAAATTGAAAACCTTTCAATTGTGTGGTCATTGACTACTTCTCCGACAACGGTGCCGTCCAAGAACCAGGAAGAAAGGCTAAAGAGAAGTAATAGCCTTTACAATTATTTTATCTAATCTTTAATTCACAGATAATTGTGGGTTTGTCTTCAGCATCTACTTCATGTTTAGTAATGACTTTATTCCGCTGCGTGCTTGTCCTTGAATAAGGGTCTCTCTTCGAGTGGCGATGTGCTTGTACGTGCGCTGCTTCCTGGCCTCCAGTGGTGCACTGGGAGGCAAAGCTGTGTTTGGTTCCTCACACGTACTGTGTTCTAATTACCACTAACAGCCTTGAGCTGGCCTCGTCATTAGAGGGAATTATTCTCAATCCAATCACCTCTATTGGTTACGCTATGCTACTGAAGCCCACAATCTGTCCTCATCCAGTGGCTAAGATTACTTGCGACGTCTGCTGCATTGCAAAGAACAAATAGTGTGACAGGAAGAGGAGGAGAAGGAGGAGAAGGAGGAGGGGGTGAGTTGGGAGAAACTTAGGAGAGAAGGCTAATTAAATTGTTGTAAGGAAACTTTTCATTTCTTGCACTGCGACTCAACATCAACCATACTTTAAAGACCCTTAGTTGGAGTCAGACGAAAATAAAAAAGACAAATTTTATTCTGCACTGGTGGGTCACGTTGGTAAGTTATAAAAGAATGAGTGGTGAGTAAGGGATGAATATGGTCTCCATGGAGTAAATTATAGGGGACGGTTTTGGAAAAAATGACTGACTTGAGAAACGATGCAGCAGGGATATCCAAACTTCCCACGAGGGCCACCGAGTGAAAAATGACAGGGAGACTTTGATATTTAGTAAAGCAACACATGTAGATATGCTAAGAAGTTCTATTGATATTTAGTAAAGCAACACATGTAGATATGCTAAGAAGTTCTATTGATATTTAGTAAAGCAACACATGTAGATATGCTAAGAAGTTCTATTGATATTTAGTAAAGCAACACATGTAGATATGCTAAGAAGTTCTATTGATATTTAGTAAAGCAACACATGTAGATATGCTAAGAAGTTCTATTGATATTTAGTAAAGCGACACATGTAGATATGCTAAGAAGTTCTATTGATATTTAGTAAAGCGACACATGTAGATATGCTCAGAAGTTATCTATATTTCAAGAAAAAACTGCATCTCATCTTTGTGACGTAGGTGAAAAAGCCCATTATTAGTCTCAACTTTACTCTTTATTTTCCCATTTTTCCTGCTGTTTTTTTATTTTCCAAATATTTCAACTTTCTTAATCTTCATACATTTTCTTTTCTTAATATTATGACGGTGTTCACTTACTGTATTTATTCTTTTCTTAATATTATGACGATATTCACTTATTTACATTTTATGCCCATAACATTCAAACTTTTTCCCCAACCTACTGTTTAAAAAATTACAACTTTATTTTGTTTGTTTCTCATAATATTACTATTTTATTTTATAATATTATTATTTGAAATAATTCTTTAATATTGCACCTCTATGCTAATAAAATTGCATTATTCACCTCGTAATATTACAAGCAACCTTTTTTCAGGTTACAATAGGACTTTTTTCTTTTAATGATTTGGCTTTATTCTTGTAAAATTAGAGCATTTTTAAAATTTCTACTGTTTTTTTTTTTTTTAATTTTCCAATTGTTCCATTCCATTCCATTCCATTTTCCTCCACTTATCCGGGTCCGGGTCGCGGGGGCACCAGTCTCAATAGGGAAGCCCAGACTTCCCGGTCCCCGGCCACCTCCTCCAGCTCCACCGGGACGACACCAAGGCGTTCCCAGGCCAGCTGTGAGACATAATCGCTCCAGCGTGTCTTAGGTCTGCCCCGAGACCTTCTCCCGGCTGGGCATGCCCAGAACACCTCACCAGGGAGGCATCCGGACTGGGTGCCTGGGCCATCTCAACTGGCTCCTCTCGACGTGAAGGAGCAGCGGCTCTACTCTGAGCTCCTCCATCTCTTAGCTACCCTACGGAGGAAACTAATTCAGCCGCTTGTATCCGCGATCTCGTTCTTTCAGTCACGACCCAAAGCTCATGACCATAGGTGAGGGTGGGAACATAGATCGATCAGTAAATTGAGAGCTTTGCCTTCCGGCTCAGCTCTCTCTTCACCACGACGGTCCGGTACAGCGACCGCATTACTGCAGACGCTGCGTCGATCCGCCTGTCGAGCTCACGCTCCAACCTTCCCTCACTCATGAACAAGACCCCGAGATACTTGAACTCCTCCACCTGGGGCACCCCACCACCTGCAGGGGCAAGCATAAGGGTCCGGTGCATTGTGCTTTGGGTGGCGGTTGAGGGCGGGCACCTAGGCGACCTTGTCTTCGGTGGCCAAATGAGGTTTTCCAATTGTCTTTGTTACGCTTGCGTGTGCGGAGGACCACAGAATGCGGAGGCAAGGTGAGCGGATGACTGTTCTTTAATTGGTTTTCAGCGTGGAGATAATCACAGGAGTAAACAGAAAGCGCTGGGGTCCGCATCTTGCGGAGGCCCAGGGAAAAAAGGTTGTAGACACAAAAAACTTGCAAAAGGACAGGTCACGGGACAACTGGAACACTCAGCTGTGGCGAGCCGCGAGTGCGCTGTCATGGAAGTCATGGAAGGAACCGGCGTCTCACAGCTGCCCCTACTCCGTGTTAAGTAGGGAGAAGGAAGATTAGCTGCAGGTGTGTCCAGTTGTCCCGGCTCCTGCTGCACGCCCAGCTGTCGAAGAGAGAACAGGGAGCAGCAGCAGGTGACCGTAACAGTCTTTTTGTAAATTTTGTTGCTATAATATTTTGACTTTATTCTTGTAGCATTATACCTTCTTCCGCAACCTAATCTTCTAGAAAATGTATTTGTTTTTTGTTTTTAATAACGTTACGACTTAAAAAATGCTTTTTCTTCTATTTTCTTCTTTTATTTATTATTACTCTTCTAAAATTACTGCTGATTTTTTCCATAAACTGTATCTTGTTTTTTTTTTTGTTTGCTTGTTAAAATTATATTACATTATAAAATTTGTAATTATATTTTCAATTATATTTTTTTTACATTTTATTTATTCAGCAAAAAAAAAAAAAAGCCACGGGCTTCACTTTGGACATGAGTGATCTGCATGAGTGTTGAGCAGCTTTAGTTGTGCTACGTGAGTGTTGGTGTTGAGCTATTATTGACTGAAATAGTTATTAGCCGGAACCTAAAAGTATAATAATGTTTAAATGTATGTAATCTTCTGACCGGGACTGTGCTGTATACGACATTAAATGTAGAGACCAAAATCTCTAGCAACATTGTATGCACCAAGAATATTAATCAGCAATTAATAATTAAATTCTCATCTTGCTTTTTTGTCATATCATGCTATTGTCCATTACTGCATGTGTGTACTGCAGCCCTCGTGGTAGTAGAAGGGGGGATGTGCAGGAAGAGAATATGAATTACCTGATAGGCGGGTGCTGTTCCGCTTGGCAGACTGCTGTCAACACAGTGAGGATGGATGAGGAAAGACAGGGCAGAGAGAGATGGGACTTACAGCTCCATCTATCCATTACATATTCCCTTACTTCCTCCATCTCCTTTCCCTTAGTCTTACTTCTAAACCTTTCGTCATCACTTGTCTGAAGTTTGGGTCTAATTTAGATTTTGAGCTGAAAAAGGGCAAACTTGCTTGAAAAGTTTTCTGTGTTATCATCTAAGTCTTTTAAGGGCAGGTTGCTATTGCTATTATTGTTATTATTTTTACTGGTAATCTTATCAGATACAGTACATGCAGAGTGCTATTATTAAACCTCGGTTTTAATACGCCCCAATTTTTGTACACTGTCTCGGTTTTTGTACAGTATTGCGCTGAACTAACAAGGGATATCTCGTGGTTACATTGGCACAATTCAACATGTCTAAAAAGGAGTAGGAAGAAGCAATCCCACCCTTTCCCCATGTCTATTACTGATTATTCCATAACTTTTACACGATACACCAACATAACAGCGTGATTTCTACATGTTGACACTCTGTTGTTCTCTTCGTACGTGGATAAACAGTGCAGTGCTAAGAAAAACAAGAAATAAAAATTGAAAAATAAAAATGAAATATTAAAATTTAACAATAATTATTATATAATTAGAATATAATATAATAATATTAACATTAGAATACAAAAAGTACTAATAATTTCTGTATATAAATTGAGCAACAGTTCATGATAATCAATACATTTAATGTGTTTCTTGATATTTGTTGAATTAGGCGTAAACAAAGTTCAGTTGTTATTGTCGATTGGTGTTGATTTTCAGCTACATCAAGTCCTTCTGAGTTGTCTTTTATTTCCTTGTAGTTTATTCTAGATGTTGTCATCTTCAATTTGTCCAGTTCCTTGATGCCTTTGACAACAAGTACTTTGTGTCTTCTATTTACTAAATTAACTCAATTTTGCAGTGCCGTGAATTTCCCCCCGCTTCCTTAAGTTACGTGCTTTCTTGTTGATTGTTGATACCCTATACTTATGCCCTTTCCTCTATAAAATGTATTTTTGTTAATATATTTGGGTGTCTGGAATGAATTCATTATTTCCTACGGGAAAAACTGCCTCGGTTTTCACACGTTACGATTATTGTAGAACACTAACACTAACTAACAAAAACCCCATTTTGCAATGTCAAAGAGCACTAATACACCGTATTAATATTATACTTCTTTTGTGTCCTTGGATGTTTAAAATGTTAAAATTGGGGTTTAAAGCAGAGAGACACAATTGTTAGTTCTGAATTATTTAATGTTAGGCTGTCGTAATTATTGTACCTCACTTGATTTGAACAGTTTGTGATACATTCTTACCTTGGCTTCTCTATGCCCCCAAAACACGAAATACATCATTACTATTTAAACAAATGGCTCCTCCGGCTATTTTTTTTCTTCTCTCATTTAAGTCCTGTTTCCCTTTAATTTTCGAGCCATTATTTTAGCGTTTATTTATCTCTTCCCTTTCCGTCCTTCATGCGACTCCAGTGCCAATAAGCTGAGGCAGCGGTATCAGGAGAAGCACCCATGCAGGGATCCATTAGGCAAAAATCAATTTCACACAGAGCCAATTTCATAAATATGGAGTATGGTCCCACCTTTAAGATATGCCTGACTAGCTTTTAGAGGGATATACAAAACCATAAACAACAAGCTTGTGCCTGAGCACGAGTCTCTTAAATGATTGCTGGATTGAGTGTGTGGGCATGGACCTGATCCATAACGGCCGCTGATGGACACATACGGACAGTCGCTGTCATGCAAGGACCAATTGTGTTGAGTAAGGAGGCAAAACTTCAAACAAAAGGTGCAACTTTGTACAAACGAATGTGGCTCAACTGAAAAAATAACGATTGGCCGAGAAAATGTCGACAATTTGAGCGAGTTCACAAGGTCAGTAGAGAGCTTAAGCAGAAAAAAAATGTCCTCGTTTTAAGTAAGGACAAAGAGGGGCCATTGGGTGAGGGTTAGCGGATTATACAACGCAGTGGGGGCGGACCTCAGATGGACAATCTGGGGTTAAGCTTCCGCCATGCTGCTGGGTGTTGATATGAAAACGGTCAAATTCATTCTGTGGTTGACCCTCACCTTTGACATATGTGAGCGTGCAGCTCGTTATCAAATAAATAATCATCACTTCCATGACTTACTATGCTGGAATTTCAAAAGTCTTACACTTTGAATTCTGTCCTAATTTCAGAGACAAATTGTCTCCAAGATGCACAAAATCTGCCATCATGCATATTTGCAAGAATGTACTTCAGGGGGAATAACTGTGTTTTGCTTTTTCTTTGCCTTTTTGTGGCTTTTTATCATGGTTTGGACCGGCCTCCACAAGGAGTCTTAGGAAAAAAAGAACATAAGAAGAATTTAGAAAATGTAAGCATACTCATAGTGAATGCCTCCAGTTACTGTATGTCCCAGTACTGGTAGAGTGTTTTATTCTTTGTTTACTTTAGTCGTAGCTGTGGTTGCCGACTTCTTACACTTGTAAAATGCTTGATGTTCATCATGAAGTCAAGACTGACAAAGGAAAACCTCAGTTTTTGATGAAAATTACACGGGAAGTTGTTGTTGATGTGGATCCCCTCAGCCCTGTTTGCGCCAACAGGTGTCTTCAATAAAAGTAAAAGTGATGTTAAATGGGAATCATTGTTTTATTCTTGTACGATTCAGTTTTTGTGTGACCTTCTGTAACACAAGTAACGAAAACCGAGGTGTACTTACTGGAATAACATAGTTTGATGTTAGGATGGCAACAGCTTCACCCTGGAACAGATTACTTCTACAGTGGAACCTCGGTTAGCGTATTTTTTGCTTTATATCAAAAATGTACGCAAAGACTTTGCCTTGGTTCACGTACATTTCCCAGTTAGCGTACAACATGGTGCACGTCTTGTCATGTTATTAATACACTGAGTCAGTCCAACTGTGTTTGAAACGTATTTTTATTACACAACCTCCCTGCTGGCATCATATTAGCATAGAAACCAGAACGGAAGTCACCCACAGGGGAGCCAGGATTTTGATCAACAATCTTTGAAACACTATTGAATTAAAAAAATAATTCAAAGCAAAGCACGGAGCTCTGACAACAGTCACGTCTTCAATCAAGGTAAAAGTTGGGAAAAATGTATTTGGTTAGAGTATGTTTTTGTTTGAATCAGACCTTCTGGAACGGACTAATGACGCTATCCAAGGTTCCGCTGTATTCCCATTTTCTGTGAGTATAATTGAGTATCCTAACAAATCATGCCAGCAGTGTCACTTCAAATTCCCCTCAAGACTTAGCTCCCTGTCTTGTCTGTCAGATTGAAAGCGTCATATTTATGAAGTGTCAGTCAAAACACTATGACGCAAGTTGTTTCTTCCCATTAGTAACCTTCTTTTGGCTATGTATTATTGCATGCTATTGCACCCACAAAGTGAAAATTAGAACTCATAATGACAAGTCCGTACAAAGTAGCTCAATGTGCTCAACGCATGAAACCTCATTTGCCCAAGATATACACTACTCACAAAATGTTAGGGATATTTGGCTTCCGGGTGAAATTTCTGGATGAAGCTAAAATGTACTATAACCTTTTACAGGTGAACGTAATTTGATTTCCTCTGTTCCAACTGTTCAGTGTTTCAGTACTTTTTGCACAACTTGCTGTTCTCGAACAAGAAGCTGAATGGCAACATTTTCAACAGGTGTGTGATCCATGAATTGACCAATAAATGTCTGGTATATGTCTGGAATTGGTATTTAAACAGTCCTGTTAGTTATTATTATTTATAATTTTAGGTTCAGTCTAATAAATTACCACTGACATAGCACAACTAGGGTTGCACAACACTCACAGACAAGTCATAAAAAGTACTGAGAAAACATAGTAAACAGACACGCTATTAGCATATTTAGAACAGTCTCTCAGGCACAAGCTTAGCTTTCACTTTCCAGACACACTATTTTGACTTTCACTTTCTAGAGGTGCACTGCTATGCGTCGATCTTCCTTGTTGATGATAGAGTTCAGCGTTGTAAACAAATATATTGCTTTTATTTTTTCATACAATTTGAAAACCTTTTGAATTGTGTGATCATTGACTACTTCGCCGATTGCAATGTGGTCCGAAAAACTAGGAAAAAAGGGAAACAATTGCAGTCCTTGTCATGATACTGTTCACATTGTGACACCACGAGACCACGATGACAGCTAACAATTGATCAACAATCCTCACCATTGCGAGCCTTCAAACAGGATCTTCTCAGAGGGAAGTGGCCACTGAGTTTAGAGCAGCGGTTGGGAACCTTTTTGGCAAACAGAGCCATGAAAGCCACATATTTAAAAATGTATTTCCGTGAGAGCCATATAATATTTTTTAACACTGAATACAACTAAATGCGTGCATTTTTAAGCAAGACCAACAATTTTAGAATACAATAAGTCTCTGAATGTATTCTTTTTATTAACATTGTTATACTGAAGCCATCCAATAAAAATTGTAATACTTCTTACCATTAATGTCTTCATCTTCTTTGTCAAAAGTGTTTGCTCTGCAGAATTAGCGAGCTGACTATTTGATTAAAGGAGGGAAGTTTACTTCTTAACCTCTCAGTGGCCCAGGTAGGCTACCACATTATCCAGTAATAATCAAGTTATGGTGTCTGAAAATATCGGAAGGATAGCTAGCATTGGCTCTGGCCACCCGCATTGCGGTACAAAATGGATGGATGGATTAAAATGCAGAAGAAAGTTTTGTATGTTGAACGTTATTTTTAACTCTGCAATTTCTGTACTGTAAAATGTCAGCGAAAATAAATAAATACATTTTACCATGTTAACACATGTCTGTGAGCCTGATGCTGTCATCAAAAGAGCCACATCTGGCTCTCGAGCCATACTGTAGGTTCTCTACCCCTGGTTGAGAGTATCGCAGAGTGTCAGCAGGTTGCAACCGAGATACAGACAGACTGGAAGAGTCACAGAAAGGCACACTCAGTATCTCGTTTTTTTCCACAAATAAATAATAATCCTTGGTTAAAATAATATAAAATGGAATACATAACAAATGAAACTAGATGGAGAAATGCAAAAAAAGGCAAGACTGGAGGCAGACTGGGCAGTGGTTAAACAACTGAAAGGGCCTTCACAAGACTCAGCATGCTGCCTGTGTAGTCAGTCAATAAGATGCTGTTGGCTAATTGTCCATAGGGCATGTAATCAATACTGTTTGTTACTACATTATCAAGACCTCATTTTCTGCTCAAGTTGTGATGCGCTGTTCCTGAAGGCTTAGAATTCTCACTCTAGATTGTTGCTGTTGATTTGTTTTTTCACAAACACAATACTGCTCAGTTATTGCCTGACAGTGCATGACACTATGATTGTTGTGAATGTTATAATTTACCGATAGATTTATCATTGACTTATAAACTCGGTACATGAAAACAATTCCTTAATCATTCCTAATGTAACGGGTGGCAGCCAGTATGGCTGTATATGGCTATGGCAGATGTCCTGACACCTTAAGTCGCACTGGACATCGAGTTGACAGTCTGGGCTTTTAGCTCGATGCCTAACACTCTCGACTCTCACTCGGTGGGCCGTGGTTCGAGCCCTGGGCCATGAGGTTTAGGGGTTGAGTGTAACGGGTGCCAGCCGTTACACAGCCGGCTGTGCGGATGTATGTTGGTAAGCCTCACTCCCTGACACCATAAGTGTCGTGTTGGACATCGAAATGACGGTTTAGGCTTTTAGCTCAATGGTTAGTGCTCTCGACTCTCGACAGCCCCAGGCTGTCACACAGATAAGAGTGAGGTTTAGGGGGGTGGCTGTAACAGGTGCCAGCCAGTGTGGCTATGTGGAAGTATATGTAGATACCACTCCCTGACACCTTAAGAGTCACGCGGGCCTTTGAGTTTACAGTCTGGGCTTTTACCTTGATGACTTGTGCTCTCGATTCTCATTTTGAAAACCCCGGTTCGAGCCCGGGCGGAACACGGGGCTGATGGGACAGAGCTTGGCCATGGATATATTTCACACTCAGTTTTTCCCATTACCTGCTACCCAGTAACATCATAGTGGGTTACAGCTAAGTGTATTCCATCCTTGGTTGTTTCCACTGAGACAGCTGAATTATTTTTCAATTAGCTCCGGCCTGCATTCTTCTCTAATCTCCTGCAGTTCAAAACCAACGGCACATATCTGGTCTGGAGAGATAGAAAAATAGAAGTAGGGGAGGCGTGTCACATCCAATGAATATTAAAGACAGGGATTAACTGTGTTGTAATGTGGGCTAATCAGTGAGAACTCTTATCTCATTATGGTCTTTGTCTCCTCACTCAAGCAGCCATTAGCCCTGTGGGCACCACTGCCACTGTGCGACTGTCATACCTGCTATACTGTAGCCACACACACACACACACCTACACACACACACACACACACACACACTCGTCAGTGCTACAAGTTAAAAACATGTTATTGTTGTTTTTTCCCGGCAGTGTTAATATAAAAATACCTACCCCCTGCACGTTTATAATCACAGAGAACCTCTGCAGCATTGATGGTGTTATCTAATCGTGCTGCTGCTGTGAAAAAAACACATTTTAGCAGTCCCATAAAGAGAGATGCACATTGTGATAAAGATGTTGAGGAGCTTTTCAAGGGGAGGTCAGACTGATACTTTCAGAGAAGAGAATTGGGATCAGACCAAACAGTGGCCTATGGTGAAATATTTTCTTGGCCTAGATTCACATCAAAGATTCCCGATTATGCAACAGAAACACAGCTTTATGTTTTTCATGAAAACGGGAGAGGCCTTGAAATTAACCAATCAAACTCGGTGTCAGTCGTTCTCTGAAGAGGAAACAAAACAGACAAATTCAGTGTACTTTTGCTTATAAGTTTAAATATTTCACAGTGCTGTTATTACCTTTGCTGTGGGAATCCCAAGCTATCAGTGACATAAACAGCAATTGGGTATTGTCCTTATACGTTTCTCTAATTAGCCGCTCTAGCCACATTGCTTATCGTTAAAAAAACGGCCTAAAGCACTCACTTGTCTGTGCTCTTCTTTAGCTCAGGGCCGGTCTACACGGAAAGCACAGATGAAACAGCTTTTGATGAACAAAGTGAAAGAAATGTTGTTTCCATTAAATCGGTGCCTCGGACGAAGGCCGAGCAGGCAAGGAGTAGGGGGGCTTTCAGTATAGATGTTGTTCTGGTCCCGCTAACCTCTACTTGCTAGCTCTTCAGAGAGAAGGTTCTCGATAGAGACTCCAGTGGAGTTCCATTTCACAGCCTTTACTTTGAAGCGCTGTAAAGCTGAACATATAGAAATAAATCATGTCAATTATGAATTACAGTACATGAGATACAATTTCTCTGTGACATTGGTTCATTTACATTGGAAATCCCATAAATATGCTAGCGATTAGCATTAGCGATTTACTGTGTGATTTCGAACCCCTCCAAGTAGGACAACTAATTATACAGTACATTTACATCCACTTCCTCCACATTATATCCACTTATGCAGATTACACAGAATAAGCATAACACTTGGGTGACCAAGCATCTTGTTTTCCCAGGACATGTCCTGTTTTCATGTCCTGTCCTGGGTTTGTTTTAGAAAGTGATAAAAATTAGTGATGTGCGAATCCATATTGAAATATCAATACTTCTGATACCAGCTCTTCATGCTCTAAAAATTGATTCTCAAATCAAAATATCGATACTTTTGACTTCAGTCATTTGAGGTAATATTTGTCTGAAATGTTTGTCTGTTGTAAGGACGACCTATCATAAACGGAGCCATGTGTTAATTGTGAATAAAGCTTTTGTTCTTATAGTAGTTTTTAATAATCATTTATTTTAATGGTTTATTATTTTACTTATTTTCTTTTTTTATTTTTATTTAAAATACTGTAGTATGTAAATATGTATATTATTTTACAGTATATGATTCTGTCCTCTGTTTTTTCTGTTGCTGTATATTAGCTTGGCAATATTGTAAATTATCCCGCTACCTCAGTATACATCCATCCATTTATTTTCTATGCCGCTTATCCTTATCAGGGTTGCGGGGGCATGCTGGAGCCTATCCCAGCTGACTTTGGGCGACAGGCGGGGTACACCAGCCAATCACAGGCGACCAATCCAATTCACACTCACATTCATGGACAATTTGGAGTCGCCTAACATGCATGTTTTTGGAATGTGGGACGGAAACCGGAGTACCCGGAGAAACCCACGCACACATGGGGAGAACATGCAAACTCCACACGAAACGCCCAAGGGAGAATCGAACCCAGGTCTGACTGTGTGGCCAACATGCTAACCAGTAGACCATCGTGCGGTCTCAGGGTTTAAAATACATAAATTACTTAAATTAATTATTACATTTTTAATGTATTTAAAGCAATAATTATACATTTACATCAACGTATTAATAACTTATTAATTTATTTAAATAGTAATTCAATTATTTTATAAATTAATGAAATGTTTTGTATTCTTTATGCTATGATATGAAATACACTACTTTTTAAAATGTACCTCAGACATTAGGTGAAATTTTGCACACGGATTGGTATCGCCAATACCAGCCTGAATTTTACAGAAACGAAATGAGTGGTATCGCAAGTATCACTAATGACAATGTCCTGGTTGTCATTGTTTTCATTCAGTTGGAACTCTGATGCATGTCTCTGAGTGGCTGCTGTGTGGGGAGCTTTTTGAATTAGTGGTGCCAAAAAGCCAAAGAAAAAGCAAAACTTATTCACAGAGTTAACCCTTTGACGCTTGGCAAGTTGATGTCTCGTAAAACTGGGGACGTCATGGACAACGGCGGCTCAAAGTCCCCAGTTCTTGCGACTGTAGGGGGCACATTCTTCCCGAAAATATTAGTTACATTCCAAAACTTATCAAGCATGAGACCTCAGGTTCCTCTGTTTTTGGAATCATTTTTTGAGCGTTCTTCTTTTAGAATGTGTCTTTGGTTATAGATGGTATTTTGTAATATAGCAATTTTCTATCCATATACAGGAAGCATAAACTAAATGTATTGAAATTATGAGTAAGGCATCTTTGACTAAAATAATTGAAAAAAATTGCATTGAAGCATTTTGGATTGGTTTTAATGTGTTCTTTTGTGTTTATGTGTCTTGACAATACAATACGAGGTTCTTTTGGATTAAAGAGATAGTTCATTAAGTAAACATGCCACAATTCCGCTAAAAGTACGGTTTCATTCACCATGGTACTGTTTGAAGTGGGACAACCTAATTATTAAGATTGTGTTTTAACTCCAAATTATGTACGTAAATACTGTGAATACTTTGTATATTCACCAGTAAGTCAAATAAATACAGGAAGCAAACAACAACAGAGAACACATTAGTACACCGAACAACAGATAATGTTAATGGAAATACAGATACATCCTAGATATCCTCTCCATCTGAGCTATTCTGGTTTGCTCGATGTTCTGATATTTAGTGGGTACATTGGGTTCATAGTCATAGTTTTCTTTTAGAAATGGCACTCATAAAGACTGTCAGAAGAATGTTCTAATTTATGCTGGTTACCAGGAAAAAAAACATTAATATCAGAAATAACTGATGAAAAATGGTATGATCATAGTGCATAGTGCATCAAGTGCAGAAATAATTTCCTCTTAAAGTAACCATTATTACATGTCAATATGTAAATGCTTTCAAAGAGCATGCGGTGAACATAACCTGTCAAACAACAGGTAACTCCATCGCAGCAGCGTGGTAACACATTATTGCAACAATTTCCTTTCACAGATGGTGACTCAAACTGTTTGATGGCATGAGAAACAATTAAGCTACACAACAACTACCGGAACGAGAAGCCATCATAGCTAATGTGGTGATGTCTTGCTGTCACGATGGTGTTTAACAGACACCACAACGGGGTGTGTCAAGTGCGAAGAGCTCCACTCGGTGAAGTCTTTTGGAACACAAGGCCTTGTGTAAACGTTGAAAGTAAAGTCCGGTCGGAAACGCAAGAAATGCAAGAATGCAAGATACACACGTAGAGTGCGCGTGTGACAGATTTTCAAGCCATACTGTAGACTGGCCGCAGATTGGACGCAGAGGTTCTTTGTCATGTCAACCAAACTCTACGGGAGCTTACGTTTTTTTCAGGTTGCAAGACAAACTCACGCACTTTCTACGTATTTGTGTGTCGTCCGTATGCCAACGTGTGTCTTTCGTACATTCTGCTGGTGACAGATTTGGGCACGATGTCCATGTTTTTGTACGTCGCACTTGTGGTCTCCTGTTTGTGTCGTGCGCCAAACGGGCGCCCCACATATGTAATTGGTGCGGCCAACGCACGTTCAGATATTTCGCACGTCCTCCGTGCGTGTCGGGATCTTACTTCTTCATGGTCACCACAACTACGTTCTCCACGGGAAAAAAGTAGTGATTTGCGGAAAGCCGGTTGTGACCGAGGATTTAACAGATATTTCCCATCCAGTGAATGTCCAATGGAAACACAAATGATTTCTGAGGCCTTTTCATTGTGGCACATTGATCTTTTTTGTTTTTCTTAAATTCGTGTATCCGAGTCCCTTGCCTCTTCCAGGATGGTTAATCTGTTTTTCAAGCAACCATGTTTTGATCTCCATCTCTGCCCAAACCTGCTCAAGAGCTCAGGTCTCAGCTCAGCTCTCCGGTGTACGTTACCATGGTGATATAATATCAAAAGGTAGCACATTCTGTGACTTTGAAAATCTCAGGCTGAACCTGAAGCTCTCTCCACTGACCCAAAGGTTGCTTCATGCCTGTGTACATATTTCATAACAGCACAGCTAGAATGCAGGAGAGAATAGTCTAGAACCAGTTACTGAGGTAAGAAAGGTTTTCATTTGTGTCTTTGAATTAGGGGTGTACGGTACATGTATTCATATTTTTTGGTATGGAGCCTTTGGTTCTGTACAGCTTCGTACCAATTTTCCACGCCGGTGTATTGAGATTGAGGCATATCTAGCTGCAGTCTAGGCGCGCAGGGGTCCGAATAGATGCGCCCTTCCCGTGGATCTCTTCAGTCATGGTGCCTACGGAGCCAATGACATTTTGACTGGAGAAGGGATTTTTGCTGGCCTGTCTTTACTGGCTCCCTGTTAGGGTTAGGGCTGACCTGCTCATCGACAAAATAATAAATGATAAAGCGCCATCGTATCATGTGCTTTGCACTCTCAGGGAAGCCCATTTCCGAATGTTCAAAATTTTCGCGAAAGCGGGCGTTCTCTTTTCAAGCAGCAACACTCTGAAACGGCCTGCCTGTTGACCTCACACAAGCAAGGCCAGGCCTGCACATTTTGGAGTGGCCTTGGAGTGACCTTGATGCTGTCTCATCAGGGTCTTAGGATGGAGAAGTGCTCACTAAAACCAACAATATTTTAGAGGTATAAGCCTTTTGTGTACATACAGTAGAAGTTTTAGGTCTTTGAGTTCAGCTCCTGAAAAATGTAAGCATGTGTTTTTATTCTTGTTGAGTGTAAATACCTGTACATCTATATTTTTTCCTCCCAGACCCAAGATGCTTGTTTTAGTTGAAAGTATTAGGCATCATTGGCCCTTGGATCATAACCAGTGGTCATTAGAGATAAACAAATTGCAGTACAACCTGGTTGGAGTTCCAGCATACACTAATGTAGCCTCCAGCTGCTGGCCTCAAGCAAAGAGAAGAGGCATTGCTTTGGGGGACTGCTAATGTCAAATCATTTCAACTCCATCCCGCTTTTTTCATCTGTCAATCACAGACTTCTCCATTCTGACCTTCAGGCATCACCTGCAGCTGGCAAAAGTCATAAAAGTCTTTCAATAGCGTCTCACCAGTTAAAAGGCTTTTAAGTGCAAAATGGCCACACATTTTCCAAGGCTGTACTCAAAAACACTACTACACTCCGAGTAAGAGTAAGAGAGTACTCTAAGATGCCACACTGAAAATGACATTCTTAACATGCTTATGTTTTATGATCTCATACACACAACAAGGTAATGTTGTAATCAGGTAATCAGTCTTAAAAAACAAATGGACAGATACTACATAATAAAGTACTGCATATTGTAACATAAAGCGTACAAAAGGAAGGCTGGGATGCGCAGTTCAATACAGTAGACAGATGACTAGTCATGTGAGGTGTTTGTTTTTATTAACATTAAACCAGGGGTGTCCAAACTTTTTCCATCGACGACCACATGCTGAAAAATGAAAGGATGCAAGGGCCGCTTCAATAAACTGCTGAAAAAAAATAAAGGGGACACTTAATCAATCACCATGTCAATCACACTTCTGTGAACTCAAACTGTCCACTTAGGAAGCAACAAAGATTGACAATCAATTTCACCTGCTGTTGTGCAAATGGAATAGGACAGCAATAATAAATTTGACTTTGATTGATTGATTGATAATGTTTGTGTGATTTTGTTGTCAGCACACTTAACTATGTAAAGAACAAAGTATTTAATCAGAATATTTCATTTATTCAGATCTAGGATGTGTTATTTAAGTCTTCCCTTTATTTTTTTGAGCAGTATATTTTGTAAAGCAACACATGTAGATATGCTATGAAGTTATGTACTTTGTATTTCAAGAAAAAACAGCATCTCAGCTTGGTGATATTGGTGAAAAAGCATTTTATTAGTATGAACTTTGAGCTTTGCTCCACACCACCACCACCACCCCATTTTTGCTGTTTTTTTTTTTTAATTTTCCAAATATAAATATAACTTAGAATATTTCAACTCCATGCTACTAAAATGACACTTTTTCCTCTTAATATTACGAGTTTATTATGTAAAATTGAGACATTTTCTCGTTGGAATATGCTTTTCTTTCCAATATTTTGAATTTATTCTCATACAATTACAGCTGTTTTTTCCATTTCTGCTGTTGTTTTTTTATCGGTGTCCTCCCGATGGAGCTCGAGGAGGTGGCCGGGGAACAGGAAGTCTGGGATTCCCTACTGAGACTGCTGCTCCCGCGACCTGGATAAGCAGAAGAAAATGGATGCATGGATGGATGGATGGACAACTATTATTTGAACTTTTTCGTAGATTTCGTTCTCATAATTATGAATTTATTTCCATAATATTTTTTTTACTTTTTCCCCAACCTACTTTTCCAAAAATTACACCTTTTATTTGTTCTTTTGTTTGTTTCTCATAATTTAACAACATAAAAAACTCACTCTATTCTCATAAAATTGCAACCTTTTCTAGTTAGATTACAACTTTTTTCTCTTTATATTTTGACTTTATTCTTGGAAAATCGCTGTTGATTTTTCAATTTTTTTATGCTTTTTTTACCTTTAGTTAAATTATATTTTTAGAATGTGCCACGGTCCAATAAAAAAACAGCCGTCGCATTAAACCAGTGCTTCTCAAAAAGTGGGGCGGGTGGGTGGGTGGTGTGAGAGGCAGGGAGGACTTTCAGTGTTAGTGCAGACCTGCCAACATGTATGACTTTGTCGTACTCAGCATGCAATTTGACTCTTCACTACGTTTGTATGCTTCACCGCGCTCCATTTTGTTGCATTTCAATTTGGTTGGCATTTCAGTGGTGGTTTCAGTTTCGAGTTCATTCTGTGCAGTACAGATAAATAAATAGATATTATCAGTTTCTCAATAGTATTTCAAATCGGAAGGAGCGAAAACAAGCATGACAGAAAGTAATTGAGAAGCAGTGCACTGAACCATTTATATGCTTGTAGAATGTCTCTGTTTGCTTTGTGACAGAAAATGGTGCTTTATATAAACAGAAGTATGCAGACACACGTCTTAATCAGGAATTTTAATCAGGAGTATGAGTAAATCTCTTCTTCCCCCATTCTTTATCCATCTATCCAAAAAGCATGTGATTAGCCTCCATCAATTTTCTATGCCGCTTATTCTCACTAGGGTCGCGAGGGTATGCTGGAGCCTATTCCAGCTGACTCTGGGTGAAGAGGCGGGGTACACCCGGGGTCGCCAGTCAATTGCAGGGCGCATATAGACAAACGACCATTCACACTCACATTCATACCTATGGACAATTTAGAGTCGCCAATTAACCTATGATGTACTATATGTTTTTGGAATGTGGGAGGAAACCGGTGTATGCGGAGAACACCCACGCACGCACGGGGAGAACATGCAAACTCCACACAGAGATGGCCAACAGAGATTCAAACCCAGATCTTCCAGATCTCCTGACTGTGTGGCCAACATGCTAACCACTAGGCCACCGTGTGGCCACTCTTTGTCCCCCATGTGTCGTAATTCTACCAAGACCTTTCTGCTTTTGTGGGAACAGTTTTTAGAAGGCCCTATACTGTTCCATCATGACTATTCCCCAGTGCACAAAGCAAGGTCCATAAAGGCATGCTTGGATGAGCTGGTGAGCCCTTGGATGAGGAGGTGGTCCATCGACAAGCTCTTTATTGCAAAATCAAAGGAGTTACTGTCGGCCGCAACCACGCCAAAACAACATCAGCAAACTCAACAGTCCTCTCTGCACGCAGCCACGCGCACAATGAGAACTCATGTCATGTTACAGACAGTTGGAAATCTCTCAATGTTTTAACACTACAGTACACATAACTGGCAGTTTGCTGATCTTATGGAAACGACAGTAATAACTAAGCAGTGTGGTGGTCTTATTAGTGAGATGGAAAGGTTGCTTGTGCTTTGACTTGAATGTTGTTGCTGCTGTGGGTTTGACTTTTGGATCATTGAGAGTCTTTTGTTATTTATTTAGTCTGTTATGAAATATGTGGCTCATCATTAGGTAATCTGCATGGAGCAGCCATTCTATGACTCAGCATGGAATCGTTGGGGACCTAGACCACCTCTTCCAGTCGTGCCCAAGAAGGGGAAGTGTGGCACACCTGGGCTCTCACATGAGCAAAACCTACCATACTTTAGGTGTTAAGTGGACCCAGGCACAGAACGACTGATCTAGTGTGAGTACAACTTTAAAGGATTAACAAGGCTTCACTATATATTTACAATTGCAGTGTCCTATACAAAAGTACTATTTTGTGCAATTTTTAGGAGGACATGTTAGCAAGGGCCGTGTTTGGAAGATGAGTATTAATTACAATGTAGGGCGAAACAATGTGTCCCTTTGAAACATTTCTTCATGCAGAAAGAAGTTATCAATTTGGTATCTCCTGACAGACTGCAACTCTGTCTTCTTGACACATAGGGATCGTAATACAGATACAATTTGTACAAAAGAGAAGCACAGTACTTGAGGACAGGAAAAGGAACCTCTAGCCTTGCTGTCCAGATCCTCTGTGTTGGCTTTCTCTCTGCCGGTAGTGGAAGAGACTGGTGGAGTCCAGCTCACCCGCATAACAAATTGCTTCAGCAAACAGTTTCACCACCTATGATGCAGAGAAAACAATCACAGGCAAACAAAACTTATTTCAATTCATCAAAGCTTCGAAGAACATAGTGTAAGTAAAATGTACCACCAGATCGCATCCATACCAAACATAAGAGACTCCGACTAAACAAGATAACCAGTATAAGAGATCCTATATTGTTTATTGTAATGTGCACAGGAAGGAAACAAGTTTTCCCGTACAATGAAATTATTCTTATGATTTCTACAATGAAGGCCAGTAAAAATATAAAAGGTAAACACTTGGTAAATACTATAGATGTAAGCATTCGGTCCGTCCTGCTGCGGGACAATTCGCCCTTATGGGTTGCTGGTTTGCGCTACATATTGCACTGTGTGTGTGCATGTGCGTGCGCGTGCATTCCTGTCCAGGCTGGCAATCCGGCGGATCTCCTCAGTTACGTGCACCCCCCGCCTCCTGGTCATGACATCAAAGTGCGGTGCACCTGTTTTTGAACCCTTCACCTTTTAAAATGGACAAAAATAAGCATGCTGCCATTGTTCAGCACACTGCAACTATTAACTCATGTATGGAACTTTACTAAAAATGAAATAATCATCACCCTGTTCAAACTCTTACTGTTGCACTTGCACCTTCCCAAAGGAAACAATGTAAAACGTGATGGAAATAGCTGGAGTGTAAGATTCTGACCTGGTAATTAGTGATGAGGGGTACGCCATGGTCAACAGCCATCCTGCGAATGAGGAAGTTATCCTTCCAGTGAAGGGTATTGTTGGTGGGCAAGTTCACTACCAGGTCAATATGACCACCACTGATCAAACTACAAAAACAAAATAAGTCTCAGATATCAGAAAGTCACGGTGTAAAGTTGCATACAGTCCAACCTCCAAATTCAGCATCTAAAGTCGCACACAATATCAAAATGCACGTCAGCACAGACCTTAGGTCAGCAGGCAACAAAGGATTATTTCTGTGTAGCTTAAGATTTTGGACTAAACAAGCGGGATAAGGATGCCCCCTACAACTTTGTGCATGCACCAGCAGATAAGACCTTGTTGGAAATTTGTTGTGGTGCTGTTTAATGTGTATGCTTCATTACCTATATAAAAACACTGTTCACATTGCTTCTAGCACAGTACGGGATTGAAAAAAACAATTAATAGCTCATTTTCTACACAGGTGTTTGCAGCATGAGTTAGTTTTATGATGCTATGTTATGCCTGGTGGACTATATTTCAAACAGATGCATAAAAAACAGCCAATATGATGACTTTCAGCTGCTGTTTTCATTAGGAGATTGGAATCTCTTGTGTCACGTAAACGACACATTGTTTTTAATCCATTAAATGGGTGAGTTTAATGAGAGTCCAATGCGCCTCATGGAAGTACACGTGTTGTTTCACTTGTTCTTTAAATGCTTGCTGCCTGCTTTGGCTACCTGGCAGTTTTTTTTTCCTTTTGGAGTATTATTCTTACTCTACTACTTTGAGATTTTCATGCAGAGGTGTTTGACAGAGTGCTGAATTAGGACTACATTCGAAAAGAACATCTGAAGGACAGATGACAAAGACAACACGGGTCATAGTCCTCTCTAAAGTGTCGGCCTCTGTGCCACCTCACACAGCTGATGCCACACACATTTGTGTGTGCGTGTGTTAGTGCGGGTGTGTGTGTGTGTGTGTGTCAATGTGGCATTTTCTAATTCCTGCACAAGCTCATTTCCAAACAGATGGTCTCACTGTAGCATGGCCATAACATCTTTGTAGAGGCATTGCCCTAAAAGTAAAGTAACCTTCAGGGTGCATCAACATTTCTACACAGCTACCAACTATTCAAAACTTTCTCTTTCTTAATTGACAACTGAAGGAACAGGGACAGTTTGCCTTTGGTTTATTACTTATATTAACGCATGCTCATGCTATTTTTTTTAAAATTAAAACTCAATGTTGGCACTTTTTCAATTTGAATAAAGATATAATTTTAAAAAATGTAATCTAATCTAATCATTATAATATAATGTTACAATAAGTCTAGTCAAGGCAGCTTGTTGGTTTCTCACCTAGACAATACTTTTAAAATTAAAACTCCATATTAGCACTTGTAAAATTGTAACTAAAAACATTATACATGTATATATTTATACAGTATATATATATATAAATTAAAGAATAAGAATTATTGTTATTATTAATATTAATTCCTTCCAGACAATGTTTTCATTAAAACTAAATTTTTTAAATTTCTAATTCAAAATAATTCAGATATGTATAAAAATACCAATTTATTCTTATTAGTTAATAATAATAATGATAATATTACTCTAGTCTAGTTGGTTTCCTTCTTGGACTATACAGTATGTATGTATATATATATATATATATATATATATATATATATATATATATATATATATATATATATATATATATATATATATATATATATATATATATACAGGTAAGTATATTTTGGTATGTATATATATGTATATTTCTTCTTAGTATTTAATAATAAGAATAATATTACATATGTAATAATTTAATTATTATTATAATATTATTAGTCTAGGCACCTTTTTGGTATCCCTGCTAGACAGTTTGACTTTGCTATGATGTTGCTGTGGTAGAAGACTTTCCATATTTATCCCCAAATGCAATGAAGTGGACTTCTGAGTCTGCTGCTCCTTCTTTGATCTTGGCAGCATATAACAGAGATAATGAAGGAGGTTTGCCCTCAGATCTCAGCATCATATGCTGATCAGATATCCTAATTTGGAATTTAAAGAAGGTTTACTTATAACTTTAGCACCCCTTTGGGGATGTTTGGCTCCAATTTCTACAGGCAGACCTTGTTTTCCATATTGCTAGTGCTATATAAGTGACTTCAGTGTATAAGAAAAGAATGCTTCCCAACCTCTTGATACTGGGCAAACTGGTTTGTCCTCCCTTGTCAGTGGGCCAGGCTACTGGAGTGGCCGGTACTTCATTTGCAGATAGCCAAGCTGAAGTGGCTTCAGTAGCATAGAGCTGCAAGACAGCAAACAGCAAAATCCCTTTAATAATAAGCTAGATAGGCAACCTGATTTTTTGTGGTTACAGTAAGCAGGGGTGCCCAAACTTTTTCCAGCGAGGACCACAGAGTAAAAAATGAAATGATGCAAGGGCCACTTTGATATTTTGTACTGTAGTTCAAGAAAAAATTGCAGCTCAGCTTTGTGAAAAAGCCCGTTATTAATATAAATGTCTTTCTTTGCTCTTTTTTTCCATTTTTGCTGTTTTTTCAATATTTATATTATATTTATATAATTTTAATATTTCAACTTTCTTCTTAAATCCACCCATCCATCTGCTTTCTATGCCGCTTACCCTCACTAGGGGTCGCGGGTATGCTGGAGCCTATCCCAGCTGACTTCGGGTGAGAGGCGGGGTACACCCTGGACTGGTCGCCAGTCAATCGCAGGGCACATATAGACAAACATTCACACTCACATGTTTTTGGAATGTGGGAGGAAACGGGAGTACATGGGGAGAACATGCAAACTCCACACAGAGATGCCCAACGGAGATTCAAACCCAGATTTTCCCGATCTCCTGACTGTATGGCCAACAGGCTAACCACGTGGCCACCGTCTTCGTAAATGTTCTTTTTTGTGATAGTATGACTGTATTCCCATAATGTTTTGACTTCATTCCCATAATATTATAACTTTTCTCCCAACCAAAAAATCGAAAAATTACAGCCTTATTTTGTTTTGTTGGTTTCTCATAATATTACAACATTTAAAACATTGCATATTCTTTTTCTTTAATATAATTACATCACATTATGTAATTATTGAATATGATGACATTTTTCTTGAGAATTAAGACTTTTTTTGTGTTCAATGTTTTTGTGTTCCGTTTTTTTTCTCTTAATATTTATTCTTGAAAATTACTTTTTTCCATTATTGCTGTTTTTTTTAGTTTTCTTGTTAAATTATATTTCTAGAATGTGTCGTGGGCCAATAAAAAAAACAGTTGCGGGTCCCCAGGGCCACAGTTTGGACACCCCTAGGTTAAAGCAAGTTCAATTCCCCCAAGGTTGTGCAAATCGAAATTCAACCAAATGCAAAAGTCACAGAAACTATACAATAACCAAGACAGTGTATGAACAGTGTAAGAACTGATGTAAAATTTGGCAAAATTTTTAGTTGAAAAGCCCCATCATATAAAAATGTTTTAATATACTGTATATATATATATATATATATATATATATATATATATATATATATATATATATATATATATATATAAACTTGTCTATAGCAGCTACTAGAGGGAGTCTGCAAAAGTGGCCGCTATAGACAGGTGGCCTCTATAGACAGGTTGGCGTCCAGTTTGAATGTTGACCAGTAGAGGAAAAAATAATAATAATAATAATAATAATAATGTTGACCAGTAGAGGGCACTGCAGACTGTGGATAAAAGTTGTACAGCACTACTACTTGTAGGCTTGTTATTATCATGGTTCATGGTTCATGGTTTTAATCCTGAACATGCATGAGTCAAACAGTAGCACATCACATAGTACAATTCACAATTTTGCATGTCCAAAAAGGAGTAGGAAGAAGCAAAGCTTATTTAATCCTACCCCTCATCAGTTTCACATCGGTTGCAATACATTTATTCACCTCTTGTTCTTCCAAGTGTACTTTGTAGGTCTACATGATACAATGTAGTGCAATCATAGCCAAGGTTTTTACTTACTAAAAGGAAGCTAGAGGCTTAATAATAACTGATAGAATATATCCACGACCCACAGAACAAAGCTGTGCTAGTAATGTCTTACGCTTGTTTTTTATATTTTACTTTTTATACGGCAGTGTCATTACAGCTTTAGTTCATCAGGAAGTGACGGGAAGTGACGGTCGGCGTCCCGAGCAGGAGAGCTAGGCTCAGTGCTAGCTGTGAGTTTCGAGAGAGTTGGGAAGTGTGTTTATGTTGGCGTGGATGTAAAGTCCTGCAGTGTTCTCCGCTGTTAATAAAGCCATTAAAGTGCATTGGCGACGTGAGTCTCTCCTTCCCTACAACAAGCGGCATTACAGTATTGACCAGTGCACACCAGGAAATAAACGGTGTCATTTCTTACAGGCATTGGTTGGACAGCTATGTAGTGGGGCTTGTTTAACCTTTGCCTTGTGGGCAAGCAGGAAGGAGAGACGATGCTGAGAGATGCGTGTGTGTTCAATAAATAAAGTTGGCAGAAGAAACAGGAGAAGTTTCCTTCTTTGCTTCGTAGCTGAATAACACTGACAAGTTAACAGACTAGTAGCGAACGGAAAAGAAGACGGCTTTTTTTGTGTCGAATACAGAAGATGAGGACTTTGATGGATTTGTGGATGAGGATTGATGAAAAATAACGTGAGTACATTCTAAAATACTTCATTTAAGTACAACCGAACTCAGTTTTGCTCCCGCTGCCGCATGCATGCTAGCATATGTTTTTTTTTAATTGTAGCGTCGCTGGGAGCACGTCCTGTTCCTAGCCTAATTTGCGGTAATGTTTTGGTGCAAATGCTCTTAAAGTTACATGTTTGACCAGGAAATAGCAAGTTCAAAAGAAGACGGCTTTTTTATGTGGAACAACTGACCGTTTGTGTGGATCTTGTGAATGATTGTGACTGAGCCAGGACTCAGTAATTAAAGTCTACACACGACGGCTTCATTGATTGAAAAACGAAACTTTTTCGTGCATGAAGCTTCTACTTGAGTTGGTAATTTGGCCGCTATATGCAGTCAGATATTGACCAAGGGAGACAAACTGGGTGGCCGCTGGCCGCGTTGGACAGGTGACTGCTATACACAGGGTCTATAACATGTAAATTTGCTGGGGGGGATTTTTCAGTGGCTGCTATAGGCAGGTGGCCGTTCTATAAAGGTGGCCGCTAAGACAGGTTTGACTGTGTATATATATGTATATATATATATATATATGCATATCAGACATTGGCTAATGCCCCAGAATGGATTATGTTCAACCTTAGAGGTTCCACTGCAATAAATCGGGTGGGGATGTAATAAAAAGCTCTATAAACCAGTGGTAAAATCCATGGACTATCTTCAATCGACTGATAAATACATTTGGTCAAGATTAGTGAACTTGGAACTTTTAGTATATACCTTGAAGCCCTCCTCTTTCAGCTTATGAGCAGTAGCCAGGAAATGGGGTTGAAATGAATGCTGGAGGGAAAAAAGCAGAAACACAGACATGCTGAACTTGTTGTGTTCATCCTGTAAAGATGTGACAGCTCAATAACCACCAAAACTAATGTTAGTGTTGACAGATCATTGCCAAATATTACCAAAGAAGGTTCATTAATCATTGATGGTCTTATTTTGCCAAGACCAAAGAACATAACTGTCGACTAAACAGTTTAACCTTCACACCAGAATCTTCCACTAGTGACTACTGTAGACCCAGGAGGTAAATTTGCATTGGTACTGCTGCTGTGTTCTGGATCTGTCAGCCATGTTGGGCTGTATCTGTGACCCCAGGCATTTGCCTTGAAGTGGACCACTTCCCCAAGGGTGCCAATTACACAGCTTTTGTAATGAGTGCTTTGTTAAAGTTGGATTAGCCGAACTCACAGTTTGACAGTCCAGTCGTGACAGCAGGATTTAATTACTCCAACTCGTGTATGTGGTGACATGAAACAGTGCAGAGGCAAGCTTTTTATGACTGTTTTTTTTTGCAACACATTAAACCATTAATTATGATTCTACAGCTGTTTAAAGTAGCTCAGGCTGTCATACGGGATGGTTAAGAGTACCCTGTGTATGAGGGTGTATTTCACAGTACATCACTCATACCGTGGAACTATATACCCAGTTGCGTAACAGTTTAAGGCCACCTGTTTCACAAGTTATCTCGTGTGCAACACAGATACTAGAGGAAGTCTTACCTGAATCCCGATTAGTATTCCCTTCTGTGGAAGCTTAAAGCCTGTAGAAAGCATCGCCTTCAGGAAGGCTGAATAAATGTTTGGTCCAAAACAGGCCACCTACAATCAAAGTCAAGAGAATAGAAATTACACCATCATGAACTCACCAACCAGGCTTATAAATTGAAAAAACATTGTAAAAAAATTTAAAGACACCGTCTTAGTGAACCATCCAAGAATCCAGCCTATGGCTCAGCTGGAAATTGTTTTTATTTTGACATTTATAGATTGAATGTAACATCATTACCTCCCCTCTAATAACCTTGAGTATAACATCATTAACTCCCCTCTAATGCCCTCGATAGGCGGCCCCTGGGCCACATCCTCAGTGCCAAGGCTTTTCATTTGGCCAGCCAAACATCACCCAAATAACATAAACCATGCAGTCTAACTAGAGTCACTCTTCAGGGGTCAACAGTGAGGCATATCCGTCACAATGAAGCAGCAGTAGAAGAGGACCAGAGAAGACCATCGCCTTGAATCACATACAGTATCTATATACAAGTATGTCTGAGGTAAGGCTCCACAATAATTATCGGGCCTATATGAGGAATTATGACGTCATACTGATAAATCCCGATAAAAAAAAAAAACTCTCCAATGAGGCAAGATTACATGTACGGTGGTACATGTTACTGGGCTAAGGTGAGCAAATCAAGCCCTCACCTGACCTCCCTTGTAAACAATCATGGTGTCGACTGTGTGGGACTACTTTACCCTATCAGCCACCTGAAATGCCAGCATCGCTACAACGGTGTTTTGAAAGCTTACGAAGACACCAGCACTGCTAAAGAAGCGGCCACAAAGCTACACTGGACTACCAGCCTTTTACCATCTTTGGTAGGCTTTTGTGGACTAGTAAACTACTTAGAGACACGATTTGTACTTCAGAGCCACCACAATTACCAGCAAAATACAACATGATCGCGACACTGCATACACTGATAGATGGAAATAAGGACATAAACTTCACTACTGATTTATACACATGTGATGTTGGCCCTGTTAGCTTGATAGGTCTGACAGCGCAGTGACTGGATAAGGACTTCAAACTAAACATGTACAGTTTTGTTTGTTTGAAAAAAATTAATGTCAATTTCTTCAAACAGGAGCCTTCTCCATTTTTGTTCTTTCATATTTTGTTTAACAGTTGTGATGTCATATTTAGTTAGGACAAATATACAGCTATTGTTTGTCGACCTTTGAGTTTTTTACTTCCAGGTGTGCATAAATTACAGTTAAATCTTTTTTTTTTAAAGCAATAAATAAGTTATCAGTTATCATATCGTTATCAGTCTTGAGAAGCAGAATGTTAGCGGTAATCAGCATCGGTTTGAAAAAAAATATAGCATGCATTCCTAATCTGAAGTATAATTAGGGTCTCTGCAGGTTTTAACAAGTTAAATTGAAAACTTTTTTAGGAGTATAACGAATACAATACAATACAACTCATTTCACATCCATACCGGCAAAAAAGTACAAAAGGCATGAAGGAATTACCCAGAATTACTTACAAAGATTGTATATGAATTTATTCACAGTTCTTTCACATTGGAATACAAAATGCTTAACTTAAGCTAACATCAGAAACCTAAGTTATAACTAACTAATATTAGTACCATCGTGTAGTTACTGTATGTTATAGTGTCCTCAAAATCAAAACATTTAAAAGCGAAACTGAAGTTTATGCATTTGTTTTAAATAAACGTAATGTTAAGACATTTTATGAGATTTTAAGAGAGTTTTAGACATTTTAAGGCCATAAATTGAAATGATTGGAGTTTAGACGTTTTAAGACCCCGCTGATACTCTGTATAACAGGTAGTTCATCCTGACAACAGACAAAACGGGTGCAAATAAACTTTAGATAAAGGTAAAGGGACATACTTCTCCAGTAGAAGCCATCTCACAGCGAAGTACAGGATCTGCATCCCTCAGGCGGGGCCAAGAGAACATAGGTGCCTGTTGGGGAATGGACAAATCAACTTTTTTCTCTTTTCGTGTTTATTATCGTACATTTTAATGACTGTAAGCCTGTTGCGTTCTTCAAAAATAAACTTCTCAGCGGTCGTGCACAGCAGAGGACCTTTACCAACGCAGCCAAATGTTCAACTGGCATCATGTAAAGTGGTATATAGAGTTGCTGAGTGTAAAAAACGACACACCATCACTAAGGGATTAATCCTGTTTGGCACTGTTGATGTGGTTTCTAGTATGACTGATGAAGAAAGAGCCAGTAAAAGAAAAACTACTGTCAAACAGTACTATTTATTTATGACATGTCAAAAGACATCGAGTAGCAGTCCTTAGTTTATGATATAGAAAAAGATGCCCCCCGTTTTCACAATATTGCAACATTCAGATTTTAAAAACTTGAAAAATGTCTCCATGAACAGCATACAGAGAAACCAAAACCCCTGTGTCTCTATTATAATGGTTAGTGTTGCAATTTTGTAATGGTGTGTCTCTGGCAGCACAAAGCCCAATACACAACAACAGACCTTCCCCATCTCCATATCCCCACTAACCGCCTACGCCTTAGAGACAGAGGAATTGTGAAAGCTCCTCGACAATTTTATCTCCGGGCACCAGCCAAGCTGAAGAAAATAATAAAGTCAAACATTTCCACTCCATATTGTGTCTGACAGTGAACACAGTCGGAGACAGAAGTAACAACTTTTGAACAACAATACAAGTGCCTGGCAAGATGAATATTTTAGCATTTCAAAGATGATAAAAACATTAATATATGAATAAAATGTGCATGGATTCTTCACATTACATGCTAACCACATACAGCACATGCTATGGACACGGGGCGAGACTATGAGATGTACCAGATAACTTCATAATCAAGCTTAGGTCATTGCATTACAGCAGTGGTTCTCAGTTATTTTTTATCATGCCCCCACTGGGGGACAGAAATGTTTTCGCGTCCCCCCGATTTGAAATACTATTGAGAAATTTATAATATCTATTTATTTATCTGTACTGTACAGACTAAACTCAAAACTGAAAACAGAGAATGCAACAAAATGGAGAACAGTGAAGCATACAAGCGTATTCAAGAGTCAAATTGCATGCTGAATACGACAAATTCATTTGGCATTTCATGTTGGCAGGTCTGCACTAATATTGAAAGTCCTCCCTGCCTCTGACGCCCCCCTTACACTGTACACTGTATTATAGCAATGAGTGACAGACAATGAATGACGAGCACTGAATGCCAATGATAATGAATGACAGAAATTCTGACTTGCAGAGTGGACGTATATAACCTTCACAGAACAGGTGGATGTCAGAATTGACAACAGCCAATTACATTCCTGATCAGAATTTTAAGACCAGCTAAAAAATTGCAAGAATTTACATTGTGCGCTATTGGATCTTAAGGCAATTCTAAGTAGAGCTTCAAAATACAAAAACAAGAAATGGGAGTGAGTAAGCAAAATTGAGTAAGCAAAGTATTGAAAGCGAGTATGAAAGTGAAATAGTTTGTTCATCAGTTGATCAAAAGTTTAAGGCCACAGCTGCTAAAAGTCAAAATCTTGGCAAAAATGTGGATTTAATGTCATTTTCTGTCAAGTATTCACACAGTCATGATCTCTTGATGGCAAAGGCAAAAAAACGCTTTCTCTTTGAACACGGTCGGACTGTTGAGCTGCTTAAGCAAGGCCTCTCACGGTGCGCCATTGCTGCTAAGGTTGCACGCAGTAAGACAGGCATTTGAAAATTCTTAAAAAATCCTGAGGGTTATGGAACAAAAAAGTCAAGTGGAAGACCCAAAACAAGGGTTGTCCCCCTACTTGATATCAAAGTTTAGTTATAGTTTGGCCTGTGCATCCTTGCACTAACTACAATCACGGTGCAAACACAAAAAGCTCAGTTTAAATTTTCACAGTTGGATTAAAACAAATCACAGGGTGACAATGTGAAAGCACCCTTAAGCACCCTCAACTGAGTTAGAGAAATCAGAGTATACCGTCAGTAGGAAAGTACTAAGTCCATGCTAAAATTGTGCAATAAAGATAAATTAATGTACTGTATCTCAGATGCCAACATAAGAACCTAAGTGCCATGGTGCCAAGATTTTTTTTCAAAAAGTGAAACGTATGCACTGGAATGCGTCATAAACTCAATAGGGCCATTAATCCCAAGAATTTGAATATACAAGCAAAAATTGGAGACTTGTTAGTAAAAAAAAAAAAAAAAAAACAGCAACATGACATAATGGAAAACATATCAAAAAGAAAAGGAAAGCAAGTCCAACTGTGAATGGAAATGACTTGATGCACAGTAAGGATAATGGGAGTTGAGACACCTAAGGGGAAATTTCAATGATTTCCATTTAAGGTTTCTTTGTCTGTGTAATTTTGGCAGTTTGTGTCCAACAAGGGGGAAGAAATCAAACACACTTGTGTGGGACAATTGAAATGTCTTTGGGAAGAGTCTACATCATACATTCATAGACTACAAGTCAACTCTGGAAGTCTTTAAGCCTGAGGAAATGCGCATTTAGAGCTCTGATTAATATTCCTCACCAGCATGCAGACTAGAAATTGAAAAGTTTAGGTGGCGGTGAAAGTGGGGGATTATACCTGCCTGACTAGCTTCAAACGACAACCATTGTTACAGCAGCTCAGCCGTAATTAAAGAGAGAAATTACTTTGAAAAAATGGCTTTCGAACAGCTGGCGACACATAAACGTTCCCGTATCCAATCTAAGAAGTAAGCCTCCCAGCTGGTCTGAGAAAACCCCTACGACTATCCCCCATTTCCAACCATTCTCAGGTACGGGGAAGAGGCAATAATTGCAGTATTTGTAATGTGATCCAGTGGAAGCAGAACCTGCAAAGGTATCCCAATGAAATACACATTTTGCGCTTTGTAGAACTGACCAATCATAACACAAGATCAATGTTATAACACCTCAAATTGATTTATATATAGTCACATAGCTGGGAAAATAATTATTTTATCTCCTGTTGCTTCATTAAAAAACCTCCTGAGATGAGTGCACCCCTGGTGACCAGTGCCAAGCAACGTCTTGTCAACAAGTGTTTCTCCACCAAGTACTAGTAACACGGAAAATTCAGCAGTAATTTTACAAGAATAAAGTCAATTATTAAGAGAAAAATGTTTTTTTAATTTTTAAGAAAATAGTGTCATAACATTATGAGGGAAAATAACATCATTTTTGGAGAAAGTTGAGAAGTTGTAATATTTAAGCAAAAACCTTTTTTAAAAGTCATAATATTATGAGAAACACAACGAATAAGTTGTAATTTTTAGGGAAAATTAGTGTCACGATATGCGTGGTAGCCTGCGTGACAGCTTGTTTATGCTCCACTTTTATGCCTTAGTTTCGGTTTTGTGCTATTATTTTGTAGTTCTTCTTGTGTTGCCCCGTTCCATGTCTGCCTGCTTTACGTTTCTTGTCTCACGCACCTGCCGCTTATTGCAGTTCTTATTCAGTTTACGTGCATGTTTCTTTTGCGTTTGTGGGATAATTAAGCATTATTACTGCTCTTTTGTGGATTGCTGGCGCTGCCTTGCAGAAATAATTACCGTAAAGCACTGTGTATAAACCGCACTTTTTTTTTTTTTGTGACCAGACGCAGAAATTGACGAGAAGCCCATTTTTAGAATAGCCGTCTGTGGGTCAGACAGTTGCTTTGACTTTAGCGGCCTCTGCTGTACAGTTGCTGAAAATGCTTGTGTATGCAACTAACTTATCTGACGGCTGTCTGTATTTTCACACAGTGAAACAATCTCTATATACACTGAAGCTAACCTAAGCTTCCAATGTGAAATACAATACAACGTTGGAGTTTATTCAAATTCACACTGAAGCAATGCAATAAAATAATAATAGAGAAAAAGAGAAGCAGTGAAAGATAAGATATCAAAACATCTCTGAAAATTGCTAATTTCTTTATTTTATTTTATTATTATTATTATTATTATTATTATTATTATTATTATTATTATTATTATTCTGTGCTTAGCCATAATATTAAAGATCTAGATGCCGAAGTTCAGATTTCTCCTTTATTCTTCTTTTTGAAATTGCTTTAGTACCTTTACGCATGTTGATTTGAGATGAAAGAGTTGGCAAGAATTTATGAACTAAAAATGTTTTTTTCCCCCGCCATGAGCCTGAAAATGGGGGTGTGGTTAATACACGGGTGCAGTTTATACACGGTGCTTTACGGTAATAAATATAAATTTTACCTGCAATCGTGTCTAATCTCTCGCATCCTGGGATTTCCACACAACACCACAATGCCAGGACGTGACAGAATTATCCGACCAAGACATGATGACCTTGCAGCGATGGACTATTGGACCTGGCAGGTTCTGAAGACAATGGAGGAATCTCCGGTCTTGCTTCAAGTGCAAAGCTAAATGTTGGCCCATGTTCCAATTCCCTGCCAAGGCGTTACAAGTTCCCACGGCCCTCCTCATCTCCCGACTTGACCCAGTGCAAAGCCAAAAGGTGGGCTTCCCGCGCCAAGGCACTCCAAGCCCAAGCTGTCCTCCCCGGTTCCCACGTTACCCCCCATGCAACATCTAGAGGTCAGCTCTCCTCCCACTCTCGCATCTCAGATGGTCAAGCCATGCCAAGCCACCTGCAAGTCATGACGCAGGACTCACTGCAGCAAGCCAGAGAGCACAGCCCGCTTCTGCTGTTGCTTCCTCACCTCCACATCAAGCCGAGACGCTTCCTGCTTGAGATGCTTCTTGCTCCCTCACATCCACATCAAGTCGAATCGCTTTCTGCCTCTGCTCCACGGCCGCCCAGGCTGCTCTCCTGCTCACCTGCGTCAGTGGCGCATGACCTGACCCAACTCCTGCCCTTAGACGGCCAAGCAACTGGAGGGGTCCTGCCACCTTTGCCGGACCTGCTGTTCCGGCCACCCCCCGAAGGGGTCTTGGTGGTTCCGCCGGGCTCACCATCCCGGCCGTCTCCCGGATGCATCCTTGCGGCTTCACCCGAGCTGTCATTCCAGCCGACCATTCTGTCCTGCCTCCTTCGCCTCAGTGGAAAATGTTTGGACACCCCTACTAATCTAACAACGGTTGAACCATCTGTATAAAATGTTTTTTTTCACTGTTCACACCTCTGGAGCCAGGCCTGGAGGAGAGGCACAATGGCGAGCATCTGGTGGCCGGGCCTGCACCCATGGGGCCCGGCCAGGCACAGCCCGAAGATTCAAATCTTGTTGCGCCCCGGCTTGTGGCCTGTATGTTGGAGTTTAACCCAGTGAACGAGAGGGTAGTTTCCCTCCACCTTTGTCTTTGTGGGGACAGGTCCTGACTGTTGAATTTCTAGGCGCAGCCAGGACGTTGAGGGGTTCCAGTTTGGTGGATGCAGGATTGAGTCTCTGCTTTTTGCAGATGATGTGGTTTTGCTGGCTTCATCGAGCTATGAACTTCAACTCTCACCGGATTGGTTCGTAGCAGAGTGTGAAGCGGCCGGGATGAGAATCAGCACCTTCAAGTCTGAGTCCATGGTTCTCGCACCAGAAAAGGGTGGCGTACCATCTCTGGGGTGAGATGAGATACTGCCCCAAGTGGAGGAGTTGTTGCACTGGAGTTGTTTCACCAGTGAGGCAAGGATGGAACGCGAGATCAACAGGCAAATTGGTGCGGCATCTGCAGTGATGCGTACTCTACATCGGCTCACTGTGGTGAAGAGAGAGCTGAGCCGAAAGGCAAAGGTCTCTATTTTCCGGTCGATCTACGTTCCTACCCCCCAAAGGACAAGGTCGCGGGTACAAGCGGCCGAAATGAGTTTTCTCCGTAGGGTGGCTGGGCTTTCCCTTAAGATAAGGTGAGAAGCACTGTCATCCGGGAGAGACTCGGAGTAGAACCGCTACTCCTCCGCATTGAGAGGAGCCAGATGAGTGATGCCTCTCGGACGTCTCCCTGGGGAGGTGTTCAGGGCACATCCGACCAGTAGAAGGCCTCGGGGAAGACCCAGGACACATTGGAGAAACTATGTCTCCCAACTGGCCGGGGAACACCTCGGGATCCGTCGGGAGGAGCTGGACGAAGTGGCCAGGGAGAGAGAAGTCTGGGCCTCCCTACATTGGCTGCTGCCCCCGTGACCCGATCTCGGATAAGCAGAAGACGATGGATGGATGGATGGATGTTCACAATATGTGTGCAGCTTTAACTTACAAGGCTAAGCTCACAGGGCTTTAAATGTTGTTTCAAATGTACACTTGATAACCTTAGCCTTAAGTGGCACTTATGTTGCTAACTGCCAATTAATAACAATAAAATATCCAATGAGACTCATTAAATATCCTGTCAATATGAAAATCAATCAAACAGCGTCTGATTGCAGATAACACCGGTCCTGACTTGTTTGTTTTTTTTTACAATCACACTCATTCAGTTGTACCTCTGTAAATGCTATCCAGTCTCACCTTGATGCCCACGTAGTCTACAGGAATGATGGGTTTCTCTAGCGAGGGTAGGGTGGCCTCATCCACAGGCTCTCCAACCATCACTTTGGTTGCCACATTGATAAAGTCCACCCCAAGTGTTTTTGATACAAAAGGAAAGGAGCGTGATGCCCGCAGGTTACACTCTATCACCTAAAAGGGCATACAAGTCACACTAAAAATAATCTCATGTAGGTAACCAGACATCTACAGTATCATACAGCCATGAGGGTAAAGATTACCTACCATGACATCATTGCCTTTTACCAAAAACTGAGTGTTAAACGGCCCTGATATCTCAAATGCTTTAGCTATTTTCTGGGTGGCCATCTTGACCTAAATGGATTGGAAAACAGTGATTAGACGATGCACGCAATGTCTCCAGAAAGCAAATTGATATTTTCTGTACGAGTTGTTTGATGTTAAGATATGTGCCTGACTAACTGTGAGTGTGTGCGTGTGTGTGTGTGTATGAACATTACTGACCTTTTCTAAGGACCCTTGGCTAATGGTTTGTGTTGGCAGCATTAGGGTAGCATCTCCTGAATGTACACCAGCATCCTCTACATGCTCTGTTATTGCATGGACCAGCACCTACACCCACACATGCACACACATAAAGATTAGGCCTCACACTATTTAGTGACCGTATCACAACTCCCCTCATCCTACTGTTGCAGGAGCTAGATGTTTTAGATCTTGTAGGTAGACTGTTTTTTTTTTTAATGAAGCCAGTTAAACTTAATATGGTTTGTTTTTCACATCCCATACTGAAGACTGTATAAAACACACAATTACTATTGTATAAATATATTACATTATATTATATATATTATATATTTTATCAAAATGTCACTCCCAAAGCCAAAATACTGTGCAGCATAGCAAAAACATCAAGTATACCGTAAGTAATATATCACCTTTCCACTTTTGGCAACAGCATCCACTTCCACCTCCCGGGCGCCACGAATGAATTTGGTAATAACGACAGGATGCGCCTGCAACATATATATTTTCATTTCATGTCATTTCATTAGTAAGACAAGAAGGAATAGGTGCCTAGAATTTTCTGTTAGCAGTGCATAAGGATTCCAATAAAATCAATGATATTATCATGAAAACAAATCAGCTTATCCGATACTGGTGCCAAATACTTATAGTATACAAGTAGTACTAATAGCATCAGTGCTTAAAACATGCCCAAAACTGTACTTAAATAAGAAAAACACACATTTTGTACAAAACAATGCTTTTTTATTTTTTACAGAATTTTGTGACATGCAGGTTGGACAGAATAGTCCATGTAACTATGTAAAAAATTCACCAATTCGCCAATAATAAATTAATCAATATAATAAGATCCACAAAAAATCATCACAGCAAAACCAGCAATACACAAAAAAGGAAAGAACTATCCACTTGTGTTATACTGGTGATGTTCAGAATTTGGCTGTGCGTGAATGCACCTTGCTGATTGTGCACAATGAGGAAGTGCTGTGTTGCTGTTGTGGACAGTACTATGGCGAAATGTGGTATTGGAACTGAGCACTGCTGTTGGCCTCTTCAGGTTGTCCATAAAGTTTAAAAAGAATGTCTTTGTTGGGATGTTTCATTACTTACAAGACTTGTACAATATCACCTTCAAGCACTTGTTGCAGGTGGCTGAGTCTGCATTCATTTACCAACCAAATGAGACACAAATAGCTACTTTTTTTCGGTGCGGTTACTATCATTGGTGCCATTACGATACCTAGTTTCGGGAATCGGTACGCGTCGGAGCATTTTTTTTAGGACCTCTGATCATGTTTTCATTGTGTTTGGTACCCATTTGTGAAAATCTTTAAAAACCTATGGCTTCAGAAAAAGGCAATGAGCTTTGAAAAGCAAAGACAGCCAAACAACCCCAAACAAAAAAAAGGTAATTTATTGTCATTGCACGTATAAATATGTATAGTATTTGGGTATTCTTCTAGCCTGTATTGTTTATTTGGAAGGGACAGCTGCCCCTGAACCACTTGGGGTGCAGTGAAGAAAAAATGGGCACACTCGACTAGCCAACAGCTACATCAGCTGCTACCTGCTGATAATTGAAAGCAGAGGGAGAGCTCAGCATGAAGTGTGTCTGTGTGCGTGTGAGTTGTATGCTGTGCCGGCAGTATGACCAGTAGAACATGTGCAAGCAAGTACACACATATATATACACACACACACAAAATGGACGCTGCTCTCACCTGGGATACTTGGGTGGCTTCCTTCAAAAAACGCTTCATCTCTTCTTCTCCATGTGCGACATTCATTGCAGAGCCACTAGTGAGCCACAAAGACGGAAAGGGATTGAGGCAGAAGGCCACATGAGGAGAAGAAGAAAAAGGAGCAAACAGAAGCGCATAAAAGCTTCAAACACTTATTATCTGTCTGTTGCATCACCATTGAGAACAAGGTCTGGAAACGGTAAAAAATGGCGTACAAGAGGAGTAGCAATTTAGATGAAAAGCACTCCAGGCTCTTGAAAACAAGTTCACAAGTTTAGATGGGAATACGGTTTGTGATGTTAGAACGCTTGTTGGATAATCCTCCTGGTTAGAAAGAATGAGCTGGGGAAAAAGTAGGACGATTGAAGGCTACGGGCTTGGGTCACAGCTGTGCTTCAAAGAAATACAGTACACATACTGTACAAACCCAAAATCATAACAGATCATTCATCCAAGGTTCTGCAACCGAGATTCATACGCATACGGCACATTCTTCTTCTGTGTGTTGATATTTCTTGTTTAAAGTTGGAAATTAGTTGGAATTGTGGTCTGACGTGATGCAAACTGTACATTGTCATATTTTTATAGAATTAAGTATGGAATGAAATGATTACAATATGGCATGTAGTTTACAGTATCCCTCCATCCATCCATTTTCTATGCCGCTTATCCTCATTAGACTCGTGGGGGTATGCTGGAGTCTATCTCAGCTGACTTCAGGCGACAGGTGGGTTACGCCCCGCACTGGTCGCCAGCCAATCGCAGGGCATGTACTCCAATTGGTATCAAATAAATGCACTGAACTGAAATAGTCGTCCCTCATCACTTTGCGCTTTGAATTTCGCGTCTTCACTCTATCACGGTTTTTAAAAAATACATGAGTTAATAAATCATGCTGTTTCGTGATTAAATAAGACCTATTATTACAATAAAATACAATTGTAAATGTGACTATGGGAATGTTATATCATGTCTAGAGAACTCCTACTTCTCGGAAATTCACTTATCGCGGTCGGGTCTGGAACCAATTAACCGCGATAAATAAGGGATTACTGTACAACAATGTATTTTTGGGTTTCTGTTGTTGAAAACACATTATGCATCCTTCCGAAGCTGATCCTCCAACATGAATTTAAACTGTCTATTCTGTCAACTACATTTTAACTGGGTTAGGGAATAAGGGTTGAAGCTTCAGTGAAACTACAGTAGATTACAGAAAGCATTGAACCGAAGGGCCCTTCGTAATCGAAGGGTCAATAATAAAAGAGTCAGTTTGCTTACGTATCAGTCTGGGTTGGCTGCCCAAACAAAGCTTCCATGCATTTCAACTCAGTCTCTGTGAAGAATGGGTAGTGGTTCTTTTAGTGTTGGGTCACTACTGACAGATTCATCTTTATTATGTGTGTGTGTGGTTTATGTGGTCATAGAACATGCACAGAATGATGAACAACTCAGTTTCTGTCTTTTTTCTTCCTCTAATAAAGCACTGTGCACCCTGCGCTGATGAGGCATTCAAGCACACTGCGTATTTGGCTGCAAAATAACCTACAATGGGGCAAAAAAAGTTGTAATGTAATAGGCATAGGGCTGTTAGTAATAGGCAAGCTAGTTCCCATGGAGTCGGTGTATCGTGGACCCATCGCTCACACATCTGCTTGGCCACGACGCAGGCGCATATCTCGACCAGCTCCAGCAAGGGCTCCTCGGAGTCCAAAGGTGAAGCCTTCCTCCACACCCTCCCTTGTAGAGCGGGTGGAACCAGTGACCGTCCCCCAAGCCTCTCTCCACCCATGCCTGGTCCCAGTTTTGGCGGAAAACTGTCTTCAGTTCCTGTCCCGGCTCAGTCAATGTGTCAGCCTACTCTGTCTTCAGTTCCTGTCCCAGTTCAGTCCAGTGCTGCAGGCTCCACGTGAGCCCAAGAGGCTCAACGGCTCTCCTGCGGCAATGGCGCATGACTGGCGGCCATCTGGCTTCAAGCTCCCTTTGGTCAGTCACCTAGGGGTGTCCCAATGATGTGGCCGTTCCTCGGAAAGGTCCCGCTGGCTCCACCTCGCATGCCGTACCGGCTGGCCCCCGGAGGGGTTCCACCGGCTCCACTTCGCACGCCATCCCAACCGACCCCCGTAGGCGTCTCTCCACCTCCACCTCGCATGCCGTCCCGGCCGACCCTCTGAGGGGTACCACCAGCTCCGCCTCACGTGCCATCCTGGCCGATCCCCTGAAGGGTTCTGCTGGCCGACCGTCCCGGCCTTCTCTCGGAGAGGTCCTGCGGGCTTCGCCAGGCTCGCCGTCCTCCTGATAGGCCTTGCTGGCTCCATCAGGCATGTCGTGGTGGGTCCCAGGGGGACCTGTCCTCCCACCACCCACTCCTCTTTTGATCTGAACTTTAGGACGTCTAGGGTCCATCTTTAAGGGGGGCGTACTGTACTGTACTGTCTGTGTTGTAGCCTGCTTGACAGTTTGTTAGTTTCGCTTTTATTATTTAGTTCCGGTTTCATGCTCTTATTTTGTAATGCTTCCTGTTTTGCCTCTGTTATTTTCTGCTTGTTTTAATTTCATGTTCCAACGCACCTGCATCTCATTTTGTGTTTGACTATTTAATCTAGCCCGTGGCGTTTGTCTGGCATTGGAGCATTGTTCCTGTTTGCGTTTGTTTCTGTTCAGAATTGGATCCCTGTCGCTGCACGGCAGCCATCCATTATTTAATAAATACATTTTACTGCAATCTTTCTGCATACGTCTGCATACCTGGAGTCACGCCGCAACACCACCAAGCTAAGGCGCGACAGCAGCAAAGTGTGGTGGTAGCGCCTGTTAATATTTTTGGGTGTCCGGAACTGATTAATTGAATTTTCAATATTTCTTATGTGAAAAATGTACAGTATTTGGTTTTCATCTGACCTTGGGGAACAGTTTAAAGATGAAAACTGAGATGCCACTGTATTAAAACAGAGTGCTCAAATGTACCTGAGAACATAGGATGGGCGGAGTAGACAGGGGTAGCCCAGCTGGTTAGCAAAAACGAAGGCATCTTCCTGACAAAAAACACCAAACAACAAAAAAAGATGTCACATGTTTAGTATGATTAAGTAAATTAATATTACAGGTGAAATTATTTATAACAACAACTACTTTTAGGGTACAATATGTTATATATGAGCAATATTGGTTCATATATATTTAATTTCAATAAATGTCAGAAGCATGTGATAGTCTATTACTCATATGTAACACATTTTTTAAACTTTGGAATGGATAATAGCTGTAGTTGTGAATTTTAAGATATAAGAGATCATTAAGGAATTGATTGTGCAGTAGACCAAACACTACAACAATGTGAATATGTAATTTAAGCACATTTAACATTTTTTTTAAGGACAGGCAGCAGTGCAAACGCATACCATTGTGTTTTATAATGCATGTTTGTTCCAAAACTAATGGAAAAAGCTACTAGTCATTGACACCAAACACGTTTGTTTCTCCTGGTCAACAATCCTTTCAGAGAGCAAGTTCTCTTTCACCACACATATTTAGAAAGGCTTCAGTTTTAGAGGATTTTAGTACCATTTCTGGCAAGAACACAAGCACAGAAGGTCAAAAAGAAAACGATAAAAGATCTATTCTGGGAAATCCAGAAAGAAAGGCATGACGAAACATGACCATCTGTGCTACAACAAAAAGTTAACAATAGATTATAAAAGCCGGGAGTTTAACTCTATGATTACTTTTACACAGAAGCTTTCAAATAAAGAGCAATGACCATATTGAGTGACCTTGCAAGGAATTGTACTTTTAGCTGATCACAACTGAGGGTGCCAATCCTTGTCCATAACAATACTTTATCGCCATCTAGTGGCAGCTGTTATAAACGCACCATTCTTACGCTGCTCATCTGTTCATTTATCTTTTTCACATGATGAACTGGAAGAAAAAGTGGAAAGGATGTGAAATATAAAAGGCTTGAGGCTCTTCCTTGATGTTTCTTCTGAAATGTTTTCTCTTAGTAAAAAAAAAAAAAAAAAACAAGGGAAAATGAGGGATAAAAAAAAAATCCACTACTGATCAAAATCTTAAAATTGCTAGAATTTGCATTTTGCACATTTGGATCTTAATGAATTTTTAAGTAGAGCTACAATATGCCAAAACCAGAAGGGGGAGTAAGACAAAAAAAATTGGAGCTTGCAATTTAAACAAAACAAAAGAAAAAAAATGAAATGGGTTGTTAATCACCTGATCAAAAGTTTAAGACCACAGGCTATAAAAGCCAACATCTGATCAAAATGTTAATTTTCTGTCAGGCATTCACACTGTCGTGCCCTCCTGATGGCTAAAGCTAAGAAGCTTTCTCTTTTTGAACGTGGTCGGATTGTCGAGCTGCATAAGCAAGGCCTCTCGCAGCGTGCCATTGCTGCTGAGGTTGGGCGCAAAAAGACAGTCATTGTAAAGTTTTGAAAGATCCTGAGCATTATGGAACAAAAAAGTCAAGTGGTAGATCCAAAAAAAACCTGCGCTGAGCCAGAGGATCCAATTGGCTGTCCATCAAGACACAGGGCCAAATTAAGGACCTTACTGGTGACGACGGCATCTGCGGGAAAAGGTTTAAAAAAACAAAAAACTAATTCAAAGACGTCGTCTCCTTCAACGTCACAAAAGTGCCCGTTTAGACTTTGCCAGGGAGCCTCAAACATGGGACATTGAAAGGTGGAACAAAGTTTTATTCTCTGATGGGAAAAAATGTAACCTTGACGGTCCAGATGGCTTCCAATGTTTCTGGCGTGACAAGGAGATCCCACCTGACATGTTTTTTACCCGGCACATTGGAGTCCATCATGGTCTGGGGTGCGTTTTCATTCAGTGGAACACCGGAGCTTCAGGTGGTGCGGGGTCGTCAAACGGTGGCTGCTTATGTGCAGATGTTGCAGCGGGCATCCCTCATGACTGAGGGCCCTCGTCTGTGTGGTAACAGCTGGGTTTTTCAACAGGACAACGCTGCAGTTCAATTGTTGTTTTCAATAAATTACTTTTTCAAAGTGTTTTTTGTTTCACTCCCCCTTCTTGCTTTTGCATATTGTAGCTCTACTTAAAACCTCATTAAGATCCAAATGTGCAAAATGCAAATTCTAGCAATTTTTCAACTGGTCTTAAGATTTTGATCAGGAGTGTATATTTTTATAATTTATCAATGTATATTTTATAATTCATTCATTCATTCATTCACTTTCTGTGCTGACAGGATTGCTGGGGTTTTCTGGAGCCTATCCCAGCTGACTTTGGGCGAAAGACAGGGTACACCCGGGCTGGTTGCCAGCCAATCGCGGGGCACATTCAGAAAAACAACCTTTCACACTCATACCAATGGACAATTCAGAGTCACCAATTAGATCAGATCTCCTGACTGTGTGGCTAATATGCTAATCACTAGACCACCGTATGGCCTTACGTCATTCATATACTGTACATACCTGTCAACCCTCCCGTTTTCAGTGGGAATCTACCATATTTCGTCTTTCCCGGTGCCCTCCCGTTTTCATAGTCTGCTGTATTTTTGCTGTATTTTAACTTTCAGGAAAAAAATCTTCTTCAGAGCAGTACAGCTTCCAGTCCGCGCAGGTGACATCGCCTTGGTTACATCCTGTGATAGCCGGTAAAGTCAGGCCTTCAAAATAAAAGAACATTTCCCTTATTGTCCCTCATTTTCCTTTATTTTTCTTGGGACATTTCCCTTATTTTATAATGCAGGCAAGGCAACAGGACCTAATAAGAACCATTACTGTCTGTCCATAAGCATGATGAGATTGATACATATGTGCTGTTTGTGACTCCATCTGCTGTGCATGCATTGTAGCCATGTGGCACAATGAGGTGTGAAATGTATGATGAATATTTCATTTCTAGATTTTCAAATTAATCATGCAGAAATTCGAACTAGATTCCTTGCATAAAAGCATATATAAAATATGTAAATGGACAATTTCATATTTTTGATCAACCTCTTACATTAGAGCTGGAAGTCTAAACTTCAGTTACATCTTGATTGAATCGGGTTAGATTTTTTTTTAGGTGAACGTCAAGATAGGCAAGAGGGTTTGGGGGGGGTGATAACTGACACAATTCATAACAGATATTAAATGCAAAGACTCCAAATTAGTCAAAAGTTAACTATATAAAAACGTCACTTAAATAATGCCATTGTAACCCGTCATACTTCGACATGGGCGTACGAAGGATCGAATCAACAACCTTGAGGTTGGGAGACTACCACTCTACAACCTGAGGCATGCCACCCAAGTAATACAGAAACTGTAGTAACATAGCACAATACAAGTCATGAGACGAGAAAACGAGCCTAATGGGAGTACAACCCATGTTTCTGGACTGTGGGAGAAAACCGGAGTAAACTTACGCAAACACAGGGACAACATGAAAAAGCACCTAGCTGTGAGGCAGACGTGCTAACCACATGTGCCATCATTACTGTTTCCTCTTACCAGGGAGTTGAGGGCCTTCCATGGGGCTTGGGCCACACCAAGGTCATCCAAGATCCTGGAGAAGACAGAGCGCTCCTCAGCACGGTCAATCTGCAGAGGACTTGTGCCCAGAATTGTCACCCCATTACGGAGCAAGGGGGCCGCAAGATTGTTCGGGATCTGTCCCCCAACGGATACAATGGTGCCAGTGCAACTCTGGGAAAGGAGATGGAGAAGATTACGAGAAGAGAAGAAATCCTACTGCCAAACACCTATCAGCCAAGATTTATAGACTGACAAAAAGGGTGTCCAATTCCAATTATTTTGGCGACTGATCACACAAAAAATATGAGCTGAACAAAGACACTTCATCTAAGCAATGTCATGGGTTTAGTTTATCACTGGAGGAAGTGTGTGCGTGCGTGTGTCAGAAGAAAAAGTGTTGTCGGTTTTATATTAACAGTCTGCAGCTCCCTTTCCAGTCTAGCGTATCCTGCTGTTTCCATGGCAATGCCAGGTAGCTCCTGGAAAATCACTTCATTATTCATGGACCTGCTCCCCTGACCGGAGTTTATCTCCATGCTCTAATGCCGTATGTATAACACACACACATTATGACAAAGCAACAGGATCCTGCAGCTGCAAGAGTGGGATTTATGGTAATGTGAGCTTTCTGAGCATGCAAATCTTTAATCACACTCTGGTTCAACCACAGGCTAAACTGGAGGTCAAAAGAAGTAGACAACAGTAAAAAAAACATCAAATTAATCAGGGAAAGCATATATCGTGATTGGGCATGTTTTGACCTTATCCGTTGTCAGGTGGGCTCATGCATATCTAAGTCATATTTGATCAATACACTAGTACATTATAATTTTATCATAGTGGGTATTCAAGTACAATAATCACTTTATCGCGGTTAATTGGAACCACTATGGAACCACCCATGATAAGTGCATTCCCTTGAAATAGGATTCCTAATTTATAAATTGAAAATTTTCATAGTTAGAGCATAGAAAACCTGTTGACAACCTTTGAAATATGGCTTTTAATATTATTAGAGCCCTCTAGACATGAAATAACACCCCTACAGTACCCTTTAGACTCCTATTAGACAATATAGTAGACATAATGGGTGGGGTGACGTCAGAGGTACAGAGTTGAGTTTTAGCTTGGTGTGGGTCACGGCCGCAACAGTAGCCCACACACGATGAATCCTAGAATTATATTTAGTATTTATCACATAAAAATGTTTGATGTGTGCTGACCTCCTGTTGAGTGATGTCTAGTATGCGCTCCAGGGTCAGCTCTTCAAAGTACAGACGGTCACACTCATCGAAATCAGTGCTCACTGTCTCAGGGTTATGGTTTACAACCACGGTCTTCTTGCCGATCTGTCTCAAGGCTCTGATGCTTGACACTGCACACCAGTCAAACTCAACACTGCTACCTGATGGACAGAGTGGACAATCAACGTAGTATATCTGGTGATGGAAAACTACATTGAATCACATGTTGTCATGACTGGATCATTCTAAAAGGAAGGAAGTCATAAAAATATCACTGCTGAACCCACCAATGTGATAGGGCCCACAACCAAGAACCATAATTCCCTGGTCGTTAAAGTCCAAGTCATGCTCCTGTTGAAAAGAAAGAATCATCAGTAAATGGTTTACTGTAAATCGCTTAATAAAATATTATCATAAAATCATTTTATAATAAACAATTATAATACAATTATATTGTATTATAATAAAGTAATATTGTAATAAAAATGACAATGCTTCAGAAATGTAAAACCACAATTATATATACATATACAACAACCATCTCTTCCAAGTATTGTTTATTAAACCACTTACCAGACCATGATATGTGCAGTAAAGGTAGTTGGTTATGGCAGGATACTCTGCTGCCAGTGTATCGATCTGTGAAGTTAAGTGATATATTAAACAAATAACACTAAATGCTTTATACATCCACAAATGCTAGGACTGGTAAACTATTGCCTTACTGTCAGAAGCCTGTGATAGTTTATACATACAATCATATGTTCACTTGATTCTGAACAGTTTGATAGAAGTAATTCAACAGGTAAAATGTACAGATCAACACCTGTAGCTCTTATTGTTTTTAACTTTTATTTTTTAACGTAACCTTCACAAAAATCTCCAAGCAAAAACAGCAGTATCGCTCACCTGTTTAACCCAGGGTTTGATACCATGACTGAGCCTCATCTGTCGAGCTTCTTCCTCATTGGTACCCAAAATCTGACCAAGCTGTCGATCCGAGAAGCCATCCTGCTTGGCCTTCAGCAGCAGGCCTTTAGGCACTGAAAAGCTAGTAAAAAAAATAAAGGCAAATTAAATTGATTTGTTTTTATAACGGGCCGCACGGTGGCCTAGTGACTATCATGTTGGCCGCAGTCAGGAGATCGGGATGATCTGGGTTGGAATCTCCGCTTGGGTATCTCTGAGTGGAGTTTGCATGTTCTCCCCGTGCGTGCATGGGTTTTGTCCGGGTACTCCGGTTTCCTCCCACATCCAAAAACATGCATGTTAGGTGAATTGGCGACTCTAAATTGTCCATAGGTATGAATGTGAGTGTGAATGGTTGTGTGTGTGTGTATATGTGCCCTGCAAGTGGCTGGCCACCAGGGTGTACCCCGCCTCTCGCCCGAGGTCAGCTGGGATAGGCTCCAGCATACCTGTGACCCTAGTGAGGATAAGCGGCATATGATGACGGATGGATGTTTTTATAACCAGTGTTGAAAATGTTATACAATGGGATTTTCAAAAATATGATGACATTTATTTTTAAACCTCACCATCACCGATTAAACAACTACAGATTGGCTGACCTTGAAGAAATTTCAGGAGTGCTCTCCAGCAACAAACTGGTCGACTATTTAGCTTGTTGGCTTCCTTTATAGCGAGCGAACAATAGTAATTAAAGAGAGAAAAGGGGTGTTACTGCATCTGGGACTAATTGATATGTTAAAACTGTCATTTTTATCCGAAAACGTAGGAGAAGGTGTTCGCGGAAGTGAAGTCGTATGCAGGCAGGAAATAATGTTCTACAAGCCGACCAATCATAGCCTTAACCACCAGCATCGCCGCAGATGCAGGGTTTCTCTTGGAGGTGAACATCACACTATGTGCAGAGACTGAGCATGGGGAGCCGGGTAATCAAAGGTCAGAATGCGTGCCGTGTATGAAAAATGCCTAAATGTTGGCAGGTCTGCAAAAGCAGTGCATTGCACCATGGTACTTTCTACCACAAACAGGGAAATAGCAAGGGCACTAGAAAATATTTTTTTGGTTGGGCCTAAAGGGATTTTTTTTTTCTGCCACAAAAATGGCTATTTATTATACTGTATATTAACGTAAGTCTACTCACTGTAATATTAATCTAAATGTGACACATTTTTAAAAGATAACTGTCTATAGAGCAATGGATATCCATAAAATAAACTCACTATATAAACCAGTCCAGGTTGTACCCCGCCTCTCGCCCAAAGTCAGCTGGGATAGGCTCCAGCATACCGCTGCGACCCTAATGAGGATAATCCGCATAGAAAATGGATGGATAGATGGATGGAACCTCACTCTATAACCTACTTTTTTCTGCTATCAAAATCTAAGAAACACCTCAGTGATGCACATATCTAATGAGCCTGTGGACCAAAGGGGCCAGAAGGCTACCTGAACTTGACTCTGTGGCACATCTATCTGCCAGCAGCCATCTATAATGTGTCCATCCCAATAACCCCTACTCTAGGGACTGTGGGGACTACAAGACGCAGACACATGGAAGGCTGCCCACCAGACAACCAGACATTCATTATTAAACAGTGAGAGTCAGAAGGAAGTCGCACATACCCCATGTGGGGAGTAAAATCCAATTCACGGCACACTGTGATAGGAGCTGCCCAGGAGCTTGACAGCAAGCAAGTGAGAGAAAGATGACTAAAGACACTTGTGATGATTTAAAAAAATGTAATTTGTTCATACAGCTGAGGCACAAAATTCAGGTTTTTGTTTGGTACCAAAATCTTCCCATAGCCAATGTCTTTTAACTTGACAATCCCAACTAACTTCATGTTAGGAACCATGATTGACTGCACCTGATTCTCTTTATCAGTATTAAATGATTTGCTTGACAGCACTCATTGAATCGACCAATACTCTAAGATCTAAAAAATGAATTATAGATATCCATGAGTTGGGAAGTCTTTCGCATTACCTCTTGTAGTTTGCAAGGTGCTGCTCCAGCAGCGTAATCTTTTGGAGTTTGTACAGGAACCACTTGTCGATAGCTGTCAGCTGGTGGATCTCATCTACGCTCATACCACTGTGGAGGGCCTGAAGGGGAGAAACATGAAACAGATGAAGCGCTACATCTATAAATACATCATAATCAAGTTATCATATATTCTTCTTGTTGCAAGGGCAGGCATCCAGCTAGCATTCTGGAGTTTCCACAGAACATCAAATTGGGTGCTTGTCCAAATAAATTGGCATAATTAAAGCTAAGTAAAGCTTAGATTGACTTCTGCTTGAAAATGCAGAACCAGTTGGATGGCTGTGTACTGAACAAAACACAAAGCACTAGGGGTGTAATGGTACATGTATTCAGATTCCGATTTTTCGGTACAGGGCTTTCGGTTCGGTATATCCGCGTACCGATTTTGGTACATATTACAACTGATGAACAGGAAGTGTACAATCAGAGTTGCGATGTATCTCCATAAGGAAGTGTCCCTAAAAGCAGATGAAAATGAAAGACATTCGGCACAGAAGCGGAGATTGAAGCACAACATGCATTAAAGAACGAGCCAACCCGGTTGAGCCACTGTTACCCAGTGAGCTTCCAGAGAGACCGTGGCAAAAACTAGCGGCAGATTTATTTACGCTAGATAATTGTAACTACTTACTAGTAGTAGACTACTACTCTAAATGTGTGGAGATTGCCAAATTAACGCCCACACGCTCAGGCAAGAGAACTACCTACACCAGTTCCCATGAAAACTAGGTTCAGTAGAGTGGTGGTAAAACCCAAGAGACTGGACTTGTAAATGAAGAAAAAAACAAGAGTTCTATTTTCTTTGTAAGAAGGGGAGAGAGATGTGTGAAAAGTTTATCGTGGGTTATGTGAAGGTTAACAGGTATAAGAATACTTGGGTGAGCGCCAGTTTTTTGTGTGTGTTTTTTTTTTTTAAAAAAGGGGAGATGTGGTGTAACCTTATGTTTGCTGGTGTGCCTTTATTTTGAAGACAGGATGTTACCGTAAGGGGAGCCAGTTAGATATAGTGTGTGACGTGTGACGTAATAAAGGAGAACTTTCATGTGGAGAATATCTTGCCATCTGTTTGAGCCCACATATTAAAAATACGACAGAAAGGGCGGCCCGGGGCCATTTTTGGCAAAAGCAGCTTGTTTCTAAAAATACAATTTCTTATTAATGAAATACATTATTTTAAAATGTACACTAATTTGCTTTGTCACCAATAACACAAATTATAATACAGTATCTTTCATGCACAAACTGTATCAATGTGGCCCCCCACATCCTTCATATTTTCTATATACTTTATTATTATTTTATTAATTTTATTTGAGAGTTTTATTGGTTGGAGAATTACCGGCCAGCTTTGTATTTTGTTCCTTTACTGTATTGATTATGAACCGAACCATGAACTTAAAACCGAGAAACGTACCAAACCGTGATTATGATATACGACTTCAATAGATTAATCGATGATTAACTGATTATCCAAATAAATTAACAACTATTTTGAGTATTTGATGAATCTTTCTTTGATTTAAAAATGTCTATCCTCTGAAATGTGAATATTTTTTCATTTCCTTCGTCATCCATGAAAGCAGACCTATTATATTTGTTTTTTTAAACAAGATATTCACACAGATCAGCTCTGACTTTATAAAACAGTCATCAACATTTTTGCCTTTTTTCTGATATGTTGCAGACCAAACCACTAACTGTTTGTGTTTGCTTCATATTGATTTGGTCTGTCTAGGGCCTAACCAATTACACGATTAATCGAAAAAACAAGCTTCAGGGGCCGCGCAGTGGTCTAGTGGTTAGCATGTCACAGATTGAGATCGGGAAGATCTGGGTTCGATTCTCCCTTGGGCATTTCTGTGTGGAGTTTGCATGTACTCCCCGGGTAAAACATGCATGTTAGGTTAATTGGCAACTCTAAAATTGTCCATAAGTGTGAATGATTGTTTGTCTATATGTTTGTCTATATGATTGGCTGGCAACCAGTCCAGGGTGTACCCGAAGTCTGCTGGGATAGGCTTCATGCCCTCACGACCCTAATGAGGAGAACGAGGGAAAGGCTTCTTGAGATGTCATCTGTACTTCTATGAAGAAGGTGTCGGACGTTTCGCTCCTCATCCGAAGAGCTTCGTCAGCGAACTAACAAGTGCTGGTAGCCTAGGCCTAGGCCAGTATCAGAGTCGTTCATACCCAACTACAGGGAGCTACACTTCCCTTTGATCGGAGGTGCTAATGTAAGGAGAGGATTAGACCACTACTCCTCCCAGTCTTAGTGTAAGGAACCAATAAGAGGAGGGCGTTGGCACACCAATTCCGCCCACTCTTACTGTATTTAAGGCCTAGGCTACCAGCACTTGTTAGTTCGCTGACGAAGCTCTTCGGATGAGGAGCGAAACGTCCGACACCTTCTTCACAGAAGTACAGATGACGTCTCAAGAAGCCTTTCCCTCGTTGGACAACTCCTGTACGACTGAGAGTCTACACAGACCCTAATGAGGAGAAGCGGCATAGAAAATGGATGGATGGAACAAGCTTCAGGTTAATCGACTAACAAAATAATCGTTAATTGCAGCCCCAGACTAGAACACGATTTTCTAACTAGCAAAATGAAAAACATATTGGTTTTGATAACAGTGGTTCACTGCATATGCAGTGGATTTTTTTTTCAATTACACCTTGGCAATGGAGAAAATTCGGGTGCTGGATGGCACAGCCAGCTCCTGTTGCAGGCTGTGGGTGTTTGCCCAGGCTTTTTGAAGAGGCAGTTGGGGCACAAAGCCATCCACTGACGGATGGCACATCCTCAGGGCCTTCTGCATGCTCTCCTCAAAAGTACGTCCCACTGCCATCACCTAAATCCATTAGATGGATATATTTAATCACAGCATAAGTATGTGGCATGGCCCGATCCGGAGTAATGTAAGTGAGTGATTGATAGTCATCACCTCTCCAACGCTCTTCATGGCACTACCTATTTCACTAGACATGCCCTGAAAACGGTCCAGGTCCCAGCGAGGGATCTTAGTGACGATGTAGTCTAAACTAGGCTCAAAGCAGGCAGTGGTCTTTTCAGATACAGAATTGTTGATGTCAGGCAAGGGGATCCCCAAAGCTAGCTTAGCAGCCACAAATGCCAATGGGTATCTGGGAGACGTGAAGCAATGGGCAAGGAGATCAGTATCAACAATATGAGTGTTTAGTACTTAAGTACACACATACTCTATATGTTACCCAGTGGCTTTGGATGCAAGGGCTGAGCTTCTTGAGAGGCGAGCATTGACCTCAATGATGCAGTACTCCAGGGATGATGGGTGGAGTGCATACTGAATGTTACATTCGCCTACAATACCAAGATGACGAACCACTTTGATCGCTGTTTCACGAAGCATGTGGTACTCCTCGTTGGACAATGTCTGGCTCGGTGCCACTACAATAGAATCACCTGAAAAAGAGGGGGATTGTAGTAAGATTATCAGAGCTATCCTTTATTAAGTGGAAAATAATAAAGAAATTAAAATTAAAATAATGAAGAAAGCGAGCAATGTGACAAGTTGTTTTCACACCTGTATGTATGCCGAGTGGGTCAAAGTTCTCCATATTGCAGACGGTGACACAATTATCTGCCACGTCTCTCACCACCTCATATTCCACTTCCTTCCAACCGAGTAAGGACTTCTCCACCAAGATCTGACTACTCATGGCAAGAGCCTAGGGAATGTACAAAACAATAGTGAACATACCGCTACAATTATATCAGCAGGGATGGGTATCGTTCCCATTTTATCCGATACTGGTGCCAAATCGGTACTCTTGAAATGGTAACCGAACCAGTACTTTTAATAAGGAACATATAAAAAGCCTTTTTATTTTTATCAAATTTTGTGACATGCAAGTTGAACAGAATAGTAATTCAAATACTGATACGAATACAATAATATACAGTGGTGTGAAAAAGTGTTTGCCCCTTTCCTGATTTCTGTTTGTGATACTTAAATGTTTCAGATCGTCAAACTAATGTAAATATTTGTCAATGACAACACAAGTGAACACAAAATGCACTTTTTAAATGAAACCTATTTTATTAAGGGATAAAAAAAATCCAAAACTACATGCCCAACCCCATTAAAACATAACTGAAATGAATTGAGATCTATCAGTCTGGAAAAGGTTATACACCATTCCCAAAGCTTTGGGCCTCATCGAACCACAGTTGATGTCAGTGTTCATGACTCCACCATAACGACAATTGGCAAACACAGCCTGCATGACAGAGTTCCAAGACAAAAACCACTGCTGAACAAAAAGAACACTAAGGCTTGTCTCCATTTCTCCAGAAACTCTGGCAAGAACTCTGTGGTCTAATTAGACAAAAGCTGAACTTTTTGGAAGGTCTGTGTCCCATTATATCTGTCGTAACAGTGATGCTGCATTTCAGAACAAGAACATCATACAACACTAAAATATGGTGGTGGTAGTGTGATGGTCTGAGGCTGTTTTGCTGCTTCAGGGTCCGGGGCATATTGCACAAAAGTAGGATTCAGAAAACCAGGACAAATGAATAAGCTGAGCTCAACCAAACCAAAGCAAGTGCATACAGGCTTAATTGGTTGCATAAAGCCCAAGCAAGGTTGAGTACACACTGATTAATCAAGCCAGGTGAAACCAATCCCAGATCAGTGCGTGTACGTGGCTTACCTTAAATAGACCCCGCCTATCGATCACACAGTCACCGATTCACTATGGCAATGACAGCAGAGTACTTTCCCCCGACGGAAGGGGAAATTTTCATACACTGTAGGCTTACGAGGAGGAAAAAAAGAGCAAATAAAAACAAAAGCCAACACCACCAACAAAGAGAGAAAACATGGCAAAGTATTGCAGAGAGTGTCTCTACAATACTTTGTGTCTAAGTTGTGCACAAATACACACTCACTGCTCTGCTGAAACCATTATAATTACAATCCAAATAGTTAATGTTATGTTTGTTGCTTGTTTAATAAATCAAGAACAGCAATGTGCACTAATATATATGAACTCTTTGCTTTATTAGCATATCACCATTACTCACTCGTAGCTTCAACAGCGTGTAAACTTCCTGTTTCCCCTCGAGCCTAGGCTTCTGGGTAAGGTAGTACACATCCGCAACCAACACAATTAACATCTCCAAAAACGTTGTCCCACTAGGATTATGTATTTGTTGAAATTGTAGGTGAAATTGACTGCAGTGAGTGGAATCTGTAAATATAACTCCATCAGACTGTATAACTCCTTTATCTTGTACAGTAGATGTGTATTTCTATTAATATGGGATGTGTATTTTATATATATAGTATGTGAAATTATCTAATAAATGATCTAATGATTGCTACATCATCTAAAACCCTTTATATACAATGACTGAAATGAATGATGACAAATGTTGAAGTCATGGCAGTGGGTGTAGTTGAATGTGATAATGTGTAGTGGGCAGTGGTTTAATTATTGGTTTCCATGTATGGTGACTACTGATTGAGATAAGGGATGAGATGAAATAGATCCTGGACCTAACTCCACAGAATAAATCTCCATGGTAACTTATGTTAGAACATATTCTACTTTCCACTATCCCACTTTTGTGCAACCGGATCACGGCTAAATTGAGCTAGGATAACCAAAACATCTCGGCTTAATCCCTTACCCTAGTTTTGTGCAATAGGCCCCTGGAAGACTTGCTGTGATAAATGGAACCATGAATTCTGCTGTCTACCAAAAAATCCTGAAGGAGAATGTCCGGCCATCTGTTTGTGACCTCAAGCTAAAACCAACTTGGGCTCTGCAGCAGGAGAATGATCCAAAACACACCAGCAAGTCCACATCTGAATGACTGAAGAAACACAAGATGAAGACTTTGGAGTGACCTAGTTAAAGTCCTGGCCTGACGATCCCGTTTGTCCCCCGTCTGGCATTGCTTATTGTCACATGAATGCTTTTGTTGGTATCCTGCCGCTGCATGGCAGCAATCTTTATTAAAAAAATACATTTTACCTGCAATCGGGTCTCGTCGCACATTCTGGGGTCACCGCCACCACACCACAACACTAAGACATGACAGAATGCTCTGACCAAGACAAGGCGACCTTGAGGAGATGACCACTACTAGGTCTTTTTTCCTAAGAGTTGCTGCTTGGGCTGAAGATCAACTTTCAGGAAGGACTGTGACGGCTATGGAGACGCTCTGGGTCACAGCTCACCTTGCACCTTGGGGTTCTCTCCTGCCCAGGCTCGCGACACCCCCGGAACTTCCCTCCTCGCCACGCCAAGGTACAACTCCCTCCTCACGCTGTTTCTGAGTGCCGGCTGATTGTCCAGCCCACGAAGGTCCCTGCTCAACGTCAGCATGATGAGCTCCAGCTGCCTTCCTCCTCCGTTTCTCCGTTGCTTCCCACGCAACACCAAGAGGAAGTCAGTTCTGTTCCCGCACCTTGGCACACCAACCTTCTGACTTCTCCCGTGCCAGCCCCACGACGTCACAAGCCTCTAACGCCCCCAAAGCTGACACTGCGTCAGTCCCGACGCATCCGGAGTTCGTACCATGTCTGCACTTGACGCACCGGCGCCCACCCCTCATGGTCAGAAGCCCTACATCCTCCCGCAGCCTACACCTTGGCTCCTCAAGAATCAGAAGAAACCCCTGCATTCTACACCACGCCGCCTCAAGTTTCACTCCCTTCTGGTGTCCTACTCACGGTGTTCCAGGCCCGTCCCGGCACCACGTCTCAAGCCACCAGTTCTTCCGGCTGGGGGATCAGTGCGGGAGGAACCAGTGACCCTCCTACAAGCCCCCTCCTCCCTTCCCTGGTTTCGGCAAGGGCAGTGAACAACATCTGGTATCAGCAACTGTGCGGCTGGCGGGGCTGTGCAGGGGGCGATGGTGCCATCTGCTGTGCAGCTGAGGAAGCACAGACCGCTCCCTCTCCTGGAAGCCAAGATGCGCAGCTTGCTCCTGTACCTGCGAGTCAAGATGCAGGGCTCGCTGCAGCAGGGCTCGCTGCAGCAGACCAAGAAGCACAGCCCGCTTCCCCCGCTGATCCTCGGAGGGGTCCCACCAGCTCCGCCACGCACACCGTCCTGGCCGTCCTCCGAGGGGTCGAACCAGCTTCGCCGGGCATACCGTCTTGGCCATCCCCTGGAGTGGTCCTGCTGGTTCCGCCGTGCTCACCAGGCCATCCCCCGGAAGGTTTCTGCTGGTTCCGCCAGGCTCACCATCTTGTTAGTCCCCCGGAGGGGTCCTGCTGGCTTCTTCGGGCATGATGTTCTGGTCGACCCCCTGAGGGGTCCCACCAGCTTCACCGGGGCTCACCGTCCTGGCCATCCCCCGAAAGGGTCCTGCAGGCGACCCACCACATGTCCTCCCACCACCCATCCCTCTTTGACTTTGGACTTTTTAGGACCCTAGGGATTCGTCCTTGGGGCGGGGGGGGGGTGGTACTGTCACGCTCTGTGAACTTGCCTGTGTGACTTTGACTTTGTGGTGTGTGTTCCCCTAGAGGTCTTAATTCTGGTTTTCATGCCCTTATTTTGGTATTACTTCTGCTTTTGCTCTGGCCTATGTTTTGCCAGCTTTTCCATTTTTGTTCATTCTGCTGCTAATTTCAGTTTCACTCCTATTAGGTCAGGTGCATGTTTCATTCCTTGTTGAAGCATTGCTTATTGTTATATGAATGTTTTTGTTGGTATCCTGTCACTGCACAGCAGCAATCTATTAAAAAATACATTTTACCTGCAATCGGGTCTCATCTCTCACATCCAGGGTTTGCCGCCACAACAACACAAAGACGTGCCAAAAATTTTCATGTAAAAACGGCATTTTGTGTTCTGTTGTGCTGTCATTGACTAATATTAAAATTAGTTTGATGATCTGAAACAATTAAGGGTGACTTTTTCATAACAGTGTAAATCAAAGATAAATAAGCAGCAAAACAGAAAACAGAAAATAGGGAATGTGCTGTTTGTTCTATGATGCTCAGACTTTTGCAGTTTGTAAATGCACTGCACAGTTTATGTGTGTCTCTGTGGGGACGCTTACATTACTTACACGTCGTTACTTGCACAATATCGCCACAAGCACTTGTTGCAGGTGGCTAAGTCTGCATTCATTTAGCACCAAAAGCGTTTATTTTTGGGCAAGACCGGTGCTATAACGATGAGAGTTTTCGTATGCAGCCCTAATCTACAGTGCCGAGACAGGTTTAGGGTTAGCTCAACCGATTAAGTTTCATAGCTAACCATTGTGGCGGACTTGCATCTCTCCAACAAATAGTTGGACTTCTTTTGAACTTTCTTTCTTGAACTGGGACCCTCCGGTTCCAAAGCCGTAGCCCTTGCGGACTGAGCTATTGCTGCAAAAATAATTTGTTTTTAAAACTGATAAAACTATGTGAGTCTATCCTAACACTGGCTGGCATTTCTTCATGGACTTCAATTGAACAATTTCAGGGAGCAACGTGAGGAGCATCAAGAGATAACCCAGCAGTTCACTGTCAAAGAAAGCAGAGTGTTTGTCTTTCTTGATAAATTCCAAAATGATTTCCATGAAAATATATGCTTACTCTGGGTTTTTCACAGATTTTCCATGTCAAAAAAGCTCCACGTCAACACTCTGACCTTATTGGCAGTTTCCTCCAGTTTGTCCTTGTTGGCACACAGACCAGAGCCCAGCCCTCCCAGGGCATAGGCAGATCGTAGCATCACTGGATAACCAATCTGCTGTGCAGCTTTCAAGGCATCACACACCTAAAAAGTAGACGCACACATTCAAGTACCTGTGATTTCCACTGTAAAAATGGCTTCTTTAAATCCAATGTAGAACCTGGTTTCACATTTGTATTCTTACAGACTCCACTGCAATACTGGGTGCAATCTTTTCGTTGATCTCCGTTAGTTTTTCAGCAAAAATTTGCCTGTCCTCTGTGGCCATGATGGACTCTATCGGTGTTCCCAAGACTTTCACCCCATACTGCTCCAGAACACCCTGCTGAAACAATTCTACTCCTGGAAATAGAACAAAGCAAGAGAAATGTGTTGAATTTACACTGAAGTGAAGAAATACAGTATTTATGACTAAATGCTCACCGCAGTTGAGGGCGGTCTGTCCACCCATGGAAAGCAGGATGCCATCAGGGCGCTCGGCCTTAATCACATCGGTAACAAATTGTGATGTGACAGGCAAGAAGTAGACCGAGTCGGCCTGCTTGGTGCCTACTTCATTGGTCTGGACTGAAGCTATGTTTGGATTCATGAGCACTGTCTTCAGATTCTCCTCCTACAACACCATGTCACAAAAACAGTTAAAAATCTGACGGTTTATTTTTTGGCTTTTCCAACATTGGAATATTCAAAGTTAGGGTTATTTGGGTGAAATTTCAGGATAAAGCTAAAATGTACTATGACCATTACAGTTGGTGATCCAACACAAAAGGTGCATAATCCATGAATCAATCAAAACATGTCCTGGTTCAATTACAATTGGTATTCAAACAGTCCTCTTCATAATGCTGTTCACATTTTAACATCACAAGACAGTGACGAAAAAGTTTAGAGATGGTGAAATTAAGTTCAACTGTAAAAGGTTAGCATGCATTTTAGGTTCATCATGAGATTTCACCCGAAAGTCAAATATCCCTAACTTTTTGTGAGAAGCATATGTACTGTATATATATACTGTATAAAAATATATACACCCACACGCATTATTTTTTTGTACTGCATTATGCACAAACTGCAGACAATGCCATTTCAATTAGGAATGAAACATATATGATGGTCTATATTTCAGGAACACTTCTCAATATATACAGTATATACTGTACATATTTGTGCTTACTTTCATAGCCTTGATGGCCTGAGATCCAGAGTAGTCAAACTCTCCAGCCTGACCGATAGACAGCCCACCAGATCCCAGTACCAACACCTTTGAGACCTTTGCTCATACAGTACACAACATTGAAATGCAAAACAGATAGATGATAAAGAACGATGCAGCTTTCCATGAAGAACAATTTTGAAATGTCTAAAACACGTTGCAAATCTAACCTGCTATATACCTGCACTCTGGGAGGGATGTACGGTTTCTTCGGCATGACTGACATTATGTTGGCATCCTTTCCTTTTTTCATCAAGGCCATGAAGGTGTCGAAAAGGAACTACAGAACCGCAACAAGACAAATAATATCAATAACAATACGATAAAAGCAGAAATACACTGAGATACATTTGGGATTTGATTTTATTCAGCAAGTGAATGTCTTTAAATACCTCTGTGTCAGTGGGGCCGCCTTTAGCCTCTGGGTGGAACTGAGCCGTGAAAACAGGTTTAGTGTTGTGCATGATGCCCTGCAAAACATCCAAATTTGATGTGAGCGTACAAAATCAAGTCAACGGCATTATACTCTCAGCCTTTCTCGGAGTTCTCCACTTCTACTACATATTTCATGAGTGCAGATGAGAGGAATGTTTATTTATGGAATAGAAATTCATATGGCATGTTTTCCTGAAACTCATTTACAGTGAGTGGAACCAACCTCATTTGTGCCATCATTGGCATTGATGAAAAGCGGGCTCCACCCTGGGGGCAGGGACTCACTATCTATGCCGTAGCCATGGTTCTGTGCCGTAATGAAGGCCTGGCCTGTCATCACATTCAGTACCGGTTGATTCTGGCCTCTGGGGAACACACAAATAAATTACATACTATGCATTTATATTTTATTCCTAGTCTGATTGAATTTCAAAAGCACTATAAAGACTGTAGAGCAGGTACTATACAAAACTCAGGCATCCGTTATTTACAGTTATTACTGTTTGCCTTTTTGATGCTACAAGAACAGAAATATAGTGTCTTCTTCTAAATTGCTAAGCTCACCTGTTGCCCATTGGTAGTTTGTAGGACTTTGCTCCAGCAGCCAGAGCAGTGATCTGATTGCCCATACAGATTCCAAACACTGGCTCAGGGCGATCACTCTCCAACACCTACACAAAACAAACAAAATCAACATGATTTATTATGTTTACTGTATTGGCCCGAATATAAAACTGTATTTTTTTTCCTTAGAAGAAATTCTGAAAAGGACAAATCGTGTTATACATATGCACAGTTATACAAATAAAACAGAATGCAAACCAGAGACCCATTCAAAAAAAATATCAAAAGGTGGGCAAGTTAGCAAATAATTGAGGGATTACGATGCTAACCTTAAGATAATGCTGAAAAACACAGTTCATTTTATTAGATGGCTAAAATAACAAGCGATGCTGAACAAGCGACCCTAATGAAGAGAAGCTGTATAGAAAATGGATGGATGGATGGGATATTGCATTCTACTAAATTAATTCTTACTTCTTACATTCTTCTGCACTCTGTGTGTATGCTATGCTCTGCCTCCACCCACAGAGACTGTATTGACTGGCAAAAGGGCTCACTCCGTTCATGCCATTGTTGTATGGAACAAATATGCCAAGGTGCTGAAACCAAGGCACAGAGTTAACCCTCTTCCTGCCTGTTTGGAGGCAGGAAACGAGGAAAACAGACACACATGTACATGGAAATACCATTCCAAATTACCATCCCAGGTCTAGTACCCACAAGATTTTTTCTGAACGAGAAATCTTGTCACGCTTTAATCTTGCGAGGCCTTGTGGCACGAGATTTTGTGACACCCCTAAAAGTTAATATAATTTTTTTATAACATAATTACATTGTACAAGAACTGAGGCAACATTTTGGCAAAAAAAAATTGTCAAAAGCGAATCATACAAAAACTGGGGCAATCGAAAACCGAGGTTTGACTGTACTTCAATTACTTTCATTATTTTCTATAAAGAGAGAATGCGACTAGTGTCAGACATGGTGTTCAATCATTTCTAGAGTCTGTTTCTTTATGTACAGGTATTATACAAGAAAGTACAAAAATAAACATATCACACCAAAAATGTGTTTGGATTTTTTTTTTTCCTACCTTACGGACATTGCAGATGAGTGCCTCAGCCAGAGACGGATCCCCAGGTCCATTGGAGATGAACAGGCCATCATAATTTAAACTCAGCAAGTCTTGGTCCCAGGGTACCAAGTGAACTTCTGCACCTTGCTGGCACAAGGTTAAAAAAATATTATATTATTCCTCTTATAGAAGCAGTAACATTTTTTCCATAGACTCTTTATTGAATCTCTAGTCTTCAGTGTATTTCAAACTGTTGATATTTGGTACTATGCATAACTCACATAGGTGTTCAAGCTAATTGAGAAACCATTTGCCGCATGTCTAATATGTTCTTTCAATGGACTAACTAAAGCAAATGGACACCGAAACCCACCCGAAGAATAAAAGTCACAGTGAATTCATGCAGTGATAGCAACGACAAGCTCATTTTCATCTCAGCTGGATGACTTTTTATAATGAACATTTCAAATATGCTGAGCCATGTTGTAGAATGTATGTCAAAGAACATTGTACATTTTCCATTAATCCCATTAGCCATGCACTTTCTCACCTTCACCAACAGGCGAATTATGTTATGTTTGATACCACAGTCAACTGCCACCACTTTGACAGGGTTTCCTTTCCCAAAAACTTGAGTTCCCTGTGGGACGACAATAAAAGTGATCACTCATTATAGAAAAATGTCAAGCTCTTTGTCGTAGCCTGTGTGACTGACACTTTTATGCCTTAGTTCCAATTTTATGCTCTTATTTTGTAGTCCTTTCTGTTTTGCCTGTGTTGTTTTCTACGCACCTTCATCTCATTTTGGGTTTGATCACTTAATCTAGCCTGTGGTGTTTGTCTGGCGTTGGAGCATTGCTACTCCTGTTTGCGTTCGTTATTGCTCACAATTGAATCCCTGCCGCTGCACGGCAGCCATTCTTTATTGAATGAATACTTTTTACCTGCATTTGGGTCCTGTTCTCTGCATACCTGGGGTCGTGCCACATCACCAAGCCAAGGCATGACAGAATGCTCCAACCAGAAGACGACTGAACACAGGGGTTCCTCAAGTTGCTGGAGGCCCAATGCATGCCATATATGCAAGAGGAGCTGGATACAATGGTGTGGATGGGAGACAAGCTGGTTCTCATGGAATCGGTGTATCCTGGACCCGCCGCTCACACATCTGCTCGGCTACGACACAAGTGCACATTCCAGCCAGGGCTCCTCAGTCCACGAAGGCCCCTACTAAAGGTCAGCACGCCTTTCAGCCGCTCTCCTCATCTGCCATGCAACGCCAAGAGGAGATGAGCCTGCCCCCCCGCTCCCACAATTCAGATACCCCACATGCTCGCTCCTCAACGTCATAGCCCTCCGACGCCCTCACAGCACGCACTGAGCCCCCTTCCAACCTCCCTGGATCCTACATCTCGCCCATCCGAGCTTCACAACCTCACGGTGCCCCCCCCACGGCATTTCAAGCTGGTCGCAGCCCCCTGCAGTTCGGAAGGGTACAGCGGGCGGAACCGGTGACCCTCCTCCAAGCCTCCCTCCACTCGTCCCTGGTCCCGGTTTTGGTGAAGAAGGGCATCTGGAATCCGCCTTCGGAAGGGGGGGCCAGTACCATTAGCTGTGAAATGGTGAACACACAGCTCGAGCCTCCACCTGCAAGTCAAAATGCAGGGCTCTCCTCAGAAAGCCAAAACGCACAGCGTGAGTCTCCACCTGCGAGTCAAGACGCAGGGCTCGCTGCAGGAATTCCCAAAGCATAGCCTGCTTTTCCTGCTGCTTCTTTGCAGTCACGTCAGGTGGACGAGACGCCTGCTGCGACTGCTTTGTCTTCAGTTCCTTCCTGTCCAGGCTCAGTCCACGTGTCAGCCTGCTCTGTCTTCAGTTCCTGTCCAGACTCAGTCCACGTGTAAGCCTTCCTGTCTTCAGTTCCTGTCCCAGTTCAGTCCATGAGCCAACTGCTATCAGTGCTTCTGCTTGCTCCACGCCAGCCCAAGACGCTCACCGGCTTTCCTGGGGCAATGATGCATGACTGGCGGGCATTTGACTTCACGTTCCCCTTTGTCAGTCACCTAGGGGTGTCCCGAAGAGGAGGGGCCCTGCTGGCTCCACCAGGCATGTCGTCCCAGCCATCCCCCGGGGTCAGGCCAGTGACCCACCACCTGTCCTCCCACCACCGACTCTTCTTTTGACTTTGAACTTTAGGCAACTGGGATCTGTCCTTACGGGGGCGTATTGTCACGCTCTGTGTTGTAGTCAGCGTGACAGTTTGTTTAATTTCACTTTTATGCCTTATAGTTATAGTTTTATGCTCTTATTTTGTAGTCCTTCTTGTTTTGCCTGTGTTGTTTTCTTCCTGTTTTACTTTCATGTTCCAACGCACCTGCATCTCATTTTGTGTTTGATTATTTAATCTAGCCTGTGGCGTTTGTCTGGCATTGGAGCATTGCTCCTCCTGTTTGCGTTTGTTACTGTTCATAATTGAACCCCTGTCGTGTCACTGCAATCATTCTTTATTTAATAAATACTTTTTCAGTGCATTTGGGTCCTGTTCTCTGCATACCTGGGGTCGTGCCACAACATCACCAAGCCAAGACGTGACAGAAAAAAATAAATATACAGTGGAACCTTGGTTAGCGTCATAAATCCATTCCAAAAGGTCCAACTCTGACCAAAACGTACTCTAACTGAATCAGTTTTTCCCACACAAAAGAAAGTAAATCCAATTAAGTTTTTCACTGCCAAAGACATCCATTGACGTCTTTTGCTTTTTTCACGGGAGCTACAGATCAAAGTCTTATTCATCTTGTGTGTGAATTTCTGACTTGTAGGCAATGTATTTCTGTCCCAGTAGGGGGCAACAATTCTCTTTTCCTCCAACCGGCAGTGACAGATTGTCAATGAAGAAGACGGATTGTGGGTTGAGAGAGGAAAATGGCGAAACACATGCAGAAATCGAGCGGAGACAAAAAATACAGGCACCTAACACTGTCACAGAGCTTGTCTGGTGGTGGATTTGCCTTTAGTAGTGATGCGATCGCAAAAGATAGAGGTGACATTGGTGATGTAGGTGACATAGACACAAATGTAGCTGACAATGGCAGCCGAAGCAACAAGCTAGTTGTTCGTGTTGCTGAGCCAAGTGGCGCGACACCGGAGCCTGACACCGGAAGCAGTTCAGAGTCGGGTGACTCAGAACCTGACCCTGATTAGACAAGTGGCTGCCGTCTGGATCGGTCAGCACCAGGGATTCATCCCCACATTCAGCAGACCCCACCGTCACTATTTTTCTCTGTTTTTTGGTCAAAATCAGGTGTTTTTGCAGAAACTACCTTATGTTTCACTGCCAATATCTAAAGACCCAAAAAGGCTACGAACAAACTTCTTTTTCTGATGAAAGAAGAGAGTCTAGGTTTTCTTTAGATAGTTTCAATGTTTATGTAGTCCTAAAACTCAATATCTTGTGGGTCTTGAAAGTTCATCAAAAATGCCCCAAAACTGGCAGTATCGAGCTCTCTGCTGTGAACATGGCTGGAAGTCAATGAGTTAATACGTTTCAGAAAGCCAAGATTGTTAGCACAAAACACGTTTTTATCGTTTTACATGCAAAAAACAATTCAAAATGCATATAAATACATATAAATGAGGACTGAAAGGGGTAAAAGAACATTTAAAGGGTCACTGACATGATTTATCAACTTCCCTTAAATATGTTCTACGTTGTTCGTTTTATGAAAGCGAACAGTAAATTCGCAAAAATTACTTTTAAATTAAAAAAAACTAAATTAAATTTATTGTTTATGACAAAAGCCATGACTAACTCCAGTGGTAGAAAAGTGACGTGACCACAGTCGACCCTCTGAGCGAAAGCAGAGTAAACAAACGCTTGACAAGGTAGCTCGTCAACCTAGCTCGGTATAGTTATAAAAAAGTAGTCATGCTAAATCGTTGCCCCTGGCTGTTCACCATGTCCGAGTGATACTGTAAGTTTGTTTTATTTTCCAAGGATGAAGGTTTAAGACTACAATGAACGGAGCAGCTACAGAGAACGAGAGACAAATGGACGCTCACCTCGTTCTGTTCTTTGCAATGTTCATTTCACTGAAGACTGCTATGGAGGAACACCTTTACAAGAAGCATTTGGCTTGAAAGTACAGTTTAACGCATTTTGTATGCTATTCCTAATGCTATGCTACACAGGAAAAAGGAGAAGAAGAACGACATCAAAGTTTCCACAGAAGAGAGTAAGTGATGTCATATTGTATTGTAAACACTATGCCACAATAGCGACAAACATTCATACAGTACATGTTATAAAACATATTTTCACAGCTTTATGTTGATGGAGGGGCGCGGGGCAGCGACGGCTCTAAAAAGACTCTAAAAGACCCCTTTACGCTCATTAAGAAGCCGATAACAATAATAAAAGGAAAAGCAACTCCAAGGTAATTTACACTTACCATTCTGTGTTTTGAAGCCAACCAATCTTCATTTCCGTGTCTTTGTCATTGGACACCTCTGCATCAGACACGCTAGTTTCATCGTCGCTGGGCCAAATAACTCCCTGTTCTGCAAGCTCTCTATTTCATCTCCAGATGCTCCTTTCTCCTCGAAAACTATTGACACATCGCGCAGATCTTCGCTATAATCACTGTAAACATCCTCTGTCTCATGTACTGCCATGTTTGTTGACTTGTAAAGTTCAACTGCGCTGACGTCACTTGGAAAACACCCCTTTTCTGCAACTGGAGTTCGTCATGGCTCCAGCCATGAACAATAAGTGTAATTTTTGCAAATTCACCGTTCATTTTCATAAACCAAACAACGTAGAACATAATTACAAACAATATAGAACATAGCAAGCAAAGTTGATAAATCATGTCAGTGACCTTTAACGTCACTTTACCTTGATTGAAGACATGATTGTTGACAAAGACGGCTTTCAGATATTTCTTGAATTTAGTAGTGTTTCTCACCTTCTTTATCAAATTGCTGGCACTTTCTTTGGCTCCAATGTTGGTTATTTTGCAGCTTTGGTCAAAAGAAAAGCAGAGCCTTGTGGCGTAACTGTGTTAGCCAGCAAAGAACTACAGTGTCAGCCACTGATGACATCATAGACTGGCAACTAAGCTAATGTTGGGTTCCTGATATCAAGCTGCTAATAAGGATGTTTAGTGATAAAAATAGAGAGCACCGTTGGACTTAGGCAATGGATTGAAAGCACGACAAGACCCTATTGTACGCTAACTGGAAAATGTATACAAACCAGGTAAAACTTTGCCATAAATTAAAAAAAACACGCGAACCGAGGCGTACACTAACCGAGGTTCTGCTGTATGATAAATATTTTAAGCAGAGAGTAAAAGCTGCTGTTACTTTTGTTGAGACCTCTGCCACCAGGTTTTTTTGGTGGGGATCTGATATCTCAACAGGTTGCCCATCAAATTCAATCTTTCCCAGAACCGTGCCCTGAGGAGAAAGGACAAGCATTAGTGGTCCTAAGTAAAAGATATGGCAAAGCTGACTATCACATTTATTGTACCTTGTCTCTGATGATCTTGGTCAACATTCTGGTGTCGATCCCAAAGAGTGCAGGGACCTACAAACAAGTACACTCAGATTGTATGATCAGCTGACAATATGGTTTGTTATTGCACTTAGAAAATGTTTTCTGTCTATTATTCCATTTAATTGGACTAATTATGCACTAACATACATATTCATTTCTGATAAGATACAAATTAATGTCACACTGACTTGCTATGATTATCTCCTCAAGGCTAGAGGTCACCAAAACAAGTCCTCCACATGCTTACCATTAGATTCAAATTTGGGTGTTGGGTGTCTAGGCATGTGAGTCTTCCTTTCATCATCTCTGTCCCTCACAGGAAGATATGTGATTTCTAGGGATGTCCGATATTGGCATTTTTGCCGATAACCAATATGCCAATATTGTCCAACTCTCAATTTCTGATTCCGATATCAACCGATACCGATACCAATATGTATAACATCATATCTATTTTTCTTCAGTAAAATTGTTATAAAGTGACAATACTCTTAAATGAGTACAGTTGTTTGTTGGCTACTCCACCCATCTCCGAGTAAATAATTAATGTATTACATCTTTTACATAAGAATACATTTGTGTATGGAGCTGGTAAGTAATTTGAGAGCTCTGTTGTTGCTGTACTTGTTAAATATAGAGTTACTTCTTCTACTTGTGAGCAGCACAATCTTACATAAATGATGCAGCAAGTTCAGCAATGTTGCAAAATTGCGACGTTGGCGCTAAAATCTCTAACGGCTTTCATTGTAGGGAAAAAAATTGATAACAATGTTGGCCGATATCACATTTTTATGCCAGTATCGGCCCGATAATTACTGTTGGCCAATATTGTCGGACATCCCTGTTTATTATTATTTATTTATTATTACACAGATTATTATATATGATTTCTAGTTATTGTGAAAAATCTTAATAATTACATCATCATATTGTTACATTACCTTATCATTCTTCTATGTATTAAAAAATCACATATGGAATACAGGAAGTGAATAAATGTATTGCAAAAGATGTGGAACGGATGGGGGGGGTAGGATTATATAAGCGTTGCTTCTTCCTACTCCTGTTGGACATGTGGAACTGTGAATTGAATTATGTGATGTATTCCATTGTAACTTGTATGCATGTTCAAATAAAATGAAACCATTACCATACCTAGTGATTTTGTATATTGACTAACATTTTAGCATGAATAGTCAGACATTTTCTCCAGAATCCACCTTTTCTAGTTGTATTGATTTGTCTCCTTGCATTTACGTTTTATTAAACTGTACCTCTCATTATTCCCAAAGAACTTGTCTCGTCTCTTGTCTATTTTGGAGCTAGCAGCAGATTTTCCCTTTACACCAGCCCAGACCTGATGTACCTACTAGTGTACCTACCTTCTCTTCTTGAAGCCACTGACCCAGAGACTTAACAGAGTTCCAGTGGCTGTACTCCTGACTGTAGTTTTGAACCAGAAGACCAGATATCTTAAGACACAAAAGCACAATTTAAGCTCAATCAAAAATGCCCAAAGAACTTTATAAGATGATACAGTACAGTTTTAAACAAATGGAATACTATTAAAAGACCAGTTTTGTCGGCCATACTGGACCCTGTATAATTTAATATGTCACCCATGCATTGCAGACACACCTGGATGCGCTCAGACTCCACATGTTTTCTCAGACCAAGTTCATCTAGCTCTTGTGTGTTGGGTACCCCGTAGTTCCCTACAATAGGGTAGGTCAATGTCAGGATCTGACCCCTATAGCTGGGGTCAGTCAAGGCCTCGGGATAGCTAAACACAGAGGATGACACCATGAGAAGATTGCATTGTGGGGAACCACACCTACTTCATATTAGCTGATACAATGAAGGGCTCACCTACCCTACAAGGCCGGTATTGAACACCAGTTCTCCAGCTACTGAGATCTCATCACCAAAAGACAAGCCCTTCATTTTGGTGCCATCTTCCAAGATCAAGTGTGCTATCTGGGCCTGGTGAGTATATAAAAAGTCAAATTCACCTAAAAGAAAAGCCCTATTTGGAAATATATTGGCGCCTACAACTAAAGCAAAGCGTGGTTTTGCTGAAGCAAATACGTTGCTAGCATAAATACTCATGTTAAATAATTGATTTAAGCTCAAATTGCTGGTCATAAAGGATGATATTATATTTAAATTGTAATCTGCACAGTGTTAAAATGTATGCAAATTGAAACCAAAGATGGTATCGGTGTCAAATCGATTCTAGCATGATAACATCAATATTTTCAGTTCTTTTGTGTTTATTTTCAGGGTTTTTTTGCTGTGCTTTTCATATCATTACATTGTTGATATTGTTATATTTGTATCATTGTATCAAACATATCGTCAGTGCACACAGGAGCGCTATAGGCCACAAGTATTTTTTGATTTTAAGTTATTTTGCATATTGTTTGCTCTAACAATTATATGTAATGGAAGGGGAATAATTGTATTATTTTCTTGATATTGATGGGTGAGTGTCTTATATTGTTCACAAATACTTGATAATTGGTTATTAAAAGTAAAAAAAATCAATTTTATATTATTTGCCTAAAATCTATATTATTTTATACGGTAATAACAATCACAAAATCACTCAATAATCTAGAAAGAAGTTAAAGTAAAATGTGTCGGTATCGGCAAAACTGCTTCTGTATTGAATTGGTATCATATTGTTACCGACATCTGCAGTATCGCCCACCACTTCTTGCGAGCCCTATGAAACTATTATTTCGACGCTCTAAATGAGTTGAATTGGTCCGTTTATATTAATATTTCCAAGACGATTTAAAGAGTACATTAAGTTGCTGCAGCTAAAGCCTGAAATTACTTCCTAGAAGCGCTCACGTCCGTAAATAGTAACTGCATTGTACAATTGAGCGATTTTTCTAGGGAGTTCGTTGAAGCGTCAGTGTTATAACTCAAATTCGTCATCTCTGTCTGGGGGGGTTAACATGTCACATTTAACAGAGTAAAACACCCACGCCTTTCTTACCTTGACACTAAAAAGTTTAGCAGTCTGACGTCTCAACCATGCCAACTTGTTCCCAACTTTGTTCCCAACTACACCGTAGTTCATCAGGAATTTGACAGCACTGTGAGCTAACAGGATTTTGGTCATATTCCCGCAATTTCCCTAGGACAGGTGGTCAATCTAAACAATAGATAAATAAATGTACACTCTTGAAAAGCTAACTTTACACACAAGTGGACCGTTTTAATGTAAAAACATGTGAATGAATGGACGACGCCACGGCGGCCGCCTCTCTTGTCCTGTCAGTTCAATGAGGTCACGTGAGGTGACAGCTGATTGGACGACACTCTCTTGGTTTACTTATCGCTTCAGGACGCTGACGTTTTGATTGGTCGCCCATGATTGCGTATATGAGGTACCGTAAACCAATAAAGCAGTAGTTAATTTGCATGATGTGCTACAATTAACCAAATTATATATTCCTTCCTCACCTGATTATATTGATTGGGAAAAATCTAACTGTAATAATTTATCTCTCAAGTCTGGTTACAATAAATGTTAAAAACACCTGGGTTGTTAAGTGCTTTACAGCACGCCCTTTGAGGCTGGTTACGTGCACACAAAAAAGCCCATAAGTGACCATGTGGAGGTTTCACGGTGGTGGGATTAGAGGGGTCTGTGTATTTGCTGATCACTGCAGGACTGGTCCTCAGCAGAGAAGGATGCCTGACTGCCACTCTGCTGGCTTCAGCAGTCTGAACAAAGTGTGTGTGAATAAGTGTGTGCGCGTGTGTGTGCGTTTGTGTTTGTGTGTAACAGGAAGTGTCACCATGCACCGAACGGTCGGGGAGGTGTTTATGCTTTTATTGACTTTCCTAGGATCCATGCACACACTACACACATACACAGTATGTGCTAAAATGTAGTAAATGTACTCCTGTGTGCTACTTCAAGGTTTCGGTTTAAGCTGCGGGGGCATCATGATCTTTTGGAGTAAATTTAGCCTCAGGTTGTAGTTTTCACACTTGTGGTGCTATACTGACATCCAGTGGTAATATTGGTTGAAGACGACAAGAGGCTTTACTTTGTAAGCATTACAACATTGACTTTCATTCATACTTAAGTATTTATTATTTATATTACTATTTGAATATATTTTAATTATGTAATTAAAATAGTAATTGTATATATATATTTTTGCTGCTAGCTTCTATCAACTATAAAAAATATTTAGACAAAAAAGTATACTGTAAAATTATTCACAATTTATGTACTTTTTCCTACACGTTTATCGAGTGGGAACAAAATCACAATTTTGAATTATCTCATGTTTTGTAAAAAAAAAAAAAAATGTAAAGGATAAAATTGCACAAAAATGTACCATCTGCATGGAGTGAAGAAAAAAAGTGCGACCCTTAGAAATAATATATCTACACAGTAACAAGCACGTTGGCGATGGAGGCAAGGAAAAACTTACCTCTCACAAGAGAAAACCAGTGTGGGGTGTCCCTCTGCCTCCATCCGTTGGTTTGAGAAAGACAAAGAAGAAGGACAACAGGATGGTTTCTCTTCATTCTAGTCAGCACTCGAGCAGCAGCACTTGTCGGCACAGGTGCAGCTATCCAATGTGTAAATACGTCACAAGTAAATCATTTTTACACTTTTCTTACCATATGGTTTTACAAGCTACATTGAGAAACATTAGTTTGGACGCTTTTGTTTTGGTTTTCCTCTGTTTTGTCATCACTTTTTTGTTTTCAGCTATTATTTTGTATTTTCTACTTCCTGTGTTGCACCTATGCCAGCGCCTTGACTTTCTGTTTGAGGGCACAGGGAGCGCACCTGCTGCTGACTAGCGATCAATGGACTATTTATACAGACATTGGACAGTCATTTAGTGTTTGCAATCTGGGATATATTTACCTGCACTCCGCCTCTGTGAGAAATTCATGTATTAATTCATTCTGTTAGATATGAATATTATACCTTAAATTCGGTTTAATAGCTTCCCAAATGTATGCTCTCATGTCATCCCCACTCACATAGCACTATCAGAGTCGCACAACACGCTCTAATGATGGATGGAAAAATACCAGGAGAAGAGCCAGACACACAAAAGATGCATCGTTCTCACTCCCTCACACAGGCTTAACTTTCATTTGTACACAAACTTAACTTTCACTTTCTAGAGGGGCACGGCAACTGTTATATAGACTCTTCAGAGTACTTCATCAATCTCCCTTGTCGATGCTATATATTGCCCTTATTTTTTTATACAATTTGTATTGCTTTTTTTTTTAAAAGCAACATGGTCCAAGACCCAGGAAGAAAGGCTACGGAGAAGAAATAGTTTTAACTTACTGGAGTTTCATGAATTTAGTTGATTTTTACTTTTGCACTTAACGTTATGGTTTCAAAGAGCAATCCTTTCACTTGTGTATATAAAGAAAATTGGTCTATGATTAGCCGAGGGACATGAGGAGTCAGTTCAATACACCATATGGAGCTTTATTACCGTGCAGAGTGCGATTATGTGTTCTGAATTCCTTCCCTGATTGGCTGGCTTGAGGCCTAATGAGCTCAAGTGTCCGTCCGCAGCGGAGGGACCCCACATTGTCCGCTGTTTCAAGTGCAGCTTTTCAGATGGCGGTCCGAGCTTGACAGAGGCCTAAAATAGACAAAGAGGCTCCCTCGCCTCCCTCTGCCAGATTTCCAAGCCCAGTCTTGGCCCTGAGATGACATGGAAATAACAGATTGGGCTTTTTTTACGGATCAAATGAACGTTAAATAAAAGGTATGGCTGTTGGACTGCGATACAGAACAACAGATAAGATTAACTTAAATATTCTTCATGTCTGTCAAGGACGTTATCTTCTTTTTGATGACTGATTGTTTCACTGGCGGGAGCATGGCGCAAAGAAAAATAATAACGTATTTTTAGACAGATTATTGAGAGTATGTATCATATGACATGAATAAAATAGTACATTTTCATTTCAATTCATCAATTTTAAACAAATACTAATTGTCGTTAAACAGCCAATATACAAAAAATTGCAAAAAAAAAGATAATTCCGACAGACATTGTCATATTTATACCTCTTTTAGCTACACCAGGGGGCAAAATATTATAAACATCCCATAATACGATGCACTTACGTATACACCACTGCAGACTGCAACCACAATAATAGAATTAATGTTAATAAATTATTAAAATAAATTCATTAATAAATCAATGCAAGTGTACGTTTTAAGTAACAAATAAACAATGACATTTTTTACGTAAATTATTCCATCCATTTTCTATAACGCTTGTCCCCGCTAGGGTCGCGGGGGCATGCTGGAGCCTATCCCAGCTGACCTCAGGCGAGAGGCGGGGTACACCCTGGTCGCCAGCCAATCACAGGGCACATATAGACAAACAACCATTCACACCTATTTAGAGTCTCCAATGAACATAGCATGCATATTTTTGAAATGTGTAAGGAGCTGACTGTGTGGCCAACATGCTAACCACTAGGCCACCATGCAGCCTGCATGAAAACTAAGATACTGTATTTGATGTGTTTATGTGTGTCTATTTCACTACAGGTTGTACTACAGTATTTACACAGGCGGTGTATCATTTTTGGAGAAAATCTATCACAGGGGTCAAGAATCGTGCACACGCATATCCTCATAAGTGAAATCACGGCTGCATGAATAACGTTCCGACCATCTTAAGGGTTGGAATTGGCTCTCATTTATAGAATGTGTTGTCAGCTGAGGAAAAAGATCCACGCAAAACATCACCAGGCCTCTTTTTAGACGTGGCATCATGACATTATGACAAGTGGTGGGCGAGACAAGGAAAAGGAAAGACTGCTTGTATGACATTCCCTTCTCCTGTCATGATGTAGTGTCCCCAATAAAAAGGCGGGTGTGTGGAGCTTTGTTTAGCCTGGCCCCCCAGCTAATTCCTGTGTGGCCAGCAGAGGGATTTTGAGAGAGCGAGGGGGCTAAAGCAAGCATGTGAGCCAGAGCGAGTGCATCAGCCCCCTTAAGGAGCCATAGCCCCTGCTCTTAGAAATCCCAAGAAACTTCACACCTCTCTGTGGGGACTATAAATAGGGTCCATCTGTCCCCCAGGCTCAGTTACAGCCTCATTCCTGTATGGAATGGTTGCAGGGCAGTAAAGGAAGCACTCAGTGTTTGAAAAGCAGGGGAAGGAGGGGGGTTGGGGGTGCACAACCAGGGTCCAGAACTTCTTCTCTAGTCATCACACGTCTAAATGGATGACCTCTGCTGCGTACTTAGTTGCAAAGGAAGTGCAGTTTCTCTCATTTCCTTCTCTACCGTGACTCTGTCAACACCTCAACTCCCCGCGGTGACCCACAAGCCTCTGCCACCATCTTTGGAGTCTTACACCACGTCGCACTCATGCACGGATTTTCCACTGGCTTAAGTTCTTCACATTTCATTAAGCGCCAGGACGTCACGGTTTGGGAGAGACAGCATTGGTGCTTTTCAGTTTTCTCCTTCACAGTAAACGACCCAGCCCCTTCATTTCATGTTGGCTGAGTTTTAGTGAGACACCACTGAGCTAGTTACCTCCAGAGTTCATATCAGGATGCCACACAGAGATACCAGGAGGCGGATGGAGGGATGAATTTAAGGGATTATTGACAGCATAGCCAAAAGGAGGCCCCAGGGCTTCATTCTTGGGAGGAGACTGTTATAGCGCATGGAGCATCATATAGCATCTAGGGCAAAACAACATAGTAAACACTGATTCATGCGGATGAGTTTACAAGGAAATACAGCAGAACCTCGGTTCGTTTTTTAAATCTTTCCAAAATGTAACAAAGAAAACCAAAACGTAGGAAAACCGAGGCTATTTTTCCCAGAAGATGTCATGCAAATCCAATTACAGTCATCCCTCATTTATCGCGGTTAACTGGTTCCAGACCTGATCACGATTAATACATTTGTGCAAATTAAGATTCCTTATTTATAAATCAAATATTTTCTTAGTTAGACCATAGAAAACTTGTGTATGACTTTCAATATATATATTTTTTAACGTTATTAAACCGCTCTAAGACATGAAAATTTCAAAAATGTTAAGGTCCCTGAGCTGGAGGATCCGATTGGCTGTCCGTCAAACACGACACAATCCTCTGCCCATATTGAAGGTTGTTACTGGTGCCGAGTTCATTACAATAACAGATGTCAGATATCAGACGGCATCGGCGAGAGAAGTTTTTAAGAAGAAAAAACATCTTCAACAGCCTCGACTCCTTCAACGCCACAAAATTGCCCGCTTGGAATTTGCACAAGAGCACCAAACATGGGAAATTGAAAGGTGGAAGAAAGTTGTATTTTGTGATGAGATAGACCTTGGTCCTGATGGCTTCCAATGTTACTGGCATGACAAGGAGATCCCACCTGTGATGTTTTCCACACGGCCCAGTGGAGAGGGCGCCATCATGATCTGCGTCGCTTTTTCCTTAAATGGAACAATGGCGCTTCAGGTTGTGCAGGGGCGTCAAACGGCAGATGGCTATGTGGAGATGGTGCAGGGGGCATCCCTCATGACTGAAGGCCCTCGTCTGTATGTTAATGACTGGCCTTTTCAAAAGGATAACGCTGCAGTTCACAATGCCCTTCTCAGAGGAATAACATCACTCTTTTGGACCATCCTGCATGTTCCCCTGATCTAAATCCAATTGAGAACATTTGGGGATGGATGGCAAGGGAAGTTTACAAAAATGGACATCAGTTCCAGACAGTGGATGCCCTCCGTGAAGCCTTCTTCACCACTTGGGGCAACATTCCCACTAGCCTTCTGGAATCACTGGCATCAAGCATGCCCAAACCCATTTTTGAGGTGATTAACAAGAATGGCGCAGCTACTCATTACTGAGTCCTTTTTTGACCATTTTATTTCTTTCTATACTGATAAACAGCTCATTTCAGCTCAATGGTTGTTTGCGATAAATTGCCTACAAAATGTTTTTCTTTTGCCGCACTCACATTTCTTCCTTTTGCATTTTGAAGCTCTACTTAGAACCGCCTCAAGATCCAACAGTGCAAAATGGAAATTCTTGCAATTTTTCAACTGGTCTTAAAGTTCATCAGGAGTGCATAAAGCCCACGGCTTTATACACGGCTGCATTATTATTTATTATATAATATAATGATATATTATTATATTATTATTGTGTGTTATGTGTAAATATCTTTACGTGATTACGTGTAAACTTTGAAAATGTGAATGTGAAATACTACTCATTAATATCTACAATAGTATTTCAAAGTTTACAGGTTAGATTTTATATATGTTATATGTTTTACAGAGTCCAGGGTGTACCCGCCTGTCGCCCGAAGTCAGCTGGGATAGGCTCTAGCGAACCTAAGAGGAGAAGCGGTATCGAAAATGAATGGATGGGATGTTTTATAGAAAGACGTAGATCATTTTGACTTGTAACTTGCATGCTGAAAAAGTGCGTGCATCCCTGATATACATCTATAATGCACACAAATACATACCCATATATATATATTTTTTTATAAATGTAGTAAGTACATATGTTTTTTGTATTTATAGTAGATTTTCTGGACTTTTAAAAGCAGCTCCCAGGCTGAAAAAGTGTGAGCACCCCTGGTATAAGGCATAAATCAATAAGGCATAATGTAGACCAGGAGTGTCAAAGCTTCTTCTGCTGAGGGCCGCTTAAAGAAACATCAAAAAACGCAAGGTCCATTTTGGATATTTTCTTCATTTTCTAGAAAGGCTAATCCAGCGTAGCGATGCTAAAAAGTTATGTATAAAACAACCGGCATTTGCATGTTTATGTTTTTTTTTTATTACCTGCTATGTTCCAAGCGTGAACCCAGGACGGACCTGTCTGGATATTTTAAATGTTCTAAAAAGGCTAATTCATATACACCTTCCTTATCAAGCGCTGGCAACTCGATTTTGGGTTATTTTGCAGCTGTGATCAATAAGAAAAGCAGAAACTTTAGGTGAGAAACGCTATTGATTTCATGCAGTAACTCATAACAAAACAAGAAGGTGGTGTCCATGTTGATTTCACTGCCACACTGTGGAAACAATCACGTCTTCAGTGAGGGTAAAAGTGACGGTAAATGTTCCTTTATGCCTTTCATTCATCATATACAGTATATGCATTTAGAATTGTTTTCTGCGTGTAAAATTCTAATTGTAAAAATATAAAAATGTGTTTTATGTTAACATTTTTGGCTTTCTGGAAAAGATTCATTGGATTTACATTATTTCTTTTGGGAAAAATGTATTCAGTATGTTCCTGTTATGTTCCTTCTGGAACATAACATAATGGTTCCACTGTAAAAAAGAAAAACATAGCAATCTGAAATGTGTGCTCACTGCTCCTTTATGGATATCGCGACGTCAGTAGTTGCAGTTCATTGAAATGGATTTTCAGATGGTGTGTGTCACTACACCCACCCTCCATCTCGTCCATCTGACCTCTCATGCTGCCTCCCCCAAGGAGCTGCACCCTGTTTATGAATAAGTCAAGTGTTAGATGTTTAGCCAGAGGTGAAAATCGCACATCCTTTGCTAATGGTACTTGAGAATGACTTGGTAACATAAAACCTAAGCACATTTAGGAACCATTCTTCAAGTACTTGCAGCATGATACCAAAGAGTGAAGCAGTACCGGAGTTATACTGTACGGTGCAGACGTCTAACACAAGATATTAGTACTTCATATGCAAAAGCTATTTTTTAGAGGGGTGGTGCATTGCATTTTGGTGAGGTATTGCAGAAGGAATGAATGTTCACCAATACAGTGATCCCTCTCCACTTTGCGCTTCAATTTTTGCCTATTATTTGTCAAAAAATATAGATATTTAAGGCCATTTTGCGTTGTTTTTTTTGCCTAAATTAAGCATTATCAAACATAGAAATGGCTACATGAAGTCAAATACAAATATAAGGCATCCAGAAGATGCATTTAAAGATGTGATGATATGTAGTATTCTACACTGGTCACTAGTAATGTCTGGTGTCAGTAATGTCACTGTAATGCTCTGTCAGACACACAAGCACCAGACTTGATTGAACAGGCTTTTATTGCAGGTTTGACTGATCCCACGACAGGCACAATAATCCCTAACACAGGCTTCTGTTGCAGCAAGATAAAACTCAACTCTGAACCCTCCACGTCACTTCCTGTCCACACATCCGGAAGACATTTACAGCAACACATGTCTTATGTGTCTTATTTTCTCTTATTATGTCTACTCTATTGGGTAATAGGAGTGTAAAGGTGACTATAGGGGTGTTATTTCTTGTCTAGAGGGCTTTAATAATGTTAAAAACTATATTTAGAAGGTCGTAAAAATATTTTCTATACTAAAAATACTCAATTTATCAGTAAAGAATCCTATTTTGAGAAAATTTGCTTATCAGGATCTGTAAACAATTAATGGCGCTAAAGGAGGGATTACTGTATGTTTCTCCACAACTTTTTGTTACTTTTGTATACAGTTCAGCCTTGGCGGAGGTCTGTGCTCGACTGATTGACATTCCAGTTAAATAGCATCATTATTGCATTGTTAGAACTACTGTTAGTACCAGAGTGCTATACGGTGCAGATGGACTGTCGGCAAAATGATGGTCACTTTTTTGACAATCCAAGCTTAAGCGCACCGGTGAGCCCATTGAGATTCTATAGTGGAGCTCAGAATGGACCAGAGCACAGGTGCAAGGACTGGGGGGCAGTGTTTCTATAGGGGGAGGAGGTGAAGGGGACGCTGAATCTGAGAAGTTGCAGCAGGGTGCCAGCGGGTGAGCCTAGATGACAGCTGAGGGACTGAGGCTTTCTCTGGCTTGCCCTAGTGGAGATGGGGTCATTGAAAGCAAGTGTGCGTGTGCGTGTGTGTGTGTGTGATGGGGGGGGGGCGGGGCTGCACCGCTGGCACTGCGACAGATTTAGACAAGAATTAAGGAGACATAATTTGCACAGTTAGCCTTGTATGAATAAGTGGCATTGGCAGCTGAACGCCTTCTCCTTCCCCTTCTCCACGTCACTTCCTCCCCGGAGGAGGCGGACACACACTGAACACAGGTGTGCCTCCACACACGCTGCCAGTACCAAAATACACAATACAAGTCATTTTTAGACTGCAAACATTTGTCTGTGTTGTCTCAAGTTCCATTCAATTGTCAGATGCAGCCTCAACTTAAACACATTCATAATAAATGTATAAATGGTGTACATAAATGGTAAAATTTTGTGTTTTTGATATTTTTAATTTAAAATTCAATGCTTCTAATTATGCACGTGTCAAAATTGTTCCTGTAAAAAATAAATACATAATAAATAAAGTTCTATTGTTTTCCATCCTATAATAAATGCTTAAACTAATTCAAATGTGGCAAAATCTATTCTGCTTTAACTGTACATAATCATTTCCATAATTGCTATATTCATAATATTCAGACAGATGTATAAATAATGGAAAGAAATCATCCATTATTTGCTATTTTCATATTTTTTTTCATTTTGACAAAATGTCAAAAATGATTCTAAACTCAGGTTTATCCAGTTTTCAAAATATATAGTTACTGTAATGTTCTTGTTTATTTAATTATTATATTATTGCTTCCTCAAAATTGTCTAATGAGATCAGGATTAATAATAATAATGAATTATTAACTTATAATATATACATTCACATTATTAAGGTATATATTTAATAATAATATATGCATAATTGTAATTATTATAATTATATGCATTATATATATACAGTATATTATACTATATATTATCAACCAGTCCAGGGTGTACCCCCCCCATCCAAAAATCAGCTGGGATCGCTCCAGCATACCCCGCAGCCCGACAAGTGGCAAAGAAAATAGATGGGTGGATACTATATATTATACTTTAATTTATAATAATTATAATAATAATTATTATTATATAATTAATAATGGTATATAACTGATGTCCGTTTTTGTAAATGTATTATATATTTATCATATAATTATCTAATAATTATTATATATAATTATTATTATTGCATAATTTTAAAACACTGCAATCACATTAAAATAATATGAATATTGAATATGAATATTTTGAATATTTTGAAAGAAATATTTTGGGATTAACTGTGTATTAATATTAGCAGCGCTGTAATGACAAACACGGGCATGTCATAAAACTGTCACAAATAAATACATGAAATCAATCAATCAATCAATAAAGGTGTCGCATAAAATGAGAGGTTATTGTTTTCCATGTTTTCAAGACACATGACATAAATGACCAAGTTCTGGCAGTCGGCCCAGTAAGCCATGTTTAGAGAGGAGCTACACACACATACACACACCCCTCTCGTGCGTCATCCAATCCGTATGCAAGGACAGCCCTGCGGGGGTCCAGGAGGAAAAATAGCCTCATATATATACGCCCAAAAGGTTGTTTGTGTGCTCTGAGTCTCCTCCACTTTGTGCTGCACCCCTTGTGTTGTCACCCCTCCCGGGAGTCGTCTGTCTTTAAGGAGCACGCTCGTTTGACTTGAAGCTAAAATGGCACCCAAGAAGGACCCTAAGGCTCCCGTCAAGAAGGCCGAACCCGCAGCGGCGCCTGCACCTGCGGCCGCACCAGCGCCCGCCGCTGCTCCTGCAGCCCCCGCTGTGGACCTGTCCGCCGTCAAGGTAGAAATAAAATAAAAGCCTGATTTGCTCTGAAGATGAGAGGTGGCATCTCCACTCATCGTTGCATTACTAAACTAGACCCTGAGAGGTTCTACTTATTTTAAGAAGACGACTACTCGGTTTTCTGAGTAATAAGAAGTAATTCATACTTCACATACTGTATATGTACTGTTTATAGTGGATGACTTGGAGCAGCGCACACATTAGAATCCTTAGAACCATGGATAGCTCATGACTGACATCCTTGGCCACGCCCCCTGTCCCTCAAGTGCTGTGACGGCCCAGCAGGGTGACACCAAATGAGGGCATCTTAATGGAGCTAAAGATGGACCACCCACATATCGGGTGCCCCCCATGCAAAGCTAAATTTGGCCAAGGGGCACATTTAATCCCAGTTTAGGCCTGATTTATTGTTTCAGATTAGTAGAAAGGCCTTGTTAGGACGGTCTTGGGTGTAGGATGAAACCTTCTTGAGATGTTTATTTTTGTACTGAATGTGAGCTAACATTGCTGCTCTCTACTCACCTGCAGGTTGAATTCAGTGCAGACCAAATTGAAGGTACGAATACCTCATTTTACATTTTCAGTACTACAGAAATGCATTTATCACAAATACACACGTCTCTTAGACCACCAGAGATAGAAATCCATCTAATTAACTTCTCTAATTCGGCTCAACATCAACCAGTCAGGGGACTGACCTCCTTCCAGATAGATGCATTTTAACATTTAAATGTTCATGTGTGATGGTGGCATCTGCTATTTCCCAAAAGAATTCCTTCCCTATGAGACACAAACAGCTTTCAACGTCAAAACCTCTCCGAGACAATATTTTCTCTCCGTAATGTGCATCCTTGACGACACTAATGATGAATTGAACCCAGAGCAGGAAAACAAATTGGTGGATCCTGTTAGTAACAGTTGCTTTAAAATGTATCGTTTTGTCAATTTACTCGGAAAGAGGGCGTTAATAGGTCGATTACACGCTAAGGGACGCTGTTCCCGCCACAGGCCTGTTGGCCCAGTAGGCAAATATAGGCAGATGCTAAGGGTGCTGCTGCCGGCATAAATTGGAAAAAAAAAATCACATTTTAAATGTGTTATTATTATTATTATTAATGATTTTGTATGTATTTTTTTAATATTTGATTTATTTGTAATTATTATATGTATTATTTTATTTTTAATTTAAAAAAATTACATTTTTAAAAATACTACAATTAAATAATTTTTTTACATAAAATTAGAATTAGAATTACATTATTAAAAAAATCACCATCAATATAATTATCTTAAACTAGTATTACTATGAACTTTTAGCTCACATTGATTGAAACGTAAAGCAATGCCCAGTTAATATTACAACAAATAATAACAAACAAGCCTCAGCATTTTTGCACATAGTTTTGCATATAGGTATTTTATATAGCTCTTGCAGTTATTTTATTTAGTTTTTGTGTATAGTTATTGCCTAGCGTAAATGTAGCTTACTGTATTTAGAGCGTTATTGTGTGCAAAAAGTGTTTGATGTTGATTGTTGTATGATATAAGTTTATATTATTATTGTTATTTATTTCCTTATTTACATGAATTTTATTTTGTGGTAAGGATATTTATATTATGTATTATTTGTTGATTTTTTTTGACTTATTTGTAATTTGTTAAGCATGTAAATTGGGTGACATGTTATCTTGGAAATGAAAAACAACAGTAAAAACAATGCCATTACATTTCTTGTATGAGTGTATGTAAGTCGCCAATGGAAGGGGGTGTCATATAAACACTCGCCTAGGGTCAGCTCTGCTCTGTAGTCAGCATTGCCTACTTTTACACAACACAAACACACACACACACACACACACACACGGTGCACCTTGCCTTTAAAAGGACGGGGGCTCATATTCTCAGCTATCAATTCCAAGGTGGTCTTTTAAAGGAGAGCGATGCAGCGGAGATAGAAATAGTCTGAAGGGTGACTGCGCTTTGCAGGAGTCCATCCATTCAGCCAATAATATCACAACCCACTGAGATAGTTTTCCCTTGAGGAGCTGCTGCCTCCACCTGCTGGGACAAAAGCCACAGCTCCCACATTGTCTTCCACTGCGGCCCCCATCTGAGTTTAAAGTGCACCACACTGTGGATGCAGAAATATAAAAAAATATCAAACATAAACAGAATGCGATATTGTTAAAAATGAACCAATTTGGCTGCATTAAGACGACGATGCGTTGTTGTGTGACTCCACAGACTACAGGGAGGCCTTCGGTCTGTTCGACAGGGTGGGTGACAACAAGGTGGCCTACAACCAGATCGCCGACATCATGCGCGCTCTGGGACAGAACCCCACCAACAAGGATGTGAGCAAACTGCTGGGAAACCCCTCCACTGAAGGTGAAATATAGACGTACTTGCCATTCCGACTAACAAAACGGCTCGTCGAGCCGGCTCTTTGAAGTGAATGCTGGGGAGCCGGCTCTTTGACGTAAACGTGCCATCGTTTTGTTTTTCCGTTAATGCTGTACTTGTTTTTGTCGCAATCTGTTTCATGTTGAACATAAGTATATAAAGCATAAGGCATATAAATAATAAACATTTGGAATAAATTTGATTTTTGCATTAGAAATTCATTTCAAATTCAATTTTGATCTTATTTTGGTAATATCATTGGCAAATACTATAATATAAATATATATTTACAGGCAATTTGGTAATGTCATTACTGTAGATCTAAAATTACTGTAATAATTTTGTAAAATAAATTCATGTAACAAAACATTTTTGGGAGCTGAAAAGAGCCAGCTGTTTTAAGTCAGCTGAGCCGAAAAGATCCGGCTCCCTTAAAATAACTGAAATTCCCATCACTAATTCCAACATTATCTTATTTACAACATTTTTTAAATTAATGTATTATTAATTTAATTCATTATTTAATAGTTATAATTGCTAAAATATAATACAATATAACTTTATGTTATTTAAAATAGAAAAATAAATGAGCGTAGAAAATTCGCCTTGCACACTTACCCCCATGAAAGACAAAATCGAAGCCATTTGTGCCACGATTTGTGTCTTTTACGTCCGTCACGCCGTTGACATGACTGTTTGTCCTTGCGTCTTACACAGACATGGCCAACAAGAGAGTCGAGTTCGAGGCGTTCCTGCCCATGCTTCAGACCATCATCAACAGCCCCAACAAGGCAGGCTTTGAGGACTACGTTGAGGGTCTGCGCGTGTTTGACAAGGAGGGTAACGGCACAGTGATGGGCGCTGAGCTGCGTATTGTCCTGTCAACACTGGGTAAGCCAGGCTGTTCCCCAAATGGATCTGTTTGTTATTATTATGATCATATATTCGGGCCTTGATGATTCCCTTTGGTGCCTGCAGGAGAGAAGATGAATGAGGCTGAGATTGATGCTCTCATGGCGGGTCAGGAGGATGAGAACGGCTGTGTCAACTACGAAGGTAAGCCAATAAGAAGACACAGGATGATTGTACAGTTTTTGTGAAACAAAATTGATTGAGGCCCATAAAAATGGATATTTTCACCACACCAGAACCCTCCCCCTCTCTCTTCAATGTGCCTCACACGCTTACGAAACACATTTCAAGTATAAAATGCATCGCGACTCACCACTAATGAACAGATGGAATCGGAGTCACGGTGCACAGGTTCCATACACTTTTGTGTCTCATAGCAACAACGGTGCGTTCAAGGACCGCCGAACAAAGTGCAACATCTCGACACTTGCCAAAAAAACATTATCAGTGAAGCATAGACATAAACATGTACAAATTGTGTTTTTTTAAAAAAAAAACAGCTGTACTTGTATGCTGTACATTTCACCTGTATTATCACGTATTTATTATCCATTCACTTTCTATGCGCTTATCCTCACTAAGGTCGCGGGGGTATGCTGGAGCCTATCCCAGCTGACTTCGGGCGAGAGGCGGGGTACACCCTGGACTGGTCGCCAGCCAATCGCAGGGCACATATAGACAAACAACCATTCACACTCACATTCATACCTATGGACAATTTAGAGTCACCAATTAACCTAACATGGATGTTTTTGGAATGTGGGAGGAAACCGGAGTACCCGGGGAAAACCCACACACGCACGCACACATGGGGAGAACATGCAAACTCCACACAGAGATTAAATTATTTATAAATATAAATTTTGGGGGAAAAAATGACCTATTTTTAGAAAAAAAAAATGTTTTTTGCGCTGCATTGCATATGCGATAACAGTTAATAGTCTTAGCATCTCTTACTAAGAAAATATGCATTCTGTTCTAAGGGAAAATCATTTGAATGTCACTTCATTTTTGCATTAATTGGAAAAAAAACAACCTTTTTGTGACTTAACTAACCCTGCAACTAATTGATACACCCTTTAAAAATGACTGTTTTTCATCACAGGGCTCGCACCTCCCCCTCCCAATCCTACTGCCAGCTTGACGTTGACGTTTTCCACCGATATCAACAGATCAACATTTGCTATAAAAGTGACCGTTAGATTAGATTCGGCTATAGAAACCTCTTTCTCTCTCTTCAATTGCCGTTGTTCACTCGCGACAAGGAAGCAACAAGCTAGATCCAGGTTTAAGCCCTAAATATGCCTCACACACTTATTAATCACGTTTTAAGTTCTAAAATGTATACTGTAGGTTTTCCCCATCAATGAATGACGATCGATAAAACAAACATTATCAGTCAAGCATAAAGGCATAAACATTGCAGGATTTCCATAACATTGGTACTCCTATGCTTTACATTTAACATGTATTATCACGTATTTGTAACTTATTACCAACTTAGAGAGAATGAGATGTGGAAAAAACGCCCTATTTTCAGGGAGGGAAATACTGTATATCTATATACTGTATATATTATATACCAAATTCTGGTGTGAGCATTTAACACTGACCTATGTTCATTCTTCTTTTGTGTCCTCCCTATGTCATGGCCTGACCTTCACACGCAGCCTTTGTCAAGCACATCATGTCAGTTTAAGGACCCCACCATCCCCCCGGCCGCAGTGGTGGCGGTGAGCATCGAGTATGTGCAGACCCCATGGTGTCGAGACATTGACTCGCTGCTTCCTGCTCCACCTGGGGAAGCAGGGCAAACAAAGGACTATGAGATGCCATTTCTAAATCCTTCTATTGTTTTGTTCCACACTCGTTTTTCCTCATCTCCAACTGGTGCTCTTTAGGCTTCTCCAGATGCGGAAGCTGTCCTAAATTCCCATGAGATGTTTTCTTTCCTCACCCCAAAAAAAGCCTCGATTGGGGGTGTCGGATGCTTTGACGGTGGAGCGGTGCAGGAGGGGGTGGTGGGAGTGATGAGGACCATCCCCTCCCGGCTGTCTGAGTGACAGGCCTGACCACACGACAATCCACTCCTCATCTAACCCATCCCTGAGTCTTAACTTATTGTACTCTCCTCTGCCGTTTCACAATAAACTTTTCACAAGTTCCCATTGTTAGGCTTTTTGAAATGTATCAACAGGCGACACCACTCTCACATTCATTTTTATCGCATTTATTTTTCATGAATGGCATCATATCATCGAGAAATGAAAAAAACAAAACATCTACTTGACCTTTTTAAATACATTTACTTGCTGCAGGTTGGGATGGGATGGGATGGGATGGGGACGGAAGGGGCAGACGCTGATGGGGAATGCTGAAAAAAAACACAGAAGCAAAAAAACGCCCAGGCAAGAGTCTGAAAAACAAACAAGATATCACTGCAACACCTTTTGTGAACACAAGAATCCCCCTTTTCTTTGCTGGAAGAGTCATCTTTTTCATTATTTGTATAATGCTGCCACATTTTGCAACAAAACATTTAGATACGCTGGCTGTAAAACCGGAGGTCTGCACCAAATGCACCCACACACACACACACACACACACACACACACACACAATCTTCCCCTAAAGCCCATATCAGCACTTAAATAAGACACAGTCCAATAGTGATGGGCGTATCCATTCCGTGGTAACGATATGTGTTACTGTGTTAACAGGGTACTAGTATGAGACTAGTTGTGACATTTCAAGCACAAACGACATATTACTCTATTTTTACACTGCACAACCTACTTTTTCATACATCAGTCGTCATTTTTTATCATAAATACCAGATATTTGACTGATTTCAGGGTTTTAACACTCATAATCTGGACTCAAGTTGATCAAAATATATGAAAAATATGATTTTTGAAAAGGACATCTTGGTCCCTTAACGGTAGCAATTCAACTATTTAGGTTGCATTGTGTAAAACATCAAGTATTGTCATTTGTTATGACTACCGTACTATGTTATGAAAAATACACGTCAGCAGTGTTAAAGGGCCAGTATTTCTTTTGGGCATTATTGGGATAAAACTGCCAAAAAAGTAATCCATATTGAAAAAAATACCCAAAAAGTAATCAGCATCGGTATGGGTTTTGAAAAAAAAATAAAGTCAAAAAAGTAATTGGTATCTGGAAACAAAAATGGCAAAAAAGTAATGCGCATAGTATTTCAAAAATTCTAAAAAAAAAAGAGAAAAAAGTACTAAAAAGCAGAGAAAGTAGAGAAAGCATTTTTTTTAATGCCAAAAAAGTCATCAGTATTGGGATAAATTGTGAAAAAAATGGCAATAAAGTAATTGTTCTTTAAAAAAAGAGAGAAAAAAGCCAAAAAGATAATCAGTATTTGTATTGTTATTGAAAAAAATATGCCAAAAAAGTCATTGGTATCTGAAAAAAAATGCCAAATTATTGGGATCGATATAAAAAAAGGACAAGACAGGAATTATTATCGGTATTAAAAATGGCAAAAGAAAAGGTAATCGGTATTGGGAAAAAAAATGCAAAAAAAAGTAATCAGTGTTGGTATTGAAAAAAAAGACTAATAAAGTAATTGAATATCGACATTTGAAAAAAATGGCAAAAAACTAATTGGTATCGGTATTGGGAAAAAAAATGGCAAAAAAGTAATCGGTATCAGTGTCAAAAAATGCCAAGAAAATAATTGGTGTCGTTATTGAATAAAAAGCCCAAAAAGTCATTGGTATCAAATTGAAAAAATGCCAATAAAGCAGTTGATATCAATATTGGAAAAATGGAAAACAAGCCATTGGTATCGGTGCTGGAAAAAATGTCAAAAAAGTAATCAGCATTGGTATTGGTATCGGAAAAAATGTCAAAAAAGTAATCGATATCAGTATCAAAAAAATGGCAAGAAAGCAATTGGTGGTTGAAAAAGAATACCAAAACAGTAATTGGTATTGTATCAATTAAAAATAAAAACAAATCTGGTATCGCCCATCACTACAGTCCAACATTAGCAGGGTCAAATCTGCATTGATTTCAGATGGTTGCTTGTCTATGAAAACTCAGGCCTTGTGTTGCTTAGCAACACAACGTCAAGCGGCCGACGCCAAGAAATACAGAAATACACGGTAGAACTACAAAACATGAACTTTTTCATTTCTTCTCGGATGAAGAGGTAACTTACTAAAATCCCTTTTGAAATTACAAAATAGCCTCTTTTCGTGTGAGAATCAACACATGCTCGTCATACACGGCCTAGCGTTTGCAGTAATACAATACATATTCTACGTGTTGGTGTGTTGTTGCTTCCTTGGAAAAGGTTTAAAGGACATGTAGATGGTAACCTATATTCCTATACTCGTTCCTATATATGTAGAAGTATATATATTTCTATGTGTGTGATACATATAGAGGATTTGTTAAGGGGTCTGGCGTCCATGCACGTTAGCAAGAACAACACGTGCAGCGTGATGTGCTGGCCACATTACTTCCACATACAGAATATGGTCACATATGGAAATAAAAGCTTGTTTAAAACACACACCCAGGATCAGTAAGGCCGAGAGCTGCCCTCCCCCCCACCCCCACCGTCACCACCAACGTATGTACAGTTAATCCTAGTGTGGACCGGAGGTGAACTATTCTATGCAACATCGTTTCAAAGAAGAGTCGGAGGGAATAAAGGAGAAATAGCACACATTTGGAATGAAAACAGACAGAAATAAAGAGGAGCGCCTACGAGTGGGTCTTTAAGAGATGGAGATGTGAAGCCGAGTCCGTGTCACCCCCCCCCCACAGGCTCCAGAAGATTGACAGGTTCCGTGTAAGAGCATCCATGACGCATGTTCACAAACCCTGCTTGGCCAGAGCGGCAGTCACGTCCTCGGCTAAGGTTGCTAACTGTGGAGACTCCGTTACGTTGAGGCTGCCGGAGGACGACAGGTGGCTGTCCCGTTGGCGCTGGGGCGACATGGAGCGGGACCGGTCCGGCGAGCGCACGATGATCTCAGCTCCGTGGTCCACTCGCGCCTTGGCGTGGTCGCGAAACGTCAACCTGTGGCTCTCAATCTAGCGGGCAGTGCAACATGAGATACTGTTTATTGCCTTATGACGTAAATTCACTTCACATACACCCACCCGCCAATGTGGGGGCATCTACTGTAGATGTTTTACCCCAAGGGTGTCCAAAGTGGCACATTCTAAAAATCTAATTTAACAAGGAAACGAAATTGAAACGAAATTGAAAAAAAAAAAATAAGAAAAATCAGCAGTCATGATATTAAGAGAAAAAAGTTGTAATCTAACGATATTATGAGGAAAAAATGAAGTCATCTTCGTAGCATAAAGTTGAAATATTAAAGAAAAAAATACTTTAAAAAAATCCATAATATTATGAGGAAAAAAACAACTAATAAAGTTGTACTTTTGGGAAAGTTGAGTATAATGTTACGAGAATAAAGTAAAAATATTATGAAAATAAAGTCTGAATTACGAGAAGAAAATTTACATTAAGAAAGTTGAAATAGTTGGAGCAAAAAACCCTAGCAGAAATGAAAAAAAAACAGCTTTAATTTTACGAGCATAAGTCAAAATGTTAAGAGAAAAAAGTCTATTCTTACAAGAAAAAAGTTGCAATATTATCAGAATAAACTTCTAATATAATGAGGAAAAATGATGTCATTTTAGTAGCATAGAGTTGAAAGTCGTAATATTATGAGAAACAAAACCACTCTGCATGCGTCCGTGCACATTGGTTCTACAGTGGAATGAACGGAGAGAGCGAACCCTCCTGTCAGCTTCTTTGTCCCCCAGTACGTGGAGGCGGGGCTACTAGTGAGTTAGCGAGCAAACGCTAATACAAGTATGAATGAAGGCTCGAAAGCCATGGTTTTTAACCCGAATGCCACAGCCCCAGTGTGGACGTGCAGCAGAGCCTTCGTCCCGCCAGTCAACGCTTACTGAGGCGTTTGATCGGCAAAGTGAATATAAAACGAAACAGCACAAAATTGCGCGCGCTCACAGACAGTGTCGCCCGCTACATTGGAAAAGAAATGCAACCTTTCAATACGGTTGAAAAGCCTACATTTCGGGGAATGTTAGAAATGTTTGGCGGACAGCACGAATTGCGTACGTGAACGTATGTGTCACAAACAGCAATTCCTGAACTGTATAACCGAGTGAAAGAAGACGTGTTGAAAGACACGAGAAACGTTGCATTTTTCTCCACCACCACAGATAAAGTATGTTGTCCAGCTCAAATATGACACCCTGCATTAGTTTAACATTACACCATATAACTGTGTGTATGTCTATGGTTTTATTGGAATCTTTTTTTTCTTAACAGAGACAGAGTCTATTTTTATTGTTTCGGGTCATTATTGTGATTTTTAGTTAAGTGAAATTTTTTATTTTATTTTCACTGAGTTTTTTTGTGCGTCTTTTTTGTTTGTTTAATTTATTTAAAAGCTCTTGACATTCCAATTACAATGTTAAATACTATTGCCAAATTAAAGTTTATTGCTTTTGATACGATACACTCTCATTATTTTGCCATATAATTAATGAAAAAATGTGTGTCAAATTTTGTCAATAGTATCGATTATCGACGATCATTTGTAGAGGATGATTATCGTCCAGCAAAATTTTTTATCGTGACAGGCCTACTTGCAGCTTTAAGCAAAGTCCACAAGGGGACAAATACAGCCCTCTCATGGAGGTAAAATTCCCAAAGGATGGATATGTCCAGTGGGGGTCCTCAACCTAGACGCCCACAGGCACCTAGTTATTACTATTATGCAAAGTACACAAATGCTTACCGTAACACGTCCTCCTCCAGGAGTGTGGTGAGCATTGTCCAAGGAGCCCACCTTGGCTTGGGCTTTGTCTTTAAAGTCCAACTTCACACTCTCGATGCGAACATTACCTCCTCCTGAAAAAAACAACATTAAAAATAGTGATACATTTTTCCCACATAATTTCTCTTGCCACCAGGCACACATGCTGTTGCTGAAATTTGAGTCTACTTTGACATATGTTCTAAATAGCAATGCTAATACAGCTCATTAGCATTAAAGCTGCAGACACACAAAACACTGTGTTCCCAATACGGCTTAGTAAAACGGGCTAGATTTTATGCAACACACTGTGAGTAGTGTTGCAAGAGGCTATGTGTTACCTGGACGATGATGAATGTTGTCCAGAGAGCCGCACTTGGAAGTCACATGACTCAGATCTATCTTCTTGTTCTGGATCTGCACCTGGAAGCGGACACACCAGAGCAGGAGATAAGTTAGGTCAAGTTAGTAATGTTTGATGTTTATGTTTATCTTTCACCGGGGGATATTTTCATTTGAGTAAACGTAAATACAAAACCTCCAAACTGAAATTCATTTAGGGTCCATTATAGGGTCCATTCAAAGTCTCACAAAAATGTATGAAGACAACGCATTATTAAAAAGAAGACACAATACAGGACCCCAGTACAGCTCAGTTCAGCCAGCATCAAAATTCTAACTGCACGTTTGACCTCCTGTGACTTTTTTTGCAACACTTATTGAAAAAAAATGCATCAGTATGGGATAAAGGTAATAAACATTAAAAAAATACAGTCGTCCTTTGCTACATCGTGGTTCAAACATTGCTCTCTCAATATTGCGTTTTTTCAAAAATTAATTCATTAATAGACGATGGCTGTTTTGTGCTTGACTATGGCCCATTAGTAATCAAAAATATTAAAAGACAAGTAATATGCAGCATTCTGGCCACTAGGTGTCAATAATGACCCAAAACATTGATGAGACATGTCTTTACATTACCATCACACAGTATGTAATCAGCCATGGCATGTCCGACATAACATAGTGAAAAGAAGTTTGCCTCCCATTTCGTGTGGAAGTGGTAAATTCTTAGCTTCTTGCTTTGTCTTTCTTCCCCCACTCTGTTTGAAACCTGTTCTTAAATTTAGAAGAAATATATTGGAGGACACTAGTTAGCTCCCTAGCATGCTATACAGCCGTCGCCGTCTCTTATGTCCCTGCAGTGATCCTGTAGCCTGTGCATAAGACTTGCGCAATGTGGTGTAAACAAAGAATAATAGGAGTGTAGAGGTGACTATATGGGTGTTATTTCATGTTTGCAGGGCTCTAATAATGGTACAAAAAACTTATTTAGAAAGTCATAAACAGGTTTTCTATGGTGTAACTAGGAAAATATTCCATTTACTGTAAATTCCTGGGTATAAACCGGTACTTTTTTCTGAAACTTTGAACCCTGCGGCTAATCTAATCTTGTGTATCTCCTTTACTTAAGAACTATTACTGTTTAAATACAGTGCCACTCGCAAGTCAGTGAGAAAACAGTAGCTCTTTCTTTGGCAGAAGACAATCACGAGCTATTATTGCACTCATAATGAGCTCGTCAACCCATCGGAAATTGCAGGTCATTATATATAACACCCTGGCTCACGGTGCCATTTTTCAAAAACACTTCACTAACAACACTAAATTCATCACGCAGCACCTTAACACTCAAAAGGTATACATGAAAAATATACAAACACGTACCATTATGAGTTTAAAATGAAAAAAAAAAAACAACATTTTAAAGTTTTTCCATGAGGCATTGTGTCTGAGCATCACATTCATTAGGATGCTGCAATGACTTCTGCTTCTCTCTGGGTTTTGAGTTCCTGGTCCTACGGCTCCCTCTGGTGGGCAGAATGCAGCGCAGCCACCATTTTATATGCTTTTTATGCTCCTCCAATTAAATGGCTTTCTCAAACAAAATGCATTAAGGGAAAACTTAAAAATGTTTGGTATTTTTCATATTAAACTTGTATTGGTATATGTACGTTTGAGTGTTAAGTTGCTGTGTGATGAGTACAATGTTGTTTGTAAGATGACAGTGAGCAGACTGTTATATTGAGTAATGACCTCCTGCAATTTCCAATGTATTGACAAGCTTGTCGTAAGATTTTTCATGGCTGTTGACTGGCTCCTGTCAAATCAAGAGCTAACTGGTCCTCACGGACTCAATATTTCATTTTATGACGTGGACACGTGCGGTTTATACACCGGTGCGGCTTATAAATGTACTAATCTGGTATTTCCTCTAAATTTAGTGGGTACAGCTTATACACCGGAATTTACGGTATTAATATTAAATCCTGCTTTGCGGAAATTCACTTACAGTGGTTGGCTCTGGAACCAATTAACCGCGATGAACGAGGGACGACTGTGTATACTCTATACTATTTAGATGGTTACAACAACATAAAAACAGCTGTCTTTGCACACGCATGCGCGGCCCTACCCAAAGTGACACCCTCTGCAAAATTTCATATAGCACCCCCAACCCCGCAATTTAAAACATGACCTGTGCAGCTAATGAAGGTTTTATGATGCACTATTTACATAGTTTTAAATATTTTATTTATCATAATACATTTTTTGGAGCTCTGAAAAAAATGACCAGCATCCAGAGACCAGTCTTAGTATGTAAAAGTAAATAATTAAATGAAGGAATAAGTGAAAACTACTGTGAGTAGGTGTTTAATCTGAGATTATGTGGTCTCTGGAGAGAAAAAAAAAGCATCTTCCAGTCACTTCCAGTTTCTGCACTAGCTTCATATAATTTTATCATTTAAAAAGAATATGGAAAATAGGCATGGCAGCTGTTACCAAAGTTGCAGCTGAGGAGAACCTTGGCAAAACGTCAAGACTATTTAGAAGGAAAGTATGAGTGATGACGATCAGGCTTTGACACACAGGAAAGCTTGTGTAGCTTTGAATACAGACACACATGACCACCACCAGGGGGAGCAGAGTGCAAAGAAACACAACACCACAGCACGGGAACACACAACTGACATAAACACTGAAAGGATGACTGCACGCTTTGCTGCACAAGACTCACATTTCCACCTCCTGCTGAGTAGCCCCTCCTGTCCAAGGACCCACACCTAGACTGAACATGGCTATAGTCCAGCTTAACACTGGGGATGAGAACCTGCAGGGGTGGAGGTGAGGAATGGGCTAAATTGGGATAGTTTGGAAGCTGCATTCCTAAAAAAAAAAAGTTTGGTCCCGCTTAGGAAATACCAAACTTAGCAATAAATATCTCACAGTATGGGGAGTCAGAAGAAATCATGGCATCACATGATTTAACACCGTTTGCATTGACTAGTCCAGGGGTGTCCACATGTTTTCCAGCGAGGGCCACAAAATGAAAAATGAAATGTTGCAAGGGCCACTTTGACGTTTTGTACAGCAACCCATGTAGATATGCTAAGAAGTAAAAAAAAAAAAAAATGCATCTCAGCTTTTTGAAAAAGCATATTATCAGTATGGACTTTGATATTTGCTCTTTTTTCCCCCATTTATGCTGTTATTTTTTTCCCAAAAATATCCTAATATTTTTACTTTCTTCATACACAATCTTGGTATATTTTTGGTATATTTTCTTTTCATGTTTGCCTAAATGTGCCCTGCGATTGGCTGGCGACCAGTCCAGGGTGTGCCCTGCCTGAAGTCAGCTGGGATAGGCTCCAGCATACCCCCGCGACCCTAATTAGGATAAGCGGCATAGAAAATAGATGGATTTTCTTTTCCTAATATTTTGACTTTATTCTCATAATATTATAACTTTTACTTTAATGTTATCCATCCATAATGTGGGAGGTAACCCGGAGAAAACCCACGCACGCACGGGGAGAACATGCAAACATGCCGATCTCCGGACTGTGTGGCCAACATGCTAACCACTTGGCCACCGTGCGGATATATTATATTATAACTTTTATAACTAACCACCAAACTAATTTTCCTAAAATTATCACTTTATTTTTTTTGTTTGTTTCTCATAACATTATGACTTTTAAAAAAATAACGCCCTTTTTCTTTAATATTTCAGGCTTATGCTACTAAAATGACATTATTTTTTCCTGATAATATTACAGTGTTATTCTCGTAAAATTGCAACTTTTTTTCTTGTTAGAATATTACTTTTTTCTCTTAATATTTTTACTTTATTCTTGTACAATTACAGCACATTTTTCATTTCTGCTGTTGTTTTTTTTTTTTTTTTCCTCACCTTTCTTCTTGTAAATTTTCTTTTGGTACTCATGACTTTATTTCCCGTAATAGTTTTGATTTTCTTCTCATAACATTATAACGTTTCCCGCAACCTAATTTTTCAGACAATTACAACTTTATTCGTTGTTTTGTTTGTTTCTCATAATATTCGGAGTTTATTCTCATAAAATTATCCCTTTTTCTGATTTTTTCTTGTAAAATTTTGACTTTCTTCTTGTTTTGAAAATTTCTGCTATTGTTGTTTATTTTACATTTTCAAGTTTCTTCTTGTCAATGTTCCTTTTGTAATTATGACTTTATTCCCATAATATTTTTAATTTATTCTCGCAACATTGTAACTTTTTCCGCAACCTTATGTTCCAAAAATGACAACCTTATTTGCTGTTTTGTTTGTTTGTCATAATATTAGGGCATTAATATTTTAACTTTATGCTAATCCTAATGTTACGACGTTATTATTATTATAAAATTATGACTTTTTCTTGTTCCATGGCAACTTTTTCCCTTAATATTTTGACTTTATTCTTTTTTTTTTGTTTTCTTGTTAAATCATATTTTTGGAATGTGCCACGGGCCAATAAAAAAACAGCCACGGGCCACAAATGGCACCCGGGCTGCACTTTGGACACCCCTGGTCTAGTTGTATCGTGCAGTCAGGGGAGGCAGGTGAGGCAAAAAAGGAATAACGATAACATAAAATAAATATTAATATGTCCATTGAACTGTTTCATAAATGCATTTCCTGCATGATTCCAATCATTTTTAACATTTCCTTAAATAGAAATCACTGAATTTGCACTCATCAGAAACCTAAGATGAGGCCGCGGGGAGTCTCTCCTCCCCCTCTCCTCTCAGCCGTGAACCTCCCCGCACGTCACTGAATTGGACGACATATTTAATGTGATGCAAGCACACGCACACACCAGCACACAAAGCTGCAATCGCCTTAAACGATTCATTTCATGTGCAAGGATGATAAAATGCGAGTGCGCTGCAGCGTTCAATGGCTCTCTTGGCTGCAAAAGAGAAAAAAGCAGGAGTGAAACGCAGACGCAGCAGAGTTGGTGCCATACATAAACAACAAATACATTTTATCCAGCACGGGAAAAGCAATGAAGATAGGAAATATACACAGCAGCGAGTAGATGAGAGGAGAGGCAGTTATTCTATTTGCTTAACTGAACACTTAAAAAAAACTCTAATGCACTTAAAACAAAAAGCAAAAGAACACTTTCCTGAACATCCTCACCATCGGCTGATCTTAATATTATCCTTTAGGTGTTTCAAGGTGGTATAGTATGCTTTATTTGTCTCTTAAACAAGTTACATTAAGGTTACATTTGTGCAATTCAGCACGTCTGAAAAGAAGTAGGAAGAAGCAGAGCTCATTACTGATCATTCATATCACACCATATATTTTACATGTCACTTGAAATGTTTCCTTTGCTTACATTACGTTCACTTCCTGTGTGGAAAGAATAGTTGGAAAATAGAATAACCAAATGGGAGTTAGAATAGCAAGCGCTACAAAGCTTGTGATGTGTGGAGGTAAAGGAAGGAATGCAAATGTAAAAAAAAATAAGCATTAACAATAAGATTATGTGATGAAATTGGAATAAATGCTTAATCATAAAAGGAGATAAATAAGTTATAAGTTATAAGTGGAGACATTAAATAAGACAAATGAATCAAAAACATAGAGGGTAAACATATAAATACTGGAGTAAAAATTGAAATTGAAGTAATCCCCAGGTATAAATTGTGCAATATCTTACTGGTGACAAACGAATTCACGTGTTTCTTAATATTGTTGAATTTGGAATAAAAGCTGTTATTGTTCATTCGTCATTCTATGTATCTACATTTTAGTTTTGTGCATTTAAAACTATGATTATTCTCTAAAATGTGCTTCATGTTCATACTTTTCGTTGTCTGGAACAGATTCATTTCGGTTTGCATTATTTCTTAAGGGAAGATTTGATTTGTTTTTCAGATAGCTAACAGAAACCGATGCACCGCTGTCATTAAATAACCCAGCTTGCTCTTAAACAAAAATAAAACTTACTACAGTCGTCCTTCGCCACGTTGCGCTTCAAATTTTGCGGCTTCAGTCTATCACAGGTTTTCAAACATCCATCCATCCATTTTCTATGCCGCTTCTCCTCATTAGAGTCGCTGGGGCATGCTGGAGCCTATCCCAGCTGACTTCGGGCGACAGGCGGGGTACACCCTGGACTGGTCGCAGGGCACATATAGACAAACAACCATTCACACTCACATTCATTTTAGAGTCAATTTAGAGTTTTCAATTTAGAGTCGCCAATTAACCTAACATGCATGTTTTTGGAATGTGGGAGGAAACCGGAGTACCCGGAGAAAACCCACACACACACGGGGAGAACATGCAAACTCCACACAGAAACGCCCAAGGGAGAATCGAACACAGGTCTTCCCGATCTCCAGACTGCGACTGTGCGGCCAACATGCTAACCACTAGACCACCGTGCGGTTATTTTCAAACATACATTAATTAATAAATCACGCTATTTTGTGGTTGAGTAGGGCCTATCATTCATTAAAAAATAATTAAGCTTATATATTTAAGCATATTTGATGTGTTGTGGGCCTAAATGAAGCATTTTCAAGCATTAAAATGGCTACATGAAGTCAATATAAGGCATTCAGAAGACGCATTCAAAGACGTTTGTGATGATATGTAGTATGCTACACTGGTCACTAGATGCCAGTGATGTTACACTGATGAGACAATAGCCACTATAGGAACTCTCCCAATGCTATCGTGTGAGTCTATATTATGTCTTACTTATGTCTAATATGTTGTATTTTCTCTTATTATGTCTAACATATTCGGTAATACGAGTGTAAAGGTGACTATAGGGGTGTTATTTCATGTTTAGAGGGCTCTAATAACGTTAAAACTGTATTTAGAAGGTCGTAAACAGGTTTTCTATGCTCTGACTACGAACATTTTCCATTTATGAATGGGTTCTATTTTGTAGTCGGAACTGGAACCAATTAACCGCGATAAACGAGGGAATACTATACAGTATGTATAGTGAACAATGACTAGCCATCTATTAACCAGCGGGAGTTTCATTCCACAGACCTCCGAACATGGCAGGTGCTCTCCCCATATGGTGGTGTGTTTGCAGCCATCAGGTTATTTATGACACGTTCCTCATGTGCAATAAAGTGGCTAAATTCAGAAATGGTGAGATCAGTTGTTCTGCAACAGTATCCATTACAATTGCAGGAGACAAATCACATAATATCAGTCATAGCAGCACTTCAGTGAAGGTAAAACACTCGGGTTCTGCACCAGCAAGCTAGAAACGGTGACTAAAATACACACGGGGGACTCATCTACTCCAAAGACGGACCAAAAGGGAGGAAGAAGAGGTGATACATGGAAGACTACATACATTGCCTCCATGCGGAGGTTGCTTCAGATTATCCTTGGAGCTGCATTTGGACTGTATGTACCTGAAGTCCAGATTCTTGTTTAAAATATGATTCTACAAAGAAGCAAAAGAGGATGACACGGGAGTGAAAATGTTCATTAATAGGCTACCACCAGGAGGATAATAATAGGAATAATAGAACATAACAGCCACAGCATGTGTTGTGTTGTGCCCTATGTTCTATGAATAAAATAGTAAATTATTTCCTTCAAGACGTTCACTTGCACCTACAGCTACAGGTGGTCCTCGGGTTACGATGCATTGTAAATCAAATTTTTGTCGAAACTCATACTTAAATTAACACTTATGTCGTTCACACTGCACACAAAATACAACAATAAAAACTAGGGCTGTCAAATGATTAAAAATTGTAATCAAATTTCAATCAAAATCACAGTTACAGTATATATTAGGGATTTCCAATATTGGCTTTTTTGCTGTTAACCAATATGCCGATATTGCCCAACTCTCAATTTCCGATACCGATATCAGCCGATACCAATATGTGTAACATCACATATCTCGCGTCGTGAAATTAACACCTGGCTGTAAACAACATTGATACAACATTGTAAAACATCTGAGAAAAACTTGCCATTAGGCTTATCCTGTGACATTTGTTGTAAAAGTCAACAGAATAGATAGATTTACATTCTTTTGAGTATCAAAAAGTCCAAGGAAGAAAATCAAGTGTCATATTTTGCATGTTGGCCTAGCACTCATAGTGCAGCAGCAATTTTTCATTGGGGTGGCCAAGGTGAGACCATTATTCACATAGGGGTGGCAATAAGTTGATACCTGAAATCTCTTCCCACGCAGCTCCCCCACTGTGCAGCAGTATTGTTTCTACATCACACTACAAATTGCATGTACACAGTAATTCCGGGCCAAAATTAACATATTTCGCACCATCAGATTTTATTGAAATTTCGTCTGCAGGTAGCTATTCAAGTGAATTTATATCCGACATACCTTTTATCTTGTCCTGAAGCTGAGTTTGAAAGGCTTCAAGTTGGACTAACTTTCAAAGCACTCGTATGACTAGGGGTGGTCCAACACTCAGTATAAATCCAATGCGAAATTGAAGAGGAAAACTAATTTAGCTAAAAAAGATGTATACGAATGATATTAAAAGGCAGCATTTTCACAGATGTCCCCACAAACTTAGTGTCAGATTTTACCGTCTCTTACTCAAGGGAATTGTTACATTCCTACTAGTGAGGATAGGCAACATATCTAGAAAATGGATGAATGGAAAGAGCAAGCTAGCTTGCGATTAGCCACCCACGTTTGTTTATATGCTTGAGAGGTGGTTTGATGAGGGCATCATTTGCGCACCGGCAAATACGAGAGCCCAGGGCCTATATACAGCATTGTGTTCATTATTGTCTTCATTATAAGGAAAAAAATCCCAATACTGAAACTGATATTACATTTTTATGCCAATATCGGGCCGATAATATCGGTGGGCCGATATTATCGGACATCCCTGGCATATACAGTATGTATTAACAGCTCCAAATGAATTGAAAATTTAACTCAAGCTAAAAGATAGCACACTTGTCTGAAAATCTACTTGCCTAACACTAGTCTCTTTAATAGTAGCAGAACATTTAGATCACACTTTAACTGTGTTATTAAGAGCCATCAAGCGTTGCGTTCAAAGACACAAAGTAAATTAAGTTGAATTCACATGTTCTGATGTTTTTGTAGATTTTTTTTCTGGGATTTCTGAGCATGCATCAAACTGTACCTCCGCAGCATGTTATGTTAGTGAGTAATAAGAACATCCACTTATTGTTTTTCTTTGTCTTTCTGTTTATTTACACCACACATAGAAATCTCGCGTCTCGCTGTCGTCTAGTGACAATGAGGAAGTGTCGTTCCGAGGACTAGAGACGTGTTTGTGAGTTGAAGATTTTGGAAGATTGTGGATTTGCACTGCTGTTAATGTGTTCAGGTCAGAATGAAGTTATCAAAGAGCATCAGTCCCTGTATTACTGTGTGGGGACACTAGACTTTACTTCCATGTGCCGTCATAACAGAAACGTTTTTATGTAAAATTAAATATATTAGTTACCGCGATTAACGGGGTATTTTTGACAGCCTTAATAATAACACTACATCAAGAACTAAATAAAACTGTAATTTTAAAACAAAAAAGCATTATGCTGCTTAGATGTTTCATAGTAGCAGAGCCTTGAATATGCTCAAGGATACTGTAGTGACCTGGCAGTGGTGTGTATTTTTCCGACTGACTGTGAGGTCGTGAACGAGACATGAGTCCTGACTGTGTGTGTGTGCGTGTGTGTGTGTCTGTGTGTGTGGAACCGCTACGTGTGTTGTTTTGGCGTGTTGGCAGCTGACAGTACTACAACGTTACAATACAATCTATATCCGAATTATGGTCTTGACAGTCGATTGTTGCATATAACGTAGTCTTCCACTGTAACTAGTTGTCGATTGAGTCTCGTTTTGACAGACCAAAATAAGATTTGAAGCGTATTTTAACATGGATTCAACATTTCCCTCTAGTTAGGGAAGGGAAGGGAAATGCCTGGATGTGGCTTGGTTCACATTTTGTTCATGTTTTGCTGCAGGCTGGCTGATAACATGGCAATAAAAAGAAGGTTATTATAAGTGACATCAAAGGGCACACCTGTATCTGACTGGACTAGACGAGGCATACGCATACGCACATGTTTACGTGTGTATCAGCATCGCTGGATGGTGGCACGCTGGAGCTGAAGGCGTCAGAGCCAAGAAGTGGCTGCCAACGTCCTTCTATGTTATATAAGAGCTGCCTCATGCTGGCGCTTCACTCCTTTTGATTTATTGTGTATTATTTTTAACTCATCATTTTATGACTGCCAAGCAAACTATAACTGCTAATTAAAAGCCCTCATGTTGTTGCTTCCATTCCAGCTACGTTAATTGCTGCTGAAGAAGCAGTGACCTGATTTTATGGCATCAGGTTTTAGCAGTGAGCGCTTCATGTACAAAAACAGTTGAATGATAATCAGTTTTAGTTCAAACTAGAACCACACTACACTCGCTTGTGGTGCCTCATTCACAGCTACACGGAGTGGGTAACATCACTTAGTAATTCACTTTTTGTACTTCATTATGTCCCCTAAGCGTCAAGCTGGATCTTCTGGTGGAAATGCGCCAAGGAAAAGGAAAGCCATCAACATGAAAGTGAAAATGAACATCATAAAAAGCTCTCGAGAGAGGAGAAACACCCACCAATATTGGCCGCTCTTTGGGTATCAACCAGATTAAATTAAGAATTATCGGTGTCCTGATTAGATATTGATATCGGTCTGATGTCAGCAAAAAAAAAAACAAGTATCGGAATCACTCCACCCCAGCACATCTATCCAGCAGCACATGGATAGAGCCCACGCGATCACAACAACAGCGCGTGTTAAAGTGCTAGCAAAGTAGCAAGGAGCAGCCGTGTCCCTCATGGTGACACTGAACCGAGGAAGTTCAACACAACCAACCCCCATCGCGCATCCAAAGCAGCAACACCGTCCCAAACATCCGCAAAGCATGACAAAGACAGTTTATCTCAAATCTGCTGTTGCTGACTATTGTCTCTGTTTCAGTAATATCACTTGATCAGCTGTTCGGAATGGAATATTTTCCAAATGGTGGCGTATGTAACAACAACTAACTTTTCGAACACTACACATTACAAAATAAGTCATAAAAGTCTGTATGATTTGTGTTGATATCGATATCAGTATGGGTAGATATTTCAGGGCTGCAACATCGGTATCGTATCGGAAGTGAAAAAGTTTAATCGGGACACCCCTTTTAGAATAAAGATCATATCCTTGAGGATGTTAAAGGCTGTGCTCCTATGAAAGTGACAGTAATCACTAAGCAGCATAGTGGTCTTATTATTGAGATGGAAAGGTTGCTAGTGTTTTTTTCTTAAATTTTTATGATTGTTTTGTTTAATTCTTGTATTTAGTGCTTTATTACCGTATCTTACATGTCCGTCATGTGTTTTGCGTATAGTGTGAGTGACTTAGGTGTTTTCTTTGACTCAAGAAACGTAGACTGGCCGCAGAGGTTCAACAACTCTACGGGCGCTTACGTTTTTTTCATGTTGCAAGACAAACTTACGCACTTCGTACTGTATGTGTTCGTGTGTCTTCTGTAGGGCCAATGTGTGTCTTTCGTTTGCTAGTGTCAGATATGGGCAGAATGTCAATTTTTTTCGTACATCGCACTTGTGCCGTGCGCCCCACATATGTAATTAATGCGGCCAACGCACGTTCAGATATTTTGTACGTCCTCCATGCGTGTTGAGATCTTGCTGCGTCATGTTCACCACAACTACATTCTCCACGAACAGAAAAAAAACACAAAACGCAGTGATTTGGGGAACGCCTAAAATAAATGCCAAAATATCGGACGTCCATTTGTGACCTCGGCTTTACATCACAGTCAAGCAACTGAACTCGTTCGTAACCAGAGGACCACCTACGTAATAAACATATTGTCCCTTCAGAACTGAGCCTATTTGACTGAATTTTTATGCAGCTCTTGTATTGGTCTCATTAAAACAGCCTCATTAAAATGCAAATGATTTAACTTTGCGGCTTTTCAAGTTACAGTATCTCCATATTCATGGCCATTTTCGTGTCATTTAAGTAGCATAGCATTAATATGCAATGAATGGTGCGGAGGTGTACCAGCAGGTCTTGGGTCCAGGTCATACTGTGAGCCGCTGACAGACACAGAGTAAAGGAGATGATTCGTAGCACTGAGTTCCAGATCCAAAAGGGGGGCTTGTGTTTGGCCTCAACTGCCATGATTTGCTCCTTGTGCTTCTATGGTGACAATGACAGGCGGCAGGTCAGTGACCAGGTGAGGGCCTGCGAGTGGGGGCATGGGGGGGTTCTATACGGGAACTACTGAGGGTTACTATACTTTCACTTTTCAATTAGGTTTTGATGTGAAGATTTAAATGTAGCTTTCATTTAGTCTGTATCGGGTCTGTGTGTAGCCTACACTGTCAACATTCAAGTTAATTTGATTTTCCTCACTTCTACGTGAACGGTAGACAAGTAACCTTGCAATGACAGGTCACCCCTTACACCTGTTTATATTTAGAAGCTCCACACTAGCATCTCTTTGGACAGCACTGCCATCTACAGGTGGCATACTTTACATACATGCACACATACTATCACTGGAGAAAAAAACAAAAGGGCATTAACAAATATGGATGCTCGATGACCTACCACCTATTCATATAAATGTGCACATCTGGCATTAAAATGCTACACATGAGCCTCGACAGCATCTCAAGGATGATCTGACCTTATTTTGAGGCTGCACAAAGCAGTGCAAACCCTACAAAAAGTCAGCAAAACAGGGCAAAACTTCCAATCAGGTCATCAGGGGAGATTTGTAAGAGCCGCAGACTGGGATGGTCTCAATTTTGTGTGATGCAGCGCTGACTTTGTCCTTCAAACACACACACACTGCTATGTTATTTTTATCAAACACCCTGCTAATGCAAACAGGATGTGAAATGCTGACGTTTTATCCTCATTCAGCCCGAGGACGATGAGCAAGGAAACAAGTCACACTCTGATGCTGAAGACCGCCATGTATTCAAAATAGGATAGAAGACTGAGTTACTTGAGCCCTGATCATAGAGTATGATAATAATATTACGTATTACTGACTAATATTACTATTAATTATAATTAGTATAAATGTGATGAATATAATGATTACAATTAATATTTATTCATGATTTTGAGCTCACATATTGTAAGTGGGATGAAGAACACTCGTAATAACAAAGCGGGATAAAAATAAAATATAAATAAATGAATAAATAAAAAGTAACACTTCATTTAATTTTAGAAATACTGTTCCTAAATCCTAAATCAGCTAAAAACAAAGCCTTTTTATCTTTATGGACTTTTGTGACAAGTGCTGCAAAAACATGCTGGGAGTCACTCCAGCCTCCCAGCATGCTTTGCAGCACTTGTTTTGTAAAAAGTTGTTTCTTATCCTATTAATCTTATTGCATTAAGTGTATAACATTACATAAAATAGTCCAAGAATTGATGTACCTATTTATTTTTATCATACACTAAAAACAAAGGTAAAGATGGGTAAAATACTAAAAAAAACACAACGTGTGGAGAAAATGGGAGATGGGATGCAATAGAAGTAAACATCCAGAGAATTATTTATGCTTTTGGACCTAAAGAACCAAGGACGTAGTTAGACAAAGGCAGAGGAAAGCTAGAAGAAACATGATATTTGAATGTTACCTGTCCACCTTTGGGCTGGTACTTGATATTATCTATGGAGCCGACCTTGGACTTGACCTTCTTGAAATCAGGTAGAGGTTGGTTGATGATGCGGAGCTGCTTGGGCGTGGTGGCGGGGGACTTCGGTGGTGTGCGGACCACGGCCACTCTCCTCTCTTGGGAAATCAGGCTGAGGGAACGAGGGGTTCCCGGAGTCCTTGAAGACGATGAGTAGCTGGGAGGGGTCCCTGGGGTGATGGCGCTGGAGCCCGGGGTACGGGGAGTGGAGTGGCCACTGCGGGCTGAACGGGAGCGCACTGGCTCTGACACTGGTTCGGGGAATAGGAAGATAAACCTTCTCGCATCCAATAATACGTTAGCAGGAATATGTGAATTCTGTCAACTGTACCTGTCATACTGGGAGCTCGACCTGTCCTATATTCTGCTCTCATCGCTGCACGACATGCTAACGGAGGACAAAGAACAACATATCCATGCCTTAAATTCAATTCTGATGATACACATAAGGATCCATTTGCAACCATAACAGCTTACACACTTTTGGGAAGATTTTCTATGACATTTTGGAGTCTGTCTGTGGGAAACTGTTATGTCTGACGTTGGAGATGTTGGACATGAAAGAGAAAGTGTTCCGGCAAATATGGAACCAACAACTGTCCAAAAGATCTTGGAAAGATAACAATTAAGAATCAGGGGAAATGAAGGGCTCTAATCCTACTTCTGATTCATTGATTAAACAAAATAGTTTAGTCGATACAAGGTTTAATGTCGTTCTGGAGCTAAACAAGCTTGTGTAACATTGCATCAGAGGAACGGCAGCCTACACATGGGTCTGCGAGGGGCTGTTGAACCAGAACTGGTGATGGAGGTTGAGCTGTCCTCATGCTCGTGGTATCCACGGCGACTAAGAGCGGATGCATGCCGTGGCACAGAGGATGTCTTGTCGGGGCTTTGTGATCTACCATCCTGTGAAGCACAAACCAAAACATGACCTTTGATGCGTTAAAGTTTGGATAGGTTTTTTTTTTTTAAATGCAATACTTCCGAGGTCACCGCTAGGAACTCTTGTACAGAAGTCGTTTTGACACAGTAAAAGAGTAACTAAAATGACAGCTAAAGTTCCAGGATTACACAATTACTCTACTAGTATCCTAACACTTTTGCTTTTCTATGTACAGTCATGGACAAAAGTTTTGTGAAGTGTTGGTTTTCACAAAGTTTGCTGCTTCATATTAAATCAACTTTCAGGGACAGTCCAAACGCTTGCTGAAACATCACAACAATGGCACCTCTCTCCTTGAAGTTCTTAATGATCTGATAAATGGTTGGTTTAGTGCCATCCTACTAGCAGCAATATCCTCGCCTGTGAAGCTCTTTTTGTGCTAAGCAATGATGACTGCACGTGTTTCCTTGCGGGTAACCATGGCTAACAGAGGAAAAACATACATTTCAAGCACCACCCCGCTTTTTAAAGCTTCCAGCCTGTTATTCTCCCTCAATCAGGATGAAAGAGTCATCGCCAGCCTTGTCAACACTCTGAAGTATGTTAACCAGAGAATTACTAACATGATGTCAACTGGTCCTTTTGTGGCAGGGACGAAATGCAGTAGAAATGTGTTTTTGGGGATTAAGTTAATTTTTTATGACAAAGAGCGTATTTGCAATGAATTGCCATTCATCATATCACTCTTCATAACATTCTGTAGTCCAGTATATGCAGATTTGCATCATAAAAACTCTGGCAGCAGATGTCAAACTTAATATTTGTGTCATTCTCAAAACTTTTTGCCATGGCTGCACATTTTTCCCTTCTGAATCCATGAGGTTAGACTGCCACATTACCACCCACCTTGGCTATGAGGGTAGGAAATACCGATGCTGAGGATGGTTGGCGTCCATTTAATGAGTCACCCATTGTGGACATGGAGGAGTGGGTCTTTGTGAAGTGAAAATGATGGGCATGGCACTGAAATAGTACAACAATGAGCCCCCCAGGGCGGGTGAGGAACATTGCACCAAAACAAAGGACACACAGGATGACACAGGTGGAAATAATACCCATTCAGCAGCAATTATCAAATACATCAAATCTAGTGTCTCTAGATTTGACTCATGGATATTCATTTTTGGTGAATGCGTCACCAATCAATTCAAGATGTCGATATTGGCATAAAAATGAGATATCGGTTCATATCGTTATCATATCGGCCATTATTGAGCATCTCTAACATAAACTACAGTATAAAGAACCAACTCTCATGCTAAATGTACTGCTTTGAGGTGAGCAGCAAACGGTGAGCAGAGGGACTCGAAGACAACAAAAATAAAGTGTGCATCAAAAGTTGAGCACAATTTGTACTCGATATATTGTGGCGCCGTGACATTTATGATATGCATAAAAGCTCTTATTTTGGACACAATAACGACACAATAACTGTCATTATGATGTCGGAGAAGCGAAATAGTCACAGGAGAAATGTCACAGGGTGATTTAACACCTACTCAGTGACTTTCAATGAATCACTCCTGCGAACAAACCCATTAACCATGCAGTTGTTGTATAAAATAATGAAGTATACACACAGACCTGAAATATGAGGCAAACAGCAATGATACAGGCATGCAATGATGGGATATTTATGCAAGGATAAGCCCTTTAATAGGAGATGGAGGTGACTGCCATCCCATGAAAATAATGAGAAATGTTCTGGCAAGAGGATTGGCTTGGTACAGTTGCCAACATAGTTCCAGTATTGCACGGTTGCATCATCATGACGACCATAAATGTGTATGGTCATGGATGAGCACTGTGTGAATGAAGGCCAGTGGGGGTACAGAGGATGCAGGGATCCATGGAACTGGGAAACAGGACCACTGTAAGTTGTGTTATTATTCACACTGACTTTTCATCTGAGTGGTTTGATGCATCAGACGTCATGAGGGCTAGTAGAATTCACTCACCAACGCTCTGTCGCAAGACCGCCGAGCAACAGTGAAAGGGTGACGACTGTCTGAAAGTGCATCTATCAGAGAAAAAACAGATTTCAGTATCACTGGAACATAAAGGTACAGGGAAAATTAAAACATGTCAACATGCCCTTTCGGATTTAGCACAATCTGCAAAGTAAACTATACAGTAGATGACAAGAACAATGCCCAGACAGAAATACAAATGGAAGCAGAAGAGAATATTTAAAAGAACAGGCACATTTTGGAGCATGTGGTAGAAAGATGATACAGAAGAAACATCCTTCAAAAAGGGATATAACAGTTTACAAATAACAGGGTTCGATTCATCTATCATCTTCTGCTTATCTGAGGTCAGGTTGTGGGGGCAGCAGCCTAAGACGAGAAGTCCAGGCTTCCCTCTCCCCGGATGTTTCGGCCAACTCTTCCCGACGCATCCTGAGGTGTTCCCAGGCCAGTTGAGAGACATAGTCTCTCCAACACGTCCTGGGTCTTCCCCGAGGGATGTGCTCTGAACACTTCCCCAGGGTGGCCGCCTTATCTGGCTGCTGTCAACGCGGAGGAGCAGCGGCTCTACTCCAAGTTTCTCCCGGATGACAATGCTCCTCACTATATCTCTAAGGTAAAGCCCAGGCACCCTATGGAGGAAACTCATTTTGTCATGATCTTGTCCGTTTAGTCAAGACCCGAACTCATAACCATAGGTGAGGGTAGGAACGTAGACCGACCAGTGAATGGAGAGCTTTGCCTTTCAGATCAGCTTCCTCCTCACCACAACGGACAGATGCAGAGTCCGCATCGCTGCAGACACCGCACCAATCTGCCTGTGGACCTCATGTTCTATCCTTCCCTCACTCATGAACAAGACCTCTGAGGTACACACACAACAGGGTTAGAAAAACAACAACAACAAAAAACACCAAAACAAACGAAGACAAATAAAAAGGAAGCATTACATTTTTATTTTGACAGAAAAAGAGAAGCATGCACAACATAAACAGGAATATGCAGAAAATTTGAGTAATGAGTAAAAGCACACAGATTATACAAATTGATAGAGGAAAACATCAGAACTTTAGAGTTACAGACATCGAGAAAAGGTCTAATTACCTTTCTCGTTATTGCAATGATCTGACAGACGGAACTGAAGAAGCAATGACACCAAATAGAAGATGGTGGATGTGGACCTCGGGGAATGACCATACTGTACATATGACTGATGAAGACAATGAGTCACCTGTGAGTCTCCTTCTGGGAACAGAATGATGCTGGGTGGGGCGGGTCTGGCGGAAAGCTGGTTTTGGCCCACTCCTCTTCGACGGGGACAGTGTCTGAGCCTCTGTTTTTTTGGTAAGCTCAGTCTTCTTTGCCATGGCTATGTTATTTGGCAGCAAGGTTGTAGATATAAGCAGAGACACATGAATCATCATGATGCCCGATTGAAGTGGTCAACAGTTCATTTCATCTCAAAAAGCTATACTTGTGTAGCACGGCTGACTGATATTATTGGGCCATTAAGAGTTCCATGCAGCAAAACAACATGCAAAAGTTTCATAGTCAAGAGTTACGAGTCATAATTTAGTTGGGGACGTGGCGTCTGTTATGACAAGCATGCAAAGTTTTTGAGCACCAATTTTAAAATTCGAAAAAAGAAATGAAAGAACCTTTTTTCTTCTTAACTTCCTCTCTAGGGATGTAAACTGGTTCCTTACAGACAGGTTTGCGTTCAGGAGTAGCAATTCTGCCTTTAACCCTCCCTCCTTTACTTTTGGCTTTGACAGGCTTCTCTGTTCTCTTCTGCTGTGTCTGCTTATTCTGGGCCACAGTTGGCTTTTGGACAGGGCTTGGCACCTTTGGCAAGGGCTGTATTTGCTCCGTAGCCATGCTCTTATCATCATCTGCCAAAGAGGACATTAAAAATACCATCATTAAAAGACATTGTGGGACAGTGCATACAGAAGCACATCTACCAAAGCAACACCCCTATGGCAAATGCCCCCCGCCCCCGGTATGTTGTGCAGTACATGAAGTGTTCAAAAACAGGTGCACTGCACCTGAACCCGGGCGACACTTTAGCTGAGGAGATCCGCCAGATCACACAGATGGGCTGTTCCATGCAGCAGCTGCCACCTATAGTCTTTGCTTCAATGTCTCGCCTTTTTGTCCGCTATTGTACCAGTGAGTGATGAATTGCAAACCCGCGGCCCATAAAAGGCAGATTGTCCTGTGAACTGTGCAGCGCAGACGGAACGGTCTGGTATTTTACAATGTACCGTTGCATCCCTTAATACAGTCAAACATCGGTTTTGAATGCACCTATGTTTGACACAAATTTACGGCCAAATTTTGCCTTGGTTTTCGTTCATTCTCTCAGTTATTGTCCAATTTTGTGTGTAACAAATTGTTGTATTTTACCCTCTGGTATGTTGAAGCTTGTATTATTAATAAAGATGTGTACAAACTACTCCCAGCATTGTTTGTTTATTCAGCCATCTAAGATCACACACCCATCACCAAATCTTGGGATACTTGGGCCCTGTCCACACAGGAACATTACTGAGGGTTTCTGGGGAAAACGGCATCCCCAGAGTGTCTGATCAGTAAATAGTCACATCCACATAGAAACGGATCACTAGGTGAAAACGACGTAATACATAAGGCGCATCCACATGTGGTGCTGTAAACCGACACGCAGACAGAACCACATGACACAACAAAACTATTTAAGAAGAAAGAACGCATGCGCATAAGGTCCGTCGTCTTCCGCTTGTCCGGCTTGTCTAGACTGGCAATGAAGTGGAATTACTTCTGCTAGTCACTTTGGAGCATAGAACAGAAAAATATCAGAAGAATGTTGACCGGCATATTCATTTGGGAAACTCAAACAAATGACACAAAGTAGTCCATTTGCCGCATCAACAATAAATTCCATCCTAGCAAGGAAAGAAGAAACCCAGGAAGCTAATATTACGAAAGGGGTAAACATTAACAAAACAGATTCTTTCCCATTTTTTGTACATTTCCGTTTTCGTCTGACTTTTTCCAACCGAGGTACTACTGTATATAACATATGAGGTTTAGACAAAAGCCACTGGAGTTACAGCAAGGTTACCAGCCTGTGTTGTTCGGTAAAGGTCGACACGGTAATATTGTATATGCGTCACATTTAAAGCAAGCGGTGAAACAAAAACTGGATACGTACTAAATCTGAACGGAGCACTGAAACCTGCACGGACAATGGTAAAGCCCTCACCTTGTGTGTCCACCCAAGAGCTGTCCAAGATGGAGTCATCCATGGTGGTTTCATCTCTGTCATAACTTTCTGTTGGGCCTTCGGTTTCTACGGTCAGAGCTTCCTGCTCAGGAGATCCAAGGTTCTCAGAAACTTCACCAACCTCTTCGAAGCTTTCAGCCTCGATGTTTGCCTCCTGGGCCAACTCCACTGACGCCTCTTCTTCATCTTCTTCTTCTTCCTCTTCCACACCAGGAATACAGAGGACTTCAGATTCAGGTGGAGCAGAGAAACGAACACTGTGCCCTGGTTCTTCTGCTTCATCGATGGTCTGCACCACAGTGATGAAGTCGTCTTCCACTGTTACCACCGACTCAATGGCGGCACAAGTCTCAGTGATCTCCTTTACCACAGTTGCGCCAGCTCCTCTTGCTAACTCTTCTTCACTTTCCATTTGAGCCATTGTCTTTGTCTCTTCAGCCTTTTTTAGCTCCTGTTGGATCTTCTCTTCCTTTTCCATTAGCTCTTTCTCCTCCCTTTCTTTTCTTTCCTTTTCTTGTATCTCCTTTTCTTTCTCTTCTCGTTCTTTTCTCTCTTGTGCCTCTTTCTCTTTCCTTTCTCTTTCTAGCTTCTCTTGGTCTTCTCTTTCTTTAATCTCCCTCTCCTGATTCTCCTTCCGTTCTCTCTCTTCCCTTTCTTTCAGCTCCCTCTCCTTCTCTTTTCTTTCTTTCTCTTCCCTTTCTTTTAAGTCCCTCTCCTCCTTTTCTTTCCTTTCTTTCTCTTCCTTTTCTTTTAACTCCCTCTCCTCTTTTTCTTTTCTCTCTTTCTCAATCCTATCTGCCTCTTCTTTCTCTTTTAGCTCCCTCTCCTCTTTTTCTTTCCGTTCTTTCTCAATTCTTTCTGCTTCTTCCTTTTCTTTTCGCTCCTTCTCCTCCTTTTCTTTCTCAATTCTTTCTGCATCTTCCTTTTCTTTTCGCTCCCTCTCCTCCTTTTCTTTCCTTTCTTTCTCAGTTCTTTCTGCCTCTTCCTTTTCTTTTCGCCCCCTCTCCTCTTTTTCTTTCCTGTCTTTCTCAATCCTCCCTCTCTCTTCCATTTCTTGAATCTCCCTTTCCTCTTTCTCTCTCTCTTCTTTCTGTCTCAGCTCTTTCTCCTTATCTTTTTCTTCCATTCGTATCCTTTCCGCCTCTTCTTTGTCTTTTACTTCCTTCTGTTTCTGTTCTGTCTCTTCTCTTGCTTTTTTCTCTGTTTCCTCTTTCTCATCCTTTATTTTCTTCTCAGGTGCTTCTTTTTCTTGCTGTTCTCTAATCTCCTTCCCATCTTTGGTTGCTGCCAACACAGGCGACACAGCTCTTTTGGGGGAGCCGTAAAGTTCTTTTTGTTTAAGCTTGGATGGTGAGAGCACTGGTGAGAGTAGTTTATCATCATCGATATTACTTTCCACAGAGGAGGTGGGCGAAGTTTTGACAGGCCTTGCGATGCGATCTTTGGCAACCCCAGTCAACTGGTACACATCTTCGGCATCCACCTCCTCATAGGCCTCCTGGTGCACTAACTTTACCTTCTCCCGGAGTTCCCGCAGCTCTCGTTCCTCCTCCAAACTGAGAGGCCTGTCTTCCATCTCCAGTTTGCGGATCTGCCGCTCATAGTCGGCGATCTCAGTTTCAGAAGCAGAGCCTTCACCGCTAGCTTGTCGCTCTGTCTCACTTCCTGAGCTTCCACCTTCTTCTAAAGTCACAGTGACTGTGGGTGTCACAAAGGTCTCCGCTGGAAGGGCAGATGTTTTCACCTCCTCACTTGCTGGTTTATTCAGCTGGCCGTTTATATCCTTTTGACCTTCTTCTGGCGCCTCCTTGCTCTTTTCTTTTTCTTCACTGACAGCTTCGTCTGCAGTTGGGCTCTCATCTTCCGTAGATGTGTCCCTGACTGCTAGTTTCCGGGCTTGCTCAGCAACTTTCTCCTCAAGAACAGAGGGAGTGAAGACCTGAGCAGAAGTGTTTGTCGGGCTAATCACATCTGCAGGGGATGGCATGGGCCCGGAGTATTCACTAAACACACAATACCCCATCTCTTCCAGCTGACTGTCACTCTTTCTCATTCCAGGACTCTGTTCACCTGAGACAAAGCTCGCCAGCGGGTCATCAGAAAAGATAGGAACATCCACTTGAATTGACTTTCTCCGTACAATTTCTGGATCGGTGTCTTCAGATGTCAGCCTGGAACGGGTCCCAGCAAGATCTAGCATTTCAGGCAAGTCCTGGGCCATGACTGTATTATTTTTAGGACTTCTCTCACACGGCTGAGGTGACTCAGGAGACTCAGGTGACTCTGGTTCTTGGCTGAGGTTTGAACCTTCTTCAGACATCCTTGGTGGAGATGAAGAATCTGAAGTGACTGATGCTGCGGTCTCTAGGATCAGTGGAGGAAAGGGAGGTGGCTTTTCTCCAGAGGGAGTAGTGATTGGGAGGTAATCTGCTGTCTCATCAAGACTTCCACTGGTGTACGACATGATATCGGTAGCCAGTGGGGAAAAGTTCCTTATTCTGCCCTGACCGCTTTGATCCAATGCTCCAATAGTAATGTTTAGTGAGTAGCTCCTTTGCTCCAAGGCCAGTTTACCTGGGGATAGCTTGCACTCATTACTCCTCTCAGGAACTGAGAAAACTTGTGTTTCTTCTGCTGTTTGAAATTCACGACTATCCTGTACTGTGGAACTGATCTCCTGTAACTTGGAATCAACGGTATTCTTCTCTTCACCGACTCTGCTCAGTTCATAATAACCCTCACTTTTACCCTGGGGGGCCACATCAACATCAGTGGTTGATGTTTCAAAATATGCTGACATTGCATCACTGGTCAAGGTTCCTCCTTCAACATTGGCTCCCATTGAGGAGAAATCAGAGGGAGCACCAAGGCTGCTGAACTCCACCACCTCCACCGATGGTTGCTTCTCGGACACTGTGAGAGGCTCACCATAAACAGGCTGAAGGGTGATTGATTTGGCAGATTCTTTGGCTTGGCTTTGAACTGCTGGCGGTACAAAGGACGGCATATCAATGGTGGGACTTTCTGGTACGACTCGTTCTCCAGCGAAGAACTCCTGGCTCTGGGACTCAAAAAACTCCTCTGGACGTTTCTCTGATCCAATGCTGTCCGGGCTCATCGAACCACTTTTCTCACTTCCGGGCTTTTCTGAGTCCATCTTCACAGCTGAAAGGACATCTGTAAGTTGGTCGTTATGAACACCAAGTGAAAGATTGTGCGTTGGCATGCTCTGATCTTCATTTAGCCAGGTAATGAGAATGCGGAAACCAAGCAAAGCTCTCCTCAGAAACTTACAGCACAATGAAACGGCCATCACTGAAGAAGAACGGCGACAGAATGAGGTCCACCAAGTCAGAGATGGATGGAAATATGGCATGGTATGTGATCGGACCGGCATGAGGCAACTGTCAGGCCGACTGATGGAAAACAAACAATCATACATGGAATGGATATCCATGCAATGTTATATTAAAACCACTGAATGTCTGTCATTCTTACAGTTGAAGCCTGCTTGTGAATGACAGAAATACTTACAATGAAAAAAAAAAACACATGACTTGGTCTTTTGATAATAATGTTGATTAAACATGGTTCTTGACTCACAACATCCTTTTTTGACGTAAAATGGAAATATGAGGGCCAACATCAAATCCCCTGCCAATGAGTGATTCATGTAAAAATGGTTAAAGGTTCCAAAAAATGTATTAACTTGCATACCAGCACCAAACTTAATGAGACTCCTGAAAGCTTATAGCTGGTGATAATAAGCATGACGTGTAATCATACCAGCACAAAAGAGGCAGCCCCCCAAAAAGAGCAAAAAAACAAAACAAAAAAAAACAATGTAGCCACTAAAATGTTAAAATAATGTGACGTTTTCCACCACAAGCCTGTGTTGCCTTGCAGACACAGCAGTGCACTGGGCCAATGATTTGCACATTCCACCTGAAAAATGCTTCAATTCTCCTTCCCCTTGACGCAGCTGGCATTCATACACTGAAAAGCTGTTAACATGCAGGCAGCGAGGGAGCGCAGAGGGGAGGGAGGACACACCTGTCTCAGGGCTCTCCTCACCCTCTGCTTCCTCATCATCATCCTTATCATCCTCCTCTTCCTCTTCTATGTCCATAGAACTCTCTGTCGCAGCACGAGCTGCTTCAACCGACCCCAGGTCTAGATCCTGGGCCTTGTCTAAGGCATCTGCCTGTTCTAAAGGTTCAGCTTGGGGGCTGTCCAGGTCAGGCTCTTCCCCGCTCCATTGCTGCTCATCAATAGCTGCCTCTGCACTCTCCTCCTCCTCCTCCTCATCATCATCCTCTTCAACCTCCTCTTCGTATTCAGCTGTAAGAGCCTCGATGGTTTCTTCTTCTCAGAAACAAGGTGAGAGGGGGACACATTCAGACTACAGGCAACACAGACTTGGGCAGTATGAAAACATAATCGATAATGGGACACTTTGAAATGATCCAAAGAAATCACACATACATTACACATAGACTCTGTATTGCATGGGAGTGTGCTTAAATGCACTTTGTACATGACATATTTCTTTATTATTAATATTATTATTATTATTATTATTATTATTAATAAAAATTCAAGACCAAGAGTAAGGCAAATATTTAACAAAAGCACACAGAACAACAGGACAAATAGGAGTCCAGTGTGTTTACGCAACACATTAACAGTTATTCAACTATAGCAGGGGTGTTCAAAGTGCGGCCCGGGGGCCTTTAAGTCCTGCGCTGTTATTTTTTTTATTGGCCTGCGGCACAGTCAAAAAATATAATTTAACAAGAAAACAGCTAAAATGTAAAAATCAGCAGTAATTTTACATGAATAAAGTCAAAATATTAAAAGAAAAAAGCTGTATTCTTGCAAGAAAAAGTCGTACTTTTACAAGACTAACATCATAATATTCAAAGGAAAAATAACGCCATTTTAGTAGCGTAAAGTTGAAATATAAAGAACTATACATATTTTTTTAAGCGGTATATGAAAAATATGAAGAACAAACAATAGAACAAATAAAGGGCATTTCTGGAAAATACGGTTGCGGAAAAAGTCAAAATATTATAATTACGAGAAGAACATTTACAACAAAAAGTAGAAATATAGTTCGGAAATTTAAAAGAAAACGACAGAACAAAAGAAAAACAAACAGCTGTAGTTTTATGAGAAAAAAAGTGAAACTATTCAGAGAAAAAAGTCGTACTCTAACGAAAGCGCAATTTTACAACAATATATATTTATGTATTTACATATAAAAAAAATATATATACAGCATATACTATATATATCCACACACACGCACATATGTGTCTTTGTGTGTGTGTGTGTGGGGGTGTGTGTGTGTGTGTGTGTGTATTACCCTTTTTTTATCTGAGAGCACTTAAGTGAGAGTTTAAAATGTTGAGCCTCTTTATGACCTATTTAGTCCAATAGCACTATGTCACTATTGGTGCAAAAGTACAACGTGTTGTACCATTATGACACAAAACTAAATTTAATTTGATGCCTGTTTTAGAGTAAAACTAACACATGGGAAATGAACTGTAATATAATATAGTTTTTGTTCAAAATAACACAATTAATAAAATAAAATAATGTAAATATTTTTGTTATAGAAATGTGTCCTGTATAAAGAGTATACATTGAGAGTCCAGGGTTATGATAGCACAGGTGTATCCAACTTGCAGCATTATTAAGTCTATCCATCCATTTTCTATGACGCTTCTCCTCATTAGGGTCTCGGGGGTATGCTGGAGCCTATCCCAGCTGACTTCGGACGACATTATTAAATCTATTTTGACAAAAAAGAAAGGAGAGGTGAGCTATTTTTCGTGAATGCCAACAATTAATGGTAGTCTATTTACAAAGTACATCTCCACTCAGTGTGCTCATTTGTCATTAAATACAGGCGTCATGTTTGAATAGAACACTTAACATCAGCTGGTGAGCTGCCGCTAGCACATGAGCAAGAGTACCTTGTTGGAGTGTGATAGCATCACCGTCTAAAGCTGGACACACTACGTGTTTGTTGAACAACTCAGACACACATGTAGCGTTTTGAAGACAAGCCATAAGTATTACGATGACAACAAGAGAGCAAGATTAAGTGACACTTTAAAAAGTAAGTTAGCATGGATGTAGCTCGCCCATGATCTATTTAGCTACCGCCAGAGAGGCAGTGCAAAGTGCAAATGGGTAAAAGGCGCCAGAAAGTGGAATGAGATTGAAACGTGAGCGATCACACATGCTGGCATAGACAGCCTTCGCATGTGACAGGGTGTCATCAACTGACTACACATTTTACGGACTATTTTTTTATTTGCACGATAATAGGGAACACAGTGAACGTCAACACAAGACGCTAGTGCCGCATAGAGTAGAGGCACTGGTGCCAACTTTTCAGTAAAAAAAGTAGTTACTGATTGTCCTAGAAGTCGCTAGAAGTTGCTGGATGACATCATGGTCTAATTTGCATGTCATTTGCATATGATGTCAAATGTTGTAGAAAAAAAGCAAAAAAGTGAGTAAAAACACCTTCATTACATTTAGAAATACAAATAAACTTGATTCTTGGTTTGTTCATTTAAAATTGTCCATCGTTTCATCAAAATAAAACAACTTTAATATTTGATCTCGGCCAGCGCCTCCCAAAGTTCTCCCAATCCACTTGGCTATTGAGAACTGTTTTAAATTAGCACAATTGAACAGCGAATAACAGATTGTGCCATCTTTATTCTATGGCTCACATTAACACGACATGATTTGTCGGGAGTCGCTTTTGAGAAAATATGTCGTCAAGGGGGGTTGGAATGCCCCCAGATCTAGCGACAAAATCGCCAAGTTGGCAACGCTGAATTGAGTGTCGCTAATTGTGGTCATTATGTATGTAAATAATAAGCTATATATGTATTAATATAGCATATGTAGTACATAAATTCATACAATATATTACTTAACATTGTTTTCAAGTTCATTTTTAAGGTGTGGCGCCTTTAATTTTGTAGTGGCGGGCCGCCGCGATCAATTACGTGTAGCGGAAACCCTGTATGCAAACACTGTACAGTCATAATACAGTATGACAAGAAGAAAATTTACAAAGATTATTGAAGTAGAAAGTTGAAATATGGGAAAAATGGGGAAAAAAGAGCAAAGACCGAAGCTCATACTCATAATAGGCTTTTTCAACTACATCACAAAGATGAGATGCGGTGTTTTCTTAAAATATGTATAACTTCTTTGCACATCTACATGTGTTGCTTTACAAAAATATCACTTTTCAGTATGTGGCCCTCGATGGAATAAGTTTGGACACCCCTGAACGATACAACGGCACACAGAACAACAGGCCGAACGAGTGTCCGGTATGTTAATGTAACACATTAACAGTTTTTAACCGACACAATAGCATAAAGAAAATAGCTGGGAGGCTGAATAGGCTAACAGTTAATAAGAACTAAGATAAAAACTGGTTAAATTCTATATATATTTTTATATATAAGTCCAAACTAGGGGAAAAAAAGTGTGACTTACAGTCGAGAAAATACAATATTTGGTCCACAGGTTTAGGAGCGTGTGTTTATCAGGCTGAAGGTCCTTTGAGTCAAAGTCATATGATTAGGTTAGCATTAGAGTAAATGTTCTACCATGTTAAAACAAACATCAACGGTAACTCACAAAACACTGTGGTGAGTTTAAAGCGTAAGCGTCACAATAAATACTGTACATAAAACCGTGTCCATTGATAAAAACCTCCATAAAACTGTCCTCCTACCTCCCTTGAAAGCTCCTACTGCATGTCAAACTTAACATGATTGCAAACACAAGCGGCAATGAAATTGGGTGAAGTAAATGATAAAATTATGACTTCTGAAGACATCTGAAGTTCCTCAGATTCAGAGTGAATGGACACCACAACGACACGCAAACACACAAACATGACGGACGGAGAGACGGAAGGAAGCAAAGATGCTGGGAGGAGGTCACATCACAGAAGAGGGAGGAGAAATTGATGGTTAAAAGAGAAAAAGGAAAGAGGAGGTAGACGGGAGGGAAGGAGGGAGGGAGGGAGACGGCAAAGAGGAACCGTGCGTGGTTCACCTTCAATCTGTCTAAAGGCCACAGCCTGCCCCGTGGGGCGGGCGCCCGAGTGCGTCCACTCAGGGCTGAACAAGGGGTGCTCATAGTACTCCTCGTCAGAGTGGTAGGGGTCGTCCTCAGGCACAGAAACTGAGATGGAGGGGGCGAGGAACTTGCACCTCTCCCGTGAATTTTGGAAGCGGCGGAGAGGGCCCGCCTCCTCCTCATCCCCTACATCTACAAACAAGACAGACACAAGGAGAAGAACTGCAGGGAAATCTGGACACCCAGACGGAGGAAGAAGTAAAGGAAGAGGCAGGGGAAAAAAAAAAAGTTATGAAATACACCGAAAATGTCCATTTTAAATTTGAGTTGGCACAATTGTGGCTTCAAAATGGAAACGTGCCAACTCAGCAGGTGGCACAATAACTGACAAAAAAGTTTGCTAACTGTGAAGAAAAGCGGAAAAACAGCGGAACCTCTAAAGTTTGGAAATGTGTCGAGCAGCGGTGGATGTTTCAGGAAGCCACGGTGTCGGGAACAGCCTTCAAATGTGCGATGAGCTTGGTTGTGAGGAAAATTCCCCGTTTCTGTGCCACCAAGGAAAACTTGTGCATGACAAGTTTTGCACTCAGCCGCATCGTCTTTTTCTGACTTTAACAAAAAACAAAGCCACTCGGCTGACATCACTCCTACTCCTTGCTAAATATGCTAAATGGTGGGGAAGAATCTGGAATGGACTGTTTGTATCGGAATACCAATATCGGAGACTGATGTAATCCAACACAGTTTTTTTTTTGGTATCCGATATCAATATCGGATCCGGACACCCCTAGTTATCATACGGCCAAACATTGCGCCTCAGAAAACGCCTCAGTTGATATATTTTGTATTGTTTTCTGTGTGTAAAACTATAACTATTATTTATAACATGAGTTTTGTGTTTCGTTTTTTTTACAATTCGGTTTTCGTGTTTTCGTATCATGTTTTTTTGTTTTTACGTGTTAATATTAGACCAGTAAATTTATCCTTAGACTTGAATGGCTGTTATGAATGTTACTGAAAACATTACATTATCCAATTAATCAACAACTATTTTGGTATTCAATATCGTTTTTTTGATTTAAAAATTTAAATATCCTCCGATTTCATCCTCTCAAATATGAATAGTTTTTAATTTCCTTAGTCATCCATGAAAGCAGACCTTTTATCTTTGTGTTTTAGGCAAAACAAGATATTCACACACATCAGCTTTGACTTTGGAAAACAGTTATCGACATTTTTGTCTCCTTCCGGATATGTTGCGGACCGTACCAGTAACTGTTTGTGTTTGGTTCATTCATATTGATTTGGTCCGTCTTTAGGGCGATTACTCGCTTATTCAAAACAATAAACTTAATTTTAATCGACTAAGAAAATAATCATTAGTTGCAGCAATGACTTTAATAAAGGTTTTTTTAGGGGTTGACATTGTTTTGGATTATATCCATCTTTTATGGGAAAAGAAGAAATCCAAATTATATTTCTTTTACTTTAGAGCAGGGGTAGTCAATTAAAATTGAAATGGTTCCACATACAGAACACGAGCTAAGGTCCGGTGGCCAGCGACTTCAAACTTTTACTCGTCTCGCTGTCTTCTTTATCCGTTTCTATCACTCGTGTCTATTTTCTTGCCCTGTGTGTCTCACCCGTTCTTCCATGTCACTCGATTCTCTCCTCTCCTCTTTCATCTGTCTCTGTTGTTGTTAGAGTCGCCAATGTGTAGCGCCAATGAACAGATTTGATTTGCTAAGTAGAGTCACGTGGAATGGCTTAACTTGCATGCAATTGGTCAGTGGATTTCCTGAGCTGATCCACCACTACCGTAAGGGCTAAAAAAAGTTGTGCTGGTCAGAATAGAAGCGCCCCATCAAAACTTAAATAATTAGGTCCAGGTCCGTACTGAACAGCGTCTGGGTCCATACTCGACCGCGGCCCGCCAGTTGGTGATCCCTGCTTCAGAGGTTCTCCTGTTTTATTGCTTTTTTTATTTGATAAACTAAAAACAGTTGGTCAGCTGAGAAGTGCTTGTCGTCAACCGATCAGCAACAAATATTTACCAGTGATGGTTTAAAAATGGACATTTTCTGTTTAGAACACTTGAGGGGAAACATTCGCCAAACTGAATAGAACAATTGGAAATAGCCAACAAAAGAAACGGTAATCAGAGAAGGGGCTGACAGACAAAGACATTGACAAGGAAACCGTGACCAGCAGCTCAAGAGAAACCAACATTGTCAGGCCAGCTATGTGTGATTTCTACGAAATTTGGCATGGTTTTTCTATCAATGCTTAATAGGTGAACTATACAGAACATTACAAAGTAATGAAACCCCAACAACAACCAAACCAAACCCAGGGACATTTTTTTATCATCTGGTAGAACCAAATCTTTCAAATTTACGTCTACCATTAAAAAAAAAAGTCCTATTTACTTTCTCAGACTCCCAAAAAAGCCAAGCACTGGCATGGTTTGTAACAATGCTCCATATGCTAGAGTATGGTCAATCCTGCTAATGCACCACGCTCACTATCAAGCAAATCCACATCTATAGCGTATATTATTATGCTAACATTTACGAGAATGGCATTGCATCATACATTTGCTGGATTGTTTAGTCAACAAATTCAGCTGAAATAATTCAATCATAAGCCTGTTTTGTACCTAGTCTCAAGCTTTAATACACAGATAGATACAGTACAATGCCTGCAGTGTAAGCCTAAAAACTGCAGAGTCACACACACAAAAAAACATTCACAATTGCCAAAAAAACCCCACTATGAAGGGACAAAAAACAAGGACAGTTACTAGTCTGTCATATTAGTATGTGGGGAGACAGCGAGTTATGCAGGTTAGAGAGTCAAATGGAGGAAAACAATGATTACAACTCATTGTACTGTGGTGGTTGTGTTGTTGTTTGAGAAGTCAGTTACTCTTTCAAAATGACGAGGATGGAGCAGAATCAGTGTTGGAAAATGGGTTATTTGTTGAGAACTCTAGATGACAATTGGGACAGAGTAATCCCGGAGTTCTCAGCACCCCAATTAAAAAAAAATACTCCAGAGGTTATGATAATGCAAGAGTTGAGGGGTGGGGAATCACACAGCCTACCTTGCTCAAGAGGACCAAAGTGCTCTGCAGCAGGTGAAGGAGGAGGTGAGGGAGGTAAATTGGTGGTGTCTTCAACTATGTAGAAATGTAGAAAGAGGATGAGAGAATTGTGACATAGATCATATTTTATCAGGTTTTTTGTAATCTATTCAAATCATTACTATCACTGGCGACAACATTAAGTGCAGTATATACAGTCATGTGTAGTTTCTACATATGAAGCGTTGCACCCAAAAGATGCACCCCAACTGTATTGCCTGTGCTATTGTTTTTCAAATAAATACACAAATACACCACCTGGTGGCACTGCTATTAAAACCCAAAGGGGTTTAAGAATCGCCATAATATTTGGTACAGTAGAAAGGCAAATAGTAATAGTGATGATGGAAAAGTCAGGTTCTTATGAGTCACTCACTGAAATGAATCTCTACTCAAGTCTTCATTGAGGACCTGTGAATCAGTAAAAATCAAGAATTTGCCGAGTACCTGTGAGTCTGTGAAATTATGGTCTTTGTTGAGAACCCCTGAGTCAGTGAAACTTGAGTCTTCGTCGAGGACCCTTGAGTAAGTGAGATTCGAGTTTTCGTCCACCCGTGAGTCACTGAAACCCAAGTTTTTGTTGCATACCCTTAAGTCATTGAAACTCGAAACTTCATCCACCTGTGAGTCAGTGAAACCCGAGTCTTTGTCCATCAGGGAGTCAGTGAAACCTGAGTCTTTATCAACCTGTGAAACTCGAGTTTTCTTTGAGTACCCCTTAGTCAGTGAAACTACAGTCTTTATCAGAAGAAATTGAGTCTTTGTCCAGCATCCATGAGTCAGTGAAACTAGAGTCTTTATCAACCTGTAAGTCAGTATAACGTCTTTGTCGAGCAGCTGTCAGTCAGTGAAACTTGAGTCTTTGTGCACCCGTGAGTCAGTGCAAATCGAGTTTTCTTCGAGTATCCCTTAGTCAGTGAAGGTAGAGTCTTTATCTGAAAAATTGAAGTCTTTGTCGAGTACCCGTGAGTCAGTAAAACTTGAGTCTCCGTCCACTCGTGAGTCAGTGAAACTCGAGTCTTCGTCTTTGTCCATCCGTGAGTCGGTGAAAGTTGAAAGTTTAGCAGCATGTGAGTCTGTTAAACTTGAGTCTTTGTCAACCCATGAGTCAGTGAAACTCGAGTCTTTGTCCACCCGTGAGTCAGTGAAACTTTAGTTTTCTTCGAGTACCCCTTTGTCTGTGAAAGTGGAGTCTTTATCAGAAAAAATTAAGTCTTTGTCCAGTACCCATGAGTCAGTAAAACTTAAGTCTTCGTCCACTCATGAGTCAGTGAAACTCGAGTCTTCGTCTTTGTCCATCCCCGAGTCAGTGAAAGTCGAGTCTTTCCCAGTAAGTGAGTCTGTAAAACTTGAGTCTTTGTCAAACTGCGAGTCAGTGAATCTTGAATTTTCCTTGAGTACTCATAAGTCAGTAAAACTCGAGTCTTTATCAATCCGTAAGTGAAACTTGAGTCTTTGTACACCTGTGAGTCAGCAAAACTCCAGTCTTGTCAACCTGTGACTCAGTCAATCTTGAGTCTTCGTCAAAACGTGAGTCGGTGAAACTCGAGTTTTCTTTGAGTGCTGTGAGCACCTCACTCTCAAAGTGGCAGTGAAATCAATTGATCAACTGAGCACATATTTATATTATTTTTTGGAAAGGTAGACTTATTGATACAGCTCTTGTCTTATATTCCATCAGATGCAAGTGTACCTAATGTTGTGCCCACTAAGTGTTTGGTGCAGGTGTGCATGTGGCAAACCTGATGGCAGCCTTTGACTCTCCTGTTCCCCCTTTAGCACTGCCACTGCCTCTGCTGTTACTTCCTGCACAATCCTAGCTGACACTTGTTCTGAAGACAAAAAAACACACACACAGAAACACAGGATTGTCCCTGAGATTTGGACACAAGGGGTGGGAAAATCACATTTGGCTCTAATCTGAGGCATGTCTGTGAAAACACGGACACAGCAGGATCCAGTGGTGGTGATGAGCTTTTCGGTTCCAGGCAGCGGATAAGCCAGCGGCAAAAAGCGATAGGTTAGGGACACTGGTGGAACGGCATCATCATGGGAGTCAAACATTCCCATCCCAGCGTACAGGAAAATGCCAACTTTGAGGTTCTTGAAATTAGTTAAATAAATTGCAATTTAGAAACAGAATTATTGACCTTGGTTAAACCAAAAGTGAGTACCCCGCTAAGTGAAAATGTCCAAATTATACCCAGTTAGCCATTTTTCCCTCACCAGTTAAATTCAGGGTTATCACTCTCATACTCTCTTATATTGCTCACTGGAAGTTCAACATGGCAGCTCATGGCAAAGAACTCTCTGATGATGTGAAAAAAAGAAATGTTGCTCTTTATGAAGATGGCCAAGGTTATAAAGGAGATTACCAACACCTTGACACCTCGCTATGGTCCACCAAAGAAGTTGACTGCATTTGTTCAGCGTCACACCCAGAGGTTTTGTGTGTAATATATACATTTGAGTGAGGATTGGACGGATCAGCGTGAATGCTAACAAAAGCAATGATTCAATTTAATGATGAACCTGGACCCTTGAAAAAGTGATTTTGTATTTGCATAGTGCCGTAACTAAGGTGTAATGTCTGGCACTGGTGGGCATCAGGCGCGAACCACAGAATACTGTATGAATAAATGCAGAGTCAACACGTCTGTGTAGGCTCTCAGTCGTACAGGAGTTGTCCATCGAGGAAAAGGCTTCTTGAGACGTCATCTGTACTTCTGTGTAGAAGGTGTCGGACGTTTCGCTCCTCATCCGAAGAGCTTCGTCAGCAAACTAATAAGTGCTGGTAACACCCTCCTCCTATTGGTTCGTTACACTAAGCCTGGGCGGAGCAGTGGTATAATCCTATCCTGTTATTCACACCTACGATAAAAGGGAAGTGTCGCTCCCTGAATTGGGTATGAACGACTCTGATACTGGCTTGTTAGCATCTATTGTTCTGGCTCGGCCCTGCCTTCACCTCATTTGCAAGACTAAGAGCTGTGGGTTTTGGTCTCAGTAACCTGCTGAACACAGGGTCCAAATTAAACCTCAAACCACCATTCCGATTCAATGATGGGTTCTGTTGTTTGACAAAAATAGCTTCCTTAACTCCTCTTTCAAACCACCTTTTTGCTTCTGTGGGCTTTTGGGTTTCTTTCCCTACTCTCTTCTTTTGACATTTGTTAAAAGCCCACCGTGTGGAGAGGAGTGGTAGTCCCTTATGTAGCGGGGGTCTCCGAAAAACTCCAGAGGATCTTATGGCAACACAAAATTCCTACCTATTTCAAACCAGTAAATACCCTGAGACAAAAATTAGTGCATCCTAAAGACAAGGCTCCACACCAGAAACAGAGCAATGTGGTCTATTCCATCCACTGTAAAGATGAGGAATGCAAAGAGCACTACATTGGGGAAACTAAGCAAATGCTCCAAAAAAGGCTTTATCAACATCGCAGGGACAATGCTAGTGGTCCTCAATCAGCAGTACATCTACACCTGAAAGCTACCAATCACTCTTTTCAGGACAGCGAGGTTAAGATTTTGGCCAAAGAAAACAGATGGTTTGAAAGAGGAGTTAAGGAAGCTATTTTTGTCAAACAACAGAACCCATCATTGAATCGGAATGGTGGTTTGAGGTTTAATTTGGACCCTGTGTTCAGCAGGTTACTGAGACCAAAACCCACAGCTCTTAGTCTTGCAAATGAGGTGAAGGCAGGGCCGAGCCAGAACAATAGATGCTAACAAGCCAGTATCAGAGTCGTTCATACCCAATTCAGGGAGCGACACTTCCCTTTTATCGTAGGTGTGAATAACAGGATAGGATTATACCACTGCTCCGCCCAGGCTTAGTGTAACGAACCAATAGGAGGAGGGTGTTGGCACACCAATTCCGCCCACTCTTACTGTATTTAAGGCCTAAGGTACCAGCACTTATTAGTTTGCTGACGAAGCTCTTCGGATGAGGAGCGAAACGTCCGACACCTTCTACACAGAAGTACAGATGACGTCTCAAGAAGCCTTTTCCTTGCAGAGTCAACAGTTTGTTTATTATTATTATACAGTTTATTATGTAATGATGATTCATGTATTTAATAGTAGTATGGCCAGAATTATCGGAAAAAAAGATCTTCTAAAAGGGTTCACTGATAATGCATATCCGCCTTCATAGTTATACTGGTTCCTGTAGGAATTTGATTTGACTTTATTATTTTCATTAGGATTTTAAAGGCTTAATTTTGGAAGAGTGTTTTCCTGCATGGCAACAATGGTTACTGCAAATGATGGTAGCTGTTTCACTGCACACACACACACACACACACACACACACACACACACACGCACACACGCACACACACACACACACACACACACAGTCACAAGGACACTCAATACAATCCACTCACAAGCCAATTTCCCTGATATGCACCAATACATTACAGTAACCAAGCAACCTCTAAATATGCCTGCCAAGATTTTTAACTGCATGAGTTTGTGCTTTTATTTATCTGTCTCCATTTTTGAAGACTCATGTTTTGTTATTTGGTTTTTTATGACGGACAGGCATTCTAGCTGAAAATGCTCCCGTTACATTTTAGTGTGAATTTTCACATTGATAATGTCATACAACGGTCAAAAACTAACCTGCTTTTTAAAAAGTTTTATAGCAAAAATGCAACAAATACATCTGTCAAATGTGCCTGAAACAAAAATGTCCACCAACTGGAGCAAGCTAAATACGGTTATGAATACATATGTTTGGCAACAATTTAAATACTGTATAATATGGAAAATTAATTTAAGATGCTTGGAGAGGTATAGTTTGTCAAATTTTAATTTTTTGTTAATAGATTTAGTTTGACACATAAACAAACCCTTTCCCCTTTCACTGGCAATGTCCAATAATTTTGTCTGAACAATATTATTGGCCGATATTGACCTAAAATTTACAAATCGTAATTGTTTTTTCTGCCGATAATGACATCGCCACGTGAGTGATGATGTGCTCCACACAGCACCGAGCTTGCTCACATAGTGGAATTATTTCCACATTCCGCCTTTGGATTGTAAATATGCAATTTGCTTATGCGAGTGGGAAGTAAGGTGTCTTCCTTTCATACTTAGTAATATGTAATATGCAATATTACTAAGTATTACTAAGTAATAAAGTAATATGTTCAATTGATGCTGCATTCAAGCGTGACGTACTGAATGAGCCCAGTTTATAAATTTGTTGATTGTATTACTCCAGAGTTCCACTTTTCACTTTACTTTGTTGTCCTATGGATGTTTGTGCCACATACAAATTTGCATCTTGTATCATGCAGGAGAACGTGTTACTTTAGTTCACTATTGGTCATCATTTTTTAAATGGCTATTTTGTTGACAAATGTGAAAATAAATATGGCACTTTTTCTATATAACTTGGATTGCATATTGCAGTATTTGTCTTATTTTGCACAAACGGCGTTCATTTGTGAAATGCAGCCAGTAAAAGAAGCATAATGTGTTCATTACACGACATTGGTTTGAGGGAGGAGCTGCTGTTGACATCGGTATCAGCAACGAAGTGTTGGGCGATGAGAAAGCCAATGTCGAGCATCTTTACCCTTCACTGTTCTTTTTAACTGACCTTTTAACAGACAAAGCGTACAGTACGTAGTACAGAAAAAATACATTGCCACTTATGTATCTCACAGAGGACATGCACACCAACGTTAAAAATGAACAAAGAGCATAAAAGGCATGTATTACCTGTAGTGAAGATGAGAATGATTCCATCTCAAGGCACAGACCACAACTAGGAGCCCAGAGTCAACACAACACACAGCGGGAGTCGCACACACACGCACACAAACTCACACGTACACACAAAAAGGGGAGTGTGATTGGATGCAAAAGCAGCCGCCATCCAAAATGTGTAAAGGAAGTCGTTTCCTTGACAACAGACTGGTGGGCCACTGTGACTTTGGTGCCAGTGGTGGTCCCGATGCCAGAAACATGGTGTGTCTGTATCAGTCTAGGAAGATAACAATGACAAATGGCTGCAATATTAAGTTCAACCGCATCTAATTCATTCAGAATAGCATCTGTATTTAAAACTATAAGGCTAGAACTAATTTGCTGAGTAAAGATGAAGTCAGTAGTAACCGGCTATGCCAGTATGTACCTATTGTGTGTGCTAATGTAGTTAATAACATGACACAGAGTCACTCCCGCACTTGGGTATCTTTCTCTTGACTTAAAAAAAAGCTAACAAAAATGGTGAGCTCTAGGCTCAACGTAATGTCAAGGGGCAATTTAGTGCTTCAGAGGTTCTTGTTGTGTCTAAAGAGCTGACTCTGAGAATGCTAAAGGCCGGATGATTATCGAGTGTCAGCGATTCTCTGCAGTTTACCACTGCAGGTGCTTGCAGTCGATAGAACTATATGTGTCGTAGCAAGGGATGGAAATTAAAATCAATGAGTCAATGGATTGTTTCCGGAGAATCTTGTTGATTGTGTGGAATATTCTCAATTGAGCGTTTCGTAAAAACAAGACATTTTGAGGCTTCACTGTCACGTTTTTTCCAAATGCATTCCTTAAAAAAAAAAATCACATTGTGGTCCCTTTAAATTATGCATTTTCTAGTATAAAAATGAAGTACAAATATAAGGCATTTAGAAGGCATACTGCACTTGCACATTTAAAGACAAAGGCCTGGGTACTCTTATTTAACAGCAGCATCATCATTATCATCGAACAAGTTGCAGTACTTTCACAGTTTAGTGGTTGTGTGTGCCAACTATGTTTGTCATTATAATGAACAAGTACTTATTACAAGCATAAAAGCATGTGGTAATAATAAACATAGCAGTTTCAAGAGGGCCTTCGCACATCAGTGCTCGGGCCCTAACAAACTGTACGCTAAGTGAATGTGTGTCAGTGTTGCCAGATCCTGTGACAGAAACATCAAAACATCGCCCCAAAACATCAGGGAAGTTGGGAATTTGCAAGCGACGTTCCAAAAAAACACGAGCCCTAAATCATTTATAGTAAGCGGACCTGGCAACACTGATGTGTGTGTTTACATTGTCTTATTTTGTCTTATTATGTCTACTGTATAGCGTAAAACAAGGTTATAGATGACTATAGGGGTGTTATTTAATGTCTAAAAGGTTCAAATAATGTTAAAACCAATGTTTAGACGGTCGTAAGCTGTTGCTTGTATTAAGCAGACCTGGCAACATTGATAATAATGTAATACTAATGCATAGGTGACTATAGGGATGTTATTTCATTTCTAAAGGGTTGTTAAAAACTAGGGATGAGCCGGATACTTGTTTTGGACGAGTATCCGTTAGGGATAACGCATTTTTGCCGAGTATGATCATGAAATGAGTACAGCTCGTCATTATCCATAAACGTGATGAAGGAAAATCCTCATTGGGTAACTACTTATGTAGTCACTCTTCACACTGTGAAGCCAGTCCGAGAGAGGAGTATGCGGTGCCTTTGACAAGACAGAGTTGAAAACGGGTTGTGTCACTGCCTCCACTATGTCTTATATGTCTTATTTTCTCTCCTGATGTCTACTGTATCTACTATATTGGGTAATGTGAGTAGAAAGGTGACTATAAGGGTGTTGTTTAATGTCTAGAGGGCTCTAATAATGTTAAAACCCATATTTAGAAGGTCGTAAACAAGTTTTCTATGCTCTGACTACAAAAATATTCAATTTATTAAAAAGGAATCCTACTTTGCGGAAATTCACGTATCACGGTTGGGTCTGGAACCAATTAACCGCAATAAATGGCGGACGACTGTCACATGTGTTGGAGCGATGGACACAACAGGGAGTGCACGGCATGCAGGCACTAACCAGGAAAGGGCGCTGTTGACAATGCTCTCAACTAGTTTGCTAGCTGAAAAAGTAGAGCTGAAAGTCATGACTTATTTGTCTTATCGACTGAGATACAAATGCAGTGATCATTCTTGAATGACACTTATTTGCAAAATGTTTCAACTTTCATTAGAATGGCACGTAAATTTGTAGATTTTGTGAATAAATGTAATTTTTAATGGGGGTTGGATATTTCTGAATGCAACTGCACATACACCTTCTTAAACTGACCAATCTACACCAATGTATGCCATAGGACAGTATGGTATCTTTTATTGAAAAACGGAATTGATCAACTATCAATCCAACCCTTCATTCAGGATTGGAGCAGCAAGGAGCAGAGCTACACACTGCAATCCCTTGTTTGAAATGTGCCTTCTCGCAACCCGACAAGAAAAGAGACCAAATCCTCTTTCTCCTTTTTTGAGGAATTCACTGGCTGTTTATAGCATGTTGTTCTGCTACTGTATGATATCACAATATGGAAACAAAACCTAGTTTACAGTTCCAAACTGTAGTAAGACTAAGACGGGTTCCTTTTTCACGGTCAAAGACTAACAGATGTGTTCCCAGGTTATAAAAACTGTGTTGTTACAAGGCCATTCTCATTTGCCATGTTATAAATTGTCCCGAAAAATACTTGGCGCTTGCATTTAAGAGAAATCATAAATGATTCTGATGGTAGAAAAAGCTTCTTTTTTTTTTTTTTTTTTTTTTACAGATGAAGCACACTATGATAAGCAGCAACTGAAATAAAATGAAGATGTGTGACTGAAAAATTTCTGGAAGTAATTGACTTCCCTTTTTTAAGTGGGTACTGATAGCAGCTAAATCTAAGCCAACTGACGCACATCCAGTAAGTCTTACTGTATACAAACCAAATGGTTAAGAGCATCCAATTCAAGCTGAAGGCAAAAAGAACAAAGGCGCTGCTAAAACAAATTGGTGGGGACTCGTTGTCATGGTAACACCACTGGTGCATCTCCGTTTCCCTCTCCAGGGTGTTAGTGAGGGTGAGCAGGGGGTTTGAGGGATAGAGAAATGGACTTAAAGTTGTAATTATGGCACACTTAATAACAGCATGTGATTCTGCAAAAGACAGAGTGTGCTGCCAACCCACGCACCGCAACAGCGTTACAATTACGACGCACATGTCAGTTTAATGCAGTGGTTGGCTAGTATTTTTCTGTCATGCCTCCCTCCTAGGAGACAGAAGTAATTATTTATTTGTCTGTATAAACCGCTGTATGAGTTGTTGCCAACAGCATTCTAGTCACCTAAATAGAAATTAATAAAATTAGGTTAAATCAGTAAAACTCGTCAGATAAACAGCAACTAAAACACCGTCCGGCTTTACATTAATTGTAATTAATTGTAATATTTATTTATGTCGCTTATCCTCACTAGGGTAGCGGGGGTATGCTGGAGCCTATCCCAGCTGAATGTGGACTAGAGGCAGGGTACACCCTGGACTGGTCGGCACATAGTGACAAACAACCATTCACACTCACATTCATACCTATGGACAATTTAGAGTCACGAGTATGCATATTTTTGGAATGTGGGAGGAAACCAAAGTACCTGGAAGAAACCCACACACGGGGAGAACATGCAAACTCCACACAGAGACGCCCAACGGAGATTCGAACCCAGATCTTCCAGAGCTCCTGACAGTGTGGCCAACATTCTAACCACTCGGCCACCATGCAGCCCTTATTGTTGTTTATCACCCAGGTAGCTACTGCCAAACTTCAATGATGTTATGTTTTAACTTACTGTGGGTGTGTTGGGCTGTTTATTTTTACTACCATGAGTGAGGCTGTCGTTGTGTTTGACGACCTGGCTGAGTATACTTCATCACATGCCCTGGTCAGCCTATTGATGAATTTGAGCACTGCTGCCATCTAGCTGGAGGCATGAATAAATACATTACTACAGAAAGTCCCCCTGAAACCCAAGAACGTGTTGAATGCATGCACACAAGCATTCTAACACAGCCCGCACAGAAGAACATTAGACCTGATTGTGTTTGTAAAGATTCACACAATTTGTCTACTCAGAATAAAAAAAAAACATACCTGCAGTTATGGCGTGAGCACCCGTTAGCTCCCCATTAAAGCCATTCTCCCTAGCAGAAAAGGGGACAGAGGGTGCATGGGTTCCAGCCGTCTGGCAAGTCCTGTACGAGGAAGAGAAACCATTGGCTCCATGGGTTCCAGTCGGCTCCTGCCCCCCTGATGGGTCCCACTGGGAGGCACCGTCTTCTGGCTGCTGGTCATCTGCCATGCTGGTGTAGCTCGTGGCAGGGGAGGTGGGTGTTGAGTTGCGTTGGGTCTCTGCTTCTGTGAGGAGGGAGGAGAAGCAGGCATGGTAACAACTCAGCGTATGATTTAGTGAAAAGTTAGCAATGGCAATTTTTCACGCCCGCCTACCACCTGTGCAATGTGCCAGTCCTGCCTCTTGTTGAGCCGTAGAAAATGTTTGCCTGAAAGTATGGTATGCTTTGTAATACATCATTTGTATAATGGAATGTACATTTAAATGTCTAATTAGTTTTTTCATATTTGGAGGAGTTCGAAATCAGGATTTCCAATGTGAATTAGCATCAAGCTATTGTTATAATGCATTTTGTTGATGCTGAATGTCACAGCCATATCCCACTGTAATATATAGAGTAGGTTTGTGGCTTTTACCAAACATTTGTTACACTGTAGCTTTTCACAAAAGCAAAAAGGACATTTGGAGAAGCACAGCGTGACTGAGGCCTGCAGTCCATAGAGACTGATGAGATGTCTACCAGAGGGGGAAAAAAGTCAATAACTTCATCTTGAAGGGCGCTGCTACATTGAGCATTGGTTACAGTTCTCAAAGAGTCAGTCAGCACTAGACACATGAAGCTATGTGATGACTGGATTCTCTGTGGCACAATTGATGAGTCTTGCTCCAGCCTACCACGGCTGTACTGTAGCATCACACTGCGGTTGGTACCCCAATGAAGAGGCGCAAGTATGTGGTATGGTATGAATTTGAATCTGATTTCCACTGTACCCCCCCTTTATAAACAGACATGATAAATTGGGGTTCACACTAGCACAATCAAATTTGTGACATACTGTAACTACTGACTTGTGTGTGTGTACAGTCAAACCTCGGTTTGCAAACACCCGATTTTTGGTTTTCCACAAAACTACCACATTTGCCCTGTACTCTATGATTCCGCGAGTGGAGTGCCCAAACAAAGCACCCTATGCATTGTTGACTCACTGTCTGTGCGACTGCTAAAGAACCCACCATGATTCCTAGGGAAGCTGTGAGTGCCACCAATTTCATAGAGAAGGTGAAAAACACTATAGAATTCACGAAAGAAGTCATCGCAAAGTACAAAGGTGGCGTCTGCGTGGCCGATCTCGTCAGGATGTACGGGAAGTCTGCATCACCAATAAGTTCCATACTGTCATAGAAAGAAGAAATTCGGGATGCCCCGATCAGGGGTCTATGCTGCCGATTCCGATCATCCATGAGTGAAAACTTCCAGGTATCATGCAGCGGGGCTCCAAGTGACACAGCATGTTTGGCACGCCTGCGTAGTTTGAAGGAAAGTGAGCAGGGGACATTCGCTACAGGCTGCATGCTGCAACAGTACAAGCCAGAGGTGATCGGCTTTTATGATGAGCATATGCCGATCATGTGCTTTTTCTACAAAAATCGTCTGATATTGACTGGTGGCCAATCGATCGGAGCATCCCTAGATGAAATCAAGGACGTTAATTTTAAGAAAGGGTTAAAGGTATCAACAGACATCTCAAACGATCAAAGGTGTTGAGAAGTTATTTCATATACAGTGCATGTGCACTGTATATTATTGTTTTGCATTGTTTTCTGTATGTAAAAATATAATTAGTCTTTCTGAAATGTAATGTGGTGAATATTTATAGGGGTCTTAAACAGATGGATTTACATTATTTCTGACAAGAAAAATTGTTCAATTTTTGTTTGACCTTTTGGAATGAACTGCTAATGAATCCCACGGAAACCTGGTACAGTTTTAAAGAAAGACCCATTTAATTCCGTGTTTTGTTTATTAGCACTGTTTCACTTACTATTCCATGCAACAAACCTTCTTCCTATTGACATACTTGTACCTGAAGATATTTTTTTACCGAAACCCACAAATGACTACACACTAGAGAAAACAAACCATCTGCGCTGGCAGAATTGAGCTCTAGTGAGATACCTTGACAGCTCGTGTTTTCTTTCATACCAGGACTGTACTGTGCGAGCATTTCACTCGCATATGCGCCTAGAAATAAATTACGCGACTAGAAAAAATAAAAAGGGAGCACACGTGCAAGTACGTTTTTCAACCATTTCATTCGCATTTCGCTCCTGAAATCCACACAAAGTGAATCAAACTAGAGTAAAATTATATGCAAATCTACTTTTCTTTTTTCACATGAGCAACCTCCAAAACGCAGAACTCTAGCGTTGACGTGCGACGACATCTCTCTCATATATGCACAGAGCGCACAAGAGAAAACGACCTATACACTTCATCCTTTGCTGTTGGCTGAACGGAGCTACAGTCAGATACCTTGACGTCTCATGTTTTTACATGATTTTAAGGTACATTTTTTCACAAGGTTTTGGTCAACTTCAGAAATTCACAATGGATAATCAAATGCATGGTGCCCAGCATGCCCAACTTTGATTATAAAGGAGAACACACATCAGGCAAAAGAAGATGGAGGTGAGGAAAGCCTGAAAGTCTGAAGAAGTGAATTCCAAGTCGTCCGAGAATGAATGTGTTGAATATTTAATTAGTGTACATAAGCTCCTCTGGCCTCAATGAGAGTCAGGATTCAATGAAGCTTTGCATGAGTCAGTTCCAAATGGATATGGAAATGACAGCCCGATAGAGACTCTGCAACACTCACTGACCTTGCAGTATATTTTGTGAGATGACTTCTTCACCACCACAGCTATTCTCTCACCGACGTGACCCCGCTTGGCTCTCATTTGAACACCACTTTTATTTATTAAAAGTCGTAAACTATCAAAACAGTGCAGTCATCCTGTCTTGATCCTGCCTGTCTGGTGATGGAGGTCACTCTGAGTTCTCTGGCTGACCTCCACTTCCCACAAGATCATAATCCGTGGTGGATTGGTTGGTGAAATGGCCACCTGTTTGACCTGTGTATGTTTGATAGGGAATACATAGGCCTATAAAACTGCATCGCCAGCTGTGTTAAAGTGTCTTAAAGTGAAACATCAACATAGGTTACAAAGTACTACAAAGTACTACAATATACTCATATATTATCCCTATAAACACTTGCCGTTCTACAGTAAATCCATAAAGGTGAGAGCATCATAGTAATCTTCTCTGCTGGCCATGCTCTCCTGGTGGTATTAGTAGTAGTACTAGTAGTATTACTACACCTGTCCCTGTGCAAGACTTTGACGGTGTAAATTGCTAAATAACATACAGACCACCAGTGTGGGAGCTTTATAGAAGGTGTGTACTTCTTTTATCTACGTCCATTGAGGAGTGAGACTATATGTGTAAATAATGGCAAAAGGCCTGTGGCCACACGGATCCTCTCAAGGCTTCCTAAGAGAGGTGAATACGCTTGGGTGAGCAGTGTCAAGACAGAGTGGACTCTGCAAAACGTAAATATTTGACTCAAAAATGTTGCCTTAACAATGACACTAATGATAGCTTATGCATGACACAGTCCAAGAGGAATTAATTTAACAGTTTGTACATTATTGTCTCTTTTTTGAGCCACTTTTATGACCCACCGACATAAGAAATGATACAACCTATTGAGCAACTGTGTCAGTTCATCTCCATCCTTACGTTGTAACACACTGCTGTAGGAGGCAAGGCTTGGCACGTTTATTTATAGAGTACAATTCGTACACGTACAAAATAAAATAATGATTAAAAGTGACGATAAAATGCAGATAAAGTGCAGATGAAATACTTTCAGTTGTCATAAGCACAGTTGAATAGAACTGTTTTTGGCCTGGATTTGAGCATTGCCAAAATTGATTATTATCGCACATCTTCTGGAAGACTGTTCCAGATTTTGGCAGCATTAAAATGAAACACAGCCTCACTGTGTTTAGTCCTGAGTCTTGGTATCCGCAGGAGCTTCTCAGAGCTCCTCAGAGCCCGAGCTCCATAACAAAAAGAGCATCCCGGCAACTGTGGACCCTCTACAGATGATGCAGTCAACACTGCCGTCCACACAGCCCTTTCTCACCTACAAGGCCAGGACACATATGTCAGAATGCTATTTATACTTTTTTAGACTATAGCTTTGCTTTTAATACAGTCAGCCCCCACAAACTCACAAGTAAGCTCCTCACACTTGGCCTGTCTCCCTCCCTCTGTAACTGGGTGTTTAACTTTCTAACAGGCAGGCCCCAGTCAGTCAGAGTCCACAATCGCACATCCAGCTCAAGAATTGTGAGCACTGGGACCCCACAGGGGTGTGTGCTGAGTCCGCTCCTCTACACGCTCTTCACCTACGATTGCGTGGCCTCCCAGAACAACACCAGCATCATTAAATTTGCGGATGACACTACAGTCATCGGCCTGATCACTGGTGGTGTTGAAACATCATACAGAAGCTTGGTGTTGTGATAACAATCTCCTTCTCAATACAGATAAGACTAAAGAGATGATCATCGACCCAAGAACAAGGGAAAAGGAGCCGCATAGACCCCTGTTTATTGATGAGACTGAGGTGGAGAGGGTGAAAACCTTCACATTCCTTGGCACACACATCAGCGAGGACCTCACCTGGTCTCACAACACCCAACAAATTATCAAGTCAGTCCCAAAGGAGACTGTACTTCCTGAGAAGACTGAGGAAATTTGGCATGTCTACCAAAATGCTTAGTTGCTTCTACAGATGCACTATCAAAAGTGTCCTTACCGCCTCCATCACTGTTTGGTACGGTAACTGTACAACACGTGATAGGAAGGCACTCCAGCGGGTGATCACAGCACATTGTTGGGGCAGCCCTCCCCTCACTGCAAGACATTTATAAAACCAGAGTCCTACGAAGAACACACAACCTCATCAAGGACAGCACACTTCCACAACACTCATTATTCACACTCCTACTGTCAGGCAGACGCTACAGGAGTTTGAAGTCCAGGACCACAAGGCTGGCAAACAGCTTTTACCCACAGGCCATCAGGCTTCTCAACGAAGCACTCACACACGCTGCACGCAACACACGCACACACTCAAAACACTTTATTTATTTATTTATTTATTTATTTATTTATTTATTTATTTGTTTGTTTGTATTATTTATCTGTATTAATGTCTCTTCTGTTGTTGTTGCTTAATTTATTGGTACATATGTTTCTTGTGCTCTATTATTTTTCTTGTGTTTTCTTTCTTTTCTTGGGAGAATAACCAGAATGAATGAATTTCATTGCATAGTATAACTGCTGTTTTACCATGCACATGACAATAAAACTCTTGAATCTTGGTCTACAGGTCTAAACTGAACCCCTACATTTCTAACCTGATGATTAGGTTTTAGAGTTTCAAGGTGACTAATAACACTTTCTCTTTGTTTCTCTGGGCCACACACAATGATTTCAGTTTTGTCTGAGTTTGTCTGAGCTGGAGAAAATTGCTTTGCATCCACACACTGATCTGTTTGATGTAAATCTGCAGGACCATGTTCACCTGCCGTCAGTGACATGTAGACCCAAGTGTCATCTGCATAGTTGTGGTAGGATCATTGCAGCTGTATATTAGCTGGCCTAAAGGAAGCATGCACAGATTGAACAATAGGGGTCCCACAACTGTGCCCTGAGAAAACGCACAGGTCACACCCATTTGGTCTGAGACACTGTGACCAATTCCACCAAAGTACTTCCTGTCCTCCAGATAGGACTTCAACCAGTTTACAGCAGTACCATAGATTCCCACCCAGTTGTGTAGCCTCTGTAATAAGATCACATGTGTCAAAGGCAGCGCTCAGGTCGAGCTGAACAAAAACTAAGACCTGCATCTGTGTTCAGACAGATATCATTTGTCACCTTGATCGGAGCAGTCTCAGTGCTGTGGTGGGGCCTAAAGTCTGTTTGGAAAGTATCAAACACATTGTTAAAGAGGAGAAAGTCAGTAAGCTGTTGGTATACAAACTTTTCCCAAGAATGGCAGATTTAAGATGGGCTGATAGTTGTTCAGTACTGTGGCAGTTTTTAGGGCCTTTGGAAATGTTCCAGTCTGATGTGAGATGTTAACTAGATGAGTGAGTTGTGGTAGCAAACTGCTCAGCACAGACTTTAGAAATCTAGAAAGAAATCAAGGCAGCACGTTGTGTATGTACTGTGCATTGATTACCTATCAAGAATTATCTTTTATGCAGAATCACTTCTTTTTTCTTTCAAAGTATAGTACAGTATTTTTCAGCTTGCTCATGTCCCAGCACAATGTACAAGTATATTTCCTTGACCTTTCAATGTATGAGTGATGTAGACATGAACAATTATTGCAGCGTCTCTCGCCATGTTGCAGCATGAACCACATCAGAGGTGTTACACATGCACGGGAAGAAGGCTGACTGGTCTCTTTTCACCTGCTGGATGAAAGGCGCACTGACAATGTTTCTTCCATGACTGACTCAGCAGTCGGGTAGTGCCTTTGACAGCATTTTCAGACTAAGCTCTAAAACAGAATAGAGTATATCTTATGTCTTTAATACAAAATTCATTCAATTACATTGAAACTTTCAATAATGGAAGATATTTTCTTTGCTCTGGCCCCCAAAACGATGCTACAGCAAGCTTGTTTTCCACAGATTAACGCAAATTAGTTTTTTCTCTGAAAATAGGCCCATTTTCCCACAGAAAAAAAGCATCTCATTCAACTTAAGTCGGTAACACAGTCGCCCCTTGCCACTGCGCGGGTCAAATTTCACAGATTCACTCTACCTTGTTTTTTTTCAAAAATATATTGCTTAATAAATCATGCTTTTTCGGACTAAAATAGAAATATAAGGCATTCACAAGATGCCTTCAAACACGTTGGCGTAGTCTTCTACACTAGTCACTAGGTGTCAGTGATGTTACTGTAATGTTGAGTGAGACACACAAGCACCAGACTTGATCGTAGAACAACTGGCTTTTATTGCAGATTTGAATGAACCCAATTGGCACATTTATCCCGAATAAAAACCCTAATTGGACAATTTGGATCGGATCCCTAAATGGGCTACTGCTGCGGCCATAACCCATGCCAAGTCAAAACTCAACTCTGAACCCCTACTTCATGTCCGGCACTCACTCTGATCGCCTAGGGATCACATTTAGCAACACGCACGAGGATGAGTCTAATTTATGCCTTAAATGCCTAATTTTGTCTTATTATGTCTACTGTATTGGGCAATACTGTATTATTTATTTGTATTAATGTCTCTTCTGTTTTTGTTGCTTAATTTATTGGTATATATGTTTATGTGTTTATGTTTCTTATGTTCTTATTCTTTCTTGTGTTTTCTTTCTTTTCGTGGGAGAATGAACAGAATAAGATTTTCATTGCATGGTATAACTGCTGTTTTACCATGCACATGACAATAAAACTCTCTTGAATCTTGAATCTTGAATCTTGAATAGGAGTGTAAAGGTGAATATAGGGGTGTTAGTTCATGTCTAGAGGGCTCTAATAATGTAAAAAAAAAACGTATTTAGAAGGTAATAAACAAGTTTTCAATGCTCTTACTATGAAAATACTGCATTTCTCAACAAGAAATCCTACTCCACGGAATTTTTCATTTCTCACGATCTGGAAGCAATTAACCTCCACAAACAAGGGAATTACTGTACAATGAAGCCTGCTGAGTTTTATTATTTTTTTTTTTTACTTTGGCCCCCAAAAATATGCTATTCCAAACTTGTTGTCCGCAAATTAACGTATTTTTGGTCTTTTTTGTTTCTCGAAAAGAGGCATTTTTTTCTGAACATCTCATTTACTTCATAATTCACTTTATTATACAGGTACAATTTACAGCATACATGCACCACTTCCCACAATTTGTACATCACTGATCATGTTTTTTTTGTCATGCAGGTCCTTGAACGCACCATAGACTGCCCCAGATTCATGTTGTTTATTGAGCATCATCATCATTCATTAGCGGTGAGTACCAATAACTTTTTAAAATTTAAAATGCATTTAATAAGTGTGTGAGGCATATTTTGAATTTAGCGTTTAGCTTGATAACTTCTGGTACTAGTGAACAATGGCAATTTTATTGGAAATAAATCAAAGGAGAATGTCAATATCAAGCTAGGAGGGTATAAAGGGGGGAGGAGTGAGCCGTGAGGGAACATTTTAATGGTTGTATCAATCACTCGCAGATTTTTGCCATTCGTTGTTAGCCTCAGAACAGAACCCCAGCAAAACTGTACTGTATATAAAACAAAGAGGTATGCAATAATAGAAAAGGTAAATAGTAAAAGTAAACTATAGCTGTCAAATCAAATCCAATCTAAACATATTTGCTATGCGTATGCAAGGCCAGAAGCTGTCATGTCAAAAAAAGGTTCCATCTGCATGCGCATTTTGCAGCACCTTACATTAGCATCCAAGGTGGATTTAGCATGGAGGAGAGCAGCTAGCTGGGTTTACGGTGCACTGGCTTTGTAAGGAGGATTAAAGACGAACACACTTTTTTCTCATTATGCCTTAAGTGGAGTACTCTGCTGATGTTGACCGAGGTCCGAGCCGTTAAGTTACACATTTAACTGGTAACTAGCCTTGGGGGAGGTCCCTTGTTTCTTGGTGGAGCAGCAGCATCAGAGGCTTTCACATACTGCAACTTGCTGCTGGACATAACAGATGCTATTGATGTTGAAGCTCCTGCAGAAGGAGGTTCATCACCTTGTTGAAAGGCACCTTAAGAATCATTGACAAGGGATGGAAGGGAGTCGTTCTATCGCATTCCCTGGGAAGACACGATCCATATGGAATGACGGATCTAGTCGATAGAGTGAACACAGTGCAGGCAGTACTGGACCGCATCTCGACCAATGCATGCATACTCACACACAGTCAGATTTAAAGAAAACACATCTAAAATAAGAAGTAAAAGTGACAATAACATTGAAGCACTGTTTGACACACTTAGACTGTGATGTAGGTCAAGTTTTCATGTAAGTCGGATCTTATACCTAAATTCTACCTAAATTAAGTCAAGACCACGACACTGCTTTGTTATTACTGTCGCTTTCATAGGAGTTGATCCTTTAACATGCTCAAGGATAGTAGCAACCTGGCAGTTATGGGAAGTGTTGAAGCGTGAACCCGACATGAGTCCTGACTGTGTGGGTATGCGGGTGCGGGAGTAGGACGGCTCCGTGCAGAGAGGACTGTTGTGTTTGCTGATGTTGTTTTGGCGTGGGTGCGGCCGACAGTAGCCTGTTTTGTTTTTGCAATAAAGAGATTGGTGGTCAACCACCTCCTCGTCGGCCTGAAACGTCCGGGTAGACATTGCAATACAAGTTTGTCGTAATACAAGATGGTAGTGAGAGTCCGGGGTTGAGAGTACTGAGGCCGCGCTTTTCTACCTCCTAGGTACTAAGTGTACTAAGCGCTTGGACACGGTTACCACATTTACCTACTGATGACACAGCACCAGGAGCAACTGGGGTTTCAGCATCTTGCCAAAGGATACTTCGATACTTTCACACCTGAGCCCTGCCACCCCATGTAACCACAAAAAGCCGAAACTCGAAACGCCGTAAACCGAACACCACCCGTACGCACATGTGTTAATCCACAGTAAAGACTCAAAACTTTTTAGACAGGACGGATTATTTTATTGTAACAGCTATGAAATGAGTCTAGGAGTCTCGAGGACAGTTTACAATTGAATTAAAACATGAGTAGATACAAGCAATTGAAATGCCAGCGCTGGAGAGAGTGATTAGCTGCCAACAGAGGTTTAGCGGATTCCAAAATATCTCCCAAGCGGAACCTTGTTCCCACTTTCCTTTATGACTCGACAATGGGTGTATACTTCCCTTCTTTCATTGGTAGGATGTTAGGCACCAGCCGGTCTAAGCTGGATAGCTATGAAAGGTCTTCTGAATGTGTTATGTCTCATTCTCCAACAGACTCCTCCAGTTCCATTCCCACAGTGAACGCTACAGGACTACAGGACTTCACTCATTCCACACGCCAATCAGCTCTACAATACCTCACCTGTCTGTAAAAGATCATTCATAACATTTTTACGCTGTACTGTCTTCCGTCCCTTGTATAAAGTGTAAATTTACTTGTGTTTACCATTTCCCGTCATTGATTGAAATTCAAGTCGTTGAAGTCCTGCAATTAGCTGGCAACCAGTCCAGGGTGTACCCTGCCCAAAGTCAGCTGGGATACGCTCCAGCGTACCCGCGAAAGGCATAGAAAATGGATGGATGGATGGAAGAAGTTCAAGTCCAATGAATAGCTTGAATTGTTACAAATGTAAGGTTACCCAAAAATACTGAAAAAGAATGTGTATTTCAGAATTATACAAAAAAGGCCTGTTTCAGGGACCACAAAATGGGTCAACAATTTAAAGCTGTTCTGCAGACATGGAGGTTGATCAAGCCTTGGCAGTCGGTGCAACTAATTGGCTGTGTGTTCCAAGTTCTGGAGTACTTACAACCTCCTCTGTCTGCATAAAAAAAGTGTTCGGAAGACACTGTGGTACTATACGCTCGTGAACATCAGTTGAACAGCATTGTACTGGAGAAAGTAATCTGTTGTTACAAAAATGGCAAGGAAAAAAGGGAATGAGCAATGGAAGAGAGACTTAGCACTTAAAAATGTAGTTTTTTCCTCCAGAGAAAAATTTTGACCGCTAGTGTATCTTATATTCTGTTTATTTTATTTTGTTCATATTGCATTGGATTTTATTTAAGAGTGTTTGTCTTTTTCATCCGCAATTGAGCTACTGTAACCAAGCAATTTCCCTTGTGGATCAATAAAGTCTGTCTAAGTCTAAGAAGTCTAAGTCTAAGCTTATGTCCCACATAAGCACGTTGCCGTACTTTGTGGAAAAACCAGAGTGGAAAAAATGTCATTCTGAATAAACCAGCTCTGATATCTGACTGTTTAGTGGCCATGAACAAAATAATTGAAAAAAAGGCCGCTAGGCTAATTATGCTAAGTTTTTCCTTGCCGCTCTGATATGCGTCATTAGTCTGATTTCTTTGCTTCTTTTCACCTACGAGTCTTCCTCCCACCTGTTATTTCTTCCTACCTCTTTACCTTCCTCCCAACAATGTCCTTCCACCCACACACACCCCCCCAGCTTCCATCAGCATTCATCTTTCCCTCCTCTTCTCTTTCTCTGCCTTTTTTTTTTCATCTCCCTCCTACGTCCTGAACCGTTCACATGCCAACATCTCACTTTGTGTGTGTATGTATGTGTGCGTGCGTGTGTGTATGTGTGTGCGTCACACAGATGCTGCATTGCAGGGCTCTACTCTCAGGGCCGTCTCACTGCAGGAGCCAGAGAGCAGCAAAAGAGCCTTTAGAGGCACAAGAAAGTCATTCTCCTTTATATTAATATTATTACATTGCAAAACCTGTGCAAATATACTGACCAAAATAGCAACCCTAAATTTTAACTACAAATACAGGCATCAATGCCAAGGTAGCTTCAAGATTCCATGTGTAAATTAGTGCGCTTAAGAGGCCTGGTAGGTGTCCTTAACTTGGGGTGCTAAGCTAAAAAGCTGCGGTCTCCAGCATTACAGTACATTCACAGTGTAAACATGAGACTGGTGTCATTGTTATCGAGGCATCACAGCGTCACGCTCCGCATGACAGGCCGGGCTCTGGGTTTGGTTTTTCTGTTCTGTCGTTATTTCTTCTTCAATGCATTTATTTGTTATTTCTGTTTGGCACCGTATGCTTTTTGGCCGCGTTCCTGTTTCCACCTCCCACGGTGAGTTTTGTTTTGCGTTACACCCAGCTGTGCCTAGCTTTTCTTTGTTATTTTGTCACTATAACTTTTGGTGTGCTCTGCCGCTCCATGTGAGCTTATCTTTTATTTAATGAATGAATTTATTGATGGCACCAGCCTCCATGTTCCCGCATCCCAGCGCAACACAACACGACATCATAGCGGTTATGTGGTTAATATGTCTAGGGCTGCAACTAACAATTATTTTCTTAGTTGATTAATCTGAAGTTTGTTGTTTTGATTAATCAATTAATCATTTTTGCTGTTTTTCTTGTAATTTTGCCAATACTTCAACATTCTTCTTAAATAATCTTTGTAAATGTATTTTCTAAATTCCTTATGTTCCTATAATATGTTTACTTTATTCCCATATTATAACTCTTTCCCTAACCTAATTAAAATTTACTTTATTTTGTGTTTCTTTGGAATGATATTACGACTTTTAAACGAAATAGTGTTTTAGTCATGTTTTTTTTATATATATATTTCAACTGTACGCTATTAAAATGACATCATTTTTTCTAATAACATTATGAGTTTACTGTAAAATTGTGACTGTTTTTTCATGAGAATACAACTTTTCTCAGAATATTTTGACTTTATTCTCGTAAAAATTACAGCTGTTTTTTTTTTCCATTTCTGCTGCTGTAATTTTACAACTATTTCAACTTTCTTCTTGTAAATGTTCTTCTTGTTATTATGACTTTATTCCCACATTTTGGGATGTTTCCGTTATTATGACTTTTAAAAGGTTATCATATTTTGTTTTGCCATATATTTCCTGATTGCATTATTCTTGTAAAAATACAACTTTTTCTCTTTAGATTACAACAATTTTCTTGTAATATTTTGACTTATTCTTGTAAAATTCCTGCTGGTGTTTCATTTTTGCTGTTGTTTTGTTTTGTTTGTTTGTTTTCTTGTTAAATTATATTTTTAGAATGCGCCGCAGGCCAGTAGCAAAAACAGTCGCAGGCCGCAAATGGCGCCCGGGCAGCACCTTGGACACCTCCGTCCTAGATGGACCAAATGAATATGAGCCAAAAACAAAAGATGATTCCACGGATGAGTTTGGAAATGAAAAAGTAGTCAAATTTGAGAGACCCGGGGTTTGAATCTCGGTTTGCACCCTTTTGTGTTTAGTTTGCATTGTCTCACTCTCACACTCTTCCCATAACTGATAAACAGGTTAGATGAACACTAGATATCCCCGCCAGTGACTGCATTATGCCAAAGCATGGAAAGGTACACAACTGATGTAGCAGGACTCAAGCATGAGCCCCAAGTACACAGTCTTACCAGCCACCGCAGTGTTGGCATTGATCTTTTTTCACATAACCCCTTTAAGCAGCCACCCTGGACCCTGAACTTAACTGCAGGTGATGTGTTGACCTGCACAAACACAGAAGAACCATTAAGTGATCCCAAGGAGAATAACAGTCTATTTATAAGCTCTGCTGAGTGTTAGGAACATGAACTTTTACTCTTATTCTCAAAATCTGGATGTTCTTTTGTGTCGCTACAGTGGAAACCTATGGCTCGGGATCAGGTGTGGCTCTTTTGATGACTGCATCTGACTCTCAGACATTTTTTACACAATAGAATGTTGTTTGGGTTTTTTCCGCTGACATTGTAAAGTGAAACATGACATAAATCACATCACAATCATCAAAATATCAAACTTTCTCATGCATTTTAATCCATCCATCCAGGGTCAGACACCAAAACATGATTATTACTGGACAATGCGGTCGCCTAGCCGGGTCATTGAGAGGTCAGGAAGTGAACTTCCCTCCTTTAATGAAATAGTCGCTAGCTACTTTTACATAGCAAACCATTTTGATGAGGAAGATGACAAAAAGAAAGAAAGTTACGGAGCACGAGGTATTGTATTCAATGTTAAAAAATATTATGTGGCTCTCACGGAAATACATTTTAAAATACCGTATGTGGCTTTCACGGCTCTTAGCCAAAAAGGTTCCCGACCCCTGCTCTAAAGTCAAACAACATTCGTTTCGTACAGTTCGGAATTTGAATAAACATATGGCACAAGGCACCGGCATATGAGCGTGAGAGCAGTTCAGCATGGAGTTTTTTGTTTTTCTGGCTTTTTTGGAACATTTTATGACAATGTTGACTGCTGTCATAGATGATATCAGACAAGATATCAGAATATTGTGTAAAACCTCAGCTTCAAAATCTATGCGGGTGTTTTTCTTTGTCTTTAGAAGAAGCCAGTGGTCACTTGTTTTGAACGTTACGGCAGAAGGTCATATATGGAGTTTACTCGAGAGGCTTTCTTTCCGATATCCGACACAGCAATTCCTCGTTATCGCAGTTAACTGATTCCAGACCTGACCGTGATACGTGAATTTCCACGAAAAACGGTTCCTTATTTATAAATTGAAAATGTTCATAGGTAAGAGCATAGAAATTTGACCTTCTAAATGTGTTTTTACCCTTGTAAGAGCCCTCTTGACATGAAATAACACACTACACTCGTATTACCCAATATAGTAAACATAATAACAGCAAATTAGCCATTCAAGACATAAACAAGACTCATACTTGTGTGTGTTGCTGCAAATGTGTTCCGGTGGCGCAGACAGGAAGTGGTAATGGAGTTTCAGAGTTGAGTTTTAGTTTGACGTGGGTTACAGCCAAAACAGTAGCCCGCCTTTGCGCGAAATGGCGAGGGGCAACTGACAATATCGTCCAGCACTTTATTCACCACACTGATATCAACCTAACCCGATATTACCAGCAGCTCTTCCCTCAAACTAATGTCATCTCGTGTAATGAATGAACACATCATGCTTTGAAAACCAATCCCGATATGAATCTGTATCTCATTTTTATGTCAATATTGCACAGTAATATTGGTTGGATGATAGTATCATGACATCCCTAATGTTTACAAGTTACTAATAATAGTGTTGCGTGGGGCACACACTGTATGCAACTGTCATCACAGTATGTCTTTGTCATCAAAGGCAGCGTGACAGTTAATTATGCAAACATTTTTCTTTAAAAATGACCTGTACAGTTAATGAAGGCCTATTATTCATTATTCATTATTCATTATTCGACTATTGAACTGATTATTTCTACTGCCATTACTTTCTTTTTTGAAATGTAAACAAATCATGCTCCCAAAACAGTCACACAGGTTCCACTGGACTCTCATTCTCGCCGTCCTTGACGCTGGATTCATTATGGTTTTAAAAAGCAAACAAACTATAAACCGCACCGCTGACTGTGCCAAACACATTACACAAAATAAAACTCATTAAAAAATGATCCAACTCGCCATCGCCGAGCTCACTACCTGGAAACGTGTCTTTTTTTTATCAGTGCAGGAAACAATGAGAGCCCGTAAAAGCACGACTGCCTTTCAGCGGACCTTGCTGTTGATCGTCTCACTAAAGCAGCTCTTCTCTTCCCACTCGATACCCACTTCCCACTCAGCTCCTAGCAGCCTGCACTCACATGTACAGCCACCCACACAGCCACCACTCTGTGGAGGTAACAGACATCCGCTATCACCCTATTCTATTGCAAGTGTTTCTTTGTACAGTAAACATGTGACAGGTACACTGTACATCTGTTAGGTGGTGGGACACACAGCCGTCTTCAAAGCCTTTTCAATATTATACTTTTATCATCACCTTCATAATAACAACTAAATCATATAAAATAATAATAATAACAATACTAATAATAAATAAAAGTAATAAAACCACAGTACTTCTACTACTGCTGCTACTACTACTACTAATAATAATAACAATAATAATAGTTAAAAATGACAGATATTATTATTATTATTATATGGTTGGATTATAGTTACAGTATAGTTAAAATGTATTATTATTAATACTACCATAATAATAATAAAGAATAAAAAATAAACAAGAAGAGATATGTGTAATAATAAGTATTATTATATAGCTTCTAGATAATTTATAAATATAATAATAATATTACTACCATAATAATAATGATTTAATCCAAATGAAAATTATATTATGTAATCAAATATTAATATGTTGTTTTTTTGGTTTCCTCCCTTGATGCTAGTAGCATTTATTTCAAAGAAATAAAAATGGACCCTAACCGCTTAGAATTACAATAAATAACAAAAGAACATTGCAAATGACTTTACCTTGTTACGTCGCGTGGGACCTTTTTGATTCACAGCCAGGTGTAAAAAAAAAAAAAAGGAGCTCCTCTCTCTTAACCTCACAGGAGACTGTCACGCGGGTAGTCAAAACCAAACGTGTGACTTCCAGGCTCGATCTGGAGATAGGGAGAAAAAGATAAAAGAAGATAAACACAATCAATTCTTGCATTCACCTAAGGACTGCAAGTATACATTATACAAAAGATAACAGCATAACAGCATTAACAGCATATAACAGCATTCGTAACAGCTGAAAACAACTCAACACATATATACTGAAGCACAGCACATCACATCTTTGTTGTCTTATCGGCAAAAAGAACGTTAATAGAGTTCTTCGCTAACTTAAAGTAACATCTTGTTTGATATTTTAGATCAATAGCTACTGTCCCATCAGCAATTGCTGCTGGATTTAGAACATATCATTTATCCTAATGAATAAATCTGAAATATGGGACTCATGGAAAGGCCTATAAATAATGTCGTAACACTGTGGGTATGATTAGGATGGTGGATGGTGATGTTGAATGACGGAAAGCTGAAGACAACCTCGCTGCAAGCGTTACTTTCTAGTTTTACCTATCCTGCGTCAACGTTAATGAGAGGACTGATACCACTGTCATGCCTGCACCAGAAATACACACTTGAAGCCAGTAAAGGGCTAGCTTAATTCAGCATTAAGACTTTGACGGCTTGAAACACACTCTCTGACGGGAACAGCAAATCCACTTCACAGCACCTCTACAGCTCGCTGTGGAGGTGTGAAGTGCCTGAGGCTGCTCTTCTGTCAATCAGTCTGGATTTCATTTTTTGCAACGAGTTTTTGTTTATTTATTTTTTTTTTGGACGCATCAACATTTACTAGGGATGCTTTCGTTCTGATATGTTGGAATCCGAACTCTCCAAGCAAATTTTAAATGCATGCAGTACAAGAAACAGGATTTTAGGCTCAGCACCTTCTTCTGAAGAAGAAAGAAACAAGAGGGTGATCCTGGAAGGCCCAGAATCCCCCTTCATGTTCGTTTATGTCTGTCAATTTCAGATTCACAGACTTATTAGAAAAAATGTACAATCTTGAGGAGGGAGACAAACTGGGCATATTATGTTTTTTTTTTTGTCTGTCCTCTTGCTTCCCGCTGACAGATATACTCAGTTTAGATCAAGAAGGGGGGGTCTCCTTTGACGTCCACTTTTGGCTTGTGGTCCCAAGGCCATACGTCTTGTCCTGGTTCTGGACCTGGACCTCGTCCTTGGGATCTGGCATTTTATCGTTACATTACTTCCTGCACTAACCTGACTGCCCCGACTTTTATCTTAGGATGAATAAACAAACTTCCTGGACCCTCACTTACAGGACCTATGGGTTAACCTAGGGGTTAACTATTTTTCAAGCAAGCAAACAGGCACCCTAATTTACGACTACAGTGGACCCCCGCATATTCGCGATTCAGCATTCATGACCTGGCAAACTTGTGGATTTGTGGCTCCCCAAAAAAATGTCCTCCTCCAAGAATAGGCCATTTTTTTCACAGAAAACACATCTCACTCCCCCTATGTCGGTAACAATTTATAAATACATATGGTAATAATAAAGGTACCTATACCCTGAATTTTTACATTTTTTTTACAGTTACTACGCCGTAACTGTGTGCTGCAGAGCAAAAACTAAACATATATAACTTACTTTGATGTTGCATGTTATGCTTTACAATGCATTTATGGCTTAAACCTGGACTGTGTTGCAAGTGAAGAATGACAGGCGGGTTTGGAGGTGAGGGTGGTGGGTGGGGCAAGCAAGCCGTGTGTCAAAAATAGACATTTTTATGAGCGGGTTGTCAGTGGTGGGTCCGGAATGGAACTCCCAAAAAAGCAACAATCTGCTGTATACTACTGTACCCTACAAGAGTACTATGTAATAATTACACAGCAGAAACATGGGGAAACAATCAATACTGTAATGCCACCTTTATCGTAGTTAATTGGTTCCAGACCCGACCGTGATAAGTGAATTTAGAATTTCTTATTTATAAGTCAAATATTTTCCTAGTTAGAGCACAGGAAGCCTGTTTACGGCCGTCTAAGTACGGTTTTCAACATGATTAGAGCCTTCTAGACATTAAATAACACCCCATCGTCACCTTTACGCTCCTATTACCCAACATACTGTAGTAGACATAATAAAAACAATATAATATAAGGCATTTAAGACATAAATAAGACTTAATAGTACATAACATCTTTGAATGCGTCTTCTGAATGCCTTACAGTTGTATTTTACTTCATTTAACCATTTTTAGGTTTGAAAGTGCTTAATTTAGGCAAAAAATACATAGAATTTACTTAAATATGCATATTTTTGACAAATGACAGGCCGTATTCAGCTACAAAACAGCATGATTTATTAATGAATATATTTTTGAAAAAAATGCACATAAGGTGAAGTTGTAAAATTTGAAGCGCAAAGTGGGGAGGGATTACTGTATATTTAGATTATCATGTGTTAATATATTAGTATACAAATACTGTATATAGCTAATATACTCCTTCACTTCCAAATGGAAATTCTACAACTTTCCATTCTAAAACTTAACAACTGCTTTTAAACATAGCAATGAACGGAATCGGTTGCATTATTTTTCCTGGTTACTCTAAGTTACATCCAAGTTTCATTTTCGGGAAAATATTGTCCCTCGAGAAAATACAATAAACGGGTTGCTGAAATTTTAAGGGTTTATTCACTTTTGTGAGATACTCTATAAAGGCTCAAAGCTGAGTGAGTCAACAGCACCGCAACCCTTTCTGATTATTGAATAACAAATATGTCCTTTTAAGCACTCGACAAAAGAGGACGTAGGGCTTCTGCAGGATGGCGGCAAGAAAAAGCCGCGCGCACGTCTGCGCCCTTGCAGCAGAACAAAAAGAAGCAGTAATCTCGCAGTAACAATGCCAAGTCATTTCGCTTTATTCATCACAAAATCAATTTGAAGTCCTTAAAGCATAATTAATTTCAACCGAGGTGTCCTTAAAGGCACTGTAGGATAGATCAGCCTTTTGAATGTAAAAACATAACACAGTACACGTTTCTCTTGTCCTTCATCTAAAACTTTGTTCATTTATCTGCATAACTTCCTGAAGGAAATGCTTCAATGTTTAAATATAATGGAAACAATGAAACAATGTGCAAATGGATAAATACTTAAAACATAGCATTCTTGAACAATGCATAATAAGTACTGCCACTGAATCACACGGAGGCAGCAGTCACAGTAGGGAAATCCAGACTTCCCGGTCTCCGGCCACCTCCTCCAGTTCCACCGGGAGGGCACAAAGACGTTCCCAGGCCAGTTGTGAGACATAATCCCTCCAGCGTGTCCTAGGTTTGCCCTCTCCGGGCTGGGCATGCCCGGAACACCTCACCAGGGAGGCGTCCGTGTGGCATCCGGACTAGATGCCCGAGCCATCTCAACTGGCTCCTCTCGATGTGAAGGAGAAGCGGCTCTATTCTGAGCTCCTCCCGGATGACCGAGCTCCTCACCCTATCTCGTAGGGTCAGTAAGGAAGGAATGTTTCCTTGCCACATATATAAGCTGTCCACATATATTCCACTTCATGTATGTTAATACTGATTCCTTTTGCATCAAATTACCAGTGTGTAAGACGCATCCATGTTTAAACCGCACCCGCTAAATTTAGAGACAAAAACAGATTTGTACATATATAAGCCGCACCTGTCCGCATGATAAAATGACATATAGCAGTGCGCACAAGTCCGTGAGGACCAGGCAGCTCTTTTTTTGACAGGAGCTAATTATCAGTAGAGCTGCAACAGTTAATCAATTAATCAATGGTTAATCGATTACCCAATTAATCAACAACATTTTGGAAATCGATTAATTCTTTTTCGATTTAAATACGTAAATATCCTCTGATTTCAGCCTCTCAAGTGTGAATATTTTTAAATTTCCTTAATCATCAATGAAAGCAGATCTGTGTACCTTTATGTTTTAGCCAAAACAAGATATTCACACAGCTTTGACACTGAAAAACAGTGACGGACATTTTTGCCTCTTTTCTAATATGTTGCGGACACAACCACTAACTGTAGCTGTTTGCTAAATATTAATTTGGCCCATCAATGGCCTAACCGATTACTCCATTAATTGAAAAAAGCTTCAGATTAATCGACTAAGAAAATGAGCATGATTGTATTTTTGTGTACATTTATTGTTTTACTGAAGCTATTTGACAAACTTCCAGATGCTTTATTATTTCAACATTATTTTAAGAGAATATTCAAGCGGCAACCTGGTGTTTGTGCACTTCTTTGTTCTGTCAGTTCAAATCTTCTATTTCTGAATAAAGAGGTGATCATTAAAAATGTGTTTTTTTTTCTCCGATTCATCAATAAATCCAAAAATAATCGACCAATTAATCGGTTACTAAATTCGTTGTTAGTTGCAGCCCTCATCATGAGCTATGAGAAAACTCACGACGAGTTTGTCAACCCATTGGAAATCGCAGGAGGTCATTACTCAATGTAACAGTCTGACTCATTGTGTCATCTTACAATCAACGCTAAACTCATCACACGTCAACTGAACACTCAAAAGGTAACTAAGAAATATACAATACAAGTACCAATACAAGTTGAAAATAAAAAACAACAGATATTTTAATGCATTTTGTCCCAGCAAAGCATTTCATTGGCCATTACTGCCTGGGCGCTGCAATGATTCATTCAGCTGCCTCTGTGCACCAGAGGGAGCCAGAGGACCCCAGAGCCCAGAGGGAGGCTCTCCTGTTGAGTGTTAAGTTGCTGTGTGATGAGTTTTACGTTCTTTCTAAGATGACACTGTATGTCACACTGTTATATTGAGTAATGACCTCCTACGATTTCCAATAGGTTGATGAGCTCATCATGAGTTCACTTATAGCTCGTGATTGGCTCCAGCCCAAGAAAGAGGTACTGTTTCCTCACTGACTCACGAGCGGCACAGTATTCAAACAATTAACAGTTGTTCTGAAGTAATGGAGATGACAAGAGATTAGAACATGCCCATGAATAAGCCGCAGGGTTCAAAGTTTAAGAAAAAAAGTAACATTTTTTGTCAGTGTTTATAGGAGCATCCTAATAAATGCTACAAAAGACATGTATACAGCCATGCTCGTCTGTTCTTTCTTTTTGCTTCATAACATACAGTACATATATTATACAAGCCTATGCCGATGCTTAATATACTGTATGCAAGCTTGAGAAAACATCAAAATACTCCCGGATTTGAAACACTACTGAGAGCTTGTAATATGTATTTATTTATCTGTACAAACCAACGTATGGGTTGCTGGCACCATCATTAAGCCAATAACAGACATTAACAGACCTCCCGACCTTGAAAAGATGTTATGAATACGGTCCCCACTGCCCCTCCTTTTAGTAGCATAAAGTTGAAATATTAAAGAAAAAGACTTAAAGTCATATTATTGTGAGAAACAAAACAACAAATAAAATTTTAATTTTTGGAAAATTAGGTTGCGGAAAAAGTTATAATGTTATGACAATAACGTCAAAATATTACGGGAATACATTTTTATTTATAATATAATATTAATATATAATCTAAACTAAAATAAAGACAGCAAAATTGAAAAATCTGCAGTAATTTTACAAGAATATACTGAAAATATTAAGAGAATAAAGTTGGAATCCAACAAGAAAAAGTCATAATTTTAATCAGTTTTAATCAATATAGTGTCTGAATAAAGCAATAATTACAAGAAGAAAATTTCCAATATGAAAGTTTACATAGTTGGAAAGTAAAAAAAAAAAAAAAGACAAATGGAAAAAACAATAAATTTTACAAGAATAAAGTAAAAATATTCAAAGAAAACAGTTGTATTTTAACGGGAAAAAGGTGCAATTTTAAAATAATAAACTCAATATAACATGAGGAAAAATAGTGTCATTTTAATTCCATATAGCTGAATTTTTTAAGTTTTTTTTTTTTTATCTAATATGAGAAACAAACAAAATAATAAAAACAAACAAAAGAATTTGGTTGGAGGAAAAGTTATAAAATTATGTAAATAAAGTCAGAATATTAAGAAAAGAAAATTTACGAAGATTAATAAGAAGAAAGTTGAAATAGTTGGAAAATTTAAATAAAAAACTACAGCAAAAATGAGCAAAGACTCAAGTTCATACCAATAAAAGGCTTTTCCACCTACTGTATATCAAGCTGAGATACAGTTTAAAAAAAAAACGATACTGTACTGTATGTATAACTTTGTAGCATATTACAAAATGTCAAAGTGCCCCTTGCATCCTTTCATTTTTCCAGTATGTGGCCCTCGGTGGAAAAAGTTTGGACACCTCTGCATTAAAAGAAGCATAATGTGTACATTACATGACATTAGTTTCAGGGAAGGGCTGCTGCCAACATCAGTATTGGTTTATATCGATATCGGTAATGAAGTGCTGGGCGATATCTGTAAGAAAGACATTATCGAGCATCTCCACATCTCAGTATAATGTGGTGCATGTCTAATGCATCCACAATTATAAACACATTCTTCAAATGCTGACCCTATCTGACACAAAGTGAAGCATTACTTCCAGATTGTACTTTTCTGTTCATTTTCTTCATACGTGTGAAGGTCGCCCCAGCACACATACACAAAGACAATTCACATTATTATGCCTGCTGCCAAAGCCCTTTGCTGGGCGCTAGCATGGGATGACATGCAGTATCCAGCAGCCACCTGCCAGGTACAGTGGGATCTGTACAGTATGTGTGTTTATCCTTCAAGATGTTATTTTACTTGTATTTAACAATAATGAACAAGAATTTCATGAAGCATTTTAGTAAACAAAGATTTTAACTTTGCCTATGGTGCCAGTTTTATTTCTGGTTGAGACATACTCGACTCAATCAAACCAAACGCCCATAATTTGCTTCTGAGAGGATTTAGATGACGACATATTGCGCGCAGTCGATCCATATGCAGCGTAATATTTTACGCTTGTAGCCTAAAACCCATCTGCTGGTTAACCTGCTCTTTCTTGAGAATGACAGCATGCTGTGAGAAACTACTTTTGATCACAAAAGACAACACACACCCAAGGTATCCAAACAGTGCCCTGAGGTTTTATCCACAAAACATGAAGAGAGTCTTCAGACATTAAGGATGAAGATCGATATAAGAAGTGAGCTTTAGGAGCTGGCTGAAAACAAAAGCGCTGGAGTGCCTGGAAGCCACTGAAGTTTACAACCTGGTCTCATTCAGCACGATATTGTGGTTGATCTTGCAGTATCATTGCTGGTATGAAAACTTGAAGGATGATTTTCAACAAGAAAACATGTTTTATCATGCCATGCTTTTATCTGGAAGACAATATTCCTATCATGATTAAGATGATAAGATGAAGGTGTAATCCAGTCTGAATGATGCATATGTGTCAAAATCGGTTGACTAATTTCGCCACTGCCTGTAGAATTATGCACATTACAAGTTTTACCTTAAGGAAAAGGCTTCTTGAGACGTCATCTGTACTTCTGTGAAGAAGGTGTCGGACAGAAGTACAGAAGTACACAGAAGTACAGATGACGTCTCAAGAAGCCTTTTCCTCGATGGACAACTCCTGTACGACTGAGAGCCTACACAGAAGTTTTACCTTAGTTACAAATTGTGAAAAACTGGACCTTTTTGTCAGAGTTGTCAGTGACGACTGATGGTAACATACTGTATATGCAGTTTTTACCATCTTAACCATGAACAAACTTTGCTCTGTACCAGTGGTTCTGAACTGGTTTGGGTGCGAGACCAACTATCACCCCTTAATGACAAGCGGCAACCCAAACTGTGGAAATGTTTCAACTCAAATGTCCTCAAATATCATACATTTAATGGAAATACTGGGTGCTTATCTGTGAGTTTGTGGGGGCTGACTGTGTTAAATGCAGAGCTATAGTCTATAAATAGCATTCTGACATATGTGTCCTGGCCCTGTAGGTGAGAAAGGGCTGTGTGGATGGCAGTGTTGACTGCATCATCAGTGGACCGGTTCTGGCGGTATGCAAACTGTAGAGGGTCCACAGTGTCCGGGATACACTTTCTGATGTGGGTCATGACTAATCTTTCTAAGCACTTCATAACAATAGGAGTGAGTGCTATAGGGCGATAGTCATTCAAGCAGGTCACGTTGCTCTTCTTGGGTACGGGCACTATGGTGGTGGACTTAAAGCAGGTCGGTACAGATGCTTGTGCAAGCGACAGGTTAAATATGTCAGCAAGCACATCAGCTAGCTCTGATGAGCAAACCCGAAGTGCACGTCCTGAGATGTTGTCTGGGGATGCTGCTTTTCTTGGGTTTGTTTTGTTCAGAACCCTGCGCACATCAGCTGATGTCACCAAGAGAGGTGAGTCCTGTGTGCTCCCCAAGTCCAGCCACCCTCTCTGCTGGTCAGGAATTTGGGTCTCAAAGCGGGCATAGAACTCATTCAGCTCGTCTGGAAGTGTGGTTTGACTGGACGTGGCTACGCTACTCCTCTGTCGATACGCTGTGATGTGCTGAAGACTCACCCACATGCGCCGAGGGTCTGAGGTGGAATAGTAGCCCTCCAGCTTCTGTCTGTACTATCTTTTGGCCTCTCGTATGTCAAATTATGTCAAAACCTACTTTTGTTTTGCTTGTTTGATCGTTTAGGCCATTCCATTTTTACATGCAAGTATGTTGTCAAAATGATGTGCTGAAACACATGATGATGTGCAGAATAAAACGTTTTTAGTTTTTTGTCAACTAAAACTAGACCAAAATATTTCAACTTTTCGTTGACTAAAACCGGACTAAAGTAAAAGATCAAGTTAGCCAAGTTACATTTGTTTCTGAAATACTAGGCAAAATGATAATATTGCATCAATAAATGTAAGGATTTTTGCATTTAATGAACGGACATTTTATTTACTGTCACAAAAGTACACACTCTATGCTGGCAAAAGAAGTGTAAATGTGAGTGTAAACAGAATTGGGAAATTGGGAAAAAATTAAACAGATTTCATAGGGTCCTACCAAACGCTTCGTCAGGCTCAACAAGAGATAGGACTAGCACATTCTTTGTTTGTCCTGTCCAGCCATTGGAGCAGATAGTATTGTTGATCTAGATGCCCTTACATGCTAAACAGATTTTCTCTGCCAGGGAAAAACAATAACAAAGCAAGAGAAACAAACAACAGGACTACATCAGCAAATGTCTATGACGATCATAAAGCCCATAATGGAAATAACAAAACAATATCAACAGTGACAATAACTATATTGTAACAGTCATACTTATTAGTGGTAACAGTAGTAACGAAATTATTAACTATAATAGTGAACAGATTGACGATAACTTATTGCCGACACCACCATCACTAGGACTGGCACTCTCAATATCATAATGGTATCAGACCACGAAAAAACGTTGTTGGTCTTCTTTTGTACGCCAGCGAGTTTCAAATAGTACTACAGAGCGTTGTTGCCACCTATAGGAGGATGAATAGACAACGCCCCGCTGTATAAAACGATTTCCCTCAGAATAAAAGCCCAAGATTATTTTCTGTTTTTTGCCCAGAAAAAAGTTCTACACAGTACTCCTACTGTTTGAAGTAGTGTAAGACCCCTAAATGTGGCATTGGCCATGGCTTATGACGAGTTTTAATAACATACATCGGCGTGCCAAGATAGAAGATGGAGAATGACCCTTACTGGCAGTGTGGTGAGATGAAAACACGACAAAAAGATGAAAAGGGATGTGTAGGAGGGGAAGCTCAAGCAGAGAGAAAAGGAATAAATAAACGAGGATAGCTGGAGAGATGGGAGTGGGGGAGACAAATCATTATATCACATCTGTGAACAGACCAAACATGGCAATCAGCAGCTCTCACTATTGTTCCTTCACTCTGTAAAAGGTAACTGACGTCCTTCATAATCACGCCATGGCTTTCTATCCTTTCATTGGAGATAACCAAGCAATTATCAATTCATCATCACTTATTTATTCCTTATACCATAAACACATACACCGGAATTTACGGTATATATGCAGAGTGTATATAGGAATAATATATTATTGTGCTCTGTCATCCCACCGTCAGAACTAAATTAATTGTGCTTTTACAACATAAGTGAAGTGAGCTTAGCAAGTTTTAAGAATATATACAGGATGTTTTTTTTCTTTATTTTTCTCAAGCAGCTACAACGCCCCTGAATTACTCTGGTGCCTCCCAGGGGCGGCCCACCTCATACTTTGAAAACCACCATCACAGACCACTACACTAGGTGATCTATGGTCACCACGGCAACGACAGATGCCACGGTATTGTTCAATAATACAAGTTGCCATGATAATCATGAAGCTTTTTAATATTGTTGGCTTAATTGTAATCATTTTATTACAGAGGAAGGCTACATTGATATTTAGTCTTCTTTGCCCCACTCAACGGTGACCAGCAGCGGTAATTTGGCTTTCAGTCTCTTGGCCAAGGAAATGTGGACATGTAGACTGGGGCGAACTACAGGTCATGATGGAAATGCATAGTGCACTACATTTCACACTAATTGCAATATTAATTAGCTTCAGTTCCCAGAGTCTATTCCATGTAACGTCAAGCATTAATTTAGCCGCAACGATGCGATGACGGTATTCACATTGTGTGGATACTGGCTCTGTGGAATATGCATAAATGGTCAGAACACATTTCAGAGTCCATCATGCTGATAGCTGGAACATTGTATTCCTCCCAACTATTCATCATTGCTGATTCCAGAAAAATGCAAAAACAGACAGAGCCGAAAAAGCAGTTCACCTGTTAACCTTTCACATATATATGTGCTGTGGCAATGTTGCACCCGCCGTATAGTACCTACTTGTGCAACAATTAACGAACATGGACCCAATTCCAGGGTTCATACGGATCTGACATTTCAAAATACCATACTTTTTCCAGACTCAGTAAATAGATGTGTATTATTTGAGTTACAACAATTAATCGATTAACTGATGATTAATCGATTATCCAATTAATCGACAACTATTTTGGTATTCAATTAATTGTCTTTTTTATTTAAAAAATGTAAATATCCTCTGAAATATTTATTTATCTATTTAAATATTTTTTTAATGTTGTTAAACATCCAGGAAAGCAGACTTATCAACTTTGTATCAGACTAGGGCTGTCCTACCTAGTCAGACTAGTGTTTGTCTCACCTAGCCATTGAGCTTGAACTGATGAGGCGATTCAAAGTCCTGAGAACACAATGCCCTGGATGATTGAGAATATTCACAGGCATATTATCTTTGTGTTTTAAGCAAAGATAATCATACTCATCAGCTTTGACTTTGGAAAACAGTGATCAACATTTTTGCCTTTTTTCTGACACATTGTGGACCAAACCACGAACTGTTTTGGGTCATATCGATTTGGTCCATCTAGGGCCTGGTGGTGCCATTAAATAGAAGAAAAGTGGCCCTTATATTAAAAAAAGCTGAGTTGTATTTCATTCACTAATAATATTGTTAAAAAAAAATGTACATAGCTGCCGACTTGAAACAGTTTATGTTAAGAGTGTCATGTTCTATGTCTGTCGCTCTGCTGCCGCCTGTCTGCCGTATGTTTCAGTGCACACTTCCTTGCTGACTGAGCTGATTGCACGCACCTGTGGCCAATTACCGGGACCTTTATCAGCTGCTTTCAAACAGCAGACCAGCCCCAGTTATTCCTTCTTCCTCTCCCGTGCATCTTCTGCCATTCCTGCTCCTCCGGTGGCTCATAACTGGTCCCTTACCTTGTTCTTGTCGTTACCTACCTGATCTTCTAGTTATTTGCTATTGTTCTCGTTAAGGTTAGTTCTGCTACCTGTTTTCATAGCAACTCTCTTGTTTTTCCATGCATTTGTTTTTCCTTGCCTTTATTTTTCTACGGCAGTGTTTTTCTTTCATTTGTCTACCTGGCCTTATGCCCTGAGTCTTTTCGTTCTATTTTGTATTTTTATATTTTTGGGGGTTTGCGCTGAAATCCTTATTTTCCATTTTTACACTCACCTGTTTGACTGTAGCCCCTTTTTGTTCATAAACTCTTTTATTGTATTGTACGCTGTGTGTTCGCTCTCTGCAACTTGGAATCCAGAACTCGGCTTAGCCGCCTCGTCACAAAGAGTCTCTGGAAACGTGGTTGGTAGGAGGGAGTTCCACAACGTGGCTTTCTTCAGATGTAGGGAGTAAGGTGACACTGGGTATTGGACTTGGGAATATTGACTACGTAGGGGTGACTACTCGCAGAAGATGGAGTTATGCGTACATTTGACCATTTGTACATTGTCATTTGGTAACATTCAAGCTATTTCAGTGGTTTCATGAAGAAGTGCTGGTAAAAGGGAATGCAACTTTCCTCCTATGCTCAAGTTTCCATACATCCACACCTGGAAATTTATCAAATCAAATTCCATACTTTTCCATACTTGAGTAGGAACTTTTTACTTCACAGTCTGCCAAAACAGGCGGGACCATTTACGCTCGATCTAATCTCAACGCTCAACCTTGGTCATTTAAGTAAAGCGTTTGGCTTCTCAAAACAATGTGCGTAAAAAGAGTAATACATTTGCATCATAAAAATGCTTCCTCGGAAAAAAAATCAGACATCACAAATCGCTCGGCGTTATATTTCTGTCGCCTCGCCATTCTTGTGTATGGGATGAAAACGCTCGCATCTTCTTCCGCTGTGGAACACACACGTGAACAAGAGGGCCGCGACGCTCCGATGAAGTGAGCTTGCAGTGCTGATGGGGATGTCATACAATTTCATGTCCAAAAATCCGAACTATACCTTTTTAAGAAAGTTTCACTGAAGCACATGTTTACATCTGCACAATTCAACATCTACAAACTGGGTCCCGGGTTAGGGAACCTGCAGAGACAACCATGTCAAACTGATCCCTGTTCACACAGACTTGAAAAAATAACTGAAACCACTGTGCTATACACTCCAGGCCACTAGATGCCACTAGACAGCACTTTGCTAAAGAAACAATAAACATTTTCAGACCAACCGCTTGACGTCCCGGACGAAACTGCTTTTTTTAATGGGCTTCAAGTTTAGAGCTGTGCTATGGGCCGACATTGCTGTTTTTGGCTGTGACATACTCACACACGCCTCCGGTTTCACAGGCTACCATTTGTGATATTTAGATGGGCAATCTGAACAATATATAACACAATTTCCATGCAAATCCCTTGTTGTCAGTGTCGAGTAAAGGAATGCGTCTCTTCTGATTGCGGCAGCTCCTATAGTGAGTTCCTATCAGTGCCTTGTACTAGCACAGTGACACAGCATCTCTACAGCAGCATATAACGTATGCAGAAAAAGCATGGCGCAAGAGCGCTAGAGGAATGAGTGAGAGGCTGGGATGACTAAAAAAAGACTAAGAGACTCACCTGGCTGGCTGTCATATGGTCCGTGACTCAGGGGAAGGGATAACATCCGAGTCCTGGAAAAGTGACAGAGGATAAAGGGTAAGAGCAGTGGTGAGGGTGGAAGAGAAGGTAGAGAGAGAGCGAGACAGAGAGAGAGAGAGAGAGAGAGAGAGAGAGGGAGACACATTTGCTTGTTAGTCCTTTGGGAGTTCAGTGGCAGGTGGCATCTCTCTTAACACACACACACACAAAGTGCATATAAACCTAGCACCAGCAAATCTCCAGAACAGATGGAGGGCGGATGAGGTAGAGGCTGAGGGGTGAGAGCAGTAATAAGTCAATGGTGGATCTAAAGAGACCTCTGTGCTACGGGCAAGCAGGGAAGTTACGAAATACTGTTTGTGTTTGTCTATGTGCTCCGTCCACGGTTGTTAAGAGTGACAGCTCAAACACATTCACACCCCTGCTGCTGGAAAGCCCCCCAGAACAAAAGCAGTCATAGGATGCTGCCGCTGCTATAAGCGTGGAAAACACCACTGATACACACAACACATAAGGTAATACATGTAGTATATCAAGGGCCATGTCCATATGAACATGGATATTTAAAAAAAAATGCAACTAAAAACGCATATTTTAGAGTGTCCTTTTATTGTGGCCAGCCTAAGGCACAACTGTAAGGTGGATGGGAGCGCTCATTAACACAGATTTAGACAGATTTGTGGAGCAAAATAATGACAGAGGTTGCACTGTACTGCATGAACAGAGCTGCAATTAACGTCCATCCATCAATTTTCTATGCCGCTTATCCTCATTAGGGTTGAGGGGGTATGCTGGAGCCTATCCCAGCTACCTTTGGGCGAGAGGCGGGGTACACCCTGGACTGGTCGCCAGCCAATCGCAGGGAAGCTGCAATTAGCAATTATTTTCAATTATTTTTAGTCGATTAATCTGAAGCTTGTCGTTTCGATTAATAAAGTAAGTGGTTAGGCCTTAGACGGACCAAATCAATATGAACAAAACACAAACAATTAGTGATTTGCTTCGCAACATATCTTGTAATTAATATCTTGTTTTGCCTAAAACACAAAAAATAAAAAGTCTGCTTTCACAGATGACTCAGGAAATTTAAAAAGCATTCACAGTTGAGAGTCTGAAATCAGAGGTTATTTACATTTTGGAATCAAAAAACGATTAATTGAATACCAAAATAGTTGCAATAGAATCACGGATTAATCGATTAATTGCTGCCGCTCTAGTGTTAGCATTGGAATTTACAAGAATTAAAATGTTCACTTTTGATGGACACTGCCAAGTATTATTTCACCAATGTTTCTAAAATGCTGAATATGTGTAAGTTTCCAAGTGCGTATGTGTTATGCATATACAGTCTTACATATATTTATAATTAATCCAAAATATTTATAAAGTGCAGTGACTCTGATATAAAGGTACAAAAGTACAGTACAAAGTGATTATGCTGTTTTTGTGTGCAAGGCTATGAATCTGCACACAATATTTATATGTTTGTGTGTGTGTGTGTGTGTCCTGATGTGAAACACTTTACTTATAATGCATGTCACAAAAGGTGACACCGTTGTACTAGGGCGACGTCATATTACAAGCTGCGCTAATCAAATATGTCAGCTCATATAAACATAAATGAAAAGTGAACAGTTCTTGTCCTTGTCATGTCCTGTACTACAGGACATGATTACGCTACTGGTCCATAAATACATACATTGCACCAATGTAACAGCCAAACAGACACTTGAATGTAATGCAACGTAACGGCCACACACACACACACAAGCACTCACACGCAATGTCATATGGCAGTGGTTCCCAAACTTTTTACAGTCGCTTACCCCTTCAGACATTTGACCTGAAGCCATGTACCCCTACTCCAGCACACTTAAAAAGCAGAAAACTTGTAATCTTAATTAACTTGAAATATTGAACACAATTCATTGGTTAATTAATTTTATAGTCATTCCTTCAATGTACATTTTGCATGGTCACATTTCGATTGTTTCACATGAGCGCTGCTGAACAGATAAATCCAACGATAAATCCCCACTCACAGTGACAGGTTTTCACTGCTGCACTGCTGCTGCACCATTCAAGGACTGGAACACCAATCAAATGAAATATTCAAGATTAAAAACTCTCAATGCACAAAATAATCATTTTTAATTTTTATTCATGTATCCCCTATGATAACTGTACGCAAACTGTACGGGAACCTAGGCCATATGGGATTTACTGCAAATTGTATTCAATGTGTGTTAGAATCACAGAGACAACCATCGGGGGGGATGTAAAACAGTGAGCCAATACAACAGTGTTTAAATTACTAATCATTCCTAACACTGATGACATATCTTTTTCTATATTCATTGGTGTGAAAAAGTGTTTGCCCTCTTCCTTTTTTTTTTGAATGTTTGTCACACTTAAATGTTTCAGATCATCCAACAAATGTTTTTGGTGTGTGTCCCATTACATCTGGCGTAAAAGTAACACCGCATTTCAGAAAAAGATCATCATACCAACAGTAAAATATGGTGGTGGTAGTGTGATGGTCGGGGGGCTGTTTTGCTACTTCAGGACCTGGACGACTTGCTGTGATAAATGGAACCATGAATTCTGCTGTCTACCAAAAAATCCTGAAGGAGAATGTCCAGCCATCGGTTCATGACCTCAAGCTGACACGAACATGGGTTCTGCAGCAGGACAAAGACCCAAAAACACACCAACAAGTCCACCTCTGAATGACTGAAGAATGACTGAAGAGATGCTGTGGCCTGACCTTAAAAAGGCCTCAAAAATGTGGCTGAATTACAACAATTCTGCAAAGATGAGTGGGCCAAAATTCCTCCACAGCGCTGTAAGAGACTCATTGCAAGTATCGCTTGATTGCAGTTGTTGCTGCTAAGGGTGGCCCAACAAGTTATTATTACGTTTAGGGGACAATCACTTTTTCATACACAGCCATGTAAGTTTGGATTTTTTTCTCCCTAAAACAAACAAACAAATGTAACAACAAATTTCATTTAAAAACCGCATTTTGTGTTCAATTGTGTTGTCATTGACTAATATGTACATTTGTTTGATGATCTGAAATATTCAAGTGTGACATGTAAACAAAATTGAAATCAGGAAGGGGCAAACACTTTTTCACACCATTGTGTATGTTCATCTATACCATTAATATGTTAGTCTATTCTTATCAATTCTTGCACGTCGGTGACGTTAGAAATAGAAATAGTGTCAATAAAAAGTGTAACTGGCTCTTTCTTTGGTTCCTGAAAAAAAATGCAGTACAAGTACACATGCTTAAGTTTCCACTCCATCAAATATGACTGAGCAGGCGGCCTCATCTGTAAAAGTTGCAGTGCACAAAAAAGTTGCATCAGCAGGGTTAATATGTGCGTACACATCTTTCACCGCACGGGGTGTTATGTGCATACGCACCTTTCACCGCACATGATGGTATTTATAGAAAAATGCCCATTCCTGCACATTCTTTCACCCATGCGTGGATCAGTTTCCAGAATCAGTGACGCCCAATCGTGACACCACAAAATAAAGGTTTGTAAGTAAGCAACGTTTTGGGATGGAACCCACGCACCGTTTTATAAATGAGGTTGGTTCTAGGCAGTATAAGAGTACACTTTGGGTGCTGAGCGCATTGATTGTCTGAGGGATGTGTGATGTATCTCCCTTTCAATCCTCACAACCAAGCAGATTCGTGCCCAAAAACATTTGCACTGCTTGCCCTATACTTATTGAAGTGGTCAAAAACTTGGTAAAAAAAAAAAAAAGTGTTTAACAATAATGCATCTTGTAGCTGACCATGCAAACTGTATAACGCAAGAGTGTCTCATTCAACACTACCAGTTTTAACCTTGCTTATTAAGCAAGCACCAGCACACCATCATCCTCTTGCGTGTACTATTTTGCACCACAGTAATATAGATGCTATTTCCTGAGGGAGCACTGAATCCCATCCTGTTGCTCCAATTACTATTACGTGCATAGCTTCTGGAAAATTGAGCTGCAGCCAAAAGTCATTTTCATGAATGATTAATCGTGTTTTACTGATTAAAATTGTCCATCACAATGTCAGTGTGATTAATAACGTCATAAACCTATTGTGGTTAAAGGGAAGAGAAAGTGTGCAGATGAATCTTTCGATAGAATAAAAATATAATAGTTACGGCTGTCAATAACAAAAAAATATATATTTTTATATGCATTTTATAAATTAATTAATCATGATTAATCACCTTTGGCACATATGTCTGAAATATACCCATTTTCACTGTATTTTATTAACTAATAACTAATAAATGACAGGACACGATTACATACATTTTAGGGCTGCTATGACCTGTTTTTGTTGTATTGAAGTTGGGAGCGCGCCGGAGTGACGTGTTTGCACGTTGAAGTGGTGATGAATTCAGGTAGAAATAAAGCTAAAATAAGCGTGTCACACAAGAGTATACATCTGAGGGAGACGTGACACTTGCCTCCGTCATAACAGAGAGGTGTGTCTTACCATGATGTGCATGCATTAATTACAGTAAACATGTTAATGTACATATACAAGTATAGGCTGCACTTGTCTATAAGCCACACATGTGCATGTTGTACATCCATCCATTTTCTATGCCGCTTGTCCTCACTAGGGTCGCAGGGGTATACTGGAGACTATCCCAGCTGACTTTTGGGCAAGAGGCTGGGTACACTCTGCACCGGTCACCAGATGTCCATGTTGTAACATGGGATATTTACACAGAAAGACACAATATAAACCTTGCAATCCTACCAACACTCTGTGTTCCCAGCTTCACTCGTTAGCTCCGGTGAGAAGTGAGACATTTTTTTTTTACATTTGAGTTCAACAGCTGGTTCAAGCAGTCCAAGCAGAGGCTGTAGTAAATCTACACTTGATTAAACTTACTTATGATTTGTCGGATCAAAACACGATCGCTGTGTAACACTTCAAAACATGTGATTAGCGTCTATTAGCTTCTATTGCAGAAATTCACTACTTTCTGTTTCGGTATTTCTTTCAGACATAAATTAGCCGCATCATTGTTTAAGCCGCAGGGTTCAAAGCGTGTGAAATAAGTAGCGGTTTATAGTCCGGAAATTACTGTAATTAATAAAATAACTTTGTTACCGTGTTATTTTTGACAGCCCTAATAATAAATCCATTGCATCATTTCCAACATTTCCAATGTCCACTGTGTATGTGTGTATGTCAAAAAGCCACACATAGCAATCTACAATATGAAAGATCTTCCATGAGTAGATGTGAACAGTCCCAATGCATTATGGGCAAGTTCACTGACATTTTACAACGCATAAAAGAGGTGTTTGTTCATGCAGAATAAACAAGGAAGCACTGCAACTGACATGCAATATAAACTTATCAAGAGCCATTGTGACAGTCGTGCTTAGGCAAATGAAATTGCACTATTACCGAATTCTGCTATGCATGCAACTAATCTGACCTCTAAAGACTATGCTGATTGGTAATTAGCTCCTCTGGGAGAAAAGCAGGATCCTTAATTGGTTGGCTCACGTGATTTAGACACTCATTTTAGATTTTCCAAGTGATTATCCTCCCCATTTTCACTGACTCAACTGTGTGAGGGTTCTTCAATGAAATTCCAAAGAATGGTGCAGTCCATTCTGTTAATCTCCAGCTTTAAATGCTACTCTATGATCCTTTTTTCATCAGAATGTACAAAACACATTTCTCAGGGTGTAAGCGACAATAAATCCCTTTAAATCGACTGATTAATTGTTAATGCACCCCCTCCCCCCAGTGTCAAGACAATGCCAACAACACCATCACTCTGTTTATTTAAAAAAAAAAAAATCAACAGCACAAATACCCTATGCAAAGCCCACATTATAGGAACATATTTATTGACATTCACTGTGCGCGTACGTCTTGTGTATTTGTATTATTATACCGGTTGGCTCGAGGGAGCACTGAAGCCTGCTGTGCGTGGTGATGAGTGGCCTCTCAGTTTCCTTAGCAACGCCCCAACTCAGTCTCCATGGCAACTAATAGTGGCTTTAGCTGATTCAGAAAATGTTCATATCAGAGGAATGGATAGTTTTTCACAGATGTTGATTGCCAAGATTGACAGAGGCATCATGACTGATACCCCTCCCCAACCTTGATCTACCCAGTCATGTATTTGTCCTTGTTCCTGAAAAATCATCAAGTGTGTAAAACCACAATCGGGACAGTCAAAACAGCAATTGTTTCTGAATAGTTCCTGGAGAGTCAGCAAGCAAGCACTCACAACCGTTATTTTCAATGACGTATATTCTATCCTGCTCCTCCTCTTTCATTTTGGGCCATGATGTGTGGGTGATTGCCTTACATATAAAAGGAATACCACTACAGTAGACCCCTGCTCTTTCAGGTGAATACGATATGAGACCACATGCAAATAGCGAGAAACCACACGTAATTGAGACGCCCATAAAAATGTATATATATATTTTTTTTTACACGTGGCTCGTCCAGCCGATCAACATAGCAATAAAAGTAATTATTAGATTACAGTAGATTAGGTTATTAGATTAGCTCCGGCTCTTTCACGGTGAAATAGTGGTTAGCATGTTGGCCACACAGTTAGGAGATCGGGAAGATCTGGGTTCGAATCTCCGTTGGGCATGTTCGTTTGCATGTTCTACCCGTGCGTGTGTCGGTTTTCTCCGGGTACTCTGGTTTCCTCCCACATTGCATGTTAGGTTAATTGGCGACTCTAAATTGTCCATAGGTATGAATGTGAGAGTGAATGTTTTTTTTCTCTATACTGTATGTGCCAGTCCAGGACGTACCCCGCCTCTCGCCCGAAGTCAGCGGGGATAGGCCCTAGTGAGGATAAGGGGCATAGAAGATGCATGGATGGATTCATCTCCAGAACCCTGCCCTTCTCTCTTCAATTGCCATTGTTCACTAACGACACAATCCAGGTGATGGATGAACAGATGGAATTTGAGTCAAGGTGTAGCCTTTAGCCTGGTCATCAGGCCAGCGCTAAAGGCTAGAGAAGACATTTCCGCAAGCCGTGTCTACATTAACCCACTATGCTTGCCTGTTGTAATTCCAGTAACTACTTTCTTACCATCATATATAAACTTGTGTTCACCTCACTGCAAGTTCTGAGACAAGACTGACTGTCGAAACTAGTGCTACCGTAGCCAAACAAACTTTTTAAAAAAATGTCTTCAGTGACATATAAAATCCTAAACTGTGGGCTTTGTAACAGTGGTACATCTATGCCATACATCTTACATGTATTACTGCATCCAGTAATCCCCCGTTTATAGTGGTTAACTGGTTCCATAACGACCGTGATAAGTGAATTTCCACAAAGTAGAATTTTTTTATTTGTAAATTAAATATTTTTGCAATTAGAGAATGCAAAACCTTCTATAGAAGCCCTCTAGACATGAAATAACACCCCTATAGTCACCTTTACACTAGTACAACTCATATTAGACATAAGAGAAAAGAAGCCATTTAAAACATAAATACATGTAAGACTCTTCTAGGGGAGGTGCGTGGGGGACAGACAGGAAGTGACATCAGCAGTTCAGAGTTGAGTTTTATCTTGCCGTGGGTTATGCAACACTCTTACGTGTTAACACATAAGTAAAGCATTTTGCTTCTCAAAACTATACGTGTTCAAAACCAATGCATTTGCATCACAAAACTGTTGGCCACAAAAAAGTCAGACCTCTCAATCGCTCTGCGTTATTTTCTCTCCGTTCGTATCACTGCGTGCTGACGCTTGTCCATTGTTGCATATGCCTTTAATTTAGGGAAAAAATATGTCAAATTTGCTTAAATATGTGGGGGGGCTGTTGATATATATCGGTATCGGCCTTTATTTAAATCCGACAGGCCGATATCAAGAAATCTATTTAAAACTGTTATTTCACATATATTTCTGCGACTTCTGTCTCCGGATTCCCCACCCACAGCGCCATCTGATTGGTTAAGCAAGCCACAGCATGCATTAATAGCAGAGCCAATCTGAAGTAGACGCTGTCTTCACAAAGACACACACACGGCTGAGATGGAAGTTTTCTCGCGTGGATAATGTCCTGAGAGCAAACACACGTCAAGGTAAACGCAGAAAACTCTTGCAAAATTGCAATAAAATTCCCAGTGCTCTACATCTCACATCTACTACTAATGTTACAGTGAACAGCAGAATAACGTAAGAGCGGAGTAAACATTAGCGGCAGCTCTGCTCACTCGTAGTACCTCCCGACATGTCTGTGAATTACTTGAAAGAAGGCTGCTGATAATGTCGACAGTCTTAAACAATCCATGATAGTAAAAGCATGTGTGTGGTTGAGAGAGAGCGCGTAAAAAAACTCAATTAACTTGTTTTAATGGAGGAAAGCACACCAATGTGGAGGCTGGTTAGCGTAGCATAACATTAGTTCTAAAGGCTCAGCAGACTGTGCATTAGCAATGGGGAGAATGTATGTAATGTGGAGAATAGTGTGCATTTGCGTGAAAGTCACATGAAAAACTCTACAGCTGAAGACTACAACAATGTTAAGAGCGGAGTAAACACAAGTGGCAGCTTTACTAGCTCGTAGTACCTCCAGATATGTCTGTGAATCACTGCTGTTGGTAATATCAATGTGGAAACAGTCTGCGATTGTGAGACAGAGTAAGAAATTCAATTCAGCCTTCCATTCAAATATCCATCCATTCATCTACACCAGTTATCCTCAATAAGGTCGTGGGGGTATGCTGGATCCCAGCTGACTTTAGACGAGAGGCGGGGTGCACCCTGGACTGGTCGCCAGCCAGTCGCAGGGCCCCATTCAAATATTAACACATGAAATTGATCTTGTTCTTGGTTTGATTTCTATTGAACAAATACAATCAAATCCACTTGCAATTAACAAGCTAAAACCTTGTCAAATAAACTAAATGACACAATGTGATCGTCACGAAACATTTATTTACCATTCACCAAATCTACACATACAAGATGCACTTGTGGAAAAAATGTACTACAAGAACATATTTAGGAACAACTCACGGTGACTCACAGTGTCGTTTGAAAGTGTGATGGTCAGCAGCTTCTTTGCAGCGGCCTCTCCAATCATCTCACGGCACATAACTGTGGCAGGCAGAACCAACTCGTCCGCGATAGTGAGTTGTGCTACGCGGCTGGCACATTTGGAGTGGCTAAACATTCGAAGAATTCCACCGGCTTTTCCACGAGCGTCGGATGTTTGGTCTCGAGATGCCACTTTAGCTTGGACGGCTTCAGAGCTTCGTTGGACAGCGCTAAGTCGCATTCCACACACTGCGCTCTGGGCTCAGCCTACATTCACAAAGCCGTACTTGAGCAAGTCTGGATTGTATTTCCTGAAAAAAATCGTCTTTTGAAGGGGTTTGTCCTTAGTTTCACCTTCATTTTTTTCTTTTTAAAAACTGCTAGTTGAATGTCTTCTTCTGGCTTCTGGCTTCTTGTTAAGTGTCCCTAACAAGTGACTGATGTATCACTGCCACCAATGGTGGGAGGCAGTATTGCAACTGACTGTCTCACAGATAACAGCATGCGGCCCTCGAGGTCCACAGGTGCAGAACTAAAAAGTGTATTGCGGCCCTCTAGTTGGCACTGGCAGCCCAAGCGTAAGCTGCGGCCCCATGGTTAAGAATCTCTGTTCTAAGAGATGCTTCTGAGTCTAGGAACACCATGCTATTCTGGAGCTATTTTTCTATTAATTTGGTTAAATAAACATGCTTGAGGCAGTTAAACAAAGTTAAGCATTTGTGTTCTTCAACATCTTTGCGCCAATTTTTACAAGTTTACTGCAAAGTAATATCGGCCGTCGCCGTCCTTAACTACTAATAATAGGTATCGGTCCTAGGGCGTCATTATGCAATACTGTAAATGAATCTTCGGTTCATGGAGGACAAGGAGGAGGAATAAAATACAACATCAGGAACAATATGCTTTAGCAAGAATACAAAAACACTACAGCCGAATGGCGCCAGGACGAGGCACGGTCAGAGGAGTGACATATACTGTACATGACTCAGTTAATAATTTTGTGTCAAATCTAGCAGGTTGATCATTAAAATTCAAATGAAACTTTAACTTTGAGAGTGTTTAAACAAGAAAGAAATGTGAGAAAATGTTAATGCCAGTCTGAGAAAAGTGTATAAAGTGTATGATGAGGGGTTTTACAGCCGTTAAGGGGACCAATTAGACTACATTTTCAGGCCTTTGTATTGAGTTCTGGACTCCTATAGAGCAGCTACACACAATAACCCACACAGAAAGCTTTCTTCTTCCAGACTCTGCACCTCTTCCTGCAGTGTTTCTTGCCAAACGGTCTGTGTAATTTACTCCACCCCCAGCCCTCCTCCAGGTACGCCTTCCGCTGAGCCCACTCTGCTGTGATTGGTCACACTCCCAAGCGCTCCCGAGGACTTCCAGACAGCTGCCGAACCCCTTTTGTCCGATGACAAAATAAGTGATATAATACACCTTGAGGTGCAACCTAGACGACACATCATCAGTGAACGGACCTGGCGTCATCGGGTGTTTCAGGTCTTAGGTCCAGACACCCTCTTCCAGGCAACCCAGCCGGGGATGATCAGCCCCCGACTCGTGTCGAGGTAGCAAAACTCCGCCACTCCTCACCCCTTTTTATCCAGAGCCACCTGGAAGCTTCCTCAGCAGTTTCCAAGATAATCTTGATGGCTCTTTGTTTCTGCTGCCCACAGATCCCAAAGAGACCCAGGACCCGATACAGGGATTGCCCTGCAAAGCCCCTGCAGCCTACTTCCACAGGCTCGCAGCGGGCCTTCCATCCCTGCCTCCGACATTCCTCCACCAGAGATGCATACTTGGCTCTCTTCCTCTCTTGTGCCTCTTCCATCCTGTCTTCCCAAGGGACTGTCAACTCCAAGATCACCACCTGCTTGGTAGCCCCGGACATCAGGACGTCTGGCCTGAGTGTGGTCTGGGTAATGATGTCCAGGAACTTCAGCTGCCTTCCTAGGTCGACCAGGAGCTGCCAGTCTCTTGCTGTAGAGAGAAGCACTCCCTGCGCCCTTGGACGGGGCTGAGGCTTCTCACCAGCGCGAACAAAAGCGATGGAGTGCTTTGTGGGATTTTGTGCCTTGCTTGAGCTGATGGCGGTGCAGATGGTATCTGTCACTGCTTGCAGGACCTTGTCGTGGCGCCAGTTAGGACACTGATAAATTGTTACTTACAGCTTGCTCTTCTGACTCTTCAACACGTCCAAGTAAGGTTGGAAAGGCGTCGGACTTCAGAAACAGGTGAATGGTCCAGCTTTGTATTGGCCCGTGTTCACAAAACAGTCCCGTGTGAAGTGCCGTTGACAGATGAGCATATTTTTGTCTTGCTGTCCAGGAATCCGCAACTCCAACCACTTCTGCTTGGTATTTGCCTCTTCAGACACACCCGAACAAACATTTCCTGGGAACCATTGCTCAACGTGCTAACACCGTGAACAGAGCAAAGCAGAGCGAGGGTGCTGGGCATGCCAATATAAGGAAGTCAGGGTTGCGTTGACGTCAATGGAACTCGGTGTTAAAAAAAACAAACTCTGTAAAACACAGCGTGCAGAGCCGTCCAAAACTGCTTTCAGGTCCAACTTCCAAATGTGCAAACCTCATTATCTGACGCGTTGGCATCGTTTAACATGAGGATACAACATTGTAACAACATTTACAGGCCAGAAAAGAGGAAAAGAATAGTAGGTCCCCTTTAAAACATATAATTGCAAAAAAATTAAAAATTAAGTACTTTGCAGATTTCACTTATCGCCGGGTATTTTTGGAACCTATCTTCCGTGATAAACAAGGGAACACTGTATTCCATTTTTTTCCCCCATTTATAATTCTCCGCTCCTCATTTTTCTTTTTATATAATATTGTGCTAAACAGGAAGGACAGAGACTTGTGTATCACACCCCCAGGTTCAACTGTGTTCATCACACTTCTCCTCTTTGCTATCACTTCTGTGGTGGCATCACAAAATGCTCATTGATCTCAGTTTGACTCTGGGCTCTGTGTGTTCATATTTGAAATTCTAGCCAACTTCCAAACTGTAAGACTTTCTGGGTGCTGGACTTTGGAGCTTGCTCTCTACCTATGCATTGACATTGAAATAAGATTACTGGTGCCAGGTTGTCATGGAAGCAACACTGGCAGAGACTACTGCACCAGCTGACCAAAAGCAAGCACTTAGGGTTTACCATGTATGAAAACAATTATACCAATTTAGCCATGTTTTTTCCTATTTACTATTATCAGGAAAAAAAAAAAGCTTCTTAATACTGGATTCCTTCACTCATCTGCGTCGCAGCTCCTGAAAACGAGATGAAGGCACATAAAACAATGTGCTGCAACACAGCAGAACACTGCAACGAGCAAATCAAAGAGAGCGAGAGCCTGCTGACAAGAGATGCATGGATTGGAGGCTGTGCGTTTGTGTGAGCGTACAGTGTGTTTGTGTGTATGTGTGTATGGGGGAGAGGTTGAACAGTAGGTGGGGGTACCAAATGGGTAAATGCCTTGCAATGGGAGAAAGAAAGTACACCTTAATACACTGATTTAACAGCAACTGAACATTTTAAATCAACCTAATGGAAGAATCGAAAATGTTTTGGAACAGACACACCGAGTAATGCACACGTCAATGTTTCACAGTGGGGAGCGTGATAGTTTTAATTAATTTAACAAAGCAAGTGAGGTGAACAGTTTATAGAAAACTGTTCAAAAACCATTAGTATTCAAATAAAGGCTTTGAAGGGAAAGTTCTTGCCTACAGTACAGTATGCAGTGAGCATATTTCTGCACATTCCTCTTGGTCAAATAAAAAAATACCACATACACACGTATTTGCAATGAACCTGTACTGCGTGTGAGTGTTTACAAGCAGTCTCATTGTCTCTTTTCGTAATCCTGCAACTTCCACAACTCGACATATAATACTACTATTTATATGACACTCTAATCTCACCGTTTCCCTCACTCGCGGTGCAACCAAAAATAACACATATGGAACACACAATGTAACTGCACCACACAGATGAATGCGTACGCACTAGTATACATGCAAAACAATACTATTTTATACTAACTTAAAACCTGCCTTGCATGGTCTTCCCAGCAGCATGCCCTGCGGGTTATTTTTTGTTGCACCGTGAGTGAGGGAGGCATTTGGGTTGTTGATAAGCCCCTGTTGGTTTGTGATGTATGAGTAAGAGTGTAAATATCAAACGGATTCACTGCATATAAAGAATACTTCCTAAACAAGGTCAAGTTTGTCTCTGACTGCTTTCTGTGCAACTCAACCGTCACCAATGTAGGGCAAATGAGATGTGTTTTCTATCATTAAATGGCCTAATTATGGACATTATTAGGACAAATGGTGGGTTTCCCCACAGGTAAGAAAAATGTTTTGATAAAAAAAATAAAATCCATTAATTTGGGGGGATTGAGAATGCTGAATCCCAAATATGCAGGGGTCTGCTGTATTTTTGTTGCCATGACAACTAGATGAAGCAATTTCAAAAGAAATTGCACATGAATGCTGAAGCTGAACTGAAATATCCCAGAAATGTATTGAAATCTATTCAGCAAGTGAGGATTGAAGCAGTAACCATAAGGGTGGGAGACCACCACTCTATGACCTGAGCCAGGCCACCATGCACAAAATATGCAGAATGTTGCATGCAATTATATAACTCCATGTAGAAATTGCATGTGAATGCTGAAGCTGAACTGAAATGCAGAATGAATGTTGAAATATCCCAGAAATGTGCTGAAATCTATTCAGTGACTGAGGATCGACCCAGCGACCGTCAGGTTGGGTGACCACCATTCTACGACCTGAGCCATGGCAATGTGCACAAAGTAAGCAGAATGTTGCATCAAATGTTGAATAGAAGTGCAGACTGAGTGTAGAGTCTTGCAAGGTTAGTAGTCAACTAACACTGTTCAGGATGCGTCAGGCTCATTTGTGCTTTGCAGAATCTCATTATTTCAGGAACACATCGGTAGTTGCAGCACCCTTTTTATAGTGTAGTGATTGAATTAGGCTCATGGTACTTAAGAAACCCAGCTTTAATCAATTATCATGGTGTACAAATCCCACATTAGCTGCCATTATCTATAAAGATGCCTGAGATTTTCCCGAAAACTTCATCTCTCCTGAAAATACATATATAGGATATATACTGTATGTTCAAAACCATTAGAGAAATGAGTTGTCATACGTCCCATGTGACCTGGTGTCACCAAAATAGGGTTTGGCAAGACCAGATGATCCGAGATTAAAGCCTTAAAAAGGAAGATGCTTCCGTTCTTCCCTGGGGAGTCAACCAGCAGTCTGCTAAAGAAAGACACAAACATAAAGGCATGTTGGAATGGATCAATGATCTCATGCATCAATTGCAACAAAGGGGGCGTAATGGGTTAAAAATAGTACTAAGAGATGTAAAAGTAAATGGATTGACCTGTTAAACGATACCGACAAACCCAATGCTAAAATGTGACTCCACAGGTACATTATTACCATATTAAAGACAATACTTGCAATGCGTCTGACAGGATATTGCTTTATTCCCCTTATCTCTTCTCTGTTTGGTTTTGCACACGTGTAGGTGTCAGCGGTGATTACGTAACTGAAAGAGAAACGTCTCACTTCCCAAAATGCTCGAAACACTTCAAAACAATGCAGGAATAATTCATCTTCCGAGGATATCGAGGAAAAGATGCGTAGTGAATCCCCACTGATCGTCGGCAGGTTCAGTGTCTTCCGCACTCGACAAAGCATCTGGTAACACAGCTACCGATATGGAAAATAGGGAATTGTGTCTGAACAGTTACCTTTCATTCAGTCAGTTTTAAAGCATGTCTAGGACAGCTCCAAGCTGAAGGGACGGTGCAGGATCCAAAGTATTTATCTTCTAAATGGTAGGACCAAATCAAAAATGACGAGAGCTGTCCTATCTAGTCTTTGAGCAAGAACTGATTAAGAGAGGTGGAAATTCTTCTACGACACCATTAACAGTCCTTCTGGGATCAATTCAACGCCCTGAGAAAACAATGACCTGGATGAATGAGAATATGTGTGAAGCTGACTTACAGTTTTTTAGCATCAAAACATGTGATCGGTAATTTTAAGAATAGTGGGAAAAAACACAGTTACAGTTCTTTCCTTTATGCTGTTGTCCGTTTCCCCACAATCGGTCGCATGAGTTCTTTGCCTTAGTTTTGACACCAGATGCAGCAGTGGGTACCATTATACAACCACGGCAATTATTTGATGTATAAATCTCTAATCGTATTTTTGTTTAAAAAAAAAAAATACACCAATAAACAGAACCCCCGTACCACCAGAGCTACTCATATCATCTATCCATTTTCTATACCGCTTGTCCTCTCAGGGTGATGGATGACCGGAAGACTATCCCAGCTGACTTCGGGCAAGTGGCGGGATACACTCCAGACTGGTCGCCAGTCAATCGCAGGGCACATATACACAACAACCATTCACACTCACATTTGCACTTATGGATAATTAAGAATTTCCAATTAACTTAACATGCATATTTGTGGGATACAGGGGAGTACCCGGAGAAACCCCCCGCACACATGGGGAGAACATGCATATGCCACAAAGAGATGCCCAGAGATTCAAACCCTCGATCTCCTGACTGTGCGTCCAACATGCTAACAACTAGGCCGCTGTGCAATGCTTTGCGATTGTGATTGTTGTCAACATACCGCAATAATATCGTATCAAGAGTTAGTGAGTGGTCTTACAGCGGACTGATACGTTTTCCTAATGACAACTCAAACTCGTCTCAATCACTAATCTACTTAGAATCACAGCAATGTAGTCACACACACGTAACAAAGTCAATTAGGACAGTTATCCAATTGGGGGGGGGCGAGCGTTCATGGTTATTTCCCAAACTTTACAGGCTGAGCGTCCACTGGGGTTCACCCTTTTTGCTTTCTGTGCAAAATATTGGGAGGACGTCTGCAGATGAAGCTAAAAGACGGGCACGAGCGATCATCCACTTGCACCAGCCTCCCCCTTCACTGGTTACATGTCACGCTCCCAGTTGGTTTTCATTTTCTATTTTAAAAGCATTGCATGTTTGGAGACAGCGTTTACTTTAGGACTTTCTGCTGGCTTACATGACTAGCAGTTTCCTCCTCTTACCGGATTGTTCTTCTTTTGGGGTATTCCTAAAGGAACATGTAAAAAGGTATAGTTCACAAACAAAACTGAATCAAGAGCATAGAAAAATAAAAATCTGACTTCTGACCCTAAAAACAATCATTCAAAAACAATACAGCTCTCAGGTACAAGCTAAAAATTTAGGTGGCAAATATAGGTGGTCCTCTGGTTAGTTAACCTCTGGTTAACCACCTCTAAAGGTGGTTAATATCGATATTTTTTTTTAAAATTAATTTTGGTCCGTAAACAGTTAATTGGAGACTCTAAATTGTCCAAATGAATGTGCATGCGAATGGTTGTCGTGCCATGCGATTAGCTGCCGACCAGTCCAGGATGTACCCTTCCTCTCGACCGAAGACAGCTGGGATAGGCTCCAGCACACCCTAGTGAGGACAAGCGGCACAGGAAATGGAAGGATGGATGGATTTCCGACACTCAGTGAAGCCGTGAACATGACATGAGTCCTGAATGTGTGTATGTGGGTGAGTGCAGAGAGGACATTTGAGTTTGCTGATGTTGTTTTGGTGTGCTTGTTTTGTTTTTGCCATAAACAGATTGTTGATCGACCAGTTTCTCGTCATCTGTCACGACAGTCGAACAATTGAGGCAAGCAAAGTCAATATTGAGCACGTAGTGTACTCTTCCGCTGCCGCCGCCACACGCTGTAGCTGGTTCTCGAGCAAGTGTCGTGTTTACGCATCAAAATTACATATGTATGCCCCTGCGGCTATTTTCGTTTGTGTGAGCGAGTGTTAGAATACATTTTTGAAGCATTTAGCAGGTACAAATGAACAGATTTAACTCAGCAAACTGCATTTCAGGGCCAAAACTGAGTTCCGTCATGCACAAGGGTGAATTAAATTGTGACTTTATGCATAGGCTTGATGATCAAAATGGTTCTCGCTTTGATATAGTCCAACATTCCTTGCAAGGTCAGCTAAAAAAGGAACACAAGGCTACCAGTCTGACCTCTGATATCTTGTGTCGAAAATGCTTTACAATCTGTTGGCTTCTTGATGGACAACTGCCGTCAACCAAAACCTCATCAGGTACACCATGGGATGAGATCATTTAATGCTTCTGCAAGGACAACAAGGTGAAGACGACGCTGCGTTATAAGAGAAGCGCACTTCTTATTCATCTTCTCTCTGGTATCTGACTGACAGTCAATCCCCCTCCTACTGTATTGCGCCCACGACACAGGCGGTGATTCATTGGCACAGGTACCGTTGCCACCCAAGCATTACTTTGACATTTGTTTTTTCAGCTTGAGCAAAAAGTGACGTACAGAACAGACATGTTATTATAAACACAGGCATCACGCCTATTATAATGTTTATAATATCCTTGTTTCAATCTTATGCATAACAACAGTGGGACTAAAATATTACAGCGTAACACTACAAGACGTTAAATAAGCATGCATCAACACTTAGATCCGCTTATGTGCTTTACATTCCCATCATGCCACTGGATAGACACATAGGCCCAGTCCCTTACAGTAAGGCGGGGCCCATTGCCTGTCTGCCTATGACTTAATACATGGCAACATCATTGTGAAGGCATCAGGCTTTAACAGTGACTCCATTCACTGCAGGCCAGTGGACACAGAGAAATCAATAATCAGTCCCTTTATGGAGATAAGACATGAATAAACTGCACAGTAGGAGACCTGCATGCCATTATTATGCTTTTTCAATGCAGATTGTTTGATTTATATCACAAAACCACCTACATGACGTCAAACATGACTTACATATTTGTGTGACCCTTTCACAACATGACACTCACCTACAGGATATTTTATATTCATATACAAGGTAAAATAATTGTTAATAAATAAAGGCTTACCACAAGTCAAGTTCCTGCAGCATCCGTTATGGGCTTAATGAGGTCCAATGCAGAGATTCTCCCGCAGCCAAACCATTCATTCATTCATTCTGTTAAACAAGCGTGATTCCCATACAATGAGGTGGAAGCGCTATACGCTATTAGATTCAAATGTGCCTGAATCACACTCCAATGATGATTAAAAAGAGAGACACTCCGACCTAGCAAGAACCTCAAGCACCTCAGCCTCTCCTGTGGACGTCTGTCAGAAGGTGATTCAAATGAGCCCCTCTGATGGATTTATGTTTAATTTGCTTTTTCAGTCACAATTAACGAATCGGGTATTTCAAGTGTTGAAAAAAAAAAGGACTCTGTTTTTACCTGTTCGGCGCAGCGTCCTCCAAAGCAACACCGGCTCGCTCAGTCAGTCAGTCAGACAACACCAGCAGCAGCAGCAGCTACCGTAATGACTGGATGAGTCACACCCCCGTATTTCTTTTCATCATGCACTTTTTTACGGCTTATTACGGTGTTAGCTAGTGGTCCACCTGTTAGCTAGGTAGACGCCATAGACGTGTGTAGAATGTACGAGACGTCTTAAAAATAAGGAAGAAGTGTTGTTTTGGTTTTAGTTACAAATGTATGTCTCAGTGAAGTTTGTAGAGGGTTTATTTAAATATAGATATTGCGTTTAGTTTACAGCAAAACGGAACATATGCAGCAATCAATTATGTAAACCCAAATGGCTTCCACACATCAAAACATCACATGCTCAATAATTACGAGGTTATTTTTAACCCCATTCATCCCTAATTACCTATTTTCATTTTGTTATATTTGTACGTCTACTGAAATTATTTTGTTATTTGTTTCTACTTATCTATACTATTGTTCTGTCCTCTAGGTTGCTGCATTTATAAGAAGATACTTAGATCAGGGGTGCCCAAAGTGCGGCCCGTGGACCATTTGCGGACCACGGGTCATTTTTTTTACTGGCCTGTGGCACTTGTATCAACAAAATTAAGTAAACTTTTTTTTTTTTAAAGCACACATGGAAACAAATTGCTCAAATGTTATTAACTAATAACACAAAGCTTTGTCTTTAAATATATATACACAGTAGAACTTTTTTTCTTTGATTTTTCAATACCCGAACACCGGTGGGGGAAAAAATTATCATATTAGTTCAAGAATGAAGGGACATGAATTCTCTTTGTGGATAAGTCAACATAATATATATATATAAAAAAAAGAGAAGACATTTTTAGACTTGAAAATTAATCATTTATGTCTTGACGAGTAACGAAAGAGAAATTGGATAGATTCTTCATCACAGCCAGATTGTCATGTTTGATTTCATGTTGATTCTTTCACCAGGGCCATCTGACCTCAATAAAGTACTACTACATTCAATGTGTAAAAATGGAAAATATTTCAATAAATCAATTATATTTAACAATGGCCCAGTTAAAGCTTAGCTCGGGCTGGAGGCCATGAAGTGTCAACTTCAAAACCATAAAAAGAAAAGTAGAGTGTAAAGTTGAATTTATCTTTTAAATGTGATCGGAGCGACACACATGCGCACGCAGGACAGATGAGCAGGGTGATCTTGTCTCCCATCTGCCTTTTGGCAGAGGTGAGATGCACGGCGCCTTGACTCCGCTGGCCTCGATAAAAGTTAATCATCTATATCACTAAAATGACCTGACATTCATTTGTCCTCCCACAATTAGTGTAGGTCAGCACCACCTCATCAAGTGCCTCGAGGCTATGTTCGTATATATCATATTTCTCATGGCTAAAAGGAACAAGCCCATACAAATGATGATTAAAGTGTGTGTTTGAACTGATGAGTGAAAGAAGACCAAGCTGCAGCACTTACTTTCTGTGGAAAAACAATCTTCATTCAGAAACAATTGTGAATGTTCCACAATGATATCAAACTGCACAAGGGAGTGAAAAATACAAAACAGAAGTTACATAAACATGAGTATGTAGTGTACAGACCCTTTCCAAAAAATTAGAATGTCATGGAAAAGTTGTTTAATTTCCATAATTCCATTCAAAAAGTTAAACTTTCATAGATTATAGATTCAGGGCCCACAATTTAAACGATTTCAAGTATTTATTTGTTTATTTTTACATAATTTGGGGTTCCAGCTCATTAAACCCACGAAAACAGGAATTCAAAAAATTAGAATACTGTGAAGAAATCAGCCCAAATTTTGCAGGGCATGAATGTTTTAAACTGAGTATCACACACTAATCATCTACTAAACTCAAATCACCTGCACAGGCTTCCCCAGGTGTCATTAAATTGCTTCAGTTTGGTTCAATTGTCTCAGTTGGGTTCAATATGGGGAAGACTGCAGACATGACAACTGGCCAGAAGACCATCACTGATACCCTCCATAGGATGGGTAAGCCACAAAAGTTCATAGCTAAGGAGGCTGGTTGTTCAGAGTGCTGTGTCCAAGCATATCAATGGAAAGTCTCAAGGAAGGGCAAAATGTGGCAGGAGAAGATGCACCAGCAAAAGAGATGACCGTGGGCTTCAGCGGATTATCAAACAGGGAAGATTCAAGAATCTGGCAGAGATCCAGAAAGAGTGGAATGAGGCGGGAGTCACAGCTTCAAAAACCACCACATTCAGACGCATCCGGGAGATGGGCTACAACTGTCGGGTTCCTCGGGTCAAGCCACTTGTGAACCTGAGCCAACGTAGGAAGCGTCTCCACTGGGCCAAGGAGAAGAAGGACTGGACTGTTGGCCAGTGGTCCAAGGTCCTCTTTTCCGATGAAAGTGTGCCTTTCATTTGGGAATCAAGGTCCAAGGGTTTAGAGGAAGACGGGTGAGGAACAGAACCCAAGCTGCCTGAGGTCCAGTGTGAAATATCCACAGTCCGTCATGATTTGGGGTGCAGTGTCCGGTGCAGGTGTTGGTAAACTCTGCTTTCTTAAATCCTAGGTCACCGCAACAGTCTACCAGAATGTTTGAGGACTTCATGATTCCATCTGCTGAGGATCTGTATAGAGATGCAGATTTCATCTTCCAGCAGGACCTGGCCCCGGCCCATACCGCCAGAAGCACCAAAACCTGGTTTGATGCCCATGCCATCACAGTGCTTGACTGGCCAGCCAACTCACCGGACCTAAACCCCGTTGAGAATCTATGGGGTATTCTCAAGAGGAAAATGAGGGGCACCAGACCCAACAACAAAGAAGAGCTGACAGCAAGCATCAAGGAAATCTGGGCTTCCATAACTCCCAGGCAATGCCACAGGATGATTGCTTCAATGCCACGTCGCATCGAGGCAGCGATTAAGGCAAAGGGATTCCCAACAAAGTATTGAAGATTGATCGTTTTGAAAGTACCATATTTTGATTGATTTGATGTGATCCTAATTTCTTTCTTTTTTTTCCTGCAAAAACTGAGAAGTAAATGTTGATTTCTTCACAGTATTCAAATTTTTTGAATTCCTGTTTTCGTGGGTTTTATGAGCTGGAAGCCCAAATTACGTAAAAATAAGTCACTGTTGATATACTACACTGCTGATGGGGATGTCACAACTTCATGTCAAAAAATCCGAACTATCACTTCAAACAAATTTTTAGGTTCCCATCACTTATATGGTGCATTCAAGGGCCGCCGAACAAAGTGCAAAATCGCAACACTTGACGAAAAAACATTATCAGTGAAGACGTGAATATGTAAAAACTGTTTTTCAAACAGTACATTTTACATGTATTATCAGGCAAATAAGTCAATATTAAAAAAAAAAAAATCTTTTTAATAAAACCTTTTTTTATTTCACCAAAAATCTGCAAATTTGCAGGGCCGTGAATGCTGAATGGTGACTGTGCAGGGAGATGCAGTATGTATAGTACATATAAAGCATAATGTATATGCTGAAAAGTCAGATTTTGCATCAGCCTATGAGCAAATGTATAAAATGGAACTATGCAGTGTATGTGATTATTCAAATGAGATGCATTGACATAGGAAAATCAGTCTCTCACACTATTGAATATATAATCTAGAATCACAAAAACAAGAAGTTTTTGAAATGTTGCAAGTAGACTATCGGGCAGAAATGTCCCACTTGTGCTGCATTTTCATTTACAAATCTCTATTAGATGCATACATGGCATGGTAAGGCATGGTTAGTTGTAATGGTCATAGTTGGCCCACTAGAGGGCGTTGTACCTCCATGGTGTCATCACGCAAGCATTCTTCTTGCTCTTCATCCAAAGGAAACTTCCTTGGCTCCCAGTGTGTCTAAGAACAGAGAGGACAGACAAGAATCATGAAAAAAAAATTCAAATGAGAATAAATCAAGTTGTATTACATGAAGTGATTGATATAATTAATGGATATGTGTATTTTGTGCAAACTGATGCTACTGTATGTCACCCTGACTCATTTTGCCTTGTTTGGATCAGTCACGTTGCACTTAAATCTGTGCACGTGTGCTATCGTGCTTAAAAAGTAAGAGAAAGGCAGTTCAGTGGTGGGTCTTTGGTATTTGAGAGGAGGTTTAATAGCAACATACTACTTCAATCAATGTGAAGTGGCGACCTTGCAGAGCAATCAGTACCATCATCAGCTGCAGAGATGTGGGCTTTCAAAGATCCTTCAGGACGTTATATCGCATAGAATACATTTTCACAGATACCCACCAGATAACACTGGTCAGTATCATGACAATATCATTACCCTTTAATAGGGATGTTGTCGGCCAATATTGGCATAAAAACGAGATATCAGATTGAGTGAGACATCATCAAATACTTGAAAAAACGTGCCAGCTCAGTATGTACGCTGTCTGGGATTATTTCCAAGTTTCCTAAATATGCTGTTTGGGTTTCAGCTGTGCAGTGTGTGATCTTACCATGCCCTGTTCAGTGTCTGGCAGTTTGTCAGCATCCAGCTGAGAAGAACTCCACACCACAGAGCTCTCCTCTCCTGATGTGAACATCCCACTCCCACTGCCTCGCAATCTGCTGCCAGATCTGAAATAAAGAGAAAGAAACAACAAACATTCCCCATGGGACTCCATCACCAAGCCATTCAGCATCCCACTTTCATAAAAAGGTGGGTGATCTGTATTAGAATGCAATGGGCAAGAAGCATTTTACTGATTCTGTACCGTATACTATGCTGTATTCCTAAAACTTCACAGCATTCCAAACTGTGAATGTGAGTGTATACAGTGTGCGTGCGTGTGCGTGTGTGTACGCTACCTTGTCGAACGCCTGCAGCACAATGTCCTTCCCCAAGATGTTGAGTATAATTTCTCCTTCAGCTCTAAAGCCAAGTGCCTCTGTGCAAAGACCTCATTGGTGACAACCTCTACCTGCAACACACAAAAAGGAATGAGGCCGATCATTTCTTCACAAATAAAAATAAAGATCCCAAAGCAAGAGACCCTACTTGCCGCTCTTCAGCATCCCTTACTGATTCCTCAACTTGACAGTGGGCGTCAACAAAACGCCAACTATTCAAAACAAAGTAGAACAATTGGTCACATCTGATTTGTAGTATGTTTTAAGTTTTTTCAATTTTCCAACTACTTCAACTTTCTTCTTGAATATATTCTTCTTATAATTATGACTTTACTCCCATAATATTTTGACTTTATTCTCGTAATATTATGACTTTTTCCCCAAACTAATTTTCAAAAAAATTACAACTTTGTTGTTTTGTTTCTCATATTTTGACTTAAAAAATTGCCATCTTTTTTCTTTAATATTTCAACTTTATGCTACTAAAATTACGTTATTATTCCTCATAATATTATGACATTACTTTCGAAAAATTATAACTTTTTGTCATTAGATGACAACTTTTTTGTCTTTATTCTTGTAAAACTATGCAAATGGCCCCCAGGCTGCACTTTGGACACTCCTGACATAGGAGTGTTTTTTAATGCAAGTGTCAAGCTGAGCAGTACACTTGACGTGATTGCACGTGTTGTTCCTGATACCTTGGAGTGAGAATATGTTCGGACAGCCTCTTCTCCACCACGGCCACTGGCATGGCGACAAGCCTGTTCATGTTGTAATCACGTCCGCGCTTGTGTTGACATGTGAAGCCCTGTGAGGAAGAGCGGACGAGAGTTGTCTCTCTTAAATATTGTATATATTATATAATTCCTAATGCATCCACCTCACAGAGGTGACATATCAAGATGCTGATTAGACCGCATGATTATTGCACAGGTGTGCCTTTATGCTGGCCAGAATGACCAGTCGGTATCTGGTGTGACCACCATTTGCCGTGCATATGTGCGGGTTACCCGTGAAGCCTGCATGCAGCTCTTCTCCTGTATGTCTTCTAACATTTCCTCTGCGCTCAACAGATACACTTCAGACATTCCATCTAGTTCCAACACAGAAATAAACAATTTATAAGTACATCATTCACTCGCTACAAAGTCAAAAGAACTCTTGTTTTACTACACACCTATCAAAGCGTGTCTTCTCTTTCTCTTCGACCGATTGCGTCTCCTGCATTGACCTCGCGTGGAATCAAGCAACTTGATGGATGCCAGGCACATGCCATGCCTGTAGCCTGGAACCACACACAGGAGGTGAATCAGTTCACACCAGGAATGTCTTCTTTGGTCTGCAGCTTACAATTCCCTTCCTGCTCAGGGATTTTACGCCATGCGCACAAAAGCATCCTTAACTGTGAGACCCATTATTGAGCAGGAAATTGCTTCTCTGTTAGGTGCTCTCATCGTACCAGTTTCATCCCCACTAATCACAGGCCAATGAATATACTTGTGCATTTGGCACGCCACTGCAAATCTTCACCTAAGTTTGTGAAAATACACAGTACTAGTACTAGTGTCTAGTACTCAGTACTAGACACATACAGATATAATGCCTATATAAAGAAAACCTTTCATACGGCCAGTGTTTGAAATGAATCAAGCACACCTTTGAAATCACACTTGTCTGTTGTTGGCCCCTCATCCATCAAAGAATTACCACGTTAGGGTAGAATACTTTGTTGTTTACCTTTTTACTAGTAATGGGGGGGGGGGTTACATCTGTTTCTGCATGTGTAACTGTGGAGACTGCCTAAGTGTCATCATGAAATACAGCAACCAGAAAAAAGGGCAGAATGCAAGAGATAACAACACAAGCACATGGTAAGGTTGAACTTACTGTTGTGAAGTGTGAGCCTGCATCTGTTAGAGTGAGATGGACTGCATGGTTGAACATTGATGGATAAAGGCTTCTGGGACCATTCTTCTCTCCCCACAGTCCTCTGTGGAGTTTCTACAGAGACACAACACATTTCACACCATTTCCAAATACCTCCCACATGCAAAGACAAAATCTGATAAGATAGGGAACTTCAAATCTGAGAAGACAAGTTTCGACACGGATTGTAGCTCGCACTGTATCACATTTAGAGCTCTATCTAGGGTAACCAATATCTGTCCTTTCACTGTACAAGCAGTGGGCTCTGCAGCTATGTTGATATTCCTCCTACCGTATGAGGCTGTTAACTCAGACTGAGTTCTGATTGAGCTGGATGTCAAGCTGGAACGTGACGATAGAGGAGACAAGCTGAAAGCGAACTTCCAAAAGTTCTAGAAGGAAAAGGGAATAGAAAGAACACAAGATGACCTGGAGTGCACAATACTGTCATGGAAAACAGTGTGATTAACATGTATATACACAGTGCGACCTCGGTTTTCATTATTAATTTGTTCCATAAGTTCAGACTAAAACAGAAAAATATGATTGAAGAAAGATATCTACCACATGAACTTTACATGCCTGTGGACTGCTCACATTGTAGGAGTTGAACAAGAACAATTTGGGCTTGCGGTGGGTGACCAGTGGTCGTGTTCGAGCACAAACACACGACACATCGGTCCTGCAGCGCTTCAATCTTCTGTTTGATCCCCATGGTATGAAAACGTCTTCTCTGTGACCACTGCAAGACCAGAAAAGAGCATGGAAAGTCTTCTGACTAGATTATTAATACAAAAAATTAAAGGTTTTGGCTCTAAGATCTTATATGCACAAAGAACAATCAGAAATAAACAATACCTGTCGGTAAGTCTGTGGCCTACATAAACAAACAGCATGGCTTTTATTTTGGATGTGACTTTCATCTTTCCAGTCAGTACAAAAGACAGCAGGGAAGACGTACATGAAGGGAAGATTCAAGCTCGGTCACATCAGCGTGGCGGTGTTACATTATCCCCAGGGGGGCATTTTTTTTTATCCTGTAAGGTCTGGCTTCCATTCAACAGTAAAAGCTTTGTCAGCACTAATGTCTAATGGAGGTTATAATTAAACCTAACCACAGAAATGATCTCCAATGACCAGCCATTGGACAAATGACCTGGAGTTGCAGAGTGTGTAGAATGCATTATTGATATTCATGTTGCACATGCACACAGATTCTCTACCTGGAGGCGTCTCTCCCGCCTTTCCACATCTGTTGTTTTGAGGGTGTTGGGAATCTGAGAGGCACCATCAGACTGTTGACGATCTGGCTGAGCTGAGCACTCTGCAATGACGGCAGTGATCACAGAAAACGTTTCAGTACTGACTGTGAAACACGAGTCTACACTTTGAATAACGGCGAGTGTTGGCAGATCTTCCAAATATGGTTTGGTTACTGTGCAGTGACGAGTACTTGCAGTACTTGCTCTTTTCTGCAAACGGAAGAAAGAAAAACGTCCCAAGACAAATAACGATGCTTAGTGGAGTTTGTTCAAATGAGCAGCATCTGGTGTTCATAACGCATGATGCATGATGAACACCAAATATTACACTCCAGTACCTGACTTGTCACAACACATTATACACATCTTATAAACGTTTTGTGAAGGCAAACCATTTCGTACTGTAAAATGTCTAATTCTCCAATGGGATGGATGCGGTTTTGACAAGATTGACAGTTGAATAGCTTATAGAGATAGTGAGTTCTGTGTGTATACCGTGCAGCGGGAGAAATAATTATTTGATCCCCTGCTGATTGTGTAAGTCTACCCACTTACAATAGACACCAACACTTAATAGTTTGTATTAACACAGAGACTGACAATATGAACAAAAAGGGGGAAGCCATTGCTGGCAAGCACAGGGCTCAGATGTTTCTCGTAGTTGGCCACAGGATTTTGGTCCACTTCTCTTTACAGATGCTCTCCAAGAATGTGAATGTTTTGACGCTGTCTTTCGGCAGGTCAAAGTCTAAGCTCCCACCACAGATTTTCTACAGCAAGGCTACTCCTTGGTTTGCTTGGTCATATGTGGCAATTTTGGGTCATTGTCTTGTGGGAAGACCCATCTTAGTGTTCTGACTGAAGCCCGGCTGTTCTTAGCCAAGATTTGCCGTTATATGACCCCGGTCTGGACAATCAATGTAGTGAAGTCTTTCTGTAGCCTTAGCCAACAAACAGCATTCTGCTTTTGGGGCTGGTTACCTCCATTTTTGACAGTAGGGATGGTGTTCTTGGGGTCAGTACTTGTTGTTCTCAAGCGGATGTCAAGGAGCTCCATTTTGGCCTCATCTGACAACATCATTTTCAGGTGTTCATTGGCAGACTTCACATGGGTCTGTGCATGGGTCTTCTTGATAGGCGGACCTTGCAGGCAATGTTCCCTCTAAGCTGCGCGCGTGCGCAATCGCACACTGCTTCAGCGCAAATCTATGCAGCGCACAAAATGAATTCTTACATGTACTTTTAATAAAATAAAAACATAACACTTTATTCTGTACCATTTTGCAATGCAACAATGTTACCGCTTGTTGTCACCTGTCACAACAAGCGGTAACAACATAACACAATGATGTCCAGCCAATGATAAGATTCTGCTGGTACGGACTATTTTACTTTCACAGCCAATCAATTCATTAACAGCGCGTTACATACAGTAGTACATGCCGCTGTTTTGCAAGGTACCCTGTAGCTAATGGGGCAGCGGTGTTAAGAGAACTAAATGCGGCTTGCTAAGCTGTATTACGCCAAAAAGAACGGGGGCAGTACCACATCCACTCACCGAGGTAAAGTAATCACCAAGTGGTGGTTCTTTTAAGGTGGACTGGCTGTCAAACAGAAGAACAAGAGGTGAACCTGGGTGAGATTTTTTTCTTTTTCAAATGAGAAAGGGCTGCTCTAAAAAACATGCTCAGTTTTCGGAGTGAAAAGTGAACTGAATGTGTGGTTTAACCGTGCATGTAGCACTGGGTACTTTTATTTTGATGGCCGGATTTACAGGATACTGGAACTTTGCCTGTTGCCGAAGGGACCGGAAGATCACAAGTTTTAGTAGTTGACCTTTTATTTTTTTTTATACTTTTTTTTTTTTTTTTTTTTTAGTCAAAAGTAAACATACGTACAAATATAGCATCAATTTCAGGATGAAACAGTGCCACAACAGGCTGCTGCAAAACAAAGGAAATTCAGGTATACATAATGAACAGAAATGGAAAATGAAATTATAACCTAGGTGTTTCCTGCAACATTCAGATCATTAATTGGATGAAATAGCTCCACAGCTTGTTTTTTCTGAGATTGACAATAAAGAAAACTGTGAAATACGCCTTGCCGACCCACATGTATACAAAATATCACAGAATGGAAGTTGGACTACTTCAAGTTCTTAGGCCTTAGACAGGTGTGATACTACAGTGCGCACGTCTGATGGCGCTGTCAGAGGTCCAAGGAATGTTCAGGTCGTTTGCATGTATGCTCAGACACTTGAACAATTAGGGGGAGCATTGCTTGCATGTACGGCAGGATATCTATCCATCACGGCAAAGTGTGTTACCAATGGTTTTCTTGGTGGTCTCAGGTCGCTTGAGATCATTTACCTCACCTCCCTTAGAAGTGTCCTTACCTGACAAAATGATATCTTGCAAGGAGTTCAAAAGCACGGTTGACTGTTATCTTGTATTTAATCCATACCACACAATGGGTGGTATACATTTACCAAGGTATACTTTTCAGCAAGCTTCTAGCTGAAGGGTGTTTGTGTTCTTCATGAACACATAACCAGCTTGTGGGGTTTGGAATTCTTGTTGGTGGGTAGGGGATCACTTACTGTAGTTACCACTAAATCAAATTTTAATAATGCTTAGGGGCAAACAAAACACCACAAACCTGTTTTCCTAATATCTTCTTTCAGAAGAAATTATATGGATGTGTCATATCCCACTGGCATGATGGTTAATTCCAAGCAGAATTCTCCTAGGTTGAGTGCTAAAAGCTGTAAATTGTCAAAATATAATAATATCGCATAATGACTGAAAATGTCTTATTATGTCGCATTTTCAACCCTTAAAAGACTGCCTGGCAAGGCGCAAATTAACAGTAGCGCATGCAGCAGACTTGTTTTTTTTATGACAGGTGCTTAAAGGAGTGTGCATACTTTCACACAGACAGGAAAAGGGATGCACAGTCTCAGTGTTTGCACCGTACCTCCCCTTACCTGTCGCTCAATGTTGTAAAGAAGACGATGAGGACTGCAGGGTTCAGAGTCAGCATCTGTGCAGGAAAGGCCAGCCATATCCTTTAGCAGGGTCTGCTGGATCTGCCTGTCTGTGGGTGGCTGGGACTCAGCAAGAACCACGCCACCCTTGGACACGCACACACACACACACACACACACACACACACATTCCTAAACATTTACGATATGTAATGCTGTGTGAAAGACTACATACAACTGTGAATTGACAGCATATAAAGATCAAATCAAAAATAATTAGCTATGAATTCAGTGGCACAAATTTGTGCATTTGAGGTGGATTTCGACCGCTTACCTTACTGGACCGGATGTTTCTGTGGAGATCCCCAAGTTGCACAATCTTTCCTTCAAGGTCAGCAAGGCGTAGCTGCAACCAGCACCATCTGCTGCCGATCTCTGCTCTTTCTTTTAGCCACTTGTGTTCACAGCTGCTGCCTCTGCAAGTTACACCCAACATATATTTATCCTTTGTGTGTAAACTGCAAGCAAACAAAATCCACATAAAATTCCACTTTTCTTTCTCAAAAGCACGTAACGTCAGACAAATAGGAATTCCTTATACAATACATTTTCTATGAAAAATCTGAAAAAAATCAGTGAGCAATTGAGATGAGTCTATTTTTGACATATAGCTCGGTCCTCCCCCTCCAAACACTTCTGATACCCTGATGATGACGTTCTCCTCCAATTTCAGATCAACATTTGCAATAAAACTGACTGTTATTATTACATTTGATTCCAATACAGAACCCTCCCCTATCTCTCTTCAATACATATCACATGCTTATTAAATGCATTTTAAAGTACACAGTGTACGTACTCACCACCAATAATGTACAATGATCATTGAACAGATGGAATTGGAATCATGGTGTAGAAGTTATATATGTGTCAGTTTTGCATCTCGCAGCAACTATGGTGCGTTTAAGCACCGCCGAAGAAAGTGCAAAAATCTCTCAGTCAAGCATAAAGACAAATTTCACGGGCGGCGTGAAGGCAGTAATCCGAAGATGCAGAGAAGAGACAGTGTCTGTGTTACAAAAGTTTATTACAATGTCCACAAAAAAATAAGAAGCACAAAAACACAAAAATGTAAAAAGTACAACACAAGGCTTCCGGGCCGAGCCACGGGAAAAAATACAAAAAAAAAGCAATAACTAAACTAAGGACACTGCTAGACACGGGGATAGCAGGAAAACAAAAAGCTAAGCTAAGAAAAAACACTGCTGCGAACCGAGCCGAGCAGGAGACAACTACAAAACTAAAATCGCTGCTGAAAACCAAGCCAAGCCCAACCAAAAAAAACACTGCTGCAGACCGGCAAGCGGGGAAGGCAAGTACTCACAAAAACAGGAAGGGAAGACCAGAGAGCTAGGAACGAGTAAGTATACAATGCTGGCAGGAATCAGACATGCATGGGAAGACAATCGGAGGGTAGGTGAGAGGGTATGGCTTAAGTAGTCCAGGTGAGTAATTGCAGGTGTGCAACGAGCGCCTCCCAAGCCAGTAGGCAGTGTGCTGCAACACATGACAGACAGATGGCAGCAAAGCAGCACCACAGTTCATGACAATAAACGTAAAAAATCTGGACTTTTTTTAACAGCAGTACATCTAAGCCGTACATTTGACCTGTATTATCACATATTTATGGATTATTACCGATTTAGGGTCAATGAGATGTGTTTTCTGCGGAAAAAACTGCCTATTTTCTAAGATGAAAAATAAAATAAAAAAATTATTTGGATATTTGTGGGGGGCCGCACGGTGGCCGAGTGGTTAGCATGTTGGTCACACCGTCAGTGAGAATCTCTGCTTGGGCATCTCTGTGTGGAGTTTGCATGTTCTCCCCGTGCGTGCATGGGTTTTCTCCAGGTACTCCGGTTTCCTCCCACACTCCAGAAACTTGCATGTTGACTCTAAATTGTCCATCGGTATGAATGTGAGTGTGAATGGTTGTTTGTCTATATGTGCCCTGCAATTGGCTGGCGACCAGTCCCTGGTGTACGCCGCCTCTCGCCCAAAGTCAGCTGGGATAGGCTCCAGCATACGCCGGCGACCCTAGTGAGGATAAGCGGCATAGAAAATGAATGGATGGATCATAAATGCTGAATCATGAATGTACGGGAATCCTAAGTCCTTTCCTTAGTTCTATAACGGTGTTGAAATGCCACAAATGCAGAAACGGCAGTCAATCTATTTGATTAAGCAAAACGACTTTATTTTGCTGAAATATTCTGTTCAATATTGCTCTGAAATGCGGGAATGAACAGTAAATTATTAAACATGCTTATAAGTCATTTTGTTCTAGTGTTTGATTAAAAGCACAGCTATAAACATTAACTTTTGGAATGTTTGCCACCTCAAAGGTAATTGCGAACAGAGGGTGAACAGGTTTACTCTTTCAATACAGCATAGGTTCATTTATATAACAGTAGTGCAGCACTGACAACATATTCTACATATAGATTCATGGAACAAAAGATGCAATTCACCACCAAATAAAACACTGTTCATGTGTTTTGTGCATGCCCGTGTGTTTCCATGGCATTAACGTTTATTTTATGCGAGTATGTGTGTGTTTATGTGTGTGCGCCTGGCTTCAGTGTGGCCACAGTTGCCATGGTAGTGATCTTGGACTGCAGGGTCTCCGGCACTTCAAACGGACACCCAGACAAGGACCTGTCGACAAGCGGCTACACAGACCGCTTTAAAGGTACTTCAACTTAGAAGAGTGCAGGCCTCCGCCAAGGCTCCACGCTAATGTGGATCAGCCCCAGAATTTTAAAACAATATCTACATATATGATACTGGCTTCATTCATCCTCAAAGTTACAGTGGATCCCCTCACATTCACGATTCAGCAATCATTGCTCTGTAAATGTGCAGATTTTTAGTCAAAACACCTATTTTTGTCACTAAAAATAGGCCAAAAAAACATCTCATTCACCCTTAGTCGGCAATAATTTATAAAAGCATGATATTAAAGGTAAAATGTACAGCATATACTGTATGTATACGTATATCAGAAACAGCAGGAGGTCATTACTCAACATAACAGTCTGACTCACTGTGTCATGAAAGAAACATCAACATCAACAAAGCTATAATCCTCACACAACAAGTAGACAACACCAACACAGGGCAACTACTACGACTAGTGGAGGATAATAAACAACTACTACTTTCACTCTAAAAAGGTGACGCAAGGCAGATCACCAGGTCACTGAATAATAAGACTTTTATCCTCAATTATTTTATCCAATCTAAGAAACTTGACTTGCATTTCCTTACGGAAACCTGGCTTTGTCCAGGTGACAACAGCGCTTTTTCAGAGCCATACCTCCAAACAGTTTCTTCCTCAACACGCCGCGGCCATCTGGGAGGGGCGGGGGTATTGCTGCTGTTTACAAGCAGACCTTAAACTGCCGCCTACTCTCCACGAAAGCCTATGCCAGCTTTGAGCTACAGTGTAGTCACACTGTGCAGTCCCGTCTTATGTGCTGTGGTTTATCGCCCACCCAAGTTAAACAAAGACTTTATAAATGATTTCTCTGAGTTTTTGGCAGAGATCATGCTAAAGTTTGATAATATACTGATCGGCGGTGACTTTAACATCCATGTCCCTCGGATCAGCTGGCTCAATGCTTTAATTCTCTGCTGGAATCTCTGGATCTCACCCAGTCTATTGCTTACCCCACTCATCAGCTTGGGCACACACTGGATCTCGTCATCTCCCATGGACTATGTGTGTCAGTTACTAATATACGGAATGTTCCTATTTCCGATCACTCCTTCATCTGCTGCACCTAAACCTGCTGCCACCTCCCGCCGCCGGGTTATCACCTTCACAACAGCCAATGACTTTGCTGCTACCTTCTCAGGCACAGACCTAAGCCCTATAAATGTTTCTCAACACCTTCCTCTCTTTCCACTCTTACGTGTTCCCAGATCTTGGACTCTGTGGCACTATTTAAGGACAAAGCTACCAGACTCACACCTGACCCGTGGTTGAATGAAACCACTCGCGCCCTGAGACGGCAGTGTAGGCAAGCTGAGCACAAATGGAAGACGGGTGGACTTGTGGACATGTATCACTGGGAATCTTAAGGGACAGTCTTGCCACTTACCACAAAACCGTGAAGGAAGCAAAAGCAAAATACTTCTCATCATCTCTGGCAATAGCCATCGCCCCAGAGTGTTATTTAGCACCATTAATTCTGTCATTCACACTGTCACTGCTGTTTTTTATGATGTTTCTGAACACACATGTAATACCGTTCAACAATTTTTTATGGACAAAGTCGCAACAGACAGACAATCCATTCCAAAAGGTTTCAACTGCTAGTCTGCCTGACTCCCCTGTAAAACAGACTTTTGAGAACTTTGAGACAATGTCCACTTCTCTTCTTAAAAAAATCAGTCCAACAGTTAAACCCCACCAACTGCCCTCTAGACGTTATCCCTGCAAGGATAATGAAGGAGGTTATAGATACCATCGGTCCCAGCCTTGTTCTTTTTATGAACAGCTGCTTCAGGCTGGGTATTGTCCCCACAGCCCTTAAGCAAGCTGTAGTTAGACCACTTCTTAAAAAAACGAACCTAGACCCATCAACTCTGTCCAACTTCCGTCCAATTTCACATCTGTCCTTCCTGTTCAAGGTCATGGAGAAACTTGTCTTCTCACAACTCCAGTCATATTTGTCTATCCATAATATTGCTAACAAATTTCAACCAGGCTTTAGAACCCGTCAGATCACAGAATCCGTGTTATTGAAAGTACACAATGACATCCTCACAGCCCTGGACGCTAAAAACTCTGTTGTGCTGGTGCTTTTCAACCTTACAGCTGCTTTTGATATTGTGGACCACTCAGTCCTCATTCCCGCCTAGAACACTGTGTTGGCCTACGTGGCTCTGTGCTTAAATGGTTCATGTCATATCTCACCAACAGGACTTTTTCAGTAATGATCTTTCCTCTACAACCGCACCCCTCTCTTCTGGCGTGCCCCAGGGTTCCATCCTTGGACCTAACTTATTTTCGCTATACATGCTACCATTAGGACCATCTCATCTCCAGACTTTCATGCCGATGATGTACAGCTCCAGTAACCAGTAATGCTCAGTGACAAGAACGCACTAGATCTCCTCCACAGATGCCTTCATGACATGAAACAATGGCTGTCTCAGAATTTCCTTCATTCAAATGAAGGAAAAACTGACTTTCGTTTTTACCCCCGATTCACTGCAGAGTGAACTCAATTTTAACACTCCCACCCCTTTTTGCTCCTGCCGTTAAAAACCTTGGTGTGTTTTTCGACAACAGTCTAAAGTTTGATAAGCAAAGGAGTTCTGTGGTCAGAGCAAGTTTCTTCCACCTCAGGCCCCTGGCAAAATTAAAGCACTTTTTATCAAGTACAAATCTTGAAAAAGCGATTCATGCTTTCATCAGCTTGAGGCTTGATTATTGTAATGCTCTCTACACTGGAGTAAATCATCCCTCCTCCGTAGGCTCCAGTTGGTACAAAACGGAGCTGCTCGCCTCCTTACTAATGCTCCAAAATACGCTCATATCACTCCAATTCTCCATTCTCTCCATTGGCTCCCGGTACAGTCTACAGTCCTTTTATTTGTGTTCAAGGCCATTAATGGCGCGCTTTTGCTGCGTTTGCCCCCACACTTTGGGGACTCCCTTCCACCTGCGCTACGATCTATTACAGAGTTATCGTTTTTAAATGTCATTTAAAAACTCATTTATTCAGACTGGCTTTTGACACATGATGATTATACGTTTATTAGTTGTCATTCTGTGTCTGTAATTTTATTTTGTTTTAGTTGTTTTTATTCTCTTATTCGATCCTACCCTGTTGTTATTTGCTATAACCTGCTTTTACTCTTGTGAAGCACCTTGGGCACCAATGGGATGTTGTAAGGTGCTATACAAATAAACTTTGATTTGATGTGATTCGAAGGCATGCTGAGAGCCAACATCATTCCCGTCGCTGGGAGGGCTTCCAGCTTCCCAGCATGTTTTGCGGCACTTGTTTTGTAAAAAGTTGCTAAAGTAGCGTTTGTATTTATAATGTTGAACAAGGAACATGAGTCAAAATATTCAAAAAATCATGAAAATAGCAAATATTTTAATTAATGTCGCTTAACACAACATCCCAACGCATTCAACGTTCAACTCCTTTAACTTAGAAGGATGAATGACTAATATGAAGTACCCTCATCTCACAAGGTCAAATCCACGCCAAGGAGGAGCCTGAAATAAAAACTCCCGGGGGAGGAATTACCATTCAATTGAGGAGGACACACTTCGACAAAAGCCAGGCTAAAGTGCAAATGAAGCAAAGCTTGCCAAACACATCTTGCTCTTGTTTCAGGTTCCAACAGTGAGATAGAAATTGATTGTTTTGTGGCAGCGATGAAAAAACAGACACCAACCCATCTTGTTTATGGCTTTTGGCTATAAAAGGCAACCTGCTGTATCTCTTTGGGCAAATAAGAGCGAGGACTTTACATTCCTGACACTGTGTGTGGCACTGACGTCCTCTTCCTAAATAAAAGTCTTCCAGGATGTCCTAGTTGAAGAGCAGTCTTTGTGCTCCCTTTATCTACTAGTCTGCAATAGCTGTTACACAACTGGAAGCTAAGCAAGATTACATATCTGAAATCAAAGTCAAACAAATTCATTTTTGACTAACAAGATATTTTTTTCCTTAGATTGTTTTGACCAATTTGCTCATGTTAACATGCAAAAAAAATCTGAGACATATTTCTTAAGACAAGGAAAATAGCAGCTAGGACTTTTTTCCATTCTGTTAGACTATTTTACTTATTTTACAGTACAGTGGAACCTCGGTTAGCGTACGTTCCGTTTAGCATGCATTTTGGATAATGTGGAAAATTTACAGCTAAATTTTGCCTCTGTTTGCATAAATTTTCCGGTTAGCGCACAACATGGCTCGCGTCTTTGTCGTGTTGTTAATACCCTGCATTTTTATTACAAAACCTCTTTGTTAGCAGCCTATTAGCTTGCTAACATAATGGAAACCAGAACCGGAAGTCAGCTCTGTCGCCCGTCTGTGATGTCATCAGCGGCTGGCGCTGGAGTTGTTTGCTAACTGACACAGTTATGCCACAAGTGTCTTCTTTTCTTATTCATCACAGTTGAAAAATAAGCCACAATGGAGCGAAAGAAAGTTGCAAGTGCCAGCATTTTGATAAAGCTGAGCAACACTACAGAATTCAAGAAATAACTCGTAGCAAAACACAAAGGTGGTGTGTCGATCTCGCCGCCACATTGTGTCTTTCAATACGTGTCAATGTTAAAAACAGTATTAACAGGTCGTAAACAGGTTGTCTATGCTCTAACTACAGAAATATTCCATTTCTAAATAAGGAATCCTACTTTGCGGAAATGTACTTTTCACAGTTGGGTCTGGAGGGATTACTGTACAGTCAAACCTCGGTTTTCAAACGCCCCAGTTTTCGTCTGATTTGGTTTTAGACAAAAATTTGCGGCACAAATTCACCTCGTTTCTCGTACACTGTCTCGGGTTACCGTACAATACTGTGCGTAACAAACTGTTGTATTTTACCCTTTAGTACGCTGAATGACTGGTATTAATAAAGATGCGGACGGACAATATTCCCAGCATTGCTTGTGTATTCAGCCATCTTAGATCACTCACCCAACACCAAATCTGGTATAATTAGTTTACACAATACTACGGTATCCTGTAAGGCACATTCATTTGGCAAACTCAAATGAGAATGAGACACAAACTAGTCAGTTTGCTGCATTTTCTGCATGTAAAGCTATAATTATTCTGTCTAAAATGTATTTTTTGCCAATATTTTTAGGTGTCTGGAACAGATGAATTGGATTTCCATTATTTCCTATGGGAAAAATTGCTTTGGTTTTCATGTGCTTCATCAGACCTTATGGAACGAATCGTGTTTGAAGTGTGTTCCTTGATGCTGGAATGTTCCCCAGACGTAAAAATGACTCTAAACATACTCACATAACTGGAGTCTTGCATTCTCTGGCCAACCTGACTTCATCTTCCTCTTCATCTGAGCTGCTGGCCGTGGCCTCCGAGTCATAGTCCTGTTCCAGGTGTCTGAGCAATGCCTGGTTAGAGTCTCTAAAATTACTAAGATCTGTGAAGGGCAAGGCCGCCCGGGGCACATGTGGTTGAACGTGCGTCTGCGGGGGAACACCTCCATGTTGACCCAACCTGCTGAGCTCCTCCAACTGCTGGCTGCAATGCAGGGAGGCGATCTCCCCCAGCAGGTTCTGCACCCTCCTCTGCAGCCTCCGCACTCGGATGTTAAGTCCAGCACTCCTGGACTCGGTCTCCTTCACGGCCTCCTCTAAAACAGTTTGCCAAATGTTCTGCTCTGAAGCTAGAGGAAGACTGCTTAGATCAGCTTGCACTTGGGAGGATGGAGAGGAGCGATGCACATCAACACCATCTGGCCCACACTTGGAAGCCTCTCGGCTGTTATAGTCAGAGATGTCTTCTACACCTGGAAGGATGGCGGACACCTGGTGAGCATTTTTCAGCACTTCATTGGAGCACTGCAAGCTGAGTCCAGATGGAACTTGGGAACACAAAGGACTTGCGTGGACTTTCCTAGGGTTTGCAGGGATGTCCAGAGGGGGGACTGAGGAGAAATCCAGGCACATCTTCTTCAAACATCCACCTTCCGTTGATCTCATCTCAGTGCTTTGCGTTTAGGCTCATATTCAGGTCCATTTGGTTCACGGCGGAGACGCTTTTTACTGACTGCACCTGAATGCATCTACAAGATGAAATCAATGAAGCGAGTTTGATCCTTTGAATACACAGCATCCTGTTAGGTTTACAAGTCGTTAACGTAAACACATTTCACACACAACTACACTAACAACAATTTATGGACAACGTTCATTAGCAAGACAACCCAAAGTCATCTATGTGTACAGGGAAAAGTAGCTTTTACACAGGGGAAAAAAACGCGGACTTACGTGGCTTTCTCCAGCTCATATTTCCATACGAATGCCGCCAATGTGTCGATATTTCCATGTTGGTTATCTTTACCAAAGAACTAAAGTGACATTCGGCAGCTTTGGAGGTGTCCGTCACTCCTACTATAATAGTCTTGACGCAACGAGGGCTGCTTGACAACTGTCATGATGCCTTCAGGTCTTCCGCTTGTTCGCCGCGATGCCTTCAGGAAAACTCAGAGATTTGACTACTACACATACGCCCATCGGATAGACAGATATTACTCACATCAAATGTTGTAATTGACTTAATTAACGAGTCACGTGTTTATATTTTGTCATTTAAATGTTTGTTCGCTTTCTGTGTTAAGGTGTTACAAACGAGAGAGAAAAGAATAGATTAATAGCTTTGCAGTGATGAAGGGAAAAAAAAAGAAAGGTCAAGGGAATATCCATCCATCCATCCATCCATCCATCCATCCATCCATCCATTTTCTGTGCCGTTTAGGAAAAAGGAATATAATAAATAGACATTTTCAGAAAACAACACTTATTTACAATTTAAAACAGTTTATAAGCACCACTTGCGCCATATGTGATTATATTCCATTATTAATGCACACAAAACGCATTTTTTCCATTTTGTAAATTTCATGCCTTACTTTTTCAGTCATGCAATGAACTGCATGTCACACACTTTACATGCATTTCAGCATCGTAAGTCCCGATGTCCACCACAGAGGACACTGAAAAAATTGGGGGAAGGCCAAGGCGCATATATCCACAACATAAAGTTACCCAGCATGCCTTGCGGGTAATCCATTAGTATAAAATAGTATTGTTTTGCATGTATATTAATGTTTAAGCATTTATTTCATAACCCGCATAGTCTGTGGGGTGCCGTATGTTTTGGGTTGCGCCGGGAGTGAGGATTTGATGACCTCCTGTTGGTTTGTGCTAGCGTGTCAAAAAAGACATTTCTATGGGAAAATGCATTACTCATAAATTAAAATAGACAAGGACGTGAAATATGGATCAGATTTGCCCACAGTTCAGTCACCTCGTAAAAATGACATCTTATCTATTAAATACAACATTTTCTACGATTGTTTTTCACCAAATTACTTCTAAATCAAGGACAAGGACAACAACGTTTTGCCTCTAGGGGGGCTTAAAGGAGGTACGAAGCAGCATGCACTTGCATGAGGCATCATTTTAAATTCTAAAAAATTGAAAAAATGACTATATACTATGGATGCGAGATCAAGAATCATTTGGTGCACGTAGTATAGAAGTACAAATGCACTCTATAAAAAACATATAGAGGTAGGAAGGAGTATTGCATGGAGGGGTTTTGTGCAAAGCATTACATAAATATAAAGCCAAATAAATATAGAATAAAATATGAAAGAATTCAAATGTGAAAGTATTTGTTAACTTCTCCTGTAAATAATTCAATTGTGAAATATAATATCAAATAATTTCATTGAAACTATTCACAAAGTATTTATTTCATGAGCAAGATATTTATTATATATTATTTATATATTTCATGGCGTATTTAACTATTGACATTTATATTTATTTAACTTTGTGGGCAGTGCCCAACATAAGATCATTAAATAAATACAAATTCCATTAAACATGTCATTCAATCATTAAAAATGACAGGAATTGTATCAATTGATCATGAAATTAATATATTGGTCATGGAATATATAAGTAGTAATTGGTTTGTCCATAATTGTTAAATATTAGAGTATATTTCACAATTTCGTTAATAGATAATAAAAAAAGCATAAAACATTTAAATTAATGATGTCATATTTAAATTTTGTATACATTTGGCTTTATATGCTTTTAATTTTGGCACAAAAAGCCTTCCATAGTTTTGAAAAGCAACAAAAAGTATGAGGCATATGATGAGCTCCAAAGTTGATAGAATAAAGTTGCAATATTGTTAGGAAAAAAGCCATAAAATTACAAATTTGTGCTGATAATATTTTGACTTTATTCACATTTTTTTTTTCTTTTCAATATGCCCCCAGTGCTCCGTGTACACTGTAGATGTCTAAGTGACATATTTTCTAGCATGAAGAAAAATGTAGTGAACTTATTTTAGAATGCTGAAAAATCAAAATGTATTTTTAAAAAATTCAATAAGAATGCAGCTTGTCCAAGCTTCTCGCTTCCTGATCCTTCAATCAGCGTCGTCAGCTCACACTCTTTGTCCACACGGTTTAGTTACTCTGACCCAGATGTCAGCCATCTTCTGCCTGAAGACATTCTGACCCACTGCCAGGCAGAACACAGAGCATATTATGTAAACATTGATAAAGGTAATGTCATTGTACGGAATGAAAATATTTAAGAACGAGCGTCCTGTCAAATAGAGGAAGGTCAACCAGCTTGCATAAACTACATAAATAACTCCCTGCAGCATGCCAGTGACGGAGGTCCTCACTTGACCCCAAAATCGAGGAGAGGAAAGCGCCTTATGTGCTGCCATACGACGCAGGTGCATGCACAGGTAGAGTGCAGTTGACCAACAGGACAGGACTATTATCAAAAGACATACACAGTAGTAGCCTCTAAGTGTCCATACCACAAACCACAGTACATGAGTGACAGGCTCTTCTTGCTCAAAATCCGCTGTGCGATTGCGTTGTAAATCCCTGATGGAATATACAAAGCTGGCAACGGCCTCAAGGGTGCAGAACAGTCTGTCAACAAAGATGAGAGAGTAGATAATAGATTTGATGTTCCTCTTAATCCACATAGAGAGCTTTTGGCGTGCAGGTACGATCTGAAAGTGGTAGAAAAAGTTCTGCCAGACAGTGGAGGTCAAACTTGTGGTGAGACTGATGTACAACAAGATGTTCAAGGACAGGCTGAGCTGGTCGGATGCGCCGTGCGTGTAAAAAAAGAACAAGACTACGAGCGCCAGGAGGTAAAGTGTGGACGAGCAAACCACAGCGTACAAGAGCAGCTTCAGTGGCTGCTTGATCCCGACTTGGCTGCAGTGATTCGAGATGAGGCAGTAGAAAAAAAAGGTGTATGCCGTCAAGCTGACAGAGACAAGAGGCGTATTTATTAGGATGCATGTCCAGGAGTCCATTTTCGGTGTTCCTGTAGTTCACTTCTCACTGAAAGTAACGTACACACTGAACATTGCAACATATATGACATATTTGCATCATGCAAATTCGGTTATGCAAAAACTGCATATTAGTGTGAAATTAGGCAAAAAGACACCTGGCATCCATGTTGTATACTAAGCAAATCTACACAAGGTACATTTATTTTTCCTAATATTTTTGCAATCGACCGGCAAAGTCCCAAAGATTGACGGGTTGGCGACCCCTGTACTGTATGTCCGCTCATACAGTACTTTCCATACCGCTTGTCAAGGGAAAATCTCCTGCTGGCTCGGAAATAAACAAGAAACAAGACAAGTGCTTTGAGAATAATGAGAGGTAAAATTTAATAACACTTGCATGCATGGAGACAATTCGATACAACATGAACAGACGGCTTCTAGAGAAAATGTCTGAGTATTCACGCTGAAACCTTAGTTAATAGAGGAGATAACATAAGTAAGGGGAGGGGTGATCTCCCCGTAATATAAAGGGACTGAGTGAATCAGGTAATAAGCATGTGGAGGACTTGTTATGGAGACAAGAGGTCTCATAATCATAGCAAGTCAGTGTGACAATAAAGTGCTCGTGTCACCAGAACATGTGTTAATCTTGTTCTGAATAACATGGAAAGGCATAGTGCCCGTGTTAGGTGTGTTCTCGTCAGAAAATCAGTTTTCTTCCAGAGACTGGAGAAGAGGGAGTAAGCGACGTTTCCTCGAGAACCTTACCATCCTGATTGACATCCTATTACATACTGATGTGGTGCAATTTTTGTTGACTTTCTGTTGTTGCTGACTCAAGCAGGCGGCGTAAGCCTGTTTGCATTTCCAAAAGACGCCATCCACCACGTCAAATTCTTCGGTATTATGTTTGGCACATTTTGCGGGCAGTCGTTTTGAAAGTTTGGGACTGAATATTAGTATTACCGGAGAGTGTTCCTACCATCAGTTGTCCTATCTTTCCTCATGAGCAACCTGTATTAACAGTGATTAAAGCACGGGAATTTTAATTGTATCAAAAATAAATCAAAATCCAAAGGAATCTGTGCCTCACCAGCCACGAACCTCACCGCACGTCACTGTGAAAGACGTTAGTTACTTTAGTTTCCGTGTGTTTCGGTTTTTATCTGACCTTTTGGAACAAATTAATGAAAACCGAGGTTCCATTGTGCACACGGATCAAAAGAAGATTACATATATCAATACTAGGGATGTCCGATATTGGCTTTTTTGCCGAAAACCGATATTGTCCAACTCTCAATTTCCAATTCCGATATCAACCGATACCGATGTGTAACACCACATATCTTTTTCTTAAGTAAAATTGTTGTAAAGTAACAATGCTCTTAAATGAGTGTGGTTGTTTTGTTGGCTACTCCACCCATCTCTGAGTAGATAATTCATGTATTACATATTTGATATAAGAATACATTTGTGTTTCTTGTGCCGGTTTCCCACCGTGCTTTCCTGTACTGCTGTAAATAGCCGCTAAGTTACTGTAAATGTTTACAGCTCCCACAGTCGTTGGTTATTCTGTATTACTCGTTGGTAGTGTCTTCTCTGTTGTCATCTACCTATTACGTTGCTGTGTGATGGTTTTTTTTAGCTCTTTCTTTAAAAATACACCATGAGTAAGACTAGTGTATGGAATGGTAACCCCCCGCCCCATAGGTGTGAGTGTTAAAGGTTGTTTGTGTGTATGTGCTCTGTGATTGACAGGTGGAAGGACAGGCTCCAGCTCGTTCTTGGTTGGTTGGTTGGTTGGATGGATGGAAGGATGGATGGATGGGTGTTGCAGTGTTAAGACAGAAGCAAAGCATAACACTGCACACATCAAGTGGCAGTTACAGTATTGGCCATGTCAGCCGATTCAGACATCAGGTCATTTGTTAACGTGCCAAAGCGGCACACGGTCTTGAGCACCCGCCATAAAGAAGCTGCCCTTTACCTAAAAGTGGATTGACTGACAGCCAGGTTGACAGTGGTAGCAAATACAGTCATGGAAAAAATTATGAGACCACTCTTGTTTCTTCAGTTTCTTGTTCATTTTAATGCCTGATACAACTAAAGGTAACTTTGTTTGGACAAATATAACAATGACAACAAAAATAGCTCATAGGAGTTACATTTTTCGGCAGTACAATGCTATAGCTATTCATGTAAGAGCTTAAGTGATTTTGGTTATCAAGAAAACCATGGAAGTTGCTAGATATCAGCTCTTAAGTTCAACTCTTATGAGCTATATTTGTTATCATCATCACATTTGTCCAAACAAATGTACCTTTCGTTGTAGCAGGCATTACAATGGATCAATAAACTGAAGAAACAAGGGTGGTCTAATCATTTTTTCCATGACTGTATGTAGAAAATGCTGACTGTGAAATTCATACAGTATGGGCGCCGAAGAAGAAATCTGCATATTTCAAGGTGAGCGAGTCAACAAAATTAAAAGTCACGCAGCTGAAGAAGAAAACACTCACACATATTCCGGTCACAGTGACTCTTAACTGACTCTGCAGTCTTGAAGCAGAGACTGAAATGCCACTCTTCCCCAGCTTTCTCATGTGACCGTGGAGGTATAGGAGGGTGGTAAAGCCTGAAATAATCATGAGACATAAAACGGCCATCATGTAAACCTTGGTCACAATGAAACCAACAGAGTTTAAAAGGCTCAACTGCGGTAAATCGGTATCCCGCTCAGAGTGTGGTTGTCATTGATCAGCAGAGGCTGGTTAACTAATAACTCTGCAATCTCAAAAGCGTACCATTAATGGAAAAACAGGATATCAAAGAGAACAGCCATGAAAATGATCACCTTGATGTTCCTCCTAAGCCAAATGAACAGAGCGCGCGGTGCAGGGGCAATCTGGGTGAAGTAGTACAAGGTGAGCCAAACATAGCCGCTCATGCTGTTATCAACAAAGAACTGCAATGAATGCTACAGTACTGTGTATAGTCTTGAAGTTCCAAGTCAACAAGAACAAGTTCATCACTAAGAAGATCAGATATAAAATGGAGCACCAGGTAAGAAACTCCAAGAGTAAATTCGAAGGCTGCTTGAGTCCTTTATCGTTGCTTTGTGGGCATCCCATGCAAAACACAAAAAATATATTCATGAAGAGGCAGAAAATGACAAGACGATGAAGATGATGAGGGACAGTAGAAGTTTCTGTAGAAGTTTCTCAAAGTGTGAGCACCTGTGTCCAACACATGCACCTGGTGATGGACAACCTCACACGGAAAGCAAGGGACCAGCGTTAATGTACTAGAACCCTAATATGCATAATAGGCTGCCATGTAGGAAGGAATATCAATGGAGCGTTGCCTCCACAGGTCGAGCTACCTCATGATGCACAGAACATGGAAAACATGTCGCCAGCCTTTCCGTTTGTGACACAATCTTTGGTCATACGCAGATGAGTGAGTGCTGTCTGGACTACAGATGACACAGTGGGATCTTTATTTTTGTGTATATTCTCAGTTAGCCAGGTCATGGTAGTCCACAAAGGTTGAATCGAGGCAAATGGATTCTTCTTGTTTGTTGAAGACGTTTGATCAGCTTTCGTCTGAACGGCTTCATAAGTTTTAACAGACAGAGATAGATGTTGAATCTCCCTATGTCCCTGGTGCTGGTCACTATAGGGTTGTTCTTCATGTGCCCTGCATGGCTGGTGAGTGATCGTCAATAGGTCATTCACCTGCTTGGTGGCAAAACAACTCAATAGTGGCCATTGTTCCAAAGGAATGACATCTTTGCACATGTTAGCATGAGCATCACTTTTAATACATTTGACTGGAAACTATAGTAGATGATGAAAGAAGTGGTGAGACTAGCATACAAACTCCAACCAGCATGCAAATGAAGTAGTACATACAATATAAGTTGCTGGCAATATGAACATGTGAATTAAAGAACAGCAAAACACACAGATTATTAAAAATGAACAAATTGATGATCACATCAAGTTGCAGTTACAATTTTGGCCATGTCAGCTGATTCAGGCATCAGGTCATTTGTTCCTGTGCCAACGCTGCACTGGGTTTTGAGCGCCCACCATAAAGCAGCTGCCCTTTGCCTAAAAGTGGATTGACCGATAGCCATGTTGACGGTGGTACCAAATATGTACAAAGTGCTGACTGTGAAACCGATATGGGCCCCAAAGAAGAAATCTGCATATCTGAGGGTGAGCGAGTCGATGAAATTAAAAGTCATACAGCTAAAGAAGATAACACTCTGACAAATCCCGAGCAAGGTGACTCTTAATCGACTGCGCAGTCTTGAAGCAGAGACTGGAATACCACTCTTCTCCAGCTTTCTCATGTGACCGTGCAGGTATCTGAGGGTGGTAAAGCTTGAAATGATCATGATACATAAAGTGGTCATCATGTAAACCTTGCCGATAATGAAACCGACTAAGCTTAAAAATGTCGTATGAGAATTGGAGTGAATCGTAATCAGCGTCAGAGTGAGGTTGTCATTGATCAGCAGAGGCCAGTTAATTAGGAAATGTGCAGTTTCCAGAGCGTAGTTGTAAAAAACAACCAGGAAATCAAGAAGCACAGCCATGAAAATGGTCACCTTGATGTTCCTCCTCAACCAAACAAACAGAGCGTGCCGTGCAGGGACAATCTGGGTGAAATAGTAGAAGGTGAGCCAAACATAGGCGCTCATGCTGTTATGCACATAGAACAGCAATATAAACCACAGCACTATATATAGTCTGTTGAAGTTCCCAAACGTCAAGGACCAGTTCACCACTAACAAGATCAGATATAAAATAGAACACCAGCTGAGAAATTCCAAGAGTAACTTCAAAGGCTGCTTGAGTCCTTTGTCGTTGCTTTGTGGGCATCCCAAGCAAAACACAAAAAAGATGTTCACGACGAGGCAGAAAATGACAAGAGGACCGTTGATGATGAGGAATTGCGTCCTACTCATCCCGATGCCTTGTTGATCCATGGTGGCTTTAAAAAGTTAAAGGATTCCAAAAGTGTAGAAGATCCTCAATGTGTGCGCGCCTGTGTCCGACACACGCCCCTTGTGATGGACAACCTCAGGGGACCAGTGTTAATGGATGACCCTGCAGGAAAAGCAGTACCATTATAGAGAACCATCATGTGCATAATAGGCTGCCATGTAGGAAGGAATATCAATAGAGCGTTGCCTCCACAGATAGAGCTACCTCATGATGCACTCAACATGTTCGGGGTAATTGAGCAGAATATGGAAAACATGTGTCCAGCCTTCCTGTTTGTGACACAATCTTTGGTCATATGGAGATGAGTGAGTGCTGTCTGGACGACAGATGACACAGTGAGATCTTCCTTTCTGTGTAGATTCTCAGTGCGGAACGGTTGAATTAAGGCAGCTTTGTGTTTGTTGAAAACATTTCACTTTTCGTCCAAATGACTTTTTCAGTTCTAAAGTTTTAAGTGTGGAGTCTCCCAATTTATGTACCACAATAGGCCTGTTTTTAAATGTGCCTGGGGTAGCTGGGGAATGACCATCCTGCATAACGATAGTTCATTCGCCTGTCTGCTGGCCAAACAAATGGATAGTGGCCACTCTTCCTGTGGAATGAGACAATCATTCATACTAGAACTACCACAAGAAAGGCCCTCCCGAAACAGAGGAGGTTTAGGCATCACCTATCAGCTGCTTACAACGCCCTGACATCTCTCCCCCAACATTGTCTCATGTTCACGCTATTAATGAGTTGTGACGACTTTCGTTCACCAGCCACGCCGGGCAAGAACAACCCTATTCTGACCACCCCCAGGGGACACACCAGCCAGGGACATAAATAGGGGGACTCCACACCTAAAATGTTAGAACTGAAGAAGCCTTTTGGATGGAAAGTGGAACATTTTCAACAAACAAGTACTGTAGTGTCTAGTTGCTTTCATTCAACATTTGCGAATTGAGCTGAATATAAGATGATATATACACACACACACACACACACACACACACACACACACACACACACACACACACACGGAGCAGAGCAGATGTGTAAGATTGATTATGGACTCTGCATTACACACGTCTTACGCCGGAGCAGTGGATAACACAAGATGAGAACAAGTTGTTGTTTTAAAAGAGCAACCGGTGGCCACCTTTCTGCAATCAAACAGGGTGGATTATGGATGTTAACAACATCAATACACGCATTCCAATGTCTGGCAGGAATAACAACATCCTCATAAAGTTCACCAACAAAAAAAAAACAAGGTTGCATTGCTGACGCGGAGAGATGCATGTCTACAACGTCAACAAACGTCAACAAACGTCAATGACCATCTGACAAAACACAATGGTGCCATCACCAAGAAAGCATTCCACTTAAGCAAGCAGGGGGAAACGGGGAAAAAAAAAATCCAACTACAAAATCTACGTCAAGTTAAGCCAAAGTACTTACATTTCAGACATCAAGGAACTCAACAAATATTGCAGATGACACCATCTGGACCACAAGGAAACAAAGACTTGATGCAGCATCAACAATCGACAATAACAATTCTAGCATAGGCTAAAATCATCCATATTAAGTACTGTAATACATTGCAAGGCTGCAACTAACAATTATTTTTGTAATCGGTTGGGCCCTAGACGGACCAAATCAATATGAAGCAAACACAAACAGTTAGTGGTTTGTTTCTCAACATATCAAAAATTAGGTATAAATGTAGCAATATGGTCACCATATCAAGCATCTATGGAAAAATACGTCACAAACACCAATTTGAGTGAAAGATGACGTATGAAAGGAAATATTGCATTATTATGATATATTATTACTAGGGATGTTCCAATCCATTGGCCACCGATTAGTATCGGCTGATTTCCGTAAAAAATATGATTGCAATATGCTGATAAATGCGTCTCAAAGCCAATCACAAAAAACAAATCCCCATGCGGAAGCAACATGACAATTCATGTCATGACAACACAAACATGACATGAATGTGCATGTCTGCCCTTGCCAACACCCGTATCGGGCCGACAAGGAACGCACTTTGCAGCACTGGTCTGAAAAACCTCGATGGTTTCAGTTTGACAGCATGACCTGAGGTTACGCCAATCGATGCCAGTGTGTTTGTAAAACCTATTGCCGTTTGACTTTTCTTGCATCTTTGCCAGTGGTGGCAGCTAACTAGCTCGCTGGCTAGAATTATCCGTTTAGCTTCTCGTCTTCGGACTCCAAATTTGACTTTTTACCAGTGACATTCTGTTTTTAAAACCAAAAAGCAACGCGGTTTGTTCAAAGCTCGTTTTTGTCCCCCAGGGAAGTCGATATCACATTCATGGAGTACGTACTAACTTTTTCCAAGTGTCACCGAACAATTTTGCTCTCTCGTCGTCATTATACTCACTGTGTCTTGTCCTCAAAACGCTATTTGTGCGTCATTGTTTAATGAACATAAACAGATGTTGAAGCTGAAGCTCGCAAAGGGTCAAAGAATATTTATTTCAACTCTTACGTTTGTTATTATATCCGTTCAATTCACACTTTTACCTTTATAACGACAAATAAGCACAAAATAGCATAAAGACGAAGGCCACACTGTGGACATAGTGGAGATGTGTTTGGTAAATAAAAGTAGCATACAATTTAAATGTTGCCAGTCATAAATAAAACACAAATAGTTGACAGCTGTAAAAGTGATGAAAGTTGGACACCCGGGCAACCTGGACACTGAACTTGAGAGTCCACCCCAAAGGTTACTTTTTAATAATTTTTTGCCGGGGGCCATTGGAATTGACTAACGGCGCCCCTGACCAATAGCACTCATCTTAAATTGAGAAATCGGCCAATCTCACTCATGGATGATCAATATCGGAATCGGCAACATAAAACCCTGATCGGAACATGTTTAATTATTACTTACTGTTATTATATTATCATAACGGTGGTTCATTTGGTCACAAAAAATGTTGACAATATTGTTTAGTGCAGTTTGTGGGACAATAAAAATGTAAAAGTGCACCTGCATTGTTTAGTGACTCTGATAAATTTAAAAAGTTTGTCCAGTCGTATATACTTTCAATTTGTGTTTCTTAAAATTAATGTTAAAATCTCATCTTGTTTCGTGCATCGTCTACACCTCTATTCATTATATATCACATATGAAAATAATTCAAAATGTTGTCGCCTCTATTTTCTCTATTAAAAATTGGTATCAGCCCTGAAAAAAAAACACATCAGTTTTGCCTAAATTCCACTTTCATGGAGGACGAAGGAAATTAATATTCACATTTGAGAGGCTGAAATTGGAGGATTTTCACATTTTTAAAATACAAACAAAAGATAATCGAATACCAAAATAGTTGTCGATTAACTGGGTAACCGATTAATCATCGATTAAGCGCTACTCCCGTTTCCATAGACATCACCACAATGCAAACCAGCTTCTGTGCAATATGTGTTTATTTAAATAAAGACATCTGACTAAAACGCCAGAAATGAGAGGAAATATGCAGCATAAAAATAATATTCTAAAAAAATAACTCCACATCTGTACATTCCAACACTCAATGGCAGCTATAATACTTCTAGTGTACAAATAATAATACACACACACACACAAAGCATACACACTTAAAGCCACAGGTTTATCTTTCAGTGTATCTGAATGAAATGCCACATTTTGGACATTCTGTGAATAAATAAAGGCTGGTATCAGATCCCAAAGTCTACCTTCAGTTTCTGTTAACTTCAATGTAGTGGTTTTATTAACAGCATGTTTGGTCAAAGCTTTATCCTCATACTCTTAATGAAATCAGTGCAGTGCCATGCATCCTGTGTATCCATAGCTCAGCATACCAAAGGTTTTGCATTTACTAGTCTATTGAAGGAAAGGAGCCTAATCCGTGCAAAGGCACAGGAATAGTGTCTTTCATTTTACTTGGAAAAATGGTGTACTTTAGTAATATGAAGTATTGTAATGACTCTGAGTGTCGGTATCAGAGATTGCCTGTTTCTGAGGGTGCAAGTGCATCTTTCAAGGTTAAAAGTAGTCTCTTCTGCGTGAATCGTCACTGATGAAGGAAGGGTTCCACTGGGCGGGGTAGATGCACGAGTGGCGAGAGCCCGGCAGCCCTGTGAACGGGTACAAGCCGTTTCTCTCCAGGTCAGAGTTCCGCAACGCAGGCTGCAAAAAGGAAAACACAACAGAGTTTCTGTTTATTTTGACCCTCTAGATCAGGGGCGTCACACTTGCTTTTAACCGTGGGCCACATCGCAGTTATGGTTGCCTGCCTGTAACTTTGAAACCATATACTGTGAATGTATCATCGCCTCGTGTTCTTACACATTTGATTACTGCATGATCATTTTCGACAAACTTACACTGATATCAGACGTCAAATCTGAGTATCCGTGACTATGGTATCATTCATTTTAAATGGGCTTTGACTGGCTGGCGACCAGTCCAGGGTGTACCCCGCCTGTCGCCCGAAGTCAGCTGGGATAGGCTCCAGCATGCCCCCGCGACCCTAAAGTGGATAAGCGGTATAGAAAATGGATGGATGCATGGAATAATAAACAAATAACTCATTAAAAATAAGTTTGAAAAAGATACACAAAACTATATGCCGGGTCGAATCTGGCCCTTTGGCCTTAAAAATGACGCCTGTGCTCTAAATCAAAGTTAAGCAGTCTCTTGCCACGGACAGAAATACTGTAGTACCTCGGTTTTTGTTATGAATCCGTCCCAAAGGGTCTGTATCAAACCGAATCGTACAAAAACTATTTTTCCCCATAGGAAACAATGTAAACACAAAACGCTTTTAATACAGAACAATGACTGTTTTTAGATGTTGAAAACATTGTGAAATGCATATAAATGACGAATGAAAGGGATAAATGAGCATTTAGCATCAGACTTTACCTTTATTGAAGACTCCTGTTGATAAAGATCGATGAGCTGTGAGGAAGGAGGGCCACACGAACGCCACCTTCGTACTTTTGTTGCAGCGTCTTTCTTGAATTCAATAGCGTGTCTTACCTTACTTTTTTAAAGTCCTGACTCTATAACATCACAGCGGTGTGCTACAACTTTCTTTGGATTCACGGTGGGTTATTTTGCAGCCGTACTCTCTTAAAAAAAACAAATAAATAAAAATAAAAGCCGGAGTTACGCAATGTGCTTGAACGCCGACAACCGAGGCACATTTTTGGCAATAATTCCCGTCAAAAAACGAATCCTACGAAAGCCGAGGTGCCGCCGCACTGCGCTCCAACTCGCTCACCGAAAATCAAAAAGAGTAGCCTTCTTACAGAGTAGTAAATGTCGGTCATCTGCAGCAGGTTCTTGGTGCTGCCGTTCTCTTGCATCTCAATGGTCTCCCTGCCCCACTCCATGGAGATGCGGTTGTTCTTGGGGAAGTCTGCGTAAGGAGACATCTGAAGGTCTCCACTCTTGAAGATGATCTTGTTGATGTCGTTCTTGTCTCTCCTAAAGGGGGTTTGGCGGGGATAATTCAATTCATACTTCTCTATGCAGTTTTACAGGATAATTTGGTACCAAGAGATGAGATTAACAGTCTGTGTTTTTCCAACCCTAAACCAGGGGGTTTTCCAGCAAGGGCCACATACTGAAAAATGAACAGACGCAGGGGCCACTTTGATATTTTGTAAAGCAACACTAAGAAGGTATGCATAGTTCAAGAAAAAAACGGCATCTCAGCTTTGGGATAAAGATATTAGTAGTGCATATTTAGTATGAAATTCGGTCTTTGCTTCCCCCCTAATTTTTGCTGTTGTTTTTTTAAGCTTTGTAAATTTTGTCTTTGTAATATTAGGACTTTATTCACATAATATTACAATTTTTTCCCCAACATAATTTCCCAAATATTAAAGCTTTATTTAGTTTTTTTTTCTCATAACACTGACTTAAAAAAAATACATATTTTTCCTTTAATAATTTAAACTTTATGCTACTAAAATGGCATTTTTCCCCATAATATTGCAAGATTATTCTTGTAAAATTGTGACTTTTTTTCTTGTTAGAATACGACTTTTTTCTCTTAATATTTTGACTTGATTTTTGTAAAATTACAGCTGTTTTTTTCATTCTGCTGCTGTTTTTTTTTTATATTTTGCAACCACATCAACTTTCTTCTTGTAAATTTTCTTCTCGGAATTTTGACGTTATTCTCATAACATGATATCTTTTCATGCAAACTAATTTTCCAAAAATTACAACTTCCTTCGCTGTTTTGTTTCTCATATTACAACTATAAAAAAAAAAATTTCTTTAATATTTAAACTTTATGAGACTAAAATTATGTTAAATTTCCTCATATTATTACAACTTTATTCTCGTAAAAACGTTTTCTCATTATATTACAACTTTTTTTTTTAATATTTAGACTATTCTTGTAAAATTACTGCGATTTTTTCTATTTTTTCTGTAGCTTTTCTTATATTATAAAAAATATTACATATTTAAACTATATATTTGAGTATTATATACGGCATTTAAATTATATTTTTAGAATGTGCCCTAGGGTACACTTTGGACACCCCTGCCCTAACCTCTAACCCTCTAACCCAGTGGTTCTCAATTATTTCCTGCCACGCCCCTACTGGGGGGACAGAAATGTTTTTGCACCCCCACAATTTGAAATACAATTGAAAAACTGATAATATCTATTTATTTATCTGTATTGTACAGACTGACTGGCCAATCTCCGCTTGGGCATCTCTGTGTGGAGTTTGCATGTTCTCCCCGTGTGTGTGGGGGTTTTCTCCGGGTACTCCGGTTTCCTCCCACATTCCAAAAACATGCATGTTAGGTTAATTAGAGACTCTAAATTGTATGAATGTGAGTGTGAATGGTTGTTTGTCTATTTGTGCCCTGCCATTGGCTGGTGACAAGTCCAGGGTGGACCCCGCCTGATGCCTAGGCCCCAGCATACCCCTGCGGCCCCAGTGAGGATAAGCGGCATTGAAAATGGTTGGATGTACAGGCTGATCTTGACACTGAAAACAGCAAAATACAACAAAATGGAGAAGAGTGACGCATACAAGCGTATTTAAGAGTCACATTGCATGCTGACTACTCAAAGTCCTCTCTGCCCTGAATGTCCCCCTTGACAGTTCACCGCATCCACCCCTCCCCCAGACGGGCCCCACCATTTGAGAAGCACTGTCCTAACCCCATATGGCTAAAAAACAACCCAAACTTGAGAACACAACGACTAAACGGAAGTAAAGTAAACCGTTTCTAATACTTTATAGTCTGTTTCACGGAACTACATGAGGAAACCAAAATAATAGAATGGTTCCCCAGATGGGGTATCTTTCCTACTATCGTTTTACTCAGGGCCATTTAAACAGCAACGACAAACAACTTCTGGAAAGTACTGTATGCCACAATTTGCCAGAAGCAGTGATAACCGGGGATGTCCAATAATATCGGACGACCGATATCAGCATAAAATGAGTTATCGGGACATAGTAGTACTGTTTTTTTCTGCCAATATTGACAACATTGGTAATATTGATTACACTGATATCGACGCACGTATATGATATCGGTGAGACCTCAACAAATTGCACTCAAGCTTGCCAGCTCAGTGTGTCAGCGGTCTGGAATTATTACTATGCTATTACAAGTTTCACCTTTGGATTGCAAATATGGAATTTGCAAACATTTTTGCATTTGAAATTTGCAGCAAAAATGTGTATTTTCTATACCTTGTGTCGCATATGGTAGTATTGTCTTATTTTGTCCAAAGAGTGTATTTGTGAAATGCATCCAATGGCATCACAGTAAAAGAAGCAACATGTGTTCATTGGACAACAGCAGTTTGAGGGATATCGGTATATTAGATATCACTAAGAAAGCCAATAACCATCTCTAGTGATAAGCTTAACCTTAAAGTGTGCTTCTATAGAGTAAATACATTTAAAATGCTGAAGTAGATTGAAAGATATGGCATACAGGATACTGATAACGGTGGATCTTACTTGCAGCAGGTGACGACTAGCGCAATGATGAGGATAAGGAGCAGGGCTCCCCCTGCAGGCGATACGACAACAGCAATCAGCTTGTAAACTGTGAAGACAAAAAGAAACATGATGAAACTTTTTCTTCAACATGCATTATTTATTTCAAAGACAAAGACTTCTCCAGTACTCACAATTCCCGCAGTTGAATCCTCCAAAACCAAACATGCAGCTAAGAAGTGGAAAAACAGGCTGCAGTGAGAATGCGGCCTTAAGACAGCTTTAAGTACAACAAATACACTGATGGTAAACTTACGGGACACAGGTGCCATTTTCCAGCTTGTAGCCATCCCCGCATTCTGGAGAAAAGAACACAGCATCACGCAAGGCACCTTCTACACTTTAGCCTGACTACGATGGCGTTTTACATAAGAGTAACGTCTCACAGGGTTTTTACCTAAGCAGGACAGGTCATCAGGGTTATGTTTGTAATATCCTTGCAGACACTGGCATTGGGCGGTGCCGTTGACATCCGTGCAGGTGGAACGCTCGCTGTCGCACTGAATCCTCTGGGCCAAACAAAGACTCTCCACTGAAAACACAATGTATGATAATATGGTACAACATCGTAACATCCGCGTTTCATCTTGCTAATGTACTGTGCACTTGTGTACATTCACACTACTGTTGAATTCGATGGACAGGTAGGTGATATATGGATAATGCGTTTGCGCCCTCTAGTGGTAAAGTACAATCACATCAAATACTTTCTAGTCTTGGTCGGGGTGTCCACACTTTTTCCAGACAGGGCCACATAGTGAAGAATGAAAGGTCGCAAGGGCCACTTGGATATTTTGTAAAGCAACACATGTATTGGTTTGGTTTGGTTTGGTTTGGTTTGGTTCAGTTTATTTGAACATGAAGGTTACAATGGAATACATCTCATGAATCATCCTTTCACAGTTCCCCATGTCCAAAAGGAGTAGGAAGAAGCAAAGCTTATTTAATCCTACCCCCCATCCATTCTACATCTTGTACAGTACATATTATTCACTTCCTGCATTCCATGTCATATTTTGACACAATAATCAGTGTCATAATTATAAATAAATAATAACAATAAAAAACAAGCATGACAGAACATCATTGTGATGATCAAGACTCTTCTGCCTTGTATTTAGCAAACATCAACTGCTTGTATTGTTTTTTTGGATTTGCTCATCTCGGTACATCGTTTGAGTTCTTTACTCAATCCGCTCCATAATTTAATGCCCCATACTGAAATGCTGTGGGTTTTCAGCGTAGTTCTCGCATATAAATGTTTTAAGTTTAATTTTCCTCTAAGATCATATTTCTCCTCTCTGATAGAGAAATATTGTATGAGGTTTTTGGGTAACAAATCATTGGCAACTTTATGCATTATTCTAGCTGTTTGAAAATGTACTAAATCAGCAAATTTTAATATCTGTGATTTACAAAAATAAAGGGTTTGTATCTTCTCTATAATCGGCATTATGAATTATCCTCACTGATCTTTTTTGCCGTACATTGAGTGAGTAAAGATTACTTTTATAATTATTGCCCCATATCTCCACACAATAAGTTAGATATGGTAATACCAAGGAACAGTAAAGAGTGTGGAGTGATTTTTGATCAAGAACATATTTTGCTTTATTCAATATTGAAGTATTTCTCTCCACCTTTTGTTGTATATATTTAATATGAGATTTCCAACTCATTTTTTTCGTCTATTATGATCTCCAGGAATTTATTTTCTTTCACTTTCACTCTGTTTATTTGTATTTGATCATATGTATCCTTTCTGCTATTTCCAAATAGCATTATTTTAGTTGTACTTAGGTTCAAGGATAATCTGTTTCTGTCAAACCATGACTTTTATGACCATTTCATCCTTGACCTTTGACCAGAACAAAAGGCAGTGGTATCATCCGCAAATAATACCAACTTTAAATCCTTTGTCACTTGACAAATGTCATTGATGTACAAATTGAACAGTTTTGGTCCCAATATTGACCCCTGGGGAACTCCACACGTAGTATTTAAACTCCCAGATACATATTCTCCTAGTTTTACAAATTGCTTCCTGTTTGCTAGGTAGCTTTTAACCCAATTCAAGACTATTCCTCTGATTTAGTACCTTTCTAATTTTGTTGTTAAAATATTGTGATTAATTGTATCAAAGGCTTTTGTAAGATCCATGAACACTGCAGCTGCACACTTTCTGTGGTCTATAGCAGTAGTAATTTCCTCCATGATTTCGATCAGTGCCATAGAAGTTGAAATGTTAGCTCTGTATCCGTATTGACTACCTGCTAATAATTTGTTGTTATTAATACATTTGTTCAACCTGTTATTAAATAGCTTCTCAATAATTTTAGAAAATTTAGGTGATAAGGAAAGTGGTTGGCAATTTGTAAATTGATGTTTTACTCCATTTTTGAAAATTGGAACCACTTTAGCCAGTGGTGGCTAAAGTGTTTTGCTAGTTTGCTAAGACGTCATATATATTTCAAAAAGAAAAATGAATCTCAGCTTTGTCATATAGGTGAAAAAAAATGAATAGCATGAACTTCAGTCTTTGCTCCTTTTTTTCCCCCAAGTATTTAAACTTTTTTCTTAAATAATCTTTGGGCATTTTCTTTTCTTAATATGAGGACTTTATTCTCATAATATTATATTTCTTTTCCCACAACCTAATTTTCCAAAAAACAATTTTTTTAAATTTTGTGTTGTTTCCTTCTCATAATATTACGAATTGGAAAAAATTATTCTTTACTATTTCAACTCTATGCTACTAAAATGACATTAGTTTTCTTCATAATATTACAAGTTAATTCTTGTAAAATTGTGGCTTTTTCCCATTCCTGCTGTTTTTTGTTTTTATTTTCCAACCAGTAGTTTCCATCTACTACTTATGGTAATTATGACTTTATTTCCATAATATTTTGACTTTATTCCCATAATAGCATAACGTTTTCCCCAAACAAATTTTCCAAAAATTACAACTTTATTTTGTTTTGTTTGGTTTCTCATAATATTACGACCTTTAACAGAACATTTTTTCTTTACTATTTCAACATTGTACTACTAAAATGATGTTATTTTTGCTCATAATATTACGACATTCCATCCATTCATCTATTTTCTCTGCCGGAAAATTACATCTGTTAAATTATATTTTTAGAATGTGCCGCGGGCCAATAAAAAAAAACAGCTGCGGGCCGCAACTCCGCTGGTCTAGATGATCTTGTGCTTGGGGCAGGTTCAGTTGTATGTAACTCTTATGTATAAGAGTTGTATGTATAAACCGGCTGACGATGAACAGAGGTTCACGTGTGATGTTCCTACCGTGGTACATGAGCCGGTGGTGCAGGACCACACGGCAGTGGGACTGCGAGGAGCTGCAGTTTTTTAGAGACATCTGAATGCTGTTGTAGACCTCGGCGCTGGTCACGTCAGTGGATATGGAAAACATGTTGACGGCGGAGATACGGACACCGTCCTCTTCCCTGTAGGGTGTGATATCGACATGTGTCGGCGTACTTTTTTTCTTGTTGCATTATTTGATCAGAGGTTAGGGAAATCTTGACATGAGGAAATTACTTTAAGAGTTTGCATCCTTTAAAATACACTCAACAAAAATACAAGTGCCAATACTTTTGTTTTTAGGGTGGCCACAATAAAAGGCCACCCCAAATGTGCAGTTTAACTGTATTGTAACTGGGATGTTTCCAGCTTCCAGAAATTGTGTACAGCTCCTTATCATGCCGCAGCATGAGGTGACGGTCGTGGATGACTGGCACAACCTTGTCATCATGCCATCAATGAAAATGCACCTGTTCGCTGTCCGTAACATGCGCCAACCCATACCTTAACCCCGCCGCCCACCATGGGACACTCCATCCGCAATACAGTTAACCTGCACATTTTGGAGAGGCCTTTTATTGTAGCCAACTTGAGGAGCACCTGTGCAATAATCATGCTGATTTAGATCTTGAAAAATAGGAGCAAAACCAAAAGTGATGCATTTATATTTATGTGTGTAATTTCCCCACCAAGCAGTACATGTTGGTTCAGTTCAGCATAGTATGTTTTTGGTTTGCATTTTCCACAGGATATCCAACTAGCCCATCCACATCATACTGCTTTTTGGCACCCTTTCCTTGAGGCCACATCTAAAGGTTGGCCTTAGAAACACAGCTGTCCCTTGATCAAGCGAGCTGAAGTAATGCACTGCTTGGTGGCTTTAAGAGTAAGTCACAAACTTACTTCTTACTGAGAGTGGAACGGCTGTAGCCTCTGAGGATGGACAAGGAGGCATTGAGCTGAGGCGACGAAAGAAAGACACAGTGACAACATAATATCATAATTGGGGCAAGGCGTCTATAATAGTGGAGCTACAAAGTGAGTGCGTTTCTCACCAGCTGAATAATCTCTCTCTGGAGCTCATGCATGGTGGCGCTCTTGAAGACATTGGTGTCATGTGTCACTCTGTTAAGGCTGAATGTTCCCAGAAATGTTTTTGCTGTGCAGGGATATGAGATACACACTAAAAAAAAAATCGCCATCTGTGACAAAAAGATCTGTTAAAAAAGAGAGTTGACGACCATTACCTCTGGTGCACGTACGTCCATCCTCCAGGTCGAAGCCGAGCGGACATTCACAGCTGAAGGAACCCCTGGTGTTCACACATCTGGAGCCCAGTGGGCAGGGGTCCTTCTCACACTCATCCATGTCTGCACGCACAAGACAATTAAGTTTTTACCATATAATACTTACAAAAACATATCCAGTAATCCCTCATTTATCACAGTTAACTGGTTCCAGACCAGACCGCCATGAGTGAACTTCCGTGAAGTAGGATTCCTTATTCATAAATGGAATATTTTCATAGTTAAGATCATAGAAAATGACCGACATATGTTTTTTTATCATTATTAGAACACTGTACAGTACACATGAACACCCCTATACATGGTTTCCGCTACATGTAATGGAATGTGGCGCAGCGCCGCAGTAAAATAAAAGCCGCCACACCTTGGAAATGTTTTTTTTAACGTGAAAACAATGTTAAGTAATACAGTGTATGACTGAAAGTACACTGTATATGCTATACCAGGGGTGCCCATTATGGTGATCGCGAAGGAAGTGCGGGTTGAATGTCACTCACATCACAACCATCACTTTGTAGATGTCATATGACATCAGTCAGCTGGCATTAAGCCCTCTCCTGATTTGCTCTTGTGCTTCGGCGGCAAAAAAAATGGAGAACAGATGTTGGCAGCCACGCACAGATAATGTAACTTTCTTCTTTATTATTCCAATTATGGATAAACTAACTCAGCAGTAAGATGCCTAGTTATCTAGAAAAAAAGTCAATTCATGGCTGCGCTTCAAATGATGAACTCCACTATAGAAATGTATATTTTCTCTAAGTTCGTTTGTCAAACTACTAATTCATGATGAATTGGAAAATGTGCCTGTTGCTGACAGATTTTTAATATGTTCCCTTGACTTCAGCTGCATTGTCTTTTGCATAATTATTTGAATTTCTCGTATTCAATATCTGTAATGTTTTCAAGCAAATGCTAAATGTATGTAATACATGAAGTATACGTGTAGCTGTTTTCACTGACATATTACTTGGTTTATGTACACAACTATTGAGAAATTAAGTGTAATTATCTTTATTGCCATATTGATTTGAATTGTGAATTATTGAATGACATCACCTATTTTGATGACCTGTAAACTTTGAAAATACTAATACTAATCATTACTATTTAGTATAGTAGTTGCAAAGCTTACCGGTTAGATTTTATATATGCTGTAGGTTTTATAGTAAGAGGTAGATCATTTTGATTGTCTGCAACGCTGATATACATGTACAATGTACATAAATACTAATATTTATAAATAAAATAAATACATATATCTATATATTCTCTATGTTTATGGTGGGAGGTAGATCTTTGGGACATGGTCATATTAAATGTCACCCACAGGCTGAAAAAGTGTGAGCAACCCTGTGCTATATACACACATGTATAACCTATTATTTACATGTTGACCACAATTACTTTGAAATAAAATATCAAATATCATAAAAATGTTTCACTACGCTTTATTTTGAAAAATGTGCACCAGAATCGCCTGTCTGCCGTGTTGGAACTTGATGGATAAGGACAGGAAGAAAAGGCCGAGAGAAAGGTATTCAAACGGTAATTCATCCATTTCTTGTACAAGCCTGTGAAAACGACCCTATTGTCACCGTTACTTTCCTATTATCCTATATAGTAGACATAATAACAGAAAAGAAGTCATTTAAGACAGAAATAACACCCGTGTGTTGCTATAAATGTGCTCCCTTGGGGAGAAGAGTGACTGGAAAACAGGAAGTGATGTCAAAGGTTTAGAGTTGAGTTTCATCTTGCCGTGGGTTAGGCTGAAAAAGTAGCCTGTCGTTCCGGCAATCAAGTCTGGTGCTTGTGTGTCTCACCGAACATTACAGTCACATTACTGACACCTAGTGACCAGTGTAAAATACTGCATCAACGTATTTGAATGCCTCATATTTGTATTTTAGTGCATTAAGTCATTGTTATGCTTCAAAATGCTCAATTTCTGCAAGAAAAATATAACAATAGCTTAAATATGCATGTTTTGAATAAAAATGAAGCCTCAAAATTTGAACAGCAAAGTGAAGAGGGACCACTGTACTCAGTCCCTAACATGCAATTGTAGACTTTTTCTATTCCCGCAGTTACTTTAGAAATGTGCCTAAGACAGTGCTTCTCAAATAGTGGGATGGGCGGACCAGTTATTAAATGCTATTAAATGATCATATGTGTCTATGATTGGATGACAGATGTCAGTGTATTTCGTAAGTTTCAAATAAAAAAATTATACTGTATTTGCTATACAGCCAGTTTCCCACTGAAAGAAATATAAAAATGCATCTAGCCACTAATGACAGCGCCCACAGCGGCGCAGGCGTTTCTTGGCGTGCTGTAGCGTCATTACCAATTAAATGTGTGTCATCGTTCTCTGCAGTTGTTGTGCTTATGTGAATATTTATGGAAAATGGGGTCTTAACGGGGTCCGTGACTCCAAAAAGACTGAGACCCACAGGTGTAAAAGCTCACCCTGGTTGCAGGTGGGGCCCGTCCAGGCTTGTTGACAGTCGCACCTGAACCGACGGTACTCGTAGCTGACGCACATCCCTCCATTCATACACGGGTTGGACACACAAGGGTCTTCTGAGGTTCAGGGAGAACAGCAGAATTACAGTATATCCAAATACTCTTTTGATATTATTAGTGTTAAAAGTTTGGTTTTTACGTAAATTTATGCTCATGAGGGTTAATCTGGCAGGTAAAATTATAGCTAGATAGATAGTACGGGTGGTAAAATACAGTTATATTCACACACAAAAAAATATTGTTGTAAACACAAAATGTGAAAATCTTCCAAATAAAATTGTGACCTGAGCTGACAAAAAAAAAATTCCAAAATTAAAAACAACTCTTAATAATATTGTGGGCCATGCGGAAAAGAAAAAAAATATATAGAAAAAAAAATAAAGTCATAATATTACAGCAAAGACGTAAGATTGCAAGAAAAACCTAATAATTGAATAAGAATAATTTTATAATGTATAAAATATATTAAAAAAAACATATAATTAATAAAAAACACAATTTGTATTCATTTCTATTTAATTTACCTTGGGCCGCATTAACGGAATCACGGACGGAATCGCCAATAAAAGCGGAATCTACTGTTAAACTATTACCTCGGCGGGCCGATCAATCATGGCGGAATCTCATCACAAACACTACTAAACATGTCGAAACGGCGATAAAAAACCTTGGAAATTCGTCTGTTCCGGAGCATGAATGGAAGCTAGCGGGGTTAGCTAATACTCATACTGGATGAGTATATTTTCACCATGTCGTGTTTTACCGCTTTAATCTAAGAACCATTTTACAGTGCTCGCTGACGATGTGCAGGTTCTGAGTGCAAAACCCAACACATCAACTGTCAATTGCCATTCTCAAGAAACACAATACACTTCCGGCCTTCAAAATAAGAGCTTTGTTTGCTATATCTTGTCTAATTTTGTCAACAAAATAAGGGTGTCATAAAAATATTTTACATTATTAAGGCGATTGGAATGACATCTGTGACTCCATCTTCCTTAATCACAAGCACGGGCATTACAGTTTGTTAAAGATTTTGTAGCAATATGTGCAGAGGCCGACATCCCATTAGAAAAGTTAGCCAAGCTACGTCCATTTTTTAATTACTAGACAAAATGGGCAATGATGTATTGTATCCAAATAGCACACACTCTATGCTGGTAAAATAAGTGGAAAAGGAATTCTAAAAATATGAAATGGAAAAAACGGAATTTGGGAAAAAAATTTGAAAAGGATTTCTTTACCTTCACTCATGAAATTAGTTAAGTTACATTTTTTTCACATATAATTACGTTTTGTTGTAACATTACACCATTTGTGTCACATAGTAATGTATCTAGACGTATCTCGAAGTGCTACATTTTGTCAACATGTGACGCTTGCTGCTTGTGCACTCCCATATGATAGGATAATTTTTCCTCTAATGAAAAATCACTTGGTCATTACTCACTTGGTGGAGCTGCCTTTGTGGGCTGAACATGAGTGGGAGATGTTGCCACCACTCCCTCTGTGGTCACCCTGTCTGTTTGCCTGTGGGTGGTGTGCAGAGCCGCTGTGCTCCCCGTCGTGCTGCCGTGGGTGTAAGGAGCAGTGATGTGTCGGCTTTGGGCCGTGGTGACGGCCAGAGCGCTCGTGCTCGTTTCATGCTGCGAGGTGGTGAAGTTGGTGGGCTGGATCACCCCAGTTGATGATGTGGGGGCTTGGCTGGCGGGGGAGATGAGAGCAGGGGGGACTGAAGCAGAAGTCTGCTCGGCAAGGGTGGGGGAAGTGGTAGTGGGGGTAGTAGTAGAAGAGAAAGTGGCCTGAGTGGGAGGCGCTGAAGTAAAGCTGCTGGAGGTGCGACTGAGCGTGGAAGAAGAGGTGGCGAGCAGCAGAGGGATGGTGGTGAACGCAGTTGATCTAACTGTCGCCTCTTCTGTCATCTCAGATCTGTTAAGAGCAGACACACAAATGCATGAACACTCATATTCACGCACACTAATGACATCCTATATAAGAGTTCTATTCTATCAACTGCATAGGTGCATAGGTATGTTAAGTTTGCAGAAAATGAGTTGCTGATCTCTCCAATATAGAGGCCATTGCATGCCTCAGTATACTGCACTGCATGAACAACATCGCTCAGTTTGCTTCTCTGGATTTTGACTTTGGTGTGAACCAGCCTTTGTCTGGCGGTGTTAGTGGGTTTGAGGTGCATCAGTATATTATGTTTGGAGAAAATCCTTCAGACCAGCCACGTACAGTGTTATCAGAAACCTCGAGGACAGAGCAGAGGAGATAACAGAAGGAGCAGACACACGTCAGGAAGGCTCTTCATAATGGTGAGTATCCTAAGTGAGGTTTTGTCAAATCTGCCAGGACAAGAAAGGCCACTACACTTGTTTTGGAAATAAAGTCCCACTTAAATTTTGGCAGTCACATAAAACACAAATAGCTGATCTCTACTTTATTTTTGTCAAAGTAGTTTTAATAGTGCTGCAAGTTGGATACACCTGTGCAACACATGAGTGATACTCTTTATACAGGACAGATTTCTGTAACAAAAATATTTGTTATTTTGAAGTAAATATATTATTGAATGCCTGAAGTCAGCTGGGATAGGCTCCAGCATGCCCCCGCGACCCTAATGAGGAAGAAGCGGTATAGAAAATGGATGCATGGATGGATATATTATTGAACAATTAATTTCCCATGTATTCGTATTACTCTAAAACAGGCATCAAATTAAATTTAGGTTTGTGTCAAATAGTACAAAATATTGTACTTTTGCACCAGTCACATAGTACTATTGGACTAAATAGGTCAGGTGACAAAAGGAGGCTCGACATTCCAGACCTTCACTTCAAGTGCTCTCAGCAACTTTGCCATTAAATTAACAGTTTTGCAATTTTCTCAGTTCATGTCCTGCTGGTTGTTGAAAAACGTTAAATAAGTTAATAAATAAGTAAGTCTTAAAAAATTGCTATTTGTCATAATAAAAAAAATGCAGACGCAGCAGCAGCAGAGCATCGGCAGTCCGCCCACCCATGCAGCCCTCCACCACAGCTTCAAAAAACCTTAGGGGAAACCCTGAGAATGATGTCTAAATTCTGGGTAGGGAGGACCGCTTGTTTGAAAGAGGTGTGAAAGAAGCCATCAGTGTTAAAAAAAGTCCCTCCCGAAACAAGGTATTAAGTAAACAAGGTTTGCGCTATCACCTATTACCTGCTTACAACCATGGCCTGACATCTCTCCCCCAAAGACCATCTCATTCCATGACAAGTGTTCTCTGTTCATCGGATAGGTTAACAACCTATTGTTATGTAGGAAGAGTGTCCACAAACAAGTTGTCCTGAATACAGATAGGCGAACAATCTATTGTTATGTAGGACGATCGTTCTCCAGTCACCCAGGGGCCACAATAAAAACAACAACAACCTTATTGTGACCACCCCAGGGCACACACCCAGCAGGGACATAAAAAGGAAAACTCCACACCTAAAATTTTAGAACTGAAGAAGCCTTTTAGACAAAACATGTAACGTCTTGAATAGACAAGTAGAGTCCAGTTGCCTCGATTCAACCTTTGCTGAAAACAGTTTTTATTGGTCTTCATTCCATTAAGTAAGCCGACCTAATGTTGCTGCTGCTGTTGAGCAATGCAAGCCACATCAATTATACAAAGCATCTGCTGTGAAATTGAGATGTTACCTGTCAGTTACAGCGACTGTCATAGTGGTGAGGTACACCTCAGTTGTTTCCAACCGAGAGTCATACTGGTTTGTCGTACTGCTGACCAGAGTTGGCTCTGTGGTGAAAACAAAGTTCACACTTTCCTCCTCTTTGCCCTTAGATGAACTCTCCTCTGTGCCCTCATGGCTCTGAGTGCTGAAGCTGACGGTTCCAGTAAAAGATTCTGTGGAGGGCTCGGTAGTGGAATCTTGGTATGACGTGGGTCCACTCACAGGTGGGACGCCAGGAAGCGTGGATGAGACAGACTCATCAGTTGGGTCTGTGCTGGACATCCTGGGTGTTGACTGTGAAGTCTCCTCGGATGTTGGGATGTGTTGATGCTGGGTGGCATTTAAAGGTCCAACAAGGGTGTAGGTTCTTGGTGTCTCTAGGCTCTCCGGTTCTGGAAATGAGGACTGAGTCAAAGAACGGCTCCCAGTTTCTTCACTACTGGTGGATGGGGCACTGTGGGTGTAGTCCTCAGTCTCTGTGACCCCTGTGGATGGAATACTCCAAGTGGAGGGGAGCTGATGGGAGCTGAAGTCCTCTGTGACTGCTGATGAGGAGCTATTGCTGGAGGAGGTGACAGACAATAGTGTCCTCTCCCCAGCCCGGCTGATGGTGGTGGAGGTGAAGATGCTGTCTGTGAGCGCTTGTGTCTGTGACGGGGAGGACATGGGGTCGCCCATGCGCAGATTGGAGTCCGGGCTGTCCTGCGGCAGGTCCTCTGTCACCATCCAGGGTGACATGACTTTATGAGAGACACCCGGGGACACATTGGGAAGATTTTGAGTTTGAAGGGTATCCCTCCAGTCTCTGCTGCTACCGCTGCTGGCCTCAGAGGAGATACCAACATGAGAGGAGGTGAAAGGCTCAGTGGACGCATGAATGGTCTCCGGTGACTTGGTGGATGATTCTCTGAGGGTTTGTGGCTGCTCAGTATCTGAGGAAATACAAAACAACACCAGCATTTTCAGTGCATAGCCAGGCATGTTCATATTTCACAGCACGAGTGCTGAAATCGAGCCAAAAAAAACATTTCCATTTCCATAGGATAATGGCTCATTCAACAATGTCTATGAACAACAATATCTATGAACTGTCTGCTTCCTAAAATTTTCCTCATCAAGTACTTTCAGTTCACTTTTATTAATTCTAACAGCCACCAGAGGGCGGTCACCCGAATCCTGCTGTTTGCAGGAGAGGCAAAGTTTTTGGGGTGGAGAACAACTGGCAGGCGGGTGGGCTCATCTACTCTAACAAAGGCTTGGAGGCCTAAATATGGAGGTGAGCATCTCCACTGGGGCAATCTGTCACTTCCTTCCTAAAGCTGAGTGAGCACAAAGCAGAAAATGTCACTGTGGATCTGGTTGTGCATTCATGTGCAGAGAACTGTTTTTAATCACACAAAGTACTAGAATTACTTCTTGTTTGGACACTGCAAAATGCAAAAAACATTGAAATACTGGCACGATTTTGCTACATCCAGAGATAATAACAACAAACAGATGTAACACTACAAGTATTTCCCATACATTGATACGCTCATCAACACATAATAATGGGACTGTCTGTGAACGCAGTGGTATGCGCTGTAACTCTGCTTCTTTAAAAGACTCAGCGTCACCTGGTGTGCCAGAGAATAAGATGTAGCAAGACGGATCAGTGTTGCCACTTTGTGAGTCTTCTAAGACAACCTGAACAGTACAGTTGCGATCGATTGAATGCCCTGAGAATACAATGACCTGGATGAATGAGAATATTCACAGGCACTTTGTGAGTATTCAGACCTCCTCTATATACTCTTTTTCAAAACAGATATTGACTTTTTCGTAATGAAGACTGACATAAAAGCACGCACGGGCAGCTCAGTATTATTTGTGACATAAAACAACAAGTTCATTTGCAGTTCCGAACATATTTGTTTTGCTTTTCATCAGGGGCGTCATGAGACACTCAGTTCACAAGACGAGACGATACACGAGATTGGGCCTCTGAGAACAAGACGGAGTGATGCGCAGGATTGGATCTCTGAGAACGGGACGAGGCAAGATTTTAACATTCATTTTAAGAAAAGTACAATGAAAAAAATATATGACAATGTATTGCTCCTCACGAGGGTAAACTCTTCTGCTACCCGCCCCAGTTCCACACACTGAGACGAAGAGATTATTTGACTGACAAAAGGACTCACTCCGTTCAAGGACTCACTCCGTTCATACCGTTGTTCAATGGAACAAAAGCCCCAAGGTGCTGAAACCGATGCACAGAGTGATCTCTCTTCCTGCCTGTTTGAAGGCGATCAACAAGGAAAATAGACATACATGCACCCGGTAATATATTAAAGCCGGCAAAATTATCCAGTTCATTTTCATTTATTGTGTGATTAATTAATTTATTATCGTCCCAGGCCTAGTGCCCACAAGACAGTTTTTTTCTGAACGAGATCTTGTCACGTTTTAATCTTGCAAGATCTTGTGACATCCCTACTTTTTATGTTTTTTTTAACTCACTGTCTCGACCACAACTTTATTCCTCTCAGCACCACAGCATCCATTAAAATGACACGCACATGCGTCATGGCCAGTTATGCAAATTAGATGATTACATTGGCATAAATAAATTTGAGTCCTGTGGGAAACACTGAATGTGCTATCTTAAAATCATTCCCAAATGGCATAGATGAGCAGCTTGATGTCTGACACTAATGTTAGCATTTAAACAGCTGTTGAGGGCATTCTTACACATGAACAATCCTTCACTAGGTTTTCAAATAACTGGGTGTTTATCAAATCAGGCCAAGTAAATGTAACTGGGTGTTTAACTTTCTCACAGGCAGGCCCCAGTCAGTCAGAGTCCACAACCGCACATCCAGCTCAAGAATTGTGAGCACTGGGACCCCACAGGGGTGTGTGCTGAGTCCACTCCTCTACACGCTCTTCACCTACGATTGCGTGGCCTCCCAGAACAACACCAGCATCATTAAATTTGCAGATGACACTACAGTCATCGGACTGATCACTGGTGGTGTTGAAACATCATACAGAAGAGAGGTGGCGGACCTCATAGCTTGGTGTCGTGATAACAATCTCCTTCTCAATACAGATAAGACTAAAGAGATGATCATCGACCCAAGAACAAGGGAAAAGGAGCCGCATAGACCCCTGTTTATTGATGAGACTGAGGTGGAGAGGGTGAAAACCTTCAAGTTCCTTGGCACACACATCAGCGAGGACCTCACCTGGTCTCACAACACCCAACAAATTCTGAAGAAGTCCCAAAGGAGACTGTACTTCCTGAGAAGACTGAGGAAATTTGGCATGTCCACCACAATCCTGAGTTGCTTCTACAGATGCACTATCGAAAGTGTCCTTACCGCCTCCATCACTGTTTGGTACGGTAACTGTACAACACGTGATAGGAAGGCACTCCAGCGGGTGATCAAGACCTCACAGAACATTGTTGGGGCAGCCCTCCCCTCACTGCAAGACATTTATACATCTAGAGTCCTACGCAGAACACACAACCTCATCAAGGACAGCACACATCCACAACACTCATTATTCACACTCCTACCGTCAGGCAGGCGCTACAGGAGTTTGAAGTCCAGGACCACAAGGCTGGCAAACAGCTTTTACCCACAGGCCATCAGGCTCCTCAACGAAGCACTCGCACACGCCGCACGCAACACACGCACACACTCATAGCACTTTATTTATTTATTTATTTGTATTATTTACTTGTATTAATGTCTCTTCTGTTGTTGTTGCTTAATTTATTGGTATATATGTTTATGTGTTTATGTTTCTTATGTTCTTATTCTTTCATTTGTTTTCTTTCTTTTCTTGGGAGAATGAACAGAATAAGATTTTCATTGCATGGTATAACTGCTGTTGTACTATGCACATGACAATAAAACTCTCTTGAATCTTGAATCTTGAAATACCACGTACATCTTTCTTTGTCACATATGTTTGTCTATATACAGTACATCTATGTTTACTCGATTACAGGTGTGTCTCAGTAAAGTAAATTATTATGCAAAAGTTATATAATTTCAGGAGTTCAATTCCGACTAAGAGACCAACATTATGACCAAAATTAAAATGTGAACCAGTCATTTATTATACTGAGCTTTTTGGCAATTTTGCGTATTTTATGGGATACTGACTTTGGGGTTTTTATTAGCTGTAAGCTATAATCATCAAATTGATTATATTTCACTGTGTGTCATGCATCTACAGACTAGACAATAATAACTTAATCATTAGGATGTCACAAATGAATATTAGAGCTATAATGTAAAAAAAAAAGTTATTCAACTTTTTCTACTGAGGACTGAAAAATCCAAGGATGCATTGGGACACTTTGATATCTTGTGTGTATATATATATATATATATATATACACAGTATAATATATATATATATATATATATATATATATATATATATATATATATATATATATATATAATTTGTTTGCACTTATTTTTGTGTTTTTATTTTGTTCTTCATTTTTTATTTATCTATTGTTATTTTAAATATAATCTGTATTGTGTGATTTACTTTTTTTTTATTCAAACTTGTAGTTACCATTACTTATTTTTTAAATTGATTTCATGGATTATTTATTATTATAGACCATATATATTTGTAAAATTTTGGTGCAACACATTGGAAACTGTTTTTAAAATGTGCTACAGAAATAAAGTGGATTGGATTGAAAGGCAAGCCTTTGTGTTTTAATTAGTCATTAGTGTCAACCGTTCAGCTTTTCTCTTCACATTGGGACTTTTGCTGAGTTTTCCCATTTTGCTGGAGTTGTGTGTGTTTGTGTGAGTCTGTGAGCCACAGGGTGCAAATAAATTTAACTTTGGTCACCCCTGATGTAAGGTTATAGCTGAGAAAGGTTTTTTGGGGGGGCATGAAATGCGGATTGATAGATTATTTTCTGCTCAATTTTTGTTGGAAATATCAGGTTTTGCTTTTACGGTATGTCATGGACTCAATATCATTAACATTTGAGCTGACATTATTATTACAACCTAATTGTTGTGTTGAACAGCTTTTATGGTATATATATAGTGCATCATGAGCAGCTGGAAGAAACCCTGTGGGATACATTGAACAATATACGTAATGGACGTGATCTAACTACTTTAAATATATCCAGGTGGATTATTAGTAAGACATTTCACTTGACATAAGCCAGAAAGTAGGCTGCTATGGTCATAGCGCACAGTGGGGGGACAAAGCACTTGTCACGTAGGCCGCAGAGGAAGGCATCTTACCCGCAGTGTGTGTGAGTAGCAGGTCCCTCTGCGATGGCGGGGAACTCTCCCTGGAGGGAAACGTGAAAGTTAACTTGTACTCCGTGTTCACGCCACTGGAGCTGTCCGTTGGGGAAACGGCCGTCGTCCCCGCTACCGGGCTGCTGTTTATGGGGGTCCCAGCCCTGAGGGGCCCCGGTAGAGCCAGGAACAAGCCGAGGAGGACCGGCTCCCACAAGCACGTTTTCATGATTCCCAAGAAGCCAGCTCGGTTGTGGGTCAACTCGAGTAAAGACCGGCGGGACTCCCGAGGACAGCATGGGGGGGAAGAAGCTTCGCCCGTTAGGGAACTTCCATTGCCGAGGAAGAAATCCGCTTTACGTCCGGTCGATATCGGCGGGGAAAGGAAGATGACCTAGCCTAGGCAAAGCGGCCAACAGCAGCCTGTTATCACCACACAGGAACACGGCTCCTCCTCCTTTACACACACACACACACACACACACAGACACACACACACGCACGCACTCACACGCACACGTACACACAAGCAACTCGAATACACGCATTAATCCAAGATTATGATGATTTTTACCTTTATGAGAGTCATCACTCAGTGGAGGTGGGCGAATCAATCCAAAATATTGATATGTGAGCAGTACTAGCGTAATGAGGTCGAAATGTATGTTCTTTTCCGTTTATTTATACAAAATGTCAGTAACATTGTTGATATTGCAAAGTAATTATTTTTTAAATTATGGTAAACTGCATTCACGACCTTGAACCAATGCTAACAATATTAAGCAATGTACGTCATGTGTTGATCATTATTATTACTAGGTTATTATTGCGTCATTTACATCCAGCATTTATTTACGAATTACATGTCAGATTTTCACTAAAGTATTTATTTATTCATCTTTTATCGCTCAATGTTAACTTATTTCAATTCCTACTGCTTACTAATGAAAACTTCCATCCATCCATCAATTTTTTATGGCGCTATTCTAATTAGGCTCGGGGGAGGCGGGGTATGCTGGAGCCTATCCCAGCTGACATCAGGCGAGAGGCAGGGTACACCCTGGTCGCCAGCCAATCGCAGGGCATAATTCAACTTCGACTTATTTAGACAGCCATTTTTTGATTATATTATTTTCAAAATTTTTTTAGGGTCACGGGGATACTGACTTTGGGCGATAGCTGACTTTTAACTTTTAAGAGGAGAGGTACACTCTGGACTGGTCGCCAGCCAATCGCAGGGCACATATAGACAACCATTCACACTCACATTCATACCTGATTAATACCTACTGAATCTTTTATTATATTATTTGTTTTATCCATTATTTACTTATTTTATTGATTATTTACATTTTTAATTTTTATTTTTTTGGAGTCATTTAACAAATGTGATCAGAGAAACAGGCAGGACTGTGCCAAGGGTGTCATCCAGACAAAAGAAAAGATAAGAAGACTTGGTGGAAGCACAAACAGGTCCATAAATGTAAAGCTCAAAAAAGGCTAGGGAAGAAGAATTGGGATAGCAAGAGGGATGGGGAAAGTAGGCAGGATATGAAACGTGCATCAGCAAAGGCTAAACGAGAGGCTTTTGATGGGTTGCAGGAGAGACCAGAGTAGGGAAGGAGAAAAAGGACCTGTACAGACTGGCAAGGCACTGACAAGGCAAAGAGATCGTGACGGGAAGGATGTGCCGCAGGTTAGGGTAATCATAAATATGGTCAGGAGACAGATGGGAGTGATGATGGGCAGGATTAAAAATGAGCAGAGCGTCAGAGAGGCCAGACTGAGAGGGTTTGGCCATGTGAGGAGGAATTGTGATACTTGGAGAAGGATGCTGGATATGGGGTTGAAGACCAAAGCAGCAGCAATGCCATTACACCACCAGGGACTGACAAGAAAGTGGGTGAATTCTGCCATTTTAACCTCTTATTCTGCTGAGTGGTGTCAATCCCTGTGACATGTATTTCTCAGCTGTCCTCTCCTAGATTCTGAACAGAAAACACACTGACAAATATCACCAACAACAAATCCATACAATACCAACATGGGTTGTGATAGAATTGAAAATCATAATACCTCTGCATCTAATTGACTTACTGTCTTCAAATATAGGGAAGGGGCCATATTTCCATGGTATCTGGGAACTCGTATATGAAATGAATGAGCAATGAACTGTACACATGTAGTTGAACCAAATTCTTATATTTCAAACACACTGTCATAAATGACAGTTACCATATTGGATTATGTGCTTGTCTTCTCAAAATGAAAGATATTAACTTTGAGTCCACTTTGTGCAATGCAAAAAAAAAAAAGTAGTTTTCCTCCACAGGCAGTGATGATGTTTCAGTCACTCATGTGGCGGTTGCACCATCTCCCCCGTCCTGATGAATGAGGACTGGTGGCAGCGGCGGCGAGACGCAAAGTCAGCATTTTCCTCTGTCAGCTGCTTGGTTTTAAGACCGACCCCTGACAGAGGCGGTGTCACTACCATCTCATCTCTGGGAGACGCCCTTCTTCTGGTAGAGACAGGAATCTGGTGTCATTAAAGTTGTCTGACCAGTTATCTTAATGTGAAGATGAATTCAAGGATGCATGTATTCATGTGAAATGAAGTCTCCATCCTTTTAAATAGCAGAATGACAATTAAAACAAATGTTCCAAATTGAAAATCATAAATCTAGCCATAGTATGACTGAAAAAAAAATAATACCTGCACATGCTGTTTAATGTTGATTTGAGCCACGTGAGAAAACTGAATCGAGCTGCAACACCTGAAAATCGAATACAGTCAAAAATTAATCTGATTTTGTAAAACTTAAAACTGCTACTGATCCCAGACGTAGCTTAGAGTAGGGGTCCTCGATTACTATTGTCCAAGGACCACATTTTTTCTCAGCAGATACCGTGAGGGCCAGACGGTATCATAAACGGTAAATGGACTTCCACTTGTATTTTCTACCATCATGGTACTCAAAGCGCTTTGACACTATTATTTGGCACTGCCTTATTTACCTCCTGCTCACGCAGCATCAGGAGCTATCGGTGGTTCAGTATCTTGCTGTACTGTAGGACGGAGGACTGAACCAGCAAACCAGCCAATGAAGTCCAAATTTTTAAATCCAGAGCCACCTCACCCGTCAAAGTGCATCAAAGTTGTGATGTTTTATATGAAAAGTGCCTCTGCAGGTTGTATTACTTGAAAGTATTGCAAAGTACTGTATTTTTGATAAATGTATATTTTGTAGGCCAGTCAATGTATGTTAAAAGTTGTTTCCCCCCCCCTTTTTTAAAGTGTTGGTCACGACATATTTGTTTAAATAAAAGTCAAGTTCTTCTAACATTGGGATGCCTATGCGTCGCCGTTGCCCCTTGCAGTGCAGAGGAAGTACTGCATGAATAAGCACCTCAAGTTCGACTGAATGCTTTACATTAATTGGGTCATGTTTGGTAGGCCAGATGTGGCCTATTGCGAACACCTGTCGTGGAGGCTCCATTTCAAGGGATGGTCATCATCAGCTCAACCACCTGTGGCATAAACACTTACAGTGGGTGCGAGCAGAAATGTGTGCAATTTTTGTGTTGCCAAAGCACGCTTAGATGTGATGTGAGACTCCAAAAGGTCGTAGCCTCCATTCTTGGAATCTTTAACAGCTGCCAGACTGAGTCGAACTCCGAGCACAGTGTCTGAGTATAATATCAGGTTATATTACAGCAGGAATATGGTCACCAAATCGGAATGTGTCCGATCCTGACATTGGAGATGGGATGAGCTCAATGAAAAAGGCATAAACTAAAAGCAGGCCACACAGGACATTGCATGCACCCTATATGAATGCAAAAAATGACAACACTGCGGTGTTCATCTTTTTTCCCCTCAAAGGCAAGAATGTCTCGGAGTTTTGACTACAATGAAACAATGGTTAGGGCAGGGGTGTCCAAGTACAGGCCCGGCGGTAATTTACGGCGCGCAGCTTTTTTTTTTTTCCCAGTAGAAAAATCTGCAATAATATTACAAGAATAAAGTCAAAATATTATGAGAAAAACGTTGTAATCTAACAAAAAAAAATTGTAATTTTACAAAAATAACGTAATGAGAAAAAATTTCATTTTAGTACCATTAATTTGAAATATTAACCAAAAACGAAAAACTAGTTTTTAAAAGTCGAAATATGAGAAAAAACAAAACAAAATAAAGTGGTAATATAAATATTATGGGTATAAAGTTATAATTCCGAAAACAAAATTTACATAATAGTTGAAAAAAAAATCAGAAATGGAATAAAACAGGTGTAATTTCACCAAAATAAAGTCAAAATATTAAGATAAAAATTCATATTCTAACAAGAAAATAGTCGCAATTTTACAAGAAAAAACTTGTAATATGAGGAAAAAAATGCCATTTTAATAACAGAGTTGAAATATTAAAGAAAAAAAACTGTTGTTTTTTTATTTATTGTAAAATTAGGAAAAACAAAAAACAAAATCAAGTAATTTTTGGGAAATTAGGTTGAGGAAAAATATCTATGAGAATAAAGTAAAAATAGTACAGTACAAGAATAAAGTCATAATATTCCAAAAAGAAAATTTATGAAGACTAAGAAGAAAGAAATATTTGGACAATTTTTTAAACAATAGCAAAAATGGGGAGAAACACAGAAAAAACGCAAGTTCACATTTAATAATACGCTTTTTCACCTATATCACAAAACTGAGATGCAGTTTTTCCTTGAAATATATACAATGTCTTAGCATGTCTACATGTGTTTCATGACAAAATATCAAAGTGGCCCTTGCACCCTTTCATTTTCCGCTGTGGCCCGCACCGGAAAAAGTTTGGACACCCCTGGCTTTGGGTCTAAGTGAACACGTAGTGTAGTGGGGAAGTCACCTCGGTGCAATCCGGGACTTGTTTTGCCGATGTAGAAGAAGAGAAGCAGGGCAACAACTAGGTTTGCAAGTGCATACACCCACTGAATAACAAACATGATCAGTAAGGAGCTCAGCGCCTGAAAGAAACAAAATGGAAACTGTCATTACTACCCTTTCAAATCCATGAAGACACAAAATGAACACAAAAGGTAACTTACACCTGTAAGGGCAACCCAGTGGTTGCTAAATTTTGCATAGAACAACTCAGATTGGGGCTGGATTTTAAAATTCTGCTGCTCTGCTTTACTTTCCGGGGCTGCAAGGTTGAAAAGAAGGCTAAAGTTAAAGTTTGCACCTTAGGATGTCTGATACAGTGGAGGTGCTTAATTCAAACGCTACGGTTGTACAATTCTACCAAATGCACTACACTGCTAAAAGGAGATCTGAGAGGAGAAGAGGTGGTTACCATAATATTTTAAGAATGTAGAAAGGCCTGCAAGTGATCCTGTATCCTCTAGCTCAGCACCTTCTTTACACTCCTTTACACACCACTAACTCGACTTAGATCACAGTCTACGACTGGAACTCGTTTGTGACTCGAGGACTACTAGGATTTCCTATTGGAAAGTTGGTTTCAAAATTCGATCATATCTAAGGTGATCAAAGTCCTACTGATCAGCTGTTTAACCATCTATTGTTTGAGGCACCTGTGCTGTGAGGCCCAGAAGATGGATCTTGTTCAACATGAGTAGTATCATTTCGTTCCACTTCAGCTGCTCCCTGAGAATTTGCTTGCTCATCTCCAAAAAGATTGCTGTTGAGGTCCAAGGCAAAGCTGTCCAACAACTTATGCTTGGCCGTCACCTCTCTGCCTCTGCTGTTCTGTCCTCGCAGACGTGAGGTCTTCGCAGGTCCAGCGTCTCCGCTGGAAACAAAGATCTGATCCATGTCCTGAGTGAACTCCATCAAGGTACCTTTCCTCTGTGGACTTTCTCCTCCGCTGCCATAGTCAGGAGTGGCGGTTTCTATCAGAGGCCTGGAGCTCTGTCTGCTGGACCTCTGTTGGCAGCGTCTGGCCAGGTTGCTTATGTCTTCCTTCTGCAGCTGGAAACTCATAGTCATGGAGAAGAAGGAATAGTCTACGAAACTGTAGGTGAGCAGGAAATTGATGGTGACGATGGGTGCCAGAATGTTGACCTGGCCGATGAAAATGAAGGCCATGCTCAGGAGGCTGGTTAGAAAGATAGCTGCCACCGGAGTCTTGTTTGGGCCTCGCTGTCAGACAGATCCATAGAGTAGTTAGTGAAAACACGCCACGATCTGGAAACATTACACTACACTGAAATCTACTTGCAAAAGTGATAAAAAGTGGTTTAGTGATTATGGTGGTTTTTGTTTTAGGATAATTAAAATGATTAAAAAAAACATTTAAAAACTAGATCAAATTGTATGTAAATGTATATTAATTTTGGAAATTTGGTCCATTATTTTATTAAAAAGAGAATATAGTTACAAATCCCCCAGTTTTTGCATGTTTATTTTGTTCGATGGTCCTTCAACGCACCATTGTGCGTGTGCTAACGTTCTCCCACGCTGCACAGATACTGTATTTTTTCTGTTGTTTCCGAGCCAGTCCGTGGTTCCAAAAAGGTTGGGAACCACTGGGAAAGGGGACAACTTGGCAATATTATGGAGAAGATCATGATTTGGGTCACCATTTCTCACAGCAGGGCTCCAGACTAACTTTTTTTTTTTCACTAGAAGCACATTGGCCCCTAACTTCAAATTTTAAGAGCGCAAGCAGAAAATTTAGGGGTGCACACCAAAACCGACTTGTAAAGTAAATATTCACATTTCCTCTCAATTTCACTGTATTCCTGATAAATACTCAAACAAATGACTGTCTTCTTTGTCCACCCCGTTTCTGTCCTTAGCTTATGGAAGGCCTCATTGGTGGCATCATAATGCTTTACATTGTAACTCCAATACTGCCATCTTTCCTTCTTCTTTGGTGTTTTGTCTCCTTTCTTCCTCTTTAGGAGTTAATGTGGGTTGGCAAATAGCTTATGTGCATGTTACTGTCAACATTAAATGTGTGAAACAAATGTATTATTTGTCACAAAATTAAATAAAACCTGAATTTAATTTGATGCCTGCTTTAGAGTAATAGTAATACATGGTAAGTTAATCGTTTAATAATTATAAAAAGTCCTGCTTAATATAAGAGAGTATAAATTGAGTGTGCAGGTGTATAATAGCGCACGTGTGTCCAACTTCCAGCACTATTAAAGCTACTTTGACAAAAAGAAAGTAGAGGTGAGCTATTTGTGTTTTATGTGACTGCCAACACTTCAATTGTACTTTATTTACAAAGCACATCTTCACTCAGTGTGCTCACTGTCTGCTATTTTGTGGTCATTTGTCATTAGATACAGGCATCATGTCTGAATTGAAATGACTTACAATACCAAGAGTTGAAGCAAATATTCTTTGATTCTTTTTTTATAGCAGGATACCCTACGTGTTTATGTTGAAAAACTTAGACACGCAACTAGTGTTTTGAAGGCAAGACATAATAATTGTGATTGTGACAAGACAGCACGGTTGTTAAATGACATTTGAAGTAAGTTAGCACGTACCCCGTGAACAATGACAGCCATCGTAGCTTCCCGGTGGGACAAAAACAAGCTCTGAACGAACCGCGTTGCTTGTTTGTTTTAAACACAAAATGTCACTGTGGTAAAAAAAAAAAAAAAACAACCCAAAACAAAACAAAAAAAGTCACATTTGGAGTTTGTGGACCACATACTAGGTGGATAACTATAGCTAGCTATACATACTGTTGTACATATTCTATACAGTGTTGCATTCTTGATTCCCACAAGAAATGTTCAGAGGCAGTTTTAGCCTATTTACACTGTATTCCAACTTATTATGCAAATAGGATTTTAGTATCACAAACATTAAACATTTATTTTTTGTTTTTCCAATTAAATTCATGGATGGCATTGTGTCTTGGGACTCTCTGGATTACAGATATAAATCTCGGACAACTGTCATAATTAATTACTTTGCCAGGTGAGCCCATTTAACAGAAAACCACTTTAAAAAAATTATGTTCCACATTATTAAGCATGCCACAGATTTCAAGCAATATGGGAAAGAAAAAAGATCTCTCTCCTGTCAAACAAAGCGTCAAATATTGCAATGCTTTTGACAAGGCATGAAAACATTCAAAAATTCACAAAAACCTTTGTACGGTGAAGAAATGAGTGGCTGATTCAAACGACAGCCGGGATTGTGCTGATAAAGGCATAATAAGAAAGGTTTCTGCGAGACAAATTTATCGACTCAAGAGGGCACCTGCTAAGAAGCCATGACAAAGCAGCAAACAGATATTTGAAGCTGCTGGTGCCTCTGAAGTCCCATGAACCTCAAGGTGCAGGATCCTCCAGAGGCTCCAGGAACGGCTGCAGTGGGCCAACAAATACACACGTGGACAAAATTGTTGGTACCCTTTGTTCAAAGAAAGAAAAATTCACAATGGTCACAGAAATAACTTGAATCTGAATAAAGACATTGCTTTTCAACCATGCTTCAACAGAATTATTGAAAAAAAATAAAACTCATGAAACAGGCCTGGACAAAAATGATGGTACCCCATAACTTAATATTCTGTTGCACAACCTTTTGAGGCAATCGCTGCAATCAAACGATTCCTGTAACTGTCAATGAGACTTTTGCACCTCTCAGTAGGTATTTTGGTCCACTCCTCATGAGCAAACTCCTCCAGTTGTCTCAGTTTTGAAGGGTGTCTTTTCCAGACGGCATGCTTCAGCTACTTCCAAAGATGCTCAATAGGATTAAGGTCAGGGCTCATAGAAGGCCACTTTAGAATACTCCAGTGTTGTCCTCTGAGCCATTCTTGGGTGGTTTTAGCTGTGTTTTGGGTCATTGTCCTGTTGCAAGACCCATGACCCGCGACTGAGACCAAGCTTTCTGACACTGGCCAGCACATTTCTCTCTAGAATCCCTTGATAGTCTTGAGATTTCATTGTACCCTGCACAGATTCAAGACACCCTGTGCCAGATGCTGCAAAACTACCCCAGAACATAGCAGAGCATCCTCCATGTTTCACGGTAAGGACAGTGTTCTTTTCTTGATCTGCTTCATTTTTTTTCGTCTGTGAACATAGAGCTTATGTGCCTTGCCAAAAAGTTCAATTTTTTCTCATCTGTCCATAGGACATTCTCCCAGAAGCTGTGTGGCTTGTCAACATGTACAGTAGTCTGGCAAAGTCCAGTCTGGCTTGTTTATGACTTGTTTTCAACAGTGGTGTCCTCCTTGGTCTTCTCCCATTAAGTCCACTGTGGTTCAAACGACGACGGATGGTGCGATCTGACACTGATGTTCCTTGAGCTTGAAGTTCACTTTTAATCTCTTTAGAATTTTTTCTGGGCTCTTTTGTTACCATTTGTATTATCCGTCTCTTTGATTTGTCATCAATTTTCCTCCTGCGGCCACATCCAGGGAGGTTGGCTACAGTCCAATGGATCTTAAACTTCTGAAAAATATGTGCAACCGTTGTCACAGGAACATCAAGCTGCTTGGAGATGGTCTTATAGCCTTTAGCTTTAACATGTTTGTCGATAATTTTCTTTCTAATCTCCTGAGACAATTTTTTCTTTGCTTCCTCTGGTCCATGTTGAGTGTGGTACACACCATGTCACCCAACAGCACAGTGACTGACTGTAGTCCTATCCATAGGCCCACTGACTGATTACAAGGTTGTAGACACCTGTTAGTGGACACACTTTAATTAGCATGTCCCTTTGGTCACATTATTTTCAGTATTTTCTAGGGGTACCATCATTTTTGTCCAGGCCTGTTTCATGAGTTTATTTTTTTCAATAATTCTGTTGAAGAATGGTTGAAAAGCAACATCTGGCGTTCATTGGTTAAATTTCATAGAATTTTTATATATTATTACTTTTTTAGATTCAAGTTATTTCTGTGCCCATTGTGAGTTTTTCTTTCATTGAACAAAGGGTACCAACAATTTTGTCCACGTGTGTACATGAAGATTCATTTTCAAACAATTCTGTTTACTGATGAGGGCCGTGCAACCTTGGGTGGTCCGGATGGATGAAGTAGAGTATGGCCAGCATATCTCAACAAGGATGTAATGTCAGTAAAGAGGTGGCTGAGTCATGTTTTGGATCGGAATCCTTGGGAGAGAGCTGGTTGGCCCTTTATGGTCACTGAAGGTATGAAAATGACCACAGCAAGGTATGTAGAGTTTCTGACTGACCACGTTCTTCCATGGTACAGTATGAAAAACCGTACCTTCTGTAGCAAAATGACCTTTATGCAGGACAATGCACCATCTCATGATGCAAAGAATACCTGCCTGTCTGTCACTGACTGTTATGAGCATAAAAGGAGAGAAACTCATGGTTTGGACCCCTTTTTTCCCGACCCCAACCCAATTGAGGGCATCGTCATAAAAAATCTATGAGGGTGGGAGGCAGATTACAACAAAACAGCAGCTGTGGGAGGCTATTCTGACTTCTTGCAAAGAAATTCAAGCAGAAACACTCCAATGTAAGAATTGTGAAGGTTATATCAAAGAAGGGATGTTATGTTAACATGTAACTTGGCCTGTTAAAATGTTAGTCATTGAAATAGCTTTTGCTTTCCGTAAATATGACCTCCTTATGCTGCAAATTCAACAAATGGCCTTTTTCAGTTAACAGCCAGTGAAATGCTTTGCTTTCTTGTCATTTGCATAATAATTTGGAACACAGTGCATAGAGGAGGGGGTCACTAGACAGAACACTAGCTAAAATCACAGCGCAAACACAAAAATGGCATGTAACACACACAGGACAACTACTACTACGGGGAATAATATAACAAATTCACATCAAATGCTTGATGTAGCTGACTCTAACCCCCCACCCACAAAGTCAAATTAAAGGCTGACGAGTGTGCAGTTGTTTTGGGAGGAACGGGTGAAGGAGCGCAACAACAATGACTTTGTTTGCTACATGCGTGGATTGGTTTGAGGAGATGGCTTCCGAGGTCCTAACAGCCTACAACAACGGTTACATGAGTTCCACTGTGTGCCTGGCAGAGCTCCAGAGCACACAGCGGAGCAGAGTCCAGCCAGTCGCCCTTCCTGCGTTTGTTCTGAGCCTTTGATTTGGGCCAAGATGTCTCGGGCCTCATTCCAGCCCACTGAGAGGGGTCAGACACTGCTGCCAGTCTGAGGAAAACTGGGGGTGGATGGGGTCAGGATGTCAACAAGACTGTGTGTGCGGCGAGTGTGTCGTAACTCTTTGCTGTAGCGCAGGCCGTCCCCTCACTTTGAGTCCTTGCTCTATAATTAGTGACTTTTTCCTGTGGAGTCCACCCATCACTCCTCCCATACATTCAGAGTTAACACACTTATTGTGTCAGACTACTGTAGATAATCACTGACTCGTGCAAATATAACCTACAGATTTATATTCGGTGGAAATATGAATGCACTTTGGCAAATTGCTACAATGGCAACTGCTCAGTGATGATTAAGGCATTACAATTTATAGGAGGACACTGTGCTGTATTGTATCAAACTAGCAATCAAAATTGAAGCAATATGTTAAAGATTTTGCTTAAAATAGCTGCAGGTATGGCACCACAATTAATGCAACCCACCCCTCTTCCCAGAAAGGCCAGTGCAGGGACGACCTTCTCTTGGGCAATGCACTGCAGGATCCGGGGTGCTCCATACAGGCCGCCCATGCAGGAAGCCAAGGAGGAGATGTAGAGGCCCAGCAGAAACAGGAAACCCACCAAGGAGACCTGAAGGAAGAGGGAAAACAAACAGAGGCTGGAAGAGGATGGGGTGGAGTGCGAGCTACACCCTGTTCAGTTCCGCTGCAGTCGCTCCTTATAAAAACAGCGTGAGCTAAACCCCTGATGAACAAGTCAAGGCTAATGAGGATAATTTAGTCACCACTGTGGCATGTATTATGTAACATAGGATTGTGGTATTAATACACTGATTGCACACATGTATACCATGTCTGTCTGCATTCATTTAAACATCTGTATCCCAGTTGGAAGTATTACATAATATATTCAAGTTTGATGCGTAAAAAAATGCATAAAATAATCCTAAGCATGGGGAAAGAAGCAAGAAGCATTTCATCTTCAAGAAAAAAAAAAGCAAAGCAATGACGAAAATGAGGCAACTAAATCAGAACTAGTGAATATTGTAGCAAAAATTAAGTTGTAATTTCATGCTTAATATTGAGTAAAATGATACATTCATGGGACAAATACAGTGTAGAAAAACACAACACTTCTTTTTCCGGCAATCTTTCATGCTGAACTCAAAGATCTAAAACATTTACTATGTACACAAAAAGGTATATTTCTCGCAAATATTTTCACAGATCTGTGTTAGTGAGCCCTCCCAATACAGTAAAACTGCACAATTTGGAGTGACCTTTTATTGCAGCCAGGCTAAGGCACACGTGCAATAATCATGCTGTCAAACCAGCACCTTGATATGCCACACCTGTGAATTGAATGGATGGTCTCGGCAAAGACGTGCTCACCAACACACATTTAGACAGACTTGTGAACAATATTGCAGAGAAATATGCTTTTTGTGTACAAACAAAACGTTTCACATCTTTGAGGTCAGCTCATGAAAGATGGGAGACAAACAAAGGTGTGGCCTTGTTTTATTGTGTTTTTTTCTAAGTTGTCTAATAACATTTTCGAATGTGCTTTATGTTTTGAAAAACAAAACCACAATATACCCACGATAACGTTGCTGTTTTAAGGCTCAACAGAACCTTTCACGTAAAAAAAAGTGTTACCTTTTCTGCGATCAAGAAGTCATAGCGCAGTGCTTCTCTGGTGCAGATGGCCCCGAGGAGGAAGACAAAGACCAGATACAGGAACCACCTGCGGGTCACCAACAGTACACCATTCTGATTTTACAACTGCTCTTTTTGTTTTTTCTTTTTTACTATTAGAGCACTCCAATGACACGTGGGTCTTCAAAAAAAGACAGTGGAGGTTGTGATATTACCATATGAGAACATGTGTCCTTCTGTCATTTTGGAGAAAAAAAAAGATCATTACGATTGGGGTGTCCCGAGCCGATGTTGATATCGAACATCGGTTTGATATCCGCAAAAAAAAACCCTGAGTACCAGATTATACTGGCCTGGATCTAAAATCTCCGATATCAGTACTCCGATACAGGCAGTCCATTCCAGCCTCTGGAGAGGAGGAGCATAAAGGAGCAGGACTGATGTCAGCCGTATGTGAACCCCACTCGCCAACGTCCGAAAAAGACGTTGTAGCAGAGTGCAAACCCCGCCATGCACAAGTCTCCCGTGGTGTCACAGGTAAGTTCAACATGACCAACCCCATCGCGCTTCCAAAGCATCCTCCCTAGTAATATCACTTGATCAAGCTTTTCTAACATTTCACAAAATAAATAAAAAATAAAAAAGAATAAATAAAAATAAAATAAATAAAAAAATAAAAGAATGTGTGATTCATGATGATTGATAAGGCCATATTGGTATCGGATGTGGAAAAAGACATTCAAGACACTCCTACATTCTTTTAAATGAATAAAGGGATGCAATTGTTGGTACTCTTCTGTAAAAGAAAGAAAAATAATGGTCAATGGTCACTGAAATAACTCAAAAATGACTAAAGTAATTACTAAAAAAAATAATGCAGTTTGCCAAAATGCATATTGACAAGTTGCAAAGCTTGTGGGAGACAAATCTGGAGCTTCTTGGCATCAGCTCCATGTTCACAAATGCAAAAATTAAGCACAAAAAGAAAATAAAAGCACACCCCTTGAGGAAAAAAAAAAGGAGGATATTATATTCTAAGTCAGGGGTGTACTTTCCAGCGAGGGCCACATAGTGAAAAATGAAAAGATGCAAGGGCCACACATGTGGGTATGCTAAGAAGTTACACATATTCCATCCATTCTTTTCCTATACCGCTTATCCTAATTAGGGTCGCGAGGTATGCTGGAGCCTATCCCAGCTGACTTCGGGCGAGAGGCGGGGTACACCCTGGACTGGTCGCCAGCCAATCGCAGGGCAAGTTACACATATTTCAAGAAAAAACTGCATCTCAGCTTTGTGAAAAGTGTATTATCAGTATAAACTTCACTCTTTGCTTTTTACTCATCTTTTCTTAAAATTTATTTATAAACGGTTCAACTTTCTTCTTAAATAATCTTCATAAATTTTCTCCTAATATTACTGTATGACTTTATTCCCATATTTTTACTTTTTCCCCAACCTAATTTTCCAAAAATTACAACTGTATTTTTCTCATGACAGTTTAATTAAAATTTATCTTTTACATTTCAACTGTATGCAACTAAAATTACATTCTTTTTTCCTCAAAATACCACAAGTTTATTCTCGTAAAATTGCAACTTTTTTTTCGTCATATACCTTTGACTTTACTCTTGTAAAATTAGAGCTGTTTTTACACTTGTTTTAATTTTCCAACTATTTCAATTTTCTTCTTGTAAAGTTTCTTTTCATAAGTATGACTTTATTCCCATAATAATATAACATTTTCCACAACCTAATTTTCCAATTTACGACCTTAAGATATTAGTTTTTCTCATAATGCTACAACTGTATTCTTGTAAAATTATGTCGTTTTCTGGTTGGATTAAAACTTTTTTCTCTCAATATTTTGTCTTTATTCTTGTAAGATTACTACAGATTTTTCTTTTCTTTTTTTTAATATTTTCTTTTGTTTTTTTGTTTTTAGTTTTCCTGTTAAATTACATTTTTAGAATGTGCTATGGGCCAATTAAAAAAACAAAAAACAGCTGCGGACCGCAAATGTTATGTTCAAACACCCGAAAGTTTTGTAAAGCACAGCCAGCTATGTAAGAAATTTCAAGTCTTATGGGACTAAACTTTGAAGTTTAAGAACAGAGGTCCGCCATGGTGTTTTTGTCAGCCCACACACAGTAGGGGGGCATGTTTTGACATATTTCTCCCCTTTTGTGTGCAGTGGTTCAGGAATAGAACAGCTTTTTTTTCAAGTTAATAGATTTTTAAGGATAAATAGTTAAAGATTTTCTCAGTTAATACAAAAAGAAAATCTTTGTCTCTCCACACCGTGTTTATATTTTACGTTTGTGTGTTTATCATACGAGGTGATGACAGCTGCCAGCGTTCCCACGGGGATGTTGTGCTCAGGACGCTGCAGGTCTGAGCTCATATTGAAGCCTGACATAACCCCTAAACACAAACAGAAATATCAACAACATAAAACATGCCGTGTTAATGTTAACGTTATACAAAATAATAAACGAGCTGACCCACCTGTCGCAGCAGGGAAGAAAACCCCAAATACAGTGAAGAAGTTTTCGTCCGGGCTGTAATCTGGTAGAGTGTTGTGGCTGAGCACACCAACAGAATAACCAATAAAACCGTGCTCTATAAAAGAGGAGGTAGCACAACAAAAAGACCAACATTATGGAATAGAACCTTGTGTCAGAACCTCTTTTTATTAAGATTCAAAGGGGTCAAAGCCGTGTTTAGAAACCCCACTGACATAGAGCGCAGACAAAACCCCCTCTACACTCACAATTAGCAACCACATAATGACATAAAAAAAATAAAAAAATTTTTACAGCATCAACAAAACACAGAATGTGATGCCTTTACTTTCAGACCGTTAAGCGCTTCGCTAAACAGCGCAGGAAGAGATTGTTCTGCATTGCTGGAGGCCTTTTATTGACTCTGAAGGGCTTCGCCAACACCGGACATTTCCCCCTTGGTTATCTTGCGATGGGAAAGAATGTGTTCTCTCAGATTAATGACATGTTTATCCAAAAGGAAGTCGCCACCCTTTTCAGAAGCTGTGCAGCTTCCAAGCTTGAAAAAAAAAAATGTTGTGAGCAAGAGGGAGACTGCACGAATGTGCTCGTTTTTCTTTTGTTTCAAAAGGCAAACACAAAACAGCTGGATATAGAGTACATGTAACCCAGCACAGAAATGTAAGGCAAACATGAAAAGGGACTAGAAGACCTAAGTCTACTACAACGTGTCACCCCAAGACACCACCTTCTATGCAAACAATCAGTATCTACCAAATCTAACACAGCCATTGTACACCAACACTCCACCCTCATTACAAACGTCAACATTTAATCAAAACAGGCATGTCTCTTCCTTTCTGCTTCAGCTGAATGTTTTTGGAAGACAATATCACGCGGGTCCTCTAAAGTACATTCCAACCGCTGACATAAAAAAAGATATTCTCACCATGCTCGTACAGTGCTAATGACCTCATTTGTTTGGTGAAAAGGTGTGTTGAGCCCCCCTCCCCCTTGTGCACATGACAATAAACGATCAAACTGCCAGGAAGGTCACTGAGTTGTAAGGTGGACATTCCAGCAGTTCAGATTCTTATGCAGCAGCAACATTTTGAAATCAACAAAACACATTCTTTAATTGTTTTATCTGCCTGATATGATTTATTCCAAAAGCATCTATTAAAAGGGGCTGTGTCCAACGGGTGCCTGTATTGTGGCTGGAGTGGCCCATGGTAGGGGTGGGGTTATGGTATGGTCAGGCGTATGTTATGGACACAGTGAACACAGGTGCATTTTAGCTCATGTCATTTTGAATGCATGCACACAAAACAGCCAGCATACTCAACGGACATGTCACCCATTGAGCATGTTTGGCCTGCTCTGGGTCGACGTATACCGTATTTGAGGGAAATAGCAGACACAGAGTAATTCCTTGTTTATTGCGGTCAATTGGTTCCAGACCCGACCGCAATGAGTGAATTTCCCCAAAGTAGGATTCCTTATTTATAAATGGAATATTTTCATAGTTTGGAAACCTATTTACAATCTTCTAAATACTTTAACATTATTAGAGGTCTCTAGACATGAAATAACACCCCTGTAGTCACCTTTTCACTCATATTACCCAATAAAGTAGACATAATAAGAGAAAATAAGACATATTAGACATAAATACGACATAATATAGATTCACACATCAGCGTTGGAAGAGTTCGTTGATATTCTTTTTTTTTTTTTTTACTTCCTGTTCTGGATATAATTTCCTGTGGCTATTGTCTAATCACTGTAACATTACTGACACCTCGTAAGAAGTCTTTGAATGCATCTTTTGAATGCCTTATATTTGTATTTTACTTTATTTAGCCATTTTTATGCAAAAAAATGCTCAATTTAGGCAAAAAAAAGTAACATTTACTTAAATATGCATTTTTTTTTTTTACAAACAGGCCATAATCAACCAATAAACCGCATGATTTATTAATATATTTTTTAAAAACTGTGTTGGACTGAAGCCGTAAAAGCAAAGCACAAAGTGGCGAGGGACAACTCCGCTGAACAATTTTCTGCTTCCCTTGGAGTGGCCTTTTGTTGTGGCCAACCTAAGACACACCTGTGCAATAATCAGTCTGTCCAATCAGCATCTTGGATGTATCACACCTGTGAGGTGGATGAAGTATGAATGCTCACTAACTCAGATTTCAACAGATTTCTGAACAATATTTGAGAGCGATGGGCCTTTTGTGTACATGGAAAACATTTGGGCTCATAAAAAAATTGAAGCAAAAACACGTTTTTATTTTTGTTGAGTGTATTTTGATAATAAGGTGATTGTACGCAGAATATTGGTGCCAGCAACTCATACAGTGGTTTGTACTTTCATACTCGCAATCACACTTATGGACAATTTAGAGTCAGGATGTGGAAGGAAGTCGGAGTAACTCCACACAGAGATGTTCTGATGCACTTGAACCCACATCTGCGGATTGAGAGGCTGACATGACATGGTAACCACTACTTAAGTGACCGCCGCACATTACCTGGGACATTACTTTCTGTCTATCCTTGTCTATCCTTTAAGTCCACTTAAAAGGTGCACAGCAGTCTGACGAATGACTGCGCTGTTCTTCAGGTAAAGAGATTATAAAGATAGTGTAAGGAAGGGTAAGTAACAACAGAATGGGGGCTCTTCTCAGAGTTCAGCATTCCTCTGATACACACTGGAATGCAGGTTACATGAACGTCTGAGGCCTCTCCCTCAGCCTGACCTCTTTGTCACCCGCATCACCAGGCTGTGAGGTTACAGAGGTGGGGCAGGTCCCGCTGAGATGACTGGCAGCTGCATATTAGTGAGGAGCACAGGGAGCTGTGTTGGTTTGGTTTGGCCTCTCATCGCAACTCCAGCTTTTTTCTTACTTTGTCATTTTGCAAAAATGTGGGTGAGTCTGGTTAACACCCTAAACCCCAAGCCTGAGGACCACATTACCGTATAGCTTTCTTCAGGGAAAAGTCCGATATGCAGTACATGGAAAGGCTAAGCTGTGTTTGTCTGCATCACAATGACAGTGTTGTGGTTGATGTGGTTGTGGCTTCATACACAATAACCTGGCTGCTGAACTAAAACAGTTAAAAAAAATACAAATGGGAAATCAGTTCTCTCCCGATCAGGCACGACCAAGTACTGATACATTCAAGCATTTCTTTGGTGGGATACTTACATTTCCACCAATCGTATACCACAGTTATGTAAACAAATGAAGATTTTGGGAGATAACCACTGATCTGTAATTAATCTCATCAATTAAGTAAACACTCATAAATACGCAGTGCGCTTGAACACCTCATCTGCCCCGGGACACACAGTACTTTACAGGAGGAAAAAATGATACAGAGTTGCTCATTGTTCTGTGTGCCTTCTATGAACATATAAACCACACACACGCGCACACAAATTATGATTAAAATAATTCCCTGTCTGAAATCTGTCTATAGCACATGTGTCAAACTCGTGCCCTGGAGGGCCGAGACGCTGCAGGTTTTCTCTCCAACCAGTTTCTTCAGCAGGTGATTTAATTGATGAGCTCCTTCCCTCAAACTGAAGGTGTTGATCATTAAAATCACCTGCTTTAGTGACTGGCTGGAAAGAAAACCTGCAGTGTCTCGGCCCTCCATGGCACGAGTTTGACACCCCTGGTCTATAGTGTCCCAACTCCAAAAGAACCACTATCCGTTCTTCACAGAGATTGAGTCACCAACACGTGGATGCTTTATTTGGGCACTCGATTCCGCAGAATGATATGCGGGAAAACGGAGTAGTCTGTTAGGCGCACTGTTTGGCAGTATAAAAACACAATAATTTTTGTCGAAAACCAAATCCTACAAAAACCGGGGTGTACAAAAATCCATTATGGTGGCAAATTGTGACCACAGAGGCTTTCTCCCTCTCCAGGATGTAGCTGTGTGTTCAGTGGATGCACTGCAGACTAATCTGGGCTGTCCCAGGGACCTGCTGGACACCTGCCAACCATGAGGTCACTGTAACACACAGCCCTTAACTGGAAAAACCTGGACATGCAATTATTTCATCTTTACTAGCAGGTAGTACTTTAGTGTTATGTCTGTAAATGTGATGAGCCGTGCAAACACGGTTTTATGATGTCGTTTGACACCTTGCTCTCCCTACTCAACAGGACGTGGATGATCAGTGAGAACAGGAAATTCCACTTCCTTCAGGCTGGTTCGAAAATACAAATCTAAAACTTAAAAAATAGAAATAAAGTGTTTTTAAAAGCCACACAATTTCAATAAAAACTTGATTTGACTTCATTAGAATACCAATTTATTTAAAATGTTAATAGTCCTGCAACAGGGGCTATATGAAGTGGTGACAAACAGTGACATCTGCTGGTCTGAATAGGTCTTACACATTAAATCAATAGATATTATATTGCAGTATTCGACCATATAAAAAAATAATGCCAAACAAACTTACAGGGTGAAAATTAAGCGTGCAATTATTTGCAGAGAAAGACACAAAAATACCAAGCAGCACATCATGGGGTACCTCCTGACTGTGGGCCTTACCAGGATCGAGGTGCGTGAAAGTGCCAATGACAAAATCCAGAGTGGAGACGGCGAGCACCACCAGCAACAGCAGTTGCAGTCGCACAATCCACTTGACACCTGCCAGGTTGATTCCGAGCAGGCCGAGCAAGACCGCAGCTGACATGCCTCGCACCGCCCACTGGCTCTGAAGACTGAGCAGCTCGGCCACCGACTCAGAGAAGCCCGTAATGTACATGGCGCCAGCCACACACTGTGGAGTGTGGCATGGATTTTACTAAAGTGTGAACAACGTCAATGCAAATCTGGTTACTCACCTGTCCAAATACATAGAGGAGGCCCACGGTCCCACCTACTCTGCCGCCCAAGACCATGGAGATCATGGAGTACACACCTCCACTTCCCACTCCGCAGCGCTCACACACCCCAATCCCGGACATTACGGTGACCAAAGCAAAAACAACCACCACGGAGACCAGGATCATCCCGAGCAGTACACCAGTGTTCCCCTACAAGATGGCAGAAGGCATAAAAGTTAACACTGCAACGTGAAGAGAATATGTGTATCCAAACATACATTAACACTTACTCAGTGTATTAGTGGGGAGAAAGAGACAAAAACCGAGTTGTTCACCGTTCTGTGTGCATTGTATGACCAAATAAAGCACCCAAACATATAAAGAAAATCTGACTTATACATGTTTTCAACCATCGCCATAAGGAAATAAACGAGTAACTAGTAATGTGCTGACCTTGTGTGTCACGTCATGCATGACTGCAGTTTTCTTCAATTTTAAGCCGCTTAAGAAACATATTTCTCCAGTAAACCCCAATTTTGATGTTCCACAGTAGTCGCAGTAGTCGAATAACACAGCATGTACTTCCCACAAGGGATGTAACGATTACCGGTATTCATGATTAACCATGGTAAAACTCCTGACGGTTAGTATTAGGGTTTCAAATTGAAATAAGTGTAAAACCGTGATTGACAAGCGTACTTCGATAAACTCACGGACCAGTTACACCGCCCATTTCTTGTAGAAGCAGCCGTTATTTACGTTGTGTGTGTCTCTCTCAGGGCACTAACTATGATGTAAACAAAAGGTCTTGCTCTCAAAAATGGCGGCCACGGCCCACAATGCATTTCGCGTGCCCTTTCGAGCCCTATAAGCGGGAAGCACTCAGAAGAGGCCGCGCATTGCAGTTTGCAATGTCGGCCTTGGCCAAGGAAAGTACATTGTGTGTGTTGTTTATTTGTGTGTGTGTGTGTGTTTTTTTAAATATAAAACGTTGTTAGACTTCAGTGTGTGTAACAGTACTTTTTAAACATTTTGAGCACATTCAACAATATCGCGATAATCATGATAACTGTGATCATTTTGGTCGCCATAATCGTGCTATGAAATTTTCCTCGTTACAGCCCTACTCACCACCAGGTAGCCTGTGCGCAGAAACAAGACAACCCCAAAAATGTTAATCATGCACGTGGTAAAGACACCATCCCAGGTGCCAAAGAGAACCGGCTCCCACACAAAAAGTTTGATCCTCCACCATGGCTGACTGGACTGCTGAAAGCCCTGCACAGACACATTAATGTTACAGCATCATCAGAGAGAACTAAGATTGGGAACAACGTAAAGAGATGTTTTTACAGTTACTGTCATAGAAAACGATGAATCATCATTACGACTGACGTCCAGCAGCTGGCTAATGTACAGTACATACAAAAGAACAGTGGCCACTGGCATGTATTTGCACACAGGGAGATGTCTGTCAATAGTACACTTGTAAGCCAGTGTTCCATTACAAGTAAAACATCCTGTATAATGCAACAGTGCAGGTTTGCATTGACTCCCAGGCTGTATTTAATTAAATGCTTTGAAGTACTACACACAGAAACATGCGCATATTCTTATTCCTAACGCAACTGTTACCTTTGCATCCTCATGAAACAGATCATGTTCATGTGGGTTTGTGTTGCTCCCACTCAGCACGTCTGCCCCATTTCCCTCATGATTACATGCATGCACTGTCCATCCGACTGAGAAAGCCATTGCAACCTACAAGTAGACACAGGTGAATACATACTCTTGTTTATTTATGTTCATTTACCAAAAACCGCTTGAGGAGAGAAGCTTCAGTGCGTGTGATGTTAATTCCGCAACAGGTGCAGGAGACGCCTGGATTGCTGAAGGCCTGGTAAACTATTAAAGTAAACTATAAAGGCGTTTGTTGTCAACTATATACTCACTAGTTTTCTCCATGCCGACTTGCATTGCACTTCTGGGTCTACATTCACACTTTTGTTTACGTTTAACCTTCGGAGAGGATATTTCTTACATTTTCCCAGTTGTCGGGAAAGCACCATCAACAGCTGGGATGAAATACTAGCCTGCACAACGTTAAATGGTGGCGAAATATGCGCGGAAGGGGTTACCACTACTACTATCATAAAAATGCACATTAAAAACACAATACTTTATTATAGAATAAAAGAGAAGAAACTGTTTGAGTTAACGGTTTTTGGTGGTAATGTCACATCTGCGTTTAGCCTTAATGACTCAAAATGGCAACTTCGTGACTATACAGCGTTGCCAAATGTACGATAATTGTCGTAGTTGTACTATCGTTTCACCCTGTTTACAATCACTAATTTTTAAAAAAGTACGCTTAGACCCCTTCAGTACATGATTATGAGCAAACACAAACTGCACTGCACTGCGCCTGATGTTGTGTATTGTCTCACTTGCCTCTTCACAGCCAGAAGGGGGTACTGTTCTGCCAGCGGCCGTTTTTTTTTTTTTACCCAAACAGTGCTTTTAGTTGATAAAAGATAAAACTGCATTGTAAATTATACCACTGTCGGTCTGTGGTAATGTTTTACTCTAGCAGATGGCCCTGACCAACGTTACATCGTGTAAGTAGGATAATGTACCTCAAAATACGATAATTTTCAGATAATGTTCTGTTCCCATCTGGCAAACAGTTAGGGTTCAACGCGGGAGTCTTTGGTTCAAAGTTGATCAACATGAAAAGGCTGTCTGGAAAGTAATAGGCGAGAGTGCTCGGAACAAGATAAAGTGTGATATTTGTTTAACAGTTACATTTTATGAGTGAGAAGAAAACTTACCTTTCATGGAGTACTATTAGTCCAAGCTTCCATCGTCCTGACGTGTAAATGAACGCTAAGCGATGAGCGACAAGGTGGCCAGCAAGCAAGCAAGCAGCCAGCTGGACTTAAAAGGTTGGTTGGTTAGTTTTGTTTACAGGGTGTTACTACTTTGCACAATGATCCTTTTGTTGGTTTTGGCAATAAATGGAGAGGGTAAGGTTTGCCAGTGATTACAGCTGAGAAACACGCATACGTCCAATGTGCTTATCAATTTTCCTTTCATTTCTGAACGTTTAGCGTCAAGGTAGAAGGAAAGAATTTCTGCAGGGTTTCAATGTACAGTGTCCCATTTACTTATCAAAGCCCACTTTTTAATGAACATTTCCAGGAACTGTTTTGATGTTTTGGTGGAAATGTGAGGTTTTTCAAAGTCACTGGTACATTTAGGTATGAGGTGCTGAAAAGGGGCTAATAATTCAAACAAACAGGTACATGACAAATCATAACCACTTTTTTGGGAAACATTTTATTCATATGGACATGACAACAATCAAGAGAACAACTGAATCATTGTTTACAAATCATTATATATTGCAAAAAACGAACAGTATGGGGGTTACCGGACTGATTCATCAGCTACAATTAAAGCTTCACGTCATTCATCAAACAAGTTCACTTGACCCAACAACGTTTGAGAGTAGCCCATGCAATAAACCTTTCCAATTCCCACAATGAAGCGGTAAAGCTTCCATCTTAACTTATTGACATGAGAAGATGCCATTTTTTTTTAAAAAAAGGTCAGAGATTCACATTCAAAGAAGTTGACACAAACCACTTCTACAGAGACAAATGAGTGTAGCAATAATGAGTGCATATGATATACCATGCATACCAGTGCCTTAAATGACGGGTTTCAAAAATATGTTTTTTTTATTTAAAAAGACATAATCCATATCTTTTTATACGGAACAGATTTTTTTCTCTAGCTTATACAAGGACACTTATGGCCAAAAAGAAAAAAAAAAACAGTGCTGCAGTTTTAATTCATTAAACTCTTAACAACTGTTTTGAATTGCTTGAAAGGATTTCAAACTGTCAGTTGATTTCAAGCTGTCAATGTACACGAATGACTCGATGTCCACTGTGCTTACAATTAAATTGGGCATTAGGACTGCATTTTTTGTTGATGTGTACAGTTAAACCCATGAAAATGTCCGACCCACTGCATTAAATTACAAGAATCTAAGTTCATTTTACTTAACCTGTCGGCAACACAGCATAAGGAAAAGTTTTCCTCTTGATATCACTGATCACATTGCCTATATATACACAAATCTCATAAGGAAACTGATGCATCCTTAAATCTAACAAATTCTGCAAAAGAAAATAATATGCCTCTAAAAAGAAACAATAGTCTTGCACAAGCCGTCTCTGCAGTAACACATCGCTGTGAGAGTACTAATCCAAACCGAAAAATATACAATGTATTTACAGGATATACATATATTAAGGGAATGTACACTATTGATGATTATTGTTGGTGCTGTCTGTCCCTGATTGCCAGTGGAACTTAATATGATGACATATAAGGCCAGTGTTTTACACAATAGCACCTTAAGCGTCACTTTCTATACCACTCTTAAGATATATACAGTGGAACCTCGGTTTTCGTACACCCCAAAAATTGCCACAAATATGTTTCAGTTTTCGTACACAGTCTTGGTTATCGTGCCCAAACCAAGCAAGAATGAAGAATGGATTGTGGTTCTTTATTCACATTCACATTCACAAATATTCACATTTGAGAGGCTGAAATCAGAGAATATTTAATTTTTAAATGAAAAAAACGATCAAATTCCAAAATAGTTGTCGATTAATTGGATAATTGATTAATCATCAAATAATTGTTGAAACTCTAGTTGGGATACTACTAGGGCTGCATCAATCGATCATTTGCTTTGTTGATTAATCTGAAGCTTATTTCGATTATTCGAGTAATTGGTTAGTCCCTACACGGACCAAATAAATATGAACCAAACGCAGTTAGTGGTTTAGTCCGAAAAGAGGAAAAAATTCAGATCACTGTTGCCAATTAATTGGATAATCTATTAATCATGGATTAATTGTTGCAGCTCTAGCTGGGACACTTATTAGGGATGCATCTAACGATTATTTGCTTTGTCGATTAATCTGAAGCTTGTTGATTCGCTTAATGGAGTAATCGGTTAGGCCGCAGACAGACCAAATTAATATGACCCAAACACAGTTAGTGGTTTGGTCCAGAACGTCTCGGAAAAGAGGCAAAAATGTCGATCACTGTTACTAAAACAGCTGTCGATGAATTGGACAATCGATTAATCATCAATTAATTGTTGCAGCTCGAGTTGGGACACTATGACACAATCTCCTTTGTTCTTCCTAATAAGCAATGTGCACCCTGCACTGATGAGGCATTCAAGCGCACTCTTATTTATTATTTTTTTTTTATTACAACTGCAAAATAACCCACCATGTCACTGGAAAGTTGGAAAGAATGTGAGAAACAGGACTGAATTCAAGGACAAACTCGTAGCAAAGTATGACGGTAACGTTTCTCACAATAGGACTATAATGTAAAGGTAGGAACCTTTAACACAGGTTGCAGGGGGAATGGTTTTAAGGGAGACGCATTACAGAAAGTGAGCCAGTGTTTGTAATGACAATTGCTTCGGTTTTCAGACATGTCTGTTTTCGTCTGACCGTTAGGAATGGATTAATAACAAAAACGGAGGTTCCACTGTACAAAGGAAAAGTCGCTCAACCATTTGATTTACAATCTCACGGTTGCATCAAGCTATGGTCAAATTTGATTTTCTCCAGAAGAGATGATTGACTTGACGGTTCAGCCTACAGCTAACTCTGTCCTTGTATGTTATATATACTTAATATTACACATCAAGAAACTTAAAACAATGTATAACCTCAACATAGGGGGTTTCCATCACATGGTTGCTTCCCCCAAATGTGTGCATCCTCCATCCAATCAAATCCATCAAGGAACTGAAGTTGCAGCCACAAGTGCTACATGACTAAAACATTTCAAATAATATTAGAGGATGGGTCAGAAAAACCTGGTCCGTTACGGGTATTCCCACACTGTGATTCAAAGTACTACATTCTCTTTGTAGTGAAAAAATGTGCAAATTGTGCAAACGTCAAGCACAATCCTTTTAAGTCATCTCACTACAGCTCACTTTTACGCAAGTGTGGCGACCACTTATGGTGGGAGTAAGGGGGGGCTGCTGTAATCTTTTTAAGATTTAATTCAACCTTATATTTGGCAATAACAAAAAAATAAAAAGCGGGATCTCTATTTTTTTCCCCCCATCAAAGTCCTGTTAATGGACAAGATTCCAGACCCACTCAATATACAACATGATGAAGCATGCTTTTCAGGCAACAGTAAAGTGGCAGTAGAAACTAAAGAATCCCATACAGCTTCATAGTTATGGTGTCATCTCCAGAGGCAACTAAAGAGTGGTTGAACATCTGGAATCAAAATAATTTTTGCACTTCATTGTTAAATGTATAACTAAGAGAGGTAGCTAAAAGCAAAAAGCAAGAGTGTTTTCTGTGTGTGTCGAAGCAAAAGAGATTTACAAAAACATAAATATGCTATATACCAATATGGCATAAAATGATAAAATGTTACTCTTGTTTTCCTTATATATTTAGCTTGGTCACTTAATCTCTCAATGGAATTTTTTATTATTTTTTTTTTAAAAGGGGGTACTGCCAATTTTTCATAATATTATTTTCAAAACAGCTTAAATACAACAAAAAAAATGTGGATGTTTTGGCAAAACAGGTGAAATGGGATAAAGTGCTGCAGAAATGATTAATGAACGGATCCCAGAGTCGTCTCCTCAACCAAAGGTTTCACTCGAGGAAACATCTGGGGAGGAATTCAGTTGGGACCTGGTCTCAGTGACTCGAACTAAAGGAAATTCTGAGAAGTCTGTGCTGTGTCCGCGAAGACTCACTTGTCCGTTGGCACCTGTAAACTGTGAGGAGGAACTGGATCTTGAGGTCTGGAAGTGGGATTTGAAGTTTGGATCAAATGTGCCTATTTGAAACGCCTGCAGTATCCCTTGAGAGGAGTCTGTCTTTTTGGAAGGAGAGACCTGTTCCAGGAAGTCCTCCTCGGATGGGGACACTGTGGAAGGGGGGGTGGTCTCATCGCCTGAAAATGAAAACGAGTGCTGGGAGTCCCCGACCAGTAATCCAAAGTGAGGTTTCTCTATCGTGGATCTTAATGGAGAGCTCGTCCCTGATTTGAACCTACTGGGTGAAGGAAACTGTTTCTCGGTGGAGAACAGAGGCTGTCCGGCTAAGGTGGGGTTTTCTGTGACTAAACTGAGGCTCTGGCTTGTCAGGTAGCTGTCATTCTGGCTGGTTCGTTCCAGCGCTTGCTGGAGAAATTTGGAATATTCTTGCAACAGACTGGACTTCTCCGTTGGGGGCTGAGTCTGAGCACTGGCAGCCAGAAGGCTCTCAGGGGGACTGCTGTCTGAAACTTCAGAGGAATTAATAGATATGCTTGAGGTAACTTCTGCATCTGCAACGCTGAAGGAAATGTCTGACTGGCCATTCGCTTTGTTGGAGTAGTGGTCCAACAGCGTCTGAAGAACCTCATCTGGCAACACATTCCTGTCATGTGTAGCTTTTATTTCCGTGTTAATCGGCTGAGGTTCCAGAATGGTCGCAGGAACTGTTTCATCAATGACTGCAGACACCACAGTGTGAGTAACGCTTGGCTGGGAAGAGATACTACTCGTGTTAAGGCTGTAATCCCGACTGTTGTTGGCTGTCGCCGCTTGAAGATAGCGTTTCTTCTTGAGGAACTGCATGGCATCATCATAGTTTGTGCTGCTGGCCGTCGGTTTTGCTGGAGTTTCGACTGACTCCGTGTTGTTGACTTCATCTAAAAGGCCTTGTTTGTCAACAATTTCAAAGGTGTAATGTGTGACTTTGTTGTTGTCCTCAAATGAGGACAGAGTGGCCAGGCACGGAGCTGGTTCACCAGACTGTTTAAGGCTCCTCTTGGAGATCTTCTTCAGGACAAGTTTAGGGGTTGCTGCCTCCTCTGACGACAAGTCTCCATCTTGGTGTTGGCTGGTAGTTTCTTCTGGAAGCTCCACAGAGTATTCTCCAATTACATACTCATGTTTGACTTTGGAGGACATGGCAAAGAGAGGCAGGACTTCGCACTTTTTTTTCTGTTCCTCTTTCATTGCAGTTTCTTTCACCGTGGCAGTGAGCCCTTCTGTTTGAGTGGCGGTGGAAGAGCCTGGACTGTCCGACTTGTCTGCACACTTTTGCCGCTTCTTCTTGGGCAACACGCACTCTTTGGTGAGGAAGGGGCTTAAAGAATCTGTTTCGTGTAGCGCTACGCTTTTATTGCCAGCCTTGTTGGTCTTTCTGTCTCGGTTTTCATGGCACATTCTTCTGTGCTTTAAAACACGGTCAGTTCTGGAGAAGTACTGTGGATGATAAAATAAGATTTATGCAGCTATGAACAGATTAGCAGTGAAGGCTGATCAATGTTGATGCAATATTGATACAGTATTTCCTCATACAAAGCCCAGGACCTATAATTATGGCCCTAAGAAATTTTGTTTTATTTTGTTCCATATTACACGTATTTTGCGTACTTTTGTGACAATCAATAAAATGTCCATGAATTAGATGCAAAAATCCTTACATTAATTGATGCAATAAATCCAATTTTGCCCAGTATTTCAATGGAATGTCTGCTTTTGCACACATTGCTACAAAATCCTCAAAAATCAATGCCTGTTCTTGTGATTAAGGATGATGTATGCAATTCCAATTGCATTATTAATTCAAGATATTTTTTATGACACCCTTATTTGGTTTAAACAATTCGACAGGATGTGGTGAACAGCGCTCTTACTTTGAAGGCCAGATGTGTTGAGAATGTCTCTTGACAGTTAAGATGAGCTGGGTGCAAGATTAAGTGCCTCTCCTTATTTCGCTCAGAACTAGCACAACGTCAGCAAGCATCGTAAAACGCTCTGTTACATGAAAGCAGTAAGACAAAACACACTGAAGTGCAAACACACTCGTACAGCCAGAGTATCCGCACTAGCATGCTCTGCTAAACTAAGTTAAACGAGCTAGCTTGATTCACGCGTCGTAAGAGAGAAGCTTCAATGTTTTTTCGCCAACTTTCGGCTGTGTTTCAGGACGCCATTTCGACATGTTTAGTTCGAAAGGGTGAGATTACCGTTTGTGATGAGATTGCGCCACGATTGAGCGGCCTGCCAGGAAATGCTTCCGCACACAAACATTCCTTCTCCTCACAAAGACAATCATTTCATTTACATTATATCAGTTTCTGCTAGATTCCGCAACAGTAGATTCCGTTTTTATTGGCCAATTCCGTCTGCGATTCCGTTCACATGGAAATCATAGGGCCCTACTTTATTATTATTGCAGTCAAACCTCTGTTTTCCAATGCCCCAGTTTTCTTATGATTAGGTTTTCACCAAAAATTCTCCCTGGTTTTTGCCCACTTTACCGGTTATCGTACAATATTGAGAGTAACAAACGAGTTTGTTTGCCCTGGCTCGCTTCGTTTTTGCTTATTAACCCAGTTCTCATGGGCTGGTTGGTTTAAAGCAGTGGGTCTCAACTGGTTTGGCTGCGGGGTCCACAATCACCCTTCCAATGGCAAGCGGCGACCCAAATTGCAGACATTTTTCAAGTCAATCTTCTCTGATATCTCATTTTTAAAAGGGACTGTTTGCAACACAACACGAGCTGCAGCAGTGAAACGCTGTCGCTCTCTTTATGGCACGCTCTTCTCCAGCAGATGTCTGCAGCTATGTGTCAGACGGAAGGCATGATAAGTCTCCACTCGATGTCCTTCCCCTCCCACTTTTGGCCAACAAATACCCGCAACCCACCAGTTGAGAATCTAAAGTAGGGTTTCTCAAAAGGCCTAGGATCCAAGATGAATCCGAAAGAAGACAACATATGTTGATGTCATGGTAATCTTCTTCTGTTTGTGTACCACGGACTACAACAGAGAGAGGATTAAAGACCTTTGCGTTTGTGTTTTCTTCTTTGTCGAATTTACTGGCAAATTATACTGGTCTACAACCAAAACGCTGCTGAAACGAAAGTAGTCATTCTTGGCTAATTTTGAGTCACCGAGTATGAAAATTATGTTTAAAAATGCTCATTTGTTCTTGTTTTAAAGATACACCAACCCTGTGGTATACCATATGCCCACAATTGGCAATGAAGGTCGGCCACATAATGTTGAATACAGAACCTGTATTCACTTCACAAGAAGTGCCAAGTTGAATCTTCATAATCTTGTGACTGTATGCACATAAAGTGTATGAAGACTTATCACATTGTGTATTACTCCCTATACCTTACTATGTAATAAAAAACCTCGCATATCTTTAAAATTTTAGCTAATAAGATTTTTTGATGGTCATATTCTTTTTCAGCAGCCCAAAATTGACCAAGAGTGATATGTTTTATCTCAGAAGCAGAAATGTTTTGCAGATTTGTAGACCAGTGTTATCTGCTGCTGTGATGCAGACCTGGCAAACTTGAAGGTTAAAAGGCAAAAAAATGTGATTCTCTTTTGCTTCATTTTTCCCATTTTTTGTGTTTTTTTGGTTAATTTTATTTCTAAAACGAGCCACGGGCTGCAAATGGCCCTTGGGCCGTACTTTGGACACCGGTGTTTTTACAGTGCTTCATCAGGGTTGAATGCGGGACTCTGTGAGCAACCAGTACTCTTGTCAACTAGCTCGTTAGCTTCCCAGCCGCCACAGGTGAACGATGGTAATTAAAGAGAGAAGGTGAGTGTTACTGCAGCTGGAACTAATTGATGTGTGACAATAGTCAGTAAATCCAAAATTGGAGGAGAAGGGTGTTCGGGCAGATGGGCTGTCTGCCCTCTGAACGAGTCAAATACAGACAGGAAAATGTACGACAAGCCGACCAATCACAGCCTGAAAGGTCACACACTTGCAGTGAAAACGCTAACCAAATCAAGACTTTTTGTGTCATGTACTGAACTGTACTGCCTTACGGAAACTACCATCTGTTATCATTTTTCTTGCTGGGGAAAATGGGCGCTTCTTTTTGGTAAGTCACGTGTAGTCGGAGAATAATTGAAATACAGGGCCTTGAAAAGTCGAGGCAGCTTACTGAGGATGTACTCGTTCTATATTACAAGCAATACGGCTACCAGATCCAATTGTCATGATCAACTATGGGCCTTGAACAAACATTTTACTCGCAAGATACAACTTTGAAGCAACAAGAAATGTAACCTGGTGACAGTAGTCGCACTGATATGGCTTCTCTCCACTGTGTGTCCTCTTGTGTCTCTCCATGTGATACTTCTGGATGAACTTCATACCACATTCATCGCAGCGGAAAGGCTTCTCACCTGAGCATACAAATACACCTTGACCTACTTAGGTCAAAGACGTCAAAAGAAAAACAAGAAACTTTCGAATTGGAATGCTTACCGGTGTGGATTTTCTCATGTCTCTGGAGAAGGTATTTCTGAATGAAGCGCATGTCACACTGGCTGCACTGAAACGGTTTCTCACCTAAAACAGTATTTCTCATAAGATCTATGCATTGAAAAAACATTGAGAAACGACATTTGGATCATTTATACCAGTGTGGATGAAGACGTGTCTCTGGAGATGGTAGTTGGTTCTGAATGCGGCATTGCAGTGAACACAAACATGGCACTTGGGGTTTTGGATGCCAAACGAACCATCGTCATTAATGCTGAGGATCTGTGTTGGCAGAACAAAACATAAAAAATATTTACAATATTTTGCAATCACTGGGAAAATCCTACATAATTCTAACATGTACTTGGCCAACACTGTTGGTTTTCTCCTTTTGTACCTTTGCTGGTGAGTGTTGTTTCCTTTTCTTCTTCTTGGGACAAATGATCAGATCTTTGACTGATTTCTTGTCCTTCTTGATCTGGACTGGTGATTCGGCCAGTTTTAATTCTTGCTTAATGCTGAGCTGTAAAGAAGGAGCATAGACAAAAGACTTTCAGCAAAGTCCATGACCCAGCAAATGTGATGTGTGCATTCATAGGAAAACAACAATAAGCATTCTTGTGAATGTGAGCAATAAGCATTCTTGTGAAGCATTCCTTGTGAAGCCCCTGTAAGAGCAGCGTAAGGTACGTCATCAGTCATATTAAGGTCACGGTGTTATATTGCTCATAGTTTGATTAACATCCTGGAGGACATGACAGTGAGCTGTAGGACATGTGGACAAATGTGTATATGCACTCCTGATCAAAATTTGAAGAGCAGTTCAAAAATAGAACGTCAAAAAGCAAAAAAAAATGGGAGTGAGAGAATTTTTATTGCAAACAAGCATTAAAATCAAATAGGCTGTTTATCAGCTTATCAAAAGTTTAAAATCTTGGCAAAAATTTGGATTCAATGTAATTTTCTGTCAGGTATTCACACTGTCATGATCTTTTGATGGCAAAGGCAAAAAAAAAGCATTGTCTCTTTGAACGCGGTCGGATTGTTGAGTAGCAAAAGCAAGGCCTCTCGCAGCGTGCTATTGCTGCTGAGGTTGGGTGCAGTAAGACAGTCATTTGAAACTTCTTCAAAAGATCCTGAGGGTCATGGAACAAAAAAAAGTCAAGTGGTAGACCCAAAAAAATGTCACCGGCCGACGGATCTGATTGGCTGTCCGTCAAGACACACATCCTCGGCCCAAATGAAGGTTGTTACTGGTGCAGAGTGCAATCCAATAACTTCAATGGCTTCTACAAGAGAAGTGTTTTAAGAAGAAAAAACGTCTTAAAGGCATCGTCTCCGTCAACACAACAAAATTGCCCGTTCGGAATTTGCATGACAGCACCAAATATGGGACATGGAAAAGTGGAACAAAGTTTTATCCTCTGATGAGAAAAAATTTAACCTTGACAGTCCTGATGGCTTCCAACATTACTGAAATGACAAGGAGATCCCACCTGAGATGTTTTCCACATGGCACAGTGAAGGTGGCGCCATCATGATCTGGGCTTCTTTTTTCTTCAATGGAACTTCAGGTGGTGCAAGGGTGTCAAAAGGCAGCTGACAATGTGGAGATGTTGCAGGGGCATCCCTCATCACTGAAGGCCCTCGTCTGTGTGGTAATGACTGGGTTTTTCAACAGGACAACGCTGCAGTGCACAATGCCCACCTGGCAAAGGACTTCTTCCAGAGGAATAACCTCACTCTTTTGGACCATCCTGCATGTTTGATCCCCTGATTTAAATCAAAAGAACATTTGGGGATGGACGGCAAGGCAAGTTTACAAAAATGACATCAGTTCCAGACAGTGGATGCCCTCCATGAAGCCTTCTTCACCACCGGGAGCAACATTCCCACTAGCCTGGCGTCAAGCATGCCCAAACCAATGTTTGAGGTGATTAACAACAATGGCACGGCTACTCGTTACTAAGTCCTCTTTTGAACATTTGATTTGCATTTTAGGGGGATTTTGGGAGGTTTTAAAGGAAAACTGCAAATTTTTGGGAATTTTGCCCATCATCCACAATCCTTATGTGTTCATGTCTCACATATGTCTCTCTTTTCTGTGTGTTTTAAAAGATATAAAAACAGCTAAAAAGCCTTAGCTAAGCCTATAAAGCCTTCTGGGGAAAAAAAAACCCTCCAAAAAGCGCCAACAACGCTCTATTTACATATAATGTGATGTGCATATTAACCAAGCTACAGCGAAATTGGTATTATTATTATTAACATTGTTATGCCAAAGAACTACGTTACTTGCGTATTGGCACTCTGCCACACCACACCTGCTAGCTACTAGCCAGCTAGTAGCTAGCTTCACCACACACTCACCCGCAGCGCGTCAGAAAGATGTGTGTCCATGTGTCCGATAAGGATTGTTGATGATGGGCAAATCTTTTTAAAAAGTGCAGTTTTCCATTAAGTGTTGATAAACTGGTGAACAGCCTATTTCACTATAATGCTTGTTTTGCCGGTTAGTTGAATCTCGTAGCAGTGTGGTTTTTGTCCTGGTCATGGAACTATGGACCAGCTCTATACTCTCGGCAGGGTCCTTGAGGGTGCATGGGACTTTGCCTAACCAGTCTACATGTGGTTTGTGGACTTGAAGGCACTTGACAGTGTTCCTCAAGGAACTCTGTGGGGAGTACTCCAGGAAACGGGGTATCTGACCACCAAATTCAGGCTTTTTGGTCCCTGTATGACCGGTGTCAGAGTTTGGTTTGCATTGCCGACAATAAGTCGGACCCTTTTCCTGTGAGGGTTGGACTCCGCCAGGACTGGCCTTTGTCACCGATTCTGTTCATTACATTTATGGACAGAATTTCCAGGCGTTCCGGTTTGGTGGCCGCAGCACGGGTTCTCTGCTTTTTGCAGCCGTGACCTTCAACGGTCACTGGATCGGTTCGCAGCAGAGTGTGAAGCGGCTGAGATGCGTATCAGCACCCCCAAGTCCGAGTCCATGGTTCTTGCCCAGAAAAGGGTGGAGTGCCATCTCTGGGTTGGGAGTGAGATCCTGCTCCAAGTGGAGGAGTTTAAGTACCTCAGGGTCTTGTTCGCGAGTGAGGGAAGGATGGAACGCGAGATTGATAGGCGGATTGGTGTCGCGTCTGCAGTGATGTGGACTCTGCATTGGTCCATTGTGGTGAAGAGGGAGCTGAGCCAAAGGGAAAGCTCGCAATTTACCGGTTGATCCACGTTCCTACCCTCACCTACGGTCATAAGCTTACAGGTACAAGCGGCTGAAACGGGTTTTCTCTGAAGGGTGGCTGGGCTCTCCCTTAGAGATAAGGTGAGAAGCACTTTCATCCGTGAGAAATTCTGAGTAGAACTGCTGTCCCTCCACATTGAGAGGAGCCAGATGAGGTGGCTCGGGCATCTGGTGAGGATGCCTACCTGACGTCCCCCTGGGAAAGTGTTCTGAGCACGTCCGACTGGTACAGTAGGAGGCCTCAGGGAAGACCCAGGACACATTAGACTCGCAGGGGTCACCAACGTGGTGCCCGCAGGCACCAGGTAGCCCCCCACAACCACATGAGGTGCCCGCAAGCCTGCTTTTCATTCAGGTTTTCAGTTAATAATGAAAGAACAGTCGAAAGAAATGCATTCTGAAATACAACATGTGAGTTGTGGACACCAGCATTTTGGTAATGTTCTGGTAAAACAAGCATATTTGCTTTGTTTGGGTTTAAAATAAGCTCTGAAAATAAATGTTACAAAAATGAGTAGCTCTTGGCCATTTTCATTGTGTAAAAGTAGCTCTCACAAGGAAAACGTTGGTGACCCCTGCGTTAGAGAGACTATGTCTCTCACCTGGCCAGGGAATGCCTCAGGATGGATGGATGCTTGTATGAAATAAATTGTTTACTTTTGCAATTTGCTAGTTTTTTTTGTCTCACTCCCATTTTTTCACTTTTCATTTTGAAGCTCTACATAGAACCTCCTTCAGATCCAACAGTGCAAAATGAAAATTCTTGCAATTTTTCAACTGGTCTTAAAATTTGGATTCCTTCCAAGAAGACTTTGCATCCAACCAAGTATGAATCCAAATACTGTACAAATATTACTCAGCAATTTGAACCTTGGGTGACTCCACTTAATTTAATGCCTGAGAAGGACAAGTGAACAGATAAGACTTGATCTTCAGTGTGCGTTCAAACTTAAGAGTGCGTTCAGTCGTTTAGTCCGGTACTCTGGTCCCGACCAAAAAAAAGTCCACTTGGGTGCTGTTTGGTCAGTGTTGCTGCGTATTTTGTCATGTATGATAATATTTATTTCCTCTTTGTTTTGTCTTTTTGTCCATATGCATACTGACTTTTTGGAACACTCCAGCCAGAGCCGAGACTTTGTAAAACTTTGACACACTTCTCTCAATGTGTGCATATGAACAGGAAAAACTGTTTCTTGGAAATCTCTTTAGTATTAAGTGTGTGCAGTGTGACAGCGGCAATTTTAATTTGTTCTTTGACTGCAACAGTCCTGGTTTTGAACATAACCACAGGCTCTTTTAACTTGTGCATCCATAAAATTAGTATTAACTAAAACACCAATACTGCATTGTATTGTATTGTTTTGAGCTGCAACAATTAATTGACAACTATTTTGGTACATTAATGGTTTGATTTCAAAATGTACATATCCTCTGATTTCAGCCTCTCAAATGTGAATATTTTTTAAATTTCCATAATAATTCATGAAAGCACACCTATTATTGTTGTGTTTTAGGCAAAACAAGATATTCACACACATCAGCTTTGACTTGGATGGACATTTTTTCTGATATGTTGCGGACCAAAGCACTGTTTGTGTTTAATCTGTTTAGGGCCTAAACAAAACAAGCTTCAAATTGATCGACTAAGAAAGTAAAAGGTTGGTTGCAGCCCTAATTATGTTGATTATCATTAAGAACTTGCAAAGAGCAATCACATTACAGTCATTCTATGACTAGGCTACGTTGCATGGAATCGTGCTGTGCCCTGCTCCGACTCTTACATCATGCGAAAGGAGTGGAAGTGTGCCGTGCTTAGGTGTGAAGTGGGCCCACGTGAGGTACGATCGGTCTAGTGTGAGTACGCCCTACAACAGAACATCTAATGAGTGGTCGAAGACTTTTGTACCTTTTCAAAATGAACAAAACAATACTTCTCAGCATGAACTCACAGGCAAGCAAGGCAACTTATGGGTGAGCTTCAGGGGGAAGTGCACTCCCACCTCGCCCGCTCCCTCCTCATCGCCTACGCCGCTGTTCTTTGACATCTCCTGCATCATCAGCTGCTCGGGAGGTACCAGGTCATGAGTCACCAGAGAGCTCACGGTCAAATCCTCCTCCTCATCGTCGTCCTCCTCGTCTTCCGCCAACAGCGGGTGGTCCGCCAGCGATCGTTCCCCGAGTGTCATCACCACTAGTCCGCCTGCGCCACCCAATCCCACTCGGCCGCCATCCATCCCTGCACTGCTGCACTTAAACAGCATGCCCTCCAACTTGTCCTCAGTGTTCATCTTACATAGAGTAGCTGCTGAGCCTGTTAGAATAAGAGAGAAAATATTTCCACTGAACATTACCATGATCTTCCATTAGTTAAATGTACTGTATGAATGTTAAATATACTATTGCAAGAACTACGGTGCATCACTTACATCAAGGGTGTCCAAATTTTTCCACCGAGGGCCACATACACTAAGAAGATATATATATTTCACTGCATCTCAGCTTTGTGATATCAGTGAATAAACGTATTATTAGTATGATCTTGAGCCTTTGCTCTTTTTTCCCCACTTTTGTAGGCTTCCCCCCCAAACATTTCAACTTTCTTCTTAAATAACCTTTGAAAATTTTATTTTTTGTAATACTATGACTTTATTCCCATAATTTTATAACATTTTCCCCAACCTAATTTCCAAAAATTACATCTTTATTTTGTTTCTTTCTCATATGCTCCACTACTTTCATCACAATATTACGTTATTCTCGTAAAAAAATTACATCTGTTCTTTCCGTTTCTGCTGTTGCTTTTTTTTCCCCAACTTTCTTCTTGTAAAGATTCTCCTTGTAATTCTGACTTTATTCCCATAATATTTGGACTTTATTCTCACATTATAATAACGTTGGCCGCAAGCTAATTTTCCAAATTTAAAATTTTTTCTCCTATTACAAGTTTTAAAATGAATGTCTCTCTTCTTTAATATTTCAACTTTATGCTACTAAAACGACACATTTTCGTCATATTTCGATGTTATTCTTGTTAATTTACATCCTTTTCTCATTAGATTGTTTAATATTTTGCCTGTCTTCATGCAAAATTACTGCCGATTTATGCTGCTGTTTTATTTTTTCGTTTTCTTGTTAAATATTTAGATTGCAAACAAACAAACATATTTAGATTGTAATAAAAAAAAAAAAAAAACATCTGTATGCTACAAATGCCCCCCCGGGCCACAATTTGAACACCCCTGACTTAAACTGTGCTTTTTCTATTCCTCAAAAAGTATAAGCAAAGAAAAGTTTAAATGGGATTACTCAGTGTTATATAACACATGCAAACACGGTGACATATTTTGTATAAAATGTTGTATATTCCGTACAAATTGGCAATTACATGGTTCCAGTAGATAAATATACACTTGGCAATTTAAACATTCCACTTGTTTGTTTCTAAAACGAGATACGGTACAACCAGTGCATCCATTCTAAAGCGCTGGCGCAAGCTAACGTAGCACATGCGGGCTCTTCGGGATAAATTGGACAATGTAAGCAAGTAAAGACTGACCCGGAGGACAGAATGGCAGATATAAACACTTGGTTCCATGTGTGAACAGCCTGGGTGTGTTGTTTATGTTAAGTGGGTTAGGCTACCACTCGTTGCTCGTCGGCTATACGGCTCGCTAGTTAGCTACGCTTGTCCAAGCCGCAACATCCATACCGAAAAAAGATGCGGAAACACATAGCTAGCTTTCAAAAATTAAGTCGCTACTACAAATGAAAGCGACAACAAAAATATATATGTTTGGAATTCTGTTCACGGAGGTAAAAATGAGAGCAAATAAAATACAGTGATATGTTTTAAATACGAAACAACAAGCTGCCCCCTTTTTAAAATGCTTCACTGTATTATGGCAAGAGTTTTATTTTGAACTACGTGACCGGAAGTTTCGTACTGTTAAGTTCCTCTTGACGCTGCTATCCACAGGCCTGGCTGAGGATTGTTTGCTAGCTAGCAAGTTGCGTGTTTAATATCGATTAAGGCTATTTCCGCCAGGTTTAGTCCTCATCATTTGTGTATATTCACATGCAACAATTGGACATTTAAATTTTGCTTATAGTGATCGAACGATATGACACATAAACAACAGCTGGTATATTGCCCCAAAGTTGCCAAGAGGGCTGCTAGCAGCACCCAAGGTTTACTTGCTCTCTTGGTTAAATAGGCCTCACATACTTGGATAGTAAATCTCAATAACTACCAACCTCGCTACACTCCCACTGGATAACATATATCTCGGTGGCATGCAAATAGTAGTCAAACCACAGTCGCTTCTTACCTGCAATTCGTCTTTATGCCCGTTTCCCTGTCATGATTGCTATGCAAGTCCACAGTGTTCTGATAGTGTGCGGAATAATCAAATAGAGGCTCACGTTTCATGAGCACCTGAAAATGTGTATTTGTCGCCATCCGGTGGTCACTGTATGCTAGTGCGCAGAAACGCTAATATGCATTCAGGTACACACACCGACTCTTAGGCTTGTCTAAAAGTAGGTTAACAAAAGCAAACTAATGTATAATATAAATTACATGTGCAATGCATCCGGAGACTATTCACAGCGTTTAATTTTTTCCCCACATTTTATGTTACAGCCTTATTCCAAAATTGATTTAAAATTCTGCACAAAATATAAAGTATTGACTAAATCTGTGAATAATTATGCACGTGTGATTTATTATTATTTACAAACAAAAAAGTAATGTCATTATGGGGTGATGTGTGTTGAATTTTGAGGAAAATAAGGAATTTATTCCATTTTGGAATAAGACTAACAAAATGGACTGACGGCATGGAAACCTCAGGCTCCTGTGACAGGAAAAGTGGAGGTTGATATCCCAATACCGTCTTAAAAGGAGACGTACCTGTACCTGTAACCGTGCACACAAGAGTTACGGGCGTACTCCACCCAAGGGAGGTGGGATGACCAGGAAGAAGGGTGCCGGTGACAGATGCAGTGAAGTGCGGCCTCCAGGTTCTGATTGGCCCGCTCTGTCTGGCCGTTGGACTGAGGGTGGTACCCGGATGATAGGCTAGTCGATGCCCCCAGCGCTTTGCAAAACGGCTTCTATACTTCAGATGAGAATTGCGGACCCCTGTCGGAGACCACGTCCAACAGAACGCTGTGTACTCTGAAGCCGTGTTTAACAAGGAGTCGGACAGTCTCTAATGACGAAGGAAGCTTAGGTAAGGAAATGAAGTGGGTCATCTCAGAGAAACGGTCCACGATTGTGAGGATGACTGTATTGCCCTGCGGTTGAGGATGTCCAATGATGAAGTCCAGTGTGATGTGCGACCACAGGCTAGAGGAGACGGGCAACGACTGCAGTGGTCCGGCAGGCAGTCGGTGCGAAGACTTTTGCCGGGCACAGACAGAGCAGACCACCACAAACTCCTTGATATCAGCCGCCATGGAGCGCCACCAGAACCTCTGTGCAATCATGAAGTGGGTGCGTCCTGACTCCAGAATGGCAGGCTACTTTTGAAAGATCTGTCGTCATTTCCGCCGGAACAAAGTGTTTGCCCTCCGGGCAGCCTGCTTGTGTCTCAACTCCAGCTGTCGCTTCAGTCACCCTTCTCTCCACCTCCCATTGGAGTGCCCCCAACACCCTGGCTACAGGTACTATGGTCTCCAGGGCCTTGTCCACTTTGGAGGGTCCCAATACTCTGGATAAGGCATCGAGTTTCAGGTGGCGGGAGCCAAGTCTGCAGTTGATTGAGAAGTTTAAGCGAGTTAAGAACAGTGCCCAACGAGCTTGGCGGGAGTTGAGTCTTTGAGGGGACTTGATGTATGCCATATTTTTATGGTCGGTCACCACTACAAAGGGCATGGCCGCGCCCTCCAGCCAATGCCTCCACTCCCGCAGCGCAAGAATGATGGCCAGCAGTTCTCTATTTCCCACGTCGTAATTCCGTTCTGTGGTGGTGAGGCGACGCAAGAAAAATGCACATGGGTGAAGCCTTCGGTCGACCGGGGAACGCTGGGACAGGACCGCTCCCACTCCTGTATCTGACACGTCGACATCTTCAAAAAATTGTCAGGAAGGACCAGGGTGGGAGAGACAAGGCGCGGTTGTAAATGAAACTTTTAAGTTGAGAATCAAGGCAGCTTCAGCCTCCTGGGACCACACAAAGGGAACCTTAGAGGATGTGAGCCTTGTCAGAGGTTCCCCCTTACTGCTATAATTGTGAATGAACCTCCTGTACAAATTTGAGAACCCCAGGAACTTCTGCAAGTGCTTCTTTGAAGAAGCTTGAAATAAAAAAATTTCGGCCTTAAATAAAAAGCCGGTTCTCAAGGAGGCGCTGAAGAACTTGTCTAACGTGCTGCACATGTTCCTGTAAGGTACGAGAAAAAAATAATACGTCGTCCAAATAGACAAAACAAAATTGTTTAAGCATGTCTCTCAGGACGTCATTGATCAGATTTTGGAATACCACAGGCGCATTAGTTAAACCGAAGGGCGTGACCAGGTACTCAAAATGACCCAACGGCGTGTTAAAGGCGGTTTCCCACTCATCTCCATCCCGTATGCATGATATGCGTTGCGGAGGTCAAGTTTACTGAAAACTTGGGCGGAATGCAAGAGTGGAAAAAGCCGAGTCCATGAGCAGCAGCAGGTAACGGTTTCTCACGGTGATTTCATTAAGGCTGCATTAGTCAATACAGGGGCATAAAGTTTTCTCCTTTTTCCTCAACGAAAAAAACCCCAGCGCCAAGAGGCGATGAAGACGATCGGATGAGGCCGGCGGCAAGAGAAGCAGAGATATAATCCTTTAGCGCTTGCTGCTCGGGCCTGGACACATTATACTTCCTGCATCCCATGGAATACTATTCCATATAATAATCAGTGTAATAATAAATCAAAACAAGCATGACAGAACAATAAATATAATATTGAAGACTCTTCTGCCTTATATTTAGCAAACATCAACTGCTTGTATTGTTTTTTGAATTCGCTTGTCTTTTGCTCAATCCGTTCAATAATTTCATTCTGCATACTAAAATGCTGTGGGTTTAATATAATACCAAGGAACAGTAAAGAGTGTGGAGTGATTTTTGATCAAGAACAAATTTTGCTTTATTCAGTATTGAAGTATTTCTCGCCACCTTTTGTTGTATATTTTTGATATTAGATTTCCAACTCACAGGGTGGCGTGGCTTAGGTGGTAGATTCGGATTAGTCGTCGCCCACCCCAGTGGTTGCAGGTTCGATCCTCAGTCCTGGTGTAATCATTCAACACGTTTAAGGGCCGCACGGTGGGCGAGTGGTTAGCATGTTGGCCAACACAGTCACAGTCTGGAGATCGGAAAGACCTGGGTTTGATTCTCCCTTGGGTATTTCTGTGTGGCGTTTGCATGTTCACCCCGTGTGTGTGTGGGTTTTGCCCGTGACCCTAAAGAGGAGAAGCAGTATAGAAAATGGATGGATGAATGGATTTCCAATTCATTTTTTGTCTGTTATGATCGGCAGAAATGTATTTTCTTTCACTCTTTCAATATCCTCTTCGTCTATTTGTATTTGATCGTGCGTATCCTTTCTGCTATTTCCAAATAGCATTATTTTAGTTGTAGCCTACTTAGGTTCAAGGATAATGTGTTTCTGTCAAACCATGTCTTTTATCACCATTTCATCCTTGACCTTTTCAATTCGTTCTTGTGTGCTTTCCCCACAACAAAAGGCAGTGGTATCATCCGCAAATAATAGCAACTTTAAGTCCTTTGTCACTTTGCAAATATTGTTGATATACAAATTGAACAGTTTTGGTTCCAATATTGACCCCTGGGGTACTCCATACATGATATTTAAACTCGCAGATGTACGTATATTCTCCTAGCTTTACAAATTGCTTCCTGTTTGCAAGGTAGCTTTTAACCCAATTCAAAACTAATCCTCTGATTCCGTACTTTTCTAATTTTGTTATATTGTGATTAACTGTATCGAAGGCTTTTGTAAGATCTATAAATACTGCAACTGAACATTTTCTGTGGTCGATAGCAGTAGTAATTTCCTCTGTGATTTTGATCAGTGCCATAGAAGTTGAATTATTGACTACCTGCTAATAATTCGTTGTTATTAATAAATTTGTCCAAGCTGTTATTAAACAGCTTCTCGCTAATTTTAGAAAATTGGGGTAATAAGGAAACTGGTTGGTAATTTGTAAATTGATGTTAATCTCCATTTTTGAAAATTGGGACCACTTTAGCTATTTTCATTTTGTTAGAAAATTTTCCAGTCTGAAATGATAAGTTACTAACATATGTTAACGGTTCTACAATCTCGTTGATAACCCTTTTAATTTTTTCCATTTCGATTCCATTACAATGAGTTGATGTTTTTGCTTTAAAATTTTTGACAATGTCAGTGATTTCCTTTTTAGTTACATCAGTGGGAAACATGGAATTGAGATTCCTATCTATGGTTTCATCCCATTCGTCCATTGTCCAGAGTTTTGGAATTTCGTCTTCCAGTTTTGGTCCAATATTTACTAAATAATTGTTAAACATTTCAACTACCTCATTCATGTTATCCTTATTAGTGTTTCCAACCATAAAATAGTTAGGGTAGTCTGCTTTCCCCAGTGGCTTTGGCCACCTCCACCCCACTGGCCATCTAGACATTTCAGGTATCAACTTATTGCCACCCCTACGTGGAAATACTTCGTCACGTTCTGTGTTATTCCTCGCAGTCGGAACTGGGCTGGATATGTCGAAACCACGGGCGTGGGTGTGCCGGCACAGAAAGCACCGACGTTGGCTAACTCGTTAGCTTGTTGGGGTGCCGGCACGGTCTCGTTGTCAATGTTGTCAGTTGACATTTTTACCCACGTCGAGGGTCACCAAATGTGGAGATGCGATTCACAACGAGACAGGAGTCGAGGGAGGTGGCACCAATGTTTGCTCTCTACTCAATGGATAGATCGATAGATAGATAGAGGCGGGGCTACTAGTGAGTGGCTACAGAGGGTTTAGCAGTGAGCTTCGTGAGGCAGCATAGCTAACATAAAGAAGGCGTAGAAGCAATGGGTTTTGAGGCGAATGCCACAGCCAACAGCCACAATGTGGGAATATTTGGGTTTTAAACAGAATGAACACGGTGAGCGCATGAACACAACGACCGACAGTTTTCTCAACTGGGAAAAAACAAATAACCAATGTAGGTGCCTCGGGCAGCGGAGGCTTCGTCCCAACAGTCAACGCTTCCTGAGGCATTTGGTTGGCAAATATAACCAAAGCTGTGCAAAATGGTGCGCATTCACAGTGTCGCTGGCTACACTGCAAAAACATACGTACAGGCAACTTCTGTGTCAAGCTAATGTCTCACACGGGTACACCGAACACTATACTTGAGTACCATCTAGTGGTTCAAATGAGCAGTACACCTCTCGTGACTATAACAATTAAGGTTACCGATAAAATCGATTATCGACGATAATTTGTAGCACAATTATCGACCAGCAAAATTTGTTATCCTGACAGGTCTATTTACAGCGCAGCCTTGCCACACCCAAAATGGCGGCGACGTTGACCTATCGCAGCTGTGGGCAAACCGTCTACGCATATATGTCTATGGTTTCGCCTGTCTGTGAGGTGCCAAACTGTATTCCGAAGGAAGCGACTCTGACTTGTGTCATCGAGGTGCAACATCTGAGAACAAATCTTTTGAAGCACAATTCTTCCATTGAAGCCAGTGTGACATGGAGACTGAAAGAAAAAGATTTTCACCGTGTGGGACCATTTTGATCTTATATCGGCCATTTGGTTTTATTTCCTTTAGTTCCTTATTTCGTAATGTTGCTCTGAAACAGTTCATCTCTTCTTGAGCTGACAGAATTCATCTACATTTCAGCAGTGGCATATTTAGTCATTTGGGGGCCCAAGGTCAACCTAGTCATTGGGGCCCTCCACATCCTTTTTTTTTTTTTTTTTTTTTTTTTTTTACAAAATGTGAGTATGAGAATATGAGAAAATTATCCTAATTCCTGAACTAGATAATACTCATATCTCTGTGATGAAAACGCCCTCTCAGCTTCATCTCTATGCTTTCTCCTCGCTTGACACTGACAGTAGCAGTGCTGCTGTACTCGTGTCTACACTACCGGTCAAAAGATTTAGCACGCCTCAATTCTGCTAGTTATTTATTGAAAACCAAGTTGTTCAAGTCCAATGAATAGCTTGAAATGGTACAAAGGTAAGTGGTGAAGCGCTAGAGGTAAAAAAAAAAAAAGGTAAGATTAACCAAAACTGAAAAATAATGTGCATTGCAGAATTATACAAAAATTCAGGGACCGCAAAATGGGTCAACAATTTAAAGCTGTTCTGCAGAAATGGAGGTGGATCAAGCCTTGGCAGTTGGTGCAACTAATTCCTACCGGTGCTCCAAATTCTGGAGAACTTACTACCTCCTCTGTCTGCATACAGTTTTTGGAACACACTGTGGTTGAACAGTGTTGTACTGGTGAAAGTAATTTGTTGCTCCAAAAATGGCAAGAAAAAAGGGATTTCCTCCAGAGAAATTGGAGTGTTCTAAAACTTTTACAGAATCGTCCTACGAAAGAAAAGCACCTCATCAATACACATAGGTACAGTATATAAACATTTTACTACTTCCTCAGAAGTAGGCGATATTAAATTAATTCAATACTTGAATTCAATATACAGTATTGATTTGCTTTTGGTTTTACTCGGTTTGAATGCCAAGACATTGGAAAAACAGATTTTCTTGAATAAAAAATTATATTTACAAATAAGTCTTGCCTTGCCTGCCTTAAAGATAATAGGTGACATCACAGTGTTTGATTTAGACGTTATGACACGCATCCTCTCCTCATTATTTAGTGACCATATAATTGAAAGATATTTTGAACTTGGTTTGGTTTAGTTTAGTTTATTTGAACATGAAGGTTACAATGAAATACATCTCGTGAATCATTTTTTGACAGTTCCACATGTCCAAAAGGAGTAGGAAGAAGCAAAGCTTGGATTAACATAATAAAATAATACAATAATTTAAATATTATTGTGTAGAGTCACTGAATTCGAGTCTTTGTCTGCAATCAGGAATGCGACAAAATTTGGTCTACGAACTTTATGGTTCAGACTGGGCCCGCCCTTTTCCCCATTCCGAACGTCCTTTTTAAAATGTTTTAAATAAAGACTCGCTCTATGGATGGGATCGTACGTGCACCCGCTGCCTTGCAAGGGAGCAGCTTATACTCCTAAACCATTAGAGACTGTATACGGAAGTGATTTGCACCATGTAACATCCAGCAGGTGTCAGTATTGAGTGACACAATACCGACACAGTGTGGATACAGTTTGGGTAATGATCTTGGAGTTGATTATGTAGGTGTCAGTAATGTAACTGTAAATGTTGGGTGAGACACACAAGCACCAGACTTGGTCGCAGGAACAACAGGCTTTTTTTGCAGGTTTGAATGATCTCACAAGAGGGCACTATTGCAGCCATAACCTACGCCAAGCTAAAACTCAACTCTGAACACCCGACGCACCGGAGCACATTTACAGCAACACACACACGAGCTTATGTCTTAAATGGCTTATTTTCTCTTATTACATCTACTATATTTGGTAATAGGAGTGTAAAGGTGACTATAGGGGTGTTATTTCTTGTCTAGAGGACTCTAATAAAGTTAAAAACCGGGTCGTCAACAGGTTTTCTATGCTCTTAACTATAAAAATATGCCATTAATTTATTACGGTTGGGTCTGGAACCAAATAGCTGCGATAAATGAGGGATTACTGTATATACAGTATGTATTATATAAATAATAATGCAATTTCTAACCAAAAAACAAATGTATCAGGATAATCATGCTGTAAACATCCATTTGACTTTTACACATACACTGGAACCTCAGTTTTTGTTTTGTTCCAAAAGATCTGACGAAAACTGAAACCCCCGTAAATCTAAACAATGTTTCCCACAGGAAATCATGTAAATCAAATTAATCCATTCCAGACACCCAAAATTAACACCTTTAACCCCTTCGTAACATTAGCTCCCTTCTGTTTTCTTTGCCAGTGTGGTGACCTGCAGTAGTTAGACGTTGCCCGAGGGGTCATGCCTTTCTGGGGTACTGAGCCGGAAACTGACGTGTTGTTTCCTCGGTAAGCGGAAAATAAACTGTTGATTAATCGCATCCCTTTAAGTCATGGCAGCAACCCGCAATTAAAAGAAAAGAAGACGATTCAATGCATCTGCAACTCCTGTCTCATTGACAGCACATCTCCACACAGGGTCCGGCCCTTTTACCAGGGCAGGAACCAATAGGGCTCTTTAATGCGAGAGAGCAGGGTGTGTGTGTTCCAAGTGAAAGGCCTTGTAATCGTGTCTCATGTCTCTGTGGAGAACAAGCACAAACATGTTGCAGCACTTACCCAAAACAGGTTGGAAAATATTCCATTCCTAACAGTACGTATTGTTGATGCCGACTTTGGCTACGCAGATGTTATTTTCGGCATTTGCGGCAAGTCATTTCTTGAATTTAATGGTGTTTCTCACCTTCTTTATCAAATTACTGGCACTCACAACTTTCTTTGGCTTTGTAGGGTGCTTTGTTTGGGGACTCCTTTCCTCGGAATGATAAAGTACAGGGTGCAATATTGTACGATAACTGAGACAGTAAAAAATTATATCAAAAAGTGAATCATATGAAAACAGGAGCATACGAAAACAATTTTTTTTTGGTTTTGGACTGTGTGAGTTACACCTGGGTCATCAGTAACACAACGTATAGGGACACTTGCACTTGCACAACCCACAGTAGTGTAGTTTTGATTTAGAGTGTCATGAATTTATTGTTTAATTATTTACAGTAGTTTTCACTTACATAGAACTGCAGTGGGCGTGTTTGTGTGATGTTTTGAACCACTAATGTAACAACAGGTCACCAAAATAATAGAAACACCAGTCAGTGTGGTGCAATGCTGTTTTACACTTGTGCAAACCACAGCAATATATAAGTGAGCATTATTGTCTTATTTTGAATACAGCCGCATGCGTGCGCACGTTCACGCGCCACAAGGAATCCTAATCAACCTGTTTGCAGTCTCCCGCAGCAGCTTGGCGCGCATTCTCCATATCCCCGCTTGGAGAAACTTATCACCGGGATCTCAAACCTCCATCTGGTGATATCAGCAGTTCCCCGCGGGGCTGTGAGGTGAGCTGCCGCTGCTCCCGTCTCTGCCCACCAACGCGCGAGTGGAAGTGTGGACAGACAAACCCACCCGCCCTCCCACCTCTTCCTTGTGCGGTTTTTAGCTAGGGGAAGCCCTGCATCGCGCTGTGCGTGTGCGTGTGCGCGGCTTTATATGCGTGTACAGCCCCGGGGCTCTCCGTCCTCTTCAACAGTTGCCATCGGAGAGGAGGAGGAGAGCGGGAGAGACAGCAGACTGAGGACGGACGGACGGAGGGACGCGGAGAGCCACGCCGCTCCTGCCCGGCTTCTGCTCCTGACATGCAGTCGCTCATCTCTCCGGTGACCAAGGCCATCCTAGTCGCACTCTTCATCTTCGCCATACTCCTCATCCTCTATGTGATCCTGTGGTACATTTGCAGGGACGTGGACTGCGATCACGGCATATGAGGATTCATTTGATTGATTTTTTTTAAGAGGAAAGAAAGGCGGGACTATCACACATGGAGGATCCCGGGGTCACCCTGTGAGTCTTCTCTTTTCTTTTAATTGTGTTTGCATGCTTGTAGTTGATGTGTCAGTGTGTTCGGCGCACTCTCGTGCCGTGCGTAAACCACCCCAAATGACCCTTTAGCCAACTTAAGCGCACATCACCTGCAAACCAACACGAGGACACGATGGATAGTGCGCGTAGAGGTGTCATCATCGTGCACGGCAACGCGCGCTAAGGTCGTGCAATGACCGAGGGTGACATTGCGGTAGAAGGAGGCACGCAAGTCCCTTAAGGTCAAGAAGCAGCAATGTTTATTTACCTCCCTTTGCCAATATTGTGTCACCCTCCCCCTCTTTTTTTGGATGCAGCATTAGTTCATGCTCAGTTCATCTTGCTCTCAGAGGATGTTTCCACATTGGCATTTCACATTCCACCTAACAGGATTATCTCCATTTGCCTCCTCGCTTAAAAAAAAACCCAACTTCATATCATGAATATTCCAACAAAGCTTTTATTTCACTTCTTCAATCTTAAAGACGTTCTCTTATGGTCCACACTTCATGAAGGACTTGTCAGTATGACAGGCACGTTGGCATGCCGTCACATGACCCACAAAGCTTCACATTAAAATGTGAGGGTAAAAAAAAAACAAAGATTGGCGTCCTCGCATCCTTTCCAAATGGGGATATTTAACACATTTGCATATGTTCCAAAGTGGAGGATGAGAAGGACACGTCAAGGACATGCTGCAAGGAGGGTGCGCATGCTGTACAAACTGCCAGTTCATGTGCACATCGCGTCTGCTTGTGCTCCTGTAGGATATATCTTGAGGTAAAGATGGCAAAGTGATGCAAGCCAACACCTGTCTGCGTCTTCACGTCACTATCCACCCCTCAAACCGCCTGGAGGCAATAAACAGCCAAGCATCTCGCAAAGAAAGCGCTATAAGGATATTTTAAAGAGAAGGGTCTCACGAAAAATCCATAAGAGCAGCATCAAACTGGTTAGTGAAAGGTGGCTGGGGTTCCTCTGTCTATAAAATGATTGGTGTCCGCTATGAGCGGAGTCGAACCAACCTGTAGCACCTTTCAACTCACACGTATCATGTAGACGAGAGATGCAACAATTAATCAATGATTCATCGATTGTCTAGTTGACTATTTTGGTATTCAATTAATCATTTTTTAAATTTACAAACCTAAATATCCTCTTTTGTTGCGGACCAAACCAGTAACTAAATTTGTTTTTGGTTCGTATTGACTCGGTCCGTCTGGAGCCTAACTGATTACTCGACTAATCGAAACAATAAACTTCAGATTAATTGTTAGTTGCAGCCCTAATGTAGACCAGTGATTCTCAACTGGACCCGTTTTCACTGGGTCGCGGGTCTTTGCCTGGGTGTCGTCCAATAATACCCATTAAGTTGGCGACAACACTCTGTAGTGCTATTCGAAACCTGCTGTCATAGTAGACCAACAACATTTGTTAGTACATCGTGGCGAGTTTGCGTAGCACAAGAAACGCTTTGAGGCAGGGGTGTCCTGATCCCGGATTCTATCGACCTCCATCTAAAATCTCTGATATAAGCAGTCCATTCCAGACTCTGCTCCAGCCCTTCTATCAGCACGAGCAGCATCACAAAAGTCAGCATGAGCATCCTCGGGAGGGCATGGAGAAATAAACTTCCAATCCCTCACAAACAAACAAAGGCATCCAAAACATCAGTGAGAAAGAAACTTTTTGTCTTTTTGTCATACCTATTGTTGTGACTATTGTTCTCTGTTTGAGTCATATCCTTGATCAAGCCTTTCTATCATTCCGCACTACAAAATGAATCATAAAAGTGTGCATGATTCGTGCTGATATGATACTGTATTTATAGCGGTATGGGCTGATACTATGATACTATTTTGTATCAGAAATGAAAAAGTAGTATAGGGACATCAACACTCTCTGCCAACATAACACAAGCGGACCGGACTGGTGCTGCGAACTAAACCAACACACAAGCCAACACAAATGGAACACATAACACAACTGCACCATATGGACCATGCAGGTATCAAAACAACACCGACAACACGAGTGTCAAACTTGTGCCATGGAGGGCTAAGACACTGCAGGTTTTCTATCTATAACCTATCTATCTAGCCTTTCTGTCTACAAACGATCTACAACCTACAAGACATGCTGGGTAACCTACTCACTAAGGAGTGATGGTGGGTCCCGCAGTCAGACCAGTTGAGAAGCACTGATGTAGACGTTAAATGACCTGTCAGACAGTGTGTCTAATGAGATGCTCGATACAGTCGTCCCTTGCAATATCGCGGTTTGAATAGCACTCCCTCACTGTACCGCGCCTTTTAATTTTTTTTTTTAATTAACTGTTTCGTCGTTGACTATGGCCTATGATTAGTCAAAAATATTGAAAGACAAGTCATATTGTGGTCACTAGGCATCAGTAATATCATGAGACATGACGTTACATTACATTACCTTTCACACAGCATAGAAAGTGGCTATTGAGCCAGCAGAGCCGAGCTGACATGCCATGGCTGACATTGAGTGGGAAAAAAAGGTTCTCCTCTCATTTCGTGTGGAAGTGGTAAGTTTTTGTAAATTGGAGAGGCTAACTAGTTAGCTCGGTAGCTTTCTATGCTAGCTGCAGCCATCTTTTGTAGTAATGCCGTAGCCTGCGCAATGTGATGTCAACAAAGATTAATAAGTAGAAAAGCAGGACTCTATGAAATCCGTTTGATTTTTTCCCAAATTCCTTTTTTTACCATTTGATTTTTTTAGAATTCAGTTTTTTACCTTTTACACTTCTTACACCAGCACAGAGTGTGTGCTATTTGGGTTAGTGAATAAAATGTCCATTAAATGGAAACATCCTTACATTTATTGATGCAATACATCATTGGCCAATTTTGGCCAGTATTTGATAAATGGATGCAGCTTGGCTAACTTTTCTAATGGGATGACAGCCTCTGCACACATAGATACAAAATCTTCAACAAACTGTAATGTCCGTGTTTGTGATTAAGGAAGATGTAGTCACAGATGTAATTCCAACCGCATTATTATGGTAATGATAATGGTAATGGTTTAATCATTTTTTAAACATTCATACAAGTTACAATGGAATACATCACATCGTACAATTCGCAGTTCCACATGTCCAAAAGGAGTAGGAAGAAGCAAAGCTTATTTAAACCTACCCCTCATTCATTTTACATTTGTTGCAGTACATTAGTTCACTTCCTGTATTTAATGTGATATTTTTAATACATACATAAGTGATAAGTAATGTATCAATGTGGTAATATAAATGCCAGTGTTTTCTCACAGTCATAATAGATAATAATCATATATAATAATCAGTATAATAATAAATAAGTAATAATAAATACAAATGGACATAACAGAACAAGTTCAAGACTCCTCTTCCTTGTATTTTGCAAACATCAACTCTTTGTATTGTTTCTTGAAATCGCTCATCTTAGTGCTTTGTTTGAGTTCCTTACCCGATCTATTGTAGTATGTTTTTAGCATTGTACTCACGTATAAGTGTTTTAAGCTTAGTTTTTCCCTGAGATCATATTTCTCCTTAATGTAAGATATTTTTACGACACTTTTTACGACATTCTTATTCTGTTTACACAATTAGACAAGAAGTGGCAAACAAAGTTCTTATTTTGAAGGCCGCAAGTGTGTTGTGTGTGTCGAGAATGTTGACGGTCAAGACGAGCTGGGTGCAAGAATAAATGTGCCTCTCGTCCTTTTTTCGGCATTGTAAAATGGTCCTTACATTAAAGCGGCAAAACACAACATGGTGAAAATGTACTCATCCAGTCTGAGTCACGCACACACAGCTGCACTAGCATGCTCTGCTAAACTAAGCTAACCCCACAGGCTTGCATTCACGTTCCGTAAGACAAGAGTTTCCAAGGTTTTTCGCCATTGTTTCGACATGTTTAGTAGTGTTTGCGATGAGATTCCAGCACAACTGAACGGAACGCCGGGTAAATACTTCCCCACACGAACTTTCCCACCCCTCACAATGACGCACATATCACTTTCTGCGAGATGCTGTGTTTAACAATAAATTCAATTTTTATTGGCCATTTCCGCGTTTTTGTCCGTTATTCTGTTAACACGGAAATCATAGGGCCCTATAAAAGTGACTATCGGGTGTTATTTGATGTCTATAGAGCTCTAATAATGTTAAAACACGTATTTAGAAAGTCATAAACAGGTTTTCTATATTCTGTTTATTAATATTAAATCATACTTAGCGGAAATTCACTTACCACGGTTGGGTCTGGAACCAATTAACTGCAATAAATGAGGGATTACTGTATTGGCGTTCTTACCAATATTGCCAAGTTACTGAAGCCATCAAACTCATCATAGTGACTTAATGTTCAACCTGTGCAACCCACGAGAATGCAAATAAACACAACAAGCCCTAGCAGATATACTAGATATTGGCTGTCTTACCAATATACCAAAATGTACTGATATTGTCCAGCACTTCATTACTGATAGCATCCGAAACTAATATCAACCGATACAGATGTCGGCAGCAGCTCTTGCCTCAAATTAATGTCACTTAAACAGCTGACATATAATAAGCAGAAAATGCTTACAGTCAAAACACTTTCTAAGGCTCAACAAGACACATTCTGACTGGCACATTCAACATCTTAATGGTTCATTTTCATGCCAGTATCTGCTGATAATATCTTATTGTCTGTGTTGCTCTGCTTAACCGTGGAGCATTAAGGTGGAAAAAAGAAAGCGTCTGTGTGTTTGTGCGGTTTGTTATGGAACAAACAGCACGGCTGTGTGCGTGTGTGTGTCAGTGTGGTGTGTGTGTGTGTCAGTGTGGGAGGGAGTTTAACACTGACATGCTCCAGAATGACAGATGAAAAAAAAAAAGTAGAGCAGGAAAGGCTCAGTGTGAGACAGGTGTGTTGTGGTAAAATAACAATCTAATGCTTTTGTGTGTGTGATATAATTTCCACTAACAATTACATAAATGAATTAGTGCTGAAACGTATTCATACGCATATATATATGTATGTACATATATATATATATATATATATATATATATATATATATATATATATATATATATATATATATATATATATATATATATATATATTAATATATATATATATATATATATTAATATATATTAATATGTATGTATGTACTGGATGTTGTATATATATATACACAGTATATGTAAATATAAATATAAATATATAATACACAATACCGCCTAAAACTCCCACTCCGAATATCCAACACTGATACACCTCGATAGATGCATCTTCAATCAAGATCGAAGTCATAAAATATGTAAGCATGAAAGTGAATTATTGAAGCTGGAGAATGTTGCTATTCTGGCCACGATCATACACATAGGATACTGACAAGTATGGCTGAGAATCTCAGAGTATGATTGAAGACACATGGAAAACGGTTTACGACCTTCTAAATACGCTTTTTAACATTAGAGCCCTCTAGACATAAAATAACACCCTATAGTCACCTTAACACTTGTATTATCCGATATAGTAGACATAATAAAACAAAATAAGACATATGAGCCATAAATAAGATATAATATAGACTTACACGTTAGCATTGGGACAGTTATTTGTTGTTGTTCCTGCTTTATTTCCCTTTTCTGTACAGTACTTCCTACTGTGGCTATTGTCTCATCAATGTAACATTATTGACACATGGTGACCAGTGTAGAATACTAGATATCATCATGACATTTTTGTGTGTCTTCTGAATGCCTTAAATTTGTATGTTCGCTCATTTAGCCATTTTTATGCTTAATTTAAGCAAAAAAACACAAATACATATTTTTAAAAACCGTGCTCAAGTGAAGCTGCGATATTCAAAGTGTGATGTGGTACGGGATTACTGTAGTGCAAATGCAAAGACAGTTTTGGTACAACAAAACTAGGAATGGGTATCATTTAAATTTTAACCAATACGATAGAATTTAACATACTTAAATTATACTTAAATTAACGCCCAACTCACTCACACTGAACACGGAACACATGAAGTACATACAAAATACAGTACAGTACTGAAAAGATTACATACAATGATTAAATGAAAGGCCTTTCTACCTTCTTACAATATTGTCCCAGGCTAGTCTGGAAGATCTCTCTGGATCTCCTTATAACAGCACACGGAATCCATGACCCTTCTACCATTCATCAGCAATCATCTTTATCCTTAATGATGGCCACGACAGTTGAGTGGTCGGGACCGAAAGAGTGGCCAAAAGAGCTTTTTACGATGTTCATTTTCACTTACATGGTGATGGCTTTCCTTTTCTTGGGCACACTGACGCTTCAGAGACATAATGCAGTGTAAAACTAATAACCGATGTTATTCTTCCTCAATGTGGCTGAGCAGGGGCACGCTGTAATGGGTCCTCGAACGAGTCTAATGTTTTTGAATGAATGAATTTATGGGAGCGAGTTTGCAACCACGAAATGTCAGAACACGGAACTCCGCAAACTCATCACCACCTGCACAGCAGAGCACTAGATCTGCAATCAGCAGCGTGCGCGCTAACAAAAATAGCCCTTTTCTACACTGAAAGTACTCATAACGTTTTGACACTGTTACCACATTTACCTACTGATGACATGGCATCAGGAGCACCTTTGGGTTTAGTATCTTGCCGACCCTTGCTTCTTCAGTTTCTTGTTCATTTTAATGCCTGATACAACTAAAGGTACATTTGTTTGTTGTTTTTCTTTTCTCTTCTTCTCCATCCCCTTCTGCTCCGGTCCGGCCGTTCCAAATTTGCATAACAACAAAACATGAAAGTCAAATAAATTGTATAAAGTGTATCTCCCACTTTTCCCTGGCATAGCAAATCTGTTGAGCATGAACTATCTGCCCTAATGGCTGGGCAGGACAAAAAAAAAAAGATACATTTGCTTGGACAAATATAACAATGACGACAAAATAGCTCAAAAGTAAAATTTGTTGGCAGTATAATGCTATAGCTATTCATGTAAGAACTTTGGTTTTGGTTATCAAGAAAACCACGGACGTTTCTAGATATCAGCTCTTAAATTAAACTCTTATGAGCTATATTTGTTATCATCATTATATTTGTCTAAACAAATGTGCCTTTAGTTGTACCAGGCATTAAAATGGATCAATAAACTGAAGAAACAAGTGGTCACGGGAGGACGGAGGATCGAATCAGCAATCTTCAGGTTGGGAGACGACCACTCCACCACCTGAGCCATGGTGCCCTAAAATAGATCCCCTGGACACATTCGGCACCTATCCACAAAGTTTTGTTGTGTAGTTTGTGTGAAATACCGCTAACAAACAAACAAACCGACAAATGACATTCAAAACAATACCTCAGCTTCACATTTCTGTGCGTAACAGAAGTGATTCTGTCCTCAACTCCAACCTGAAACAGACAGAAGCCTTCTCAGATGTCCCGACGTCACAAATACGTCCTCGACTCAAATTGGCTCTCAGGAAGATCGTTGTCCCGAAGCACGCACACCTCAAAGCCATAAAAATAGATTGAGAGTGACTCAGCCGTTATGTAAAGTCCATCTCTGATAGGGCCGCTTGGGGAGCTTTATGTCAGTTTAGCTTGATGCCACTGGAGCTGAGGTGACATGGCTGCTGTGTTTGAGGTCCAACACACACAAACACACACACATACACACACACTTGCAAGCTTTTCCCCCAGCAAATACTTTCTTTCCTTCTTCCTTCCTTAAGTGTGCATTCCCCAGTGTGTGCTTCCCAATGGACGAACATGTGATACACTCAGCACGATGGAATCCCTTCAGGCCAAACTGCTTACATTATTAGCAATTCAGCGCTTACTGAACGGGAAACACCATTTCGGATGTACATCACATCCTCCACCCCTCTGGCCAGGTAGCCAGTTCAATCCATACTGATAAACATAAGCAATTCCACACTTGAATCTACAGAACAAAATACACACCTGTCAATGTGCACGGCTTCCCCTTAAGACAGACGTGATGCAGAATGTTCCATTATATCATCGGTGGTGTCTTCCTGTGGGAAAACTGTAAGCTGTCTTAATTATAATAAGACATCTTAATCATCTTCTATGCAAATGTATTTCCTGCCTTATTAACCCGGAGGTTCTCTTAATGTAATTTCAGAGGCTTTCCCAGCCTCATTTGGGAAATAGAACTTTTTAAAAATGACATCAGCGTTTGAGAACTTTGACATGGAGTATTCCATAAAACATTAAACAAAATGATTTAAAAAATGGTATTTTGCCCTGTAACAAATATACTGATCCGGGCGGTTCATCCCCTATGTGATCGATGCCAGAGCTTGGTCCGCATCGCCGGCAGTAAGTTGGACTCGTTTCCTGCAGTGGAGGAATGGACAGAATTTCTTGGCACAGTCAGGTCGTTGAGGAGATCCGGTTTGGTGGTTGCAGGATTGGGTCACTGCTTTTTGCAGATATGGTCCTACTGGCTTCACTGGGCCGTGATCTTCCGCTGGCACTAGATCGGTTTGCTGCCGAGCGGGAAGCGGTCAAGTCTGAGTCCAATCTGTTCTCGTCCGGAAAAGGGTGGAGTGCGATGAGATCCGGGGATGAGGAGTTCAAGTACCTTGAGGTCTTGGATGGATCGTGAGATTGATAAGCGGATTGGTACGACATCTACAGTGATGCAGACTTTGCATCGGTCCATTGTGGTGAAGAGGGAGCTGAGCCGAAAGGCAACAATATGAATTTACCAGTCGACCTACATTCAAGACCTACATTCAAGATCACAAGGACAAGCGATCAAAATGAGTTTCCTCCGTAGGGTGGCTGAGAGAAAGGGTGAGAAGCACTGAGAAACTCAAGAGTAGAGCCGCTGCATTGAGAGGAGCCAGATGAGGTGGCTCGGGCATCTGGTCAGGATACCTCCCGGATGCCTCCTTGGGGAGGTGTTCAGGCCATGTCCGACCATAAGGAGGCCTTGGGGAAGACCCAGGACACGTTGGAGAGACTATGTCTCTCAACTGGCTGGGGAACGCCTCGCCATCTGCCAGGAGGAGTTGGATAAAGCAGGGGAAGTCTGGGTTTCAGACAGACAGATGGATAAATAATGGAGGGCATTATATACTTCAGTTGTGTGACTTTTTAAATTAGTAGTACAATGGGATCTCTCAGGTTGAGCACAACCAATTTTGCTGGTCAATTTGTTTGAATTATTCCCCATAGAAAATACAGTGGTACCTGGGTTTTTGTACGTATTTTGTAGGATTCGGTTTCCGACAAAAATGATCGCCACAAATATGTCTGTTTTCATACACTATCTCAGTTATCGTATGGCCAAACAGTGCCCAAACACAGCATCCATGTGTTGCTGTGAAGAATGGATAGTGATTATTTTATTATGTATGGGTGGGTGGTTTATTTGTTAATAGAACGCACGCAGAACGATGAGGCGTTCAAGCGCACTGCGTATTTCTGAGTTGCTGTTTTTGTAGAACGGCTAGTGCCAGAACTTTGATGAAGAAGGTGAGAAATACTATTTAATTCAAGAAAGAAGTCGCAGGAAAGTAGGAAGGTAGCGTCTCTTACAGTAGGATTGTAATGTAAAGGTTCTTAGTTAACACAGGAAGCAGAGGGAACGGTTTAAGGGAGACACATAACAGAAAGTGAGATGGGCCTGTATGTGTAATGATGATTGTATCTGCTGCTGAAGTTTCCAATAAAATGAGCAAGTATACAGCTCTGACCATTTTTGAACTTTGTAACAGCGTCCCCATGACTCATTTGTGTTTTCTAGTCTTCAGTAAATGTAAAAGACATCTTAAATGTTCATTTATCCATTTAATTCATCATTTATATGTATTTCACTTAGTTTTTGCATGTAAAATGATAATTATTCTTTATAAAAAAAATGTTTTAATTATTTTGGGCATCTGGAAAGGATTAGTTGGATTTGCATTATTTTGGCAGTGTCTGTGTTTTCCTTTGTTATTTTCTTAGTTCCTGTTCTACGCTTATTTTGGTGCACTTCCTGTCAGTTGTCATGTGCTGCCGCTTTTTGGTAGTCTACTACAGCTGGTTGCAATCATCAATCAGTGTTACTCTTAAACAGATAGTTTGGATTTTTTGACATGAAGTTGTATGACATCCCCATCAGCATTGTAGTCCAATAACAGCCACTTACCCCCCACTTGGTCTTCTAAGTCCAGTTCTGGTCAGATTTCTGTGATGAAGAACGTAGCTCTACTTAGTCGCTGCTTACAATTAAGTAAAGAGTTTGGCTTCTCAAAACAATATGCGCTCAAAAGATTAAAACATTTGCATCACAAAAATGCCTTCTCAAAAAACTGAAACCTCAAAACGCTTGGCGTTATATCTGTCTCCCTCCATATCCCTGCGCACCGTCGTCTGTGCGTTCATGTGAATGTGACGAAGACAGTCGCATCTTCTTATTCTCTGGAACACATACGGAAACAAGATGGCCGCGGCGCTCCGTCGCGGTAGTGGATGCAAGCGTCTTTGTCACATACTCATGAACGCACAGGTTACAGTGGGCAGGGATACGGCGGGAGACAAATATAATGCCAAGCGTTTTGTGAGGTCTGATTTTTTTTGGGAAGGCATTTTTGTGATGCAAATGTATTCATCCAAGCTCTTTACTTAGCTAAGTGGAACTATGTTCTTCATCACAGAAATCTGACCAGAACTGGACTTAGGAGACCAAGTGGGGGGTAAGTGGCTGTTATTGGACTACAATGCTGATGGGGATGTCATACAACTTCATGTCAAAAAATCCGTGCTATCCCTTTAAGCCCAGCAAAGTGTCGGATTTTGCTGGTTCATTGCTTATGCTACAAAGATTGTGTGAGGTCACTATTTCGCCGCTTCTCACTCTGCAGTTTCATTTAGCCATATCTTTTTATTTTTCACAGAGCCTTTTCGCTCTGTCACCTTTTGTTTCCATTCTGGCTACAAAACTGTGAGTACCTGCACCAGCTTGTCACTTATGAAAGACTTTCACCTGCACTTTGACGGCATCCTGGGGTCACGAGCATGCGGCACCGTGACAATTTTCTATGGGAAAAATGACCATTTTGGTCCGAGGTACCGCTGTACTTATTTTTCCCATTGTACATTAAAATATTGTTATTTGAATACTGACATATGATTTATTAATGTCTAACAATATAAAACAATGAAGGAGTTAATTGAAGGACATTGTGTCAAATGTCCATCTACACTTACCATCGTGCCATAACTCATATGAGGCAAGCCTCATATTTGTATGCCTCGTAATTTGTTTTTGTTTCCTTTGAGTCACACACACACACACACACACACACACACACACACACACCTGAAACACCACGTTTGTCTTCTGTGCGTGTTTGTGTGACTGCATGACCAGGTTAAACGGAGGGGGCGGTGAAGGGCCGGATGCCAAGGAATCAGAGCGTACACACAGCACCTCGAAGGCTTTGTGTGTTCATGCAGTCCTGAAAAAAAAAAGACAAGCAAGAAAGGAAAGACTTGTCAGTCTTGTGCCACTATAACAACAGGTTTGAAACAGAAATTGTAGCACCCCGGTGTGTGTATTTGTGTGTGTGTCAGTTAATGACAGACTTAATTGGTGCCAGCAACTATCCCTCCCACTGCTCCTTATTCTACATCGACTAATGAAACGTCTTCCACTCCTAAGAGGAAGTGAGAAAAAATTGTGCTGGGATTTATTTGATGAATGCACGCAAGGGTGCACGCGCACACACACACAGACACACACACCCAGATTTAGTTCGGATGAATAAGACTCAACACACGCTGCTTGCGTGTATAAACACACTATCCATTCATGTATGCATCTATGACACATGTAAAATAGCTACAAGCGAGCTTGTTTCAAGAAGTGACTACATGCAATGTGACTTTTTTTCCCCCCCAAATATAAACATGCACACCCAGTCTGCTTCATATCATTGCTTTGTCTTCCTGGAGCTTCTGTGACGCAGCACCTATGATTACGGCAATGACCGCACCAGAAAGGGCAGACGCTCGCTTCAAAAAGCATGGTAATTATTTCAGTAGTTGAAGATTTACTCTAATTTAATCCATCCGTTTTCTATGCCGCTTCTCCTCATTAGGGTCGCGCGGGCATGCTGGAGCCTATTCCAGCTGACTTCAGGCGACAGGCGGGGTACACCCTGGACTGGTCGCCAGCCAATCGCAGGGCACATATAGACAAACAACCATTCACACTCACATTCATACCTATGGACAATTTAGAATCGCCAATTAACCTAACATGCATGTTTTTGGAATGTGGGAGGAAACCGGAGTACCCGGAGAAAACCCACGCACGCACGGGGAGAACATGCAAACTCCACACAGAGATGCCCAACGGCTACCGTTTGATTTTGAAGGTTAAATATTAAGAGACAAAAGTTGTAACCTAGCGAGTAAGTCGTAATTTTACGAGAATAACGTAATAATTAAGAAAAATAATGTCGTTTTAGAAACAAAGTTTAAATATTAAAGAAAAACGTTATTGTTTTACGTTGGAATATTATGAGAAACAGAACAGCGAATAAAGTTGTAATTTTTGGAAAATTAAGGATGCAAAAAGAAGTTATGTCACAAGAATAAAACTAAAATATTATGGGAATAAAGTTATAATTACAAGAAGAATATTTACAAGAAAGAAAGTTGAAGTAGTAGGGGGAAAAAAAATGAAAAAAAACCCCACCTAAAGAATAAAGTAAAAATATTAGTTGCACAGAGTTGAAATATTAAAGAATTTTTTTTTAAAGTTGTAATATTATGAGAAACAAAAGTTGTCTTTGGAAAATAAGGTTGCAAAAAAAAGTTATTTTACGAGAATAAAGTCAAAATATTAAGGGGAATAAAGTTATAATTATGTGAAGAAAATGTTAATGAAGAAAGTTGAAATAGTTGGAGACAAAAAAAACTGCAGAAATGGGAAAAAAACGCTGTAATTTTATGAAAATAAAGTCGAAATATTAAGAAAAAAATGTAATTTTCGTAGTATAGAGCTGAATTATTGAAAAAAATATATTTTTTAAAAGTTGTAATATGAGAAACAAAACAAAGTTGTCATTTTTGGAAAATTAGGTTTGGGAAAAAGTAATAATATGACGAGAATAAAGTCAAAACATGGGAGTAAAGTTATAATTATGAGTAGAAAATTGAACAGAAATGGAAAAAGCAGCTGTAATTTCACGAGAACAAAGTTAAAATATGAAGAGGAAAAAAATAATCTCATTTTAGTAGCATAGAGTTGAAATATAAAAAAAAATATTTCTTAAAAAGTCACAATATGAGAAACAAATAAAACAAAATAAAGAAAAATAGGTCGGGGAAAATATTACATTATGGAAATAAAGTCAAAGTGTGACGGAAATAATAAAAAAAAATATTACAAAAGGAACATTTACAAAGACTATTTAAAAAAAAACTTGAAATATTAGCAAAATTAAAAAAAGAAATGGGGAGAAAAAGAGCAAAGACAGAAGTTGATACTAATACGCTTTTTCACTTATACCACAAAGCTGAGATGCGTTTAGTTCTTGGAATACAGTATACTTTAATAACTTCTTAGCATGCTACATCTACATGTGTTGCTTTACAAAATATCAAAGTGGCTCTTGCATCCTTTCATATTTCACTATGTGGTCATTGGTGGAAAACGTATCGTGTCTTAATGGTCCGTAGTTTGTAGGAAAACGAATACAACTTCATGATATTATTACTGTATTTCGGTAATTTGAAAATAAACAGATGCGCTGTTATGATTGCAGTGCCTGCAGTTTACTGGTAATGAATTTGACACCTGACACCTTCACCTGACAGTATCCAATCTATGACGACAGTGTATACTGCACTCGCTGAGATAATCAGTTCAGTAGATTCTCTTGAAAACACGTGCATACCATTCTTCCTCCAGCAACAGTGCTACGACTGATTTGCCACCTGACAAACGGTGGACGCAGGCGTGTCATCCCCACTGGCTACGCACTGTACAGTCATAACACCTGTTGCATTTAAAGACACAGGCACGCTGTTTCCCTTTGTAAAATCTAGCGTTTCCTGTGGAGGTCTCTGTGTGCTTACGTGCTGTCTCATTAGCGTCCGGACTCGCCTGCAGCTTTGGCAGCTGACACGCTGAGCTGCGAGTCTATCCCAGGGTGTCCGCCTTTTGTCTCTGTGAGGAACAACGAGAGAGGAAAACAAAACAGCTGATGCACAAAGCTGTTTTTCTTCACCTCGTCTGCAGTGGCAGTTAATCTGTGATGAAACCGATTGATGGATGGTTATGGAGACGAAGAACCAACTGCTTTTTGTTTCAATAGCCTGTGCGGGTTATAAGTCGCACCACTACACAAAATGAAACACCCACAAGACAATAACTTCATGTTTTGTTGTCAGATAAGGTTTAAATCATGAGATAATGTCGTACATTTCGTATGACACAACCAAAAAGCTCTTGTTGCTACCAAAGCAGGGGTGTCCAAAAGGTTGAAATTTTGCGGTTTCATTCTGTCACAGCTTTTCAAAAATATGTTAAGTCATTGCTGTGTTGTGGTTGAATATAGACTCTTATTAATCAAAAAATATGCATGTTAAAAGAAATTGTACATACTTTTGACCTAATTTAAGCATTTTCAAGCATAAAATAGCTAAATCAAGCAAACTTCAAATATAAGGCATTCAGAAAGACTCATTCAAAGACGTTGTGATATGTAGTATTCTACACTGGTCACTAGGTGTCACTGTAATTTTGGGTGAGTAACAAAAGCACCAGGCTTGATTGCCGTAACAACAGGATTTTATCGCACGTTTGAATGATCTCACAAAAGATGCAATAATCCCTAACGCGGGCTACTGCTGTAGCCGTAACCCACGCCAATCTTAAATTCAACTCTGAACCCCCGATGTCACTTCCTGTTCACCCCCCTCACTCACCTCCCCTAGCATCGTAACACGTTTACAGCAACACACATGAGCATGGGTCTTATTTTCTCTTATTATGTGTACTGTATTGGGTAGTACGAGTGTGAAAGTGACTATGGGGTGTTATTTCATGTCTAGAAGGCTCTAATAATGTTTAAAAAATGCATTTAGAAGTTTGCAAACGGGTTTTCTATGCTCTAACTATGGAAATATTTCATTTCTAAATAAGGAATCCTACTTTGCGGAAATTCAGTTATCATGGTCAAGTCTGGAACCAATTAGCCGCAATAAATGAGAAATTACTGTATCATGTTTTCTGCTCTTTTTACAAAATAACAAAAAGTATATGAATGTGACAGGAAAAAGGGACAAAAATGCCAGCTTTCGCAGATGTGTAAAAGGGACCAGTGGATCCAAGGGATGGGAAATTTGCATTCGGGAAAGGCAGGAAATTCTTCCATTGTCGCTCAAATGACAAAAATGAAAATAAATAGACAAAAATAAATGTGTCTATCATTTGCCATTTTTATATGGATTTCCACTTTTCGTCGAAAACCGAATCATATGAAAACCGAGGTTTGACGGTCGGCGTTACCTCAGCCAAGCGCAAATGCAGTGTCTCCATTTTGGATGCGATGCCCACTCCCATCCCATTCCATTTTAACACACACACACACACACACACACACACACACTCTACAAAGTCTCATATCCGGTGTTGCTAATGTCAGCCTAGATTTACAAAATGAGACAAGTAGCTAGTGGTTGTCATATAAAAGTAGGTGACTGTTGGAGCTATTTTGATGCGGTTCACATATTGTTTACATCACACACACCCTCCTGCCACGTCCTATTTCCCGTATGTCTCGGACTATGTGTGTGTGTGTGTACGGAGAGCTGTCTCCCTGATGTCCCATCATCCCAAATAATCATCCCACAGTCATGCGTGAGATGCAATTTCCTTTAAACAATAGCAGGCTGGCTTGCCTCGCTGACCCCTCAACCTCTCAGGCTGCGAGAGAACAAAGCCACACACACAGAACACACACATCCTCTCAGATCGTGTTAACAGCGACACGTGCGGAGGCAAAAATGGGCATCTCGTCCAAAATGGAGCTATGGTGGTGACTTGCTGCTTGTTGAAAAGCCTCCCAAGTAGAATACTAATTGGGGGCGATGTCAGTGACATGTTTTGATGAGAAACAAACCACTTCTTCTCCAAACAGGAAAGCAATGAAAGGATGCTGAATGACCTGGCGTTTGTCCTTAAGAGGAATGATTGAAGAGTTTTGGCTGGTCTACTTTGAGTGCCGTGATAATGCAGGTATAGCTCCTTGCTCGGCACGCCAGTCACAACCCAGCCTGGCCGTAGCTTGTCCATTCACATTTGTGTTAATACAGAGCTGCCTTCATTTGCTTAAAATACTTCCTAATGACGATGATGACGCTCTTATTCTGTCTCCTTTTGTGCCAGTGCTGTCTCAGTGTCCAAATGTAACATTTCATGACACCACGCTCACAATTTCAAGCTCATACAACAGTGGTTCTCCATTATTTTCTGTATTGCCAGGAAAGAATGTAAGGGTCACTTTGATATTTTGTAAAGCAGAATATAAAGAATTATTTTTTTTAACTGCATTTCGACTTTGATATAGGTGAAAAAGCTTATTATTAGTATTACCTTGACTCTTTTTTTCCCATTTTTTGCTGTTTTTAATAATTTTCCAAATATTTCAGCTTTCTTAAATAATCTTCATAAATTTTCCTTTTGTAATATTCTGACTTTATTCTCGTAAAATTATAACTTTTTCCTTAAGCTCATTTTCCAAAAATTACAACTTTATTTCGTTTAGTTTGTTTCTCATAATATTACGGCTTCAACCCCCCCCCCCCCCCCCCCAAGTTTTTCTGTAATTTTTTTTCTTAATATTTTGACTTTATTCTTATAAAATGACTGCTATTTATTTTCCATTTCTGCTGTTGATTTTTAAAATTATTAGATTTTTTTTTTTAACTTTCTTCTTGTACATTTTCTACTCATAATATTAGGACTTTATTCCTATATTGTAATTTTTTCCCCCAACCTTATTTTCCAAAAAAATTTAATTTTATATTGTTTTGTTCTCAAAATGTTTCGACTGAAAAAAAAAGTCTTTTTTTTTAATATTTCAGCTTTATGCTATTATAATGAAATTTTTTGTCATAATATTACAACATTATTCTTGTGCAATTATGGCTTTTTCTCTTAATATTTTGACATTATTCTTGTAAAATTACTGCTGATGTTTCAATTTTTTTTTTTATTTTCTTGTTAAATTATTATTTTTAGAATGTGCCACGGTCCACACTTCGGACACTCCTGATTTACTGTATCTGTACAAACCACTGTATGAGTTGCTGGAGCCAGCATTCTTCATACAATCACCACATTATCAAAACAGAGAAAGAGGAAGAAAATGAGCTGAGATAACATCTGGAACATCTACCAATTTCCAAATTAAGTTGTTTCACGCCCCACCAACATCTCACGCAGCCTCCCCACGATTTGTGGCATTGTAGTGTATTTTAATTCTCAGCTGTCGCCTGGGAAACATTGCCATGGCGGGACTTGGAATTGTATCTCCACATTTCATCCGGCAGCCTGGCAGGGAATCTGGAGTGACACTACGGCACTCAGACAGGCACAGACCTCCACCAGGGCTCAAGTGTTAACTAGCAACAGACATGTAAACTCAAATGGTTCTATAAAGCGCCCGCAAGGCATGCTGGGTGACAATGACAGCTCAAAATGGTTGCTCTGTTGCTTCTTTTGTGTGTAATCTCTTGGGCGGCTGGTAATAAGACTGTCAGTGAGCTGAGGGAAACAATGTGATGGATGTTTAGAGAAGGTTCATATGACGCAATGTGCAGCCACGCTGCAATGATGCCTGTCTTCCATCGCATGCCCATTCCACCTGCGCACCTACCTGCAGATTCCCTTTGTCTGTTGAACTTATATAACATTTGAACTTGCAAAGTTGAAGACATCCTGCACATTGTGACATCTCTGAGTAGTGTGCATGACTGACTCAGCTTGGTACTGCTATTTTAAATGAGTTCTCAGCCTGCAAGGCTTAGACAATTTTGTTCTTTGTTTATGTAACTTACATTTAAATAGTACAAATGCATTTAACATTCTGAAAACTATTTGCATTAATTTATCTTTGTGAATGTTATGATAACAAAATATTGTACATCTTTTTGGATTGTCTTTGAATTGTTAGCGTGTGGTCTATTCTCTATTTGGTGTCCATTTGTAACAAGGAGAAAACAAAAAAAACCCATCAAACATGAGTTTAAAAAAAGGTTGCTACGTGTGTTAACACACTGTTTTAACAATTTTGCCAGTTTGGACACAAAATAGTCTCTATCTAGGAAAAGTATTCGTGGCGAGGAAGGAAGGGAGTAGTCGACATCCTCATATTGGAACGTGTCCCAAAACGTCAACCAGAAGCAGCTCTTCTCCCTTTCTCCTCTGCTCGCTAGCACTCGGCTATATCGAAGCAAAACAGACACGACTATAATGTTCTCGCATATTTGGTGTCGTTTGGTGCCAGCTATTAAGCTTTACCTGCTCGGATTTAAGGTTCTTGTGATTCAGCTGTTCAGCAGACGTTTCAGGTTGCCAGGTCGGTTCTGTTTACGTTTAGCTGCTTTAGTTTACAATCGCGTCCATAATCTTTTAACATGGTTTAACTTGCTAGTTAGCGTTTGTGCCGAATCGAAGAGGACGCCGTGACGGATGTATTTCACCAGAACGTATGTTTTGTGGAGCGACTGTGTTTGTTGTTGCACAATTTACGTAAAAATACCCGTTTTCGCTACACATTCTGGTTTGAAATGGAAAGGGAGACGCCAATTGGTTGCATGTCAGTCATGTGCCAGCCAATGAGTAGAGAGCAGAGCAAGGGCGGATTTACGATTGGAGGAGATCCGGGGTTTAATCCAGTTGTGTTTAAACAATGACTTACATTAAAATGACTTTGACGTCTGAATATTTCATTTTAAGATGTTTTACTATGTGACATTTTGTTCACTATAAATTTATTTTAATGCTGTCACTAGATCGGTCCAGAACACCCATGTTATTCTCCATTGCACTTTTGATCGAACATCTACAAATTTACGGAACATGTTCAGTTGTTTTAGTAAAACCGTGTTACACATTTGACTAAAGTAACCTCATGTGGCTGTGAAATAGTCCTGGAAATGATGTCCTTATCTGATGACGTTCTGTCTGAAAGATGTGTCTCCTCTGCCTCTGCCAGTGATGCCCGGACAAGATGGCAAGGTTGCCATAGTGACGGGAGGAGACAGGGGAATCGGCTATGAGGTCGCCCGCCACATGGCCAAACTGGGGGCACACGTTATCATAGGTACAGTATCACGGTCTACACGGCTGCCATGTAAACAGCATGAGTGGAGCTGATAATCGGATAAACGCAGAACTGACAGTTTCAGATATTCCTGTCTACCTTTTCACGCCCACATTTGCAACAGTTCACAATAAAGCTTTGATTCTAAAAATCCTAAATTAGAATTTTCAATAATGACAATGTGTTTTAACTGTATAAAATACGCATAATTATAATTAAAAATACAATTGTAAAACCAACACAAGAAGAAGTCAAAGTGTGAGGAAAAATAACGGGGAAGGGCAGGTTCTACAATAAACGAAAGTACAGTGGAAGAAAGGAGACAGATGCAGAGTTCTGTGTGCGTTCTATGAACATATAAACCACACACACACACACACACATAAAAAGATGATTAAAGGATTCCCTGGCAGGAATCTGTATTTAGCTTCTCAACTCTAAAAGAACTGCTATCTATTTTTTACATGGCCAAGTCACCAACGCGTTGATTTTTTTGTTTGGGCGCTTGATTCCGGGGACTCGTTTTTTTAGCCGCACTGACATATTTTTTGCAATAATTTTCCTCAAAAACCGAATCATGTACGAAACCCGAGGTTCCATTGTATGCATAAAAGTGACAAGTAGATGGTGGCGGTGTTCTTGTCCACTCAATTTCCTGACTCATAAACCCTTTGAGACATTTCATCTTTCATCTATTGTTGCTTATACATCATCCTTTAGAAATGTGAGTCAGTATAGTCTTTTATTGTTCTGCGGTATGGACCTCAGTCAATTAAGGAAACTGTTGGTGTTGAAACTTCTGGTGGAAAGGCGGTAAAACCAGAATTTTCCCTCACTTCCCCCTATTTTCCGGAGACATTTCCCTTATTTTCAAATGCAAATGTTGAGAGGTATGTCTCCCTCAGAAATCCTGAGGTTCTGTTGCACTGAATAGAATAATGTTCCCTGAAGTGCCGTGGCGTGGTTTTAATGGCGTGGTTGTAATGGCATTTTGTGTCATTTCTTCTACTTTCGCCAGCACTTTGCCAATTATCCTCCTCTGCTAGTGGCTGCCAATTAGTGCGCTACATTTAGCTGTCATCACTTCAGGACGTAACCGCTTACAACCTTTCTAACAGGTGGCTCGCTTGGCTTGATGAAATTTATTACAACCACTTGACAAATTCATTTTTTTATCGTCCCTAATCCAGTAACTACACCGAGGCTGTTTTTCCCATAGGAAATAATGTAAATCCAATGAGTCCGTACCAGATACCAAAAAATGGAAAAAGAGGCTAAATTTTGCTGAATGTTTTTGATGAAATCCGAATCATACGAAAAATGGGGTATATGAAAACTGACACTTGACGAAAACCAAATCATATGAAAACTCATGAAAAAACTGGGGTATATGAAAGTCGAGGACACATTTTGGCCAAAAAAACAAATCAGAAAACCAAATCTGATTTGATTTGATTTGATCATATGAAAACAGAGGCAACATTTTTGACGAAAACTGAGAATCATACGAAAACGGGGTCATATGAAAGCCAAGACAAATTTTTGGCAAAAATTGTTGACAAAAAAGAAATCATACAAAAAATGAGGCAAGGATTTGGCGAAAATCTTTGACAAAAACCAAATCATACGAAAACCAAGGCAAAATTTTGGCGCAATGTTTGTAGAAATACCAAATCCTATATGCATGTTCAAATAAATTCAACCATTACCATACGAAACCAAGACAGAATTTGGGCGCTAATTTTTCACGACAACCAAACGCAAAAACAGGGCATAGGAAAAGACATGTCATAACATTTTTGACAACATTTTTATGATGGTATTTTTTTTACGAAAACTGAGGCAAAAGTATTGGTGATCATTTTTAGAAAAAACAAATTTGGCAAAATTTGGGCAAATGAAACTGTGGCATCCGAAAACCGGGACAAAATTTTGGCAAACATTTTGGCTGAAAACTCAATCATGTGAAAACTGCGGCATACGAAAACAATGTTTGACTGTATTTTGTCCATTTTTTTCAAGTGCTGTAGCCTCGTGAAAGTTGTATTATCAGATCAAAGTATAAAGGTTCTTCTCCCACAAAGTGGAGACAATTGTATGTTATTAGTGCATGCAGTAAATATTGTAGGTGGCTGTCACGTCATACAAGAAAGGTTTTTTTTAGAGTAGCTGCTATTAACGTATTGTTCTACCAAAGAGCCGTTAACTTTGTAGTAAACAACCCAACTTACTTCCCATCTCTCCTGTTACCGCAATTGTCGATGTTATAATAGCCCTGTTAGTCTCAATACAAATAAACACATTTTGTCGTCTGCATCAAAATGCTGTTGAAACGGAATCATGCAGACTGATAATAAAACAGATTTTGTATCAAATGCCTTTGCAAACAGGCTGGTGTTTGCATGTTTGGTGTGTTTTAGCTGTCTGGTATACATTTTGTGATCTCCTCTCCAAACTGACACACAAATGTACTTGAGTGTGCGTCTTCTTAACAGTATTCCCTCCTGCCTCCATTAGGAAGTGCTAAACACCGGCAGTCTAGTATTTTATGAATAATTATTAGCTTGCCAGCTACGGTAGGTCCCAGGTTGCTTTCAACAGGCTGTCATTCATTCTCAAATAACACAAACGAGATCCCTCCATTCCTAAAAGGCATTGACCCATGTGAAAGCTGTCATTTTTTTATCCCAAATTGTTCCCAAATCGTTCAGGTCATTTCGCACCACAAAAGAGTGAAACCATTCTTGTCGTGGCATGGAGGATAAGTACTCTGGATCCTGCACCAATACCTCAGACAAGAGCTGTCCTATCTAGTCAGTGTAAAGCTGTCCTACGTAGTCGTTGATCTTCTAAGAGATTGATAGCACAAGACAGACCTGGCAATGCATAGAATTGACATGCCAGCAGCATACACACAATATTGAGCTGAATCATGCAGGTCCTTTCCAACTCCAAGGTGCAAGGCAAAGGTCTGCAGTTTTGTTGAGCCTCAAAATTTGGCTTCCAGGTTAATTGTAAACTCTCTATTCAGTACACGAAGGTCAAAACCGAAGCAAGTGCATTGTAGCTTTAGCCATTCAGCCCACGTTTACCACAAAGTCAGTGTCAGGGTATCCTTGGAGATGGAACGGAACGTAAATGAGACTTGAGCGGAACATCTCAGACATTCCAGCGGGGATTAAAGTTGGTCCCTCAGAACAATCCTTGTATCCTTTGATGAGGTAAAAATCTTTATGGTGATGTGGTTGTCTGTTCTCAGTGGCTACATATTTCAAGTGCGCTGGGTAGCAGAATATTCTTAAATAATCGACAGCTGGACGGAAATGGAATGGCCTGAATAATGAACACAAAAGAAGGAATTAAATATTGAAGGAATATTGCAGAATGAATTGCATACAGTACACATCATTTATGCACAACTTCAACAAAGTCTGTCAATGATAAATGAGTCTGAGCGGGTCCACCCATCCATCCATCCATTTTCTATACCGCTTCTCCTCATTAGGGTCGCGGGAGCATGCTGGAGCCGATCCCGGCTGACTTCGGGCGACAGGCGGGGTACACCCTGGACTGGTCGCCAGCCAATGGCAGGGCACATATAGATAAACAACCATTCACACTCACATTCATACCTATGGACAATTTAGAGTCGCCAATTAACCTAACATGCATGTTTTTGGATGTGGGAGGACACCGGAGTACCCGGAGAAAACCCACGCACGCACGAGGAGAACATGCAAACTCCATAAGGGAGAATCGAACGCAGATCTTCCCGATCTCCAGACTGTTACTGTGTGGCCAACATGCTAACCACTAGACCACCGTGCGGCCAGTCTGAGCAAAAGTCCTAAAGCAAAACCTTTTCATCCTTCCCTCCTTGACGTACACAATGACCGTTGCAGACGTCCAAGACGTTGGCTTGTGTCCGTGGGAACCAGAGACCATATTTTTGAGGTCAGACGTCACTGACCCGGTAAGGGCCTGCTGGCACACAATCTCTGTTCTCATTCACCTCAAATGTGTTTGATGGGGTTGAGGTCAGGGCTCTGGGTCATGTTCTTGTACACCAAACTCATCCAAGCATGCTTTGTGTACTGGGGCACAGTTACGCTGGAAGAGAAATCTGTTCCCAGCGTAGAATTGTCCACAATGTCTTTGGTGAGATGAAATATTGAGCTTCAGGCGGCAACTGAATTGCCAAGTCCAAAGTCTTGCTTTAGAAATGTATGTGCAGCAAGTCTTAGGATGAATCCAATTTATTTTGGGATATACAGTGGATCCCTGCACATTCATGATTTTTGGCCTTAATCGCTCGTTACATTTGGCTGGGCGCTAAGTTTACAATGGCCGCCGCCGCCGATCACCGGCTTGAAGTTACCAACAGTAATGTAAGTCAGGCAGTTACTTTGTATTGGATTTTCCCTAATAAAAAGTGCTACCAAGGCGTAGTGTTAACAATGCTTGTGCTCATAATCTTTTTTTTTTTTTTTTAATGATACTGGCCCTCAGAAGGCCCAGGTACCAAATGCAGCCCCCACCACTGGTGATAATACAGATCAAGTATACAGCATACATGTAACACTGTTAGAAAACAATTTTTACATGCGATTTTGCGCTTTATTCGGTGAAGCCTTTTAATTGTATGGCAATACGGACACAATGATCAAATAGACTAAAATATTGGCGAACTGTACCAAACAACTTTATAGACAAGCTCATGGTCAAATAAAGCAAACAGTAGAGGGGTCCGAAAACCAGTCAGTATCTGGCGTGACCACCATTTGCCCCAAATAACGTATATGCCTATCCAGAGCATCCCAAACATGTTCAGAAAGTTACATACACTGGCCATGACAGAAGTGGGACGATTTCTGCTTCCAGGAATTGTGTACAGATCTTTACAACATGGGGCCGTGCATTATAATGCGACATGAGGTGATGGTCGTGGATGAATGGCGTAGTAATGGGCCTCAAGATTCAAAACGTCATAAATAAAATGTGTTTGTTGTCCATAACATGCCTGCCCATACCATCACTCCACCGCCGCCATGGGCCACACCATTCGCAACACAGGTGCCCCGAAAGAGAAAATAGAAAATCAGACTTATTACAATTCTGTAGAGAACAATCAGGCACCAAGTCGGATGTTTTGCTTTCTCATTCAACAAGAAATGTACACAGTGGCTTGGGCAAATATGCACATCCATTTGTCATAATGAGCCAGTCTACGCGAGCAATGAGAAATTACCGTCTTTGTTCACATCGAGAAAGAACACACAGCATCAAGCTCAGGATGTGTAACAGCCTTTCACTTGTGGATTTATTAGGCAAGGCTAATGCAGTTTAAATGCAGTTTAATTCAACAACCACACGGTAAATCCTCTCCCTTCATGAGAAATATAATCTTCAGTTTTTACTCTGTGTCTTTGAGAGGGCTCTTAGTGCCTGTGAGTTGGAGTGGAGTTATCGCTTTCCAGTCGGCGCTTTCACATCGAACTTTTAGGGATTATACTTCATGTCAGAGTACAGACCCAGTTTTTTTTTTTTTTTAATTCTCAATTGTTAAGTTCCCGTGTTTGTCAAGGCTACAGAACTGGTGGCACATTTTGGTTGGAAAATGGAGTTACGGTAGTTGAGCTGCAACAATGAATCGATGGTTAATCGATTATCCAATTAATCGAGAACTATTATGGTATTCAATTAATTGTTTCTTTATTTAAAAATGTAAATATTCTCTGATTTCAGCCTCTCAAATGTGACTATTTTTAATTTTGTGAATAACTGAATTTCTGCTAAGTAGGATTCAATATTTATAAAAGGGAATATTTTCGTAGTTACGCTTTAGAAAACATGTTTACAACCTCCAAAATACAATTTTTAACATTAGAGCCCACATTAGAGCCCTCTAGACATGAAATAACACTGCTATAGTCACCTTTACATGCCCATTACCCAATATAGTAGACATAATAACATAAAATAAGCCATTTAAGACATAAATAAGACTTGTGCTCGTGTGTATTGCTGTAAATGTGTTCCGTTGTAAGGGGAGCTCAGTGGGCGTCAAGTGACAGGACGTTGAATTTTAGCTCGGCGTGGGATTATTGTGCCTGTTGTGAGATCATTCAAATCTGCAATAAAAGCTTGTTGTTCCGGCGATCAAGTCTGGTGCTTGTGTGTTTCACTGAACATTACAGTGACATTACTGACACCTCGTGACCAGTGTAGAGTACTTCATATCATCACGTCTTTGAATGCATCTTCTGAATGCCTTATGTCTGTATTTTAGTCCATTTAGCCATTTTTATGCTTGACGGTGCTTAATTCAGGCAAAATATTTGGTTAAATATGCACATTTTTTAAATAATAGTAGCTGTTATTCAATCGTGAAACTGTGAGCGAGTGAAACCATGAAATTCAAAGCACAAGGTAGTGAAGGGTTACAGCATTTATTTGATAGCAACGAATTTACAGCTCTCACGATGTTTCTGTCATCAACTGATGTTACTGGCTATGACCATTTTTTGTGCAATGGTTCTAATGCACAATTTCTTGTTTTTCACCTATAGGCAGCTCTCTGGTTTTCATGTTGTTTTCACCTCTAAATGCAGTCTACACAGGCAAACGCTATCCGACCCCATCTGACTCAATGTTCTGGAGGGCACTGTATTTTTGATAACGGGGGTAATTTAGAGGAGTTTTGATCAACACTACAGCATTCTCAGTCACTCTTGGCCCATAAACACTGAAATATCATAGAATGTGTGCGGCAATGCTATTTGTGTGTGACTTCAGCAAAGCACCAGCCTGAGGAAGTGCATCCGTTAGCCCAGACTGAGCAACAGTGCATCAGGCCAAATGATGCTGTGCCCTTGAAAAGGCCTGCGTGCTAATCCAAGATTAAGCGTGTCTGTGAGCATTTGTGTGTCTGTGCAAAGAGTAAATGAAAGTGCACGTTAGTTATTGGTTTGTATCACTTGATACATTTACTTGGAAGTGTGGAAAAGGATTCTGGATTGCAGGTTTTTGAATTGAATAGAATAAACACATGACTTGGTGAGGAGGTGCAAATGACCTAACAATGACCCTGCTTGTGCCATTAAAAACAAACTAAAAGACAAATCATCTTAAGTGACGGTTCCTTTGAAACGGCCTCTCTTTGATATTCTCCTCTCTTTTTTAAAGATGAATGCATAATTTGTATGCACAGACTACCCTGAAATGACAGTCACAGAGTGTGTCTTTGACCAGGGCATTTGTGCATGTTAAAAAGGAAAAAATGAATCTGTAATGTATTGGGGGGAAAAACAGGATAATGCAAATCACAAAGGTGAAAATGCCAGTCAAATGCTCTTTTTCAAATGCCTTCAAATGAACTGGCAGCAAACAGTTTAACTGATTCACTTATAAAGTGGTGAGGTGCATAAAAATGCTTTGTTTTTTCACACCAGGGGTTCTGAAAATGTCTCAACCTCGGAGTCACATTTTCCAATGGTCATTAAGTCGCGACCCACTTTTAAGTCATTTAAATGTTTAAAATTTGTATTATTTTTATTTACGTCATATATACTTTTATTTAAGTCATTTTAATTTAATTTAATTATTCACACTTTTATATTTTAAGTCATTTGAATTTATTTTTTTGCACTTAAGTCAGTTTTATTTCTATTATTTTCTTTCAGTCATTTTTATTTTATGTATTTCATTATTATTTACACTTTTATTTGTCCCTTTTACAATTCTTTACACTTTTATTTGCCATTTTTATTTTTGTTTTATTATTTTCTACACATATTTAAGTCATTTTCATTCATTTTCATAATTTATTTACACTTATTTAAGTCATTTAAATTTATTTTTAGTATTTTTTACTTACTTTTAGGTCATTTTAAATTATATTTATTATTTTTTACACTTTTATTTGTCTTTTTTTATTTTGGATTTATTTATTTTATTCTTTCATTTATTTATGGAATTCATTGTATTTGTGTAACTTTATGTGGTTTTTAAAATTGCCCGTCATCTTTTAAAACATTAATACACATAATACCATGTCCGAAATGGATTTTAGAGAAAATTATTAAGGCATTTTTCCAAGGAAATGAGGAAGAACATGGTAACTGCACGCGATTCACCCAGAATAGATCCGCGACCCACTTTTGGGTCCCGACCCACCGGTTGAGAACACTGCTGTAGGCAACATGTCAACATAATAAACATACAGTCAGCAAATCGTAGTGCAATATTTGTCAAACAAGTACTGTAGTGATTTAATTGCTGTCTTGGTGCATTATGGCACCAAGTGTGTCGTTAGCTCCAACCACAGCACTTTGAGGATAACTAAAAGAGCTTGTCTGACACGGTATTAACTTGTTTGTATCCTTGTTCTCTTCTCAGGTTCTAGGGATGAACAAAAGGGTCTGACAGCCGTCAGAAGGATCCACGAAGACTACAACGAGGCTAAAGGTGAGCGTGTGAGCGTGTCTGTGAATAGAAGCACAAACACATAAGGCAGCGTTTCCTGTCGGTGCTGGGATGTTGCCGTTTGCAGGTGTACGAACATACAGAGCTTTTGTGCCGACTGCACAATGATAGGAGTGTTAGCGGTGCACACTAGGATACTAGAGGGGGAAACAAGGCTTGGACAGATTATGGAAAACAGGCATACAAAACAATATGCATGGAAAATTGAACATACAGAATAGATCATGCCGATCCACAGTATCACCGTATAAGTTGTATTATTATTATTGTTGCATTGTAGTCTGTAAGTGTTTTGCTGTTGTGACACTGCGTGAGTGGCAACCAAAACTGGATCCACGCACGTTTGCAGATGTACGATTTTTTATTTTTCCACAGAAAGTGCATCTCATTCACCCCAAGTCGGTAATAATAAAAAAGCCCTATATTTTTCCATGTTTATGTCTTTATGCTTCACTGAAAATGTTTTTTCATCACACGTTGTGATTTCCCACTTTGTTCGGCGGTCCATCAACGCGGCATAGTTGCTATGAGACGCAAAAGTGCAAATTATAGAACAGGCGTGTGCAAACCTTTTTCACTGAGGGCCATATACTGAAAAATGAAAGGCTGCAAGGGGCACTTTGATATTTTGTAAAGATATGCTGCATGATTTGTTTGCCTTCTTCTGCCCAAACAGTGTTTATTTGTGAAATGCATCTTGTGGCATCCCAGTCAAAGAAGCATCATGTGTTCATAACACCACATTAGCTTTTGAGGGAAGAGCTGCTGCCTATATCGGTATGGGCGATGGCGTACAATATCAAATATTGGTAAGAATGTTGAAAAATAAGATGTTTTTTTAAAAATTTTCCAAATATTTCAACTATCGTCTCAAATAATCTTTGGAAATTTTCCTTCTGTAATATTTTGACTCTATTGCCATAATATTATAACGTTTTTCCCAACCGAATTTCCTAAAAATTGTTTTGTTTGCTTCTCGTAATATTATGACTTTAAAAAAATATATTTTTTCTTTAATAGTTCAACTCTATGCTAGTAAAATTATTATTTTTTCCCTCATATTGCGAATTTATTTTTGTAAAATTATGACTTCCTTTCTTGTTGGAATACGACTTTTTTCTCTTAATATTTTGACTTTTTTTTATAAAACGGCAGCTGTTTTTAAAAAAAAAAAAAAAATTCCAGCTATTTAAACTTTCTGCTTGTAAATTTTCTTCTCATAATTATGACTTATTCTTGTAACATTATAATTTTTTCTGCAACCTAATTTTCCAAAAATTGTTTTGATTATTTTTTATTATATTACGACCAAAAAACTCTTTCTTTAATATTTCAACTTTCCATCCAACCATCCATTTTCTAATGCCGCTTATCCTTATTTCAACTTTATGCTACTAAAATGAAGTTACTATTTCTCATATTACAACCTTATTTTTGTTAGATTAATCTTTTTTCTCTTAGTAGTTTAACTTTATTCTTGTAAAATTTCTGCCGATTTTTAGAACGTGGCACAGGCTAATAAAAAAACAGCAGCAGGCCGCACTTTGGACACTCTGTTATAGCGTATAATGGTGACAATTTTGCCTTGGAAAAGATTATTTCCTTGTCCGTTATTGCATAAAGACGCTGTCCCACTGCACCGTTTAACGATTGCATCTGAAAAACAAAGGTGTACGTTTTTCTGACTTTTTAGTTGTTGTTTTTCAGCTGCTGTACGGATGTTTCTGTAGCGCTAGCCGTTCCAAACTTTGGACATCTTCATAATTTTCGACGGGCTGTTTTGGATAATGATTGGCTGTTCTCAAATATTACTCTGGTGGCTTTTTCTTTCTGCTTTCAGCGTTAGTCGTGCGTAATTTGATCACTGTTTAGACTTTTATGGCTGTTGTGAAGGCGGAAAGCTGGTCCTCCTCCAACCACGGAACTCGCCGTATACAACATGACAGCATTTTGACAAGAATAGGATCTAAAATGAATGTTTTCACATATATACTCACATATTTAATGTAAGTCGCTCAGCAAGTTCTTTGCGCAGGACCTCAAGAGTGTGATAGTACTCCAAAATAATTGTATTCCAAGATAATAGTGATCCACATATAATTTAGAAACAAGCGATGTAGCGCATGCAGGCGCTACGACTGTTGATAGGCTGTAATTTAGGCGTTTTTCAGCCCATTTGTTTGTTTTTCAGACTGAAGCAGAGGTTTCTCAGACGTATTTAGATGTTACTCATGTTGGTCTATCGACTGTCCACTGTCTTCAGCATCCAAATTTAATTCTATTTATATCTAATGTCGGTCCAGCTCCAAATGACGAAATGCCATGTTTAACTTTGAAGTGCAGGACTGTTCGGCTTCATTGTCTTTCATTGTTGGCGGCACCCAGCAGGGAATACACAACACTGTGAGTAGCGCCACCCGCTTGGGAGCAAGCTGCGTTGGCTGGCACCGCAGTAAGACCTGCTGAAGTCGAAGTTGGCGGCGGTCCGACTTATGCCTGAGCGGCTGTCAAGCTCAGCGACAGCAGTCGTGTCGCCTGGTGTCATTCAAGTCGATTTCCCTGAACGAGTCTGCGGTGGGATTGATCACTTCTTTTGTAATTGGCAGGCACTGAGGCATTAGGGACAAGGGGGTGACTGCTGCCAGATGCTTGTGCACTGAATGAGAATGTGTGTATGTTTGTGGTTGAATGAGCCGGTAATGGATTCTCATTAGTATGTGAGGCAGGACGCTTAACATCCCTGTCCAAACGCCCTTTGGCACGCTTCCTAGTATTTTCACCAAATATACTGGCCTTGATTAAATAAATCAGATAAAAGTCTGATCCTTCTTCTCCATAAAGGGATGTGGCCTCATACTTGTATAGCTTATGTTTTTTTTGGATTCCCTGGCCACAAGAAACAAAGTATGAGTGCGAAAATGAGTAACTTGATAACTTCCAGCTACAATTCAAGTTGTCTGATGTTGATTTCAAGTAACCAGCAGCATTTTCATCGATCACATTTGTCAATTAATTTAATGAACATAATACAAAGGTACTTTGGTTTTTGTATGATCCGGTTTTCGTAGGATTTGGTTTTCAACAGAAAACTCTTGGTTATCGCATGGCCAAACACAGCAGCAAACAAGTCAGTGGAATCGAGTATCCAAACAAAGCATCCACGTGTCGGTGACTCAGTCTCTATGAACAATGGATTGTGGTTCTTCTAGAGTTGGGACACTATAGACAGATTCCGGCCAGGGGATCCTTTAATCATCTTTATCTGTGTCTGGGTGTGGTTTACTTCTTCATCAGAACGACAACACTGTATCGGTCCTCTTTCTTCCTCCTATAAAGCGCTGTGCAGCCTGTGCTGGAGGTGTTCAAGTGCACAATGTGTTTCTGAGTGTTAGGTGAGACTATAAAACTATAATTATTCTCTTTGTTAATGTTTTTGAGCATCCGGAACGGATTAATTGGATTTACATAGTTTTCTTGTGGGAAAAGCTGATTGTTTTTTTGTAATGGGGGTCATGGTAAATGGGCTTTCACTTGTACAGTGTTTTGACACTGTTACCACATTAAAGCCTAGGTCACAACCAGTGGTACGGGCTCCTACCGCCAGTCTATGTGCAAAAAAATGCAAAAAACGCACAGAGGGTGCGCCTGTGACGTGCTGATTTTTTTCAGGTGGCAGGTTGATTGACGCGCTTACATTTTTTTCAGGTTGCAAGACAAACGTATCCACTCCGTACGTCACTCTGCGTCGTCCGTACGGCCAGCGTGTGTTTTTCGTACGTTTTGCTGGTGTCAGGTTTTGGCAAAATGTAAATTTTTTTCATACGTCTCACTTGCAGACTCCTATGTGTGTCGTGTGCCACACATGCACCGCATATACGTAATTAGTGCGGCCAACGCATGTTCAGATATTTCATACGTCCTCCATGCGTGTCGAGATCTTACTCCTTCATGGTCACCACAACCACGCTCTCCACGACAAAAAAAAACAGTGATTTGGGGAATGCCAAGGGTTTGTTTACTGATGATGCAGCGTCGGATCGAACCAGCAACCTCTGTCAGAGACATTTTGCCACATTTCGGTTGTCTTCTGACCTTTTGGAGCGCATTCCGAAAACCGAGGTTCCACTGTGAGGAGTACATATCCTCAAATTTGCCATTAGCTGTAAATGGTATGGACTTTGAATGACTTTGACAATCAAATGCTCAATTTGATCCCATTAAGTGTTGCTCTGTCTTACGACGTAATGTTCTCTGTGGGTCTGTCTGTAGGAAAAAAGATGAGCTGTGAAGGAGTTTAGTTTTAATTATTCAGACACATCCAGATACAGGGTAGACACAGATACAAGGTATTTATGCATGTTTGCCACAGGCAGCTCGATCTGTCCACTAACTTTAGTCACGCTGCACTTGAAAGTAACACGTTCTGCCTGAAACCAAAAGCTTGGATTAAAAATGTGAAGCAAGGAAATGCGTGTGCACGCGTGTGTGTGTGTGTGTGTGTGTGTGTGTGTCTGTGAAACAAATGAATGTGTCAATGTAAAAATGCAGCTTTGCACTAAGACTTAGACTGCTTTACCAAGAACCTTTGCCCACTGAAAATCTGTCTGCATTCAAGTTGTCAAGGCAAAATTTTCTGCTGGCTTCAAAACAGACAAGAGACAAGACACGTTATTTGAAAATAATGAGAGGTACAACTTAATAAAACTCACATGCAAGCAGACAAATCAGTGCAACCTGAACGGACAGCTTTTAGAGAAAATGTCTAACTCCTACAGGAATAGACGTTGATATACAGTATATGATGTACACGTGCAAGGGCGGGGGTAATCTAAAATGAGAGGCTAAAGCTATCATAAAATGCCCTGTTGAGTCTGAGCATGTGCAGCACTTGTTCTGGAGAAGAGGCCTTCAGCCTTGAGCAGGTAATCATAGCAAGTCTGTGTGACATTTATGTGTATCTTAAGAAATATATACATATGTTGGTGCGTAATTATAACTAATATTAGTCAAATCAAATGGAATAATGGACACAAAACATTTCATAAGTGCAATAACGAACCATATTTTCCTGATACAAGTAATGGACTGGGTTATGATCCCAGGGACAGTAAAGTAGTTCTATTCATATTTGTGTTTCTACATTTTGGAGGTCAGTGTGGGTACCTTAGGCATGACTGGGTTTCAGAGAGATATGCAACTGTTGGAAAACAAGGACGTGTGCGGTGTGTTGTTGGTACATGCACTGTAGATAACTGTGACCCATGACAGTGGTATTTGTGTCCACTGCGATTAGAAAATGGTGTTTTTTTCACATTGTGACACAGTCATTCATCCATCCATTTTTCTATGCCGCTTATCCTCACTAGGGTCGCGGGGTTATGCTGGAGCCTATCCACAGTCATTCAGCCCTGTCCAAACCACTGCCTTTTCGTGACTGAGACTTCACTTCACGGAGCATCTAAGGATTATCTCTTTTCTTTGGCCTGTGTGTGTTTTTATCTATATTATTTCCAAATGTCATCACAAACGGGTACCGGAGATTTGGAGCCAAAAAGGAAAAAAACGAAGAACCGGATAAACAACGCTAGCGTAAGCAACGCCAGCTAGCTCCTGCCCCTCCAAACCCTCCAACACAGCTTAATGTAGACCTAAAAAAAATTCTATCTCTGCATCAACGGCAACATGGACTGCAGAGCTGAGATTGGTTGGCTTTTTTTAGCACCTGATTTCCATTTTTTCTCTTCCACGTAAGCGTAAAAAAGTCCGCCAGAACAAAAAAAAATGGCGAAGAAATATGCAATACGCAAATATGAGCGGTTATATGAATATGATATACAATATATGTGATGGACGTTCCAACCATCTGGATGACGCTTCAGTGGCCATTATTCACTACTACTACACAGGAAGCTAAATAGCTAGTCAACAAGAGTTGTGGTTGCTCACACTCAGGAAAACACTGCCCCCCGGCCTTTTGGTGGAGAATTGCAATCAAAGAAGCTGTTTAACAGGATCGAGACGGATTGTGTGCGACTTTCGGTTCCACTGTGAAAGTTACATTCTTACTGAAAAATCTGTTTTACTCACAGACATATAATTGCAAATAAGGACAGCCCATAATGTGTAGCGGTCTTCATTTAGGAGACTGTCACTGCACCGCGTTAGCGCAGTGTTGACCGTCATGCAGCCCGCCTCCCCTTGTCTGCTACATCAACGGAATAATAACAGCCAGTGGAGGAGTGAACGCTGGCACGGCGCCCAGACCGAATATTCTTGACTATCACACTGTTGTTATCAGACATCTTGAAGTGAGACTATTTACTTTCTTGTCTGGGCCTTTAAAGGTCTCAGAGGAGTTAGTTCATTGTTCCTCCCCCTCCTGTATTTATATCCTTTATGCAATAAAAGGCTTGCATGTATGGCTTAGTATGCACATTTTTGACAGTGTTAAAATCAAATTATATTACAGTCCAAGCAGGTTTGCTATTGTTCAGCACATCAGCCTTGACACGAGTGTTTAATGTAAAATCTCATTTTAGTAAGCCATGTGATGTGTTTACCAGCAGCGCATTTTAATATCAGATTTAAGTGTAATCCAGCTTAATCATATTTACTGTCGCCACAACCAGGACACAAGGTGCATTTCAAAGCCAGGTGCAATCCACCGTCATCCTTTTTTACGTGGATTGCATCTTGTGCCGAAACATTGAAGACACTTGACAGGTGCAGCAAGATGAAAGCGAGGACCTCTAATAAGGCATCGGTGGAAGCCAACCTTCATATTAATTACCGGCTGTTCGGGGTAGCTTAGTTTGGGTAAAACCATAATAGGGCCGCACGGTGGATGAGTGGTTAGCATGTCAGTAGATTTGAATCTCCATTTAGGCATCTCTGTGTGGAGTTTGCATGTTCTCCCCCGTATGTATTCTCCGGGTACATACGCTTCCTCCAACAACCGTCACAAATGTGCATGTTAGGTTAATTGGAGACTCTGCTTTACTGCAGTCATTACACGGATTTGCCTCTTGCTGTCACGCTCCAGCCTTCCCTCACTCGTGAACAAGATCCCGAGATACTTGCATTACTTCACCTGGAGCAAGACCTAACGCCCAAACCTTTTCCGGCTGAGAACCATGGCCTCAGAGTCTCATCCCAGAAGCTTCACACTTAGCTGCGAACCGACCCAGTAAACCCTGAAGGTCACAGCTTGATGAGGCCATCTAGACCGCACCACATCATCCGCAAATAGCAGAGATGAGATCCTGAGGCTCCCACACTGGCCACCCCCAACACATTGGCTGCGCCTACAAATTATGTTCATGAAAATTATCAACAGAACCGGGGACAAAGGGCAGCCTTGGCAGAGACCAACGTTCACTGTGAACAGGCTTGACTTACTGCTGGCAGTGTGAACCATACTGCTGCTTTGTATAAGGAAGTAATGGCACATAGTAGCGTGCCACGAACCCCGTACTCCCTGAGCACCCAGGGGCAAGACCTCACTCCGAAGCCGGAGGGTGCAATCTGTCCTAGCCCGTCTCAGAACTGTGACCCCAGATTTGGAGGTGCTGAGTCTCTTCCCAGAAGCTGCACACTCAGCTGTGAATTGTCCTAATAAACCCTGAAGGTCACAGCTTGATGACGACCACATCATCCGCAAATGGCAGAGATGCGATCGTCAGCCCCCACACTGGAGACCTTCAAGACCTTGGCTGTCCCTAGAAATTCGGTCCATGAAAATTATGAACAGAATCAACATAGGGCAGCCAACATTCACCATGAACAAGCACGACTTACTGCTGGAAATACGAACCAAACTTTGTTTGTTTGTACAAGGACCGAATGGCACCTAGTAGCGTGCCACAAACCCCGTAGTCCCTGAGCACCATCCACAGGACACCGCAAATGCCTTTTCCAAGTCCACAAAACCCTCAAATACCAACCCTTGCAGAGCTGGTTCAGTGTTTCGTGATGACGATAAAAACCATATTGCGCCTCCTGTAGCTGAGGTTCAACTAACGTTTCGTACCCTTCTTTCCAGCACTCTGGAATAGACTTTGGCTGAGGAGCGTGATCTCCCTGTAGTTGGAACACACCCTCCGATCACCTTCTTGAGAAAGGCAACCACCGCCTCAGTCTGCCAATCCAGAGGTCTTGTTCCCGACTTCCACACAATGTTGAAGCGACGTGTCAACCAAGACAGTCCCTCAACATTCAGTTCCAAAGCATAATTTTTCATTTTATTCACTTTAGCTAAGTCCACTGCAGAAATCCACCGTGGATTCACATTCCTGTCTGTAGAAGATAACAGCAGTCGGTTGTGATTAAATTCTGTCTTATCATAGAAAAAAATCCAATCCATCACAGGATGTGAGACACTGATGCAAACGCATTGATGAGTTTATCTCCAGCAGACATCAGCATTATCATATCAAACGCTCAAGTCATCTGCAAAAGCAACGGTTATACTTTGCCTATTCCAAATATACAGTAATTGGGGAAAAAAAATCCTTTTGCATTTCAATTTGAATGTGTGATTTTATCACAATTCAGCAAATCGTTTTTGAACTGGGAGTAGCCACCACCCAATATGATATGTAATGTCAGAGAAAACACTGCAGAAGCTTTTTGGACTGACTTTTATGTGTAGTACAAGTAAGTGTACAGGTAGTGTCAAGGTGACATTAAGCTGTAAAGGCCTGTGCAGACAATGATGAAGTGAGTCCTTTGTTGTAAGCATACACTGAGATGGTGCAGAGTGTTCTGGGCTAGAGGAGTTTTCTCCCATCTGGTTGTCCAGATGAGCATTAAAAATCGCCACTGAAAATGACATGGTCATTAGCGGTCATCGTAATAGATAGCTGTTCTGTGCAGTCATCAGATATCATAGCTCAGAGGTAATCACGAGTAATTTTAGCACCGCTATTCAGTTGAATAGAGAAAAGACTGAGAAACCTAAGATTATGTAGGAGTTGCTGACTCAGTGAGCACAATGAGAATGGTTATCATCGAGCCTTGCTCCAGTTAACGGTGAATTACTTTGCTTTGATCATGTCTGCACAACATTTTGTAGTCATTGATGAACAAGCATTATTATTAAGATTCTGTTCAAGTCGTGTTGAAACCAGCTTTGCTGTCCTTTGTGTCTCACATTGTGACGCATTATTTGTCAAATCTGAGCTCATGAGAATTCAGTAGGCTGATTTTGATATTGCATTCATCATGAATAATTACATCCTGGACAATAAAGCGGGACATCAACTGACCGGAAATGAGCTACGGAATGTTGAGCCTGGAAAGCATTTCGATCTCTGCAAATCTTTCACCATTGATACTCCTCACCGTAAAATGTTGAATTGGAAATATGGTTGCAACAGGGATTCATGGTGGAGGATCAGCAGGTTGTGGGTGAGATCCAGCACCAAGTGGAGGAGTTGAAGTACTTCGGGGTCTTGTTTACGAGAGAGGGAAAATGGATCGTGAGATCGACAGACAGATTGGTGCTGCGTCTACTGTGATGCCGACTCTGCATCAGTCCATTGTGATGAATCAATTTACCGGCCGATCTACGTTCCTACCCTCACATGTGGTTATGCTTTGGGTAGTGACCGAAAGGCTTACATCGCGGTACAAGCAGCCAAAATGAGTTTTCTCCATAAGGTGGCTGGTCTGTCTTCCTTAGAGATAGGGTGAGAAGCACTGTCATCTGAGAGAAACTCAGAGTAGAGCCACCGCTCCTCCGCAGAGAGGAGCCAGATGAGGTGGCTTGGGCATCTTGAGTTAGGATGCCTCCCGGACACCACCCTGAGGAGATGTTCAGGGCACGTCCGACTGGTAGAGGCCTCAGGGAAGACCCAGGACACGTTGAAGAGACTATGTTTCTCAGCTGTCCTGGGAACACCCAGTATCCTTTGGGAGGAGCAGCAGCTGCAGAGCTGCAGGTGCTGCCCCCGTGATCCGACTTTGGATAAATGGAAGAAGATGGATGGGATTCCTGGTGGAAATGGAACCGGAGGCAGACTTGATTTACATCCCTAACTCTAAACACGTAACTTGAGCAACTTTTTACAAAACAAGTGCTGCAAGGCATGGTGGGAAGCGATGCTACACTATATTGCATGTTTATATTTATGTTTTTTTTTAATACTTGAAACCTTTGTTTGTGGATTACTTGCGGCCCAGTTTCACCCAGACTCTACCTCCAGTAGCCCCCAACTAAGTTGAGTTTGAGATCCCTGCTTTAGAACCAGAAAAAAAGAAAAAAGGACATATTTGTGGAAAAGAGAATGCCTGGTCACTCTACTTCATAACCCGGAGTAGTGCAGTGTTTTATCTCACAAAGCAGTTATGGTTTCAATAATTCCTTCTTGCAAAAAAAAAAAAAAAAAAGAAAATCAGTGTGCTAGGCTCCAGTATGGAGGAAGCTGAGGCTTATAGAAGATCTGACGGTATTAAAAGAGGTTTGACACCAACAGGCCCGTCTAATCGATGCCTTTTTGCTCCCAGTGGGCTCTCAAGATATGACTGGCCTGTCTTGACAGGGGTCCTAAGGGAAGCCAATGAAGAGGACAGGAGAGCACTGGCAGGCAGCACAAACACACACACACACAAACACGCACACACACTTTCACAGAGATTTCTACTATATATTTTTTTCACTTTTGCTTGGCTGCACATGTGAAATCCAAATATGCATTACACTAAAAATATACTGTTTACGTACAACCTATCAGATCCTTTTTTCTCCCTCCACCTTCACTCACACGGACGCACACACTCAGCAGGAGGTGAGCGACACGGCAGGTCAATAAGGTCGCTATCGGGCTTCACTGCACTTCCATCTGTCACGGCCGCCTTTTCTCCTATCAGCTCCATCAACCCTCCTTTCCTTGCACCCCCCCTGCGCTTTTTTATTATACTTGACCCCCTTTCAGCCGTGCCGCTATAACATGGCATGTCGCTTGAATGTGAATGTTTTTAAAGGCTGACTCTTCTTTCTTGTAGTTTTGTAGTATCTGTCTATAAAATACAGTTTTTTTCGTCATTACAACATGTAGTAATACTGAATTTCGGTGGTATTTGCACTCAATGTTTGGTTTAGTTGATGTTTTAGATCAAGGGTGTCCAAACTTTTCCCAGCGAGGGCCGCATACAGTAAAATCAAAGGATATGGGGGCCACTTTGATATTTTACATTTTGTAAACCAACCTATGTAGATGCTAACAAGTTATATATGTTTAAAGGAAAACTGCACTTATTTGGAGCTGAGCCGTCTCTTTTTATCTGTTTTTATATCTTTAGGACTCAGAAAAGAGAAAGCATATGTGTTCATGTCTCACATAAGGATTGTGCGCAGTTTTCCTTTACAGACAAAATAGCCTGCATCTCCGCTTTGTGTTATAGGGGACAAAGTGTATTATTACTGCTTGTTTATCCATTTTTGCTGTTGTCGTTTTAAAATTTTGCAAATATTTAATTTTTTTGGTAATTTTTTTAATACAGTAGAACTGTCACTTTATTACCACAATATTTTGACTTTATTCTGGTAACATCACCACTTTTTGCCAGCCTAATTTTACAAAAATGTACTCTGTTACTGTGAAATAATGCAAAAATGATTGTGAAAATTTACATTTTTTTTCATACTATTACGATGTTATGCTAAAAAATGTTTTGTTATGTTAAAATTTTTTATATTAATATGGCTTTATTCTAATATTTCTATTTAAAATGACTGCTCTTTTTTTCTTTTTTTGTTGTTTTTGTTAGTTTTTTTTGTTTAATTATATTTCTAAAATGTATCGAGGGCCGCAGATGGCCCCCAGGCCACACTTTGGACACCCGTTTTAGATATTCTAAAGTGATTTAGCTCTTTAATTCGAGTCACACAAAGTACAGTAAAGCAAACAAAGGAGCAAAGCAGTCAGTACAAGGAAAAGCCAAGGGCCTCGCAGGATGGCAGGGACAACTGGCCGTACCACTAGAAGCATTAAATGTCCAAAAAATAGAAGTCCAAGTGAGTGCATCTTTTGAGCATGGACGGAAAAAACGGCCTCTCCCATCTACAAATAGTGGAGGACCACTGAAAACAAAAAAAAAAACACAAAGAGGTGGAGAAGGCAAGTAGGGGAAAACGTGAAGTGTAACGTTAGCAAGACATAATGGATGTGTATGTTGTTTGAGTGGCAGGGATTGACACTGACACATCTATGCAGCTCTATACAGACAAATCTGACGTGGCAAATGGCATCTCTTGGAAATGCATGAACAGGCTGAATCGGTCTGCTTAAGTGTTTGAGCAAAAGCCTGCCACACAACGAGAGGGCATAATATAAAAAAATATGTACTAACAACTAACGAGAAAAATGCATCACAACATTATTAAAACAATGCGTAGTTCCGAGAGGGCGTGTTGTCGTCGCTTCCTCCGTCTTCTCCAGTCTCGGACGGGATTGTTTTTCAGTGGCGAAAAATGTGACAGAGTAAATATGTCAACATTCGAGCACACATCTAAAACAGGAAATATGCGTTTCGGTGTTGTTTTACGTGGAAAAAGTAAACGATAACTGTGTTGTGAGCACTTGAACCCTTACCACTTGAAGTGGGCGAGAGATTTATATTCAACAACATAGATAGTATGGCTTTTTGAGGGTTGGGGAAGAAATTTGCATGTTAAGAGTGCAGTGTTGTAGACATACCATTACCAAACGTGCCATTTTTGAAAGCATAACACTTTAATGTATTTTATTTCTTAAGAGGATGAGATCACAGCTCTTAGTAAAGTGACCCCACAAGAACAGAACAGAACAACCTGAAGATGAACCGGAGATAAGCAGTTCAAAGCATGCGCTTTATTTGTGACTTGCACAAGCAGATCAAGGGAAAAAATGCTTGAAAGCTTTCATAGATGGAAAACAATGACAGCCCCTGGGATTCTTGATTAGCATTTGTAAATATGTATAAAGATATTTGATTTAAGGAGTGTGGAAAGGCAAAGGGGGAAAATGCTACTCAACTTCCCCAAATGGATCTTCTAAGAAGCATGTTGGCGAGGCAACAAGGTGAAAAGATCCCATGGCAGTTTCAGAACAGCTAAGCAGGATTGTCATTATTGCAAGTCAATTTCACACTAATGATACCAGCTTGTGGTCGCTTCTTCTCTCACCTGTGTGGTTTCATAGTACGACTACTAATTAAAATGTATGTCATAAATGCTAATTAAAATATCAATATTGGAAAGGCAGTTTCTTTTCTTTAGCCTTTTTTCCTGGTTGTTTGGACCACGTTGCTGTCGGAGAAGGAGTCAGTGATCACACAATTTAAACGGTTTTCAAATTGTTTTAAAAAAATAAGAGTATTATATTTGGTTACTGCGCTGGACTCTTTATCTTAATCAATGAAGAAGATCGAGGACAAGCCCAGAATGAAAGTACGCAGTCTATATAGCAGTTACCACGCCCCCTCTGCAAACTGAAATCCAAGCTTGTGTGAGTGAGAACAACGCATCTATTGGGTGTCACCCAAGTGTTGCGCAACTCTGATTGTGCTATGTGAGTATGTCAAGAAGGCCTTCTATGAGAAGCTATTAGACTGAAAATGCACTACAGTAATCCCTCGTTTATCACGGTTTATTGGTTCCAGGCCCAACCGTGCTAAGTGACTTTCCGCAAGGTAGGATTCAGTATTAATAAACTGAATATTTTTGGAGTTACAGCATAGAAAACCTGTTTTTAACTTTCTAAATTTTAAGTTTTAACATTATTAGAACCCAGTAGAAATAACACCCAGTAGTCACTTTTACACTCTATTATTCTTTGTTTACATCACATTGCACAGGCTGCAGGATCACCGCAGGGACAAAAAACAGTACCATTAGCATAGCAAGCTACCAAGCTAACGAGTTAGCCTCCCCAATTTATTTATTGTAAACTTCAGAAAATGTTTCAAATAGAGAGGGGAAGGACAAAGAAACCAAAAACTTACCACTTCCACACAGAACGAGAGGAGAACCTTTTTGTCCACTCGATCTCAGCCATGGCATGTCGGCTCGCCTCTGCTGGCTCCATAGCTAGTCTTCATGCAGTGTGAAAGGTAATGTAATCTAAAGCTATGTCTCAACATTAAGCCTTGTGACCAGAATACTGTATGTAACATTATATATGTAATATTTTTCGACTGATAATAGGCCATAGTCAACCATGAAACAGCGAGCATTTATTATTTTTTGATGAAAACGCGATATAGTGAGGGAGCGATATTTGAACCACTATATAGCAAGGGATGACTATATTATAACTTTGCTTTGAAAGTTCCTAATAAGGTACCATTCATCAAATTAAGACAGACTACCGTAAATTCCGGTGTGTAAACCACTACTTTTTTCTTAAACTTTGAACCCTGCTGCGGCTGTTACAGCGGTGCGGCTAATCTGTGGCTATATGGTAATGTTGTGACATCACTTTTACTGCAGAACCACTAAGGGTGGTTGACTAAGAGTCAGTGACAACACAATAGCTCTTTTTTTAGCAGAAGCCAGTCACGAGCTGTCAGTGCACTCACAACGAGATTGTATATATACTCACCAGAGGTCAGTATATACAGTATAATCGCAACAAAACAGTCTTTGAGTCACGGTGTGATTTTACTAAGAACACTTTACTAACAACACTAGATTGATCACAGAGCTACTTAACACTCAAATGGACTAATTGGCAAATATACAAACATGTACCAATATGATTTTCAGATTAAAAAAAATACTTTAAAAGTTTTCCCATAAAGCATTGCATCTGAGCAATGCATTCATTGGGGCGTTGCAATGACATCGGTCCCCCTCTGGGCTTTGTGCTCTGGGCTCCTATGGCCCTCTCCGGTGGACAGAGGCAGCATTGTAGTGCCATCCACCATTTTCTATGTTGCTTGTCCTCCAATGAACTGCTCTTCTGGCAGTAATGCATTATGGTTAGATGTTAAAATAGCTGCTGTTTGTTATTTTAAACTTGTATTGGTACTTGAAATGTATATTTCCTAGGTACCTTGTGAGTGTTAAGTTGCTGTGTGATGATGTTTTGTGTTGTTTGTAAGATGATACCGTCAGTCAGACTGTTATGTTGACCTCTTCCAATTTCCAATGAGTTTTTTCATAGTTCCTGATTGGCTCCTGTCAAATAAAGAGCTGCCTGGTCCTTCACGGACTCGTACGCGCCACAGTATGTCAATTTATGACATGGACACATGCGGCTTATACACCGGTGCAGCTTATATATGAACAAATGTGTTTTTTCCTCTGAATGTAGTGGGTGCAGCTTACACATGGGTGCATCACACACACCGGAATATATGGTACATACACCCATCTTGAAAAAATACAAATGGTTCACAGCCTACTCATTCGTACACAGTGCTTTAAATCAGTTGTCCCCTACCCTTTTTGGACTCACAGACCGGCTCTTGTTCGGCGTGTACTAGCTTGAATTAACTTGAGGTTGGGCACCAAACAAATATCCACGTTAGCACGCAATAAAGTCATTACCTTTATGCATTCCCGCATAGATCAGCATGTGGGACCAAATATGAGGTGAAAGAAAAACAGACAAAATACACCAAAGTAGTCTATCTGTGTGCAGTGTGCATTCAAGGACCGTTGAACACAGTCGGATGGGTCGCCGCTCACTGAAACACAACATGAACATGCAAAAACTGTTTTACTATATTCTTCTTACTATATTATTGTTTGATTAAAATAATATATTTCCAAAATGCATGTGCATGTACGTTACATTTTATGTAGTTATTTACAATTATATGTTTTTTTTAAGTATTTCTTTTCTCATTGCGGGACACCTGTTCTGAGCGGCACAGCATCATGTCCCCCAGAAAAGAAAAAATAGGGTTGCATGGGAATTATGTGCTACATCCCTGGATATGATAGTATATCGCGCTATGCCGGCGCTCAGAACAAGGTCTTTGGCTTGGTGTAAAGTCCCCACGCAACAACTGCCGGTGTTGTCGAGCAAGACGCCAGAGAGGCCAATTTAAGAGCTGATTAAAACACTTTGATGTCTTCCTGCCGAAACAGAAACGCAGTCATATACTGACTTTGTCTTTATTGTGTGTGTCTTCTCTAGTGGAGTTCCACAAACTGGACCTAGCCTCTCTGCAGTCTGTCCGTCAGTTCGTCCAAAGCTTCAAGGACCGTGATTTACCACTCAATATTCTGGTCAATAATGGTGAGTGTTGATGAAGATGATGTACACACACTGGACACTTCATTGGGTATATCTGTAAACTTGATTGAGATTGAATACAGGCGTTTTAGAGCCGCATGAACAATTCTGCACTTAATGAAGCGAACATGTCAAGCAGGAACATTTATGATCATGATGATGCATTCAAAGCTGGGTTGGGTTTTTTTTGTTCTACAAATTGCTACAAGAATTACCTGAAGAAGTAAAAGTCCCAGCTATGGTGTTGCCATATAATTATTATTATTATTATTTACAGTACTCCCTCTTTTTTGTCGCAGTTAACTGGTTCCAGACCCGATCATGATAAGTCAGTTTCTGCAAAGTAGGATTCCTTATTTTTAAATGGAATATACTTTATACACGTGACTTCCTTGTCGTTTTTTTCTGGACAGCGTACCTCCTGCGATGGCTATTGTGACATCGATGTAACATTACTGACACCTAGTGACCAGAGTAGATTACTACATATTTTTAATGCGTCTTCTGAATGCCTTATATTTGCATTTTAGTTAATTTGGCCATTTTTATGCTTGAAAATGCTTATTTTAGGCCAAAAATGAGTAAAATTTGCTTAAATATGCATATTTTTGGACTAATAATAGACTGTAGTCAACCACAAAATAGCGGTAATTTTTTTTGAAAAACCGTGATAGAGTGAAACCGCCAAATTCGAATTGCGACATGGCGAGGGAGTACTGTATTATTTTTTGGATATTTATTTTACATGGCAGAAAATACTATGGACATCATGCATTTCGCTTTATTTTTTAGATCTTTTTTTTTAAATTGGGTCGGGGAAAAATATTTTGAGAATAAAGTCAAAATATTATGCGAGTAACGTCATAATATTATGAGAAGAAAATGTACAATTTATTTCAAGAAATATTATTAAAATATTATTATATAATTATTTACTATATTATACATTATTAAGCATAGACCATTATTATATAACATATATTATATTATATAACATTATTATTATTTTATTATTATTATTATTATTATTATTATTATTATTATTATTATATTTTACTCCCAGAAAATTATTGTAACGCATTTCATTTTTAGTCTATTGATTTGTCGCATGGTGGCCTAGTGATTAAGCATGTTGGCCACACAGTCAGGAGATCGGGAAGATCTGGGTTCAAATCTTTGTGTGGAGTTTGCATGTTCTCCCCGTGTGTTCGTGGGTTTTCTCCGGGTACTCCGGTTTCCTCCCACATCCAAAAGCATGCATGTTAGGTTGATTGGCGACTCTAAATTGTCCATAGGTATGAATGTGAGTGTGAATGGTTGTTTGTGTATATGTGCCCTGCGATTGGCTGGCGACCAGTCCAGGGCGTACCCCACTTCTCGCCCGAAGTCAGCTGGGATAGGCTCCAGCATACCCCTGCGACTCTGAGGTGGATGAGCAGCGGAGAAGATGGATGGATGAAGATGGTATTTATTTGTAACAAAAGGGACCGTTGACACTGACAAGAACAACAAGCACTTACACCAATCCTCGTAAAGGTGGACTGTTTGGTATATCACCTTCATTTGCCTGTGCTGGTTTGAGTAACGCTATGACTAGATCACGCACCTCTTTTCATTAGATTCTGAATCATCCAACTACAATTACAAGAACGCCAACCCTTTATTAGAGCCCCTGAGTGATTGAATCCATGATTACATGTGTGCATCACACGTTTGTGTGTGTTTTGTGTGTGCAGCGGGTGTCATGCTAGTTCCCGAGGGTCGCACCCAGGATGGATTTGAGGTGCACTTTAGTGTGAACTATCTGGGCCACTTCTTGTTAACCTGGCTGCTCCTGGACACGCTGAAAAGCAGCGGCAAATCTGGTAACTTCTCCCGTGTGGTCAACGTTTCCTCCTCGGCGCACTGCGTCGGCGAGATCCGACTGGACGACTTGAATAGCAAGTAGGCTCTCACACATACTGTAAGCATGTGTAACGCAGTTCAATGTAAGGCCAATATAAATGTGTGACAATGTTCTTATCCCTCAGCCGGTGCTATTCAGCCCACGGAGCTTATTGTCACAGTAAGCTGGCGCAGCTCTTATTTAGCTCCCACCTCCACCAGAAGCTGCAACGTGGAGGTTTTCCAGTAAGTTCATGCGCTGTGGATCCTGGCATGGTGGACACCGCTCTCTATTGCCACCTTTGGACTCCCCTCCGCCTGGCACAAAGTGTCGCGTCACGCCTGCTTTTCAGGGTACGGTACTGTACACAAATTCCTGTTGTTGTTCTGCAAGAAGATAATTTTCATACGGGACACGACCCCCGGACGCATCTTGGTGTGTAGAAACATATCAAACAGCCGTATTTTAACACCAAAACTTGATTTTTGTATTTGCAAATGCATGAAAATAGACAAAAAAAATCATACGTGTGTATTTAATTAGTCAGTGGCTGAAGCAGCAGCTACAAACTCCAAGCTAGACATAATAAGTGTCTTAATTAAACAACACTGCCACATTTCTCAATCCACACAGATATCATGCTATTATATTTGTACATTACTTACAGACACATAGTCTCCAAGGCAGATGCCTATTAGAAAGTATTCCGTAACAAAAAGAGTTCGTTTTGCTCTGTATAATTCAATTAGTGTGCCTAACTGCATCACAAACTCATCTTTATATGAGAGGGACCATTTTTTCTCCTAACGGCAAAAAGTGTGACTTAATGCATGAGCCTCATGGGTTTAAAGCAGGGTCCATTGGCAGCCCGCGGCTGGTTTTTTATATATTCCATCCATTCGTTTTCTATGCCGCTTATCCTCATTAGGGTCACGGGGGCCATTCTGGAGCCTATCCCAGGCGGGAGGCATGAGGCGGGGTACACCCTGGACTGGTCGAAAGCCAATCGCAGGGCACATATAGACAAACAATCATTCACACTCACTCAATTTAGAGTCGCCAATCAACCTGACATGCATGTTTTTGGAATGTGGGAGGAAACCGGAGAACCCGGAGAAAACCCACGCACGCACGGGGAGAACATGCAAACTCCACACAGAGATGCCCAACGGAGATTCGAACCCAGGTCTTCCCGATCTCCTGACTGGGTGGTCATCTCCCGCGGCACATTCTCAAAATAGAATTCAACGAGGACACACTAAAAAAGCAGTTAAAAATCAGCAGTCATTTTACAAGAATAAAATCAAAATATTAACTCAAAATATTTGTATAATGAGAAAAAGTAGTAATTTTATGAGACGTCGTAATATTATGAGGGAAAATAACATCATTTTAGTAGCATAAAGTTGAAGAACAAAGACCTTACTTCTTTATAGCCATATGAGAAAAAAAACAAAAGAACCAATAAAGTTGTAATTTTGGGAAAATGAGTAATGTTTAAAAAAAATGAGTATAATGTTACAAGAATGAAGTCAAAATATTATGGGAAAAACATTGAAAAGGTCGCAATTCTATGAGCATAAACTCGTAATATTACGAGGGAAAAATCATGTAATTTTAATAGCATATATTTGAAATATTAAAGAAAAAATATGTTGTTTTTTTAGAAGTTGTAATATTATGAGAACTAAAACATAATATATTTGGAAGTTGATACTAAAAATAGGATTTTTTTCTTGAAATACTGTGACTACGGTCAGTGAAATTAGGGTTGGGCATTTGATGAGTTTTTTTGTAATATGTTTATGCAAGGTGTCATATTGTTGGAGGAGTTGTAAGAAAGCGGGACGGTTCAACATGCATACACATACATACCCAAAGCGAGTCCATCAGAAGAATGTGTAAGTGCTGCTAAAAATGAAGGGAGGCTGTTCACTTTTATAGCGTAGCTTGAAGCGCCGGCCACAGGCTGCTGTTAATGTTGTCGGGATTTAATGTAAGCGGACTTGTGTGCGTGTTTGAGCTCAAACTGCAATTGTCACAGGGACTTGCCTGTGAGCGCAACCTTTGGGATGGTTCTGCCCCACATACACAAACACATTAATCACACACACACGCATGCACGCCAGTTGCTAACACGCACACACCATCCACGCCATCAATGTGATGCGCAAACTGTTTTTCTCGCCTGTCACAACACCTTACACGTCAAGCAGGAACGTTTATGATTATGACGACGCATTCAAAGAAGCTGGGTTTTTTTTGGGGTTTTTTTTACAAATTGCTACAAGAATTACCTGAAGACATAAAGTCCCAGTGTTGCCATGTCATATTATTATTATTACAGTAATTCTTTGTTTATCGCGGTTAATTGGTTCCAGACCCGACCACGATAAGTACATTTCTGCGAAGTAGGATTCCTTATGTATAAATGGAATATTTTCATAGATAGAGCTTAGACAACCTGTTTAGGACCTTCTAAATGGGGCTTTTAACATCACTAGAGCCCTCTAGACATGAAATAACACTCCTATAGTCACCTTTACACTCACACTACCCAATATAGTAGACATAATAAGAGAAAATAAGACATATTAGACATATATAAGACACAATATAGACTCACGTGAGTTTGTTGTCGTTTTTTTTTCTGGACAGCGTACCTCCTGCGGTGGCTGTGGTCTCATCAATGTAAAATTACTGACACCTAGTGAAGAGTGTAGATTGTTTTTAGTTCATTTAGCCATTTTTATGCTTGAAAATGTTTAATTTAGGCCAAGAATACATAAAATTTGCTTAAATCCGCATAATTTTTTTTTACAAATAATAGGTCGTAGTCAACCACAAAACAGCGATAACTTATTAATTCATTTTGAAAAACTGTGATAGTTTTTTTTATTTTATATCTTAATTTTTGGAAAATTAGGTTGGGGAAAAGATTATGAGAATAAAGTCAAAATATTATACGAATAACGTCATGATATTATGACAAGAAGATTTACAAGAAGAAAGTTGAAATAGTTGGAAAATTTTAAGAAACAACAGCCAAAATGGAAAAACAGCTGCAGTTTTACCAGAAAAAAGTCAACATGTTAAAGCGAAAAAAATCAATCCAATGGGAAAAAAGTGGCACAAAAAACATAATTTTAGTAACATACAGTTGAAATATGAAAGAATTTTTTATTTTTTTTTTTTAAGTCAAAATATTACGAGAAACAAAACAAAATAAAGTTGTAATTTTTGGAGAATTAGCTTGGGGGAAAAATGTATAATATTATGGGAGTAAAGTCGTAATAATACAAGGACAATTACGAAGATTATTGTGAAGAAATTTGGAATATTTGGAATTTTTTTTAAAAACAGCAAAAATTGGACAAAAAAAGCAAAACCCGAATCATAATATTCGGTCATAATATTTTTCACCTATACCGTCGTCCCTTGGTTATAGCGGTTAATTGGTTCCAGACCCGACCACGTTAAATGAATTTCCACGATGTGATGTTTAATGTTAATAAATGGAATATTTTTGTAGTTAGAGCATAGAAAACCTGTTTATGACTTTCTAAATATGCTTTTTAACATTATTAAAGCCCTCTAGATATGAAACGCTCCTATTATTCATCGTTTACACCACATTGCAACTCTTATGCTGCAGGGACACGAGGTGGCCAGTGAGGTAGCAAGCTAACCGGTTATTTCTTCTTAACTTAAGAAGCCAAAAACCTACCACTTCCTCACGGGGTGGGAGGAGAACTTTTTTTCACTTTATCGTGTCAGACATGCCTTGGCTGACTTAATATCTTAATGCAGTGTTAAGGTAATGCAATGTAAGGTAATGTGGTCTTCATGTGTTTTTGTTTCCACAGACTCCTGCAGAGGGTGCCGCCACCGTCCTGTACGCTGCCCTGTCACCAGCATTGGAGGGTGACTGCGGAGGAGGCTACTGGGCCAACGGGCGCCGGGAGAAGACAACCCCTCCCACCTTTGACCCTCACATGCAGCAGGTCTTTTGGGAAATCAGCCACAGGTTTCTGGCCCAGGAGTAACTAAACTGTATTCAACTGGGCCCAGAAGCCTGCTTCTATTCTGTTGTTGCGATTTCTGTTAACAATCTCACAATCCACGCACGGACTGGACAGCGATCGTCTTTTTACAGACACTTTTGCTTCAGTCGTCCCGCCAAAGAAGGGCTACAGTTGTTTTGTTTGTCACTGTGAGCTTGCAAACATGGTCATAATCCTAGGTTTGGACCAGCGTTTGATGTTGCTGCCATAAGTACTGACTGCCTTAACGTCAATTCTGTCCAGTGAGTAGGCTGACGAACTAGTCCCAACACTTTTGCCGTTCAGAACAAACCATCCTTGTTGGCCGGTGCTGGCCATACGTTTCAAAAATGTCGGTCAAAGCTGAGTACAGCCTCGCTGTGGAGAGGTTGAGTGATGTCGTCACTGAGTTTTACCACCTCAGTGATTCTTCCATCGCCTCATGATGTCACCTATTTGACGGGGAGCACTTTTGAGTTCGTTTGTCGTCTTCAGTCTTCATGTGGACCTCCTCTCTTGAGCCTTCCAACTGTCAGCAAACCAACAAAAGACCTTCACAGTGATGACATAATGCTACTTGAGCTGCAACTAAATATAGAAAGTCGGGTATTTTTTTGGAATAATCTCTCCCACCCCTCCCGGTATCGCTTTTGTTTTAGAGAAACACTGTTTTCCAAAACTGGGATTTGCTCGGAGGCATAAAAAAGAAAAGGGTAAAACAATGCTTGCTGCAGTCTGTCCCTGTTTTCCTTTATGACCCGTCTTAATACGAAGGTGGGACGAACTTGAGTTATGGATCCAATCTTGCACAACCACGGCCAGATCTTAACAATTCGGAGACGGGAAGAAGGGCAAGGAAACCCAAAAAGCATGTTTCTTTCCCTTCGGTAATCAAGCTGTGATTGGTTCCCTGCTGCTTCCCAGTCTTCATTTGGCGCCGCGCCCACTGCATTGTGGGTGTGAGATTTCCCAGTGGCGAGGCTCAAGCCTCATCTGCTAAGCTCACACACACACACACACACACACACACACAGAGCCATTCATAAACACTGCAGCAAGTACATCCAGGCACGGTTATCCAAACAAACACACGGCAAACAAACACTTCTGTTGTTCACCACTGTGATCAAACATTCTTGACTATGAAGATGGAACAGTTTATGTCCATTTATGATTATGATCAGCTGTACGTGAAGCAATATGATCAATGTGTAGCTCACAACAGAAGGACAGCCTGACACCAGCCTTTTTCTTCCCTGAACGTCAGGTATTTGTCTTAAATTCCTAAAAAAACAAAAACAAAATGGCTTACCGTATTTTCCGAACTATAAGTCGTTCTGGAGTATAAATTGCATCAGTCAAAAAATGCGTCATAAGTCGCACTTGACTATAAGTCAGAATTACTTAGAAATGTATTTCCCAGAATTCAAGACCAAGAACAATAGCACACAGGACGGGCTGAATAGGTGTCCTCCATGTTAACTTAACTAGGGCCGCCACCAGCTATCATTTACTTAGTCGATTAATCTGAAGCTTGTTGTTTCCGTTAATCGATTAATCGGTTAGACCCTAGACAGACCGAATCATTATGAACCAATCACAGTTAGCGGTTTGGTCCCATCACTATTTTCCAAAGTCTAAACTGACGTTTGTGAATACCCTGTTTTACCTAAAACACGAAGATAATAGGTCTGCTTTCATGAATCACTAAGGAAATTACAAAAATATTCACATTTGAGAGGCTGAAATCGAAGGATATTTACATTTTTAGATCAAAAAACGATTAACTGAAGGTCAAAAGAGTTGTCGATTCATTGGATAATTGATAAATCATTGATTCATCAATTAATTGTTGCAGCTGTACACCGGAGTATAAGTTGTATCAGTCAAAAAATGCGTCATGAAGAGGAAAAGTCGCACTGGACTATGATGTTGCATTTATTTTGAAATTTATTTCCTGAAATTCCACACCAAGGAGACATTTGATCTGCTTAGCATGTTATTCAACCACATATTAGTACACAGAACAGGCTGAGTAGGTCTCCAGTATGTTAATGCAACACATTAACAGTTATTCAGAGACACAGTAGCATACCTGGGAGGCTGAATATGCTAAATTGACATAAGCTAGCGAGTCCAACAAGCAATATATATATATATTTTGTAATAAATAAGTTACACTTAATACCAAACTATGAAAAAAAGTGCGACTTATTGTCCGGACAATACGGCAAACATCTTCAGAGGACCTGACCTCGTCTTTTTCGAATCTAGGCCGTGGTGTGTTCGGGTGCTCAACAGCAGGCATCCATTATTCTCGCAGCACATGTAGTCCGGACAGCTTTCAGACCAGCATCTTACAGACTGGCGTGAACGGATGACCTTGTGTGTCCTCCAAACAGTGGCTGTGTGCTGAGCTTTAGAAATGGGACAGGAAGCACATATCATACGAGGAGGGGCGTAGTGATGCAGAAAGCCTCACTTCATCATCCAGCTCGAGCAAGGCAGTTGCTGATGTGAGGGTTTGAATGACAATGTAGCTCCTCATCCGTTAAATTAGGCTTTGATTAGCCCCCAACGACAGAGCTGCCTGATATGGGCACCCATATTGATTTTCTTCTTTTTGTACGATTCCAATTTATTTTCCAGATCTGTCCGTTTTTCCCAGCTTTGCACTCTGCGCTGATAATTTAACGTAGAAAGTGAACACATACATTTTAAAATACCAGGTCACAGTGAACAAATTAACAAAAAAAAAAATCCCCATCACCAAAAATGTTGCAATGGCCCAACCAGAGTTCAGAGCAATTCGAAATGTATGGGGTGGCATGTGCACCAGATATCCTCACAACCGGGCCCCTTTGTTTGTCCATCAACCCAAAGTATTTTCATGCATACTTAATTGTATTACACAACATTTGGGGATTTTTTTTTCCTCCTAAATTTCTCCTGTGATCTTTTTATACAATTTTTTTTCTCAAAATTCTCAAATCTGTAAAAACAAAGATTTGCATTATTAGTTAATAATTGCTTCGCTTCGAACTCCATGGCTTCTTTCGATCGCGGTTTTCAAAAATTGATTAATTAATCATGGCTGTTTCATGGTATTTTCAAGCATAAAAATTAGCGCTGTAACGATTCATCCACTACATCGATGTATAGATTTATATTCTATGATCCAACTACATCAATCTGTGTTCAGCAAGTTGCCATTCCGGGCGGCACATATCGATCTTAACATGGTTGAAAACGGTAATCGATCGATTACATCGATACTGGGAAATAAAGCAGTGGATTTAAGCACGGCAGGCTTTCTATGGATGTGTGTTTTTAGCACTTTTAATGATAAAGTCGTTAAATGTTACTCAGGTAACAGTTTGATTTGGTTTAAGTTGATTAGTCATGTCTGTTGAGTTGGGCGCACGAATGATGTCATGTAAGAGCGACGGCGCCAACACGTCCTCTCCAAAGACGCCCTACACCTTGGACGCTACACTCGATTCTGTCTGTCCGTGATGTCATCGCCAGGCTTTATACTGGATTTACGTATACTGGAGTTTTGGACCACATCGAGTCATACGAGTGCTTCGAAAGTTAAGTCCAACTTTAAGCCTTTCAAACTTTCAAACTACTTGCCAAGGTCTGTGGGTTGATCACAGCTTTTGTCTTGACTCAAATGTTAAAGCAACGGGAAACAAAGGCACTATTTCTCGCTATGAAATTTGCTCTAACTTCTTTAATACGCGCGGTAGAGAGCTGAATGATGTGTCAAATTAAAGGTCAAGTCATCTTTTATCAGATAGAATTCATCACAGAATTAATTTAACCTGTTATTTCATTCCTTGTTAATTCAACCTGAAGCGTTGGTTGCACTTTATTCAAATAAAATGTGAATGCATTTGCCATTAACTGTTGTTTACTTGTTTGTTTGAATTGAATCCTTATTAAAATGCATCATTACACCCCTAAAATGAAGTAAAATACAAATGTAAGGCATTCAGAAGATGCATTCAAAGACATTGTGAGGATATGTGGTATTCTACACTGGTCACTAGGGGTCAGTAATGTTACTTTGATGAGACATTAGCTACCGTGGGAAGTAATGGACAGAACAGGAAGTAAAAAAAAAAAGAACAAGGAACTTTCCCAGTGTAAATTGTCTCATTTTCTCTTATTATGTATTTCAATGTATTATACTGTATGTACTATAATGGGTAATGTGAGTGTAAAGTTGACAATAGGAGCGTTATATCTTCTAATAATGTTACAAGCCGTATTTTGGAAGCTCTTAAACAGGTCGGGTCTGGAACCAATTAACTGCCATAAATGAGGGATTATATTTGTACAATATAAAAAAAAATGAGCCACGTACTGCAGATGGCCCCCGAGCCACACTTTAAACAACCCTGCTTTAACGACTCTTCATCAGGGTTGAGTGTGCGACGTGACGTTAAATTGTTAGCTTCCTGTTGTGAGCGAACAATGGTAACTAAAGGGAGAAGGCGAGCGTTACTGCAGCTGGAATTAATCGATGCGTGACGACAGTCAGTGGATCCGAAATCAGAGAAGGCATTTGCACAGGTGAGCTGTCCGCACTCTGAACGAATCGTAAACACACACAGGAAACAATGACCTACATGTCGACCAATCACAGCCTTTACAGTGCGCGTCGCCGTAGCTGAAACGGGCGAAATGCAGCATGAATACTTTATTCATCTCCAAAAGAAAAACAAGATGCATACCCAGAGAGCTGCGAAGCGTGTAAGCATATTTAAGGATCAAAATGCGTGCCGTGTACAAAAAATGCGTACATGTTGGTAGGTCTGTATTTGGAATGGAATATTTTCCCCACTGTTATGTAGCCCATACATGTTGCAGAATCTATTACAGGGTGGAAAATATTACAGTCTCAACAGTGGATGAATGTTGTTAATTTTTTAATTTAAAAAAATGGAAAGGAAAATATTCCATTCCTAACATCTGATATTCCAACTAATAAATAAATCTCATAAATGATTTATTCTTTTAACTTTACAGTGTGACTTTTTTGACACTGAAATACCTGAAATTGTTTATTTTACAGTAGTTACTTGTTTGTTTGTTTTTTTACACTGGTATTTTAACAAGCCTGTGTTCACTTCCTGTTTTATTAAACATGTGAGGAAATGTGAGGACATTTACCATTCCTAATTTGAAGCCACTTTTTTTCTGGTAACAGCAGCAGTTTTGTTTGTCAGAGTGTTTTGTTTCATCTGGATTTTCTTTGCTATCCTCATTTTGTGTGCAATGCAACCTGAGGGCTTGCTTGTTTTGATTGTGAAGCTCTCATTGTAAGATGCTGCCTAAATAACAAAAGAACCAAACCGGGTCCCGCTGGAACAAATAAACCTCCATCCCTGTAAGGCGAAAAATGCAAGACTATTGCATAAACTACATCTGGTTCAAGAGTGATCTTGTTTTTGTGCTTGTCGGCGCAGTGCTTCTTTTTGCCGACTGAGGCCATCCTTTTCCAAAGATGAGATGGGGTGTGTCCAACAGGAGGATGCTACAAGTACAGGTGTCAATTAGTTGCAAAAGTTTTGTTGAAAACCAAAAAGTATAAAAAAGACATACCTTTTCCATAGGAATTCATGTAAATCCCAACTAACCTGATCCTGACACTCGAAAATATTAATTTGGCCCCATGGTGGGTTATGTAGCAACCGCACTCAATAAAAAAAATACAGTTGTCCCTCGCTACCTCACTCTATCGCAATTTTTCATCAATTAATAAAATAATACATTTAATAATAAATAATACGGCCTATTAGTGTAAGAAATTTGCATATTTAAGCAAATTGTACTTATTCTTGGCCTAAATTAAGCATTTCTAAGCATAAAAATGGCTAAATGAATTAACTAAATCAACTAAAATACAAATCCAAGGTGAAAGAAGCACTCTAATTGTGAATCTAGTACTGTATTCTACATTGGCCACTAGGTGTCAGTAATTGTTCAGTGAGACAGGCAAGAGTTTGATTTACGTCTTAATGGCTTATTTACTCTTATTTTGTCCACTACATTGGGTAATATGAGTGTAAGGGCATTTAAAGCCGCCATTGAAAATATATTGATGTGTTGTAATGGCGGAAGTACGCTGTCCAGAAAAAAAAAAAAGAGCGATAAACGAGGGACGACTGTCAATGGGTCAGAAAGGGTGCTTTCAATTTTGTGTACTATTTTGTTACGTGCAATATTGTACGAAAACCGAGGTTTGTCTGCACTGTATGAAATAATTGTGTTGCATATCCCTCGGGGGGGGGGGAGTTCTGCACGCACCGCAAAACGTGTTGGGTCTTGAGTTCAAAACGCAACTGAAAAAGGGCAGAAACAGCTCAAGTAAACCGTGTCTCGTTTTCGTCCGTACGTGATTTACACCCCTGTCGTCGTTTTAAAGCGTTTTTTATCCGCGTGTGATTTGCTCGTTTTAAAGCGTCGTGGAAAGCTGCAGACCACAGAAGCTGTTAGTCGACTTCTTCTGACTGAGCTGGAATGACATTTATATTAAATGTTCCCAGTTCAAGTTGTGTAAATCCTAAATGTGTATATGTATAGGAAGAAAGTATTGTATCGCCCCACACGGGGCAGCCAGATCAACTGAATCCTCCCTCTGGTGGCAAATATATTCAGTCTTTTTAGTGGACATCTTGCTTGTTTTCTCCCTTGGTGTGAGAGTCTCATCCGTGCACATGATGTTTGCACGCTCAAATCCAGTGTCAATATTCAGTCCATCTGGGCCCCTGTTGATTTTACCAAACATGCAAAAATGTTGTGTTGTTTTTTAAACCTGATTTCATTGTCGAGATCTTGCTTCTTTTTTTTTTCTGCCTCGTAAAAGTAACCCAGCCACCCCCGTTATTGTGTAACCTAACTGTGACTTTTCCATGTAGAAATGATCTTGTTCAAACTGTGCTGCTGTCTTGTCCCGTGCATTGCTGTAAAACTCGGAGGTGCGTGTGAGCGGGCGACAATGTTTTTCTGTCCATGGTTGTGACATTCCAGCAGTAGCCGCCACCTTTTCTATAATCCAAAGCCTCTCAATAAACATATCATGGTGTCACTCTCGCTCTCCGTCCTTGACAATGTGTGAGAGAGAAACTTCAGTCAGTGTGTGATGACACGCAGCGTGAGACGATGAGCCTCCAGCGCAGTCTGAACTTCAGCCGCGGATCACACGCCATCAGGCTCTCATTTGCTACGAGTGCGCTGAAGTGAACCTTTTCCTCATCTTTCTAGTCGCACATTTGATCCACTTCATCACGACTGCGGCCTCTGCTGTCAAATATTATGATCATATATTCATAAAATAAAGTGGAATCTCTCGTTTATATTGGCTGTAAGCAGTCATCCCTCGTTTATCCGGTACAATTGCTTAGTTAGAAATGGAATATTTCCATAGAGCATAGAAAACCCGCTACCTTCTAAATACCTTTAACATTATTAGAGCCCTCTAGACGTGAAATAACACCCCTATAGTCACCTTTACGGTCCTATCACCCAATATAGTAGACATAATAAGAGAAAATAAGACATAAGACTCGTACTTGTGTGTGTTGCTTGTTGTAAATGTGTTCCAGTGGTGCGGGCAGGAAGTGGCGTCAGGGGTTCAGAGTTGAGTTTGAGGTCGGTGAGGGTTACGCCCACAACAGTAGCCCGTTTTAGGGATTACCGCGCCTGTTGTGAGAGCATTCAAAACTGCAATAAAATCCTGTTGTTCCGGCAGTCAAGTCTAGCGAACATTACTGACACCTAGTGACCAGTGTAGAATACTACACGTCCTTATGTCTTCTGGATGCCTTATATTTGTATTTTAGTTAATTTCGCCATTTTTATGCTAAATTTTGGCAAAAAATACATAATATTTGCTTCAATATGCATCTTTTTTGACCAATAATAGACTGTATTCAACCACGAAACAGCATGATTTATTCTTCAATATACTTTGGAGTGAAGCAGCAAAATATGAAGCGCAAAGTGGCGAGGGATTATTGCAATGATAACATAAAATATTAATATTGACATATCTCCACTGAACTGTGCTATAAATGTATTTTCTGTACGATTCAAGTTGTGAAGTAAAATCGCTGAATTTGAACATTGGAGTTGGATGGCGATTTCTGTTTGCCGCCAATATAATATTTATAGAAATATGCAATACCAGCTAGAGCTAGAGCACCTAGATGCAAGTTTTTCACTTCCGGATACGGATATCGAGCCGACATTGGCATGAATCATCAATCCGGAATGGACTGCTTGTATCAGACTGCCAATATCCGAGATTTAAATCCAGGCCGATATTAATCCAATGTTACATTTTTAATTTTAATTTTAATTTTTTGCTGATATCAGAACAATATCCGATATCAATATGGGTTCAGGACACACAAAAAAACTCCAAAGGAGTCAGTGGCTCACCAGCCATCAACTTCATGTACAAATAAAAGGTAAGACCACAAACTGTTTTGAAATTAATAAATGAATTAAGACTATTGTCTACTGTTAGTCAAAACATACTAAAAAAGTGTTATGTAGTATTCTGGTCACTCGGTATCAGTAATGTTACATGGATGAGACATCCATCCTTATTACATTACCCTATATTGCACTCCAAGTAGTAGTAGCCAGCCTCCTCCCATTCCGTGTGGAAGTGGTATGCTTGTGACTTCTTACTTAGTTCCCCACTCCGTTTGAAACCCTTTTTGAAGTGTAGAAGAAATACATTTGAGGCTAACCGGGTAAGTCAGTGTAGTATAATAGTTGTGTAATCCAGGGTAAACAATGAATAATAGGAGTGTAAAGGTGACTAGAGGCATGTTACAAATTTAGAGTGAGTTGCATCCACTCCCTTTAAGTAATGTACTCGAATTGGAAATTCATTTTCTACTGCTTATCCCGTTCAGGGTCGAAAAGACAAAAGGTGGGGTGCAACCTGGGCTGTTCAATCACAGGGCATAAAATCTGAGATATATTGCATAAAATAAGCTAAATTTGACTTGCCCAAGTAAATATTTGTATAGATTTCATCTTCTTATACACTGAATCTTATTTTTTTGCAGCGAATGCTCTCACCTCCACTCCCCACCGAGTAGAGAAAAGAAAACCTTGAACTCTGTGTCATAAGAAGCATTGAACAAATAAATCGGATGTCTCCATGCCATCACGGGCCCTCTCATCTGGTGCGAGTGAGAAGGGCGTCTCCTCTTGAAGGACAAGACTGGCAGCACACCTGATTAGGCAGCAATGACGCTGTGTGACGGCACAAAGCACTGAGTGGAAAACGTACACGCCAACCCATCAGTGTGCTTCTAAAATCACCCCATATTCTAAGCCTCCTAGGTTCTGACCCCGTGGCACTCTGTCCATTAGCGCTTTGAAACAATTTGCGGACACATCCTGCGTGTTTGCTGCTAATTGACTGTCATCTGAGGTCACTCAGGCAGGAAATAGAAGGGGGAGCGCCTGGAAATGGCAAAATGATCGTCTCTATTCACGTCCCCCGTAATTGATGATCACATACTTGGGACACTTTCATCACAATTGAGTGTAATTCACAAGGCGTTCTAAACACACTTAATGGCTGCTTGTGTAAGCGATAAGTGGCAGCTCTCCTTGAAATCGCTTTTCGGCAGCGTTTAATCAACTTGTGCACGCGTGCTCATGGAGGAGGAAGCGGCAAATAAACATCACTTTGTGCAATTAGTGACTATCAGCTGGAAAGATATTCAAATACGGGACAAAAATGAAAAGGGCCCGCTTGCAACAAATTTTGTTCTTTATCATCTTGCAATTTTATGCATTTTATTGTTCAAATATTGTTTTTCATAAGTATTGGAAAATATGGGACATTAAAGGGTACATTTTTTAATGTTTTTAATTAATTTAATGTATTTTTTTTTCATGGAAGTTAAAATTACAGGACCTGGGAAGATGCTGAGAAAGAAGGGCTAAATATGGGATTTCCCGGGAAAACCGGGAGGTTTTAGGAGGGCATTAGTGCATTCACACTGAGAATAATGTATGGCTCGAGTGGTTGCAAAAGGAGAGAAGAAGAATAAGATGAGCAACGACGGTAATCAATGTGGAACAGCACCGCGCTGTCCAAATTTGCATCCTACTTGCATAGCTACCGGAGAAGTAGTCAGTGATTTCACAATTTGAAAGGTTTCAAATAGCACTAAAAAGGAGAGCAATATGTTTGGTGAGAAAGGAGACTGATGAAGAGCCCAGAATGAAAGTACTCATTCTGTGCCCCTCTAGAAAGTGAAAGTTACATTTGTGTGAAAGTGAAAGTTAAGCTTGTGCGAGGGAGTGAGAACATCTTTTGTGTGTCTGTCTCTTCTCCTAGTATTTTTCCATCCTTCATATTTAATTTTTGTGCAACTCTGGTTGTGCTATGTGAGTGTGTGTTTAAGAGAATCTATTAGACTGAATCTAAAAGTGTAATAATAATAATTATAATATCTAACAATATTATACATACTGGAACGTACCGACGGAAGTGTTCCGTTTGAGACGCAGTCAAACAAAAAAGGACCAGAGAAACAAAGGGTAATAACAGCAACACCGAAGAAAGCTCCGACAAACACGATACACATGAACGAAATTGATTCTCTACAGCCCATCACCAAATCGAGACACAGGTCGGAGCTTCAGTCCAGCCAAGGACCTCTTTGATTGGATGCGGGGTGGAACTAGGCACAAACTCAGGAATTCATGATGCCTCTAACATTCAGTCATCCTTATCCTTAATTATGGTTGCGACAGTCGAACTCGTCCAACCAAAAGATGAACCTAACCAAGAATGAATTTGTCATGCATGTGTTTGGAAAACGGAAGAACATTCAATCGCTACACAGTGACGTTCCAGCAGAGATTTTGTGCTAACCGCTATGCCGTCATGCTGTAATATCCTGTCATGTGGCTGCTTGACGAACAGGGTACAACAAAAGGTTCTCCTAAGGTGAATGCTAACAAATGAGGACCTCTTGTGCAGCTCAGTGTGCAGCTCAGTGTGCCCTCAAGTCCTCTTATTGGCGTTTTATAAGTGCAAGATTAAGACGGCCATTAATCTTACAGCCAGCGGTGGTTTGTGGGATAGGCCTGACAGTCCAGGGTTAAATGATGCATGGACCTTGTCACCACTCCTGATGGAAGGATGGATGCAATAACCAAAAAAAAAAAAAAAGAACCACAAACCCCTCACCTTCAGTCACCGTGTGACAACAAAACCCAAGGAACAGATCACCGCTGTTGTATAAAAGCAATTATTTGGTGTGAGCGCTTCTCCTATCACGCACTAGCTTTACTACCTACCTGCAAATGCATCACAATAAATGCTGCTAAGTCCACCCGAGGGCCACAACAATGGGTACACCTACACGGTCGTATTCAATCCAGTGTAAAAGTTGTGTCAAACATTCCGTCTTGACAAATAATTTATTCTTACACAAGGCAATCAGGATCTCAACCGCACTGGAAGACGCGTCATGAAATTTTGGTAACCTTAATTAGTTAATTAGTTAATTAGTTACAAACAATGTATGTTATCTCATTTCTATATTCATCAAGTTTTGACATTTTTTCAATGTAATTCAAAGGACATTCATTTGAGCTAACATTGTTATTGCAATTTAATATACTGTAGCACTGGATATTGGAACAAACAAATCAAAAATGATTCCACTCTGGACACATGGTAAGATTTAGTTTTTTGTTATTGACGAATACCGTAACTCATTGTAGGTATTTTGTTAACTTTAATCATGGTTTGGAGTGCGTGAGAAAGGGAAATGTAGCCTTTGACCACATTCATTAACGGGTATATTGCACAACACAGCATCAACAGAACCAATGTTGTAATAGTAGTAAGGCGCAAACTGCTCAGCCAGCATGAGTACCCATTGTTCACGTGTAAACAACAGTAGAGTAACACGCACGAGTTTCACACCAACAGCCGAGTAGCACAACCAACATTTTAAAGAGCATGCAGAGGTAGTTAAAGCTGCTGGATGCTGGCCACTTGTGAAAATGCAGCAACTACCACTTGGGGCGTTGTAATAATTTAAAAAAAAAATTTGGGAGGTTGCCTATAGCCACAGCTGCTCATGGTTTTTGACCCAGTGCTTCCCAACAACAGGAGACTGCAGTTAATTCAATTGTGGCGTTAACTGGAGTTAATTAAGGTTATTCACAGAAGAAATTGTTTAATGTCACTTTTAAAATAAAATAAAATACAAATAAGAATAAAAAGAATACATAATATAAAAATATGATTATATTATAAACATAAAATAAAAATATATCAAAATACATACAATAAAATACAAGATAATTACAAAAAAAATTTGCTAAAGTGACATCTCACTGACTTTTGCCACTTTCTTGTTTTCATTTCTGGATTAAAAAAAAAAAACCCAAAAGAACCTTTTACTAAATAATAACTTAGTTAAACTCAAAATGTGTCCTGGGTATGACTTTGTAAGCATTACCAAACTACTGGGTGTGATACATGGTGCTTATCTACACTTTGTAGTTATCTTTGTAAAAGCAGCACATTTGCTGCAGCTGACTGCCATCGAGTGTTCTTCTGTACTTTATGTTGTGGCCAGTGAGCGTATTCTTATTGTACTTATTGTGTATCATAACCAGTCAGAGCGCCAGGCGTGCTTTCCGTGATATCTCTCACACACACACACGTCCATACACACTCGCTGCGATGCACTGTAGGAAAACGATGGGATTTACCATCTAAAAATGTCCAATGAGGAGGTGGAGGAGGAAGGGATAAGAAGTGAAAGATTCATGGAAATCTAGAAAGACAGGCGAGAGGGGAGGGGGGGGAAATGCAGTCCTCTCCCTTCTGAAACAAGAAATGAGGAACGAGTAAAAAAAAAAAAAAGAAGATACGAGCGGAACAAAATGTCAAATGGCTGCAGACAAAATCAAATAACAGCAAAAAGAAAATAAGCAAGATTGATGTATTTGTGCGATGACAGCAACAACACAATAAATCAGATAATTCATTTAAACCCACGTAAAAGGAGTGTTTCGATTTTCCTATTGTGTGAGGGCTCTTCAATCTCTTGCTCACACACACACACACACACACACACACACACACATATACACAGGCCCATCTTGAAAAGAGGATGGCACAACAATCTCCAGGGCACAATGCTTCACTCCACCCACTCATCTCTGCTGAGAGCACGGGGAGAGGGGAAAATAGAAAGGTGGGAGGGCTGAGGGCAACAGAGAAAAAGCCTGAGAAAGAGAAAGAGTGGGTAGAGACCCAAATCTGCAGGCAAGACGGGGGAACGCAAGAGACGTAGCTCAAGGAAAGAAGAGAGGAAAAGAGCGGAGGAGGAGGAGGATGACAGCGCAGAGACGAGAAAGAGGAGTGTAACGTTTGCGTCACATCTGCAGTGGAGGAGAAGTGCCTGACGCCATCAAACGCCTGCTGAATGACAATCTCTCCTCGCCGCTCTCAGGTGGCAGACTTATCCCTCCTTCCTCCTCTCCCTTCTTTTCCAGGAGGAAAACACTTTGGCCTTCAGTGTCCTTGAAAGTCCACGCGGCAGACATGCAGGCCCGGGTGATTTCCCAACTGCCAATCCGTCTCGTCGAAAACAATATTTGCTTCCACCGGCGCTGCAGTGATGACTGTCAGACATTCATTGATGGACTTCCTGCTCCTCTGCTTTCCCGTACATCTGGAAGCTGTCATGTTTACGCAGGAAAACAAATAAATACAACAGGTTATAACCCCTTAAAAATGGCGTCATGAGCTGCCACACATGTGTAACACAACAAATATATCAACATTGGTGATGGTGATGGTGATGGTGCGTACAGTACAGGCCAAAAGTTTGGACACACACAACACAACTGATGGTCCCAACCCCATTAATAAGGCAAGACATCCCACAAAGTAACCCTGACAAGGCACACCTGTGAAGCTCATTGAGAGAACGCCAAGGGTTTGCGGCGCTATCAAAAAAGCAAAGGGTGGCTACTTTGAGGAATCTAAAACATCAGACAAATTGAGTTATTTCACACATTTTTGTTAAGTACATAATTCCACATGTGTCCATTCATAGTTCTGATGCCTTCTGTGAGAATCTACAATGTAAATAGTCATGAAAATAAAGAAAACGCGGTGTGTCCAAACTCATGGCCTGAATTGTAGCGTGTGGTACATGGTACATAGGGTATGGTACATGGTACATAGGGTACGGAACATGGTATGTAGTGTATAGTACATGGTACATAGTGTATGGTACATGGTACGTAGTGTATGGTACATGGTACGTAGTGTATGGTACATGGTACATAGGGTACGGAACATGGTACGTAGTGTATGGTACATGGTACATAGTGGATGGTACATGGTACGTAGTGTATGGTACATGGTACGTAGTGTATGGTACATGGTACATAGTGGATGGTACATGGTACGTAGTGTATAGTACATGGTACATAGGGTACGGAACATGGTACGTAGTGTATGGTACATGGTACGTAGTGTATAGTACATGGTACGTAGTGTATGGTACATGGTACGTAGTGTATGGTACATGGTACATAGTGTATGGTACATGGTACGTAGTGTATGGTACATGGTACATAGTGTATGGTACATGGTACATAGTGTATAGTACATGGTATGTAGTGTATGGTACATGGTACGTAGTGTATGGTACATGGTACGTAGTGTATGGTACATGGTACATAGTGTATGGTACATGGTACGTAGTGTATGGTACATGGTACGTAGTGTATGGTACATGGTACGTAGTTTATGGTACATGGTACATAGTGTATGGTACATGGTACATAGTGTATGGTACATGGTACGTAGTGTATGGTACATGGTACATAGTGTATGGTACATGGTACATAGTGTATGGTACATGGTACGTAGTGTATGGTACATGGTACGTAGTGTATAGTACATAGTACGTAGTGTATCGTACATGGTACGTAGTGTATGGTACATGGTACATAGTGTATGGTACATGGTACGTAGTGTATGGTACATGGTACGTAGTGTATAGTACATAGTACGTAGTGTATCGTACATGGTACGTAGTGTATGGTACATGGTACATAGTGTATGGTACATGGTACGTAGTGTATGGTACATGGTACGTAGTGTATAGTACATAGTACGTAGTGTATGGTACATGATACATAGGGTACGGAACATCGTACGTAGTGTATGGTACATGGTACGTAGTGTATAGTACATGGTACGTAGTGTATGGTACATGGTACGTAGTGTATAGTACATGGTACGTAGTGTATGGTACATGGTACTTCCTGACAATATCCTCTTGAAGTGGTGGAAAGTCAGACAGTAAAAAGTGAAATTTGATGTACTTTCCTCCCAGACTGCTCTTTGTGTGGCCTGTTTGAGGCCATTTTCAAGTGCAACCACCTCAATTGAAGACACTGCTGCTCCCAGGCTCCCTGCACAAGACGGCACTTGAGTCATCCTGGAACTAAGTGCCATTTCCAAACAGAAACTGGTGAGTCAAAGGGCAGTAAATGAGCATTAACATTATAAAGCATCCTGCCTGTGTCTTGCAGGCGTCATTAGAGGGCCGGTGTGGCATTTTGGATAATCTAGTTGTGTGATGTCAATCCCGACGTTGGAGGAAATCGATGTCGGTGCAGTCTCTCTTAGGGTTGAGATACGTTTAGCCGAAATGGCACAGAGAAGAAAGCGATTGCTGTTGGCCATTGGTGGCTCCATCAATAAATAGTAGAGTACAGGAATAATCACGAGAATCAATTTTTCCCATTAGATGACGCAGAGCCTGCCCGACTCGATGTGGCGCCATCTGCGAGATTTATATGTCACCCCACCCCCACCGGTGATTTACATACCTGCGAGCTTACAAAAGAAATCAAATGGAATTGTCGATTATAAAAATACTTCATTTATAAATAAAGAATCCTACTTGGCGGAAATTCACTTATCACAGTTGGGTCTGGAACCAATTAACTCATTCAATCCCAGACATTTTTCAAAAGACAACCACTTGGGTACAGTACTGGCAATTTTAGACTCATCTTTCAAGGCACACGGAATATTGTGTTCTATGGCGATATAAACATGGAACCTACCAAAAGAAAGATTAAACTCCTGTCTTTCGTCAGGAAATAAAAAGGTTGTGTCTGCCTTTTTCTGTTCCTTAGTAATCAGCAGTAGAACATACTGTAGGTACGTTTCAGGAAAATATCACTTCCCGACTAGAAAAGGGAGAAAAACCAGCTTTTAGCATAACTTTCACTTTGACGCAAATATTTTTTGCTTTTGTGACAGCTCAAATATCGAAACAATTATACCGACATAAATAACACACAAAAAGGGATTGTTTTACATTAAAATAACAATTAATTTAGAAATATAACACCATGAACTATTTACACTTTTCACATTTGGAACGGAACTATGTGTGTGCATGTGTGTGTACGCGTGCGTGCGTGTGCGTGCGTGTGCATGCGTTACATTTTCCCAACAATTCAATGCGTAACCTTTTGCACGCTACCCTCCTCCACGCTCTCTCACTTCCTCCTTCCTGTCATGTATGATTTTCTCTTCACTTGATCTCTGCTGAGCTCTTATCAAATGTCCTTCTTCCACTTTGTGGGCGTTTTATGGCTTAAAAGTGCTCTGAAGTGAAATGCATTAGCGGACAGTTGCGTCATCGCCTCTTTTTGCATCTCTAGCAAAAATACGTAAAAGACGGACAAATAAGTTGTTGGTATTGAATGAGTTAACCGTGATTACCAAGGTATTACTGTATATGCAAAACTAAGTGCAATTTTGTGGCACCCCCTGGCGGCTACGGCGCCCTTAGCATTTGCCGATATTGCCTAATGGGCCAGCTGGCTCTGGGATAATGGAAATTGAATTAATCTTTTCCCGGGTCAGGCGGTCACCATCATAATTTGACACATCTTAAACATACAGGCAATGATTTAGGTAACAAGGTGAACAAAAACGCAGCTGACAAAAACCAAGATGGGGTTAAGCCGAATACAATTTTCAAATGATGCTCAAATCGAGTGCTTGCAAGGAAAAGGATCTATAGAATGTGCCCTAGGTCACACTCCCCTGCCTTTATGGCAGCCCAGGGTGCAGTCCTTTTTATTTAACCACAGTGATGCTGATGTGCAATCAATCACAAACTGAACCAATCAGTGAGAGCGTCAGTCATTTAGGTTGACCTTCATGCTTGGTATGACTTCCAAAAGAAATCCAATTTCCTGCGGGTAGTTTTATTACCATTCATGTAAATGTATACGTCACACCCAAACGTCCCCTTTGGGCATGCACCTTTCCATCGGGCTGTCATTGCTATAAAGGTAGACTTGAACGTGTCGAGCAAACAAGCAAACAATTTGTCTCGGCGCGGTGGACGGTGTGGTGGAGGCTCGCCTAATAAGCTGCTGTCTTTGGAGTTTGAAGCTTCAGAAAAAGACGCAAGCAGAGACAATTCACCTTTGAAGATAAAGCAGGGTGGACTGTGAAAGTGATTCCAGCAGCTACCCTTGATTGTGTGGCTGACACTTCACAGAAAATGACCTGCACGGCAGGCTTTGGTGATTTACACCCCATGCTGAATAATAAGCAACCTGTTAATACGACAGATGGCAATTTTTCTCTCATGCTACCATCTGACATCAATGCTGATGAGAAGACTCAAGAGACCTTGGACAAGCTACCAATCAAATTACTGTGTGGCTCCACCTGTCCGGCACCCTGACATGCTTGATCTGTTTGAGGCAGACAAAGAAAGGTAACAAATAACAAAACAGGTGAATTGAAAGTGCGTGTAGTGCACATTTGGACAACAACACAGCAAGGGTTTGTATTGAACATTGGAAAAAAGGAGGGATGATGTTGCATGTGCAACAAAATGACAATAAAATACAACAATGTTTTTTGTAGGATGTCGAAAATTATTGGCATAAATCTGTCTCAGTTTTCATAAAGTCTCAGTTGCACCTAGCAAACTAGACCATAATCAAGTGCCCAAACGTACAATAGTGGTTCTTTTAGAGTTGGGACACTATAGACAGATTCCAGCCAAGGAGTCCTTTAATCATCTTCATTACGTAGGTGTGGGCGGTTTATTTCATGACCAACTCGCTATCTGTTGCTTTTCTTCCTCTTATTAAGCGCTGTGCTCCCTGCACTGATAAGGCGTTCAAACGCCTTATCAAAGGTTGCAGAGTGTCAGTCAGTCTGTGCTTTCTTTTTATTGCGTACGGCTGCCAAATAACCCACCATCACACCAAAGAATGTTGCAAATGCCAGGACTTTCATAAAGAATATTAGAAACACTAGAAACACTAGAAACACTAAATGAGACACTCGTTTCATAAGACGAGGTGATACGTGGGATTGGGTCTACAAAATGAGATGAGATTTTTGTCACTGTTCCCTGCACTTTTATTAAACCTAAGGTTAAAATCGTTTAAGAGAAGTACAGTGAAAAAATGGGTGACATTGCATTGCAATCTACTGATTTCATTTCTACTACGTCACATTCTTCTGCCCTCTGTGTGTAAGTTAGCGGCCCCGCCTCCACCCACCGAGACAAAGTGACTGTATGACTGACAACAGGGCTCGCTCCGCTCATGCCATTGTTCTGTGGAACGCGCCAAGGTGCTCCACTTAGGAAAGACAGAGTTTGACTTGAAATGCAGCTTATCAAATGTGCATGGCACAGTGTGTGTTTTGGATCACGTTGAGGAGCTGCAGACACCTGAACGTTATTTGACTTTAATTCGTCTCCTCCATCCTGAGGAGGAGCGAGAGATTAGACACAGAGAGATAGATGAGATTAAGAAGTGGAAGGAGGATGAGGAGGAGGGATGAGGTAGCGGGTGATCTCAGGTGAGGAGAGTGGAGTGTGTGTGTGTGGGGGGCTGGGGTGGTGGTGGGTGGTTCCAGGTCTAAGAGAGTTCTCCAGGAAACAACCATTTGTTTTAGTGCGCAGTGCCTGTGGTGTCCTTGGCCATGTGGTCAATACAGCCATTACGCGATAGTGTCACAAAAAGAGAGATAACTCACTGGGTGTGTGTAAGGGGTGCCGGGAGTCTGGGGTGGAGGACAAATGAGTGACACTATAGGAACAACACTATGTGCTCATAACAAAGACACCTTTATAACACCTTTATGAACGGCACGGTCAATTTTTAGTAACATTTTCACTGTCAAGTGAACAATACAAGTTTAAAAAGTAGAATGGGACAGCGGATCCCTGCACATCTTAATGATTCAGCATTCGCGACCCTGCAATTTTGCTGATTTTTGGTTTAAAAAAATGGTTAAAAATAGCAAGTTTGGTGGTTTGTTTTAGATTCACTCTATTTGCTCAGTGCATTTTCGGTCTAATAACTTCTCACAGCAGGCCCTCAGGACACATACACACTCACATAGCACAATCAGAGTTGTGCAAGAGCTTACATACTGAATGACTGATGGAAAAATACTGAAAGAGGCAAGACACACAATAGATGCATTTTTTTCACTCGTACAAGCTTAACTCTCACTTATACACAAGCTTAACTTTCACATTCTGTCTCTAGAGGGGTGCGGCAAATGCTGTATAGACACTGTGTACTTTCATTCTGGGCTCTTTCCTCAATCTTCCACATTGATGATAGAGTCCAGTGCTGTAGCCAAATTATCAATCTTATTTTTTTCATACAATTTAAAAACCCTTTCAATTGTGTGATCATTGACTCCTCAGATAGCAATGCAGTTCAAAGAACCGGGAAAAAAAGCTAAAGAAAAGAAATAGCTTTTACAACACTATCTGTTTATTTCCCTCTTTAATGACGCCCCGTTTGTAAGACACGTGCATTTGACTCAACTTGTTTTGCTTCCGGTAAACCCAGGGGCCCACACGGGTGAGCACGGGGCCCCGTTAAAGTGATGATTCAGTGTCTGCCCCAAGAATCAGCATGCAACGTTAGTCTGATCTCAATAAGGTCAGTGCACATGTTCTGGCATCTGCAACACCTGCACTGGAACTCGAACACATACGTAATGGTGTGTTCAAGGAAGCGGCCGGATTCTGCCTATGGGAAACAGACTGAAGGGTCAAGGGTGTGTAGAAGAGGGGGAGAAAACTCATTGGAAAAATGAGGCTCGTCATCATGGAAGCCAATCTTAAAGCAGAGAGATGAGATTCTACGACGAGTGGCAATTCCATCTCTACACTCGTCACGCACCGAACTCCATGCTGCAAGATGACAATTCTAACCCTCACAGAGTTGTGTTTATCAGAGACTACCTCCACAATAGGGGAGTAGAATGTTTGGTTGAGGAGTAGACTGAGTAGGCTGCTGTGCTGCGTATGGTTTTTCTACACACTACTGATGAAAACCATTGATTGTTTTCAGGGCTTACGATCCGAGACAACCTGCGAAAGGCAAAAAAACGTGAATAATTGATACAAAATTTATGGGGGAAAAATGTTTTCAACACACGGCTCACTCCTCTCCGTCCAAACCCTCCTGCTAGCTTGACATTCAACTCCACAAACCTCCCTGTCTCGCTTCAATTAGAAAGAAAGAAGGCCATCTGAATGCAACCCAGGTTTAAGCCCTAAATATGCTTCACGCACTTACTAAACACATTTTAAAGTATAAGATGTGTACTGTACGTACTGATGAATGATAATGTAAGACCATCCATGAACAGATGGAAACAGAGCCAGCCTTTAGCCTGGTTCTCAGGCTAGTGCTGCAACCATACTTGTCAACCCCTCACCTGGAAACGAACGTGTTTTGCCCGTCTTTCCCAGCTCCATCCGTTTGAATTATGTGGAAAAATTGGCCCATTTTTAGGGAAAAAATAAGTGTTTGGACCAAAAATCTGCAAATATGCGAGGATCCACTGTAGAGTTGCACTCCTATTACCCAATGCAGTAGACATAATAAGAGAAAATAAGACATAAACAAACCTCGTGCTCATGTGTGTTGCTGTGAATTTGTTCCGGTGCTTGGGGAGCTGAACTGGAGAGGGTGGGAGCCGGTGGGGGTGGACAGGAAGTGACGTCAAGAGTTCAGAGTTGAGTTTCAGCTCAAATTTGCAATTAAAGCTTGTTGTTCGGGTGGACAAGTCTGGTGCTTGTGCGTCTCACACATTACAGTAACATTGCTGACACCTAGTGACCAGTGTAAAATACTACATATCGACACAACGTCTTTGAATGCGTCTTCTGAATGCCTTACATTTGTATTTTAGTTCCCATTTAGTCATTTTTATGCTTGAAATACTTAATTTAGGACAAAAAATATGTTTTTTTCTTTTGTAATGATAATAGGCCGTACTCAACCACAAAAAAGCATTATTTCATTAATATATTTATACAAAAACACAACAGAGTGAAGCCACAAAATTTTAAGCAAGAAATGGCGAGAGACGACTGTGTTCTTTAATTAATTTTGTTATATCTTGACTACAATGACATTCAGTCTTTCGTACATGTGCAAATGTGTCTTTCGGTGGCTAAACATTTTTAAAATATATTTAAATCGCTGAATTTTGTTGCTTAGTTTGCACTGAACAGGAAGCCACTCGGTAAAGGTTTTACTGTAGTTTAACTAGACAGAAGCATACCTGTCAACATTTGTATTTGTATGTATTTATTTTATCATTTACAGGAATGTTATATTTGAATCAGGTGATAAGCATGTGGAGGACTTGTTTTGGAGACTAGCCTTGAGCAGGTAATCAAGGCAAGTCAGTGTGACATTAATGCGTATCCATCCATCTTCTTCCGCTTATCCGAGGTCGGGTCGCTGGGGCAGCAGCCTAAGCAGGGAAGCCCAGACTTTCCTCTCCCCAGCTACTTCGTCCAACTCCTCCCGGCGGATCCCGAGGCGTTCCCAGGCCAGTTGAGAGACATAGTCTCTCCAACGTGCCCTGAGTCTTCACCGAGGCCTCCTACTGGTCGGACGTGCCCTGAACACCTGCCCAGCGAGGCGTCTGGGAGGCATCCTGACCAGATACTCAAGCCACCTCATCTGGCTCCTCTCAATGCGGAGGAGCAGCGGTTCTACTCCGTGCTTCTCACCCTCTCTCTAAGGGAGAGCCCAGCCATCCTAAGTGGAAAACTCATTGCGTATCTTAGCAGAAATACACCATAGTGCATAATCATAACTAATATGAGTAAAATCAAATGGAATAGTGGACACAAAAGATTTTATAAGTACAATAATAAACCATGTTTAACCGTAACTTGGTGAGTTAGTTGACATGATGAGTAGGTTACACTGTACTCCATAGGGGTCAAATCTGCGTTGTTTGATACTAAACAAGGTAAAACTGTCGGAGGCTGCAGCTCCAGTTGGCATAGGTCACCAACACTCGTCATCCGTCCGACAGCCGCATCACGTCTGCAGTCATCAGACTGATAATGACTAAAATATTGTCTGCTTTAGGTCTGCAACCTCCCTCTCACTTTGGAGAAACACATTCTGGAGGTGTTGATGACTTAAGAGATAAACGATTGATGAGTGTTATCCATGATATTCCATTTGCACGCATCTCCTCTCATCCGCTTTCCCGCTCTTTCCCCCTCCTCAGGTCATTACAGGATGATACTTGGCTGCTATGCTAATTTCGTGCAGATTTATTCTGATTTGTGATTAGGAGCTTACAGTCATACGACTCACATCTTCTTTCCTCCTCAATGCCTCCATTTAACATGACCTTCCCAAGGCTCTGTCAAGCCGACATGTCTCATTACTGCGCTATGGGGCGCTCTCTCACACACACACACACACACACGCCCACACACACACACGCACACACACACAGGACAGAAAAACTGAAAAATACTGTCAAGCACACAAGAAGAAAAAAATCAAACCGAGCACTACTGCTTCCTCACACACTTAAACACACACACACACACACACACACACACACACACACGCAAAGTAAGAGCAGTGCATCACTGACTGCCGGAAAAAAACCTTCAGAAAGTCAAAAATAGGTGGGACACACATACACACACCTGCAGCAAAAGTCAAGAAAAACTAAACGGAGGGAAAGTTTCATATTTGTTTGCTGCCTTAAATTTGGTGCTTAAAAAAAATCGCCAAAATCCAAACCACAGTGTGAACGCTCATTTGACACGATGACAAACTGTTATAAACATAAGACGAAATATTTGAAATGTGTGTTTGGTGGATTGTAACAATGATTTCTACCTTTTTCTTGATTCTTGTTTTTTTTTGGTTTATAGGATGAAGGAAAAGAAAAAAACGAGACATATTGGTAATACAGTCGTCCCTCGCCACTTTGCAGTTCAAACATCTCTCCCTCAATAAATGAATTAATTAGTAATTCATTAGTAATTAGTAATTATAAGTCAAAAAGTATTTAAAGACAAGTCGTGTGTAGTATTCTGGTCACTAGGGCTCAGTAATGATAAGACATTAACGTACATTATGTTACCTTAACACTGCATGGACTCAGCCATGGCAGGTCTCCTCCCATTCCATGTGGAAGTGGTAAGTTTTTGGCTTCTTCCTTTGTCTTATTTCCCCACTCCGTTTGGAACCCTTTCTTCACTTTAGAATAAATAAATTGGAGGCTAACTAGTGAGCTCGGTCTCTTGTGCCCCTGCATCGATCCTGTAGCCTGCGCATATGAGTTGCGCAATGTGGTGTAAACAAAGAATAATAGGAGGTGACTGTAGGGGTGTCATTTCATGTCTAGATGGCTCTAATTTTTGTAAACAAAATCCCATTTTGAAAGTCATAAACAGGTTTTCTATGCTCTACATTTACTATGAAGATATTCCATGTATTAATATTGAAACCTACTTCACTTAAATTCACTCATCACGGTCGAGTCTGGAACCAATTAACCGTGATAAACAAGGGATTACTGTACTGGGAGGAGAAGCGGAATCAACCTTCTTAGCGTGTTTGTTTACATCTAATAAAACTCATCAAGTGGCTGTCAATCTAAGATTTCTTAGATTTACTTTACAATGACTGAAGCTAAAAATGTCAAATCTGTACATCTTGTAACTTGATGTTACTTTGTTTCGCATCTTCGAAACAAATAAACCATAACATTTCCATGAGGCACAGTTGCCCCGTGAGCAGTCCGCTTATTCCAATCGTATTGACCCTCGACATGAAAACTTCAGAGGCTTTCCAATGTCAGGCAGTTCGAGAAGGGACGCGGGGGGCGGCTTAACCTTAGTAGAGAGGCTGTTAAGAGTGCCAACACCAAAATTGGTGTTGATTTGAGTGTTTGTTGAGCCCCTGCAGCGCTAAGATGGCTCTCTGACTGAGGAGCTCTCTCAAGGCAGAAGTGTATAAGCACCTTTGACTGAGTTCATTTAATTTTAGCACACATGAGCTTTAACACACGCTGACATGTTAGGGTGAGGGGCTCGGCCATCCTAGGGTGAGAAGCTCAGAATACAGTCGCTGCTCCTTCACATCGAGAGGAGCTAGTTGAGGTGGCGTCCTGGACGCCTCCCTGGTGAAGTGTTCCTGGCATGCCCATTCGGGAGGAGGCCCCGGGGCAGACCTAGGGCACCCTGGATAGATCATGTTTCACAGCTGGCCTGGGAACGCCTAGGTGTCCTCCCGGGGAACTGGAAGAGGCGGCCGGGGACCAGGAAGTCTGGACATCCCTACTGAGACTGATGGCCCCGTGACCCGGAACCAGATAAGCAGAAAGAAATGGATGGATGAAAATGAATACCTGTCTGTATTTGATTATTATTGTACTGGATAATATAATCATTAGAACAGTGACGTGTAGTCTCACCTGTCATCATGAAAAATTAAAAAAGCGAATAAAGATAACATAAAATAAATACATTTGTATGCTTTCCTGGATGAATAAATTTGACTGCCAAGACAGAGCAGTGGTGTTCAAAGTGCAGCTCGGGGGCCATTTGCGGCCCGCGGAACATTTTAAAACCATAATTTACCAATAAAAATAGTTTTATAAGTCAACAGCAATTTTACAAGAGTAAAGTCAAAATATTAAGAGAAAAAAGTTGTAATCTAATGAGAAAAAGTTGGAATCTAATGACAATAACGTAATATTATGAAGAAAAATAACATCATTTTAGTGGCATAAAGATGAAATATTAAAGAAAGATGTGATTTTTTTTAAATAAATAAATAAACAAAACAATAAATGAAAAAATAGGTTGCGTAAAAAGTCATAATGGCACGACAATAAAGTCAAAATATTATGGGAATAACGTCATCATTACGAGAAGAAAATGTACAAAAAGAAAGTTGAAATAGTTGGAAAACTTTTCAAAAAACAGCTGTAATTTTATAAAAATAAAGAGAAATATTAAGAGAAAAAAATGTTGTTCTACTGAGAAAAAAGGTGCAATTTTATGAGAATAACCTCGGAATATTATGAGGACAATGATGTCATTTTAGTAGCACATAGTTGAAATTTTAATGAAAAAATATTTGTAAAAAAGGCTTTTTCTGAAGTTGTAATATTACGGGAAACAAACTTTGGGGAAAACGTTATATTATGGGAATAAAGTCATAATATTACAAGAAGGAAATTTACAAAGATTATTTAAGAAGAAAGTTAAAATATGTGGAAAATTAAAAAAAAAACAGCAGAAATGGGGGGAAAAAAGCAAAAAGTGAAGTTTTCAAGTGAAGTTGAAGGCTTTTTCATCTACTGCGTCTCACAAAGATGATTTGCAGTTTTTTCTTGAAATATATATAACTTCCTAGCATATCTACATGTGTTGCTTTCCAAAATATCAAAGTGGCCCTTGCATCCTTTCATTTTTCACTATGTGGTCCTCCCTGGAAAAAGTTTCGCCACCCCGGAGACCGAGGATGATACTGTATATCCAAGGCGACACATGCAGTTCCAACATAGCAAATATTCTAATGACTATCTTCATCCTCTTGTTTCACTAAATCACTTTCAGCGTCTGCCTACCTGACCATAAGTTTAAAAAAAACTAAGTAAATCAGGAAAGGGCGTCATGCTTGCGTCACCTTTACATGCAGCTTCCTGGCCGCACACGTAAGAAAACAAGGGAGTGATTTCCCTGCTGCATGGGGAAACGATCAACCCTGCATTAGCGTTCTGCTTCCAGCTGCAGAATCAATGTCAGATAGCACAGCTGCCACTCAGCTATCGAGGCCCACGCTGATAACTCCGCGTGGGCCGAGCTCCGTGGGGAGCCTGTAATAGTTGGTGTTAATGGGACGAGAGGCTTGCTGCAGGCAGTGTGATTAATGTTGAGTGAAGTCCCTCAGGTCCAGTCAAGTGTTCACCTTTTGTTCCCCTAACAAAGAGGTCTGAAATCGTATCCGCCAGGGAAAGTGAAGCAATCCTCTAGAGTACCTGCCAGCACTAATGCTGGCTTTGTTTGGGCTTATCGCCCTCATAGCTTATCAAGACCCATAGTAGTTTGAAATGAATGATATCAGACACAATATAGCTGAGGTCAAATGAACACTTTGCTTTTTGCGGTTTTAACTTTCCAGTATGACAATGAAGATCCGTCAAAATGTCACTCAATGAGCAGAAAGTTAAATTCATATAGCACCAGTTTGGTAGTCGTCATTCTACATCCTCCTTCATGTAGGATGACGTCACGGCTCATTGATGTTCCCAGTCAATGATGCTTCCATTAAAACAGCACTGATGGATTCTTCACCCTTGAGGCACCTTGGGGGACCAATCGTGTACATTCTGATTTTTTTCATTGTTTTGATTCTATATACAGTAGAGTGTAGAAAACTTGGCTCTGATTTTCTTGTCCCTGGTTCACGCTGATGCAGTGAAAATGGAAAAAATTATAAATTACTTTCTTTTTTTTAGACTTTTATATAAAATTTTGGGACCTAAGGGTAAAAAGTTGTATTGTTTTAAATCATTGTTGTTATCAGTTATGATTGTTAAATATTATTTTAAAAATGGTAAACAATATTTTCAGACTGATATAAGATTTGGGACCTAAGAGTAAAAAGGAAAGGGTTTTTTTTTAATCTACAGTATGTTGTAATCTATGTTAATCTATGCGTATGTACATTTGGATTTTTTTTCTCCCCTCATAGCAAAACATTTCATTTAAAAACTGCTTTTTGTGTTCAGTTGTGTTGCCATTGACTAATATTTTCATTTGCTTGATGATCTGAAACATTTAAGTGTGGCAGACATGCAAAAAAAGAAGAAATCAGGAAGGAGGAAAACACTTTTTCACACCACTGACGATAAATTGCAGGACCAGCCAAACTTCCCAAAAAAAGCAGGTGTGACTTATACAGTAGTCACATTTGCAAGCGCTACAATGTTCCATTTGAATATTCCCTAAAACAGCATCACTTGCCGTGTACCATAGAACATGATTAGAACTAAATGAGGCCATCCCACTGAAGGAGATGCATTTGCTCCATTTTGCGTACGTCTTTTGCAGTCTATTATACCCCATTTTAACTCTTATTAGGATAACCTGGACCATGTCGTCGTGCACACAGTGTCTGAACGCACCACTTGATTGATCATTGTTGCCGTGTAGTAGCACTGCCACCCTCCTCATCCTATTTTTCCTCCTCTTGTCGCACTCTGGCCGCCTCTCACTTTGTGCGATACAGTGCCAATTATTATGGTAATGACTGAAAACAGATATCATGATGGGGCTTTCCAGATGGAAGCTTTTTTAATTTATTATTTCACAGATGACTGTGAGTGATGTTATGCATATTAATGCCCACATGGTGGGAATAAGGCAAGCGTTCTCCGTGTGTACAATTTCCAGCTCATCATTTGTAGACACAAAGCGCGTAATGCATGTACTTGTCCATTTGTCGCTAAAACAGATTGAAATACGATAAATTGTGTTTAAAGGAAAACTGATAAGTCACGTTTCCAAGGTCATTTCCTCCTCCTGTCTGTTTTATCTCCTCAGCTCTCATGCTGGAGGGCTTCATGCGTGTCTGTCACCTCGTGTAACGCCACATGATGGACGCCATCACATGTGAGGGGGAATCTCAGTGATGGCTGTAAAGTTCACGTCCGTTTTGGGAACTGGTTTTGTTGACCTTGAAGCAGGATGCTCGTGCAGCAGCAGCAGCAGCAAAAAAAAAAAAAAAAGAAAGGTACACAGTATAAGCACACGCACACACAGACTCACACGCTGGTATTAATGTACAGTGGATTTCTGCAAATTTGACGATTTTTGGTAAAAAAAAAATTGTTGTCTCTGAAAATAAGTGTTTTTTTCCCGCGGAAAACACATCTCATTCAGCAAATGTGCTAATCCTTTATAAATACATTATAATACAGATACAATGGTTTGGCTACGCAAACGCAAACGCCTTCCCTAGCCTACTAGCCTCGAGAGCTAGCGTGACGACTAGGCTAAAGGCTACAGTGTGACTCTCATTCCAACTGTTCATCCGTCATCTTACATTATCATTAATTCATTGCGGTTCAAATTTTTCGACACAAAATTTCGCCAAAATGTTGCCCTGGTTTTGTATGATTCGGTTTCTGACCAACATTTTCACTAAAATGTTGCTGCAATTTTTCTGTGATTTGGTTGTCAAAAAATGTTTTGCCAAAGTTTGCCCTAGTTTTTATGGGATTCAGTTTTTAATGGCATTTTCAATTCGCTTTTCAACAAAAAATTTGGCGAAAAATTTTCCCCGGTTTTTGTATCATTTCGGTTTCCGACTCAAATTGTCCTTAAAATGTTGCCCCAATTTTTCTGTGATTTGGTTGTCAAAGAAAACTTTTGCCCAAATTTTGCGCTAGTTTTTATGTGATGTAGTTTTTGATTAAAATTTTCACACTTTTTAAAAAAAATTTCCAATTTTTGTATCATTAGGTTTTCGACAAAAAATTTTGCCAAAATGTTGCCACGTTTTTTGTACATAATTTCGGTTATTGTGTGTAACAAACCAGTCAGTTTGCCCTCTACTGCGTCATGTTGTCTTTATGCGTTACTTATCATGTTTTTTGAGATTTTGCGCTGTTCGGTAGTCCTTGAACACACCATAATTGTGTGTTGTGAGACGCAAAAGTTTGTTTGGCTACCTTAGCACTGGTTTCGACAGCGACTTGCAGCAAGGCTTGGAGAAGCGCCTTCTCTAGCCTGCTAGCCAGATGACCAGGCTAAAGGCTAGCATTTCCATTCCATCTGTTCATCCTTCATCTTACATTATCATTTGTAAGTGAAGAGTAGCTATGTAGTTTATACTTTAAATGCATGTGTGAGGCATATTCAAAGCTTAAACCTAGCGTGAACAATGGCAATTGAAGAGAGAAGGACAGGAGCTGAATATAATCAAACAATTACAAGCGGGTGCTTTTATTGCAAATGCAAAATCGCAGGAGAATGTCAATGTCAAGCTAGCAGGACTGTTTGTAGGGGGAGGAGGGAGCTGTGTATCAAAAATCGACATTTTAAGGGCGTATCAATTGCTTCTTTCCATCCATCCCTGGTGGCCCCTGACCCCTAACCCTAACCCCTGCAAAAAGTGCTGATTGGCTCGCACATAAAGAGAAGGCGGGGCTGACAAAGCCATGTGAAACTAATGATGGGGAGACACTTTGCAAGAATCAAATCAATGAACTATACTCAAATATTAACGAGCAATCCATCAGAAAGCCACGAGGCAAACACAGGACTGTGACAGTTTTATAAAGGAAAGAGATAAAAAGGCCCATTAATTGGATGGTTATTATACCATATATGCATAATTCACTGATTAGTTTTTGTCTATTTCATTATTTTTAATGAAGCCTCTGGGCAAATTGACTTTTCAAGCCGCTAGTGAGCGTATGAAATATTAGCTGGAAGTTTGCCATTCCGCTGGTTTACCTTGTTATACTTATGTGTACTGAATATTGAAAAGGCTATACTGCTTAGCATGTTTCAGTCTGACAATTCAGTTTAAACATAGACGTTCTATGTTCGACACTACAGCTAGAACGTGCCTTTTCAGCCGACGCATGATGCAAGGCTCTAGATGTTTGTGTATTTGAGAAACAAACGCACGTTCACCGTCAAGCCATCGCCGGCCGCAAATGTTCTATTGTCTGCGACGTGTCTTGCTTGTTTGCAGCCAATTCACTGAATGAATCATCACGGTGCATTTGCATGCACGGCACACGCACACCAGCTGCATGCGCACACCGTGTGCTCCGCCGCTCAAGATTGCTCAAAAATAATATTAGAACTTCATTTACCGGGCAAAAAAGCTATGAGAAAACGCTTTGAACTCCGCTAAATGCAGGATTAAACGTAAAAGCCTTTTGAAGATGAGCCCTGTCAAACATCAGTGCACGGTGACCTCATCTCCTCCATCTTGATTGGATTGGGGTCCACACAAAGTTCATCTGCTTGGAGCTTGAAAATGAGGAGAAGCAAGACGCTAACTGGTTCAACAATGTGAGGACATCACTATAGTCGCTGCTGTTGATGAAGCGTTGCTGTAAAGCTCGCCGCTCGAAATGCGACTTCACGGTGCTCCAGAAAAAAAAAGTGCAACTTCCACGATCAAACGCTGGGCCAACCTCCAATGTGTTGAGATTTCTTTTTGGAAAAATGGTCCAGAGTCGGCCGAAGGCTGATTTTCCTGTGACTTGATAGTTTTCCTAAAAAGGTTGGTGGGATGGACAACCCATGTAGACGTGCTAAGAAGTCATTTGCATCTCAGCTTTGTGATACACGTGAAAAAGCTTATTTTAGTATGAACTTTGGCTCCTCGATTCCACTTTTTTTGCTTGTTTTTATCCATTTGTGTTGTTCATTTTCCAAATATTTCAACATCTGATCTCAATTTTTATAGCAATTATTATTTTATTGCTATAATATTTTGACTATTATAACTTTTTCGCAATCAAATTTTCCAAAAATTGCACCTCTATTTTTTGTTTTGTTTTATTTCCCAAAATATGAAGACTTTAGAAAATAACATCCTTTTTCTTCAATATTTCTACTTGAATTCTAATTTTGGGCCGCACGGTGGTCTAGTGGTTAGCATGTTGGCCACACAGTAACAGTCAGGAGATCGGGAAGGCCTGGGTTCGATTCTCTGTTGGGCATTTCTGTGTGGAGTTTGCATGTTCTCCCCGTGCGTTCGTGGGGTTTCTCCGGGTTCTCTGGTTTCCTCCCACATTCCAAAAACATGCATGTTAGGTTAATTGGCGACTCTAAATTGTCCATAAGTATGAATGTGAGTGTGAATGCTTGTTTGTCTATATGTGCCCTGCCATTGGCTGGCGACCAGTCCAGGGTGTACCCCGCCTGTCGCCCGAAGTCAGGTGGGATAGGCTCCAGCATGCCCCTGCGACGTTAAAGAGGAGAAGCGGCATAGAAGATGAATGGAATTCTAATTTTTCACACTCTGTGTTGCAGCCTGCGAGACAGTTTGTTAGTTGCACTTTTATGCCTCAGTTCTGGTTTCATGCTCTTACTTTGTAGCTCTTCCTGTTTTGCCTGTGTGGTTTTCTGGCGTTTTTTTTTTTCACTTTCATATTCCAACACGCCTGCATCTCATTTTGTGTTTGATGATTTAATCGAGCCTGTGGCGTTTGCTGGCGTTGGAGCATTGATTCCTGTTCATGTTCGTTTTTTGCACACCGTTGGATCCCTGTCGCTGCACGGCAGCCATCCATTATTTGACAAATACGTTTTACCTGCATTTGGGTGCTGTTCTCTGCATACCTGGGGTCGTGCCACAACACCACCAAGCCAGGACGTGACGTAATTAATTATATTATTTATTTATTTATTTATTATTTTCATAATGATATATTTTTTTTCCTCTTCGTTCTTCTAATATTTCAATTTTATTCTTGTAATATTACATATTTTCAAAAAATAATATTATGATTTTATTCTCCTAATATTTCACCTATATTCTCATTTTTTTGTCTTTCATTTTCTTGTTTTATTGTATTTTTAGAATGTGCCGCAGGCCGCAAACAGCCCCCGGGACACACTTTGGTATGCACCAAATACGCACGATGTATTCTAGTTCTCGACTGAGTCTCGTGTTTACGGACCAAATTGAAATTTTGAATGAATTTCTCAAAGCATGTTCATAACCATGAAGTTAAATGAATTTCATGTTAAAAATCCTGAAAAAAAACCCCTCCTGTGTACTTTAACTTCATGGGTCACTGTGATATCGATATTATGTCGGTTTTCGGTGTAGAGCATCTAGAGGTCTTTTTAATATTTTGGGTGTTTAATGACACGGGATAGCCAAGCTAAACCTCCACTGTAAATCATTTTAAACTGTACATCCCCCCCGTGTGTCTTTGCTGGATGTAAAATGTCTCCCGACAACCCAGAGCAGGATATTGCGAGGGGCGGGGGGGGGGGGGGGGGGGGGGGGGGGGGGACTCTGCTTTCATAAGCAAGTAACAACAAACTCAGCACAGCGCCCTCGATGCATGACTCATAGAGATATTATTTTTTTTACATGCTAATGAGCTGAAGATTATACAGCGTGAGGAGCGAGGTTGAGCAAGGAAGAGTGAGCTCCATGTTAAAAAAAAAAGTGTTCCTCTATATCCGCACTTTTTTTTTTTTTGTGCCTGAGCTGACAGTCACGCTTTCCCGCTGAACGTATAAGATAGTTTTCAAATAATCTCTCTTTACCCGCTTTAGTATTTATGACTTTGCCATGACTCAGAGTGGGGAAAAAGAGAGTTTGGCTGGCGACGCCTGCAGCACTGTGAGAATATGCCTCCCTCCCCCCCTTCTTTTTTCTCCCCCTGTCTCTGCGGTGCAGCGTGAGGGGGCTAAACAAGGTTAAAGAGAAGGTCAAACACATACGGACTCACTTAATCTTTCTCCTGTCTTTGCAGCCGCGTAAGACAGCGTTCCTGCAGGGTATACTCAATTATTTGTCCAAGTAGAATAAACTGTGTCTTCCTCCACTTGAGGAGAACGGGAGGGGGGCTTTGACTGGCAGATCAACACCCTTTGTCCAATAGCAGAAACTGTATTTATATTAGTCAGCATGTTATTCCTATTGACCCCACTCTTAATTCCACCCACTCTATGATTTATTTCTACCCCCTTTTTCGTCTTCCCCTTCTCATTCTGGCTTATGGAAAGATTTCCTGTCATCATCTTCCTCCCATCCATACCTCTCACCCACCCAATCTTCTTTTCCTCCTGCTCTTCATCTCCCTTCATGCTTTTCCTACCCACACTAGTCTCGATTTTGTTCCGTCTTTGCCGTCTTCCACCAAGCCAAGCTCTGCTGAAGGTCATTTCTGTGGGAGAGGTAAGGAGGGGGAGGGGCTGATGCAGTTTATTGTCGCCACTGTCCCGGATAACAGCTGGAAGACCGACGCACGAATGATAAGAGCTGTGAATGGGACAGACTGCAAGGATGCAGGGGGCACAGAATTCCCTGCAACCTTTGTCAGCATCCTGATGAGGACGCATTGTTCTCGTGTTTGTTGCTGGAACTATTGGTGGCATTGTGCGGGAAAATTTGCCTGCTTACAAAAGGACAGGCAACATGCTAGTTTTCGCATATGTTTTCTGCAGAAAATGATGCCCTGGTTTTTGTATGATTCGTTTTTCGACACAGATGTTCACCTAAATTTCATCCCAGTTTTTATATGACTCAGTTTTTGACAAAAAACGTTTGCCAGATTTTGTCCTGGTTTACATATCATTCAGTTTTTGATGAAAATGTTTTCCAAAATTTTGCCCCCGTTTTCCCATGATTCAGTTTTTCGGGGCACAATTGTGGAAAATTGTGTCCTGATGATTCAGTTTTCGACAAAAATTGTCACCAAAATTTTTGTATCAAAAACTGAATCATTTATGTCAAAAACAGAATCGTACAAAAAACGGCGCTCAATTTTCCAAAATTGTGGCCACTAAAATTTTAATAAAAAACGAATCGTGGGAAATTTTCCACAATTGTGCCCCGTTTTTTTGTATGATTCAGTTTTCGACATAAATTGCCATCAAAAATTTTTATCAAAAATGAATCATAGGAAAACGGGTTCAACATTTTGGCAAACATTGTCATCAAAAACTGAATCATATGAAAACCAGGCCAAAATTTGGCAAACATATTTTATATGAGTCAGTTTTTGACATAAATTGCCATCAAAAATTTTTATCAAAAATGAATCATAGGAAAACGGGTTCAACATTTTGGCGAACATTTTCATCAAAAACTGAATCATATAAAAACCAGGCCAAAATTTGGCAAACATATTTTATATGATTCAGTTTTCGACATAAATTGCCACCAAAATTGTAATCAGAAACTGAATCATGGGAAATTTTCCACAATTGTGCCCCATATTTTTGTATGCTTAAATTTTTGACAAAAATTGTCATCAAAAACCGAATCATAAGAAAACGGGGCAAAATTTTGGCGAACATTTTCATGTGACTGAAGAGTGAATGAATAATAGGTTCACTTCATCGTGTAGCGTTTTGGGTAACTTGAAAGGTGCTATATAAAATCTATTCCATTATCTTAAAATAATTTTGCCCTGGTTTTTGTCTTTTGTCAGTTTTCTGATTTTCGATTTTCACGTGATTTTGTATGATTTGGTTTTCAGAATTTTTTTTTTAATTTTGTCCCGGTTTTTGTGTGACTTGTTTTTTTCCGAAAGCGTTGCCAAAATTTTGTCCTGGTTTTCGTATGATTCAGTTTTTGATGAAAATCTTCACCTAAACGTTACATCGGCTTTCGTATGATTTGGTTTTCGCTGAAAATTGTCTGCAAAACCTTTTGCCAAAATTTGGTTCTGGCTTTTGTTTGATTGAGTTTTCAACAAACATTTTCGCCAAAAATTTGCTCCAGTTTTCGCCATGGGTTCAAAGAAAATTGCCAGTGCCAGCAATTTGATAAAAAAGGTGAGAAACACTTTTGAATTCAAGAAAGAACTCATCGCAAAGTACAAACACGGCATCCCCTCCCCTCGTTCATCAATTTCATTCACCATTTAGAATTATTTTGCATTGTTTTCTGCATGTACAATTTAAATTATTCTTATAAAATGTCTTTTTTGTTAATATTTTTGAGCATCTTGGACAGGTGAATTGGATTTACATTATCTGCTATCAGAAAAATTGCTTCGGTTTGTATACATTTTGGTTTTCCGAGGACCTTTCGGGGCAAATTACTAACAAAAACCGAGGTGCCAGTCCATGATATGCAGACTATATGGCTAGGTTTACAAATATACTGTACAAAAGTATGTTTTAGCCAAACCTGTCAGTCTCTTGACGGTTGAGTTTGTGTGCTCTGTATGACTTCTTCAGGGACAGGAAGCGGGCCGACCTTGGCATTTACGCACTAATGAAAACAATCATGGGAAATATGTTAATGTGCCCGCCGTGGTTTGCTGAAATAAACTGTGATCTTTAAAAAAAGGCCAGATGCTCCTCTGAGTAATAACCTCCAGCAGATGAATCATTTAGCATTAAGGTGCTCCAGTTGACCCCTTCACGCCATGCTGTTCAGACACATCTGCTATAGCACAGACTGATAACTGTTACTCTCCACATTATGCATGATTAGCATACAGGTAGCAAGCAAACCCGCAGAGGTGTGAAACTCATTAACATGCAATAACGACACTCACCAAACAACAACAGAAATACGCCATGATGAAATAAATGAGCGGCACAGTTCAAGTGTATCCGGCATGGCCGCTGTATCAGTGATGATAATGACTGCGCAGGACAAACTATTCATTTATGCAGGAATACATTGGAAATCACATGCCCTAAATGGCAGGAAAGCATGCAAGTCAAATATTATACTTATTTTCCGGGGGAAAAATAATGCATGCGTTTCTCCGTTCACAGTAAGCGTGAATAAACTAAAGAGTGTTGCACTTTGCTTGTCCGTTGTAAATCACATCTGTTTTGATTACAATATCGGTTAATATCAGTTATCAGTACAGTGCTTAACTGGTGTATTAGCATCCAATGAAGTCTTTATGCCACAGCTGCCCTGTATCAACAGCATTGGTAATCATACCAGAATCGGTTAACACAGTATGTACTGTAGAAGCTTTTTAACCGAAATTGGAATTTTAGGGCCTTTAACTGTTGCTTTCCATGAAATGGAAAAAAAAAGACGACAAAATAAAATAATTATTTATTATTATTATTGTTGAGCCATGTCTAGGTACACACACATGAAATCATATTTTTCAATTTAATTTAATAATGTAACTTTTTTTTAAATACTGTATATGCTCAACAAAAAATATGAACGAAGAAATGTTGCTTTTGCACCCATTTTTCGTGAGCTGAACTCAAAGATGTTCGACTTTTGCTGTGTAGAGAAAAGGCCTCTCTCTCTCAAATATCGTTCACAAATCTGTCCAAATTTGCGTTAGGCCTGTCCACACAAATATGGATATTTTCAAAAACGCACATCTGCCCCTCTTCGGTGTCAAAATAATCTCTACCCACATGGTGACGTTTTAATACTATTCCTATCCACACGAATACGCATACCCAGGCTGTCATGCGCATGCCAATGTAAGGGGGCGCTGCAGCCATGGTCCGTTAAGGCAATTTTAACCAATCAGAGGCGCCGATGACGTCATTTCCGTATTATAACAAGTATGGCAATGTACAATAGAAGCTAGCGAAGAAGCGTTACTTTTCAGTGCGTTGTTTCACATTTGTCAGCGAAATTTATTGAATATAAAACTGAAAATGGATGAAACATGTTCTGTATTCAAATGTAGCAGATGTTGATTATCACTACAATGCTGTGAAGTGTAGTTCATTTTATCGATCAACGAAGAACTTCATCGGCTTTGACGCTATCATTGCTAATAATTTTGTGTCTGGCAAATTGTCCTTGTTTAAGTGCCTCCACGACAATCGTTATGCAGAACAAAGCAGGCATATACAAGTATGGCAGGGAAACTCAGTCAAACACAATCACAAGCTTCTTGCCATGCTAACATTCCCAAGCCATTCTTCCAAAATAACAACGTGCTCGTGAAAGGGTTTCTTTTCCCAAATTGCCATCGTTGGCAGCGGTATCTTAGCCGTTTAGCGAGCAAAACAGCATCCTTCGAAGCCCACAATGGCGCCTTTCTTCATCAGTGTAAAGCGAAAGTGGGCGTATGTTTACTCTTATACACACAAAAAGTCATTTCAGCCTGTTTGAAAGCAGCAGTGTTCTGTTTGCCTTTGCACACATTCAATTATACTTATCTAATGTGGACATAAGGGCGCATAATTGTTACGTCATCTGTCAGCAACAAGCCAAAAGCTCCATTTTTGCCATCCACATGAATACACTGCAGCTGGAGTTTTGAAAAATCTTCACCCTGGCCCTGGAGTTTTCCAAAAGCTGCGTTTTTAAGGACAAAAACGTCCGTATGCGTGTGGATGGGCGTCCAAAACGCATAGAAAAATATGTGGTTTTAAAATATCCGTATTCGTGTGGACAGGACTTTAGTGAGCACTCAGAACTCATAATGCTTCCACCTCACAGGTGTGGCATATCAAGATGCTGATTAGACAGCATGATTATCACACTGGTGTGCCTTAAGCTGGCCACAATAAAAGGCCACCAAAATGTGCAGTTACTTCCTGGATGGCGATGGTTTTGTCCATCCATCCATCTTCTATGCCGCTTATCCTCTATGCTGGACCCTATCTCGAGAGGCGGGGTACACCCTGGACCGGTTGGCAGTCAAACAACCATTTCCATTCACATTCATACCTATAGTCAATTTAGAGTCTCCACTTAACCTAACGTTCATGTTTTTGGAATGTGGGAGGAAACCGGAGTACCCGGAGAACATGCAAACTCCAATGGAGATTCAAACCCAGATCTTCCCGATCTCCCGACTGTGTGGCCAACATGCTAACCACTAGGCCACCGTGCGGCCGCGATGGTTATGTGTGGATATAAAATACTCCAGTTTGTCAATCAAATTCTGAAAAGAAAAAATAAATGTTGTATGAGTGTGTTATATTAAGACCGCAACCCAAGCGGCATTGAAGACAACCAAAAATAAAAGACCACATTTCCGGCGGCTAGCTCTGCATGGCGCCAACGAGTGCTAGCTAGCTGGGCACCATCAACAGGTGTGCCAACATCATGTATTTGGAAATCCTTTTGAAGGTGAATAAGTACTCTACGCAGTTTGCAGAGTGGATATTTTCATAAGGCACAAAGGGCAAAATGATATCCTACAACACAGTGGCTCTTACTAACCCTAATCCTAACTCTAACCCTAACCTAACTCTCAACAAAATGTTACATATGGTTCGGTTTTCGACCAAAATTTTGGTCTAAATTTTGCTCCGGTTTTAGTGATTCGGTTTTTAGTGAACATTTTTGCCAAAATTTTTTGAGGTTCGATTTTCTAGGAACATATTTGGCAATATTTTGCCCCAATTGTTTTATGATTGGGTTTTTGACCAAAATTTTGCCTCGGTTCTTGTACACTGTCTCGGTTATCATACAATATCAGCGTAAAAAACTAGTCCATTTGCCCTGTACTGTGTGCCCAAACAAAGCACCCTACACGTTGATGACTCACTGTCAGTACATTTTTTCAGTGTGACTACTAAATAACCAGCCATGGGGCCAGTAAAAATTGCGAATTCCAGCAATTTCTCAAAGAAGGTGAGAAACACTATTAAATTCAATCTCGCCTCGCATTAACAATACTATAAATTAAATCCATTCATTCATTTTTAATTATTTTTTATTGTTTTCTGCACTATTCTGTATAATGTGTGTTGTTTTTTTGTTCACAATTTCGGGTGTCTGGAACAGACTACATTATTTCCTATGGGAAAGATTGTGTTAGTTTTCTCAGGGCATTGAATCGATCACAAATAGACTGTTCAGGACAGTCCAGCTGCTATCAATTCAATGCCCTGAGAATACAATGACTTGGATGAATGACAACATTCGCAGGCAGGTGTCAGTTTTCATACATGTCACTTTTTGTCGCACCTTTTGGAATGAATTACTAACAAAAACCAAGGTGTCGCTGTACATTACACGTGACAACGCTAACCCTAACCAAAACCCTAAGCTCGAGTACGTTCATGTACTTGAGCAGGGCTCTTCGGCCCATGAACGACATCAGACTGCAGTTCAAAAGTTACTAGGTAACATTTTTGCAGCCGCTTCCTCAAAACAGCAGAGCAGTCTTGCGAACACCAAATTTTTTCACTCGTCGGAGCTGATTGGCTGATAAATAAGCAAATAACAAACAAGGTGAACACTAAAGTTCACCAGAAACAAAACATGCAATACAGTGGTGCCTCGGTTTTCACTATTAATCTGTTCAAAGCGGTCAGCCAAAAACCAAATTGTATGAAAACAAAAACCGGGGTGTACGAAAACCGAGGCACCACTGGTGAGTCCATAAGCGCATATCAAAGAAACAAGCTCTTATTATCCTAAGTGTCCATGCGAGCGTCGAACTAAACGTGAGGGATTCTTGGAATGGTTGCACTCCGATAACAAAATGACAACCTTCAAAGTAAACAAGCAAGACAAAGCAGAATAAATTAACTTTTTGTCTTTTCTCCACCAGTGAAAGAAAATCAATGTCTGGTGAAAAGACAAATATTTGTATTCATGTCATTTAATTACCGCATAACAGAAAGAGCACTTTAGATCATAAATACGAGGATCAAACAGAGGAAAGGGTTTTTATCTAAATCACATTCATCAAGCGTGTTTCGTTGGTTCTGAGGCCACGTTGAGGGGTGCTTGGCAAACACAATTTCGATGTCACCTTCAGTGTGCGTGTGCGTGTGTCTTCCACGGCTCCTCGTTAGAGGCATCAACGCTGTGAAAAATCACTTTAATAAAGAGAAGCAGTTGGCTGGAGTCATTCCCTACGGCTTGGCTAACAGTAGCCCGTGACGTCAAAGCCGCCACTTATTCTCTCCTTGCTTTTTTGGGGAGGGCACATGTGAGGGGACAAGTGACAACATTTTGGCTGAAACATGGCTGCCAGACAGCTACACCCTCCTGGTGTGCGTGTGTGTATGTGTGTGACAGACACACACATTGTATTTAGCCATGCTAAGGGGCAGGACAAAGATACAAAAACAGAATCGATTGCAAGTGACAGAGGAGGAAGGGCAAAAAGTTGTTATCAAGTCGAGAAGGGTATCCTACACACACACTGGCCAAACCTTGCCAAAGGTCTTCAAGCAGCATATATTTTCTGTTTCTCTGTATTTGGAGCTCATGACGTGTGTGAGCGAGAGAAGCCTACAGGGCCGACATCATTGTCTTCAGTTCAATACTGCTGTCACAAGGCCATGAATTATGGAAGCGACAAAGCACGGCTTACAGCCAAGAGACACTTTTATTGAGTTTTGAGGTGTGTGTGTGTGAGAGAGAGAGCGATCATGTCAGCAACACTTTCAATAATCACTCTGTCACGTCACAAAGCTCTGATGAGGATGTTTTACATACAATGAATGAATGTCATTTGGAAACAATAATGGAAAGAGCTGCAAGGTCGTCCATCATTGTAGAGAGGAGCATGTATGAGATGCCTCCAGATGATGCTGGGTGATGCTACAACACAGCCGCAAAACAATAGGAGCACCGGTAGATGTTGCTTTGGGCGCTTCACGAGCGTCCAAGTTGCCTTCGTCATGGTCATCAAGTGTGGCGGTGCAAAAAATACGTTAGTAAACCTCACCCCATGGCCCACATCAAGTTAACTCTCAGGGGCTGAACTGTGTTACCCGAGCACCCAGAGTTCTGACATACTGTGGAACCTCGGTTTACATACGCCCCGGTTTTTGTAGGATTCGTTTTTCGACGAAAATTACTGCCACAAATATAACAAAGAGTGCCCGGACAAAGCATCCACACATTGGTGACTCAGTTTCTGTGAAGAATGCTTTTTGCAGATCTTACAACGTGATCGTCAACTCTCACTTGTTCGGTCCACAGCACAGTGTGAAGTGGCCGGGATGAGAATCAGCACCTCCAAATGCTGATCGGGGATCCGATCCTGCCCCAAGTGGAGGAGTTTAAGTACCTTGGCGTCTTGTTTACAAGTGAGAGAAGGATGAAGTGGATGAAGCCTCGCAGCGGTGTTCATCCGCGCATGTAAACACTGTGGAACACATACACGACAATGGACAAGCGGAAGTGGTAGGAACAGAGAGAAAATAACGCAGAGCGACTGAGAGGTCTGACTTTTATGTGGGCAACGGTTTTGTGATGCAAATGTATTACTCTTTTGAACGCATATTGTTTTGAAAAGCAAAACGCTTAACTTAAAGCCCCTTCACACCTTGGCGATTTAGTCAGCGTATGCCAACGTATGAAATATTTGGCCAATACGCTGGCATACGTCGAATAAGTTATGGGTAGGTTTTGTAGAAGTTAAGAGCACGCTGAAGCACGCCAGCATACGTCGTAGTACGTCCAAGACCTCCAAAAATTTTGTGCATGCACTTTTCGACGTATGTCAACGTATGATTCATAAGTCCCGCATACGCGGGCAATAAGTTATGCGATCGTTGACAGCCGTTCACACACGTTATTTGTAAGTTACGCACAAGTCGTAATACGTCAACATACCTTGAGACAAAACTGTCTTCTTGGCTCTCTTCTTGGCAAGAGTTGGCTGAGAGGAGATGGAGACCGGTGGGAAGCAGCTTCCGATACCATTGACGATGCCTGAGACGCGTCAGAACCTGCGTCATCTCCATCAGAGTGAGAGTCGGAGGGGGAGGCTGTGGGTGGTGATGGATGCTTCTTACGCCCTCGGCCTCCGTCACTGCCCTGGTACTTCTTGGCAGCGGTATTCGAAATTTTCTTCGGCATGATGGTGATGTTGACACTGCGATGTCTAGTGAGGTTATGATTTGAGTCATCAACACCGGCAACATGCTACGCATTCGTTGGTATAAGTTTTCTATAAGTTATAGAAACGTTCTATATAAGTTACTAATACGTCATGTATACGTCAAACTCGTTATGAATACGCTATGTATACGCCCAAAATTGAAAAAAAACGTCCACAGTTCAACGTATGCCATCAAAATGATCACGTCGGGCATGTGCTGGCTAAATTGTCAAGGTGTGACAGGGCCATAAGAGAGCAACTACCAACTAGCCGGAACTACTTTCCTCCACAACAAAAACCGACCAGAACTTGGCTCACGGGACAAAGTGGGGGAGAAGTCATTGTTGATGCACTACACTGCTGACGGGGACGTCATACAACTTCATGTTAAAAAATCTTAACTATCCCTATAAAAGTGAACTATTATGGTGTACATCCTGATAAACTGTAAACATGGACAGAATGGATGCTTCACTAAAGTCCTTGCATGTAAATGTAGTGATGCTTACATTACCTCTTATAATCAGTGTGAATGAAAGATGCTTGCATGCATTTAAACAATGGATGTTTTCTGTGCTACATTTACACCACATCAACAGCTTGGAGCTTGAATAGGTGTGACTACACACACACACACACACACACACACACTCAGTGAGAAAGTTCCCTGAAATGCCCCCAAAGTTGTTATCTTAAAGTGGCATCCTGGAGCTGGAGGGTGTGAGGCTGCGTGACTTCCGGAACAGATTTAGTAGGTCCCGAAAGAGTGTTGTACTCTACACACACACACACACACACGCGCGCACACACAAGTGAATGCAGACAGGTGAATGCACATTATTTCCTGTACTCACACAAAATACACACTGTTATACACGGTTGAAAGTCATACAGTGTTTCATAATACACTTGAGACTACTTGTCTGCAACTTTTCATACATTCCTGGAGGGGAAATGCATGGAGGATAATACATAGATGTAGGGTGAATAATCATGTACAGTGGATCACTGCATATTTGCAATTCAGCTTTCACAGCCACCCAAATCAGATACAGTAATCCCTCATTTGTCGTGGTTAACTGGTTCCAGACCATGATATGTGGATTAAATGGAATATTTTCAATGTAAGAGCATAAAAAACTGTTTACGACCTTTTATTCCACATTACAGCCCTCTAGATATGAAATAACACCCTTATAGTCACCTTTACACACCTATTACCCGATATAGTAGACACAGTGTGCTTGTGTGTTCCTTAGGGGACCTTGAAAGAGAGGCAGACAGGAAGTGACGTGAAGGGTTCAGAGTTGAGTTTCAGCTTTGCGTGGGTAACGGCTGCAAAAGCAATCCATCTTTTTATTAGGGATTATTGTGAGATCATATAACCTGCAATAGAAGTCCGGTGACCAAGTCTGGTGCTTGTGTGTCTCACCGAACATTAGAGTAAGATTACTGACACCTAGTGACCAGTGTACAATTCTACATATCATCACAACGTCTGCGACTGCATCTTCTGAATGCCATTTTTATGCTTGAAAAATGCTTAATATAGGCAAAAAATGCCCAAAATGTGCCTCAATGTGCATTTTTGACTAGTAGGCCATATCCAACCACGGAACAGCATTAATATCAATGTAATGAATATATTAATATATGGCAAGGGTGGCAAGGGACAACTGTAATAATTAATATAATTTATATATTTTTAAATAATTTATAGAATATATAATTGTATAAATTATGTATATAATGTATTATTATTATTACTGCTTTTTATGTATTTTTTTTTCTGTTAAAATAGACATTTTTTTTTGCGCAGAAAACACATCTCATTCACCATAAATCGGCAATCATTTATAAGTGCGTGATAATACAGGTAAAAAGCTCAGCCTAGCTTCCCAAATTGTCATGGCGGTATGTGAATAAAAATTAAAAACACCATGACTACATTTGTATTTAAAAGCCTAAAGCTCAAAACCTACGCAGTGTGCCTGAGTGCCTCATTAGGTGAACAGTGCACTCCTTGCACAGTGCAGGGATTATGATGCACAAGAAAGGAGGCAGACACAAAGTTATTCATTGTTGTGTGTGTGTGCAATATACGAACAAATAAGTACGTTTGATGATGACGTTGTGCATTAAGAGCGTATTTTGAAGGTGTAATTTCTATTTTGTGTGCTAAATGACAGCTGGTCTTCTTACATGTGCTGTGACTATTCAGTGCAATTTCTGAGCCTGTCATTTGTTTCTTGACTGGATGTACAGAATGCCAGAAACCTCTAGCCGGCCTTGCACATGTCCTAGTGCGTGTGCGTGCATTCACAAACAGACAGTTAAGGAGGAAATGCCGAGCTCTGTGTCAAAAATAGACAGTTTTATGGCCGTATCATTTACTGGTGGTTCTGTAACCCCCAAAAACTGTAATCATCAAGTAGGATTGTCTTGCCTTCACCTAGAATGAGTAGAAATGAGTGAGGTGGCTTAAAAATGCATCAGAGGTCATCCCAGTTATTTTGGGATCGTACGTTTTCTCTGGTTTCACTTGAGGGAGAACGTAAGAGTCCAGACGTCCTCGGCTCACCTTCGGCATATACGTATCCCTGCTCTGTCACACTTCCCTATTTTTATAACACCGCCTTTATAGAAGCATCCATAAAACCCTCTCAGTTTGAACCTCAATAGCTTCATGAGATGGAAAATGGAAGTGAAAAGCAGCGAGGAAGAGGAGGGGCGGGGAAAAAAATGTACGCACCTTTCTCCAGTGAAGTAGAAGACATGGACTAAATCATTGACGAAAGTGGGACAAAAGTGGCAGGTCAGTACTTGAAGGGATGCTCTCACACCATTACAGCACTGAAAATAATGCTTTTTTGAAACACAGGCTGCTGACAATATCATAACATCCACATAAGTATAAAATTAGAAGGAAGGAAAAAATCCTGGACTCTACCAAGGCCGTTTTTTGAATAATCTGTCCTACTTTGTGAACATTACAAGGTTTTTCCCTCATTTTTTATTAATCGCTCTGTGAATAGTGCATGACGATGATGATAATAACGATATTCAGGTATAAAGGAGGTGGATGTTTACTGAATGAAGGTTTTCAATGTACAGTATTACTAACCTTGCGTTCTGCTCACGCTAACATTGCCAGCTCAGCAGACGGAAAACAGTTTCAAAATAGACTTCTTTGCAGTTCCATTTTAGTGCCTTTACTTGAAGCACTGTAAAACTAAACATAGAGAAATAAAGTACATCAAAATACGATTTAAACACTATAAAAAATGATAAAATAATGACATAGAACAAAAAAGAAATGCAATCAAACGAATGGGCTAGCTCAATGCTAACTTGTACAGAAGGCTCATGTATATACATGCTAGCGATTAGCATTAGCGATTTTTAGGGCAACCTCAAACAGCTCCAAAATGATGCACATCCCATTTTAGCATTTAGGTGATGTATAAAACACAAAGCCATGCACAACACACATACTGGCAAACACTTCCTCAGGCTCAACAAGAGAATCTGACACACACGGCTGCAAACGCCTCAGTAAGAAAAGCAGCTATTGGCTGTCCTAGATGTCGGTAGATGATGCCGTTGGCTAATTTGCATAATATTTGCATATGATGTTGTAAGAGTTGCTATACTCTTTTTACATTTTTGTTTTAATTTTAAAATTTACGACTTTATTGTCGTAAATTTACGACTTTATTCTAACATTTGTAACAGGCATTGCCTGAGACAGCTATGACTTTTTCTTCATAAATTTACAACTTTATTATCGTGAATTTACTACTTTATTCTCGAAATCTAAGATTTTGTTTTTCCCTGTACGGCCCTAATACTCCATCGTACACTTGCAAATGAGACTGAAAACCATAAGAAACAAGACGATACAGTTAGGCAGCACACAATGTGTTAAAAAACAGTCCAGTTGTTTTGCAGAACTACATTAGAAAAAGACTGATGAGTATTCATATGTCGAGCTGTCAAGTAAACACAGGTAATTTGTCTTTGTTAGTGAAAAAACACAAAACATGGGGGCAGCTGTGAAGCAGAGAATATTAACTTTGGTGCTTTTTTTTCCAGTCAAAGACTACCAGGGAAAAAAGGTATTGAATTGTCTAATCTGGTTTCAGTGTGAGTGAAGGATTAGAGATGATAAGGTATTTATAAGAATTCACATGTGGATTAATTTAAGATCATATTTAAAACCACTGCCGAGGGGAAGTCTCAGGAAAAGAGCCAAGAAGATAAAGAAAAAAGTCTACGTTTAATATGAGACATCTGTATACGCAGCTATTAGTGTCAATTTGTACCATGAGTGCATCTCGACACGGGTCAAAGTGTCGCCAGCCTCACAACTTCAGCCTCGCTCATTAGGTTGACTCTTTGTAAAGTTGCCCTCGTGGATTTGACATCATTCTCATTTGCGTCGCTTGGAGGTCTGATTAATTCATAATTATCGTGAGAAAGAAGTCGAGGCGGAATTTGCGGCAGAGAAGAAGCGCACTGGCGGTGCAGCCGACTGAACACCGAGCAGGGTTCGCTCAATAATGAACTCTGGAGGTTGATTCTAATCGTTTTAAGCCAAAGTTGCCGACAACCGATAATTATTTTCATGCCTGAAGGCATTCCTCATCGGATGTGTAATGATTTCATTTGATATTGTACGTTTTCACTTTGCCAGACGACACAGGGAGGACCATTCTCTGCGGCAGGTTGAGCCACAAAAGCAATTTTGTTCACTTTGGAAGGTAGATTGTGTGTCAGTTTGTTGACATCATTCTGTCAATTCTATCTCTCTACCGGCTCAGCCTCAAAACGCTTGTGGTACCATTTCATGTTGGCAAAATGTCTTCGCAGCCGCTCCTGACAGGCAAAACATTTTTAATTTTTAAATTAAATTTAGGCCCATCATGTCTGTAAATCTGTGAAAAATAATGGCACTCTGCTTACAAAAGTAGAAAAAGAAGCTCTTATTTGCAGTATCATGCAGGAGCAGTTGAAAATTGCAAGAATTTACATTTTTACATTGCTAGATCTTAAGGAGGTTCTAAAGCAGAGCTTCAAAATGCAAAACGAACAAATGTCAATGAGACAAAAAATGTTATAAGCAATTTATTGCAAACAAACATTAAAGTGAAATAGGCTATTTATCCGCTGATCAAAAGTTTAAGACCACAGCCTTTAAAAGCCAAAATCTTGGCAAAAATGTGGATTCTATGTCATTTTCTGTCAGGTATTCACACTGTCATGATCTCTTGATGGCAAAGGCAAAAAAGCTCAGATTGTTGAGCTGCGTGAGCAAGGCCTCTTGCAGCGCACCATTGCTGCTGAGGTTGGACGCAGTACGACAGTCAGTTGAAAATTCTTCAAACATCCTGAGGGTTATGGAAAAAACAAGACAAGTGGCAGACCCAAAAAATATCACCACCCCGCAGCCGGAAGATCCCATTGGCTGTCTGTCAAGACACAGGACAATCCTCCACCCGAATGAAGGTTGTTACTGGTGCCGAGTGCAGTCCAATAACCATCAGACGGCATCTCAAGAGAAGGGATTCAAGAACAAAAAAATTCTCTCCTTCAAAGCCACAAAATTGTTCTTTTGGAATTTGCACAAGAGCACCAAACATGAGACATTGAAAGGTGGAGGAAAGTTTTATTCTCTGATGATAAAAAATGTAACCTTAACGGTCCTGATGGCTTCCAACATTATCAGCATGACAAGGAGATCCCACCTGAGATGTTTTCCACACGGCACGGCGGAGGGGGCGCCATCATGATTCTTAAATGGAACAATGGAGCATCAGGTTGTGCATGACTGTCAAACGGCAGCTGGCTATGAGGAGATGTTATAGGGGGCATCCCTTGTGACTGAAGGCACTCATCTGTGTGGCCTTTTCAACAGGACAACGCTGCAGTTCACAATGCCCGCCTGCCAAAGGACTTCTTCCAGAGGAATAACCTCACTCTTTTGGACAATGCTGCAAGTTCCCCTGATCTAAATCCAACTGAGAACACTTTGGGGATGGATGGCAAAAGAAGTTGACCTAATGGACATCAGTTCCAGAGAGTGGATGCCCTCTGTGAAGCCATCTTCACCACCTGGAGCAACATTCCCAACACTGGCATCAAGCATGCCCAAACCCATTTTTAGGTTATTAACAAGAATGGCACAGAAACTCATTACTAAGTCCTTTTTTGAACATTTTATTTCTATTTTAGGGGAAATTCAAGTTTGTTTGAGCTATGTTCTTAAACTTTTAATCAGCTGATGAACAACCTATTTCACTTTCATGCTTGTTTGCAATAAATTGCTTACTCAAAACATTTTTAGCATAATGCTATTTATTTATTATGTGCTGTATATAAAACATAAACAACCACAAAATGGAAGGACGACAGCCATGAACTGAGGAGACCGTCGAGACCAACAACACACCAGTCCAATCCAGCCTTCGCAAATAAAAGCGCTTTGCATTACATCCTGTCTGACTGCGCCAAATAAAACAAGGGTCTCCGAAAAGTAGCTTCCAACAACATAAAATCAATACGAACACTAGCACACAAAAATAATAATGGATCGACCCCGCTCACTAACCGGCACTGGGACGCGGCCCGGTGGTTGGGCACCCTTTTGCTTAACGAGGTTTTGAAAAGTCAGCAAAACTAGCAACAAAGTCAATTGGCAGCACTTGGTTGCGGAAAAGCACATTTGATTGGCCAGTAGCGTCACATGGGGCGCTGTGCTCACTAGAAGCAGAGAGGCTCTGTGATTTAATGTTGCCCAGAAGGCAGATGAAAGCAGACATGCCTGCGCATAACTTTTATTTCACAAGGCAGGGGGAAGATAAATAATAATTTTCCAGGATGACTTCACCATTTCCAGGACCTTTTTTCTTATTCTCCATGATGGAAAAATGGTCAATCATTCTCCAAGTTTTTCCGGGCATGTGGGAACCCTAAAAACGACCTGTGCTGCGCTCCCTTATCGCTTTGGCAACCCCAAATGGCTTACTGATAAACTCTACCAACAGTTAAAGCTGGAAAAAAATGTGCTAACTGGATGAACCATACAGGAAAAACTTCATGTTATCAGGTTCGGTCTATCATTGCAATCAAGTTCAGGATGCAGTTGAGTTGAATGTCTTCAATGCTCAGCCAAAGCACCGTGACCATGAAATATTTATATCCTATTTGGAATTCCACTATGGAGCTTTATAAACAAGGTAGCGATGCCAACCCCTCCAGACCTGCACATCAAACTGTGTATCACGTAAGTATTACGATCCAACTTAACGTCACAATGACGATGTTTCATGTCTAATATTCCCATTCGCTTCCCGTGCACGCAATGGAACGTGCCTTTGAAATAAAAAATGAGGCAAATTATTCTAAAAATGGCATCATCTGTAATCTGTGAAGAATGGAAGGAAGTAAGAGGTTCAGACAGGATTTGGGCTGGAGAGATAAGAAAAGATATGCAAGCAAGTTCATCATCTTAGGGGAGAAAAGGCAAGAAACTCCGACTGCACAGCATCCAATTGAGTTTGACCTTTCTAAACTCATTTACAGTGGAATCAGGCCAGACTAAGTCTCTTATTTTCAGCAGCTTTGGGTTATCATTTGAGTGATTTAGATAGAATGTTTTTCAAACTGATGCTAAGGCAACTGTGGCTCGACTAGGGCAAAGAATGTAAAGGGCGTTTTTTTTTTTTTAAACTTTGAAAAACACTTTGAAAATGGAGGTGAGGAAAACTGGGGCCACTTCCCAGATGCCATCCATCCATCCACCCATTTTCCATGCCGCTTATCTCAACTGAGAGGCGGGGTACACCCAGGAATGTCCATCCATCGTAAGAAGAGAAAACCCACGCACTGAATTGAATGAATTGGCAAACACTTCCCTTTGGCTTTCGACAGATATATAACGGCATAATGGCTTAGGGTCTGCAATTGTCAGGAGTTGTCGTGGCCGAATGGTTAAGGTGATGGATTGGAACTCTATTTGGGTTTCCCTGCGCAGATACGAATCCTGCCAACAGTGTGCAGTTTTGGGGGCAGTCATTGTGTAAGGACATCTGTGACTACGGAGATCCAACTTAAATCCCCAACCAAAAACTCTGCAACGTGAGTCAGAAGGACTATGATTAGTCATCTTACATAACACTCGTTAAGAGTGTGTAGAGTCTAACTTCACGAATGCTTTCTCCTTCGATTTCTGACTTCGACTGTTGTAACAAATCAGTTAGTCGCAGCCCCAACAACGTCTGTCTGTCAATTTAGTCTCTTCGGTCTCCATTGTTCACTTTGACGAAGGAAGCTAACAAGCTAAATAGTCTACGAGTGTCATGATTGCTGACTGAGCTTACTTACCAAAAAATACTCCCCCTGGCATTTCAATGAATAATTGCACGGCATAAAAGCTTAGGTTCGGGGACTATAAGATTGTCGTGGCCGAGTTGTTGAGGCGATGGACTTGAAATCCATTGGGGTGTTTTGGGGCAGTCATGGTGTAAGGACGCCTGTGACTGTAGAGATCCGGGTTGAACCCCCTGACCAAAAACTGCAATGTGGACCGCAATGACCATGATTAGCTGTCTTACATACAGCATACAGAGCGTACAGCCCACCTTTACGAACGCCTTCTCCTTCTATTTCAAATCAACGTTTGCGATAAAACTGACTGTTGTAACACAAGTTAGTTCCAGACTCAATATGTCTGTAAATCTGTCTCTCTTCAGTCTACATTGTTCAGTAACGACTAAAGAAGCTATCAAACTAAAGAGTTGACAAGCATTTCCATTTACATCTCGACAGATGTATGACAGCATAATTGCTTAGGTGCTGCAATTATCACAAGTTGCTGTGGCCGAGTGGTTAAGGCGATGGCCTTGAAATCCATTGGGGTTTCCTATGCAGGTTTGAATCCTGCCAGCAACGTGCAGTTTCGGGGGCAGTCATGGTGTAAGTACATCTGTGACTATGGCGATCCAGCCTAAACCCTCTGACTGAAAACCTTTGTTTTTAAAAATGAAATGTAGGGCAATGCAGCAAGAGTACATTTTAATAATCTTGCTAAAAACAAACAAGGACCACAAATGTGCTATTTAAGGTTTTTTATTTGTATAGAGGTACATCACAAAAATATAATTTTGGATTCCATGAATGCGCTACTTTTGTTTGCATCTTAAGTAGAAGCGGCTACTTGTGGTAATGGAATATAAATCCAAAATTGCATTGATTGCACTTATAATGTGAAATTTCAGTCCTGGGGAACCATCATTTTCATTCTTGCTCAAGTTCATGCTTCTTTAAGACCCAGAACTGCATCATAGATTTTGCCTGTGAGTCGGTACTGGATGTTAGTGAAGCCGGCGGCAGTCAGCATGGCGCTGTACTGGGCCCCTGTTCGCTCCCGACCCTCTGTTTGCACCAGCATGTTCAGGGAGTAGAGCTGCGCTGTAAGCGGGCCGGCGCCGTTCTCATACAGCAACGCCTCCACCAGCAAAACAGCTCCTCCTGTAGGAACCCAGAATTGACCGAAGAATGTGTTTTTAATGTGCATGGGGGTTTTGTTTGTGTGCAACTCCCTTGTACGGCTTTTGGTCTATCTGCGTTCATTTGGAACGAATGGTAGATTTTCCTATTAGGTTTTGACGGCTGCTTGATGGCGTCAAACCGAATTTTCAAAGAGCCCCTTTGTGTATACAACACTGTCTGATATTATCAGAATTGTACAACATGTGTTATATGTATTTATTGTCCAATTTAATGTGTTTGGACATTTTTATCGCAGGAAATCTCAGCAGATTATGTTGTAATTTCTCATGTACATGTGGAAATCAATTAAAATGTTTTCCCTTGCACCCAACAGTTTTGCATATAGGTAAGTACAGTGGATATTTTATATTGTTTTTGTATATTTTATTTAGTTTTTCTACACAGTTATTACATAGTATTACATAGTGTAAATGTAGCTTATGTAGAGAAAGTTATTGTGTGCAAACTGTGTGTTTATTTAAATTGTTTACTGTTGGTTACTGTATTTATAAATTGTTACCATTATTATTATTTATTGAATTATTTACAGGGTTTTTATTTTGAGGTATTACAATTTTTTAATATTTATAATTTGCTAAGCACGCAAATTGGGTGACATATTTTATAAATTAAAGACAAAAACAATGCTGTTTCATTTTTTTTGTAAGCGCCAGTAAATCGCTGATGGAGGTAGGGTGCCACGTAAAATAGCATAGATTTCACAAGTGATAAATGCAGAAACCTTGGCGGAAGTCTCCATTCTTACTTAATCTACTTCCTCCAAGGCTAGGTATGTCCGATAATATCGGCGGACAGATAATATTGGTTAAAATAAAAATAAATAAATAAAAATCTGCAAAAATAAAAGTGCTGGACAATATCTGCATGTCGGCTATAAGCCAATATTGACCATCTCTAACTAAGGTAAACAAATTCCCAGCATAAAAAACGTCAGATTTACTGACCTGGTTTGCATGCTTTGTGGACTCTACTGAGCAGTTCTACACAACGCTCATCCGTCCAGTCATGGAGGATCCTGGCCAGGATGTAGAGGTCCGCCTCAAGTAGGGGGTCATTGAAGAAGTCGCCTAAATAGACATGCACAGTTGCTCTATGGTTTGTTTTCATTTGTAATGGCCGAGCAAAAGCTGCAATGCAAGGATTTGATGTAACGCCAAAAGCCTGAGAGTGTCATATAATTTGATGTCGTAGAAATGGAAAAGTTGATGAGAGTTACACCAAAGAATCTGTGCTGTGTGCATTCACTGATGTGTTAGAAGTCATTTCCCGCAGTGGTAATGGAGTTACCTTCAATGAAGCTTATCCTGTGGTCATCCTCCTTGACAAAGTGTTCCCTGGACGTCTGCACCACCTTGGGGAGGTCAAAGATCTTCACCGTGCACTCTGGGTAGGCCGACGTGCACTGCTTGGCTAATGCCCCGCTGCAGCCTCGGGAGAGACACAGGCAACACACTGAATTACTTTGAGTCACTGCACCATGAATACGCACAAGCATCATTAAAATGGCTGGAAATCACTCACAAATGTACAAATAAGTTACCGGAGTGGAACAGATGCTCGCAGGTATGTCGCCATTATTATTTATTATTGCATGATTTGTATTCAGCTGTGTGTTGCGGCATTAGGGGCACGGTTCATCTAACATTCATGCCAATAAAGCAGACTGAAGTGAACTGAATTTGGAGTGACAGAGAGACAGATGCTTCATACAGAAATGCTCTAGTACGAATCTTATAGAGGACATTAATAAGCAACGCTAACATAATAGCCGTGACAGATTTGTTTGCATTGAGAACGACCCTTCTTACGTGTACTATGTCTGAGGATGACTTGATCGGATGATTTTAGAGCAAGGGTGTGGATTTATTTTGTATTGTGTGTAGTAGCAACTACGTTTCAATTCCATGCATGGAAAATGTATCAAGCCTGCTGTCAAATACAGGAATATCAATATTTACATTATACAGTTATACCTCGGTTTTCAAATGCCCCAGTTTTTGTATGATTCGGCTTTCTCCCCCAAATTTTTTTGAACATTTTGCCTCTATTCTTGTACATTGTCACGGTTATCGTACAACATTGCCCATAACAAACTGTTGTATTTTACCCTTTGGTACTTTGAATCCTCCCCCACGAATTACTACCTTATTGTGGTTTAGAGTTTCGAGTGATCCTAAGGGCTATGTTGTCCAGGGCTATATGTCCCTGATAGGGTCACCCAAGGCAGACAGGTCAGATGAGACGGGACAAAGAGTGATACAGAGGACCTTATGTAAAAAGAAAAGGGAAGGAGAGACCGGACCTCACCTAGACGTGGGACAGTGAGGCCTCACACTGGAGCCAGGCCCGGTTGAGGGTCTTGCAGGTGAGTGCCTGGTAGGGCCTAATCAGGCTTGGCCCAAAAAAGCCACACGAGATCTCCCACCCATAAACCCACCACCTTCAGAGGCAATCATAAGGATCCAATGCAATGTGTGTTGGGTGGCGGTCGAGGGCGGGCGCCTTGGCGACCTGGTCTTTGGCAACCAAATCTGGTTCTTGGTAGAAAGAAAGACATCTCTCTAGTGGGGAAGGTGCCTGAGCTTGTGCGGGAAGTTGAGACATTCCGAATAGACATAATCGGACTCACCTCAACCAACATTTTGTGTTCTGGAACCAAACTCCTTGATACGGGCTGGACCTTGTTCTGTTCTGGAGTTGCAGCAGGGGAGAGGTGGGAAGCTGATGTGGATTTATTATTAGTGGGCTGGGTGCCTCTATGTTGGAGTGATCCTTGGTGAATGGGACGGTCACTTCCCTACATCTTCAGGTTGGGGAAAGGGTCCTGACTGTCGTCTGAGCCTATGCACCAAACGGCAGCTCAAAGTACCCGGCCTTCTTGGGGTCTATCTTAGGGGTGCTGGAGAGCATTCCTGGCTGGTGACTCTGCAGTTCTACTTGGAGACTTCAATGCCCATGTGGTCAACGACAGTGTGACGTTGAGGGGCGCGATTGGGTTGAACGGTCTCCCTGATCTGAACCCGTGGGATGCGATGTTACTGGACTTCTGTGCTAACCACAGTTTGTCCATAACGAACACCATGTTCGGCCAGAAGGATGTCCATAAGTTTACCTAGCACCAGAATTCTCTCGTCCGCAGGTCCATGATCGACTTTGCAGTTGTATCGTCAAACCTGCATCGGCATTTTTTGGACACACAGGTGAAGAAAGAGGCTGAGCTGTCAGTTGGCTCACCACCCGGTAATGCGCTAGATTAGATGGCGAAGAAGGATCCCGGACAGACCTGTCAGGCCCAAACGTATAGTGAGGGTTTGCTGGCAATGTTTGGCAGAGTTTCCTATTCAACGAGTCTTAAGATCTCACCTCCGGCAAAGCTTCAACCCACTTCCTGGGGAAGAACAAGGATATTGACCCTGAATGGGCTGTATTCCGTGCCTCCATTGCTGAGGTAGCCGACCTGAGCTGTGGTCTCAAGGCGGTTGGTGCTGTCGTGGCGGCAAATCCCGAACCCAATGGTGAACACCGGAGATTAGGGCTGCCGTCAAGCTGAAGAAGGAGTCTTATCAAGCACGGTTGGCTTGTGGGACTCCTGAAGCAACTGACAAGCACCGGCAAGCCAAGCGGCATGCAGCTTCGGCTGCGGTGGTCGAGGCAAAAACTCGGGTGTGGAGGGAGAGTGAGGAAATCAGACATTATGAGAGGCCATGATGCGACAGGATGTCAGAAGCAGAGGGAGAGAAAAAAAAAACCATACAAATTGGATGAAGAGACCGAAAAGCAGTGAGGTGGAAAACAGGATCAAAAGATCTCATTTAGTCAAAACTACAAATGTGTATGTGTTCTGGTCTCGCTGACATTGTGTGGCACAGCCCTCGACATCTTGTCTTGTGTGTCCGTTATTTACCCTGTCATCCCACACACACACACACCCACACAAACTTTAGCTTTCACATCAAACAAGGGTCAGAGGAGGATGCAAATCAAAGAGCAACACAAGGGAGTAAAGCCAAGCCCAACACAACATCACAACATATGAGTCCCAAACTGACCTGGATGAGTCAGTCTGTTAATGACCTCCTTTCATGGAATCTTTGTGACTGTTGCTGCTTGCTTTATTTGTTTTCAATGTGAAAAATGTATGCGCGTAACCAACCTGACAGAGTTAAGACATCACGGTCCGTGCAAATTATCACGCTGTTGTTTTATGTCTTCTTAAATTAAAACAAGTAGAAGTTTTGGTGACTATTAACAGGAGCTGCGGTGTACAGTTTCCAATAGGAGAACAGAAATACAAAAAAACAAGGCAATTTTTCCCATAGGAAATAATGTTAATCCAATAAATCTGTTCCAGACACCCAAAAATATGAACAGAAAATACATTTTATAGAGAAAAATTATACTTTTGCATGCAGGATGCATGCAAAATAATAATAAATGAGGATTGGATGGAACTTATTGTTGATACGGAATTCCTGTACGTCCTGGCGAGATCAAATTCAATTGTGGTTGTCATCTTCTTTATCAAATTGCTGGCACTCACACCTTTCTTTGGCAAATGGACTATCCATCCATCCATCAATCGTCTACATTGCTAATCCTCACTAGGTTCTATGCTGGAGCCTATCCCCTCTGACTTTGGGCGAGAGTCGGGGTACAACCTGGACAGGTCGCAAGGGCAAAATTGTGGCAAAGATTTTCATCAAATCCATGACAGTGAGTCAGCAACACATAGGGTGATTTGTTTGGGTTGATTTTGGAGTAGGATAACGTACAGGGAAAATTTAGTACTGTGTTTAGTGTAATCTACAAAAACCAAAACAACATTTTTGACAAAAACTAGGGCAACATTTGGGTAAAAATTTTCATTGAAAACCAGGTCAAAAACTTTTGTCTACATTCAGGACCAAATTTTGATGAAAAATTTAGTAGAAAACCAATCACAAACACATGGGCAAAATTTTGGCTAACATTTTTGTCGAAAACCAAGACAATGAGTCAGCAACACATAGCGTGCTGTTTAGGTTTGATTTTGTGGAAGGACACAGTACCGGAAAAATTACTAGCTTGTTAAAAGCAACATTGTACAAAAGCAGGTAAAATTTTCGACAAAAAACAATGCATTTGAAAACTAGGGTGTATGAAAACCAAGGTTTGACTGTACCGTAAATTCCAGTGTATAAGCTGCACCGGTGTATAAGCCGCAGGTGTGCACGTCATAAAATGGGATATTTAGTGCACAAAAAGACGTTACACAGAAAGATTTTTTTTAACTTTTAATAAAATAAATGTTTTTTTTCCAAAATAGTGCGTGCCAGACAGTGGTCCAACACTAAATTAACAGTACAGAACAGTACACAGCTAGTTAAACAGTGCCAAGTAGTGCATGTAACATAAGATAACAATGGCCTACCCTCTTCCGTGTCAGAATCGAACAGCGTCCTAATTCCTTAATCACGAAGCAGCCATCTTTCCTTGTCTTTACAGCCAAATCCATTGCCATCCACCCATTCATCTTCTATGCCGCTTATCCTCGAATCCATTGCCTTTAACTTGAAAGCGGCATCATTTCTTTGTGTAGTTTCTATGATCGAAGCTTGTCACTGCAAATGTCACAACATGTCTACATTCCGGTACAGTAGGTGGTGGTATGCAAAAAAAAAAAAAACAACAACAATAACATCTCTGCAATCTCTTCCTTCAGTTTGTCTTGTGAGTCCACTTACTCCTCGAGTGTTCTAAATAGAAAATACAAGATCACATTAGCAACAGTGATGCAAACATTCATAACAGTTACCATTTGCCAATAAAATAAATTGTACATGATGTCCACAAACAATACTACACGACTTGATCCTGTCTATTTATGTACGTAATATTATAGCACATATGTAGTTTAGAAATGATGAACTATTCCACAGTTACAAATCTTAGACATGAGTCAAATTCACAAAATCTAACTGAAGGTTTTCTGGGTAAAAAGCAGTGAACACCACGGTGATCAATCATAGTTACGAAAGTCAAGGTGTCGTATCGTAACACGAATTTCAAATGTCACACTAAGTTTTACATATATGGCATTACATGTTCTAACGAGTAAATAAAGCTATACTTACGTTACAAGTCATTCTTTTTTTCCTCTGCGTAGTGCCGCCATGTTGAAAAAAGTTTTCTGCGCTCGGCGCGCAAAAGATCTTGGGATATAGAAGACCGATAAGGATGGTCGCGATGAACACTTGGAGCTAATGGCAGAGGAGGACACATTTGTCTGCCACATTTTTAAGAACCCTTGGAGCTTTTTCTAATTGGGACAGCCTTCGCGCACCGTGATGACATCACGCATCCTGCAAATGCGCACTTGAAGGATGCAGACCCTGAAATGAGACACAGTCAGTGTTAGATGGATAGTTAGAGGGATACAACTGTATTCATCTTAAAGAGAACAACACGGAATTTTATGTTTTGTTTTATATGGTATCTTTATTTCTATTTTTTTACTGTATGTATAGGATACGTTAGCGGATATGGTGTATACGCCTGTGGTGCTTTGTACATTGTGTAAGGTTTACATAGGGTCACTTGTGAAATTGCTGGATATTACACATTATTACTGCTGGAGTTATCCTCTGGACTTCATGAGAACCACGGTACAGTGGAACCTTTGTGGCCGCCTATGAGTCATCATAGTGCGCGGATCCCCCGGAGGATGCAGGTACGTGTCACAGCGCGATCGCTGCACAAATTCCAATCTGTCCCCTCTTTTTTTTTGTATTCGTTCAACATAACAGGCTTTGCAGTCTTGGCGGTGCATCTATGGTGTTTATTGAATCCTCCAAATCCAGCAATGTTTTACATTTGATTATAGTATAAATTGTGCTCACTGTAAACTGGAGTGTGTGCATGCATAACCGGCTCCACTCAACGAGAGCAAACGCCGAGAACGGTGGTTTCTCTGCGTTTTTTGGTTGTTTCCTGAACTTTTTTTGGACTATCTTAGTAATAGCGTTTTCCAAAATGCATATTTAAAGGATGAGTAGTAGTTCTGAAGTATAGGAGATGTCACAAGATTAGAACATGACCACACTGAGCATCATGGGAGATGTAGTTTTTAGCCATACATTAGCCGCACCAGTGTATAAGCCGCAGGGTTCAAAGTATGAGGAAAAAGGAGAAGCTTTTACACCGGAATTTACGGTAATTTGTGTCAGGGTCAAGCTGTCGGCATCACTAACCCTTAGTGTGATGTTTTAAAGCTCCCATATCATTTTATTTTTCAGCTGCAGTATCCCGGGATGCAGAGACTGAGGCGACGTGCGGGATAAGAGTTTTTAATAAAGCTCACAGAGCAAAACCCGAAGTGCAAAATAACGAAAAAGGAAAACAGGTTCAGCAAAGGCTAACAAAAAAACTCACAATGGGAGGTGGAAACAAGAAAAGGATAAAAAAAAAAAAAAAGCAGGGAGCAGAATCAGCTAAATGAGGTAACAGATAACAACAGCCAGTGATACCATGCTGCCGCCTCTGTGCTTTAAAGCACGGCAAATGAATGATTGGGAGCAGGTGCGCTCTGCCAAACACAGGAAATGGTGGAAAGAAACGGTGGAAAGAAAGTAAAATGAATTAAGAGTGAAAACAGGAACAACAACACCAAAGACCAACCGTGTCATGTGGTACATCACAGTTTAAAAGTGCTTTTCCGTAAAAAAAAGAAAACAATATCAACTTACAGCTCTGACGTTTGAGGCTGCCCGACTGATAGTTGGCAGAGCTCCATGTTTTAAGATGTGCAGCAAAGCCTGCTTTTTGTTTTTTATTTTAACATTAACTGTTGTAACGATTAGTTAACCACTATTCATTATGAAATGTAAAAACAATAAAACACAAAAGCCTAATGCAAAATGTGCCCCACAAATTGTATTTTTTAACATTCTGCTTAATTGTCAAATGAGTGTACAAGAGATGTCAACCAGTGTAAAACATAAAAGAAATGAAAAGCTTTACAGTACATGCCCTAAATTACAGTATATTCTTCTCATGACACCCTTTGCTTGTTTGTCTTTTCAACCAAATGCATAAAAAAGCCAACAAAAAAACCCACACCAACAAAAAAGTGAAACATGCAGCTCAGTGACTCTTTTGATGCTCGCTGAACTGAGCTCTTATGAGGTACGCTGAGGTCTCATGCAATATGCTGACATTTTCAGTGACGCCACGCATGACGGCGGTTAGAAACTTTAGAGGCATAATTCTCCCAAAAAACTGTTTCCGCCGTATTTCCATGCGGCTTCACAATACATTCGGCCAGTGACTCTTGTTAAATCGTGACCTTTAAGCATTCATTTTGATGTGGGTGTGCTTCCAAATGGGGTGCGATACACCCATTTCATTGGTTAACATCCAAAATCAAACACTCAGGGTGCACCCAAACACTGTGTAGAAACTATGCATCCTATTTCTTTCCTTTGAAGTCACTACAGAGGCAACTACAGCATCATTGATGAAGTCAACAAAGATGAATGTCAACAAAATAAAGCAATAAAGCGTGCAAGGAACCTTCATCGCATACATGATGTTTAATTTGACTGAGGCTCAACATTGCAATCTGTTGCTTGGCACAACGTCGGACAGCCAGAGGAGCTGAGCAGCAGGTGTGTGCCCTTCACATCCCTGCTGTCTACACATGCACGCTCTTATTTTGGTGGAGAAGCACCCTTGTGCATAAATATGAACCCACAAAGCAAGGCCCCGTGCGAAAGTCACTAAGGAGAAGACTGGGTGCAGAGGAAGGATGTCCTCAGTGTGTGGCCTGTTTTTAGTGGCTCCACAACGCCCCTATGTGGCCGATTGAGATATCACGTCAATGTCTGTATTGGGGTTTTTGCTTGACATGGTTTATTTACATAATTACATTTATGATCTGCCTTTACAAAGATAACAATGCTCAGTTGTGACTGACAGAGGGGCAGTGTAATTTATAAAATAGGGCCAAATATCAGTTGTGTGCACTACTGTCAGTCAAAATTGAGTGGAGTTGGGGGATACAGGTGTGTACATGTATGCAATGTACAGCATACATGTACCACTGTTAAAAAAGCCCCCCATCTTTACATGGTTATGTCTTTATGCTTCACTGTTTTTTTTCGTCAAGCATTGGGATTTTGTTCAGTGGTCCTTGAACGCACCTTGACAGTCAATCCGGCCTCAAAACTTGCAATGAGGCCAACACAAGTTAATATAAGATGGTGAGTCCTCACTGGAATTACAGCAAGCAAGCAGTGTGGATTATGTAGACGCAACCAGGCTACACCGTGACTGTTCATGGATCTTCTTGCATTATTATTCATTAGCGGTGAGGAGCTAAAGTTTTATACTTGAAATGTGTTTAATAGGTGTGTGAGGCATATTTAGGGATTAAACCTGATTGTGTCACAAGTCAACAATGGCAATTGAAGAGAGAAGGGAGGGTTTCTTGAGTTTAATCTATTCTAATAATTACAACAGTCACTTTTACTGCTGACGTTGATCCGAAATGGGAGGAGAACGTCAACCTCAAGCTAGCAGGAGGGTTTGGAGGGGGAGGAGGGAGCCGCGTGTCAAAAATAGACATTTTTAATGGGTGTATCAAGCATGGACGAGTGTGCTCTTTCCTTGGGAGAGGTCTGTTTTCATGGTGGTATTAGCATAATTAGCCATTTGATATTTACAAAAATACTAATTACCAATCTGTTGTGTCAGTAAACTGTCATGAAGCCCATCATGTTACTAATTGGAGTCTTTGTGATGCGTGGTGGGAGGGACAAGAGAGACTCCAGGTGTGGCGACTTTTGACTCGTGTGGGGACGGCCGACCGATTTAATAATAAAAAAAAAATAAAAAATTAACTCACAGTGCCTGCGGCGTGGACAAAAGGCCAAGGTGTGTTGCGCACACACACGCACTATACAGCATAAATATGTATGCGCTCTACAGCCAGCTGTCTCTCACTTCACGTGTGACACTAACAATTTAAAATGTTAATCACCGTGAACCGACAACCTCGGAGAAAATGACTTCATGGTGACGAGCAAAGCACTCACACTCACACACACACACACTTACCTCCAAGGTCACAGATGACCTTAAAAGGTGAAAGATCAAAGGCTGTGATCACATCTCTGCCGCAAACGTTCCATATGGAGTTCATGAGCTGCATGAATTTCACCATCTCCTCATCAGACCTAAGCACGCACACACACACCCACACACCCACACACCCACACACACACACACACACACTTTTATTCAGGGCAGCCATTGAGCTGCATTGAGCTAAGAAATGTTTGTTGTGCGACGACTAGTGATGGGAATTTCGTCTCAGCCGGCTCCCTTAAATGAGCCGGCTGAAACTGCTCCTCATATTTTTTTTGTTGCTTAATTAGATTTATTAACAAAATATGGATAAAATAGATTCCTAATATAAAAAATTTAATTATATCAAATATTTATTATGCATTTGGATTTATTTATGTCACACTGGCTCACAATGATTATATGTTTGAGGGAAAACAAGTCCTCCACATGCTTATCACCTGATTCAAAGCGTTGGCCGTGTAAGTGTCTGGGCGTGTGAGTCTGCCCATCACCGTCTCCGTCCCTCACAGGAGGAGGAGCTCACCCCTCCCCTTGTGTATGCTGTGTCCTATATTCGCTAACATTTCAGCATAATAAGTCAGACATTTTCTCAAGCCATCTGTTCAGGTTGTATTGAATTGTCTCCTTGCGTGCACTTTTTGTTAAATTGAACCGCTCAAAGAACTTGTCTCATCTCTCAACTATTTGGAAGAAAAGTGGGGAAAAAAAGACCCCAAAGTTCTGGTCAGTGGAGGAATGGAATGAAAGCATAGACAGGAGCCCTAACTCCACGTTCCTCACTGATGTGACAAAAAAGGAAATCACTGATATTGTCAAATGTAAAGCAAAAACATCAACTGATTGTAATGGAATCAAAATGGAAATGCTAAAAATGGTCATCAACGAGATCGCAGAACCGCTGACGTTCTATCATTCCAGACTGGAGCGTTCCCAAACAAAATGAAGACAGCAGGTCCAGTTTTCTAAAATGGACACAAACATTAATTTACCAACGACCGCCCAGTCTCCTTATTACCTCAATTTTCCAAAATCATTGAAAAGCTATTCAACAACAGGTTGGACAAATGTATTAATAAGAATTAATTACTCGCGGACAGCCAATACGAATACAGAGCTTAACACTTCAACTCCCATGGCACTGATCGAAATTAGCGAGGAAATTACTAATGCTATAGACCGCAGAAAGTGTGCAGCTGCAGTACTTATGGATCTGACAAAAGCTTTCGATACAATTAATCACAACATCCTAATTACAAAATTAGAAAGGTACGGAATCAGAGGGTTAGTTTTGAATTGGGTTAAAAACAGGAAGCAATATGTGAAGCTAGGAGAATACACATCTGCAAATATATCGTGCGTCGTACCCCAGGGGTCAATACTGGGACCAAAACTGTTCAACTTATATATTAATGACATCTGTAAAGTTAGGAAGCTAGTATTGCAGACGATACTACTGCTTTTTGTTCTGGAGAAAGTACACAAGGGCTCATAAAAAAGTTAAGGAAGGAAATGAGTATACTAAAAAGATGGTTTGATAAAAATAGATTATCCTTGAACCTAAGCAAAACTAAAGTAATGCTATTTGGTAATAGCAGAAAGGATACTTATGCGCAAATACAAATGAATAGTGTGGACATTGAAAGGGTGGACAAAAATACATTTCTGGGGGGTAATAATAGATAATAGATGAGCTGGAAATCTCACATTAAAAATATACAACATAAAGTGGCGGGAAATACATCAATATTGAATAAAGCAAAATTTGTCCTTGACCGAAAATCACTCCACACTTTCTTTTTCTCCCTGGTATTACCATATCTAACTTATTGTGAGGAGATATGGGGAAAGAACTATAAAAGTACACTTCACTTGCTAAATGTACTGCAAAAAAGATCAGTTAGGATAATCCATAATGCCGCGTGTAGAGAACATACAAACCCTCTATTTCTAAAATCACAATTATTAAAATTCGCTGATCTAGTCCATTTTCAAACAGCTAAAATTATACAAAAAGCAAACAAGAGACAAGAGAGGAGAAATATGACCTCAAGGAAAAACGTAACTTAAAAAGCGTGTACGCAACAACAACAACGCTAAAAACCTTCAGCATTTCAGTATGTGGAATGAAATTATGGAACAGACTGAGTAAGGAACTCAAACAAAGCACTAAGATGAGCGATTTCAAGAAACAATACAAGCAGTTGATGTTTGCAAAATACAAGGAAGAATCCTGAACCACTGTGTACATCCAATGCTATGACTAATCACTGCAACACTCTACTACTACTAACTCTACTACTACTACTACACACTACTAACTCTTCATTCTTGTGAGTTCATTGTCAGTACTCACGCACTGTCCAACTACGTTCTGTTATGTCTGTTCTATACTTATTATTTACTATGACTGTTATATGAATTATTTACGGCGACGAGAACTTTGACAATATTTTACCACATTGTTACCTTACATTATACATTACCTTATCATTTTCCTAAGTATTTTAAACTAGCAAAGACTACAGTATATTTGGAATACAGGAAGTGTATAGATGTATTGCAATTGATGTGAAATGGATGGGGGGTAGGATTAAATAAGCTTTGCTTCTTCCTACTCCTTTTGGACATGTGGAACTGTGAATTGTACGATGTGATGTATTCCAATGTAACTTGTACGCATGTTGCAATAAATTAAACCATTACCATTTTGGAGCCAGCAGCAGGTTTTCCCTTGGAAAGTTATATGCTCAACATGGAACAAATTGCTAAACAAATGAAAAAACACAAAAACAAAGACAAAAACAGACAAAAAAGTCCACTCTGACTGTGTATTATTTGTAAATTTGCAACTATTTACTGTGAAACATCAACAAAACATTACACACTAAAATATCTTGCCTTGTGTGCGTGTGTGTGTGTGTGTGTGTGTGTGTGTAATCCCTCCCAGTGTCGACACATACAGCGCCACACAGAGAAAAATACAAGCCAGCTCTTTAACTTCCAAGAGCCAATTCAAAGAGCCCGATCGTTCGCAAACTACCCATCACTAATGCTGTCGCCAAAGGGTTTACTTGCTCCACAATAAACACACACGCGCGCAGTTTCTCCGCTTCAAGAAAGGCAGCACCCCATGGCAACACATCGTGTGTGTTTGGGAGAGACGGAAGAGCCCGTGGTGACTGCTGCTGTTCTGAGAAATCTCCACCTCATCACCCAGCACAGTACCCTGCCACGGGGCACACACATACACACAAACACAAATCAGAGCTACTTCCAAAGTGTCCAGACTTGAGAGTAGTAAAGCGATTTGATACATGAGCAAACTTCGGATGACACACTGACCTCCGCAAGAACTTTGAAAGTGACTCACTGTTTTAATATTGCAGCTCTTTGCTCACAGTACCTCGGATGAAAGGACTGTGGGGCCAAACAGGCGGCTGTCGGCTTTCATTTGGCAACATTTCTCCACAACGTCCTGCCCAATGACAACATATGCCACCCCACGTTTGGAAAACGATGGAGACGGACAGGAATATCATCATACCAACGTGGCCACAGGTCGGTGCCATCTGCACTGCTGCACAAACGTGGTTGCATGCATTAGCATCATCGGATTAGCAACATTCTGCTAAGACTAAAAAAAAAAAAAAAGGCACTCTAGGGCAGACCAGAACAACAAGGTGAGATGTTTCGCAGTTGTGCCTCACACAAGTGGAAAAAGAAGTATTCCTGTCACATTTTCACATATTCATAGATAAACCCATCTTGCAAATGTCTGGATTTGTGAAAAACTACCAAAATTAAAGGATTCACAACTTGTCCCATCTACTCTATCTCTAGCCTAGAGCTAGACTCGAGCTGTTCTACCTAGCTCTAGTCTAGCTCTAGCCCTAGCGCTGGAATCAGGTCTACACTAGAGAGGTCCTATCTTGTCAAGACTAGAAAGGACACATCCTGATTCCTTTCATTTTTGTGCAGTGCTAATACTTTACACTGCTACCCCTAAACAAGAGAAAAGACACAACTAAATCCCTAAGCAAAACCAACAGGACACACACCAGGACAAACAAGAACTAAAAACTGATAGAAAAACGCAAAACCCAGCCTGCTGCTCAGCTTTATGCCAGCAGCCAGCACAAAGCAGCTGAGCGGCCCTGGAGCATGCCGAGGTGGAAACGAGCCTGCTGCAGGCGAAGGCAGAGCGCAAAGAGTGGAAGGTGGAGGGTGGTGAGAGAACGTGCAGAGCACACTTGCACTCATTTTCAGGCTCCAAAAAGGTGGGGCTAATCAGCTGCTTCCTGCAAAAACTAAACAAAAAGATCAAGCGCAACAAAAACAGCGCTCAAACGTTACAGAGAGGTCCTGAGTCATTTCATTTCAGGGCAGACCTAATACTTTTTTGTAAACTAGAGGCTACAGCTGGAGTCAAGCTCTAGCTCTAAACTTGAGATGCGACCAGTCCAATTGCGATCTAGGAGTTGTCCCTGAACCCTTTGGTGTAGATCTACAGTAATACTTCTTCACAGACTAGAGAGGACAGTTGTATTCTACCTCTAGACTCCAGCTGACTACAGTCGCAGGGGTCACCAACCCGTCCATCATGAGTTACTAGTCGATCTTTAAGAGTTTGCGGGTCGATCGCGAGAAAATGTATTATCATATCAGTGCCATCACCTCCCAGAGAGCGACCAACAGGCATGCATTTTGTCCACTGAACACGCCCGTACGCCTGGCTGATATCCAGGCAGCAACCCGTGAGCCACAGCAAGGAGCCCAGTCCTCAAAACCGGGCCGGAGGTACACTAGTACACCGGCTCGCCTCCTACACCGACTCACCTCCCCCCGCGCTAGCAAAAAGGTCGAGCGAGAGAGAGGGAGTGAAAGCTCTGCAGCGATGTGCTTGCGCACACAACAGTAACTATTGCACGTTAATAGGGCTCAAAGTCTGCCTTTGCTAGCTCCAAGTTAGGGCACTCCATAGACGTGCACCTCCAACAAAATCTTTGAGCCACGACGACGCTGCTCGTTAAGGGCTGACTGTTGTAGCACATTGACCAGCACCTCTCTCCTCAATCTGCATCGCTCGGCCACTACACTGAGCCCATCCATCCATTTTCTATACCGCTTCTCCTCTTTTAGGGTCACGGGGGCATGCTGGGGCCTATCCCAGCTGACTCCAGGTGACAGGCGGGGTACACCCTGGACTGGTCACCAGCCAATGGCAGGGCACATATAGACAAACAACCATTCACACTCACATTCATACCTATGGACAATTGAGAGTCTCCAATTAACCTAACATGCATGTTTTTGGAATGTGGGAGGAAACCGGAGTACCCGGAGAAAACCCACGCACGCACAGGGAGAACATGCAAACTCCACACAGAAATGCCCAGAGGAGAATCAAACCCAGATCTTCCCGATCTCCAGGCTGTTACTGTGTTGGCCAACATGCTAACCACTAGACCACCGTGCGGCCTACACTGAGCCAACAAGCCAAATAGTTGTGGTTTGCTCATGAAGCCGACGCTACAAGACCAACCCGGACTAAGGGCCACAAAAGTAGGGGTGTAGGGGTTCCCAGAGTACGGCTCAGGGGCCATCTGCGGCCCGTGGCATACTAGACACAGTATATATCCCGTGTGTTGGGGGGGGTAGATATTGTGCAGGTTCACGGCCGAGACCAGGGATCTTGGTCTCAAAAAGGTTGGTGACCACTTGTCTAGAGCTAATCTAGACAGGAGTCTTGCTCTAGCTCTAGACTAGATATGGTCTATCTAGTCCTTTAGGATAACACTAGTCTAGAGCTAGAGTACAACTGTCCTATCTAGTCTTTGAGCATGAATTGATTAACCCTGCTCGGATGAGGGGCGAAACATATTCTAAGATAACCTGAACAGACCTGTTGTCGATTAGAGATGTCTTATCTAGTCATGACTAGATAGAACAACCTATTTGATTTTGGTGCAGATCTAATACTTTTTCACAGACTAGATAGATCTAGACAAAGACTGAGAGGCGAAACGTCTTCTAGGACGGGTCCAGTTGCGATGGATTCAATGACCGGGATGAATGAGAATATTCCCAGCCCTTGCATATACCATACATACTGTATATTCTAATGTCTTTGCCTGCAGTATAACACAACACAACACCACATCCAGATGTAGAAGATCCAGTAATTTGCCCTTGAAGTGACATTAATTTCAAACCCATCTGACCGGTTTAGAAAACGCATCAGTCACTTTAGGCAAAATGATTCAGTGATGAATATAACAGCAAGGCGTTTATTCGGCTTTAATTTTCTCATTATGCAATCCTGTACGTGCTTCCAGTCTCCAAATGGCTCTAAATCTACACACTCTCTCTCTAGCTTTGTCTCAAAGGTTTTTTAGAGTGTTAGAATTTGAGCCATATTCCAGACTTGGCGGTAAATTATTCAGGTGCATTATGCGGCTGGTTAATTGGCACGGAGTAAACAAGAGTGGGAATCATGCAGCCAAGCTATGAGTCATTCTGCTGCTGCTCCAAGAAAGCTCTCAATGACTTCCGTGGTTGTTTCCACTGCTAATTTCCCCTCCGTATCCTCGGGGGAAATCAGCGGGGACAAACAACTACGGCTCTGCATTTCAGCCTCGTGAGCAGGTGTTGATATTTACTTTTCTATCAATTAGCGGTGAATGACAAGTGCATCTTTTCAAGGATGGATGACATTGTTTGCGCACGTCTCATATTTGGAATATTCTCACATGCAGTGCGTCTTTTTATAGCACCATTTATGTGAGGTAATCAGATGGTCTGCATGGTAACATTGTGAAATGACACGCACACAACAATAATGCAGTTAATAACTGAGGCTACGGGGCAGCATATAAGTGCACTTGATGCATGCAATATACATAGTCCCTCTCAATAAAATCACTTAAATTAAATTAATAAATGAAATACAATACAATACAGTCACTCTCAATAAAATATACAGTGCCTCTCAATAAAATAAAATTTAAAAATTTTATGTAATAAAAATACATTTCCTCTCAATAAAATAACATTTTTTTTTAATTAATAAAAAAAGGTTCAAATCCATTAAAAAAATAAATGTTTTAAAATAAAAAATACACATTTTCTCTCAAAATAAAATTTTCAAACACTATATTTTTTTATATGTACAAAACAAAAACATTATTTCAAATATTTTATTATAACTTTTCATGGGACAACACGGAAGAAATGTCACTTTGACTAAATGTAGTACAAAGTAGTCAGTGTACGGTGTACACTCACCGTGCGACCAAAAATAACACATGTACACACAATGTAACTGTACCACACGGACTAAGTGGGTATCAAAAATAAACAGACACAAAAATACATGCCAAACAATACTATTTTATACCAATCTATAACCCGCAAGGCATGCTGGGAAGCCCCCACGCACACTTCCCCAACAGGGAGTTACCCAGCATGCCTTGTGGGTTATAAATTCTTATAAAATAATATTGTTTTGCATGTATATTAGTATGCAAGCATTTATTTTGAGACCCCCATAGTCCGTGTGGTGCAAATTACATTGTGTTCTTTGTTGCATAATTTTTGGTTGCACCGTGTGTGAGGGTGGCCTTTTGTTTGATGACCTCCTGTTGGTTTGTGTTGGGGCGATACACTGTATAAAAAGTGAATAGAATATTGTGTTTTGTGTCTACTGTGTGTTTGTGTGTGTATCTAAATCAACGATTGTTACCTGTACAGAGCGTGAAACAAGTCTTTAGAGCTGACACCAAAGGCTTTTTCATATTGGTTTGTTCCATCCCTGCGAAAAATACATTATTTTATCTTTGAAATGTGCAGAAAACGTGCTGTATGTTGACTTACCTGACAGCGTCAGTCAGGTAGTGCCAGCAGAGATAGATTGTTCTGGAGCTGTACTGGATAGAATGGTAGAGGGTTGCGGAACCGGAGCGGGTCAGATAGAGGCTGGCCTGCTCTGTGTTACTGTAAGACACTGACAGAGAGAGCAGGTGCAGGTGACAGTGAATGAGATCCTGAAGGTGTTGAAACAGAGTTTGACCTTTCAGGACATGTGGAACAAGAGAGGGGATAAAGAAGAGGTGAATGGACTGCTCATGTCTTCAGCTCTACATTTTTATTAGTGAATACAATATTCAAAAGACATTATACCTACAGTATATCTACAGTGGTGTGATTTCTTATTTTAAATGCAGAACCCAAGTTCGTTTCAGCTAGAGGTCACGAACAGATGGATTTTTTCGTAGACAGCAGAATTCATGGTTCCATTTATCACAGCAAGTCTTTCAGGTCCTGAAGCAGCAAAACATCCCCAGACCATCACACTACCACCACCATATTTTACTGTTGGCATGACGCCAGATGTAATGGGACAAAAAGTTCAACTTTTGCCTCGTTCGACCACAAAGTATTTTCCCAGAGGTATTGAGGATCATCAAGATGTTTTCTGGCAAAATTGAGATGAGCCTTAATGTTCTTTTTGTTCAGCCGTGGTTTTCGTCTTGGAACTCTGCCATGCAGGCTGTTTTTGCCCAGTGTCTTTTTTTTATGGTGGAGTCATGAACACTGACCTTAACTGAGGCACGTGAGGCAAGCCTGCAGTTCTTTTGGATGTTGTTGTGGGGTCTTTTGTGACCTCTTGGCTGAGTCGTCACGACGCTCTTGGGGTAATTTTGGTTGGTCGGGCCAATCCTGGGAAGGTTCAACACTGTTCCATGTTTTCGCCATTTCTCACTGTGGTTCGTTGGAGTCCCAAAGCTTTACAAATGGCTTTATAACCTTTTCCACACTGATAGATCTCAGTTAATCACAGTTATGTTTTAATAGGGGGGCAGTAGAGGATTTTATTGGAGACCCAAAATTGGATTGCAGACACATTCTGAATGGGACAGTTGCTCATAAATGACATTAATTTACTGTAAAAAAAAATAATAATAATAATAAAGAAATACAAACAATTTAAAACAGATTAACATATTTTTGAAGGTCATCTTCCTTTCAATTTTAAAATTGTTTTTTAAATAATTGTTTAAATCTTTTATGAAGATACCGGTATCTCGTTCCCAGGATTCATACCAGGACTGATGTATGTTTTCTTAAAATAGCCCAATAAATTCAGGGATACAAATAACTTTCAAGATGTAAAAAGCACTAAAAATGTTGATATTTTTCATTCAGCTCTCACGCAATTTCTTCTGATAAAGATCACCTTAAAGTGTTTTTTATTTCATCTTTTGACACATTCTTGTGTCCTTTCCTGATCAAATAGGTGCATGACAGCACAACTTTGAGCGATGTGTGATCCTCGTGCAGCTAGACCGGCTTATAGGTCATTGTGTATTTTCTGTCAACTTAAACACCCAAATTATTGTGAGTAGACACACGATTCCAATCCAAACCATCTTTATATGATAAAACAACAAGTGCCAGTGTAATATTTGTCTTTCAGTCTTGATGTTGCCAGTGCACTCACCTTGTCCATTATGCTGGTGCGTCTCCAGCAGCTGAAGGCCACTGCAGGCCGCTAGGAGTCTCTCGGTGCCGTCCAGACTGGCGCCGACCGTCTGGCTGATCTCTTCCGCGGACAGAGGGCGTGCTGCAGCCAACAACACGTCGAACACACCAAGCTCGCAAGCTGTGAACAGCGTCTGGAGGGTCAGAATCAGGGTCATTGGAGTATAAGGCATACACACTGTACTGTCACTGCTTTCTAAGTGCAATGATGCACCCATTGGCATTACTGTACTGTACATCCCATATTATATGCATTAACCTTAGCAAAACAGAGTTTGTAAAGCCACTTTGACAAACACGTCTTTTCTGATTGCTTAAGAGGTTCCACACTGCAATCTACTGGTCCGCTGTATGGAACAAGGGTAAGCATTATTTTTTGTCATTGTGGGGCCCTATTTTGTGCAATGGCACCAAGTCAGCGCCAAGTGTAGAGGAAAGAAAAAAAAGAAAAAAAGAGTAATCTGACATCACATGATAGCACTCGGGCAGAATCAGAGAATAAAATGGAAGAATTCACACACTTCCTCATGAGCATTTGGTGGTGTAATGGTACAGATGCTGCCTTTGAAGGCAGTCAACCTGGTGTCAATCCCAGTCAAAGATAAAGTGTGCTTTTTGCACAAAAAAAAAAAATGATTCAACAATTTTTCACATTTATCAATAGTATTCCAGAACAAACAAAATTCTGGTTCAGCTAAAGTGGTATGAAAATAGCTTTTCATGGGTCAGGTCCTAGAGATGTGGTGACCACAGCTGCCCAGGTTCAGCCCAATGGGATTTTTTTTTTCATGGTGGCATCCCTGTTGGGGCGTAGCCTTCAAATAAAATTCTGCTTAGGGCTCCAATTTGGCCAAGAACGGCCCTGATCGTGTCAAAATCAACAAATTATCGTTACATTCACCTGCAGGACAATCCTGTCAATGTTTAGACTTAAATGTAATTGTTTTGGTTCAACCACAACAGGACTGCCATCTTTAGTCTGTAAATGTTTGTTACCTTGGAGACTAGGAAGCCTTCCATATACTCCAGTATTTTCTTGGGGTACGTGTCGGCAGCAGGTGCAACCTCAGTGGAGTCCATTTCTCTTCTGCCAGACGTGTTCCTCTGCCTGCGAACCGAGTGTCCCTGCAAGGTGTCTTGAGAGGTGGAGAACAAACCAGGCTGGAGCTACAGAATGTGCCCACCCAGCAGTGGTAGCAGTGGGCTAAGCTGATTAAAACCCGTAACCCAGATTAGAGCAAGGGCTCACCCCGCCACTGGACCGTGGAACAAAACACACTGCAGCCTTGTTCGCTATCATTCATCCCCACTCTCGTCAATTTGCAAATTGATCAGTGACGCCTTCGCTTTGCCACTCGGTCTGACCCACACATGGGTCATACACATGCAACGATTCAGTCAGTCCCAGGTGGTGTAAGGGTACAGCTACTGCTGTTTAAACGAGAGCATAGGTTCAATCCCAACCCCAGACAGTTTTTATTTGGTTAATTTGCACAAAAAAACAATTTATTGAACAACTGGTTTCCCGTGTTTTTGTGTTACTGAAAATAAAATGCTTAGGGCCCCAATGTGGTTGGGATGGCCCTCTTTGGGATGAACTAAAACAGGTTCAACATACGCAACATCTGATCCCACAAATGGCCTTCTGGACAAGTTTTACTTTTCGCTTCAAATCTGTGTAAAAAAAAAAATACACTATAAGAAATCAATTTTATTGGAACTGCCTGATGTTGAACATGCTCCAGGACTTTGCTACACAGTACAGTCACGTGACAAATTGAAACACTCTAATCCAGTTAAAAGCAGTCTGGGCCACGAGGATCCTTATCCAGAGCTACAATGTCAAGTATGAAATCAATGGAGACAATCCCAACATTCCATTATTTATGGAAACTATGTTGTGATTACTCTTTCTTCTTCTTGGATAACATCTGAAAAATTGCCATTCACTACTTAAGTCTGGAACATAACTCTCGCAAAAATGATCTACTGTAATGCTAACATAAAATAAAAAACAATATTTGTCCATTGAACTGTATCCTAAATGTATTTTCTGAATGATTCCAGTCGTTTTTAAATTAAGTAAAAATAACTGAATTTGCACATTTCCTTATCAAGTACACAGGAAACCTTCGGATGGCACGTGCCCGTTTGTCAGCATGTCCATATGCACCAATATTTAAACACCATACCTTTCTACAGCCTGTGTAATGTCATTATTCTTGCTAATGGGACAATAAACTGCAGAGAACGTCACACGGTGAGGCGTACAGTACTCTGGCTCACTGTGAGGGGGACGTCTCTTGTGAAACATTCAGGCAATTAAAAAAAATTGTTTTAATCAGTCTTTAGGGAAATAAAGATGGTTGAACCCTTTAAGTGTCACTCCTGAGGTTCGAAATCCTGAGTTTTCCAGAGCTGCTTGGTAATAAGATGACATAAAAACTAACGTCAGCAATATTGGAGGCAGCCTGAGATGAGTCTTCAAGTGTTAATTTCACATCTGTGTAACAGCAGCTGAGTTATTCGCTTAGCAGGAGAGGTGGTCCCGGGACTTGTTGGAGGCCATTCGTAAACATTGTAGACGCTCCAAGCAGAGTGAATACTAGTATTAAGGATCAGCTTTATTTTCTACAGACCACAAATGGAGATGGACTCATAGGTGTTTAGTAAGGATGTACCTATTAAACTGTTGGGTGTGCAACAAATGAGTAAAATGCGCATGTTGTATTAATTTCCATTGTGTCCTGTATAATTCACATGCTTCTTCTATGTCTTGGAATCGAGTTAAAAGTTGCTGAGTGGTGAACCGAAGTGTTAGCAGCTTCTCGTGTTTCTGGTTTTCTTGCATTTGGTCACCAAAAGCACAAATGAAGAACATCCAGAAGAAGTGTAGCAATGAGAGAAAAGAGAAGATTGGAGGAGTGTCTTTATCTTCTGGAGTGACTCCTGTCTCTGCTGTAGCTGCGCCTCCTGCATCCACGCCTGTAGCGGCTCCTGTCTCTGCCCCTGCTGCTGCTCCTGGAGCTCCCTCTGCTGTATTTACGGCAGCTGTTGTCCTGGCGGCTCCTCCCCCTGCTGTAGCTCCTCCCACTGCTGCTCCTGCTCCTGTCCCGGCTGGAGCTGGAGCTCTTGCTCCAGTGGCTGTGGCTACGCCTCCTGTTCCGGTGTGGACTGTAGCTCCTCCTGTGATGACTGGAGGTCCTCTGGTGACTGACGCTCCTTCTTCTTCTACTCCCGTTGGAGTGACGCCTCCTACCATGGCTCCTCGAGCTCCGGTCTCTGTGTGAGCTGTCGTGGTGCCTTGTATTCTCTTCGCTGCGCCTGCTCCTCATCTCCTCTTTCCGGTTCTCCTCCCGAGTCTTCTTTACATCCTCACTTCCTTTCCTTTCCTTTGTTCCTCTACCTTTCCCTGAAATGTCAGAAGGAACACCTGGTTTGGACATGCCCTCTACTGCAGTCATGCCGTTCACCTGGCCCAGGACCACCAGGGTCACATTTTCCCTGGCAGCATCAGAGGCCTCCTCCCTACCTGTAGGATCGGCCTGTTCCTGTGAGCCGGTATCTCTGGTGGGTTTCTCACAGCTCTTCTTCAACATGTTGGAGAGCAACCTCTCTCTCAGCTCCTTCTCCCGCCGCTGGAGGTCTAGAGCCCGCTCCTTCTCCAGTTCCACCCTGAGGAGCTCCTCCTGCTGCTTACGGCGGCGGGCCTCAAGCTGCTTCCGACGGGCCAGTTCCTCCTCCTGTCGAGCCTTTTCCTGCCTTTCAAGTTCCTCGCGTTCAGCCCTTTCCTTCTCCAGCTGCTCCTGCTTGAGAGCCTTCAAGGGAGAAGATGAGTGTGCATTTTTACCATACAAGAAACAAGTAGGAACAGGGATATGCAATTAATCAATAGTAACTCATCAAATTAAAATTCAGTGCCAAATGGCTAATCAAGCTGTCACCAGCAAAGGGCACAATTACTGCAGCCCCAACTAGTTTGCTGCCTCGGTGGGTTGCTGTAAAAGTCTAACGTTAAAATGAGAGCAGAATTTGCAGCAAAATCTGAGCAAAAATTGGTGTTGACACATTTCATACTGAAAATAAATAACATTAATAATAACTAATAACTTGCTATTTATGTTCAATATCGATATACAATATATACACCGACATTTTTTCCCACATAGTGACTTTAGGCAAAGTCAAAGTCTGAAGTTGTGTGAAGTTGTTTCATTAAAATAAAATTTAAAAAAAATAGCCACAAAAATAAAATAGTCCACTCTCTTTGTGAAATAAATATACAAAAAGTAAAATATAATCATCAATCTTCTTTGTAACAAGCCTTTAGCTATGCTCAAATCCTCAGCTAATACCAATAAGAACAACATATGACATAAAGTTCCCCGTTAAAGAGGACATTTTTAAATATCAGCAGCAACTCAAAAATACTTTACTTTGAACAGTTTTATGTTTTTTAGACGATACGAATACGATATGAACGATATGTTTGTTTTTCATATCGTGCTTCAAAGAAATGTCGATATTTGAAAAAAATCGATATGACGTCCAGTCCTCACATACTGGTGGGCAGTGATTGGACTAAGCTCCCCCCACCCCCGGATGTTAAACTACCACAAGGCCACTCTCCCAGCAGGGATGGGCCAATCCGATATCGGGTTCCGGTTCAGATACCATTGTATTTTATGTATTGGAAATTTCCGATACCGCTTGCAGATATTTCCAACCCATGACTCACATCTGTGCTTTAACGCTGTCACCAACCGTAGGTAGAAGAATATCAGCGAACATGGCCAAGCGTAACCAACAGAGTATCAGCGAATGTAGCTACAAGAATATCAGCAAACGCAGCCAAAAGAGTATCAGTGAATGTAGCAAAAAAAAAATGTTAGCAAACGTATCCGAAAAAGTATCAGCGAACATAGCTATACGGATATCAACAAACTTAGCCAAAAGAGTATCAGCGAACGTAGCTGTCGACGCACATGCACTGCAGTTGTCCTCCTCACTCACGGTGCGCGCATACGCTTCTCCGCCTGATGCGTTCACTGGCACACAAAACAGTCAGACAGCTACACTCCACAAAACTTCCGGGTCGCTACTATGTCATACTGGCCTGTAGTGAGGAGTTTATTAAAGCCATCCATCCATCCATCCATCTTCTACCGCTTATCCGAGATTGGGTCACGGGGGCAACAGCCTAAGCAGGGAGGCCCAGATTTTCCTCTCCCCGGCCACTTCGTCCAGCTCCTCCCGGCGGATCCCGAGGCGTTCCCAGGCCAGTTGGGAAACATAGCCTCTCCAACGTGTCCTGGGTCTTCCCCAAGGCCTTTTACCGGTCGGACTTGCCCTGAACACCTCCCCAGGGAGGCGTCCGGGAGGCATCCTGACCAGATGCCCAAGCCACCTCATCTGGCTCCTCTCAATGCGGAGGAGCAGCGGTTCTACTCCGAGTCTCTCCTGGATGACAGTGCTTCTCACCCTATCTCTAAGGGAGAGCCCAGCCACCCTACGGAGAAAACTCATTTCGGCCGCTTGTACCCGCGATCTTGTCCTTTAGGTCATTACCCAAAGCTCATGACCATAGGTGAGGGTAGGAACGTAGATCGACCAGTAAATTGAGAGCTTTGCCTTTTGGCTTAGCTCTCTCTTCACCACAACAGACCGATGTAGAGTTTATTAAAGCCTCATATAAAATTAACAATAATAATAATGTGCTGAACTGAACATTATGAATGATGTCGATTGTGTGCGTCTGTGTGTGTGTGTGTGTGTGTGTGTGTGTGTGTGTGGGACGCTGCATGTGTGGTGACAGGTACATGACATTCTTTTGGCATGGTTGCATATGAAAGCAAAGAGAGCTCTTGTATTGGAAATGTATCTGGATTGGCAGATATACAATACCGGTATTGGACAATTCAGGTATTCAGGTATCGGCATCGGAAGTGAAAAAAATCCACAGAGAAGGTTAAAAAAAGAAGATGACTAATGGATTGTTACCATCGTAGTATCACAGTTCTTAGCAAGACCCCGCCATTACACACATGGGAGGTGTTTCTCCTGTAGTACCTTGGCTCTGGCCAGCAGCTCAGCAATAATCCGGATGGATTCCAGGTTCCGCTGAGCCAGAAGCAGCCTCCTCTCCTCCATGGCGATCTTCATCTGAAGCTTCTTCTGCTCCTCCTCTTGCTGCTTCCTCACCCTCTTCAGGTTCTTCCTCTCCTCTCTCTCCTGCAGCTTCTGCTCGCGTTTCCGCTGCCTCTCCTCCTTCTTCCTCTCTCTTTCCTCTGCTTCCTGCTCTTTCTGTTTCCTGGGGAAATAGCGTAATTGCCGTTTGCCAACATGTGCTGGTACAACATTACCAACGCTCCTTCCTTCGTTTGAAACAGTCCATCCTACCGCTCCTGCTCTTTGCGTCGCTCCTCCTCCTCCTTCTTCCGTCGCTTCTGCTCCTCTCGCTGTTTTTCCAACTCCTGCAGCTTGAGCCTCTCCAGGTTTCGCTTCTTTATGGCCAGCTCGCTCAGATGTTTGGTGGTGTCAAAGCTCACCTGGACAGAACAAAGCTACAGCTACAGCCAGGGTCTCAAACTTGCAAAGGTACTTGACATCAAGGCTTCGTGTATGTGCGGCCCATGAAAAGGCTCTTTTTGTTGGGCGTGCAACAGCCAACACTGAACTCGCAGTGAGCTTGTTGCACATTGAAATGACATTACAATTAACACAAAAATGTTAGCACAACATGCAAAAAATAAGGTAACACACATACAGTACGACAACTACTAATAATATAGGAAATAAAAACAATGTTAGCTTTTTACAAAACAAGTGCCGCCAGGCATGCTGGGAACCCGAAAGCACTCAAGGTCACAGTTAAAACTTTTTAAGACCATAATGAATACAACTCAGGAACCATTTCACACCCGTACTGCTATATGTCACCAGTACACATGTTATGGCATCCTCAAAAACAGAAACATTTAAAAGCGAGACTGAAGTTTATCAGGGGTGTAACGGTTCACATGGATGTAATGAACCGTTTCGGTTCTGCATGTTCGGTTCGGTCCACTTGCATACCGTTTCGGTTATATTTTATGCTATTTTTCTCATTACATTTATTACTAGAGTGATCTAAGCGCTTCAAGCGGAACTAAAGTCCTGGGTGAGTTTCCGCACGGACGCCTCTGAGTGTCAGACACTACTGACTGAGGGGGAGGAACGCTAGCAGCTTGCAGGCGAGACAAATGGCATCACGGCAAATGCAAGCGAGAAGCCTGAGCTGGAAGACCCTCCCATCTCAAATCTCATCTCGTCCGGCAGTGAATGTTACATCTACAAGAAAGAAAACCAGCTTAGTGCACACACCGATAATTTCAGCATATAAACAACCTCTAGCAAGCAACTCTGACCGGACGAAAGCAGTAACACATTGTATTGGAGTTTTTATAGCCACGAGATTACGTCCATATTCAGTTGTATACCACGTTCATTTTAATGCCTGATACAACTAAAGGTACCTTTGTTTGGACAAATACAACAATAACAACAAAAATAGCTCATAAGAGTTACATTTTTTGGCAGTACAATGCTATAGCTATTCATGTAAGAACGTAAATGATTTTGGTTATAATCTAGAAAACCATGGAAGTTGCTAGATATCAGCTCTTAAGTTCAACTCTTATGAGCTATATTTGTTATCATCATTATATTTGTCCAAACAAATGTACCTTTAGTTGTATTAGGAATTACAATGGATCAATAAACTGAAGAAACAAGGGTGGTCTAAACATTTTCTCCATGACTGTATATGATTAAAGTTCTTGAACCTCGCTACAAAATACCATCACGTCTTCACTTTAGCCAGAAAGTTATACCAGCACTTTATGAAAAAGCTAAAAGTGACGTCGTCAACGAGCTACCACGTGTCCGCTATTTCACTTACAACAGATGGTTGGACTTCACGCGCAACAGAGCTATTTAACTGTAACTGTCCGTTACATTTCACCACAATGTTTGAACAATTGTTGAAATACAACAGTTTATTTTATTTTTTAATATCACCCAAATTGATCGCTTTTATTTATTTAAAAAAGTTCTGCTTGTATTTTTTTTAAAAGAGCATTTTGTCATTTTTTCTGCCTTTTTTGGAGCGTTACACCCCTAAAGTTTATGCATTTGTTTGAAATGAAAGTAATGTTCATACGTGTTTGACACCTTTTCAAAATCGTATTTAAAGACATTTGATAAGATTTTAAGAGAATTTTAGACATTTTAAGGCCTCACATTCAAATGATAAGATTTTAGACTCTTTAAGTAAGATACGCTGCCGGCGCCCAGCATGCCGTATGGCACTTTTTTTATTACACATATTTAGTTGTACCTGACAATGTCTGTCACTTGCAATTATCATGTTGTTTCTGTTTCACAATGTACAGTGTTAACTTATGTTTACACTTGTGTGACAGTTGTATGTTTTCTTTTTCTCGAATGGGAGGTCCCAGTGTATACACTAAGTAAACAAATGAAGTCCCGTGCATACAGAACTCTGTAACCTCCTATCCTCCTTTAGATTACACTCTCTATTACCACGGCATGAGGAGCTTTGATTCTAATTTCCCTAAAAGGTCTTAAGGTGTTATGTGCCTTTGATGCAGCAGACCAAGTGAATCTTACATTTGATGAATTCCTCATTACATATACAGTAGTATGATAAATGATCCAATTAATGCCCTGTGCCAGGTGCATGATGGTCATTATTATTATTGTATCAAGTCTTTACAATGAAGGTGACTTGGTGTACCTTTATGTTGCAGGCGACAGCCTTTCCGTCATCTCCTTTCAGCATCAGCTTCATTCCACGCAGTGTGTCCATGGCCTTGGTGAAGCCGCAGTACTCTTGGTATTGGACATACGCCTCAAAGTTCAGGTGGCCTCCAAAACTAAAGGTATTGAAGTTCTTGTCCAGCATCTCCTCCCTGTATGGATCCAGCATGGGGATGTCGATGTTTCGCACCTGCGTCAACAAATAAAAATTATTCTTTATTTTAACCTTCACACGTGATCGGTATCTAAAGCAAATATTGCTATTTACGAAAATTATGACATGGACCATTATTAATATGTAGAACTAAAACGGCACTCATAGAGGTCCAACTTCCAAAAAATATTTTTGTCCATCTCTTTGTTAGTTTGTCTATTTCTTTGTTCATGGAGGATGATGTCACGAACTGAAGAACAGTCATTTTTTTGGCTTTTGGATGCTGTGGGCGCTCCTTTTGCTACCATAGTCTGAAAAAGCTAAGGCTGGGGGGGCCACTTTGACATTTTCTTTAAACCAGTGTTATCGGTGACAAAGCAAAGTATTCTTAGTATGAACTTTTTGTCCACACATTAGCCTTTTTTGAACAAATATTTCTGCTTTCTTCTCATACATTTTGTGTTGGGATATTATGTCTTTATTCTTATAATATTTTGGCTTTATTAACGTAGTAATAGAACTTTTTCATTTATTCTTTGTTTTGTTTCTTACTCATAATATTACGACTTGTTAAAAAATAAACATATTTTAGTCTCTAATATTTCAACTTTATGCCATTTCTTTATTTATTCTTGCAAAATAGCTGCTCTTTTTTTCCTATTTGAACTTGTTTTCTTTTTCTCGTTAGAAAATGGCTTTTTTCTCTTAATATTTTGACTTTCTTCTTGTAAAATTGCAGCTGTTTTTTTCCCCATTTTTGCTGATTTATTTGACATTTTCCAACCATTTCAACCTTCTTCTTGTAAATGTTCTTCTTGTATTTATGACTTCATTCCCATAAAATGTTGACTTTATTTTCCTAACTCAACTTTTTCGCAACCAAATTTTCCAAAAAATACAACTTTATTCGTTGTTTTCTCATAATATTACGACTTAAAGAAATAACATTTTTAGTATTTCAAATTTATGCTACTAAAATGACGTCAAGGAAAAAACTGCAGGCCACAAAACGGCCATAAATGTACTTGTGGCGGCCCTTGCTCATAAAAACAATATAATGGGATTGTCAGTGAATGCATCTTGTCATTATGCCCCACAGTAGATGACAACGCAACTCTGCTTCTTAACACACCTGGTTTGCCAGAGAAGAAGGCGATGAAGCAGGAGGGATCAGTGTTGCCAACTCAGCGATATATGTTGGTATATTAAGTGACTATTCCGACCCCTCGACAGCATCTAACGAGTTTTTCTAGTCTTATTGCACACTCTGACAGGTTTGCTACAAAAAGAAGCCAATTAGGCAATTAGATGATGATTTGGGGACACCCACTGCCACAAATAGATGTTTCACCTTGCCAAAGCTCTCGAAGACAGCGACGAGGGCCTCCTCGGACGGCCGATCCGGAAAGTTGCCTTGTTTCTGGCTGAACCAGCGGCATGGCAGCCCTTCCAGGTGAATCGTGTCCGGCCGCTCACCCGGCAGAGTCTCATTCATGTCCTTGGCATCTCGAAAGAACGAGTCCCAGTCGTGCCTTGTAGGGAAGTCCACTTTGTTCTCAACTGCTCGGACCTGGAAAAGAATGAAGACGATCCCGTGTTTATTGACGATATTGTTATATCGCTTTAATGGTACTCTATGGGCTGATAGTTGCTGGTCAAATCTTGTATCACAGAGCTGGCTCTTTGTTCTATGTATGACGGAAGCAGCAGTCGTAATCAAATTAATTTCAAAATAAAGTATTAAACCATATGACTCACGGTAGCACCATTAGCTACATTCCTGTATATGTTAATATGGGTTTCACTGATGTGTGAGCTGGGCCTGCTGACGTTTCCTGCAAGTATGTAAAGCAGGGGCGTCCAAAGTGCAGCCCGGCGGCTATTTACGTCCTGCAGCTGTGTTTGAATTGCCCTCGGCACGGTCTAAAAATACAGTGAAATAGGAAAATGAAAAAAAAAACCCTACAAAAAATGGAAGAACACAGTAATTTTGCGTGAGTAGTCAAAATATCAAGAGAAAGTTATAATATTCTGAAAGAAATGGTCATCTTTCAAGAAAAAAAAATCATAACTTTACAACAAAGTCACAATATTACGAAGAAAAAATATATTTTAGGAGGCATAAAGTTCAACAAAATGATGTTTTTTTTAAGTCGTAGTATCATGACAAACAAAACAATGATTAAAGACGCAACTTTTGGAAAATTAGGTTGGAAAAAAGATATTACAATAACAAAAACAACTTTTTTGGGATAAAGTCATAAAATTGTGAGAAAAAATAGTCACAAGAATATAGTTGAAATATTACTGTATATACATGGAGGCTGTTTTTTCTTGAAATACATGTAACATTGGTTATTTTTCAGTATGTGCACCCCCGTTAGAAGCAGATGCTAGAGAGGACAATACAGCATCGGTGACCTCCACATTCCACACTAAAAGATATCCTCACCTTTAAGACGTCAGTAAATCCACTCAGCTTGATGCTCTTCCCATCCAGGCGACTCAGCAGGCTTTTAACCACAGTTTTGTTCTCCACTTCTCCCTCAAAACGAATGAAGTCCATGGTACTCTTGGAGATCCGCAGCGCTGCAAATTGGTCGGGGACCACCATGGCCTTCACCCTCTCCATCACCTCCCAGTTTGAGATGCTTTTTCCGGGCAACTTGAGCTGCGGGAGCGTCACACTGACGGTCATTTTGGCGATGGGCTTCAGGTATATGTTGTACTCTGCAGAAAGGCACACCGCCTCGGTGGTGTCGTAGACAATGGTAGTCATGCTAGGAGGCAAGCAAAGGCAAAGACGTACACTGAATAGTCATCTTAAAATCACGTTGTTCGCACGTTGTTTTGCGTGCGCCGCACAAATGGAACTCTTGATTACATCTACGTAGTAGCATTTTCAATTGCACCGTGACTTACACAATGAGATACTGATAGTGACAAACAAAATACAAGATAGACAAATAACATTGGACTACATTACGACGCAAATGTTTCAATACGCTAAAATACAATAGCTAAAGCGACTGATTCGTCTACTAAACGTTGGTTATCGGCTAGTTAGCATTGAGTTCATTGACTCGGGCATACCTTAAAACCCCCGTCGGTGTAATTTGTATGAAGTTCGTACGACAACAAAAAACAAAATCAGTCACACATTCGGTAACCTCTCGGTAAAAGACAATAATTATTTTGACGGAGGAAAAAGACCGCAGGAAAAGTGTGTACAGGCGAAGCTACTTCCGCATGGTGTCAACTTTGACCCCAGTGCGGACCAGCGAGCAAGAAAAGAGTAGTGTATTCAGAACAGCGACATCCCATGGAAATATTTGAGTATTACAGTTTTTTAACCTACCCTTTTGTTCTATAATTCTCATGAGTGTTGCGATAACAATTGTTTATACACTTTTATTTAACTGTTAATTATGGTAATAATACTGTTATAGCTCCATCCACTCATCAATTACATGATGTCATTCCAAGCTGTCTTTCCACATGCTTTTTTGGTCCGATCAACAGTCAAACCTAAATCATTTTGTTTTTTACATTCATAAATTATCACATAAATTAGGAAAAGAAAGAAAAAACACGAAATCAACAAAAATAATACTAGGTTCTTCAGTCAAGTTGATGTGTTTTTGAACAAAACAACATTTCTCTGACAATTCCATGTCTGCCACTGTTTAGACCAGGGGCGTCAAACTCATTTTCACCGGGGGCCACATCGCATTTATGGTTACCCTCAGAGGGCCACCTGTCACTGTGAAATCATATGAATGTATAATCGCCTGATGATATTATGACACATTTGATTGTTATCATCTGTGTATTGTTTTCCAACAAACTTACAGCACACTGAACGACGTCAAGCTGCCGAGCACAAATTTGAGCGTACATCTATTGTATAATTGTAATAATAATCTCTTGTATGATTCTAATAATAGTAACGTTGTTAATAATAAATTATAGTATTCATTATTCATTAACAAATGAACATTTTAAATGTGACATGGCAACAAAAAAATAAGAGCTTTTGTCAAAACTGACAACAAATACATTTAGCAAGAAAGATTAGCAAGAAAGTGTCTTTTTGGTTTAAAAAATGTTTTATTTAATATAATGTAAATATATAATTAAATAAGTAAAAAATATATATAAGTATAGGCAATTATTTGTTACTATATCAAAAACAATAATAAAAACTATATTTAAAAAGTTTTTAAAAAATTGAATATACACTCCTGATTAAAATCTTAGTTGAAGTGATTAACAAGAACGGTGGAGCTTCTCATTACTGAGTCCTATTGAGAACATTTTTTTCTTCTGGTTTGGTGAGTTTTTTTGTTATTTTTCGAGCGATGGTCTTAAACTTTTGATCAGCTGATAAACAGCCTATCAGTTTAATTGTTGTTTTCAATAAATTGCTTTGGGCTCTTTCAGCTCCCAAATGGCTCCTCTGATTTTTTTTTTTTGTTGTTGTTGTTGCTTAAAGTGATTTCTTACCAAAATATGTGTTAAATCCATTTCTAATGTAAAAATAGAATTATACTGTATGAAATGATTATTATTTATATGCTCAACATGGGACAGATTGCTACAAAAAGCACTTTATAAAATACAACATTTCATTCTCCCTCCCACCTGTTCGTGTGCTCACGACCGCGATGTGTGTGCAACCCCGTGCGGCTTTTGCTGAAAAACAGACGGGGGAAAAAAAAGCCGTTTCGTTCACTTCCAAGAACCTACTGCTATTACTGCAACTATTTGGGGGACGGAATGAGCGATACAGCGGATTGAATACGGATTAGTCCGATCAGAGCGAACCAACGACACCAATTCTCTGATAGGATGGCGAGACATTTACATAACAGGCATTACTCCCTTCACTGTGTATGTAGGTCAGTATCGCTGCAGTCTCGCTGCTCTGTTCCAATCAGCAGTCATGCAACAGATAAACATGGCCTCAAGCAACTTGGGAATCTACAAGAGACCCAAAATGATTTTAGACTAGATGACGGGAACCACAGAGAATATTGGATGCAGGACAGAATTTTATTTGGAGCCACCCATATAAAGCCACCCTATTTTCATACTATTTGACTTGAACCTTGAAGGCTTTGGAGTAAAAACAATACAGTCGAAACTAAATGTTTTAACGTTCGTTCATTCATTCATTAAAGTGCAAAATATATGAACAGAATTAAAAAAAAAAAAAAAAACACTGTTCAGGACTGATATCAAACCCACACCCGCTTCCTTAAAAGGCAGCAGCTGTACCATTACACCACCAGGAACTGACAGGTGCAGGCCAGGGGGCATTTCCAGCCCACGGCTATAATTGAAGAAGAAAACTTAAAAAAAAAAACAAAAAAACCCAGCAGAAATGAAAAAAATCTGCAGCCAATTTGCCAGAATAAAGTCAAAATATTTAGAGAAAAAAGTAGTACTTTAACAAAAACAATTCATTTTACAAGAATAACGTCATAATACTATGAGGAAAAGGAACGTCATTTTAGTAGCATTGAGTTGAAATATTTTTTAATAATAGTTGTTTTTTTTTAAAGACAAGCAAAACAACGAACACATTTGTTTTGCAAAATTGGTTGCGGAAAAAGTAATAATGATACAAGAATGAAGTTAAAATATTATGAGAATAAATTAATAATTACGAGAAGAAAATTTACAAGAACAACGTTGAAACAGGTGGGAACTTAAGAAGAAAACAACTGTAGAAATGGGGGAAAAAAACAGCTGCAATTTCATGAGAATAAAGACAAAAAGACAAAACATTAAGAGAAAAAAGGCGTATTCTAATGAGGAAAAAAAGGCTCAATTTTACAGGAATAAACTAATATTATGAGAAAAGAAAATATATTATGTTATGTTATGTTATATTATTATCATTTTTAGTAGCATAGAGTTGAAATATTAAAGAAAAAATATCTTATTTTTTAAAAGGTGTATGGAAAAAAAACAGCTATAATTTTATGGGAATAAAGTCAAACTATGAAGAGAAAAAAGTCGTATTCTTCTGAAAAAAGTCGCAATTTTACAAGAATAAACTTGTTATGTTAAAGGAGAAACCTAATGTCATTTTAGTTGAAGTATTAAAAAAAGATGTTCTTAAAAAAAACTCATGATATTATGAGAAACAAATAAAATGGAAAATGTGGTTGTGGAAGAAGTTATAATGTTAGGTGAATAAAGTCATAATTGCGAGACGAGAATTTACAAACAGAAAGTTGAAACAGCTGGAAAATCTTCAGAAATGGAAAAAAAAACGCTGTAAGTTTATGAGAATAAAGTCAAAATATTAAGAGAAAAAAAGCACATTGTAACGAGAAAAAACGCCTCAATTTTACGAGAATAAAATCATCATATTATAAGGAAAAAATAATGACATTTTAGCAGCATAAGAGTTGAAATATTATTTTTTTTTTTTTTAAAGACACAAAACAAAATAAAGTTGTCATTTTTGGACAGTTTGGTTTACGAAAAAAGTTATAGTATTACAAGAATAAAATCAAAATATTACAGGAATAAAGTCATAATTACGAGAAAGTTGAAACAGTCGGAAAATCTGCATAAATTGAAAAAAACAGCTGTAAATTTGAATAAAGTCACAATATTAAGACAAAAAAGTGGTATTCTAATGAGAAAAAAAACTGGCAATTTTATGAGAATAAAGTATGTTATGAGAAAAAATATTGACATTTTGGTAGCACAGAGTTGAAATATTCAAGAAAAAAGATGCTATTCTTGAAAAGTTGTAATATTATGAGAAACAAACAAAACAATGAATGAAGTTGTCATTTTTGGAAAATTTTGTTTTGCGGAAAAAAGTTACGAGAATATTAGTCAAAATATTACAGGAATAAAGTCATACCTGTGAACAGAACAAAATTTCCAGGAAAAAAGTTGAAACAGTTGGAAAACGCACAGAAACATCCATATGTTTAGAAATAATATAAAAATACTAATAATAGGCTTTTTCTCCAATATCACAAAGCTGAGATGCAGGTTTTTCTTGAAATATATACTGTATCACTTCTTAGCATATCTACATTCGTTGCTTTACAAAATATCAAAGCGGCCCTTGCGTCCTTTCATTTTTCACTACGTGGCCCTCGCTGGAAAAAGTTTGGACACCCCTGGCATAGATGAAGCCCTGGGGGAACCCGATACCTGCATACAAAATGTCGAACAGGTGTGCAACGATGCCCGAGTGCCGTGTTACACAGTCAGCTGTGGCTATTGTGTAATCTCCGGACATCAAATCATCAATTATTCAACATGACCAAACAAGGACAGCCGGCGGGGTGTGTGATAACTAATCAATGAGTCCATTAAACATGTGGTTCTGTCGTGCTACTGAGTATTGCTTTATTTCACAATGAAGGATGGGACAATGAAAGTGGCTCAGTGTTCTCACAACACAGCGTGGTAACTTCACAGTATCCAAAAAAACTAAACTAAACATAAAATAGTGTTTCCTCACACACGTGCAGGTGAAGAGTGACGTCAAAGTGCACAAACACACAAGAACAGACGACGTGTGCAGTGGTACGATCCATGAAATAGAGGTGATCGTCATGAACAAGAGACAAAAACACCTACAGTAGTCACTGAATATCTACACGTGACACGCAGCTTGAAAACAATACAATCCAGAGAGATGAGTGCGACTTGTGCTGGCTCCATTGCATATTTACTGATCCCTGCTACGCTGGTCGTCAAGGTCCCTGAAGTCATCGCGACATAAATCAGCAATTGGAACGGAGATTCTTACAAAACCACGTAGAAACAGTACTGTGACAGTAAGCAGATTGCTTTAAAAAAAAACAGTATAGCAGCCCCCAAACAATGTGAAACAGTCTTATTTGCCGGATTAATGACAGCAAAACTAAAAAGGTGTTTAAATGTGATGTGTGGAATATTAAACATGTGACCAACGGAGTCTGGGTGACTTCTTCAAAGTGGCGAGTGCAAACGGGACGACTGTAACATAATGTGGACAATTCTCAAATAAAAAAAAATATTAAAAAAAAATATTGCCATATTCTGCATGACTTATTAATATATTCTTGAAAAACTGTGATCGAGTGAAACCGCAAAATGTTGAGGGATTACTGCAGCCCGTTTGAGTGCCCAAACAAAGTATCCTACGCGTTGCTGACTCACTGTCTGTGCATTTTTATTGCTTGCTAAATAATCCACCATGGGGCCAAAGAAAGTTGCGAGTGCCAGCAATTTGATAAAGAAGGTGAGAAACTCTCTCGAATTTGATGTCGCCTGGACATACGGGGAAGTCCACATCAACATTAAGTTTAATCAATTTGGAATTTATAATTATTTCACCCCGTTTCCTCCATGTCAAACACAAAATTAGATAATATTTTTGAGTGTCTGGAATGGATTAACTGGATTTATATGATTTCTTATGGGAGAATATTGCCTTTTGAAAGAAATGAATAACGAAAAACGAGGTAATTCAATTCAATTGTCATAACTCGGCACCAGAAACACCATTTGGGATTAATGTGACTTTCACCAATGTGAATCAAAATGACAAATGTCCCTTTCGCATGTACAGAAAAAATAGCAAAAATGAAAAATTCAATGTTTCTGTTAAAATAAATTAAATGAACGCAGCAAAAGTGTTACATAAGTATGTTTTCCCTTTAGTAAATAAAATATGCTACTAATAAAAGTGTGTTATTGTACAATAAACTATGAATTTGGGTTCTAAAAATGTCAAACTTAATAAATAAATAGCTGGTTGAGAGCGGTGTGGCTTCATCCAAACAAGTTGGAGAGTGGTCGTGTTCGTACCGGGCTGCTGGGAAGCTCGTCGCCTCTCCCCATTTCCCCCGTGTCCCTGAAAGAGGTGCTGTGGATGATCTGAGCCCTGTGCCGCCCCCGATGTAGCCGAGCGTTAAGCCTGCTCAGGGACGACTTCCTCAGCATGCCCCCTTTTGTCCTCCCGTTCCCGACCGCCTCCTCGGAGGCCCCGGCTGCTGGTGGGTTGAGGAGGCGGAGCGGGTTTAGGTTGCCCTGCAGGACTTTGGGAAAGCGCCAGCCACGCACCCGGCTACTGCTGCTTGCGTTCTCATTGTCGGACTCAGCCTCTGGTGAGGTGACTACCCCTTGCTCCTGCAAGTCTGCAGCCAGGGGCGCAGGGAGATACTGGATGGCTCGCCTGCCGCTGTAATCCCTCGCTTCGGGGTCCGCCTCCCAGTCCGCCAGCAGCACACGTACCACCTGAACATCGACAAACACTCAAAACACGTCGTCATCATTTTCCTATTTAGGAGCAACGCACCTACCTGAGTGTGTCCATGCATGGCCGCCAGGTGCAGCGGCGTGTAACCAGCGCTGGACCTCACATTGATGTTCACAGGCACGGCATTGTCCTTGGCGAAGGTCAGCAACTGGGAGAGCAGCTCAGCCTTGCCCTGCTTGGCCGCCCAGTGGAGGCAAGTGAAGCCCGTGACAAAGTCCCTCTTGGCCACGAGGCCGGCCTCCACGAACAGGAGGGGCTGCAGGCTCTCCCACAGGCCGTCTGAGGCGCACAGCATCCACTCATGCTCCAGCGGGTCCAGAGTCACCAAGGCGCAATCCTCGTCCGTGGCCGAGGAGAGGAGAGAGGACGAGTCGCCGTCGCTCCTCATCGAGTCTCGAAGGCGCGGACCTCGGTTAATGAGAGACCTTCGAACCTGCAGTGGGATGACAATACGAAACAGTAATTAAAAAAAAAAATGTAGTTATTACTGTCGCTTTCATAGGAGCTGATCCTTTAACATGCTCAAGGGTACTGTAGCAACCTGGCAGCTATATATAGTGTTTTGTAAAGTTTTGTAATTTCCGACAGTCTGTGCAGTAAAGAGATTGTTGATCGACCATCTCCTTGTCATCCTCACAACGTCTGTGTTGACGTTACAGAACCATCTTTACCCTTAATGATGCAGCAACAGCCGAGCGTTGAGGGTGTCGGCGAGTCAGAGCTTTTCTTCCCATCACATCAGTGACCTGGAGGGATGCAGCCGTGACACAGAGGCCCACCATAAATAAAACGTGTTTAAAAAGTTGGGCAAGGTAATGTAACGGATGCCTTAAAGAAACGGGATGGACAAAGAGTTCACAGCTTGGGCTTTTAGCACGTCAGCTAGCGCTGCTCAACTCTCAGTCGGAGGACCCTGGGGTGGGCCAGTCAGGTTATATTGGTGTTGTGAGCCGGATGAGAGTGAAGTTTGGCGGGATGCGGCTAAACCTCACTACCTGCACTATAAAGAGCCACGCTGGACAATGAGCCGACAAAGTTGACAGCTAGTGCTGGTCAACTCTCACTGCTGGACCCTCATTCGATCCCCGAGTCCCATTTTCTTTATGTTTCCGGGCCACAAAAACGCTGTTAGATGTACAAAACAATACTGTTGACACACATTTTCAGTTAGAAACCACCTGGTCAAACCTCAGTTTTCATACGCCAAGATCCAAACACCTCACCTGAGGAGAACTATTCATCATCAGCTCGATGAAATTCCTCCGACTCCCCTTGGGTGTGTTCACGTCCACTCTGTGGTCCAGACCTTCTATGGAGCTGTCCTCAGACAGGCAACTGGTCAGCAAGGCTCGCTGGGCCCCTTTGGACACCCGGCGGGCCCCTCTGACTGGTTGGATGTTGGCGCCTGCAGCATGGTGGTCCCGGTCTGGCACCCCGATAAGCGGGGCAGACTCTCGCCTCCTCCTTTCTCTCAGCTTCACCTCGCCTGCTCCGACGGAAGCAGGAGTGGTGGTGGTCTTGCTCATGTGGGAGGGGGCAGCAGGTGGATCTTGGCTGTTGGGCTGCGTGACGTCATCCATAGTGGAAGACGGACCAGAAGTTCCTGTAAACGCATTTTTGCATGCTGAATAACTATTCAGTGGGGTCACATTGTCAGCTAGGCTAGTAAGTGTATGTGCAAGCTTAGGACATAAAGAAAAGCAGAGATGCTGCAGTGATAAACACTCACCTGTTTGCAGGCCGTTGTCACGGTTGCCGCTGACTCGGCCCTTGTTGTCCGGTGTGTCGTGCATGCCCCCGTTGCACTGCGCGTCCACGCACATCACCGACTGTTTGCTACATTCAACCTTGAGACACACGAATTTCACGCCGCCTTCCACTTCCACGACGCCGACCATGTCCACGATGCTCCTCAGAGCCTCCTCCTCCTCCTTCAGCGGGTCATTTCCACCCCACGCCGCTGTGAAGTGATCGATCAGCTCCATCTGCTGGACCCTCCCTCCTCGCTCGATTAGGAACTCCTGCACGGCTTGGACCGTCCACCGGGACGCCATCTTCATCCCCTTTTGATCCAAGGAAATGAATTACATGACACCAAAAGGTTTCGAAATTATTCCGTTTTCATTTTGCTGTCAACAGCCGATGACAGCATCTTCACTGGGCCTCCTGCTTTCCTCCATGGGGGTAGTCATTACTAATCAATGTATAGCAATGGCCGATAGAGGGCGCAACTTTCAACTAATCCCTCGTCGTCGTGCTACATTCATGAGCTTCACGTACAATCAGGATTCAGGGATTCTAAACAATTTAACAACTTGGTATTTTACAAAAGGCGATCATATGTTTATGATTTTGTTGTTTCAGTCGTGCAGTATCGTCATAGAAGTTCAAAAACCAATTCAAAAGTATTTCTTGGTTAGGTTTGTTTTAAATGGCAGAATTTGTTCACTTTAGTTGCACTTGTGGGTGATTATAACTGAACAAAATGTCTTAAAAATGGTCAAAAATGCATAACGTACTACTACATTAACTTTTAAAAATACGTGTAATACAGGCAGATTATCTACCTTTGTTTATTTGTGTTTGTCAACCTTTGCATCTAACAAAGATCGTCTCACTTTGACTACTATGAACGCCACAGAGGTGTTAAAAAGGACTATACCAATTTACAAAGATGGGGGCGCTGGTAGAAATAAATTAATTGTAATAATTGCTGTACCTAGCATGTTGGCATCTTAATTGTAATTTAAAGACTATATTGTAAAATGCTTGCTAACGTTAAAGTAAAATTACCAATATGTTACATCTGAACTATATTCACTGAGAATACATTAAACCTAAACACCTTCTTCTTGTGGTTTAGTCCGTCAGCGGTGAGGCGGTCTCAGTCAGGATTCTTTGGGAAAAGAATTTCAATAACTGTTGCTGTATTTAGTCTCCGATCTACGGGAAACTGTACATTTAATCGAAAACCATGTCTTCTTCCGATGTTGCTCGGCAACCGGTTTGTATTTTCTGCTTTGGTGGTTAACTCTTATGACAGTCATAGTCGGACAGGGAGTGTCTGGGGCTACAATGAAGTTAGCTAGCCGCACACCTAGCATAACTTCTCTCTTTGAGAAATGGAACAACTCTCCCGTTCAAACATAACTTAATAGAATACAGCTTGTGTGTGCAGTGTCTGCTTAATATATTGGTGGTTATTTCTGTCAACATGAACGTAAATGTGTTTTCCCAGCGACATAAAGACGTATGGACAGAGGGGCGTTAGCTGCCTGAAGCACATATCACGTCATCCAATTGGCCATAAAGTTTGTTGTGAGGAGAAACACTGAACTCTTCTCTGCTAGAAATACTACTTTTATATTATTTACTGTACTGTAGTTTATATTACCTTTTTAGCTTTCATTAGAAGCACCACATATGGTAATTGCATATAGTTTCACCTAACAGATATTTGAGTACCTACTGGTAGTATAGTTTTCATAGTAAAGCTGTGCAGTGGATGTTTTATTTAGAGATTCACTTTAAATTGTTTGCTTTAATGGCACACACACCAAACATAACTAAGATTCACCTATAACACAGAGAAAAGTTTTGAATGATGATTGGTGACCAAAAAAATGCCACTATAATATGCACTGGGTGTGATGTCTTTGTGTGTTGTGTTCTTTAGGATAAGGGAGTCCGGCCTCTCTCCCTGGCAGGCCATGTGGGCTTTGACAGCCTCCCAGACCAGCTAGTCAACAAGTCTACCAGTCAGGGTTTCTGCTTCAACATCCTTTGCATTGGTATGATGTCAGACGTACATACAGCAGCTTGTTCAGAGTTAGAAAACACTAAAAGTTATCGTCGGATTTGCCAGCCTCTGATTTTATTTACGGTGGAATTAATTTAATATGCTGTGCGACTGTTGGCTGTTTTTGTGACTCTTTTCAGTGTGGAAACATTTTAGGCAAGACATTACCTTTGCATGACACCCATTATTGTACTTGTGACAATGCAATAAAGGCACACATCTTTGTTTTTGCAGCATCTAAGAGGGTATCAGACCTGGTCCAGTTCGAAACCACTGTACCTAGACTTCTCAAAGCTGGACTGGATTATGCCACAGACCCGGAAGCCTCATAAAAACACTGTTTCTGATTTGTGAAATATGTGCATTTCTCTGGTTTTCCAGCATCTAGAGTTCTATACCACATTAGACCTGGTCCAGTTCGGAAACCACTTTACCTCGACTTTTCTAATCGGGACTATTTTATGCCACAAACCCTGAAGGTTCATAAAAACTAAATCTGTGGCATACGCTCATCCACTCTAGCTACAGTGGCTTTTGAACAACACCTGGTGTAATGTGGTTTAAATGCTGAAAAATGTAGAAATGTGCCTTTTATTGCATTTTCAGAAATGGAGTAAAGGTTTAAAAAATCACAAACTGTCGTAATGAATGATTAGCCTCTGTGGCATAATCCAGCCCAGATTTGAGAAGTCTAGATACAGTGGTTTTCTAACTGGACAAGGTCTAATGTGGTCTAGATACTGAAAAAACATTGCATTTATTGCATTTTCACAAATAGAATAAATGTTTCACAAATCAGAAACTGTTTTTATGAACCTTCAGGGTCTGTGGCATAATTCAGACAAGATTTGAGGAGTCTAGGTACAGTTGTTTTCAAACTGCACCAGGTCTAATGTGGCCCAGTTTCTGAAAAAAACGTAGCAATGTGCCTTTATTGCATTTTCATAAATGGAAGGTTTTGGCTCTAAAGATATACTGTAGATTTTGCACTTTGCACTTTCCTTGAATGCAGCACAGTTATGTGCTATCACAAATAACTGAATGTAAGGGAAATGCTTTTATCACTGATGCACACACTGTCATGTTTTGTTAATCAAGCTTTGCCTTTTTTTTCTTGCATCAGGTGAGACGGGGATTGGCAAGTCCACCCTGATGGACACCCTGTTCAACACCAACTTTGAAAACTTTGAATCGTCGCACTTTGAGCCTCAAGTGAAGCTGCGGGCTCAAACCTACGACCTGCAGGAAAGCAACGTGAGACTGCGCCTCACCGTGGTCAACACGGTGGGGTTCGGAGACCAAATGAACAAACAGGAAAGGTTAGCGCCTCACTGTGAGAGACTGACGGCCACGTTGGTGATGATGTCACCCATCAGTCTCTTGGTTTGTCCTACAGTTACCAGCCGGTGGTGGACTACATCGACAGGCAGTTTGAGAGTTACCTGCAGGAGGAACTCAAAATCAAGCGCTCCCTTTTCAACTACCACGACTCACGAGTCCACGCCTGTCTGTATTTTATTTCCCCCTCGGGCCACTCGCTCAAGTCCCTGGACCTAGTCACCATGAAGAAACTAGACAGCAAGGTAGGAGCACGTAATGGATTGTGTCATTGGTATTTCACAGCTACAAAAGAAAAGTAAAATGCTTCAAAATAAGAGTTTGCACATAAACGCAGAGAATTCTTAATATGTAATACCAAGTTGATCTGTGTCGGCCACAATTAATTAGTGGCAGGCCACCACAAATGAATGTATGGGAAACACAGCAGTAGGCTGTTCTGTCTATCGGGGGTCAGCCTTTAAGTAGATTTAAAAAAGCTCACTACGATTTGGGTTTTTTTTTGCAGTGCGACTGGTTCTGTAGCGCCTGTAGTCAGTCTGGAGGTGGTCAGAACCTTTCCCATGCTCTGCGTGTCACTGCCGGGAAGTGGCAGTAACCCAGGATTTGCGTGTGAAAAGAGTCACAAAAAAAACCAAAAAACGTTGGAATGTTGTAATCGCCTCACGCTCACACACTCGAGTTGTCCTTTTGTGTCACTGTACAGACAGAAAGAAAGACAGGCAGGCACAGAGAGAGACATTTGTTGCTGAAGAGACAGTCAGCCTCTCAGACCAATCTCATTGTGTTGTTTTGTGTGTTGCCATCAGTGTGTGTTTTCTATGTGTGGTCTGACCCTGAAACTCCAGCAGAAAAAAACATTCCTCAGCTAGACAAAATGACTCAGACACACACGAAAAGAGGAAGACAGGAATTTGGGGTGGCTCGGAAGGCTGCTAAGCCACAAATAACATCAGAACTCATCGTTTAGTCATTCCTCTTTTTATCGTGGTTAATCCGTTCCAGACACGTTAAGTGATAAGTACATTTTCAAAAAGTAGGATTCCTAATGAATAAATCAAATAATGTCATAGTTAAAACATAGAAAACCTGTTAACGACCTTCTAAATACGTTTTTTAGAATTATTAGAGCCCTCCCAGACATTAAATAATACCCCTATAGTCACCTTAACACTCCTGTACCCAGTAAGACATACAGTAAGAGAAAATAAGGCATAAATCAGGCTCATATAGACTCACACATGTTAGCACTGAGAGAGTTCTTTGTTGTTCCTTTTTACTTCCTGAATCTCTACAGCACTGTCTTTAAGATATTTAGCTCTACCTCATTCATGGAATGTAGAGCAGCACCACGCACTAAAACGTTGACCTCACTTGCCACTTAGGTCCACTTGGTGAAGATTGCATAGTTTTGAGAATGACTGTTACGACTGAAGTCGTAATGTTTTTTTGTTGTGTGTGGAAGAAAATAGCACTATGAGCCCAGTAAAAATACAGAAGAGCCCTGCTTTTTGTGGAGGTTACCTTCTGGGACCATCAGCGAATGGCGAAAGTCATAAGAGTAATTGATACGCCCTTTTTGACATGCGTCTCGGTCCTTCCCCTCCAAACCCTTCTGCTAGCTTGACTTTCTCCTGATTTTGGATCAACATTTGCTATACGAGTGACCATGGGTGATTCATCTGAGTCACGGTGTGCAAGTCACATAAGTTTCACTTTTGTGTCTCACAGCAACTGTGGTGCGTCCAAGGACACTTGGCAAAAAAAAAAATAAATAAATCCGTGATCCATAAACATAAAAAATTGTGGGCTTTTTGAAAAGTGGTGCATGTGTGATGTACATTTTCAAGATTCAAGAGTTTTATCGTCATATGCACAGTAAAACTGGTGGTTCTGCTATGCAATAAAATTCTTGTTCTGTTCATTCTCCCAAAAAAGAAAGAAAGAAAAACAGAAGAAAATGAATAACAACATCAGAAACATATATACCAATAAATTAAGCATCAACAACAGAAGAGACATTAATACAAATAAATAAATCAATAAATAAAATAAATAAAGTGCTATGCGTGTGTTGCGTGTGGCGTGTGTGAGTGCTTCGTTGAGAAGCCTGATGGCCTGTGGGTAAAAGCTGTTTGCCAGTCTTGTTGTCCTGGACTTCAAACTCCTGTAGCGTCTGCTTGACGGTAGGAGTGTGAATAATGAGTGTTGTGGATGTGTGCTGTCCTTGATGAGGTTGTTTGTTCTTTGGATTTTTATAAGATATTACTGACTCGAAACAGCCAATTTTCGGAGGCAAAAAATATACAGGACATCCCTCGCCACTTTGCGCTTTGAATTTTGCAGCTTTATCATGATTTTTCAAAAATGTATTAATAATTGAAGCTGCTTCATAGTTTAATATGCATATAATATGCTTCTCTAAGCAAATCGTACATATTGTTGCCTAAATGAAGCATTTTCAAGCATAAACATGGCTAAATGACATAAAATACAAATAGAAGACATTCAGAAGATGCATTCAAAGACTTTGTGATGATATGTAGTATGCTACACTGGTCACTAGGTGTCAGTAATGTTACTGTAATGTTCGGTGAGACGCACAAGCACCAGACTTGATCACCGGAACAACAGGCTTTTATTGCACAACGGGCACAATAATCCCTAACACGGACTACTGTTGCCAAGATAAAATGCAACTCTAAACCCCCGACGTCACTTCTGGTCCGCCCACTCCACTCAGCTCCCCTATAGCACTGGAACACATTTACAACAACACACACAGGCATGAATCTTGTTTGTCTTATTTTGTCTTGTCAGGTCTGTTATATTGGGTAATAGAAGTGTAAAGGTGACTATAGGGGTGTTTCTTTGTGTTAAAAATGATATTTAGAAGGTTATAAACAGGTTTTCTGTGCTCTAACTAGGATAATATTCCATTTAGAATGAATGATTCCCACTTTGTGGACACTTCTTGTTGTATTAAACCTATTCTATGAATTGTGTCAAGCCTGTCGGTCGCGCTTCCGGTCTCGCGCAGGTGAACATCATCCCTGTTATCGCCAAAGCGGACACCATCAGCAAGAGCGAGCTGCACAAATTCAAGATCAAAATCATGAGCGAGCTGGTGAGCAACGGCGTGCAGATCTACCAGTTCCCTCTGGACGACGAGACAGTCGCCAAGGTCAACACGGCCATGAACGTAAGTCGGCACACGTCCTCTTCATAGTCAGTCAGTCGTCAGTCTACTATACAATCCTTTTTGTGTGTTGTGTTCAGGGCCATCTGCCTTTTGCTGTTGTGGGCAGCACAGAAGAAGTCTGTGTAGGTAACAAGATGGTGAAGGCCCGCCAATACCCCTGGGGGGTGGTCCAAGGTGTGTACTCAAATTATCTATAATAACTTGTCCCTGAAGAAGATGAACTGTGGTAAAAATGCTTGCTGTCATGTTTGTGAGATATGTATGTGCACGATCCATCCCATAATAATGTGTCCCCGTGACGCCCAGTGGAGAATGAGAGTCATTGCGACTTTGTGAAGCTGAGGGAGATGCTGATTTGCGTCAACATGGAGGACCTGAGAGAGCAGACGCACACCCGCCACTACGAGCTCTACAGGCGCTGCAAGCTGGAGGAGATGGGCTTCAAAGACACAGACCCCGAGTGCAAGCCTGTCAGGTGACCTCTCGTTCCACAGAGCAGCCACGTCCACATCACAGCCCAATCTGGGCGCTCCTCTCAAATGACTGTGTACATCTGTATGCAGTCTGCAGCAGACCTACGAAGCCAAGCGTCACGAGTTCCTAGTGGAGCTGCAAAGGAGAGAGGACGAGATGAGGCAGATGTTTGTGCAGCGGGTCAAGGAGAAGGAGGCGGAGCTTAAGGAGGCCGAGCGAGAGGTCAGCAACTCAGACTGTGACAGGATGGAAGGAGGCCGGTCTGAATTTTCCTTCCTCAAGTCAACCTTATTGTCGTTGTGCAGCTGCAGAGTCGCTTTGAGCAGCTGAAGCGCCTCCACGCCGAAGAGAAGTCAGCTCTGGAGGAGAAGAAACGACTCCTGGAGGAGGACCAGAGCTCCTTCGGCAAGAGACGTGCTGCTGCTCAACTGCTGCAAGCCCAAAGCCTCACCGCCAACGGCAAGAAGGACAAAGACCGCAAGAAGTAAGAAATATGTCAATATACTCATTCAAGTCCACACACATTTAGTTTATACTGTGAACGTTCTCTATTTAGTCTCCTATCGTGACCGGGGATGTGTGGTCTACAAAAGCAAATAACCAGCAGGGTGTCTAATTGGTGCCAGGTCAAAAAACATTGGCTTTAACAGCTGTGGCGTCATGAGTAGTGAACATCCTGCAGCTTTATCTACCTCTGCATGCACATCTCAGCGGTTTCCTGTTGTTTTCAATGAATTACAACATTAGTTCTGTTGCAAAAAGAGGTATACAGTAATCCCTCATTTATCGCGGCTAATTGGTTCCAGACCCGACCATGATGAGTGAATTTCTGCCAAGTAGGATTCCTTCTTTTTGTAGCTAGCGTGTAGAAAACCTGTGTACGACCTTCCAAACACGGTTTTTAACATTAGTGCCCTCTAGACATGAAATGATACCTCTGTAGTCACTTTTCCACCCATATTATCCAATATAGTAGCCAAAATAAGAGAAAATAAGGCATAATAGACTCTCACAAGTCAGCATTGTTGGCTTCTGTGGAATACTACATACCGTCACAACGTCTTTGGATGCATCTTCTGAATGCCCTATATTAGTATTGTAGTTTATATAGCCATTTTTATGCTTGAAAATGATTAATTTAAGCAAAAACATCCTAGTATTTGCTTAAATATGCGTATTTTTGACTAATAATGGGCCATATTCTGCTACGAAACAGTGATGATTTATAAAAAAAAAAAAAATTCTTAACTGTACAGGCATGTTTTTCAAGTAGCAATAATAGCTTTCTAGTGTATATTTGGAATATTGGAGACTTTTTGGGTTGCATATTTTTACGGAATCTGCTGCTGCCAAACTGTCCTCACCATCTTGGGTCATCTTGTTGTTTTTTCTCCACCAGTTCCGGCTTCATGTGAAGAATGTGGGAGTCTCAGCCTGACCAGCGACATCATTCCCAGATCTCTGTGGCCGGTGGTCGGTAAACACTAACCAGCTCCCCACCCCCTCCTCACCAAGCCTCCCTCCCTCCCTCCCGCCCGCCCGCCCGCCCGCCGCCATAATCACCACCAGCAACACACCAGCGTGTTTTTGTGCCAAAGTTAAGACCATACTTTTTACGTGTACTCTTTATTCTGGATCTAACATGTGGGTTTTGTACAGTTCTTCAGTGTTGTTTTTTTAGAGGAAGAGGCTGACATTTGCACATCTTTCCAGTAAATCATGGACCTACAATGCTTTAAATGCTACTTTCTTGTCTTTCATGTTGTAATCGACTCATCTGCAGAATGACTGCCGAAGATGAAAGCAAGACAATGAAAGCCTTCATTATAGTCAATAGACCATGTGACTTTACGAACTAAAGCTACAGAATCCTAACTTTTGAACCAATTTGTGTTTACTAGGCGAAGGTTGAAGTTGACTTTAGATTGGTTCCAGTATATTTTTATACATTAGACTCGTGTATATACTTCCTCCCTTCTTGCTTCTGCTGACACGAGCGTGCACATCAGTGCTGACTCTTGGGGAATAAACGTGGGGAGGAGGACGAGAGGGGGAAGATTATTTTCGATGCACTCGAGACTCACACACCTTGTAGCGTTTGAACACCCAAAGTGGGCGGTGCTGCTTACTGAGCGTGACGCGTGTGTGTTCCTGATGTGTTACATGTGCCTTATGTGTGTCCAGCTTACTGTAACAAAAAACACTTGACTTGTACACTCCGTGAAACACACGGATGCTTGATGGAGGGAACCTTTTTATACTTGTACTACACTTGTATTTATGAAATAAACAGTGTTACTCACCAGGCCTTTTGTCCACTACCTCCTTATTATGGGATGTTGTTTTCATGTAAACAAGTTTAACCAAGTTTGAACATGTCGGCAGGTCAGTTTCTGCAATTAACAGAGTGCGCTGTGATGATAATGAGGCAGTTGATGGCACTGTATTAACTGATGGCAAATCTTCAAACAATAACAGATCATAATATATGGGACTGTACCACGGTCATTTGTGGGAGAAGGCTTCCATTGAGACAAAAAATATCTTCATTATTAAGTCCTCTCTGTTTTGTGGTTGAATACGGCCTATTAGTAAAACAAATTAGCAAATTTTATGGATGTTTTGCCTAAATTAAGCATTTTCAGTCCATTCCAGGGTACACCTCACCTCTCGCCCGAAGTCAGCTGGGATAGGCTCCAGCATACCCCCGTGACCCTAGTGAGGGTAAGCAGAAAATGGATGGAAATTGGGGAAATAAAGTAAAATTGTTGCAACTTATGATGAATGAGCTGTTTTATGCCTAAAACATGGAGAAAAAAGTAAATTATTAGTGACTTATGTGAACAAGACGTGTTTTGTGACAAAAATTTAGAAAACAAATGATCAAATTAGGGTGAAAGATGTGTTTTATAAGTAAAAAAAATAAGTAAAATTGTTACAGACACGGTGAATGAAAAAAATGGAGAAAAACATTAACCCTGATCAATAATGAAATTGCTTTTTGACCAAAAACCTGCAAATTTGCAGGGTCACAAACACTGAAGGGCAAACATGCTGTCAACCCTCCCGATTTCACTACCGTTTTTTGTCCTTTTTGCTCTCCCTATTTTTGGTTTTGGATCAATTCTTGAGGGGAGGAAGGGTGTCCTGGCTGGCCCACCAAAATAAACAATGCAACTACATGAAATGATTATATTAGTATTGTGTTTATTACATAACGTGAAAGCTTTGGAGGTGTTTGTATGGATGTCGCTTGATGCAGAGAGAGAGTATGATGTAAGTTTTCTTTGAAAAGAAACTTCTTCCGTTGAAGGACAACGTCAAGGTTGTCTGAGCTTGGCTTGTTCAGACGGCATCACTTTCTGAAAGGAAATACACTCCCCCCCCCCCCCCCCCCCCCCCCCCTAGCGTCTCACCTTCATCTCTGCTGCACCGTGTGGCGTAAATCGTGAGAATGAGGATGGATTCCCTGCAGGAGGTAACAGCACCTCGCTGATGGGCCTTGGAGGAGAACACCTGTGGAGAAGCGTCTCACGGAGGGAGGCCCCTTTACCTCCCCGCGAGGGGTAAAGCTTCTGGGTGGGAGCGCGTGTCACACCCTTTCCCATGCTCAAGCTCTTGGGCTTCTCACACACACACACTGTTTGCTAATGATGGTTGGATTTGGGCCTTTTATGACGAAAGCCTGTTATAGCTGAAAAATACGCTATTATAAAATAAAATACAACAAAATAATAGAAAACAAAACAAAAATAATGATTAAATTATAATATTAAATGAATTTAATGATTAATTAAGATATGATCAAAATAAAATAAGGGTTCTAGTTCTGCAGTGGTGTTAAAACTGCACTGCATCGTCTGTCTCAGCCATAATCAAATCAAATAAAAAGTCAGGATAAAACTGCACTGTGCCGTCTGTGTTACAGCTTTTTTTTGTAATAAAATAAAACAACATAAATGAAATAATTAAAATCTAGTTCTACTTTACAGTCATGGCAAGTTTTTTTTATGTGTCCCATGTCCCCATTGCCATACTGTTACTTAACTGAGCATCTGCCGACAAAAATGCCAGTCTGAAAACTAACCAAACTGCACTCAAGTCCACACCAAGTATCCATCCATCCATTTTCTATACCGCTTCATCCTCATTAGGGTCGCGGGGGCATGCTGGAGCCTATCCCAGCTGACTTCGGGCGACAGGCAGGGTACCTGGACTGGTCGCCAGCCAATCGCAGGGCACATATAGACAAACAACCATTCACACTCACATTCATACCTATGGACAATTTAGAGTCGCCAATTAACCTCACCTGCATGTTTTTGGGAATGTGGGAGGAAGCCGGAGTACCCGGAGAAAACCCACACGCACACGGGGAGAACATGCAAACTCCACACAGAAATGCCCAGGGGAGAATCGAACCCAGGGCTTCCCAATCTCCAGGCTGTTCCTGTATTGGCCAATGTGCTAACCACTAGACCACCATGCGGGCCACACCAAGTATCTTTTTTAATTTTATATTGGACTATATCTACTATGTTTTTATATTTTTATATTTTCCCATTTGGTGGACTTTGAATATTTTGAAGGGCCAAAGGGGTGAGTTTGGGAAGATCTTGGAACGGATTAGGCTATTTACACGTATTTTACGCTTGTAAAATATGAAGTGGTATAGAAAAAATAGATAGATGGATTCATGAATGTACCAGATAGTTTTTCTTGCATCAGTCTGAAGTATATGAATGATAAAATAATATTTTCTTTACTTGCGTATCTTGCTTGCTGCTGTAACACGTGAATTTCCCTGATGTGGGATAAATAAAGTACAATACAATACAACATATAAAAACAGATTAAAGTCAAATGAAATAAAAATGTTATTGGCGATCTACAGTGGTGCCTCCGTTTTCATGATTAATATGTTCCAAAACGCCCGACAAAAAGTGAAACATACAAAAACCGAAACAATTTTTCCCAAAGTAAATAATGCCAATCCAATTAAACCATTCCAGACACCCAAAAATATGAACAAATAAATCATTTTATAGAGAATAATTACAGTTTTCCATGCAGAAAACAAAGCAAAAATAATGATAAATGATGAATGAAATCACTTTAACCTTGATTGAAGACTCTTGCTGTTGAACGTGGCAAGGAGCAGCGAGGGAAAACGGGGAGGGGACACCATCTTAGTAATTTAAGATGACTTTTTCTTACCTGAGTTACCTGACCTATAAAAAAACCTCTATAATAACTCAAAAACGAAAGCAGCGCAAACGTTAATTGCACAAAACAGCACAAATGTATCACAAAAAAATTAGACAATTTTGGTTTCATTCCGAGCACGTCGGGGGCTAGGTGAACTTTGGTTGACCAATAAAATAAGCTGTAATAACTAAAAAACGAAAGCAGCGCAAACGTTCATTTTATTTTCACAAAACAGCACAAACGTAGCACTAAAAAAAATGAGACTATTTTGGTTTCATTCCGAGCATGTTGGGGGCTGGGTGAACTTTGGTTGACCAATAAAATAAACTGTAATAACGCAAAAACGAAAGCAGCGCAAACGTTAATTTTAATTGCAGAAAACAGCACAAACGCAGCACTAAAAAAATGACACTCTTTTGGTTTCATTCTGAGGATGTCGGGGCCTGGGTGAACTTTGATTGACCAATAAAATAAACTGTAATAACTAAAAAATGAAATTAGCGCAAACATTAATTTTAATTGCACAAAACAGCACAAACGTAGCACTAAAAATTAGACTATTTTGGTTTCATTCCGAGCAAGTCAGGGGCTGGGTGAACTTTGGCTGACCAATAAAATAAACTGTAATAACTAAAAAATGAAAGCAGCGCAAACATTAATTTTAATCGCTCAAAACAGCACAAACGCAGCACTAAAAATTTGGGCTATTTTGGTTTCATTCCGAGGATGTGGGGGCTGGGTGAACTTTGATTGACTAATAAAATAAACTATAATAACTCAAAAACGAAAGCATCATTTTAATTGCACAAAAGAGCACAAACGCAGCACTAACAAATGAGACTACCTGACCAGAGTTTTGAGTGGGGTGGGAGGCCAACTTCGCTTAGGTGTTTTTCTTGAATTCAATAGTGTCTCTCACCTTCCTTATGAAATTGCCGGCACTTGCAGCTTCCTTTGGCCCCATGGTGGGTTATTTAGCAGCCTCACCCAATAAAAACACTGCATAGAAGGTGAGTCAGCGACACATCGGGTGCTTTGCTTGGGCCCTCAAATTTGCAGAACAATACAGTATGAATCATAGAAAAACTGGGGCGTAAGACATCGGGGTTAGACTGTAGATGAATGCGTTCTAGAGTCTGTATTCTCCTTTGCGTTCATGAAGTTGCAAAAGTAAAATGAAACAAAGAAGTCATTTTTAAATCAAAAGGCATTTATTGCGAAAAATGCACTTGACATGAAAAAACAATCGAGTCAACCACGGGTCATCAGTACAAGACGATGCATCATGATCACATGGTAGAGCGCTGAGCACGGCCAGCGCAGAGCAGGACGTCAACGGCACCAAAGGCCTATAAATATTCTGCACAATATAGAATCAGATAGACTTTTTTTTTCTTTTCGTTTGCTGTACACGAAAGACCTGACTCAGTCCTGATGAGCGTCCATGTCGCCTTTTTTTTTTGTTGTCATGTATCGAGCTACATACAGAGGCCCCCCCCCAACACATACACACGCACACACACACACGCGCATCAGTCAGCCGTCATAAAGACTGAAATGAACGTTTTTTTTGTGCAAATCGCCCATCATTTCATTTCAAAACAAATAGGAGTCTGTCAAGTCCGGCTTTGCTGCTTTACGACTCTCTCCACTTCAACTTTGACCTTAATCTACTTTGCGGAGTTGCTCCAGATGCACAGGATTACCCAGAATGCACCAAGATCCTCTGTGCAGCCTCACTGGAAGCCAGGGCTTGCCATCTCCTAACGTTTGGACACTTTCAATCACAATTTCACCCAAAATATGACATTTACTTGGACCAAATGGAGGACAAATGACGTGTTTCAATTCCGTGGACTGCGCTGAGAAGAGGCGCAACCGAGTAGATCCCCGCTCTTTGCAGAATAGCAAGCGCTTGCTCCTCCCCCTCCAATTTGCAATAAAAGTGACTGGTGTAATTAGTCGATTAGATTCAGAAAATGTATTTATTTATTTAAAGCAGGGGTGTCCAAACTTTTTCCAGCGAGGGCCACATAGTGAAAAATGAAAGGATGCAAGAGCCACTTTGATATTTTGTAAAGCAACACATTGAGATATGCTAAGAAGCTATTTGCAACTCAATATAGGTGAAATATAGGTAATATAGGTGTGTAATATAGGTGAAATGCTGCTAAAAATAATGTTTTTTTCTATAATAATACAAGTTTATTCTTGTAAAATTGGGACGTTTTGTTCTTCATTCAATTATGACTACTATTTTGACTTTATTCCCGTAAAATTACAGCTGTTTTTTCAATTTCTTCTGATTATTTTTTAAAATTTTCTAACTGTAATAACTTTATATTTTTTAAAACAATAATATTTTTACTAAAATAATATTTTTCTTCATTTTACAAGCTTATTGTCATAAAATTGCTACTTTCTTCTCATTAGAAAACTATGTTTTTCTCTTAATAGTTTGACTTTACTCTGGTAAAAATTTCTATTGATTTTTTTTGTATACTTTTCCAAATATTTCAACTTCTTTTCTTCTCCTGATATTTTGACTTTATTCCCATGTCATACATTTCCCCCCTTCTTCCACAAATAACAACTTTATTCATTGTTTTTGACTTAAAAAAAACAAACTTTTTCTTTAATATTTCAACTTCATGCTACTAAAATGACATTTTTCATTTTTCCTCACACTATTACTTTATTCTTGGGAAATTATGGCTTTTTTTTTTTTCCTTTTGGCTGATTTTCCAATTTTTGCTGCTGTTGTTTTGTTTTAAGTTTCCTTGTTAAATTACATTTGTAGACTGCGCAGCGGGCCGATAAAATCACAGCCGACGGCCGCAAATGGCCCCCGGGCCGCACTTTGGACACCCCTGATTTAAAGCATAAAATGTATAGCTACTCACCACTAATCATTGGTAACGTAAGATAAGATGATGGACGAACAGATGGAATGGGAGTCACGGTGTAGCCTTTAGCCTGGTCGTCAGGCCAGCGCTAGAGGCTAGCAGGCGTCAGGCAGTTGCGTCTACATAATCCAGACTGCAATTTTCCATCATATATTAACTTGTGCTGTTAAATTTACTTTTCCGTCTCAAAGCATCTATGGTGCTTTCAAGGACCGATGGAAAAAGTGTGAAATCTAAATGCTGGACGAAAAAACACAGTGAAGCGCAAAGACATAGACATGTAAAGATTGTGGGCTGGTACCTGTATGCTGTACATTTTACTGTATTATCACGTATTTAAAAGTTACCCACTGTGTTTTCTGTGGGGAAAATTGCCTATTTTCGGAGATAAAAATATCAAAAATGTTCAGGGATCCACCGTAGCAAACTAGCAGCAATACTTTGCAAACTTTTGCCAAGAATTAGGCGTGATTACCATGAAATGAGGGCGAGAGGTATTGTTTCTTGGTTTGTTTGCAGGATTACGCAAAAGCTACACCACTGATTTCCATGGAATTTTGTAGAAGGCTAGAGCGAGAGCTCATTACATTTTGGTGGGGGTGTAAATAAATAACAAAAACCGCGGTACCACTGTCTTACATTTGTTTAGAGCTTTTTCAAACACAAAAATATAGTATATCACAGGGTGACGTCACCTTTTTATGTCGGCTGGAGGACAGTGGAACCTTGGTTAGCATCCGTGACAGTAAGTCACACTCTAACCAAATCAATTCCTCCCATAAGAAATAATGTAAATCCAACTAATCTGTTCCAGGAAGCCTACAATGCCTAAAAGATAAAATACGTTTATAGTTTTACATGCAGAAAACAATTCAAAATACATGTCTAAATACATATAAATGAGGAATGAAAGGGGTAAATGAACCTTTAAGGTCACGTTTACCTTCACCGAAAACATGATTGTTGCCAAAGACATGATGCGGCAGCGACACCAACACGGACACCACCTTCTTGTTTTGCTATGAGTTATGTCTTGAATGAAAGTGTTTCTCCCCTTCTTTATGAAAATGCTGGCACTTGCAACTTTCTTTGGCTCCATTTTGGCTTATTTCGCGGCCCTGATCAAAAGAAAAGCAGAGGCTTGAGGTGAGAAACACTATTGAATTCAAGAAATAACTCATGGCAAAACAAGAAGGTGGTGTCCACATCGTGTCTATGGCAACAATCACACCTGCAAAAAATGTAAAAGTAACCTAAAATATGAATTCATCCCTTTCTTTCAACATGTATATGCATTTATATTTGTGTTATGTATGTAAAACTATATTTGTAAAACTATAACAATGTGTTTTGTCTTAACGTTTTTGAGAAGTGTGGCGTAACTGTGCCAGTTAGCAAAGAACTACCGTAGGGGTGTCCAAACTGTTTCCAGGGCCACGTCGTGAAAAATGCAAGGAAGTTGTTCCGCTGATTTTTCTCATTTTTACTGTTGTTGTTGTTATTTTTAAATTCTTGTTATGTTATATTTTTAAAACGTGCTGTGGGCCAACAAAAACACAGGTTTGGACACCCCCGAGTCAACCGCTGGTGACATCACAGACGGGTGACGGCGCTAGCTTCCGCTTCCTGTTTCCACGTACCAGCAACCTCAAAGGCTGCTAGCAAGGATGTTTTATGCTACAAATACATTAAGAACACAGCTGGACTGATGCAACGTATTAACAACGAGACCCGGCGCACGCCATATTGTACGGAAAATGTACTGTTAGGAATGGAATATTTTCCACTGGGTTTTAGTCAAAGTACTGCAACGTGCTTGTCTACCACAGAGACGTAATACATTCAGAAGACCTTTCACTTGGAAAAGATGCTCCCTGTTGATTTTATCTGCGCACACACACACACACACACACACACACACACACAGTTTCCAGATATGCCATTTTGTTCATCTCTGTCTGAGGAGCAATTAGCTGTCCAACATAAGACAGGCCTTTGTGCCGCCTCTCTGACAGAAGTCGTCAAAGGAAACAGAACTGGGTTCCTCTTCCTCAGAGATCGACTGGACTTCACGAAACCATCGTTGGCCGCTAATCTCTCTCTCAGACTCTGGCAGCTAAGTTGCTTTGATCTACTCCTGCTTGAATGAAATTGTAAACTGTCCTCGAGACCCCCAGACAGTGCGCAAACCGAGACAAAATTTTGCCGTCAACTTTCGGCGTTAACTGAAGAACGCACTAACGGAGGCTCCAGTGTGCTTTCAGAGGGTGACATCACCTTTTTATATCCGTTGAGTTGATTAGCCAATGAAAAATGAAAATAAAAACATTTCCCTCAATCACACTTTACACTCCTATGAGGATATTCACACACATCCCCTGTTCCTATCAGCCCTTTCCTTTGTTACAGAACCTCTCACACACACACACACGCACACACACTCTGAGTGAGTCAACCCTTGAGTTTGGCTGTGCTTCTCTCTCCAAGGAGGGGAAAAGGTAGATCGTGTGACGGATGTAAACGTGTCTGGACTTCCAGTCAGGACATATAGAGCTTCATAAAGCACGCTGTACACCCACTGAAGCCATATAGAAAAATATCAACAAGAGCCGTACAACGAAAAGCTTATTTTCCCAAATTCACGTGGATACGTTTTTTTTGTTTTGGGTGAAAAAGAAGTCGGGATGGACAACAGCCGTCGCGTTTGATAAAGTCTGCATGAGTGCATCTCAACAAATCATGGATATCAAGACTTCTACTGTTTGTTTGTTTTTTACATTCAAGCCATTTTCTTCCTCACCTGAAGCCAACGTGTGCGTGAGAAAACATGAAATAAAAGGCGGCTGTATAAATTTGTAATAAATATCAAAATGACTGCACCGTTCGTTGTTAAAATAATTAGAATTAAAAAAAAACAACAAAAAACAACAACAAAACATCCAGTGACAGATCACAGCATGACGGGGTTGGGACAACACAGATATCGAGCAGAACAAAAAGAAAAGAAGGGGAAAACATAACGCTACGGGAATTGATCTCCAACACGTGTAAAAGAAGCGCCGGTGTGCTTATTGCCACAAACACGACAATCCTGTTTGGGTCCGAGAGGAAGAGGAGTTCTGAGGTCGCGGTTTGAAGCTGGTGGACTACACCTGGGAAGCTTTTCTTTCTGTGCTTTAGAGGATGGGGAAGGGGTGGGAATCCTTCATCCTGGTGAAATCCTGGTGTGCTGATAGAGCCAGACGTTCTTGTGCTACTGTCTATTCACTCGGTTTTGGGAAAAAGGGACATTTTTGAAGGTGAGCATCTCCTTAAGGCGGGTTGGAAACGCCAGCATGGTGTGCGCGCGTTTCCTCTAGAAGCTCTCCACAAAGCTGCCGGGAAACAAGCCGGTCTGTCCCGTCCTCTGCAGGGTGCCTTTGTACCAGCCGTCGTCACGCTTCTTGTGCACGAACACCACGTCGCCCTCTCGAAGCTCGATCTCTGCCTCGCTTTGGGGCGGGTAGGGCACCACCACACGGTACCTGCCCCACATGAGACACACAAAAGTACATCCACCAATCAGTCGATACTGCAACTGCAACAAGTGGCCCGCAAGTGTTACATACAAATTCCAAGTCAGAACTTACCCCTAAACTACACCTAAACGCGCGTGAGTGCTGAAATGCTCAGGCTGAACTGAAATGTAGAATGAATGTTGAAATACCGTGGAAATGAAATCTATTCACCGCCCGATGATCGAACCAGCTACCATCAGGTTGGGAGAGCCATGCCGCCGTGCACAGAATAAACAGAATGTGACACTGACATTTTACATGTCAATGTAAAATGAATTTCCACCAATAAGAGACCACTTTGAAAATGTCTGTTCATTTTCAATGGGAAAATGTCCCATGAAAATGTGGGAATTTTTAGAAAAGTCCTTATGGATAGCCTGCATGTCCTGGATGAGCTGAACATTTTGAAGTGGGAATGCGGGAGTAGTTGGCGGACAAAAAATTGGCGGAATTTGAAATGTTGGAATGTGAAAATGCAGAATGATTGTTAAAAAGTATAAATATGTTGAATGATTACAAGAGGGCTGCGGATCGAACCAGCAACCAGTGTTGGGAGACCACCAATCTACCACCTGAGTCATGTCAACCTGTAGAACAAGTGGAATGTCACAATAATAAAAAACGTAAAATTATTTTTCACCAGGAGGGGGCATCGTCTCTGTGTGGAGTTTGCATGTTCCCCCCATGCTTGGGTTTTCGGTTTCGGTTTCCTTCCACATTCCAAAAACATGCATGTTAGTTTGATTGGAGACTCTAAATTGTCCATAGGTATGAATGTGAGTGTGAATGGTTGTTTGTCTATATGTGCCCTGTGATTGGCTGGCGACCAGTCCAGGGTCTCGCCCGACATCAGCATACCCGCGACCCGAGTGAGTATAAGCGGCATAGAAGATGGATGAATGAGGATTGAACCAGCAACCGATGAGTTGTAGAATGTAGAATAAGCAGAAAGTTAAGAGTGGACACAATGGAAAATGTCCAATTATTTTCCATTCGTAGGTGGCGCCCATTCATTTTCAATAGGAAAACTGTCACAGAAAATATGACGTTACAGTAAATGTGGGAACTGAACAGGATCAATGGTTGTTAAAGGAAAACTGCACTTTTTGGGATTTTTGCCCATCATCCATAGTCCTTATGTGAGACATGAACACACGTCTTTCCCTTTCCTGTGCGAGAAAAACTACCAGCACGAGAGAGCTAACTTCACACGTCAGGGATTCACCTATTCCGCCTATAAAGCCTGCTAAAAAAACTCCAAAAAACGGCAACAACGCTCCATCTGGATTACATGACCTGCGTATTAACCAAGCTATAGCAATATTGTTACTGCAGGAGCTAACATCGAAGCACTACTTTTATGGCATAGTGACACAGTGCATTGCTCACAGGCTTAAAATGAGCAAAATACGGCAAAATATTACATGTTATCAGGAATGTGCCTGTAACGAGATGGTCACATGGTCACAGCATGTATATAAAACATTGTTGGCTGTTTATTTAGAGGGGTTTATAGGCAATTACGTTGCATTATTAGCTGTTCAGTTTTTCAATATTTAGAATGCACAGAAAAGGGAAAGCCATGTGTTCATGTCCAAAATCATGCATTGTATATATTATATTCACTTTCTATATCGCGTGGCTTCATGACACGCCTTCTCAGACGAGAATGCAGACACACTGCAAGACGTTGGACCAAGGATAGGTTGCATGAGAATGCATCGCTAATTACCAGCAAAGCAGCTGTTTTGGAGCAGTTTGAGTCTGTTTCCTTGAGGGAATTATCACAGGTGGTTCATGATCTGAACCCGTCATACGAGGGGGGATATGCCCCGGACTGGTCATCAGCCAATCACAAGGCGAATACAAACACACAGTACGACCACCCACCTCTCCCTGGACAAGGGTTTGGGTTCGGGTCGGAGCACCATCAGGACGCTGCTAGCTCGCGTTGCTGGAGGTGACATGGGAAAGTTTGTATCTAAGGAGCCCGATTTCCTGTGCAGGGGTTCCAACCCCACGGCCCCTGCCATGTCGATCTCCACCGGACAGGAGCCGGCCCGCCCCTGAGAGGCCATGGGGCAAGACCCCGAGCGGGCGTGGTGGTGGTGATGGTGGTGAGGGTGGTGGCTGACGTCGGTGGCCACCGCGCCTTGAGAAGGGTCGTAGGTGGGCGGGGAGGAAGGAGGCGAGCGAGGTTTCTTCTTGGCCGCTGCCCCTGACAAGAGCTTCAAGAGACCCCCTGCTTTTCTCTCCTTCTGAGGGAGCAGAAGTGGAGAGAAGGAAAACCCTTGTTTTAAAGTCAGCGTCACATGGTTGTTCCACAATCAGCCACAAGATGGCAGCACACGCCTTATTATGCATTGCATTCTCTTTTATAGCCCACATGTAGCATAAAACATACAGTATACATGCAGCAGAGCATGTGATTGGTTATTGATAGGGTCACGTGATAAATGTAGAAGAGACGCGTGTGTAACGTGCTTTTGCGCACCCAGCAATCATTAGTGCATCATTTGCGCACCAATGCTCAACACAATTTGAAGTGCTTTTCCAGTAAATGATATTTCCAAGGATGAATACAGAGCTGACAGATGCTGTCAATCACGTTTCTTCTTCCACACAAGACCAGCATCACAGTTTACACATCTAAGCGTACACTAAACTACATTAAATACAGATTAAACTCCACGGAGGACTCCCTGACAAGCATCAAGTTGACAGTTTCACTATGAGCTCATAATGTTCAACATGGTGTGTGTGTGTGTGTTTGGAGCTGTCTGCCAGACATTATCGGAAGTGCTTTATCACTTCCCGTAGTTTGAGTTAGACCAGAACAGGCAGACGGTGCAACATCACCACCAGCTGTGTGAGTGTGTGTGTGCGATGATTGAACACCTATCGTATTACGATTAGAATGATAATGATGCAGTATATCACTTATAGAATCCAAACCGTGCTTCCTAAACCATCCACACGCAAAGAAAATAGCACATTTGCACAATAACGATAAAGAGCCTGGTCTCTGAATAATATATTCATAAATCCCTCGTTTATCGCAGTTCATTGGATCTAGACCCGAATGCAAAATAGGATTCCTTATTTCTAAATGGAATATTTTTGCAGTTAGAGCATAGAAAACCCGTTTACAACCAATGTCTTGAACATTGTTAGAGCTCTCTGGACATGAACTAACACCCCTATAGTCACCTTTACACCTTTATTACCCAATACAGCAGGCATAATAAGAGAACATGACACATACAGTGTTGTGAAGTGTCCTGATTTCTTATTTTTTTGTATGTTTGTCACACTTAAATGTTTCAGATCATCAAAAAAATGTAACAATTTGTCAATGACAACGCAATTGAACACAAAATGCAGTTTTTAAATGAAACTTTTTATTATTAAGGGAGAAAAAACATCCAAACCTACATGGCCCTGTGTGAAAAAGTGATTTGACACCCTTAGCAGCAACTGCAATCAAGCAATACCTTGCAATGAGTCTCTTACAGCGCTGTGGAGGATATTTGTCTTACTCATCTTTGCAGAGTTGTTGTAATTCAGCCACATTGGAGGGTTTTCCAGCATGAACCACATTTTTAAGGTCATGCAACAGCATCGCAATAAGATTCAGGTCAGGACTTTGACTAGATCACTCCAAAGTCTTCATTATGTTTTTCTTCAGCCATTCAGAGGTGGACTTGCTGGTGTGTTTTGGATCATTTTCCTGCTGCAGAACCCAGGTTCGTGTCAGCTTGAGGTCACAAACAGATGGCTGGACATTCTCCTTCAGGATTTTTTTGGTAGACAGCAGAATTCATAGTTCCATTTGTCACAGCAAGTCTTCCAGGTCCTGAAGCAGCAAAACAGCCCCAGACCATCACACTACCACCACCATATTTTACTCTTGATATGATGTTCTTTTTCTGAAATGCAGTGTTACATTTACGCCAGATGTAAGGGGACACACACCTTCCAAAAAGTTCAAATTTTGTCTCGTCAGACCACAAAGTATTTTCCCAAAGGTCTTGGGGGATCATCAAGATGTTTTCTGGCAAAATTGAGATGAACCTAAATGTTCTTTTTGTTCAGCAGTGGTTTTCGTCTCAGAACTCTGCCATGCAGGCCGTTTTTGCCCAGTGTCTTTCTTACAGTGGAGTCATGAACACTTACCTTAGGTGAGGCAAGTGAGGCCTGCAGTTCTTTGGATGTTGTTGCGGGGTCTTTTGTGACCTCTTGGATGAGTCGTCGCTACGCTCTTGGGGTCCTTTTGGTTGGCCGGCCCCTCCTGGAAAGGTTCACCACTGTTCCATGTTTTCACCATTTGTGGATAATGGCTCTCACTGTGGTTCGCTGGAGTCCCAAAGCTTTAGAAATGGCTTTATAACACTTTTCCAGACTGATAGATCTCAATTAATCTTAGTTAAGTTTTAACAGGGGGGCAATCACAGAGGGCCATGCAGGTTTGGATTTTTTTCCCCCTTAATAATACAAAGTAATCCCTTAATATTTAAAAAAAAATTGCATTTTGTGTTCAGTTGTGTTGTCATTGACTAATATTTAAATTTGTTTGATGATCTGAAACATTTAAGTGTGACAAACCTGCAAAAAATAAGAAATCAGGAAGGGGGAAAACACTTTTTCACACCACTGCATATGGACAACATTTTAAATAAGACTAATACTCGTGTGTGTGTGTGTTGCTGTAAATGTGTTCCGGGGGCGTGGACAGGAAGTGACGTCAGGGGTTCAGTGTTGGGTTTTAGCTTGGCATGGGTTACAGCCGCAAAAGTAGCCCGTGTTAGGGGACATTGTGCCTGTTGTGAGATCGTTCAAACCTGCAATAAAAGCCTGTTCAATCCAGTCTGGTGCTTACCGATCATTATAGTAACATTACTGACACCTAGTGACCAGTGTCGAATACTACATATCATCACAGCATCTTTGAATGCATCTTATGGATGACCGCGTGTGTCAACTAAAAAGCTATTACATTTTCAGACAGATCTGTTTAATTGGCAGAATATTTTTCTTTGTTTACTAATTTGGAGTACAGTGGAACCTTGGTTAGCGTCATTAATCCGTTCCAGAAGGTCCGACTCACTCTAATCAAATCACTTTTTCCCCATAAGAAATCATGCAAATCCAATCAGTGGAAAAGGTGAAATTCAAAGCACAACGTGTTGAGTGATAAATGGATATCAATCAGGGGTTAGACTTGTTGACTCCGGATTTCCCCTCAAATGGAAGTCGTACACCAAACCAACACATTCTGGGCATTTGGATGTTTCCAACAGTGTGGAACGCGTTTGGGTAATTTTCTTCTCTGTTCCGGCATGATGGATGACTTTGGCGGAAGAACCTGAGAGCCCTGACCTCCATCCCATCAGACACCTTTGAGATGAACCACAACAGACAAAGTTCATATCTTCTTCCATTTCATGGAAAGCATGGCGTCTCGATACTTTTGTCCGTAAGAGAACACAAACATGTCTGTTTTGCATTTCTTTTTTAAAAGTCTGAAATATTTTATAAATAGATGGTAATTTAGGTAAAATGTACAGCATACATGTACCTGTGTTGGAAAGCCCACAATTTTTACATGTTGAATGCCCTTGAATGCACCATAGTGGTGTGCTGAGACAAACGGTGTGTGTGGCTACGTTAGCACTAGCTTCCACAGCCCATCCAGCCTCAAATTAATACACGACGATTCATTAGTGGTGAGTGGCTGTACATTTTAAACTTTAAATATGTTTAAGAAGTGTGGAAAATTGGAGGAGAACGTCAACGTCAGGCTAGCAGAAGGGTTTGGAGGGGGGGGAGTTAGCCGTGTGTGAAAAATGGACATTTTATGGGCGCATCAATTACTCGCATTTTTTCTGGTCGTCCTGGGGTAACCCCCAGGAAAAGCAGGGATTAACTGTACTCCTATTAGTGAAGAAGCTACACTAGGAGAGACAGGTAAAGACAATGCAACTCCAATCTGCGCTTGTGTTAGGATGAGAGGATTCATTCTGAATATGTGGGCCTCGTAAAAAACAAGAGCCGTCTTTGAGGGGGATGATGTAAACAAGCCTGCTGTTCCACCGTCACAGAGCTGTTTGTCAGCTCGCCATGTAGTTAGATTAGCTGTCCAACATAGCGGAGCCAGCAGCGAAAACAAATGGAGCTTAGACAGATGCGCGCTATTCTCTGCCATCGCTCAACGTGCGCACGTCCCCGTTTGACACCCGCAGCAGCCGAGGCAGCCCATGAGTCAAAGTTGAGTACGGATGCGAGAGGTTGGGGCAGAGTGAAACGCTTGCAAGTTCTGTGGAACGAGAAATGAACTCATTAGCGCACTTTAGCTCCAACATGTCCAAATGCTGTGCAGCTTTGTTGAAAGAAAAATGGTTCAATAATTAGCTTGCATATGTTTCACTGTTTTTGCTAGAGGGGTACCGCATGTGTCAACTAAAAAGCTATTACATTTTCAGACAGATCTGTTTAATTGGCAGAATATTTTGTTTTGTTTACTAATTTGGAGTACAGTGGAACCTTGGTTAGCGTCATTAATCCGTTCCAGAAGGTCCGACTCACTCTAATCAAATCATTTTTCCCCATAAGAAATCATGCAAATCCAATCAGTCTGTTCCAGAAAACCAAAAATGATAACACAAAACACGTTTTTTAAAATATTTTTACAATTAAAAAGCAAAAATTTGAGGCATAACTGTGTTAGCTAGCAAAGAACTACTGGGTCAACCGCTGATGACATCATAGACGGGTGATGGAGCTGACCTCCGGTTCCTGTTTCCATGTATTAACAAGCTAATAGGCTGCTAACAAGGACGTTTTGTGATAAAAATATATTAAGCCCTCAGTTGGACTCACGCAGATTATTAATAACACGGCAAGACGCGTGCCATAATGTACGCTAACCGGAAAATTTATGCAAACAGAGGCAAGGTAAATTTTCGATGTTAACCAAAAAACATGCTAATCGAAGTTCCACTGTGTTACATTAGTTTGGCTGAAAGGGTGTACAGTGGTACCTCGGTTTGTCTCAATAGTCTGTACCAACAAAAACCAAGCTGTTATGTGTCTCCCTTAAACTGTTCCCCCTGCAACCTGTGCTAACTAGGAACCTTTACATTACGATGCCATTGTCACAGATGCTACCTGCTACCTTGTAATTTTCTCCTTCTTTCTTCGAAATTCAATAGTGTTTCTCTTCTTCATGAAAGTTCTGGCACTAGCCGTACTAAATGTACAAAAAAAGCACAGATGTCGCTAACACGCAAAATCACGCAGTGCGCTTGAACTCCTCATCAGTGCATGGTGCAGTGCTTAAAAGGAAGACAGAAAGAGACAGATACAGAGTTGTTTATCGTTCTGTGTGCCTTTTATGAAGACATAAACCACCCCCCCACACATCCATAATAAAGATGATTAAAGGATTCACTGGCTGGAATCAGTCTATAGTGTCCCAACTCTAAAAGAACCACCCATCCATTCTTCGCAGAGACTGGGTCACCAACACGTGGATACTTCGTGTGTACGATAACCGAGACAGAGCATGGCAACTGAGACATTTTCGTCAAAAACCAAATCCAACGCAAACTGGATTGTGCAAAAAACAAGGTTCCACTGTCGTTGCTTAGCAAGTTAGTCAGTACAAAACATGAACTATCCATCATAGAAGTAATATTTCATGTGAAAATACCGGAGATCGGTAACGGTTCCCTCAAATGCTATGATTTTCTACGAGAGAGAGAGGGCCTTCTGGCTCACAATCTCTGTTCGAGATCCCTTCAAAGGTGTTAGATGGGGTTGAGGTGAGGGCTCTTAAGTTCTCCCCCACCAAATGTATGCAAAAAAGCCTTAGAGGACCTTGCTTTGTGCACTGGGAGGCCGTCAAACTGAAACAGAAAACTGCCAAGCATACAATTGTCCAAAAAGTCTATCCACATGCACATAACCATGCACCAGTTTGTTTTTCTTTGATGACAAGACTTACCTTTTCTGTTTTGGGGGCAAGGGCGCAAGGGGAAGGTGCGTGCGAGGGGCCTGGTGAGGGCGGCTGGAGGGGGCTACCCGCTTCCCCATTAAGGAGCACCGCTGACACGTTAGGCGGCGTGAGACAGGACAGAGGAGATGAGAGGGGCAGGTGGGGCCGCGACGCGGGCGACGACAAGGGCGAGGGTCCCAAACTAGGTCCCGGGGACGTCATGGAGAGAGGGCGACCCGACTGGCTGGAGCAACGTGACGGGGAGGAGCTCTGAGAGCGCAGGGATGATATGGACACCGTGGGGCGCTCTGGACTTCCAGCAGGAGAACTGTGGACTAAAACAGACACATACACACATTTTCTGCATGAAGATACTGTAACTGACAGCAGCCATTTGTCCTCATTAACTCATGGGGGGGGAGGTTATCTCCATATTTCACACATCTCAAGACACTCTAAGGTTTATTATTAGTTACAAATACAGGTGGTCCTTGGTTTATGACGTTCCGAATGGATTCAAAACGTAATTTTGTTTTGTGAACATGAGACTCATTCCAAAAATTAGCTCCAGCGGAAGAATCAGGTTCAAGGTTCTCACTCTTTACCTGAAATTACTTTCCAGGACATTTTGAGCCGCTACAGAGGCAAGCTATGCCGTCATGCGGATCAATACTAGCGACACTTTGCAACTTACAGTTTTGTCTCTAGGTGTGAAGTCCTTATCAAGGTCTGAAAAGTCACTAAAGCAAGCAACAAAGCAACTTGCTTCGGAACTGCTGTAGCAGAAATGCAAATTTGATTGGCTGGTAGCATCACATGGGGCGCTGTTCCGGCTAGAAGCAGAGACTGGCTGTGCCTTGGGTCCAAAGTGAGAACAGACATGCACACGCATAACTTGACCCGTTTTCCAGGATAATTTCACCATGTTTTTACCCATTTTACCCATCATTTTCAAGGCTTTCCAGGTTCTCCAGGACGTGTGGGAAACCTGACTGTGTGCCTGCTCAGCCACGCTGAGAATAACATTGCTCATAAATGAAACTTTTACACTTAATTATGTCTCCCAAGTGGTATCGCACCAAAGAAAAGGAAAACCATCACCCTGGAAGTGAAAATGAACATCATAAAAAAGCACAGAGAGAAGAGAAACGCCCTACGATTGACTCTTTTATGATATCAAAATGACTGCTGTGAAAAGTGAATTCAAACAACAAACTGTAAATAGGCAACCCAAAATTGCAAAACAACAAACACTTAACTCTACACGACTTCCCATGCAGAAAGTCGCTTTTATGTGCACCGCAGGATAAAACCAAAAAACATACTTGTGCACATGCACATGCACACACATGCGGTTTCAAGCCACCTGCCGGACAACACAACGCAAGAGTGGCTTTCTGGTCATGTGATATAACCGCCTGACACATACTTTATTCTGTAATGTCATCCAGATGGTGTGTGTGTGTGTATGGGAACCAGAGGGAAAAAGGCAAGAGGCTCTGTCATTACGCCCACACTGGACACCAAAACAAAGTGATGTCATTCAGTGTGTGTTTTTGTGTGGCCCAGTCATGTCGTGCTATATGTGTGTGTGTGTGTTTTAACACAACACTCCTACACCTGCTCCTGCTGCACATCACTCTCAGTCACCATGCAGCCCATGCAGACCTGCCAGTGTTCGTACAACACCACCGTTATACCCACAATGTTTCGATAAGCAGATTTCAGTTTACCTTCGGTTAGCTCTGCTACCCTTTACTCACACTCGCTGTTTTTTGGCATGTGTGTCTCCTTTGTTGATTTACGAACAGTTAAACCTGTTTATGAACAGTTAAACCTTGATTTTCAAATGTTTTGAGCGAATATTTCGAACGTTTTTTGGCCCCTGGTAATATTTTGAAGGTTTCAAACATATTTAGTTATGTGTGTCTTCTCTGTTGATTTATGTACAGTGAAACCATTTAGAACTTTTCTTGGCATTTGCGTCATCTGTTGATTTGTTTACAATCAAACTTCGGTTTCAAACAAACCAAACAAATATTTTGAAAGTTTTTGGGCACACGTGTCCAAAAAATATATATACATTTGAAATACATTTGAAAACCAAGTCAAACCTTGGAATATATATATTTTTGCCATGTGTGTCTCTGTTGACTCTAGTAGGTCCAGTCCAACCTTGGCTTTCGAATGTTTCAAACAAATATTTTGAATGCTTCAAATGTTTTTTGGCATGTGTGTCTCCTCTGTTCATTTGTGTACAGTCAAGCCTTGGTTTTCAAACATATCAAACTAATACCTGCATTTCCAAAGTATTTTGGCATGCGTGTCTCCTCTGTTGATTACAGTATGTACAGTCAAACCTTGACTTCCGAATATTTCCAATAAAGTTGTGGACACTGAATGTTTTCTGGCATGTGTGTCACCTCTGTTGGTTTGATTACTGTCAAATTTTGTTTTTTGGACGTTTCAAATGTTTTTTTGGCATGTGTGTCTCCTCTGTCGATTTATAATATGTACAGTCAAACCTCAGCTTTTGAACATTTTGAACGAATCAAACAAATATTACGTTTTGAACATTTTTTACCATCTGTGTCTCCTCTGTTAATTTATGTACAGTCAAACCTCGTTTTTTCAAGAATTTTTTTTTTGGCATGTGTGTCCTCTGTTGATTTGGTTAGACTAGAACCTCGGTTTTTCAACATTCATTTTCTATACCGCTTCTCCTCATTAGGGTCGCGGGGGTATGCTGGAGCCTATCCCAGCTGACTGGCGGGGTACATCTGGGACTGGTCACCAGCCAATCACAGGTATTAACAATAATAAATAATCACATATTGACAAACAACCATTCACACTCACATTCATACCGATTAACCTAACATGCATGTTTTTGGAATGTGGGAGGAAACCGGAGTACCCGGAAAAAAACCCACGCACACACGGGAGTGCCCAAGGAAATGCCGAAGGGAGAATCAAACCCAGGTCATCCCAATCTCCAGACCGTGCGGCCCGGTTTTTTTAACATTTTGAATGAGTATTCTGAACGTTTCAAATGTTTTTTGCCATGTGTGTCCTCTCTGTTGATTTATGCACAGTCCAAGCTCATTTTTTAATTCGTTTTTCCGCAACCTTTTTTCTCAGTCCTCGTACACAGTCCTGGTTATCATACAATATTGCTTGTGACAAACTGTTGTATTTTAGCCTTTGTTGCGTTGAATCTCGAGATGTTGGCAAAACATGTGGACAGATTACATTCCCAGCACTGATTGTTTATTCAAGCATCTTGGATCACACAGCAAATCTGGGGATACCTAGTTGACCCAATACTGCGGTATCCTGTAAGGCAGTGGTCCCCAAGCTCCGGGCCACGGGTCATTTGGTACTGGGCCGCACAGAAAGAAAAACTTATTTCCATTATTTCATTTTTTTTAATGTTTTGTTTTGGAAAGTGGCCGGATTCTCTCTGTTACATCCGTCTCACTTGACGCATGTCCATTGTGCGTGTGCTAACTTTATCTCATGTCACAGATAGACTACTTCTGTATTTTTACCATTTTTTTTCACCTCATATTTGGTGTCAAATGCTGATACTATGTGGGAATGCATAAAGGTAAGTTTTGATGACTTATTGAGTGCTAATGTGCACATTTGTCTCAAGTTAATTCATGCTAGCGCACTGCCTCTTACCACACACGTCAAACAGCGATGTAATAATCTCTCTGGAAACACTTGGCTGGAAGTTAAACTGGTGGATGGTGGGTCGGCATTCATTTTGTGCTTTTAATTTGATGTTATTCATGTCTTAGTTTTACACGATACATAACAAATAAGATAAATTAGATCGCTATAACGTACGAACCCCATGATTCTCGCTCATCCTGAAGCTGGTAGACCGATCACTCTTCAACACGACTATCTGGTCTGCATCAGCTTTCAAAAAGAATGCATTTTCTCCAGTGCCTTCCTGTGTGTTTTCCCGGCTGTGTGTATGAGCACTGCCTCCGGTCAAGCAGGCTGTTAACACTCACTGAACTCACGTAGCAGGGTGGCACAGTTCAAGATTGACCTGTGATTAGATTAACCCATAGCCAGAAAGTCACTGATTGCCTGCGGCGACGGAGATTTGAAATGAGAAAGGGAAGGCTTTTCCTCGTATTAATAAACTGTAAATAAAATAACAAGCCGTCTCTAGTATACAGATACGTTCCAAAGCTTGACTTACTGCACCATCTAAGAACGATACGCACTTGTACAACCCAAGGACCACCCGTACAGTTGATCACCACTACAACCTTTGATGACGTCCATTCAATGTGAAAGCGTCAATAACTGTTAGGAAGCTACCTAAAGGTTGCATAAATCTGGAATGAGAGTGCACACACACAGATTTTCAATGAGTACTGATTGAAAAGCTGGGTTATGCGGTCTGCTTACCCAGCTGCATTGACGTGCGTGTCTGGTTGACAGAATGCTGACCGGAGCGCAGGCAGTTCTTTAGCTGCGCGGCTGCCGTCTGCGGCGAGGAGGCAGGACTGACTGAGTTGGCCAGCGGCGTGGAGGGACGGGATGAAGACGGCCCCGGAGACGCTGGAGAAGAGGGATCTGAGATTTTACCCCCCGCCTGACTGCATCCAACGCCTCCTCCGTTTCCTGGACTGGACAAACACGATCCGCGTGTAGCACCACCTCCAAATGTAGCCCTGAAGAACGGAGAAGAGGGTGACGTCACCTTCATTTTGACAACCAAAAGTTTCAAATGAACGGGACGCTGCCGGTTACTCGTGTTTCTTCTGCGGAATATTGAATGGCAGTACCGAAAGAGGGACTTTATTGACTGCACTATACATGCTCTTTTTGTAACCCATTGACTTCCTGTCATATACAGAGTTATGGCCTCGTGTGTGTGCTCCATCTTTGAAAGAACTTGAGTTTTAAAACCACCTACAAAGGGGACAAGAGGATATTTTGGCCGGCCCCCAGTACACACAGCCGTTTCCCATCAGATATATGAGCTTTTTGAGTGAAGTGCACGGAGACGGAGAGGCGGAACAGAATGTTATGTTGATAGGCTGGCACGGTATTGATGCTTGTTTGAGTGGGACAGCTGGAGGAGTCGGCTCAAAATGACGTTACTGTTGCGGCACCCCTGCGGCGAAGTGCCGGAAAGCTATTGAAAATATCACACACTGGGGTGACATTAAGCCTGTGTTGTTAAGTTATGTACGGACATGCACGACATGGCGGTGGAGTGACTTTTAACGTGGCATTGCACAATCTTTGTGCAAAACAGGCTGTAGGGACATGTTCAAGGGCAACTTGAGGCGTATATATCGTTTTGGGGTTTATGGTTGGTTGGGGTGAGCCAGGAAAAGCGTTGCATTACGTCCTGACTAAAGTGTGCACGTCTGTTTGAGCAACGGAGGAGGAAGTCCAATTGGGAGCGACTGTGTTTGCGCAACATGGGCATCTCTGCAATTGCAATATTTATCCAAATAAACACAATAAAATGATGCAAGTGAGGATAAGATGGCACTTTGAGGACACATTACATTTGAAGCAACATTTAATAAGCTACTATTATTTTGCAAAATCAAACGGGTACACAACCGAGGGAACACGGTGCAGATATTTGGTCAAAAATATATATTTTGTATCATCTCATTCACCATAAGTTGGTATTAATTTATAAATATGTGATAATATGGGTCAAATCCACATCATACATGTACCACTGTTTAAAAAAAGTCTACAATTTTTACATGTTTATGTCTTTATGCTTCACAGATAATGTTTTTCCCAGATTTCGTACCAGGTTTAGCGGTTGAACGTACCAGAGTTGTGTGCTGAGACGCAAAGGTTTGCTTTGGCTGTGGCATAGAGCTGCAACTAACAGTTATCTTCTTAGTCGATTCATCTAATGCTTGTTGTTTCAGTACATCGAGTAACCGACACCAGGGGTGTCCAAACTTTTTCCACTCATGATGCCGGGGGCCACCTTAATATTTTGATATATACTGTATGTATACTGTATACTTCTTCTCTTTACATTGGGCCTCCTTGTTCAATTTTCCCATTTTTTTTGTGTATAACTTTATTTCTACAACATACCGCGGGCCAATAATAAAGGAGTCAAGGGCCACAAATGGCCCCCCCGGACCGCACTTTGGACACTCTGCCCTAGATGGACCAAATCAATAAGAACCAAACACAAAGAGTTTGATCCATATCATCACTGTTTTCCAAAGTCAAAGCTAAAACACAAAGATAATAGGTCTGCTTTCATGGATGACAAAGGAATTAAAAAAAATATTCACATCTGAGAGGCTGAATCAGAGGATTTACATTTTAAAATCAAAATAATTATTGATTAACTAGATAATCGATTAATCGCCGATTAATTGTTGCAGCTCTACCACAGAAGCACCTAGCTTCAACAGTCAAGCTTGCCTCAAAGCTACGGAAATTTAGAAACGTAATCTCTAGCGTGCTAGCCTCTAGCACTAGCCTGACGACCAGGTTAAAGGCTACACCGTGAGTCCCATTCCATCTTTCATTCGTCATCTTACATTATCATTCACTAGTGGTGAGTCGCTAGACATTTTAGACTTTAGCCGTAATGCCAAACATCCAATCAGTGGGCTGGCACAGAGCGGGGGGCGGGGTTAGGCTAGTGAGACTCGGGTGAAAGCGATAACCAGACAGCAACGCGGGCAAAGAAGACGAGTGAATCTGAAACATAAACTCAACAGTCCAAGCGAAAGTGTGTCATAAATATTTAGTGTGGACACTAAAGTATATTTCAGGGCTAAGTGCCTCTGGTTAATCACTAGGAAAATATAGCCAGTCAATAAAGTGTCCTCAGAGGTGTGTGTGTGTGTGTGTGTGTGTGTGTGTTTGTGTGTGTGCATCATAGAGAAGCCTTGCAGCTTATGGAGGACAAGTACAAACAATACAACAAATACAACAAATTGTCTCCCATTGCTACTTACACATTGCATCAATCGGAAGGTGGCACCTGCTGCTCTTTCTCATAGTCTCCATTGTCACTGCTTCTTCTCCACTTTTCACCTTTCCTTTCATCTGCGCCCGACCTCTTTGTTTTTATCACCCCCCCCCCCCTTCTTTCCTCCAGCCTTCATTATCTTTCTCCCGCTTGTTTGTGTTTCTATTAATCCGACACTCCTTCGCTTTTGTCGCTCCTATTGTTGGATTGCATGGTGGGGCAGAATACAGATGAGCTGTCCTGTCCTCCTCTGAGGAATGATGGCGGCTATAAAAATGAACAAATATGACCTCAGCGCACTTACTTTTTTATCTCCTGAGGTTTTAATAGCGAGTGGTGTTTGATTGCTTACAGCAATGATAATAAGACGTTTTATGAGGATGATGGTCAAGATGCTGATAGTCATCTACTCGGAGTATGTGCTAGCGCAAGTACGGCAGAGAAAATGCTGGGATAGGCTCCAGCATACCCCCGCGACCCAAGTGATGATAAGCGGCATAGAAAACAGATGGATGGATAATATACCAAATGAATATATCAACTCTATGCTACCATAATGGGATTATATTTCCTGATAACATTTCACGTTTTTTCTCGTAAAATAGCAATTTTTGACTTTATTCTCATAAAACGCCAGCTGTTTTATTCATTTCTGCAGTTTTTTCCCACAAAATGTTCAATTGTGTTTATCATTTCAACTTTATTGCCATAATATTTGACTTTATTGTTGTTATATTGTCTATAGGTTTTTCCACAACCTTATTAGAACTAGCTGTTATTTTGTTGACTTTATTCCCATAACATTATGACTTTTTCCCCAAGGTCAGTTTCCAAAAATTACAATTTTATTTTGTTCTGTTTGTTTGTCATAATAGTATTTCTTCACTATTTCAATTGTTTGCTAATAAAATGACATTATTTTACCTCATAATACTGTATTATATGTTTATTCTTAAAAATTCAAAAATTGTAACTTTTTTGCTTGTTAGAATACAACTATTTTCTTGTGATATTTTGACTTTACGCTCATAAAATTACAGCTGTTTTTTCCATTTTTTTCACAACAAAAAAATCCATCTATACCAATTTTGTGGCAATTTTCTTGTCTTTTTTTTCTTCTTTTTCATTCTCTTTTTTCTGTTTTACCCCCATTTTATTATTTACAATAAAAAAACAATTTTCTTTTTTTTCTTCTTTTTTTCAACTTTCTTCTTGTAATTTTTCTTCTCATATTTATGATTTCATACCCATAATATTTGGAATTTATTTTTGTAAAAATGATTAATTATGAAAATAATTTATTTACATTTTTTTCCAACTATTTCAATTTTCTTCTTCTCAATTTTCTTCCAGTAATCAGGAATTTACGCTCATAACACAATAAATTTTTCGCCAACCTAATTTTCAAAAAATGCTAACAAAATACCATCTTTTTTTCGTTGGTATTTCAATTTAATATTACTAAAATTATGTAATTTTTCCTAATATTCTGACATTATTTTTGGTAAAATTCTGACTTTTTCTGTTAATATTTTTGCTTTATTGTCATAAAATTACTGCAGATTTTTTCACTTTGGTTATTTTTTTTTCCGTTTTCTTGTTAAATTATATTTTTACAATGTTCCAAAAATGGCACTTTGGACACCCCTGCTCTAAGACCAAACGTAAAGACGATACATGCATTCAGGGAGTCCAGTTATTCCATTTATTTGTTTTACAAGAATGATAGGATGTTTGACAGCAAAAGAAATATTATTCTGTTCCCATAAAAGAATCTTTAACATCACTTCCGCGACAAATTGTATGTTCCATTAAACAAAACCCCTGTCAACAAACCGCATTTTCGACATTTTTGACTGATTCTACTGTGCCACAGCACTGACCTGGACACAGGCGTGACGTAGTTTCCTGGGAAGACACCAGACGCCGCCGTTCTCAGCGAGGTACCTTTGAACCATCCATCCTGACACTTCTCCGTCACCCGGTACATCTCCCCTTTGCGGAGTTCAAGCTCGTCAGCCTTCTGTGGCTTGTATGCGTAAAGCGCTAGGTAGCTGAAAAAGTACCAAGAAAACAGAAAGGATTTACTGACTGACAACATATGTGACCAAAAACAAAACATACCACATGACTGAATTAAAAATACATGGTCACAGATCACCACAATGTATCCCACAACACATTTTTTGGATTGTCTTATGCAGAAATGTCATAAATGTGACATCCTTGGCTATTATTAGTTAAAAATAAGCCAAATTTGACATTTCTTTGCCTAAATTAAGCACTTTTAAACATAAAAATTGGTACATGAAGATGCATTCAAAGACGTTGTGATGATATGTTGTATTCTACCCTGGTCACTACTGTAGGTGTCATTAATGTTACTGTAATGATCGGTGAGACACACAAGCACCAGACTTGATCGCCAGAACAGGCTTTTATTGCAGCTTTGAATGATCTCACGTCATGTCTTCTCTAGAAGGCGTCTGGTTCAGTTTTTTTATGTGTCTCCTTGCATGGTAGTTTTATGACATTGCACCTCATTATTCTCAAAGAACTTGTCTTGTCTCTTGTCTATTTTGAAACCAGCAACATTTTCCCGTGGCATCTAATAACTCAATAATCCCTAACACAGGCTACTGTGTTACTGTGCTACTGTGACCCACGCCAAGCTAAAACTCAGCTCTGAATCCCCGACATCACTTCCTGTCCAACCCCGCACTGAGCTCCCCTATCACCGGAACACATTTACAGCAACACACAAGTCTTATTTATGTCTTATTTTCTCTTATTATGCCTACTATATTTGGTAGTACGAGTATTAGGATAGCTATAGGGGTGTTATTTCACGTCTAGAGGGCTCTAACAATGTTAAAACCTGTACTGAGAAGGTTTAAACAGGTTTGCTATGCTCTAACTATGAAATTATTCCATTTATACATAAAGAATCCACAATTATTGTATATTGATTTGGATTTTCACGAGCTGGTAGGAAGAAGTGTTCCAACGTTCACGTGAGCTGACATCATTTGGTGCATGCAACATGCTAACAGATGGGAATTAATTATAACGCTAGGATCATTTTAGAAAGAAGCCAACCTCCAACGTTGTGAATGGCTCCACCATCCCGCTGCCAACTATCAGGAGTTGTAACAGGAAGTATTTAGCGCCTTTTCTGTGTGCTGGAGTGGGCTCCTGCGTGGCATACTATCAGTGGCATCTACCTTTCCATTACAAACGAGCTTGTGTCGTCGTCGTTGCCGATGACAAACGATGAGAGCGTGGAGTGAAGCGGCTCTATATGCGCTGCCTGGAGGTTGCCATAGTAACAGATGGTGGGGATCGTATTCCGTCTTCCCATGGCAACAGGAATAGTTGCCAGGTCAAGATTGAAATGTCCAACCTCGTCAGCGGTACAGTCGCCAGACGTGTGTGTGTGTGTGTGTATACTTCAGTACTCATCACCTTGTGTGGATAAACAAATATTTGTACACATTAAGGGACTATAATGCAGGAGGATTGTTCTACGTTGCAGTTAGGGTAAAGCTTGTAAAATCAGCAGACGTGACGGAAACTTGATATTATAAAAGCTGACAATGTTGCTGTGCAGGACTCACATCCTGTCGGCACAACTTCAGTTGCTTCAAATCCTTGTGAGTACCCCTTATTCGCACAAATCATTCCCCAAAACCTGCACAGGATTCGACGGGAATTGATTATAAAAGATCGTAAAGTGGAATCTCCAAAGCCAGTGCAATTTCCCCGATAAAATTGGTCAACGTCCGTTTTCGAATGCCCCAGTTTTCATCTGATTCGGTTTTCGAGGAAAATCGTCACCCTTTTCGTACACTGTCTCAGTTACTGGAGGCCACACTAGTCCATTTGCGCTGTACTGTATCATTCTGCGGAATCGCGTGCCCATACAAAGCAGCCTACGCGTTGCTGACTCACTGTCTGTGCATTTTTTCATTGACTGCGACTGCTAAATAACGCGACATGGGGCCAAAAAAAGTTACGAGTGTCAGCAATTTGATAAAGAAGGTGACGAGTTCCAAGATGGTGTCACTTCCCCTTGTTCCATCTCCGCTCCTCACCATCTTGAGTCTTCAGTAAAGGAAAAAGTTAAATGCTCATTTATCCATTTCATTTATCATTTATACATATTTTTGGCAAAGCTCTATCAAATAGTTTTTTGTTAATATTTTTGGATGTCTGGAACAGATTACGGTAATTTTTATTATATAAGCTGCTACTTTTTTCTTAAAACTTTGAACCCTGCAGCTTATTGTATTGTATTGTATTGTATTGTACTTTATTAATCCCACAGCAGGGAAATTCACTTGTTACAGCAGCAAGCAAGATACGCAAGTAAAGAATACATAGCGACTACAACATGGTTCAGGTGGTGCAGGTGTTGTAGAGCCTGACAGCGGTCGGTATGAAGGACCTCTCTTTCTTACACCGTATGCAGCGGTGCGGCTAATTTATGGCTAAATTCAAAACTCGTGACTAACTACTAAAAACTAACTAACTACTGACTACAGGTGACGACAACAACACACTGTAGTGGTTTTTGAAATCGGCTGTCATAGAAGAAGACCAACAAAGTGAGGTAGTCGTCTCCTGCCGTTAAGTTGTTGAATGTGCCATTCTGTCTCTTGTTGAGCCCTAGAAAGGGTTTGACTGCAAGTATTTTATGCTTATTAAATATCAGCTGTTTCACTGGAATGTGCGGGTTAGTTATTTATTTAATTGCCAGACTTGGAGGTGCTGGAAATCGCCATATAAATACGCTAGAGGGTATGTGTTATTTTCAAAAGTGCACGAAAGCCGTAGTTCTCAAATTGTGCGCCGGGACCCAAAAGTGGGTTGCGGATCCATTCTGGGTGAGTCGCACACAGTAAGCCAAGAATTACAGTAAAATATGTGTTATAAAACCAATGTCTGACTTATTGTAAAGTAAAATTGAGCAATATTTTAGTCGTCTTTTAGCTTGGTATATGTACATTTCACAGTTTATAAGTGAAAAATCTGATTTTGTCGTTTTTTTTAATATTTAATTTTACTTTATTCGTTATTTGTAAGCATGCAGTTCTTCCTCATTTCCTTGACAAAATGCCTTTGAAATGCACTTTGGACATGTAATTATGTGTATTAATGTTTCCAAAAATGACACGCGAAAACAATCTATTTGCTTGGTTTGACTTTAATAAAAAAAAAGAAAAAAAAAAAAACTCACACACACACACACACACACAAAATAATTTATTTATATTTAAAAAAAACAAATGAGGGCAAACAGAAATAAAGATAAAATAAAAATGATTTTAAGAAAAGTCTAAATAAAAATAAGAAAAACAAAAAAGGAAAAAAAGAAAATTAAAACTGTAAAAAAAAATATACATATTTTTTAAAATGACAAAATAAAAAAAAATACAAATTAATAAAAATAAAAATGACTTCAATAAAAGTGTAAAACATAATAAAAATAAATGAAATTTTTTTTTACCACGACTTAATGACCATTTGAGAACCCCTGAACTAAAGGACATAACGTGGTCCAACAAGAACAAACAGTACACAAAAAACAAAAATCTGTGTGTCGTCCACATATATTTCGCTGTAATCCTGACTTTACAACAGTTGTGAGAAGGTTTATCAGTGTCACAGTGGAGGAGTAGTTGTTAGTAATAAAAGTAGTGGAACGTGGCCAATATCTCTGGGCACAATGGAGGGAATATTTTTAAAAATACATTGTGGGAGGGAGAAGTGACTCATGTCTACTCACATGTTGAGAGGCAGCTGCACCTTTGCATGGGCCAGCAGCTCAGAGGTTATGGATGCCACTTTTGGGGGCACCAGCACCCCTGCCGAGGAGGGAGAGGGGCCTGGAGAGGATGCATCCTGAAGGCAAGTATTAGGAAACACATTATTCTGTATGTGTCTGCAGCTTTTCACCTCCAAATGCATCTTGGGTAAGAACCAGAGGACACAAAAACACATGAAATCTAGACGGACAAGGAAACAAATACATATACAAATATTTGACTGAAATAGACCTGTCAGAAGCGGTGATTGGGAACTCTATCAGCGATGCTAAAAAGCTGTACCCGCTGTATTATTCCGGCTTATTTTTAAGACAGCATATTTCATCACAGACATTCTGGCGAAAGTGGAAATTGCATCAGAATGCAGTTTGCCTTACATCAGTCACAAATCACTCGCAACTTTACTTACAGCTCAGTGGAACGCATCAATGGGAAGACTATCCAATTAAAAGAACTCTCCAACACTGCAAAGAGCTACGCGGGTCATGTGAGCACACACCTGGATGCGAGCAGCGGCTCTGGGGTCAGAGGAGCTGATGAGGACCGGGTGGGAGATCTCCATACTGTGTCTGTTGTTCAGCTGGGCCGCTCGCTGGCTGACGGACAAGGCTGAGAAGGAATGCCTCTTCTTCGCATTTTTCTTCCCTTCGCCTCTCCGGTGTCCCGAGCCATTCCCATTGGATGGCGACGTGCTGGGGGAGGGGCCAAGGGAGCAGGGACCCAGCGGGGACGGATCAGAGCTCGGACCTGGAACGTTGGTCGTTGTCGGCTTGTCGATCTCCATCAACTGCTTTGCGGTTTCATTTAACTGAGGAGAGCAGGGATGAAGGGTGGGGTAGGAAGGAAAGGACAAACATGTTTGATTTTCATCGTTTTCAACAGGTTGCATTTTCTATAAGAAAGGTGTATTTACGTCATCGTCGCACTGGGTCCTCGATGCAGTGGTTTCCCAACATGTTTAAATCCTTGACTTAAAAAATGCCCAACATTTATCACATTGTACTTTTTCTAAATATTGCAAGATTGCTTTAAAAATTCTATGCCAAAGTTATTCAAACCCTGGGCAAATTTCAGTTCAAGGGGATTTTTATACATTTTTTAAATTAAATTAATTGTATTTATATTCAATATTAAATATTTAATTTGTGTAAATAAAATTGTATTTAAATAATAAATATTACATTTCTATACATAAAATTGTATTTAAGTTAAATATGAAATCTTTTTAATTTGTATATATAAAATTGGAGGTAAGTTAAATATTAAATATTTGCAATGTGTTTTATATAAAATAAAAAGTAATAAACAAAAATTAAATGCTGGCTAAAAAACACAATATGTCACATTTTCATAGCTTTGAAATGATATTATTGGAACAGTTTGAGGAAACGGATTCTTCAGATCTAGGTTACTTCTAGCATCATGTAGAACATTCTCATCGACTATTATCATTAAAATATTGTGAACATTTAATAGACATGTATTGAGAAATAGGACCTTTTTGTTTTAATTTTTATTTCTCCAAAAATAAGCAGTTTTTTCATTCACCCTAAGTCGGTAATAAATTCTAAATACATGGTAATACATGCATGTTTATGTCTTTATGCGTCATTGATCATGTTATTTTTGGCAAGCGTTTACATTTCGCACTTGTCACGTTTGTTTGGCTATGGAAGCACTAGCTTCCACAATCAATGGGGCAAAAAAAACAAACTTGCAGCGACACGTGTTGGAGAAATGCCTTCTCGAGCCTGCTAGACTCTAGGGCTAGCCTGACGACCAGGCTAAAGGCTGCAACGTGACTCCCATCCTGTCTGTTCATGGATCATCTTACACTGTCATTCATTGGTGGTGAGTAGCTGTACATTTTATACTTGACAATGTGTTTAGTAAGTATCTGAGGCATATTTTGTGCATAAACCTGAATTGTGTTGTGAGTGAACAATGGCAGGCGAGTGTGGAACAGTGAAAAGAGGGGCTCTACTGCAATCCTTTACCGCTTTAACGCAATATTTGCTCAGGATATTAATAATTTTGGCCTTAACTGTATATGTTTATCGCCAGTTAGCATGAAAAGGTCCAGTGAAGAACGCTATGAGGACAAAACATAATGTACTGGTTTAGCTATTTGACCCACAGACTGTACTGACACAGCACAGTATGAATTCAGTCGTTTAAGCACAAGACAAGTCCCATCCTTCTAGAACAATACAGACATATTGTACCAGGCAGATGCAACAGGCTCTCTGCCAGCACTGGCAGTGAATGCATCTCTGACTTCTTAATCTGTGCCGGTCACTTGAGCTCTGGTACACAATCAGCTCATTCTCCACAGCAGAAGGGGCAAATGTGTCGGTGTGATCCGCATCATCTCGATGCTCCGACTGGCAGCCACATTGGGCGCTTGTTTGTCAATGTGGCTGTGAATGCCGGCCAGCCGAAGAAGTGTTTGACAGCAGCTGCAAGCACAACTTGAATACGAATGAGAAAGACGTCGTGCACATCTTGGTGAACAATGTGCTCATCAGTTATGGCGCTTCATGCGAGTTTAGGCAGATGCTCTTACTGTCACACGCTCCATGTAGCATTCATTCATTCATTTATCTCAGCAGTCATCACAAAACAAACATTTCGATTCTTCTTTATCCAAAGCTTACACTCCCCGCTTTGCTCTGGATCTGAAAGACAACGACTGTGCGCTCACACAACGTTGTCTAAATAAACTGGTGGCATTGCACACATGCGCGAACACGTCACACTGAAGTATGCAACAATTTGCAAATTTCTTCGCCGTCATCAATTTAAAAAAAAGCACAGAGACATTTTGAAAGCACATTCAAACACTCAAGAGGCACGCAGTGCACTTGAATTGCACTGATAGTGCTCCAAAAGAAACGGAATTACACACTGGAATATAAGGAGCTACTTTTTTCACACACCTGCCACCCTGCGGCTTAAACAATGATGCAGCTAATGTATGGCTAAAAGAACTACAGTTCACATGATGCTTACAGTGCAGATTTAGGAAATAGTGAATTGGAGTAGCCAAGTAGACGCTAAGATCGTGTTTTGATCTGACAAATCTTAAGTAAGTTTGATGAAATATAGCATTACTACAGCTTCTGCTCGGACTGCGGGCAGCTGTTGAACTTCGATAGAAAAAGCATCTTACTTCTCATCACCGGAGCTAGCGGGTGACAGTAGGATTGCAAGGTTTATAGTGTGTGTTTCTATGTAAATATCCCATGTTACAACGTGGTCCCCTGCGGCTTACAGTGCGGGCTATACTTCACGGTGGTGTGAAAAAGTGGCCAACAACAGAAAGATACCAACAACACAAGCCTCAGACTTTACTCCCACCATCGCATTCTGTACAGCAGATACATAACTATCAGAACATAAAGTCAAAGACATTCTGACCAAAGCAAGTGACTGGCTATTCCTGATGGATGAGCAGCACAGAGAAATAGTGTTTCCCCCAGAAACTAGAGACTACCAAGCAGCCTGGTATCATCATCTACTCAAGGTCAACCAAGAACATCAGTCTGGTTAAGCTGACAGCCCCATCAGAGGAAAACCTCGCCAAGGCGTACGCCAGGAAGACGTGTAAATATCAAGACCTGGTAGTGGAATGTAAAAACAGATGAAGGACTGTGTTCTACTTTTCCATGTAAGTTATAAGCAGAGGCATCTACAACGTGCAAATGCCTGGCTTCCCTACGTATCCCAAACGGGAAACAAAAATCAATCATGGACACAGCATCCAAAACTGCTCCGTGAGCAAGCTGTATCATCTGGCTCTGCAAAAGTACAAAGGCATCCCGACAGAGGGAATTAGTACCACCAAATATATGCTCTGAGGGAAGGGGGTGGTTGAGTGCTCATAAAACTAAAGTCCGGTCCAAAGTCCAGAGGTTTCAAGTGTATCAAAAGCTACAAACTGTTCTGCAACTAAAGGTGTCATCTACAATGGGGTTCTTGACGATGACTGCTCTGGTGAGCTACCAATAATTCATTGTGTTTTGGGTTTTATTTTAGAGGCTGATTGCCGTTAAGCTTGAGCAGGTGTATGAGTTCTTTGGTTGCTGCCTTTTCTGAGAGTCACGTGAGACCACCGAGTCCCCTGATTGGCTGCGCTAGGGAACCAACCACCATTACGACCGAAAAAGAGCGATGCCATCAGATAAGAGCACCTTCCATCTTTATCCAACCGGCCACATTTTATGAACTGTGTTCATTCACTCATCTTGGGACCTCTTCCCTTTACGTTACGCCCTGGACCTGTCCCCCAGCCGGGGCGTGACAAGCAACTCCATCCAGCTCGAACTTGAACATCTTGTCCTTCACGTACACATTGTTGTCCTCCTCAAGGATAGAGCACTAATCAAATGCTGAATGTTGCATGTGCTTGGATAGGGTTAGCCTGGAAGAGTGTGCACAGCGTGCACAGAGTGTGCCGTTGACGTACGGTAAGCAGCTCAACTAGACAACAAACTTACAAGCAGGTGCATGTGCATTAAAAGGTCTCCATTTAATTAACCGATATGTCACAAGTAAAAGAGGCTCTTGGTAAGCACCTGCATGGCTTTAGAGAACACTCAATTGACTTGCATTCAAAACAAGCACACACAAAGGAGCTGCTATACATCAACTCAAACATTAAGAGACAGACATCTTCTGGTGCCCTCTGACAAACTTCAGACTCCAAAACACTCCCCGGAGTGAAAAGTGGAGTTATTCCAAGAGACACGGCGCAAAAGCAATAGAGGGGGTTTGAGTGCGTGTACAAGAACAACCTATACGGGCTCAGTGTTGGTGGCGCACATTTACATATTAATAAATATGCTAATCAAGCCAAACCATATGCTAATAAGCATGATGGATTGAAGAGGAAATTCTCACGGGACAGACGAAAGGACACGCACACAACCTCCCCAAAGGCAGAAGGTCAGTGATGCAACACACACTCTTAAATCAAACCCAATCAAGTCATTTTTACTGACGACGTGCACACACACACACACACACACTGCCAAAGTGCCGAGTCATCGCTGCAGAAAAGGTGATAAGGGTGTGCGTATGAGGGACAAAGGGACACATGCTTGACAAAGACTATTCTTAACATGGAGATTTAGTCTGAATGAAACAGCCAAGGTTAGCTATTTTGCTTTGAGATAACGCTTATAATCAGTTTCACTGGGGAGGGTGCGAAATACCACGACTTGAGCTGACATCTGCACGGCAAATAGGCTGAGTGCATGCATAGACATGCACCTCATGTGGAGACATTAAAGGAGCTACCTTATCTACGTATTCTGTCCCTCAAATAATTGCAACAACTGTGAATATAGAGTGGAGCATCCACATTGTAACGTCCCTGATGTTGCACAGTTAAGGAATTCAACTACAATTTTGGAAATACATGTAACTCTGAAGTGTTCAAACCGCTTTTAATACGGGATATCCCATGCCAGCAGTAAGGAAACTTGGTATTGTAATGGCAGCAATGCCCACGTAAACGGAAGAAACCGAGCTGAGTAGCTATCGGTGCTTCCTTTGGGTGCTAAATGAATGCAGACTCAGCCACCTGCAGCAAGCGCTTGAAGGTGATATTGTGCAGGTAATGTCCTGTAAGTAATTAGGCGTCCCGACAGAGACACACAGTCTGGCGCTTTTTAAAACTTTGTGGCCAACCTTAACACGCCAGCAGTGCTTGGTTCTAACACCACACACACGATTCTCCACTCTCCTTTATTTATTTGTATTTATTTATATTAATGTGCATGTTTTCCATTTTTTTCAAATACCAAGCATCAAGCACCGTCAATATTTCAAAAATACCGATTTGCCACTGGTATCGGATAATATTTAAAGCAGTGGTTCTCAACTGGATTGGCTGCAGGACCCACCAACACCCCTCAATGACAAGCAGAGACCCAAATTGCAGACATTTTTCATCTCAAACTTGTCAAATTTGTATTTAAAGGGACTGCTTGGAACACAACATGAGCTGTCTCTCTCTTTACGGTGTGCTCTTCTCCAGCACATATTTGCAGCCGTGTGTTAAAACCCCACTCAATATCCTTACCCTCCCGCAAAGACCTTCGACCCACTAAAAACGGCTCCGCGACCGCTTTTGGGTTGAGACCCACCAGTTGAGAATGCCTGATTTAAACGATACCTCACCCTAGTCAGCAAGCACACAAGGGATTAGCTCACAAGAAGAACGTACGGGGAGAAACGCTTTCAAAATGTACCATTTGTTGTTGTAACGTTTTACCAGTAGTTTATGGCCATACTACTACGAACAAGCTGAATCTCGTCTGACTTTGGAAGTGAAATGAAAGTCGGGCCTGGTTAGTACCACAAGGGGAGACCGCCCAGGAAATTCCTCCTAAATTAATTAATAAATAAATGATCGTGATTGAATATGGCCTATTATTCGTCAAATATTTGCATATTTAAACAAATTGTATAAACTCATGGCCTAAATTAAGCATTTTCAAGCATTAAAATGGCCAAATGAACGAAAATACAAATATAAGGCATTCAAAAGACGTGGTATGAAGTGTAATACAGAATCTGTGACTTGAAGCGGGCCCTGGAAAGTAACGTGTGTGCCGTCAGTTGTTAGAGTTGACTGTTCCCTGAGTGCTAGAAACAGGTTAGCAGTGTAGAGAGTGGCTGACAGCAGCTCCTGTGTGAACGTTCACTGCATGTGTTCTTGTTAATAAAGCGATTAAAGAGCATTGTGAGTTTCTCCTTAACCACAAACAATGGCAGTAGAGTAGTATTCTACACTGGTCTCTAGGTGTCAGTAATGTTACACTCATGAGACAACAGCCACGAGAAGTACACTGTCAATGCTAACGTGTGAGTCTATCTCATCTTATTTGTGTCTAAGATGGCTTATTTTCTATGTTTATGTCTACTATACTGGGTAATACAAGTGTAAAGGTAGCTATGGGGGTGCTATTTATTGTCTAAAGGGCTCTGATAATGTTAAAAACCGTATTTACAAGATCATAAACAGGTTTTCTATGCTCCAAATACAAAAATATTCCATTTATTAATATTGAATCAGGCTTCATGGAAATTCACTTATTAGGGTTGGATCTGGAACCAATTAACCGCAATAAACGAGGATCGGCTGTACCTGGCACTAGGAATGGGCAATATAAACCATATGCGATAGAAACACTATAAATTTGGCCTAAGATACAGATTTTAATTCCATTGCCATATTGCTGTAACTGATGACAGAATTCAGCTGTGTCTCCCAAATTGAGAGTGACAAGCTGCAACAAGCTGCTATAGGCTAAAGCATAGCCTTTCATGGTGTTGAGCCACTCCTCTATTTCCAGTCCTCCATGCCTCCATGGCAGCAAATAAACTACATTTCTTTAAGTGTCATTATCACTGGAGGATGAGGAAAACGCGGCCAGCAGGGGAGAACAGGAGGAGACAGCATTAATTATTTACAGTAATAAGAACTTTGACGACTATTATACCACATTGTTACCTTACGTTATCATTTTCCTGTGTATTTTAAACGAGCAAAGACGACATTTGGAACAAATGTATTGCAATTGATGTGTAACGGATGGGGGGGTAGGATTAAATAAGCTTTGTTTCTTCCTACTCCTTTTTACATGTGGAACTGTGAATTGTATAATGTGATGTATTCCAATGTAGCTTGTATGCATGTTAAAAAAAAAAGAAACCATTACCATTACCGTTACCAAAGTAGTGAAACAACAGGAGAACAAGTGCTTAGAACTAGCTGGAACCGCGTTGCAAAGGAGAGTAACCATCTAAGAACAGGACATTACATTAATAAGAGTCTAGAGCAGGGGTGTCCAAACTTTTCCACCGACGGCCACATACCAAAAAATGAAAGGATGCAACTTTGATATTTTGTAAAGGTATGCTTAGATGTTATATATATTTCACAAAAAAACTGCAACTCCGCTTTATATACAGGTGAAATTTATGTTATTCATATTGCGCTTTGCTCTTTTTCTCCCCATTTTTGCTGTCCCCCCCCCCCCCCCCCAAAATATTTCAACTTTCTTCTGAAATAATCTTTGCAAATTTTCTTTTTGTAATATTATGAGTTCATACCCATAACATTATAACTTTTTCTGGCACCTAATTGTCCAAAAAATACAACTTTATTTTGTTTTGTTTGTTTCTCATAATATTACAACTAAAAAGACATTATTTTGGCCAAGGCTTGATCAACCTCCATTTCTGCAGAACAGCTCTAAGGTGTTGACCCATTTTGTGGCCTTTTTGTAGAATTCTGAAATACACATTATTTTTCAGTTTTGGGTAACCTTAGGTTCTTTTAACCTTTTACCTTTTTTCACCACTTACCTTGGTACCATTTCAAGCTATTCATTGGACTTGAACGACTTGAATTTCAATAAACAACTGGAAAATATTGGGGTGTTCTAAAACATTTGACCGGTAGTGTATATCGTTATCGCAAGAGGCCACAATGTCACAATATGAATTATAGGCCACATCCCCCCTTCCCTACGTTTTGTACGTTTTGTTTTAGAACAGTGGCGACCAGTCCAGGGTGTATGTACTCTGACCTAGCTCACATAAAAATAAATGAGCATCCTATTGAGCAGCACCGAGTTCTATTCTTCAATGCTCTGCAACGACTGTGATTACGAGCAGAGTAAAAACAGCAGACACAACCACTGCCGCCCTATTTCCACCGCCCACACCTTGTACTCCTTTTAAGAGAGCCAGAAAAAGACGAGGTGACATCACTTCAAACTCCTCGCACCCTCAAGGCAACCTTTTTCATCTCTTCCCCTTGAGCTGATTCTACTGAACCCTGCAGAAAAAATGCAAAAAAAAGACACACTGCTTATCATCCTGCCATGCAAATCACAAACCATTATCTAATAAAAAGCATCACTACCTTTCTACGGTCTTTTCCAAACTACTTCACAGGTAGAAATCCCTTCTATACACAACCAGTCAACAGTATGCCTCACTGCAGTAATTCCTCGCCATCCATTGCGGCTTCACTCTATCACATACCGTAAATTCTGGTGTACAATCTGCACCGGTGTATATGACGCACCCACTAAATTTAGAGGAAAAAACAGATTTGTTCTTATACAAGCCGCACTGGTGTATAAGCTGCAGGTGTGTACGTCATTAAATGAGATATTTCGTGAACAGAATGACGTTACACAAAAAGATTTTTTTAACTTTTAAGAAAATACAGTCAAACTTGTCTATAGCGGCCACTAAAGGCAGTCTGCAAAAGTGGCCGCTATAGACAGGTGGCCTCTATAGACAGGTTGGCGTCCAGTTTGAATGTTGACCAGTAGAGGAAAAAAAAGAAAAAAAAGGGAAAATAATAATAATAATCATGTTGACAAGTAGAGGAAGGGGAGACGATGTTGAGAGATGTGTGTGTGTTCTGAGCTGCTGTCTGGTGGCCGCGTTCAGTAAATAAAGTTGGCAGAAGCAACAGGAGAAGTTTCCTTCTTTGCTTCGGAGCTGAATAACACTGACAAGTTAACAAACTAGTAGCGAACGGAAAAGAAGACGGCTTTTTTTTGTGTCAAATACAGAATATGAGGACTTTGATGGATTTGTGGATGAGGATTGACGAAAAATAACATGAGTACATTCTAAAATACTTCAATTTAGTAGTACAACCAAACTCAGTTTTGCTCCCGCTGCCGCATGCATGCTAGCGTATGTTTTTTTTTATTGTAGCGTCGCTGGGAGCACGTCCTGTTCCCAGCCTACTTTGCGGTAATGTTTTGGTGCAAATGCTCTTAAAGTTACATGTTTGACCAGGAAATAGCAAGCTCAAAAGAAGACGGCTTTTTTATGTGGAACACCTGACAGTTTGTGTGGATCTTGTGAATGATTGTGACTGAGCTAGGACTCAGTAATTAAAGTCTACACACGACGGCTTCATTGATTGAAAAACAAAACTTTTTCGTGCATGAAGATTCTACTTGAGTTGGTAATTTGGCCGCTATATGCAGTCAGATATTGACCAAGGGAGACAAAATGGGTGGCCGCTGGCTGCGTTAGACAGGTGACTGCTATACACAGGGTCTATAACATGTAAATTTGCTGGGGGGGATTTTTCAGTGGCTGCTATAGGCAGGTGGCCGTTCTATACAGGTGGCCGCTAAGACAGGTTTGACTGTAAATGTTTTGTTTCCAAACAGTGCGTGCCAGACAGTGGTGCAACTCTGCTAATTAACAGCGCAGAACAGTACACAGCGACTTAAAAACAGTGCTGTATAGTGCATGTAACATTCAATAGATAACAATAGCCCACTCCCTTCCGTGTCTGAAATGAACAGCGTCCTAATTCCTTCGTCACACACATTGTCGGCTCTTGTCAGTGCCGTATAGTGCATGTAACATTCAATAGATAATAATAGCCCACCCCCTTCTGTGTCTGAAATGAACAGCGTCCTAATTCCTTCGTCACACACGTTGTCGGCTCTTGTCAGTGCCATATAGTGCATGTAACATTCAATAGATAATAATAGCTTACCCCCTTCCGTGTCTGAAATGAACAGTGTCCTAATTCCTTTGTCACACACGTTGTCGGCTCTCTCTCTCTTCCGGTGAGCTGTGTCCTCCTTCAACTGGCAGTCGTCCTACGTGAAGCAGCCACGTTTCCTTGTCTTGACAGCCAAATCCACTGCCATCCATCCATCTTCTATGCCGCTTATCCTCAAATCCATTGCCTTTAACTTGAAAGCGGCATCAATTTAATTTCTTTGTGTGTTTTCTATGATGGAAGCTTGTCACTACCGGGTTGCCACTGTGAATGTGCACAACACGTCTACATTTCGGTACAGTAGGTGGCGGTACCTAAACGTTGGTTGCAACCCGCCATAAACAAGAAGAAGAAGAAGGTCTACATCCAGTTGTTTGTTTTCGGTCGTCTGTTAGATGGCTAGATAGATACTTTATTCATCTCCAAAACAACAACACAGCATTTTATGTTTTGTTTTATATGGTTTATTGGATCTGTATTTCTATTTGTCGATGTATAGGATACGTGAGCGGATATGATGTGTACGCCTGTGGCGCTTTGTACATTGTGTAAGGTTTACATACTGTAGTGTCACTTGTGAAATTGCTGGATATTACACATTATTACTGCTGGAGTTATCCTCTGGACTTCATGACAACCACGGTACAGTGGAACCTTTGTGGCCGCCTTTGTGTTATCACATTGCGTGGATCCTCCCCGGCAGATGCAGGTACATGTCACAACGCGATCGCTGCACAAATTCCAATACGTCCCCTCTTTTTTTTTTTGTTTTCATTCAACATAACAGGCTTTGCAATCTTGGCGGTATATTCATGGTGTTTATTGAATCATCCAAATCCAACAATGTTTTACATTTGATTTTAGTGTAAATTGTGCTCACTTCAAACTGGAGTGCAGAGGGTTATCAAACGCGAAGAATGGTCGCTTCTCTGCATTTGATGGTTGTTTCCTGAACTTTTTTTTTGCCCTTATGATGGACTATCTTGGGAAAACAGCGGTTTCCGAAATACATATTTCAACGATTAATAGTAGTTCGAAAGTATAAGAGATGCCACGAGATTAGAACATGACCAGACCGAGCATCAAGGGCAATGTTGTTTTTAGCCACATATTAGCCACACCGATGTATAAGCTGCAGGGTTCAAAGTTTGAGAAAAATGTAGCGGCTTATACACCGGAATTTACAGTATATTAGTTAATAAATCATGCTGTTTTGCGGTTGAATACGGCCTATTATTGGTAAAAAAAAAGTGCATATTTAAGCATATTTTACATTTTTTTTGCCTAAATTAAGCATTTTCAAGTCTAAAATGGCTAAATGAAGTAAAATACAACTATAAGGCATTCAGAAGGCGCATTCAAAGACGTTACTGTAATGTTCGGTGAGACTTTTATTGCAGGTTTGAATGATCTCACAACAGACGCAATAATCCCTAAAACGGGCTACTGTGGCGGTGGTAACCCAACTTTGTGGAATATGATTATGAAAATGGCTTTTTAAAGCATTAAAAATAATGCGACCAAAGTATTGCCGAATTTACTTTGTTATTACACAGCATGACCAACAATATGTTTGGCTTTTGTAACAAACCTCTGTGAGTCAGGTCCCTAATCCAATAAAAGTCCATCCAATAAAAGATAAAATTGGAAAAAATGGGCGCGCAAAATACTTTTAGGGCAGGACTAATCATTTGGCATGGTTATAGATCACTTTGTGGTGTGATTTAGAATATGATGTTTTTTTTAACAAGCTCTCATACGGCCGTATGAAATCAGTTTACATTTGTTCCTATTTTACCAGCATAGAGTGTGTGCTATTTGGCTGAGTGAATGAAATGCAAAAATCCTTACATTTATTGATGCAATACATCATTGGCCCATTTTGTCCAGTAATTGAGAAATGGACGTAGCTTTGCTAACTTTTCTAATGAGATGTCAGCCTCAGCACATATTGATACAAAATCTTCAAAAAATATTGCCCGTGCTTGGGATTAAGGAAGATGGAGTCACAGATGTCAATCCAATCGTGTTATTAATGTAAGATATTTTACACAGCTGCACTAGCTAAACTAAGCGAACCCCGCTAGCTTCCATTCACGCTCCGTAACAGAGGAGTTTCCAAGTTTTTTTGCCGCCGTTTTGACATGTTTAGTAGTGTTCGTAAGGTCCCTATTATACGCAACCAGTGGTTGGAGCAGCACTTCCCTTTCGAGCTCCCTACACCATGACGCAGCAGTCCATGCACAGTGAGAGGGAACTATCGCTGTAGCTACGGAGCCGAATACCCAACGTCCAAGGTGAAACTAACTTCACCACGGTACACTGCGGGCATGTCTGCATGGTGGCGATGCATTTTCTTCTTCTTGCGGATGGCGCGAGTCGAGTGGCAACCAACTTACTTACCAGCATTACTGTACCTACCATGTTGGAGTGTGGCTCAGAGTTACACCAGATCGGCCTGATTTCGTGGCGGAAGCCGATATTATCCGATCTTTACAAACACAGAAGATGGGATCGGGACATCCCTACTCATCGCGCATTTGAAGAACGATTGTCCCAACACCTTTCTGAAACATCCACGGCTATTTGACACATTTGCAAAGCCTGAGAAACTTCGAAGGAACGGTAAACAGTCATTGGCTGTAAGAGAAAAGAGCCAGCCCCTGTCGGTGGTGAGTAATGTCAGGTTTAAACGCTTTATTGAGCACGTCAAGCCGAGGCTACATTGCTACATGATGACTGTCCATAAAACTACACCCCACATGCATCAAGAATGAAATGGCTCTGTTTATCTCATACCTAATGGTGCTGCTAACATTCCACACTATTACACACGTAATAAAAGAATGTGGGATCTGTGTTGATATCGGATCAATATCATTAGGACAATATTCAAGGCTGCAATACTGGAATCGGATTGGAAGTGAAAAGGTTGTATCGAGACACCCCTTATTATCACGTCTACTATATTGGGTAATAGGAGCGTAAAGGTGACTATAGGGGTGTTATTTCATGTCTAGAGGGCTCTAATAATGTTAAAAAACGTGTTTAGAAGGTCGTAAACAGGTTTTCTCTGCTCTAACTACAAAAATATTCCATTTCTAAATAAGGAACCCGACTTGGCGCAAATTCACTAATCACGGTCAGGTCTGGAACAAATTAAGCACGATAAATGAGGGATTACTGTATTTCCAGGAAGCAATAACCTCTAATGAAATGATTACTTAATAATTAAACCTACATCAAACTTAACACTGCATGAATATCAGTAGACTAGATCAACAGAAGATACATTACTGAGGATGTTATTTTAGAACATTTTTTTTATCCCGTCCTCAGGCAAAGGTTCCATCATGATTCTCTTGTCTCGACATCGTTCTTCCAACCAGAGTCACATCACCAGTTACGCCACTAATGGTTCTAAAATGTAATCATCTTTACATCTGGATGATATTGACCATCCTGTCAAATTATTTGTAAATGCATCAGATTATTGCATTTTGCGCACACAAACACCATCCAAAGTCCAGCTGGGCCCCATTCACTGGCCTCACACACACACATGCACACACACACGTGCACACGCACACAACCGTGACATGTCCCTGCTGTTTCCAAGTGATGGAGAGGTGTAAATTATTGATGCATCTGTATTTAATAGGAACCCTGGGTAAACTATGGATGAAGATATATCTGACGAAGCCATTGTCCCGTACTGGCATTCTTTACTCTCCAGTAGTTTTCATACGGGGCGCGGCGACAGAGCAATATGCTCGCAATGTTAGTCAGAAGCATAATGTACAATTTGCTTCGTTTTTTTAGATAGATATAACCTGGCAAGAGAGTCAAAATTCTAAGTTGAGGTGCACTCCAAACTTGATTATTTGTTGCAGTGTTCAATCACAGCCACATCATAAAAACATGTAAAAAGACTGTAAACTGTAAAATTAAGTTCATGAAAAATTGTGGAAAATAAAACCCTGAAAAGTCAGAAAAAGGCGTTGCACCTGAGTGCAAAAATTGTCATGCACAAATTTCCCGTGGTGACACAGAACCACCTGCGATTGGTTGGCGACCAGTCCAAGTTGCACCCTGCCTCTCACCCTAAGTCAGCTTGGATAGGCTCCAGCATACCCCCACAACCCTATTGAGGATAGGGGGCATAGAAGATGAATAGATGAGTGGATGGATGGCACAGAACCGGGGAGGTTTAATACGACCAAACTCATCGCGTATTTGAAGCAGCATTACACAAGCAACGTCCACGAGATGACAAAAAGTCATTTGCCATAACACAAAAGAGGCAGTGGTGAGTAATGTCGGTTTAATTTAATTTAAACGCTTAATTTAGCACCTTAACCTCGTTATGTTATGCGCAGCTGCCACTACATTGTGGATAAAACTACAGTATACCCCACATGCATTAAGAAGTAAATGGGTCGTTTTTTCTCATACCCACTGTTGCTGACGATTGTTCTCTGTTGGAGTAATATCACTTGATCAGGCCTTTTCTAATATTGCACACTACATGTACAACATAAGTCATACAAGTAAGTATGATTCATGCTAACATTGGACTGATATCAGTATAGGCTGATATTCAAGGCTGCAAAAGTGAAAAGATGCATTGGGACACCCCTAAATAACTATAGCATAGCTCACGGGTGTCCAAAGTGCGGCCCGGGGGCCATTTACGGCCCAAGGCTGTTTTTTGTTGGCCCTTAGCACATTCTAATACAGTAGACGCCCCTACAACGTAAATAATCCGTTCCAAGAACCTTTATGTTATAGGGTTTTTATGTTATACGACGCGTAAAATACATGTAAATAGCCTAATCCGTTCCAAGATCTTCCCAAACTCACACCTTTGGGCCTTCAAAATATTCAAAGTCCACCAAATATGGTGGGAAAATATAAGAAAACAGCATAAACATAGTAGAGTAACATTCCAATATAAAATAAGGTAAATAAGGCATAATGGTCGATGGGGAACGGCCGTATAGTCTAGCAACATCACTTCATTTCATACCACCTTCATGCTTCTGGATCTTTTCCTGCTTTGTTTCGATCGACAACTTTTCCCTTTTTTTCTTCTCACGATGAGGAACAGAGCAACATGTCTCTCATAAACACACCAACACGCTGGATTAGTCAGCCAATGAGGTGAGAGTGTAGGCGGTGCTCCGATAATCAGCCAATGAGAGCATGAAGCGTCAGAATTTCTGCATAACTTCCTGTTTCGTTTCGATCGACAACTTTTCCCTTTTTTCTTACCACTTACACTTGGTTTAGGGCCCATGACTACGGTCATTTTAACACAAATATAAGTAAACAAATTAAGAAGAGCTTTCAATGCGTGCAAACTAGTTTAAGGGCGACTACGATGAGGAAGGGAGCTCACATACAAACCTGGACACGCTGGATAAGTCAGCCAATGAGATAAGAGCGTAGGCGGTGCCCCGATAATCAGCTAATGAGAGCGTGAAGCCAGATGGCGTCACCAAGTGTACTTAGTCTCTCTGTCGCTTGCACGGACTTGACGCTTTACGTTATATGGAATTCCTTACGTAATACGATGCGAATAATTTACATACTACTGTAATATGATTAAACAAGAAAACTAACAAAAACACCAAAGTAAAAACGGAAAAATAGAGCAGTCATTTTACGAGAATAAAGACAAAATATCAGGAGAATAAAGTCATAATACTAAGAGGAAAAAATGGTATTAAGTTGAAATAGTCAAGATTAAAATATGTAATTAAAATGAGGAACAAACAAAACAAAGAATAAAGTTGCAATTTTAGGAAATTTAGGTTGGGTAAAAGTTATAATATTACAAGAATAAAGTAAAAATATTTTGAGAATAAATACAAAATATTACAAGACAAATGTAGAAGAAGAAATTTGAAATATTTGTAAAAAACAAAACAAAGGAAAAACAAGCATAAGGAGAAAAAGTTCACATTAAAAATTCACTTTGTCACTGATAACACAAAGGTGAGAAGCAGGCTTCTTAAAAAAAAAAAAAACATCTCGGCATATCTACACGGGTTGGTTTAAGAAATGTAAACGTGGCCCCTGCATCTTTTGATTTTTTTCAGTATGCGGCCCTGGGTATAAAAACTTTGGACAGCCCAGACCCCGCTTCTTGCTTTGCAGAAAAACAGAAGGCGTTCAAGGCCCTTCCCACGCTAATTACAGCACGTGACTGGATTTCCAAAGTTCCCGTACTTGGTCAATATTGTCTGCAATCATTTTACAGGACGCAATTATACTTCCAGTCAGGTTTGGTGTCCTTTTATCCAGGATGAAATCATCAATCATGAAGACCAAACGTCATCCAAGAATCATTTTATCATCAGTGTACCTTAGTAATGTAACGATTGCAAGCATGGGATATCAGTTTCACCTACCACTAACGATTTCAAAATATACATAGAATAAAAGTCCCTTGTAATGATCTCTGCAGGTTCAGAGAATGTGTCATATTAAGATTGGCGGTGATAAAGACCACAATTAAAAGTGATCCAATACAAGAGCATTGACGCAGGGCTGTAGTCATTCAACATGTTTATTTGTGTGGTTGTAGTGTGTAATTAGGCTGAAATAAGTAGTTTGGTTCCTTAGCTAGATCATACAGTAGTGTGTAGTATTGGATAATCTTTTTCTATCTTTAACCCAATGAGGTGTCCTGTGAGTGTATATTGCTTCTTAAATCGTTATTGTGGGGATTTTTCTCCAAGCAGAAAACAATGTCAGGCTTGTTTCCACCTATAGATGTAACTATTGGTTCCCATACGGGTTTGCGGGTTTCTTGTCCATTTTCACCATGTCACACATTAAGGCCGGTGTGAGTGGGTGTGTGCCACGTCTTCACTTTTACCTCCACGTAGAGAATGGGGAAGATGCCAATCTTGTCTCCCAGCATGCCTTCTGCCCAGTTTTCATCCACTCGCCTGATTACCGTCAGGACTTCATCCTGGTGAAAGATGGACAACACACACACACACAAAACATGAACACACAACCACAAGTTATGAAGTTTTAGTACAGCAGCGCCCCGCTTTTCCCGGGGGTTCCGTTCCTCGCCTGCCAGTGAATGTCGAAAATCGGTGAGTAAATGATAGGCCCTTAAACATGTCTATTTTTGACACTACATAATTCACACTGCTTGCATGTTGTAGCTGCACTAATGCAATTAAAATTATTATTATTATTATAGTAAAATTTAATCTAACTAAAATGTTTAATTAATAATAATAATAATAATAATAATAATAATATAATGATGATGATGATTATTATTATTATTATTATTATTAAATTAAATAAAAAACTTTTGAAAAATTAAATTTCAATTACATGTATATTATTATTATTATTATTATTATTATTATTATTATTATTATTATTCAATTATACCTCACTTAAATTTTTATTAAAATAAGTACTATAATTATAAAATTAAACCTCACCGCAGTTGTTTTTAAAGAATACATTTTAATTAAACCTCACTGCAGGTTTTGGGTCCGGATTGTTATATATACTGTTTCACTTTTGCGTCTCACAGCATCTATGGTGTGTTCAAGGACCGCCAAACAAAGCCCGTAATCTCAACACGTGATGAAAAAACATAACCAGTGAAGCAACAAATATTTTAGAAATCGATTTTACCTGCATTATTATGTATTCGTAAATTATTACCTACTTATTGTCAAGATATTTTTGCAAAAAAAAAAAAGCATTTAAAAAAATATTATTTATTTATTAATTTATGAAACTTTTGTTTTTCCAAAAATACACAAATTTGCTGGGCTGTGAACGCTGAATGTCGAGCGTGTGGGGATCCATTTGGATGACTATTTGGAATGTGTTAATGCAATTTTAATTCGCATACAATATATTTCTAAAAGTAGTAGAAATAAGACAGTTTTTCTTTCCTGGGAAAATCTGTACAGTAGCCATGTGACCAAAATATTCATAGCAAAAGAAGAATACTGCTCTCCGCAATCTGTATCTCCATCATCCTACCAAGAGCACTAAAAACAGCCTCCTTGGTGGAGGTAATTAAAGAATAAATACATGCTGGTTTTAAACACGGCCGTTCTTTTTTGAGCACACGCTATAGAGCGGAGCTTTGTATAGCTCATGGTACACTTGGAGTCTGGCGAAAGATGATATTTTTGGAAGCATGAGGGTAACCACCCTAAGACAAAGCTATATTTTAGTGCGAGTACTAAGGAATGTTCTTACTCTACTGCAGTGGTTCTCAATTATTTTCTGTCATACCCCCACTGGGGGAGAGATATGCTTTGCCCCCCCCCGATTTGAAATACTTTTTAGAAACTGATATCTATTTATTTATCAGTACTGTACAGACTGAACTCGAAACTGAAACCAGCGAAATGCCACAAATGGAGAGCAATGAAGCATACAAGCGTATTCAAGAGTCAAATTGTATGCTGAGTATGGCAAATTCATACACGTTGGTACGAATATTGAAGGTCCTCCCAGCCTCTCACGCCCGCCCCTGACAGTTCACCCCGCTATTTGAGACCACAGCAAAGGCTGTACGTATGGAAAGTGCTTTAGGACAACTGCAGAAAATAAGAATGTCAAGCCAGGGAGGCAGAGATACACGATATAAACAGTACAATACGCTCCATGCTTAACTGTACGGATAAAATATTCTGAGTAATAGCACATACCAGACGCGGGTACATGTTGTACCGTCACACACAAACACACACGCTTGTGTTTTCTCTCCCCTCATCACGTGAATATGAGGGTCTTGGTTAGACCATTAGGGGCAACAGTGATAATGTAATTCTGCTAAATGACTTTGTATTAGTCATACTGAGTAATTAGCTTTCCCACTGAGAAAACAATCACGCACACACTGGTTTTGCATGAAAGCACACATTCTGTGCACGGCAGGGGGGTGTATAGACAGCACAGTGTCATATTCCATTACGTACCTGTTGATTCATTTAGCCCCAAAATGCTAAATAACTTTCACTTCATCTACATGCTATACTTACTGTGTTCCACAAAACACATGACGCAATGCAATCTCTATTCCGACGATACGAGCGCACCCTTTCACAAGGAACAAAATGTTACAAGCTCCAAAAAAGAGCAGGGTTGTAGAAATGACTGTTTACACCAAACCAAGCCCCGGAACACACTCTCATTTTGTACTCTTCATTCCCTCTCCATCCTTTTATGAGGAACATCGGGAGTATAATTTAGAAATGTAAAATGTCATTCCTTTTTAACAGGAGAAATCTCGGCTGGAAGTGTAAAAAGAGAGAAACACAGAGAGTGATCATATCCTGGAAGACTCAGATTCGCTGTCTTAGATTTATTTGATAGTGTGGTTGATCGAAGCAAAATGATATACCCATTTGGCGTGGGTTCCCATGATAATGCGTCCTGTCGTGGTATTCCTCTGAACCTCATGTTTTTCTCCTCGTGAATAGTTCTTAACCTCCTAGTGTTATGGTTCACTGTACTCCGCGAGGTATGGGCTCTTGGTTAACTATTACTAAGATGAGCAGGCCAGCAATTAATTCAGTTTTTTACAATTGTATTTAACGTGTCCTGTATTATAGTTAGCATGCAGAAATATAGTGGGAAAATTTCGAAAAAAATTGTGCAAAATACAAAAAATGCAAATACAGTGGTACCTCGGATTTGTTATTCGTTTCCAAAGGATTGCTGAAAATCAAAACATACAAAAACTGAGGCAATTTTTCCCATAGACATCCAAGAAATGCATGGACAGTGAGTCAGCCACACGTAGGGTGCTTTGTTTGGGCACTCGAGTTTGCGGAATGATACAGTACCGGGCAAATGGACTACTCTACATAAACCCAAGCAACATTCTGGTGAAAATATTTGAAAAAAATTATAGAAATCTGGGGCGTACAAAAGCCGAGGTTTGACTGTATATGACTTTGGGGTGTAACGATTCGTTTTAATAACGATTCAATTCGTATCACGATTCGTGGTTGCTGATACAATTCAAGGATGATATTGGTTCATTTAGAACGATACGATCCAAAACGATTCAGTAACTTTAAATCGATTCTGTAACTTTTTAGCCAAAAATTCAACCAGTGTGACTGTGAAATAAATACCTGGATACAGGACAGTGCAGGTGAAGTTTCCAAGATTCACGTTTTTTTGTAAGGGAATCAGATATGTATTATTAATAATGCTGACATACTTGAGAATAAATTATGAATGACTACAAAAACTTTGTTAAAAATGCAATACAAAATGGGGATGAACAGAGGGTGGTATAGCTTGCCATGATGAATTATTTACTTTAAATATTGCAATCCAAACCTGCACTTTGCACCCTAAGGTGAGGGACATTATGCAAATTCCTCTGCAAACGAATATGGTATGGTATCTTCAATTAGGTGTTCAAACTTTGTCACCTGTACAGGCTGATGAAACACGAGTGTAAATGTGTGACAAATCAAATAAACGATCAACAAAAATTACAGCTTCCCAGCCTTTCCTCTCCTCTCTGTCCTCCCGGCACAAGCAAGTGCGCGCCATGTATTGCTTCCGCATACTTAAGGGTATGTTTTGACCTGGACACGACCCGCTGGATGATGACATCACTAAGCGTCCCTGTTACTCGACCGTAAACTACCGTCCAGAGGCGTACAAAACATCCTTACTTTGCATATTGTCCCCATAAATGTCACTTAAAAGGAGTTTCAAATAAAGACAGATGAGTTAAATATGAACACTGAATGAAGTGAATTAACTGACCAAAAGAATAAGAAATGATTCAACTGTATTTCACAGGTCAACTACAACTCCCATGGCCACCACATACCCGGAAGACGATGACGTCACAGACACAGACTATTTCTTTTTTGTCTTTATCATTAAAAGTGCTTAAAAAACACACATCCATATAAAGCCCGCCTGTGCTTAAATCCAATGCTTTATTTCCTAGTATTGATTCAATCGATTGATTACCTTTGTAAGCGATGTTGGATCGATATATGCTGTCCAGAATGGAAACTTGCTAAACACACATCGACGTAGTTGGATCGCCGGAATATAAATCGATGCTGGCGGTTTTTGGAGGTTTTTTCAGATGCCTTTATAGGCACAATAGGTGGTAATGATAATAGTTTAATTTTATTTGAACATATATACAAGTTACAAGTTCCTGTGTTTCATATGCGGTCCCTTTAATACATAGAAAAGTGATAAGGTAATGTAACAATGTGGTAATATAATTGTCAGTTGTCATTTTCCACAATCATAATAAAGGTGCGTCCCATTATGTGCATTCTTAGCTGCCTCTTTTTAGCTGTTTTTATAGCTTTAGAAGGCCAAGAAAAGAGAAAGACGTTCATATATGACACAAGGATTGTGGATGATGGACCAAAAATAAAAAAAGAAGTGCATTTTTCTTTTAACGACCGTGGGAAAATGTGGGTTCTAGGATGACACCAGTTGAGAACCCCTGCATTAGGGTGTGGCCAAGTAGGCGCTGTGTCGAGGAAATGAGGCATGACTGGCAAAAATCTCTCAAAGTTCCTGAACGGCTGCCAACACTGACCTTGCAATCTTTCTGAATGTGACTTTTAGGACAAATGAAGCCATTCTATCCCTAAGCATTTAGGAAGAACAACCCTCCTGAGATGACTCGTCTTCACTTTCATGATTTCAAAGGTGCTCCTCAGCCCTGGAACCAAATTATCTTAAAAGGCAAGTTGTTATCTGAGTTTCAGCACACAATGTTAATTACCAGCTTCATTTTGATCATCGAAGATGACAATGGCCTCATATGAAACAGATGATACGTGCCGCATGAGGATGTATCAAAGTGCCCCGAACAAAGCTCACTCTAATTCTTGGATGAAAGCGGCTTGTTGAACAATCCGTCTCGTGTTACTTTAATGTGTACCTCAGACCATAATAGCTACAAGCAACTGACCCTCCAGTTAGATCATTTTCCCAGAGAGAACGCAACCGCAGATGTGATCCATGTGAAACATGGCTTTGATTATTTTGATGTTTTTCTTGAGGAATCTCGCCGCTGATTAAAGTTAAAGCTCGCCTGGTAGGCAAACCTTATGGAAATTTATGGCGCATGTGTGTGTGTGTGTGTGTGTGTGTGTGTGTGTGTGTGTGTGTGTGTGTGTGTCACCTTGCTGAAAGCCAGGCAGTCTTTATCCTGGTCTTTGTTTTTGACCTCAAAGTCGTACAGCGCTTTGCCCTGTGGTGGTGTCTGGCTCAGGGGGCGCAGCAGCTGGATGTAACTGGCGGGCAGGAAGCCATGGCAGCCGTTCAGCTCCCCGTGGTACCAGTTGTCGTCCACCTTGCGTCGCAGGATGATGATGTCACCCTTGGAGAACTGCAGATCCCCAGGCTCTTTGCCCTCGTAGGAGTAGAGAGCCTTTCCACAAGGCAGAGCCGGGATGTTCTGAAAAGACAATGGAAGACCAAATCATTGTCGGTTGTCCTGATGAAGAAATAATACAGTATATTTAAATTATCTATAATTCATTTTCCATTGTTGATAAAAGACAGCTTTGAATTTCTCTGCAAGCCAAAAGAATTAACCTAAATTACAGCGAGAGCCCTCAAGAAAGCGTATTTGTCCTCTTAACTTGTTGCTTTGAGTGGCCAAATGTTATTACACACCATTTATTCTGTGACACTCTTACAGAGAACGGCATTAAGTGCCTTCTCAAAACCTCCGCAGAGGATTAAAAGGAATGTTGTCTAGCATTACTGTCACACGGTGGAAATGATTCCAAATAAGAACACCACACAAACCTCAGGATTGTAATTTACACTCAACTGTTTTTTAATTTTTCCATTTAAGGAGCTGGAAGTGTTCCTTTGTGTTCGGGCTGGAACAAATTGCTTTCAGTGCAAATTCTGGTGTGTGTTACGTTTGCACTGCAGTACTGTCACTTTTCACAACTGCGGTATTAAAGAGCAACAGGTGGTCCTCAGGTTACCACTTAGTTCCTTTTCTGGACTCTGATGTAAGTCCAGTTTTAGTGCAGGTCGAACTTCGATCTAAATTAACTACAAAGTCACTCACACTGCACCTTCTTAACTCTTTCAACAACAAAGACATATTTATCGGTTTTCATAATCCTGAACAACGTATTTTTACGTCTTTTACATTTTTTGCACGAGAGGCAAAAAGAGGTGATGATGGAACTCTGCACTAATGCATTTCAGAGCACTTTTAAGTCATAAAAACAGCCACAAGGTGGCAAAAGTGCATTTGATAAGGGCTCGGCAGGGATCATTTCAATGACAAATCACACACGACAGGAAGGAGGAAGTGAAAGCGTGGCTTGCAGAAGGTTACACATTGTAGGGAAATTTTAACGCATGCACATGTGCACATACATAGTTCAGTTCCAAATGTGAAAATTGTAGATATATAGAAGAAGACAAAGAAGATGAAGCAAAATAAAAAAAATATCCACTTCCTTTTAGCAAGTTAAAGTGGCTCTGACCATCTCTTATGGGACTCAAGATCAGGACCCGTGCACTAGATCCATGAATGACTTTTATCCTGGAGGAGATCCAGGTGCACAGCAGTGAAAGACTAACTAAGGAGCATACGATTAAAAAAAAAGTCATTTTCTTCCCAGAGGTGTAAACTCTAATGGACACACGGAGAATTGAGCTACTCTGTCATGCAGACTGATTCTCTCCGGATGTCACATTAAAGCAAACAGCCAGAGGCTCCCCCAACACTCTGTCTGAGATCCATGGTGATGCAATGTTTGGAAAAACACAAGAGCAAAAATATAAGTATGTTCTCCCCGTGCTCGTGTGGGTTAAATGCACGCTCTGTTAATTGGAGACTAAATTATCCATTGGTGTGAATGTGGGTGTGAATGGTTGTGTCTACTGTGTTGTGTGCGATATGTATACCCTGTAAGACTGGCAACCTGTCGCCTAAAGTCAGCTCCTACGCGACTCTGAACAGGATAAGAGGTAGACAAGAAATGAATATTTCTAAGCAGTGCATGTGATAAATACTGGTGAATGTAAATGAGACCATGAATCAGCTTGACATTTAGACCCTTACTCACACATCAAACCAACAGCAGCTTACCAAACCAAATGCCTACCTAAAACAGCACAAGTAACACATGCGGAACACACAATGCAACTGCACCACACCAGACTATGCTTGTACTGAAATAGATGCTTACACACTAATATCAAGGTGACCAAATGTACTATTTTCCCAGGACATGTCTTGATTTCACATCCTGTCCATCCTGTTTTCATTTGAGAAAGTGATGAAAAGGTCCTGGTTTTCATTGTTTTTCAACGGGCCTTTAAATTGAGTGGCATTAGCTGCACTCTTGGGGTATTTTTGGTTGGCCGGCTACTCCTGGGAAGGTTCACCGCTGTTCCATGTTTTCACCATTTGTGGATAATGGCTTTCACTGTGGTTCGCTGGAGTCCCAAAGCTTTAGAAATAGCTTTATAACACTTTTCAGATTGATAGATCTCAATTATGCTTTAACAGGGGTGGGGCAATAACTTTTTCACACAGGGCCATGTAGGTTTGCATTTTTTTTCCTCCCTTAATAATAAAAAGTTTCATTTAAAAACTGCATTTTGTGTACTGTTGTGTTGTCATCGACTAATATTTAGAAACACTTTTTCACACCTCTGTACATGAAAATCAATACAATTTTATACTCACTTATAACCCGCAAGGCATGCTGGGAAGCCCCCACACACGCTTTGTAAAAAAATATATTGTTTTGCATGTGTTTATTTAGCTACCTGCATACATTGTGTTGCACATGTGTTGCACCGTGAGTGAGGGGAGGTGCTTGGTTTGATGACTTCCTGTTGGTTTGCGTTGTGTGAGCATAGGTTTAAATGTCAAGCTAATTCATTCATTCAAGATGCATGTTATGTACAGTAGCATAGCCCAGGCTTGATTAGAGTGTCAAAAATAGATGTTTTTATGGGTGTTTCAATTACTCGCAACCCCTGCAAATAATGGGTAGCCACTGTTGAATAAATTGTATCTGACTAATTTAAGTGCTGAACAGTTTTTCTATAAATATGCCAATGTCTATTCCATCTTTCGGACTGGTCGGGCTGGTACAACCCAGAGAAAGTAAATCCACCAACCTCTCAGTGCACTAATTAGTGTATGTGAATTTCCATAATGGACAGAAGGTATGCATGTGTGTGTGTGTGTGTGTGTGTTTGTGTGTGTGTGAAGTCCATGTGGACATACATGCAAACACACTGTCCACTGCCGAGGCTCCCATCTGTTCAGATCTTTCAGTGAAGGGGGTGGTTTACATTGCACAGTGTACAGATTTGTTGGTCCAAAGCATGCATCCATGCTGGAGTTGGACTTTTCACTCCTTCCATTACTGACTAAGCTGGCAGTCACACCTCATCCAATTTAACTCACACAGAAGTGAAGCATACTAAAGAAACCGGAGTGAGCAGATGGAGGGTAGCTGACTTTGGCTTCCTCGCCTCTGTGATGTGAAGAGCTATTCCTGTGGGGTGAGCGATGGAGATCGCAAAGATCCCTGGGTCATGATGGTGGTGTCGGCATGTGCTGCGGAGTGCATCGGTGCGTGGAAGTGACTTACAGCGGTTATCCACTGCGGCCTGGAGCTCTCCAGTTTAAAACATTACAGCATAAAGACCTTCCAGGCAGAGAGAGAGTCATTACCCCACTGCAATGATTTTCACACTATTAAGTCTTCCTGCGCCGTTATGGCAATCACTCAGGACTTCTAAGATTTTGGAATCAGATCCAGCCTTGCATGGCATAACTGTGCAGGAAGAGGAACACTCAAGTACATTCGCTAACTCGATCAAAGCCAGTCTCCTTCAGCAAGTCGGAGCAAAGAATCTGGAGGAGTGGACCTAAGATCAAACATTGTGGCAGCCTGGATATGATCCATCGTGTTAAACAAACTGGACTTTGGGCTTCAACATTAAACACGCTTGCTGCCACAGGCTACAAAAAAGTTCAGTGGCTAAAGACTGTCCGAGTGTACGGGAGTATAGAACCACGGGGCAACAATGGCAACCGGTATCAATTTCTATAACACACACACACACACACACACACACACACACACACACACACTTTTAATAGGATTAGAGTCTGTACGCCACACACTAACACTGAGCTAATTAAAATCAATAAATACCAGACACACTCAGCTTGTGTACAAAAGCAGTTTCATTTTCCACAATACCATGTAGGCCACCGCTTGCTATCAATAGCCCCTTTTACACCGCCTTTACCAGGGAATTTGACAAACATTTGCAGGTTTCCACGTAAAAAAACCAAACAAAAAAACAATCCATCGACATTACACACCATTCCCCAATAAAAGTTACACCATGCTACAAGATATTTCCCAGGAATTTTTGTTTGAGACCACTACTTGCAGCATTTCCCTTCACCCACCATAACTAGTGTACCACTATTGGTAACGTATGCTAGCCCATACGTGGTGTTCCTATTTGTTTGGTTGAAAAAAATAATTAAATATGGAGGACCAAATGGGACAGAATGAAATAAAATTGGAATTAAACATAAATGTGTTATTAAATGTGCCATTAATTCATGAAATAAATAAATACACCATTAAATAATGACTTAAATGTGTCACAAAATCATTAAAATAGGAATTAAATACATAAATGTGTCATTAGTTAACAATATCAGCTCATTTAATGTAAAAGCATTTATAATGTAAATATTGAATTAAGGAATACCATTAAATAATGACTTAAGTGTCATGGGTTTATTAAAATAGAAATGAAATACATTAATGTGTTACATTACGTGGCATTAATTCATGAAATAAATAAATACAGCAATAAATAATGACTTAAATGTGTCATGAATTAATTCAAATAGAAATGAAATACATAAATGTGTTATTTAATGTGGCATTAATTCATGAAATAAATAAATACAGCAATAAATAATTACTTAAATGTGTCATAAATTCATTAAAATAGGAATTAAATACATACATGTGTCATTAATTAATGAAAATATTACTTAATTTAATGTAAAAACACATATAATAGATTAATTTAATTAATTTAATTAATTAAAAATTTCTAATTAATTAAGTGATACATATTTTTTTTTCTATTTACTATTACATATAAAATAAAATACAAATAAATATCGACATTTCAATATAGCTGCTGGCATTCGATGCTGAGTGTTCTCTGTTTCAAAGTGCAACTCTCTTTGTCTTTGTCTTGGCTTCCATGTGAAACATCCAATTAGTACACAAAACAGCACAACAATTACACCCCAACGATTAACAACAACACTCCCATGGCAAGCGTTTGTTCGTCTATTTATGAGGGGATGATACAAATGAGGCAATCATTTATTTATAAATGGACGTATAAAGGACTGCAAATCAATGGGAGGCAAGTCATGCCGTGTGAAACGGAGATTGAGGCTATATTGTTTGGCGGGCATGTTGCCACTGACACCAATGAGAGAACATTTGCTGAGACGCGGCACCTCACAGCCTCTATGTAAACGGTAGTAACCGGACTGAAAAACTAAGCAGCCATCTGCGGCTCATTTGGGAGTGTAGACTCAGCCACCTGCAACAAGCGCTTGAAGGTGATGTTGTGCAATAAACGTCATGCGTCACGTGCGTTTTTTTTTTAAATTTAACTTTATTGCCTACCTTAACACACCTTCAGCAGTGCTCGGTTCCAACACCACACATGTGTTCCTCCATCACTCTCTACACTAGCTACACAGCACTTCCTCTTTATCCACCAATCACACTCACGCCAAGCGAGGTGCATTCACCAACAGCGGAATTGTCAACATCAACATGACAACACAAGCATGTCGTTTCACTAACTTCATTTTGCTCTATTAATACACGACTCTTGCATGTGGGATTAACGAGGGTAGTCGAACGTCTCCACAACTGCGGCAGTGACACCACTTTCCTGTTTTGCCATGAGTTATTATTTTTTTTTTATTCAGTAGTGTTTCTCACCTCAGCTCTCTGCTTTTCCTTTGGCCACGTCTGCAAAATAACACAAAATGGAGTACTAGCATTTTGATAAAGACGGTGAGAAACACTACTGTATTCAAGAAATAACTCATCGCAAAACAGGAAGGTGGTGGTGGTTGATCTCGCTGCCACACTGTGTCTTTGTCAACAATCACATCTTCAATGAAGATGCCGTAACTGTGTTAGCTAGCAAAAAAATACAGCGTCAACCGCTCATGACATCATACAGGCAATGGATCTGACTTCCGCTTTAGTGTATTCCGCAGTGCATTTATAACACGACAGGGCGTGCGCCATAATGTAGGAAAATGTACACAAACCAAGGTAAAATTTTGGCATAGGTTTTCGACGTTCACTGAAAAACATGCTAACCGGGGCATACGCTAAAAGAGGTTCCACTTTTACAAAAATTTTTTTTTTTGTAAAAGTGTGTGGTGGATTTGATTTTGTATTGGTGAATTTATCACTTAGTCCTTATTTGATTTATGTAACTGAAGTTTTTAAATTAGGGCCGCACGGTGGTCTAGTGGTCATGTGGCATGTAGACCTCACAGTCAGGAGGCCGTGGGTTCGTATCTTGGGAACATCTTGTGTGGAGTTTGCATGTTCTCCTCGTGCGTGGGTGTTCTCTCTGGGTACTCCGGCTTCCTCCCACATCCCATAAGTATGCGTGCTAGGTTAATTAGAGACTCTAAATTGTCCATAGCAGTGAATGTGAGGACTCTAGTGAGGACAAGGTGTATAGAAAATGGATGGATGTATTGAAATGATCATAGTAGTAGTTATAGAATATTTAAATTATTAGAGCCCCACTATTCGCGGTGGTTCGGTTCCAGAACCAATAAGGATTGGTAAAATTCTGTAAATACGGCAAGACAAATGTCTGTTTTTGACACCCACCTTGCTATTTTTTGCTGGGAAAAAATTTTTTTGGAGAAAAAACATATTTGAACTAAAATCTGCAAATTTGTGGGGTCATAAATGTTGGCTCGCGCCTGTGCAGCGTTCATCAGTATTCTGTTTCAACTTGCATGTCACAAAAGTCTGTAAAAATAAAAAGGCATTGCTTTTGAGCCAAATTTGTATGTTTTCCATTTTTTAAGTACCGGTTCGAGCAACATTCAAGCACCTCTACTGTTTCAAAAGCACCAATTTGCAACCGGAGCTGTAACAACCAATATCCAATTCATCAACAGCTATGTTGGTGTTGGAATCACCATTTTATTATTATTTAAAAGAAAAATATTCTCTGATATCAGCCTCTCAAATGTGAATATATTTTAATTTCCTTAGTCAACCATGAAAGCAGAGCTATAATCTTTGTGTTTAAGGCAAAACAACATATTCACACACATCAGCTTTGACTTTGGAAAACAGTGATAGACATGTTTCTCTTTTTTCTGATATGTTGCGGACCAAACCACTAACTGTTTGTGTTTGCTCCATATTGATTTGGTCCGTCTGGGCCCAATCGATTACTCGATTATCGAAACAACAAGCTTCATATACATCGACTAATAAAATCATCATTAGTTGCAGCCGGCAGGTGGCACCGGCATTGGATCATATGTAAACAATACTCAGCCTTACTACTGCTGCTACGACTGTGGTACTGAGTTTCTTCATCTTGTGTGTGTTTTTGCTGTGTAGTAAGGACACACCAGTCTGAAGATGCTGCAGTGAACCAAGCTAGCACCGTTTTGCACCATTTTACATTTTCTCTAAGATGCTCTGTCCTTTCTGTGGCTCGGATCTTGTAGGGGATGCCAAAATGTGGCTTTCACACATTTGTCCTGCCACTGGGATCTGCTAAATATAGAAATACATAAACAGTGTCTTTCTGCACATCCCGTCCCATGTCTCTGCACGGAACCCCTCTCGTCTCTCATAGATCCTTCTCATGAATGCGCTGGCATGAGCACGTGAAGCTTGGTGGCGCAGACTCCTGCAGTAGACATGAAACCACGCAATGCTTGTAGTACATCAAATGACGACCAATCCAAGCAAGACACAGTATCACATCTTTGGGCTAAAGATGTTAAACCAAGGGTGTCCAACATTTTCCACTAAAGGCCACATACTCAAAAATCAAACGATGTCGGGGCCATTTTTACATTTTCAAACCAACCCATGCTGATATGCAGATACCTTTTTATATTTAAAGAAAAAGACAACCTGCATGTCGGCTTTGTGTTATGGCTTACAAAGCGTATTATCAGTAAGAACTTTTCCTCCTTACATTACCTTACATTCTTTTTGCTCATTTTCAAATGTTTACAAATATTTTAACTTCATTTTAAATGTTTTCTGTTAATATGATGTCTTTATTGTCAGAATATCGTGACTTTATTATCGTGATATTGTTATTAAAAGTTATAACTGTTATAATAAAAGTTATAATACTATCGTAACACTATAACTTATATACCCAACCTAATCTTCCTAAACATTCGTTCTCAATCAAAAGTCACAGTTGATGAAAAAGCAATTGATGTTTGCAAAGTGCAAGGAAGAAGAGTCTTGAAACACTGTGTATATACAATACTATGTCTAACCACTACCACACTCACTACTAACTCTTCCTTCTTTATTCTCTTGTGAGGACATTGCCAATACTCACCCACTATACAACTATGTTGTATTCTATTTCGTTTACCACTGCTGTGTCTAACCACTACCACACTTATGACTTACTCTTCCTTTAATGAGTTCATTGTCATGACTCACCTGTTATCCAACTGTGTTTTGTTATGTCTGTTGCATATTATTTATTAGGATTGTCAAATCAAGTGGAAATCTGACTAAATTTGAAACTTGACTATTATTTTTTCTACTATTTATCACATTATGACATTATCTCATCAACTGTCGATGTATTGAACTAGAAGAGTGTGTATTTGGAATACAGGAAGTGAACAAATGTGATGCAATTGATGTAAAACGGATGGGCGGTAGGATTAAATAAGCTTTGCTTCTTCCTACTCCTATTAGACATGTGGAACTGTGAATTGTACTATGTGATGTATTTCAATGTAACTCGTACGCATGTTCAAATAAATGAAACCTTTGCCATGACCATTACCGTTAAAACTGCATTGCATTGTTTTCTAAAATTGTATTGCTTGTATCTCATAATATTACAGCTTTTTAAAAATTATTTAATATTTCAACTTTATATTTTCTCTGAATATAATGACTTTATTCTCCATAACATTTTGTTTTTTTTCTCCTAAAAATACATTTTTTTCCCCATATTTGCTGCTGTTGTTGTTTTTTTTTTTTTATTTTCTAGTTAAATCATATTTTTTGAATGTGCCGAGGGCTAATGAAAAAAACAGCCGCGGGGCGTAAATGGCCCACGGGCCGCACACCCCTGGGTTGAAACTTCAATTGCTGGCATTTCCTCGGCGCAACTGCCAATAAATGTACACTGATCAAGCAGTTTCCATTGAAGTAGAACTTAAGGTAGTTTTAAAGGCCGTAGAGGCCAAATGAAGAGCAAGTAAAGTGGTGGATATGCGGAGGGGATTTGGGAGAATAAATTAACATACATGTTGGGTGGATGCGCTGCCGCCATGACAATCACGGCCAATCAAGCAGGGATTTCATCCAAGCAGATGGGACAGCATGTTCCCATCCGCTAATACCCCCTTCCATTTTTCTGTGACATTTTTATAATACCATAGAGAGTTGTACTCCGAGGAAACTATAACCCAGGATGGCTGCCTGAGCAAAGTCGCGAGGGTGAACTATAAATCAAAACCCTCGGCCATGATAGCAAAAGGGGTAAGAAATGTGATGCCGTACGAGTTACAGAGTTCACATACTTTTTCTAAATCAAATTCAAACACTTTGATACAGTGTTCATTGCAAGCATACTATTCAGTAATATACTGTAGATATTTGCTGCAGCTACCAAGGAGGTCATGCTTTCATGCCATGGTTGCTTATGTGTTGGTAGGACTATGCAATACACACAGTATACTGTAATCCCCTGGTTTATCACAGCTGCCGTAAGTTACCATGTGTATAAGACACACCAGTGTTTACGCCGCACCCACTACATGTAGAGAGAAAAACACATTTGTACATCTATAAACCACACCGGACTATAAGTCGCATATGTCCATGTCATAAAAAGAGTCTGTGAGGACTAGGCAGCTCTTTATTTGACAGGAGCCAATCATGAGCTACAATATGAGAAAACTCAGAACGAACTTAACAACCCATCAGAAATCACGGGAGGTCATTACTCAGTATACTGTAATAGTCTGACTCACAGTGTCATCTTACTTACAAGGCTAAAATCATCACACGGCAACTTAACACTCAAAAGGCAGCTAAGAAATATACAAGACAAGTACCACCAATACATGAGCTCCCTCTGGAGCAGCCATGGAAGCCATTGGCCAATGAACTGCTCTGAACTACTCTGCAATGAACGGCTGAGCGATATGGTCCAAAAGTTAGATCCTGATATATTTAGGTTGAATATCGCTATATGATATAAATCCCGATATTTTTTCCACAAAGTGAGTTTAGACAAAGTCAAAGCCAAATATGCGTGCTAAGTTGTTTTATTAAAATATACAAAATCGTACAGAAAAATAGCAGCTAAAATAGTCCATTTTCTTTTAGAGATAAATACAGAAAAAGTAAAATATAATCGTCAGTCTTCTTTAGAACAAACCTTTAGCTATGCTCAAATTCTCAGCTAACACCAAAAGCACTAAAGAACAAAATATGAAATAAAGTGTCCGGTTTAAGAGGACATTTTTAAATCCCAGCAGCAACTCAGAAATACTTTACATTGAACAGGATTATGTTTTTGGGTGAACACTTTCAAAAGACAAAGCATGTTCTCCTTCCTTGAAAGATTTTGTGCCAGGAACACCACCAACCCGTCCACTGCAACAGGCTTAGCAACTGTCTGTCTGACGTCCATGTACATTTGTAGTAGAGCTTCTCGTGCTAAATAATTGCGATTCGGAAGCTCGCTGGACATTGCAAGTCCATTGTTTTCAGCAGGTTTTTAAAGCCGTTTTTGTCCACCGTTGCAACGGGGACTATGTCTTGAGCAATGAAATAGGACGCCGCTTTAGTAATAGCGCACCGCTTTGCACTTTTCCCTTTCATGAGGAACGCAACAGGAAAAAGAAGCAAGCAAGTTGTGCAGCCGGGGACGTTTCAGCCTGCAGCTTCACAAACTCGTACTGGAGTTTGTGCCAAGTTTTAAGGTGGTGAAAAAGATTTGTAGCGCTTCCGCACTTTTTCGAAGCACTTTTCCTCCACCGCAGACGTTGTCGCTTCCTTCATGTATGTTGACGAATGAGTGGGGCTTCTCCACTCCACTCCTTTCTCCTCCGTCATGCACGGACATGTGTGGCGCTCACACACAGTGTGGGGTGATAGCAAGACAGGGCAAATCCAGTCTATGTCAATATGAACGCGCTTAAAAAAATTATCGCTATATTAATAACATTCATATATCACCCAGCCCTAGTGCTTGTGTGTCTCACCTAATGTTACAGTAACATTACTGACACCCAGTGCCCAGTGGAGAATACTACAATCATCACAACGTCTTTGAATGCGTCTTTTCAATGCCTTATATTTGGATTTTACTTATTTATCCATTTTAATGTTTGGAAATGCTTCATTTAGGCAAAAAATATGCAATATGCAATTCGCTTAAATATGCATATTTTTGTGTTCAACCACAAAACAGCGTGATCCATTAATGTATATATTTCTGAATATCATGATAGAGTGAAGCCAGAAAATTCCACGTGAAAAGTGGGTTTACTGTATACTCTCTATACGAGGAAGATTAACTTTCAATGGACTTAAAATCAATATGAAAGTGTCTACCAACTGTTGAGAGGCAATTTAGGAGGTTTCACTTCAAAAGAAACATTTGCGTATACAGTATGCGAACACTGGGAATGTCACCGAGCGTCACGTAAGGTGAGCGTTCACAGAAAGATGGAATTAACAGGGCCTAAAACCTTTGAGTTTGGCGTATTGGAACGCATCCCCTCGACTGGATTCACTCATTTGTCAGCTGAACTGCTCGCCAACGCTAACATTCTCATGCCGAGCCAGTAGTCCACGTCTGTGTGTGTGTGTGTGAAGGATAGGAGCTGGGACAGGATGTTCCACTCCACTCACTTCCTCATCCATTTCTATAAAACCAAACCATTTTGTGTCCCTGCAGACCGTCTACCACCTCTGTCTCTCGCTCTTTCTGCACACACACACACACACACACACTCACACTCTTTAACTGTGATTACTCTGCCCCCTTGTCTCTTGCTCATCTGTCCTTGGAGGGGCATTGGGCCTCTACAACTTCTCCCTACTCTGTGTGTGTGTGTGTGTGTGTGTGTGTGTGTAGTAATAGTCTAGTAAATCTGCAGAGGTCTTTTTCCACTCTGCTGTGCGAGCAGCATTCTATCACGCGGTGCTGTTTTATTGGAGCAGACACTCAAGTGCAACATACACTGACACACAGCTTGATGCACGTCACAAAAATATCACCTGTGTGTGTTTGGATCAAATAAATGCGTCAAGCGCGTACGATAAAATAAACAATCCGAGACATTTACAACAAAAGCGCCCCCTTTTCATCTGAGAATTTACCAATGAAAAACAGGAAATTATGGCGGCGAATGCCTGCACATCAGCACTTTTGCAGAAATACAGTGCAACTCACACACACACACACACACACAAACGTGGCAAGGGGGCTGTCTGGCAGCCATTCAGTGCACTATTGATTCACTTTTCATCTATAATTCACAATACAACACACACCTCTGGTTAAGTGGCGACACAAGCAGACTCAAAGAGCCAGAAGGACAAGACACGCCGGAACACGCACAACTCTAACCAGCGGCTGCTACTGTTACTATTACTACTACTCCTACTACTTCATCCCTTCATCACGCTTTTTTTCATCCACTCCCACTCGACTCTCCTCACTCACATTCCACGACTACTATTAACACTGCATGCCTCTTTTTAACAATAAAAGAAAGTACATAGTCTGTCATTCAGAAAAATAAAAATAAACGATAGAAAAATGTAATAAAATAAAATGCAGTAATCCCTTGCCACTTCTCGCTTCGAATTTCACGGTGATCATGATTTTCCAAACAAAATACATGAATTAATAAATCATGCTGTTTCGTGGTTCACACCGGCCTAATATTTGCAAAAAATTATGCATATTTCAGCAAATTTTACATATTTTTTGCTTACCGTAAATGAAAAGCATAAAAGTGTATAAATGGAGTGAAATACAAATGTAAGGCATTCAGAAGATGCATTCAAAGACATTGTTATGATATGAGGTATTCTACACTGGTCACTAAGTGTCAGTAATGTTCCATTGATGAGACTATAGTCATCGCAGGAAGTAAAAAAAGAACAACAATAAGACAAACAACAAACTCTCCCAATGCTAATATGTGTGAGTCTGTATTATGTCTTCTTTATGTCTTATATGTCTTATTTACTCTTATTATGTCTACTATATTGGGTAAAAGGTGTGTAAAGGTGACTATGGGGTGCTATTTAATGACTAGAGGGCTCTAATAATGGCAAAAAAAATGTATTTAGTAGATCCTAAACTGTTTTTTTATGCTCAAACTATGAACATACTTGATCTTTAAATAAGGGCTTTGAGGAAATGTACTTATCACGGTCATAAACGAGGGATTAGTGTCAATTATATAGTTTGGACTAATACAAGTTTGAAAGTGTATAACGTTTTTTCAACATTTGAGGGGTCATGAACGCTGAATCGCGAATGTGCAGGGATCCACTGCGTCCAAGATCGTATTCTCTGAGTTTGTACACAATACAACAATACATGAATATACCCAATATATTTGAACAACACAACAAAAAAAACCACAGTGATTTGTGAAAATAAACACAGAAGACACCTGAAAAAATATCAATCTCATCACGTTAGTGTCAATCCGATACTGATAATACCGTGGTATCAATAATATCGATATTTGAATTGATCCACCCACCTCTAATGGGGACTGACAAAGGTTAAGTGTCACTTGTGTCTGCTTCTGTCCTCCTCCATCACTTCCACTTAACACAGACATTATACAGACACGAAATGTCCTTCTTTCAGTCGGAGAAGAATCCCTCAATGTTCACAATGTGTATTCTTTACAATTATGGAGACTGGACACTTCGATGTGCATGAAAAAATAAAAATAGAGTAAGTGGCGACGCCAAAATGTGAGCTGTGAGCCATGTGAGCTGAGAGTGGCTATGAAGAACTACAAGCACGTGCACACACTGACACCGTGCTTGTTAGAAACGCAAGCTGTTGACTTGTAAAAGAGGATGCGGGTCCTACCTGATTGAGAAGAAGCACTGGGGCAAGAGACGCAAACAAAAGCATGGAGGTGGGGGCACTCATCAGCTATTACAGGAAGATCATCCCGCTCGGGCATGTTAATGTGGTCGCTTATGTTCAGTGCAGAGATGGTGAACGCATTGGCTAAATGGGCACAAGTCATTCTCTGCACGCATTGCAATGCAAACAATGAATGCCATAATGGCACGCATTGAAAAGATAATTATCAATGCAATAACACGGCAAAAAAAGATAAGCTATCTTATTGCATCATGGCATTGGAGTTTGTTACATCATTTAACACGTCCTGTAGCCTTTTAAATCATGCAATACTCCAACACACAGTCTGATGTTATCTTCAGGATGACATCTGCCACGTACGAATGAATGCATTTTACATATATATGACAGATATATCACTTTACCACCTTACCTAGAACATATGTTTAAGATATGTTTAAAGGCCATGAAGAAATGTTGAAATAATGTTAGAATGCAGTGTTGGTGTTAAAAAAAATGTCCATCCATCTTCTATGCCTCTTATCCTCACTAGGGTCACGGGTATGCTGGAGCCTATCCCAGCTGACTTCGGGCGAGAGGCGAGGTACATCCTGGACTGGTCGCCAGCCAATCGCAGCCAATACCTATGGACAATTAAGAGTCACCAATTAAACTAACATGCATGTTTTTAGAATGTGTGAGGAAACCGGAGTACCCGGAGAAAACCCAGACACGCACGGGGAGAACATGCAAACTCCACACAGAGATGCCCAACGGAGATTTGAACCCAGCTCTTCCCGATCTCCAGACTGTGTGGCCAACATTTAACCACCGATTGAATCGATGTGTGTTTTTTAGCACTTTTAATGATAAAGACGTTAAACATGACCCGATTCAGTCTGTCTGTCTGTGACATCGTCTGGGTAAGTGGCGGCCATGGGAGTTGTAGTTGACCTGTGAAATACGGTTGATTTGCTTCTTCTTCTTTTGTCAGTTGATTCACTTCATTCAGTATTCATATTTAATACATCTGTCTTTATTTGAAACTCCTTTTAAGTGACATTTATGGAGACAATATGCAAAGTAAGGACGTTTTGTACACCTCTAGACGGTAGTTTACGGTCCAGAAGCAGTGACACGTAGTTACGTCATCATCCAGCGCTGCGTGTCCAGGTCAAACGTCTGTCATTTGTGTATTCTTGCTAGTTGCTGCACCGTTCTTTGACATGGCTGCTCTGATCAGTAGGATTATTAGCCCAATAAAAGCCCCTGTTTTCATCGGCCCCTAGAGGTGAGAGAGTTTCACCTAATTGAAGATACTGTACCATACCACAATCATCTGCTAAGGAATTTGCATAATGTCCCTCACCTTTGGGTGCAAAGTGCAGGTTTAGAATTCACTATTTCAAGAAAATAATTTATCATGGCAAGCTATACCACCCTCTGTTCATCCCGATTTTGTTTTGCATTTTTAACTAATTTTTTCTAGTCATTCATAATTTATTCTTAAGTATGTCAGCATTATTAATAATTTACACCTGATTCACTTACAAAAAAACAATGTGAAACTAGGAAACTTCACCTGCACTGTCCTGTATCCAGGTATTTATTTCACAGTCACACTGGTTGAATTTTTGGTTAAAAAGTTACTGAATCGATTTAAAGCTACAGAATCGTTTCGGGACCGTATCGTTCTACATGAACGAATATCATCCTTTAATCGTACCGGCAACCACGAATTGTGATATGAATCGGATCGTTATTAAAACGAATCGTTACACCCCTAGTACATGAAAGTTGTATGTCATACGTATAGAAGGTCTAGTGACGTTTTTATGCACTTTTGAAGTTTTGTTTGCATTTGGTCATTTGGTTAATGAGTGGTCATGTGTTATTTATTCAGTGTGGGGAATGAAGACGGCGTTTTTGTGCTCACATCACACAGTATGCATGCTTTCAAAATATATATTTGATGAGATGCTGGAAGGAAACAAATGTGTTTTGATGATTTAGTACCAGTTTTTCCATCTAAAACGTGACCTGTCAGTATGTAGATTATTATAGGTCCGAGTCGTATCTACTTTGAGTTTTCCCTTTGGGTTGACATCACAACGCTGCTCTCTTCTGTGATTCAAGCGGCTGATTTCGCTGTGATCGCTTGTCAAGTGACTCAGTTAACAGATGAAGATGTGATGAAAATGAGGAAGGTTGCATCGCAGCTCAAAAGTCAGATCTTTGTAAAAAAAAAAAAAAATCAGTGTCAAAAAATACAAAAATGGACGTTTTGCATTGATAGAAGAGAGACATGCCAGGGGGTAGGTGATGTTTCCAAGGGTGACAGGTCGTCATGGATGTGCCCTTTCTATTTCACCCCCCTCCCCGCCATCTCCACCTAGAACTCTGTTACTGTGGCGACAGGGGGTCTTGAGTGACAGATGGCTGCTGAGGCGTGTCAGCGGCTGTTAAGAGTACTTAAAGTGCCAGTCACAGGAACAGACAACTTAAGAGCTTAAAAGGATACACCCGCAAGAATCTGATGATGTTCACTCAAGGTCTGCAGCGAATAAAGTATGCAAGATGTGTGAAGAATGATTTGCAGTTATGCAGAAGATGTCTCAGTCATGTTGCATTTAGGAAGGCACCTTTCCAACCCTGAATACCGGTCGCTCGGAAGACTGATATTAAGCACGGTATCGGATTTTTTAAAAGACCAAAGCACATTATTACATAGGGCATCATATCATATAATATCAACTGATGAAAGATGATGATGCCTGCACATAATAATGGGCGTAGAGTTTAATAATAATAGGCACAGAAGGTAATTTAGTGTCAGTGTATGATGACATAGGCAATTAAAAAAACGAATATATTTGCTTGGTTTGACTTAAACTTTGAGAACCCCTGATGTAACGCATATCACACATAATGATTCAAACATGGAGGAAGTGTTATGGCATGTATAAACGATCATTTATTTATAATTTCAGGCTCACTGGTGTTTACTGATCATGTTTGTCAGGCTATCTATACCAGGGGTGTCCAAACTTTTTCCTGTGAGGCCCACATACTGAAAAATGAAAGGATGCAAGGGCCACATTGATATTCTATAAATGCTAAGAAGCAGTATATACAGTATTTCAAGAAAAAAATGCATCTCAACTTTGTGATGGAGGTGAAAAGTCTATTATTAGTATCAACTTCTGTCTTTGAACTTTTCCCTCATTTTTGCTGGTTTTTTTTTTATTCTCCAAATATTTCAATTTTTTTCATTAAATAATCTTCATACATTTTCTTCGGGCAATATTATGACTTTTTTATTTTTTACCAACCTAATTTTCCAAAAATTATTTTCTTTTTCATAATATTACAACTTAAATAAAATAACATTTTATCTTTAATATTTCAACTCCAAGCTACTAAAATGAGTAAATGTTTACCTCATAATATCAAGTTTAATGAAAGTTTATTCTTGTGAAATTTTGACTTTTTTTCTCATTATAATATCATTTTTTATGTTAATATTTTGACTTTAGTCCTGCAAAATTATTCCTTTTTTTCCCTTTCTGCTGTTTTTTTTTTTTACTATTTCAACTTTCTTCTTGTAAATTCCCTTTTTGCAATTATGACTTTATCTCCATAATATTTTGACTTATTCTCGTAACATTCTAACTTTTTTCGCAACCCAATTTTCCAAAAATTACAACTTTGTTTGTTATTTTGTTTGTTTTTCAGTATACTGCGACTAAAAAAAATATATATATATTTCAACTTTATGCTACTAAAATGACTTTATTTTTCCTCATAAGATTGCATTATTCTTACAAAAATACTTTATTCTTGTGAAGTTGACTGCTGATATTTCCACTTTTGCCGGGTTTTTTTTTTTTTTTTTTTTAGTTTTCTTGTTAAATTATATTTTCAGAATGTGTCGCGGGCCAATAAAAAAATACCACGGGCTGCACAGTTGACATCCATGATATATAGTATCCTCTCATTCAGCCAAATGTGACAAAGTGATGGACAATTACGTCAAAACAGACCACTAAAGCAACTAAAGCCTTTTCAAAGGCACATACAGTGGTACCCTGAACATTTGTCATCACTTTTACCTTTATTGAGGACTCTTGTTGGGAAAGACGACGAGAAGAGGAGAAGGAGAAGGGGAGGGGACGCCATCGTCGTACTGTACTCTCAAATTGCTGGCACTTGCAAATTTCTTTGGCCCCACGGTGGGTTATTTAGCAGTTGCATTCAATAAAAAATACACAAACATCGAGTCAGCAACGCGTAGGATGCTGGAACAGGTGATTCAAGGGGTGCGGAGGGTACAGCATTTGTTCTTGAAAACCGAATCCTACGAAAACCGGGGGAGTTTGAAAACCGAGGTTTGACTGTAAATCGCATATTCCTCAATGACCAAGTTACAGTAGTCGTTTGGAATTAACATCTTGATTATTTCACTTCACATCCAATGTGGTGGTGGATAAAGGCAAAATGACGAGAAAAAACAAAACAAAAAACGATCCAAATACTTCTGGATATAACAGAGGAAAAGAATTTGAGAGAGGAAAAAGTGTGTTGTCTGGCAACAAGCACATCTTCTAAATGATGCTCCCTTCTCTGTCACTGCCATTTTTTCCAAACAATGTTAGATGGGCCAGAGTGGCAAATAATTGATTGTCAACTGTCAAACCAATGAAATTGAGTTTTCACTTATCTAATGGTCTGAGCAGCTGTCAGAGAAGGTAAGCATGCTGTCATTGTGCTCAAACCAAAGACTGCGTAGTGGTGCCACAGGTTTACTGCATGGTATTTGCTACTTTGTGTACAACTACAATACAGGACAGTAAGCATTTCTATAAAGAATCAATCAATTCATCATCTAAGCTCAACATTTCAGGTCAATCAGGCCCCATCAACAAATCTTTGCCCCGGAGGACCCCCAGCGGCTTGACCCAGCCTTGGCTGAACCACTGAGGACGCTAATAAAAGATGCCCCGATAGAGAGTGACACGGCACAGCGAGAACAACCAGAACATCATCCATCTCGCTCTCCTTTTACACGCACATCACAAACATGAACACACATGTAGCAGCACTGGTGTCAAGAGGAACTGTGGCTCTTCCCCCTGGGCTCCCTATTGAGTATTTACTGCAAAGGAGATTCTTCTAGCATGATGTCAGTCCTTCACATCACACACACACATTGTATGGAGGCGATTGGATGGGAGCAATAGGCAATAACCAATCAGCTGACAGCATGAGCGATGGCATTGACGTTTCTATGTTTCACCTCCTCTCCACCTTCTCACTGCATGCATCCTCCACTCTCCCTTTGTCTCGTCCTCTTTTTTCTTTTTATCTCTGCTCTCTATCTGTCATATCATACATCATTGCTGAATGAAAACAACACCACAAACCTGTTTCCAACAACGAAGCCATGGATGACTTTGGAATTGCTTCTTAAATCTGGGTGCGATGGTCCATATTTACATTGCTGAAAACAGAACAAAACAAGCCGGGAAGCAGGAACTCTTTTTCCTTTTGCAATGAAATGTTTGAAGGCCGCTCGGGTTATACGGCCTAAAAGGTCATGGAGGGCAGAATAAATTGACCGTAGCTGCTTGCTAGCAGCCTTTTGGTTGAGATTTAACTGTCATCTTGGGAGTTTTATCGCAATCACAACGTTAGAGCAGGGGTGTCCAAACTTTTTCCATTGAAAAATCAAATGATGCGGGGCCATTTATATTTGACATTTTATAAACCTACCCAAGAAGTTTTAGCTGTGTGTATATATATATATATATATATATACAACTTTTTAACAATCAAATTTTTCAAAAACTATTGAAATTATAAAAATGATTTTGTTTTGCTTGATTCTCATTCTCGTAAGATTACAACTTTTTTCTCTTAATATTACGACTTTATCCTTGTAAAATTACTGTTCTTTTTTTCCATTTTTGCTGTTTTATTTAGTTGTCTTGTTTTTTCTTTTTTTTTTCTTCTTGACCGTGTTGAGTGCTAACACCAGTTTTTGCTGTTGTTTTAATGCTCTATTAGTTTTTCTTTTTCCAATTATTATTATTTTTTTTAATGGAGCAGGGCCAATGAAAAAATACCATGGGCACCAAATTACTGTTCTTTTTTTCCAGTTTTGGTGTTGTTTAATTCATTTTTCTGCCTTTTTTTCAAATTAAATGTATGTTTTTAAAATGTGCTCAGAGCCAAAAAGTTAAAATCTATAAATGTTATTAATTTATCATTATTACTATTATTATTCAATGCCACAGGCCATCAAATTAATGCTCTTTTTTCCAGTTTTGCTGTTTTTTTTGTTTTTTAAAAATGTTATGACTGTTATTGTAATTTAAATACATTTTAAAATTATTATTATTATAGGAAATCGGGAAGACCTGGGTTAGAATCTTCGTTGGGCATCTCTGTGTGGAGTTTGCATGTTCTCCTCGTGCGTGTGTGGGTTTCCTCCAGATACTCTGGTTTCCTCCCACATTCCAAAAACATGCAGGTCCTTAGGTATAAATTGTCCATAGGTATGAATGTGAAAGTGAATGGTTGTTTGTCTATATGTGCCCTGTGATTGGCTGGCGACCAGTCCAGGGTGTACCCCGCCTCTCGCCCAAAGTCAGCTGGGATAGGCTCCAGCATACCCCCGTGACCCTCATGAGGATCAGTGTTTTGGATATTGTTTTGTTTTTTTTAGAATGTGCTTAGAAAAAACACCAGAAATAGGGGGGACACACTTTGGACACCCTGTGTTAGAAAAAAGAGCAGTGATCATCACCAGACTCGCTCGAGAATTAGTTACGGCGGAAGAATACGGTATGTGTGGCCCACGTGTACTCAACACTCGACTGTCACGACCATCATGAAGGTGCTAGTGTAACCCGAGTTGCGACGATGCAGAAAATGCAGAAAACCGTCGTGTCATGGTTTGATATTTTTTCGATACAAAAAAGACAGCCTTTTTTAAAGTTTTTTGGAACTAACAAGCATTTGTTTCAAGAAAACGACACTGTTTTAAAGTAAACGTATCTAGTGCAGCCACTGTGTACTTGTCTTATTTCCTGCTGTGCATACTTAGAAACACAGGAAACAAAAACAACGCCTGGTAGAAATAATAACAAAATAAATCATAATTCACAATTAAATTCAACAATAAATAGAATTACACAGAATTAATCAATAGTTCTGTTCATAGCTTCAATAGTATTTCAATCAAACGGTCATTATTGCTGCAGTACATAACACATCCAGTTTTCTATTTTTAAACATTATAATTTAAAAATAAACAAAAACAATTATCAAAAGGACAATACAGCCAAAGTCAAGGGAACACACACAGAACTTTGTTTTTTTACAATTTGTCATAAAATAACAGCAACAATGACAAGTAACTGTAGAAAAATACATTTCTGTAATGGAGTTCAGGGAGAGCAAGGCGCAATTGACTTTTTTTAAGGGTTTGCATGGAACTAGCCACGACAAATCCAATGAGGACTTTGATTTTATGTACCTGCATCTTACCGCTGACTTATTTCATCCAGAATTTAGATAATAAAGATATAAAATACAATTTTAGAGACTGCCCCCAGCCACAACAGGAGACGCTGACTGCTTCTGCCAGCAGGGATTTCACGGTGACATTTGTGACTTGGGTTACAGTATCGTTCGATTCCTAGTGTATCAAACGGTTCAATACAGATACATGCATTGTGTCTACATTGTAAGGATGATGAGGAGGCGGTCGGTTTCTTTATTGCATAAACAAAACAGGCTACAAAAGAGACACACACACACACACACACACACACATTCTCGTTTCCATGTTTTTTGAGGACCATATTTTTTATCGTCACTTGTGAGTACCACCCTTTCTAAAGGTGCTACAAGGATGAAAAAAATCAGGTACTCTAACCACATTTTTATAAGCTTATACACGACTTCAAATATCTAAATTGTTGATGTAATGAATTTTCTCGTGCTATGTGGGGACATAAGAAAAATCGAGAAAACACGGTTAATGGGGACCTCATTAACATAATATTTGCATACTTCACACCAAGTCCAATGTGATTAGTGGGGACTTTGCAACAAGTATATTACCAATGTGATTTGAAGGGACTTTGCAACAAATATATTACCAATGACATGTTCAGAATGTCACATATGTTAAAAAGGTTTCTGATCAAGAGATCAAGAAAGCAACTATTACTATCACATTTCAGATTTCAGATTTAAACGTTTAATGGACAATAATGCAACAACTATGCATTCATTTGTGCTCTGATGTCAGCAGTGTAAGTGTTTTGCTCCAGCAACTTCAGATGTAGGATGTACTGGTCACAGGTCATATAGTCTGTGTGTGAAACCTGTGGATAAAACTGATTCTCCAATATTTTCACAGAGTGTGTACCCAGACTCTGGTTGAAGGTGTGTTGTGGGGACCCCGTAAATGTCCAAAATACCCTATTTATTAACAAGGAAAAAATATTCCTGTGAAGTTTAAATTATGCTACAAGTGTTGCGCGATCACTACATTTCTACATATATTACATTTACAATCTTTGTGTACTTGTTCGCAGTAAATTGGGGGCACACACTGGTGAAATGTCTTCTAAACGTTTGTTGTGTGGGAAAATGTTTGTTGTTCTGACAATGTACTTGCACCCTAAAGTGTTTAACATACTACATTTAGAAGTTTAGTGCAAGTGCAGTACTTGAGCAGAATTTTAAACCCAACAGGGATTTTTTTCTTGGTTTATCATCAATGTAGTCTGGGCCTTGACGGCGTCCCCACAACACACCTTTGACAAGAGTTTGATCTGACCCTGTGTGTGAAACCTATGGATGAAACTGATTCTCCAATTTTTCACAAAGAGTGTGTACCCAGACTCTGGTGGAAGGTGTGTTGTGGGGACCCCGTAAATGTCCAAAATACACTGTTTATAAACAAGGAAAAAATATTCCTGTGAAGTTTAAATTATGCTACAAGTATTGCACGATCACTACATTTCTACATATATTACATTTACAATCTTTGTGTACTTGTTCGCAGTAGATTGGGGGCACACACTGGTGAAATGTCTTCTAAACGTTTGTTATGTGGGAAAATGTTTGTTGTGCTGACAATGTACTTGCATCCTAAGGTGTTTAACATACTACATTTAGAAGTTTAGTGCAAGTGCAGTACTTGAGCAGAATTTTAAACCCAACAGGGATTTTTTTCTTGGTTTATCATCAATGTAGTCTGGGCCTTGACGGCGTCCCCACAACACACCTTCGACAAGAGTTTGACCCGACCCTGTGTGTGAAACCTGTGGATGAAACTGATTCTCCAATTTTTCACAAAGAGTGTGTACCCAGACTCTGGTGGAAGGTGTGTTGTGGGGACCCCGTAAATGTCCAAAATACCCTGTTTATTAACAAGGAAAAAATATTCCTGTGAAGTTTAAATTATGCTACAAGTATTGCACGATCACTACATTTCTACATATATTACATTTACAATCTTTGTGTACTTGTACGCAGTAGATTGGGGGCACACACTGGTGAAATGTCTTCTAAACGTTTGTTATGTGGGAAAATGTTTGTTGTGCTGACAATGTACTTGCACCCTAAGGTGTTTAACATACTACATTTAGAAGTTTAGTGCAAGTGCAGTACTTGAGCAGAATTTTAAACCCAACAGGGATTTTTTTCTTGGTTTATCATCAATGTAGTCTGGGCCTTGACGGCGTCCCCACAACACACCTTTGACAAGAGTTTGATCTGACCCTGTGTGTGAAACCTATGGATGAAACTGATTCTCCAATTTTTCACAAAGAGTGTGTACCCAGACTCTGGTGGAAGGTGTGTTGTGGGGACCCCGTAAATGTCCAAAATACACTGTTTATTAACAAGGAAAAAATATTCCTGTGAAGTTTAAATTACGCTACAAGTATTGCACGATCACTACATTTCTACATATATTACATTTACAATCTTTGTGTACTTGTACGCAGTAGATTGGGGGCACACACTGGTGAAATGTCTTGTAAACGTTTGTTATGTGGGAAAACGTTTGTTGTGCTGACAATGTACTTGCATACTAAGGTGTTTAACATACTACATTTAGAAGTTTAGTGCAAGTGCAGTACTTGAGCAGAATTTTAAACCCAACAGGGATTTTTTTCTTGGTTTATCATCAATGTAGTCTGGGCCTTGACGGCGTCCCCACAACACACCTTTGACAAGAGTTTGACCCGACCCTGTGTGTGAAACCTGTGGATGAAACTGATTCTCCAATTTTTCACAAAGAGTGTGTACCCAGACTCTGGTGGAAGGTGTGTTGTGGGGACCCCGTAAATGTCCAAAATACCCTGTTTATTAACAAGGAAAAAATATTCCTGTGAAGTTTAAATTATGCTACAAGTATTGCACGATCACTACATTTCTACATATATTACATTTACAATCTTTGTGTACTTGTACACAGTAGATTGGGGGCACACACTGGTGAAATGTCTTCTAAACGTTTGTTATGTGGGAAAATGTTTGTTGTGCTGACAATGTACTTGCACCCTAAGGTGTTTAACATACTACATTTAGAAGTTTAGTGCAAGTGCAGTACTTGAGCAGAATTTTAAACCCAACAGGGATTTTTTTCTTGGTTTATCATCAATGTAGTCTGGGCCTTGACGGCGTCCCCACAACACACCTTCGACAAGAGTTTGACCTGACCCTGTGTGTGAAACCTGTGGATGAAACTGATTCTCCAATTTTTCACAAAGAGTGTGTACCCAGACTCTGGTGGAAGGTGTGTTGTGGGGACCCCGTAAATGTCCAAAATACACTGTTTATAAACAAGGAAAAAATATTCCTGTGAAGTTTAAATTATGCTACAAGTATTGCACGATCACTAAATTTCTACATATATTACATTTACAATCTTTGTGTACTTGTTCGCAGTAGATTGGGGGCACACACTGGTGAAATGTCTTCTAAACGTTTGTTATGTGGGAAAATGTTTGTTGTGCTGACAATGTACTTGCACCCTAAGGTGTTTAACATACTATATTTAGAAGTTTAGTGCAAGTGCAGTACTTGAGCAGAATTTTAAACCCAACAGGGATTTTTTTCTTGGTTTATCATCAATGTAGTCTGGGCCTTGACGGCGTCCCCACAACACACCTTCGACAAGAGTTTGACCCGACCCTGTGTGTGAAACCTGTGGATGAAACTGATTCTCCAATTTTTCACAAAGAGTGTGTACCCAGACTCTGGTGGAAGGTGTGTTGTGGGGACCCCGTAAATGTCCAAAATACCCTGTTTATTAACAAGGAAAAAATATTCCTGTGAAGTTTAAATTATGCTACAAGTATTGCACGATCACTACATTTCTACATATATTACATTTACAATCTTTGTGTACTTGTACGCAGTAGATTGGGGGCACACACTGGTGAAATGTCTTCTAAACGTTTGTTATGTGGGAAAATGTTTGTTGTGCTGACAATGTACTTGCACCCTAAGGTGTTTAACATACTACATTTAGAAGTTTAGTGCAAGTGCAGTACTTGAGCAGAATTTTAAACCCAACAGGGATTTTTTTCTTGGTTTATCATCAATGTAGTCTGGGCCTTGACGGCGTCCCCACAACACACCTTTGACAAGAGTTTGATCTGACCCTGTGTGTGAAACCTATGGATGAAACTGATTCTCCAATTTTTCACAAAGAGTGTGTACCCAGACTCTGGTGGAAGGTGTTTTGTGGGGACCCCGTAAATGTCCAAAATACACTGTTTATTAACAAGGAAAAAATATTCCTGTGAAGTTTAAATTACGCTACAAGTATTGCACGATCACTACATTTCTACATATATTACATTTACAATCTTTGTGTACTTGTACGCAGTAGATTGGGGGCACACACTGGTGAAATGTCTTGTAAACGTTTGTTATGTGGGAAAACGTTTGTTGTGCTGACAATGTACTTGCATCCTAAGGTGTTTAACATACTACATTTAGAAGTTTAGTGCAAGTGCAGTACTTGAGCAGAATTTTAAACCCAACAGGGATTTTTTTCTTGGTTTATCATCAATGTAGTCTGGGCCTTGACGGCGTCCCCACAACACACCTTCGACAAGAGTTTGACCTGACCCTGTGTGTGAAACCTGTGGATGAAACTGATTCTCCAATTTTTCACAAAGAGTGTGTACCCAGACTCTGGTGGAAGGTGTGTTGTGGGGACCCCGTAAATGTCCAAAATACACTGTTTATAAACAAGGAAAAAATATTCCTGTGAAGTTTAAATTATGCTCCAAGTATTGCACGATCACTAAATTTCTACATATATTACATTTACAATCTTTGTGTACTTGTTCGCAGTAGATTGGGGGCACACACTGGTGAAATGTCTTCTAAACGTTTGTTATGTGGGAAAATGTTTGTTGTGCTGACAATGTACTTGCACCCTAAGGTGTTTAACATACTACATTTAGAAGTTTAGTGCAAGTGCAGTACTTGAGCAGAATTTTAAACCCAACAGGGATTTTTTTCTTGGTTTATCATCAATGTAGTCTGGGCCTTGACGGCGTCCCCACAACACACCTTCGACAAGAGTTTGACCTGACCCTGTGTGTGAAACCTGTGGATGAAACTGATTCTCCAATATTTCACAAAGAGTGTGTACCCAGACTCTGGTGGAAGGTGTGTTGTGGGGACCCCGTAAATGTCCAAAATACACTGTTTATAAACAAGGAAAAAATATTCCTGTGAAGTTTAAATTATGCTCCAAGTATTGCACGATCACTACATTTCTACATATATTACATTTACAATCTTTGTGTACTTGTTCGCAGTAGATTGGGGGCACACACTGGTGAAATGTCTTCTAAACGTTTGTTATGTGGGAAAATGTTTGTTGTGCTGACAATGTACTTGCACCCTAAGGTGTTTAACATACTACATTTAGAAGTTTAGTGCAAGTGCAGTACTTGAGCAGAATTTTAAACTTCACAGGGATTTTTTTCTTGGTTTATCATCAATGTAGTCTGGGCCTTGACGGCGTCCCCACAACACACCTTCGACAAGAGTTTGACCCGACCCTGTGTGTGAGACCTGTGGATGAAACTGATTCTCCAATTTTTCACAAAGAGTGTGTACCCAGACTCTGGTGGAAGGTGTGTTGTGGGGACCCCGTAAATGTCCAAAATACCCTGTTTATTAACAAGGAAAAAATATTCCTGTGAAGTTTAAATTATGCTACAAGTATTGCACGATCACTAAATTTCTACATATATTACATTTACAATATTTGTGTACTTGTACGCAGTAGATTGGGGGCACACACTGGTGAAATGTCTTCTAAACGTTTGTTATGTGGGAAAACGTTTGTTGTGCTGACAATGTACTTGCATCCTAAGGTGTTTAACATACTACATTTAGAAATTTAGTGCAAGTGCAGTACTTGAGCAGAATTTTAAACCCAACAGGGATTTTTTCTTGGTTTATCATCAATGTAGTCTGGGCCTTGACGGCGTCCCCACAACACACCTTTGACAAGAGTTTGACCTGACCCTGTGTGTGAAACCTGTGGATGAAACTGATTCTCCAATTTTTCACAAAGAGTGTGTACCCAGACTCTGGTGGAAGGTGTGTTGTGGGGACCCCGTAAATGTCCAAAATACACTGTTTATTAACAAGGAAAAAATATTCCTGTGAAGTTTAAATTATGCTACAAGTATTGCACGATCACTACATTTCTACATATATTACATTTACAATCTTTGTGTACTTGTACGCAGTAGATTGGGGCACACACTGGTGAAATGTCTTCTAAACGTTTGTTATGTGGGAAAATGTTTGTTGTTCTGACAATGTACTTGCACCCTAAGGTGTTTAACATACTATATTTAGAAGTTTAGTGCAAGTGCAGTACTTGAGCAGAATTTTAAACCCAACAGGGATTTTTTTCTTGGTTTATCATCAATGTAGTCTGGGCCTTGACGGCGTCCCCACAACACACCTTTGACAAGAGTTTGACCTGACCCTGTGTGTGAAACCTGTGGATGAAACTGATTCTCCAATTTTTCACAAAGAGTGTGTACCCGGACTCTGGTGGAAGGTGTGTTGTGGGGACCCCGTAAATGTCCAAAATACACTGATAATTAACAAGGAAAAAATATTCCTGTGGAGTTTAAATTATGCTCCAAGTATTGCACGATCACTACATTTCTTCATATATTACATTTACAATCTTTGTGTACTTGTTCGCAGTAGATTGGGGGCACACACTGGTGAAATGTCTTTTAAACGTTTGTTATGTGGGAAAATGTTTGTTGTGCTGACAATGTACTTGCACCCTAAGGTGTTTAACATACTACATTTAGAAGTTTAGTGCAAGTGCAGTACTTGAGCAGAATTTTAAACTTCACAGGGATTTTTTTTTTCGGTTTGTCATCAATGTAGTCTGGGCCTTGACGGCGTCCCCACAACACACATTCAACACACCGAGTGCATATATTATTCGATATATTACATTGAACCTCTTTGTGCACTTGTCTTAAACTGGCTATGAAATCTAGTTTTAAACTGTTGTAAAGTTGGAGTGCATAATCTTGAGAAGTATCTATTTTTGGCCCTCATGTGTTTGTTTTTTTAACAGTCTATCAACATACAGGAGAAGGCCAAAAGCATACACACCTCTCAAGATTATGCACTCCCCTGCTGCAGCAAACTAGCTGCACTAACTATAACTTTCCTCTCAGTTGAATGACAGTTGAACACTTATTCAGGTAATTCTAATTTGTCACACAAATGCACTTACCTTGTGTCACACAAATTCTTTACTTTAAATTGTCACACACCTTCAATTATCCTTTTTTCTTCTTCTATAATCATTCCTTATGGGGACCAGGAAGTGGGCGGCACCCAACCATTTATGGAAAAGTGTGTGTGGAGAGCGAGTGTGTGCAGTACCAACCACAAACTACTGGGGGAGCTTGTGGGCATGCCACACACACACACAGCCATTGAAAACCATGGGTTGTGGGCCAATGCTAAAAACCACACGGGCACCTTCAGAACAGCTTCTGGGTTAATTTAATACCATTTTCTTTATGGGGACCTGATTTTTGGTCCCCATACCGAAATCGGTCCCCATGACGTGACTGTGTAAACAGATCTTTGTCCCCACAAAGATATGATTACAAACACACACACACACACACACACACACACACACACAGTCAGGACTCATGTCACCTTCACAAACAGTTGAAAATCACAAAACTCTTGAAAACAACACATGACCGCCAGGTTTCTACAGTATCCTTGAGCATGTCAAATGAGCTGCTCCTATGAAAGTGACAGTAATAACTAAGCAGGTTGCTAAGGTTGCGAGTGCTTTGGCTGTGACTTTTGAAAAAAGCTGCAGTGAAATCAGGCATTTTAGGCTGCAAGCATCACAAAAAGAAAGCCGCCGTGATGCTGCAGGGACTGAACGATGCAGGTGGCGTCAACTCATAACAGTCGCACGCTGCTGAATGACAGCGATGTCAACAGCCCAAAGGTATAAATAACAACATCACCAGGAATAAAGGATTTGCTTTTGGCAATGCACTACAGTTTGATAGAATGACTTTTGCATAACCCCAGAAATCTGACTTAAAATTAACACTAGGAGGAATATGTCAAAATCAAAATTCCTAAACTTCACAACTATTCCAAAGTGGATGAATGGGCCAATGAGGAAGAGGAAGAGAGCAGTTTTTGGTCTGGTGCGGAAGACACCTTCAAAGCAACTAGCATGTATGCACTTTTATCAGAACTGTGCAATATTCAAGTTCCTAAGGAATAGTATCTATTATGTTTTTGCTGTACAGTCGTTCCTCGCCACTTCGCACTTCTAATTTCGCTTACTGTAATTCCAACGTGATGAATGCTAACCAAGCAAGCTTAAGTTATTTTCTTCCCCAGTTACTGTTTTACCATTTTTTAAACCTTTCTGCTCAGTTGGTTTTCGTATCAGTATGAGCCATCCAAAGAAGGTTCTCAGAAATATTTCAGGGATTTAGAAAATAAGAAAGCTTTATTTAAAAAAAAAAAGTGACATGTTTCCCCCTTTTTAGTTTTGCAGCTATTACTGGCATGTATTCAGCTTTTACTCTATGAAGATTGCTTTCATTTCCCTCCAATAATCTTCCTCGTGGCGCTTGTAAATCCTTTTTTACGCTTTGGTCTTCACAGGCAGATCATTTTCCTCGTGAGACTGATAAGGCACAAACTGTGTGATGTTCGCAACGCTCAAACTTGTCTCCAACCGGTCTTGTACCACGATTCTCCAACACACATGAAACCTGCTTAGCTGGGAACATTTGCAGGAATAACAGGCGGGCTGGAATTCCAACCCTGTGCATCTGTTTGACACATCGGCTGCCGCACGTTTGCAGTTGAAATTCAGAAAAAAAATATCTTCAAACACTGTTTGTGTTAGAGGAAAAGGGACGTGGAGCTTCCCAATCATGTAAATCAGGGATCCTAAACTCCTTGAATGTCCTCCCCAAGAAAGAGGCTCTTTCGTTGGGCAATCAATAGCCAACAGTAACCTGGCACAGTGAAATGAACAAGGGGGTCACGAGACAGAACAATGACTACAATCAGTTAAGTAAACACAAAAAGGGAAAATACTACTACTGTCAGGAATAACAAACAACAACTACGTTAAACATGTATCTTTAGCAACTTCTTACAAAACAAGTGCCGCAAGACATGCTGGGAAGCACTCCCAGCGATTCTGTGTATGTTCAGAAGTTCTCAGTATACATTATTCCTTTTTTTACTTGATGTGGCCCAGCCTGAATCCAGAGTCTACCTCCAGCGGCCCCCAGGTAAGTTGAGTTTGATACCCCTGATGCAAATGGTAAATGCAGGTAGCAACGCTAGCGCAGTGGATATTATTTATTTTAATTTGCTCCTGTGTTGTTGTTCCCACAAGTCTCCTGTGATATATCCCGCCATCTCATAAAGATCCATCTCACATGTACTGGATATAGGATGCACAGTATGATCTCTAGCACTTGCTAATTAATTTCCAGTCGGTAAAGCAGCTACAAAAATCTGATAATTAATGAAGCCAAAGGGAACACTTTATCTGGAGAAAAATAGTCTATGGAGAAAGAACTAAATCATTTTACTATAATAGCATATTTTCTTCTTATAAACTGTACATATAAACTGTACCTGCTTTCCATATTTACAGGAATCACTTGAATAGAACTTCTACAGAGTTAAAAAGTACTGTACAGTATAATGTGGAAATTATTTACTCGAAATGATTGCCTGCTTTTAAGTGAGTGAGTGGGTTCATCAATGTCGGAAAAAAACTGCAATTTTTAAATAAATAAATAATAAAATAAAATAAAATAAAATAAAATAAAATAAATAAAATAAAATAAAATAAAATAAAATAAAATAAAATAAAATAAAATGATGCAAAATTTCGTTGTCCCCAAAATTCACACTTCATTGCCCCTTGTTGCTTTGAAATGCTATGGATTGTTGTGGTTTACACTTGCCAAAATTTGCGTAAGGAGAGATTATCTGTGAATTTGATTTAATACTGACATCAGCGCTCATTTGTGCTAATTTGTCACACATGCACACATTAATACTGTATAAACACATCATATCTTAGACTGCCCGCCCATCTTTACTTGACACACACACACACACACACACTTCATGTACCAAGAAGATGAGTTGAAGCCCCATGATGCCATACACCAAGTGATGGACTGAGCCACCTCCCTGCCTTTTGCATACATCCATCTCACACCCACCCACCAGGTTTGATCTCTACAGACACCTAAAAATAGGTCTTGAACTCTTTAGTGGGCGGATTATAAATTGACCAAAAAAAAGGAGTGGAGCCTGACCTTTGGAACGGCTTGCTAATCAGTCGAGTGATGTTGGGATCGGAGGTGTTACTGCATTGAAAGCATGAATGTAGAGGTAATGTAATATTAAAAACAGGAGAAAGTACAACAGTGACGAAAACATCTCAATATCCCCGGACCAGGTATCCATAAATGAACTGGATCTTTTTCTTGATGCCTTTTTCCTTTTTTGTTGTTTGGACAGATTTCAAATGGCCCGCACTTTGGACACTTTTATGGCTCTTCGTCAGGGTTGAGTGTGTGAGGTGACGTCAACACTGTGAGCAACCGCAACTCTCGTAGACTATTTAGCTTGTTAGCTTCCTTCGTAGCGCACAAACAATGGTAAATAAAGAGAAAAGGGGTGTTATTGCAGCTGGATGTAATCGACGCATCACAACAGTCAGTTGATTGGAAATTGGGAGAGAAGCCGTTCACGGAGTTGGGCTTTCTGCCCTCCGAACGAGTCTGTACACACAAGAAATAATGTCCTACATGCCGACCAGTCACAGTCTTAACGGTTCGCGTCGCCAGAGATAAAGGATTTTTTCAGAGGTGCACATAAACACTACGCACACTGAAGTCCACTGAAGTCGAAACTGAAACCGCAGAAATGCAAGAAAGAGCAGCATAGCATACCAGTGTGTTCAAGGGTCAAAATGCGTGCTGAGTATAAAGCGTGCATGTTGGCAGGTCTGCTATAGTTCCATTATTTCTCTGATCAAATCCTAGTCGCACCAGCATCCTGGAACAGCAAGTTCCACTGTGCGCAACGTCAAATGATCGGGGGAAATGTCCTCCAGTTCTGAATATGAGCAACGTTTCATGTGGATAGACTTGGTCATGATAACATTTGTACTATGCAAGCAGGCTCAGATGTTTTTTCAATGCAAAATTTAAATAAAACACTAAAATGCTGAGCAGGATTTTTCCTTTTTTACTAAAACGGCCAAGCAGGAATTATGTTTTTATGAATTCCCATCCTGAATGTTGGTTTTAGGACAAATGTTTCCTCTACGCACCTCCCAGGGTTTTACTGTCACCGACTAATCTGTGACAGATCCTTGAAATTAACATTTTGTTTTCAAGTCTATTGTGATTGCTTGTTTGTTTGTGCGCCTTCAGGATCTCTCTTGGCAGCCCAGAGCTCTGGGGGAGATGACAATGAATACTAAGATGCGGGGTACGACAGATGTAGCAGTTGAGAGAACATGGAAGTTTATCTATGCATTTTGGGTCCTTCGGGAAAGAAATATTGTGAATGACGACGCAGAATTTGATTTGCCAAGCCATCTTAATCAAAACGGCGCTGCGGAGACGGGATTGCTAGCGTGTTGGAGCTCAGATGTCAACACTGCATTTGCATAACTACAAACTGCGCATTGCATGGTGTCCCTACGGTGTCTTGTTTTTATTTTATGTGCACATCTATGACCTTGGGATGCCATACGGAGAACCATGTTGCTTTATTAGAACATACAATATGGAATACGGGGCAAAATGTTCTAGTTTCCACAAGATTTTGGACATGGATTCAATGAAGGTCCTTCCCCTAACTCAGGGATCAGCAACGTCTACCATAAAAGGAGCCATTTTGCCTCCTCTTGCAGTAAAAAAAAAAAAAATTGCCGCAAAACGCTTATAAACAAATGTAGCCAACTTTACTATAAAAAAAAAACATCAGAGTTCACATATTTACACATCAGCGCTGAATTGTCATTAATAAACATTCTATTGGTCCTGTCCTTCACTTTCTTTGCAAAGAGAGGCATTCTTTCATTCTCAGAATAATTTCCTGTTTATTTTCTAATTCGCAGGATAGATGCTCTGATATTTTTATGAACTATTCTTTCATGTATTCTCCATCTGTGAATGACAGCCCCGTGTTGCCAACTTGGCGATTTTCTTGCTAAATCTAAATCCCAAACCCTCTTGGTGACTTATTTCCTCAAACGCGACTAGCGACAAATGTAAAGACTTTTTCTGACCTCGTTGGGAGATTTTTCTGGTATTTGGAGACGTGAAAGTGAAAGCGCTTATTGTTCTGAGCGGTGGTCGGTGAGCACACCGTCTGCCTCTCCTGGAGTCACCACCTCGGTGATTAGCGTGTCACTGGTTCCGAGCATATAGTTACAGTGTGCTTCTCCTTATAAAACTATATTGCTGTGCTCCAGTTAATTGCTCCCGGTTTTATTTTACTACGCAGTAACTTGCTTCAGACTCAACTCAAAACTCCCTCACATCTTTTTTTCTTTCCCGCGCAGTGAGACGCATTGCATGCACTTGCCTATCTTCCCCTCCCTTGCTCATCCAATTAGCAGTCAGAAGGCACTCTAGATACAGTCATGGACTTGTGGTGAGTGGGATATTTCACATTCAGTTCGAAAATGCACATTTCCTGTACTTCAGTGTTTAAAAAAAAATCACCGCGCTCAGCGAAGGGAGCCGCAACAAGGAGGCTGAAAAGTCGCATGCGGCTCCAGAGCCGCTGGTTGCCGACCTATGCCCTAACTGTTTTAGCATAGACTTGCTCTAAATGTCTTAGGTAAGCTAAATACATAAAGTCCTTTTGTCCTGATAGTATATGATTAAAACTTTCAAAAAGATCACAGGATTACACATAAAACCAGGATAAACAATTTCAGTAGAAGTTGCATGTGAATGCTGAAACGGAGAAGCTGAACTGAATTGTAGAATGAATACTGAAATAACTTAGAAATCTGTTGAAATCTATTCAGCGGCCTGAGGATTGAACTAGCAACCATTCGGGTGGGAGACGACCACTCTACGACACGAGCCATGGCACCGTGCACAGAATGTTACATGTAATGTGAAATGTACAATGATTTTCCCCCAACAGGGGCCGGCACTGAAATCGCCCATTCATTTTCATTGGGAGAAATGTCACAGAAAATATTGACGTATGGAAAATGTGGTAATTAAAAAAAAAATCCAGATAAATAGCCTGCATGTCCTGAATGAGCTGAACATTATGATGTTCGGATGGTTTAAAGCCGTTGAGAAATGCGGGAGTAGTTAAAAAATATATAAATATGTGGAACGAGTACTGAGGATCGTACCAGCAACCATGGGGTTATGAGACGACCGATCTACCACCTCAGCCATGTCACCCCGTAAAATAAGTGGAATATTACAGTAATGGAAAATGGAAAAAGATTTTTCACCAGTAGGGGGCACTATTTTCATTTGTTTTTAGCAGAGTAAAAGCGGTGCAGTTTGAAATGTCGGAATGCAGACTGAAAATAGAAATGCATAAAGTTGAATGATTGCTACAGGATCAAACCAGCATTATATATATACAGCATTGCAACTCGTTCTCGAGCGAGTCTCGTGTTTATGGACCGATATGAAGAAATGTCACAACACGGAACATCTTAAACCAGGGATCACCTGAATATTGATCTGGATATGTACAGTAGTAAGCCCTCCATCCTGACTCACTGCTAATCCATCAATGCAAAATGTAACATTTACCAACCAACTTGTTTCCAGTTTTAAGAAAGACATTTAACACAACAATCATTATCATCTATATAGTCTACAGAAACGTGTGTGTGCCAATGTGTGTGTGTGTGTGTGGGTGCGCGTGTGTATATGCCTGTGTGTGTATAGACCCCAGAGAAAAGGCAGGAGACAGGCAGGGATTGGGTAGCAGCATGTAATGACTTATGGGGCCATGGGGTGGGCAGGATCAGGTGGCACATTAGGTGGGTGGGCCAATACTTTGCTGTGTACACACACACACACACACACACACGAAACACCTACTGGCAATATGAACAGATATACCATTTGCAGTTTGATCCAGGGATTGCACTTGCTGGTCGTTGAAACAACACATTCATGCAGCCTTTTAAATACTTGTACGTGAAGCCGTAGTTGTACGTTCTCATGTAATTCTCCTGACTCATCTTGACCGATGCATAACCTCCCCCTCGTCAACCATTAGCACCACATGTGTGAGGTTCAGTGCGCTCACATATCCTCAGCTGTTCAGCTCACTCAATCGTCTCAAATGCTGGAAGCGCATGACTGAGCTCACCTCCTGACAGTGTTTTCACAGGATGTTTTGTCTGGAATGCTACATGGTAATCATCTTCATTCACTGGGAAAAGGTTGGACTTGAGTGCCTGTGAATATTCTCATTCATCCAGGGCATTGACTTGATTGTAACTGGTCAAGCCTGTTCCCAGTCAACGTTGGCCTCCCCAAGGCTGCCCTTTGTCACTGATTCTGTTCATCATTTTTATGGACAGAATTTCCAGGTGCAGCCAAGGCGTTGAGGGGGTCCGGTTTGGGGGACTTTGGATCTCGTCTCTGCTATTCCCAGATGATGTGGTCCTGATGGCCTCATCAGGCTGTGACCTTCAGCCTTTACTGCGGTTCTTCTCAGCGGAGTGTTAAAGGAATGAGACTCCATGGTTCTCGGTCGGAAAACACTTCGGGCTGGGAGTGAGGTCTTGCCCCAGGTGGAGGAGTTCGAGTATCTCGGGGTCGTGTTTACAAGTGAGGGAAAGCTGGAGTATGAGATCGACAAGCGGATTGGCACAGCGTCTGAAGTAAGGTGGTCGGCAAAGGCAAAGCTCTCAATTTCCGACACTATGTTCATGAGCTTTGGGTTGTGACCGAAAGAACAAAATAGTGCATATAAACGGCTGAAATGACTTTCCTCCGTAGGGTGGCTGGACTCACCTTAAGAGATAGAGTGAGGACCTGGGTCCTGGTAGAGCCGTAGCTCCTTCTCATCGCCGGTTGAGGTGGCTCGGGCACCTCGTCCGGATGGCCCCTGTACGCCTCCCTGGTGAGGTGTTCCAGGCATGCCCAGCTGGCAAGAGGCTTTGGGGATACCTAGAACACGCTGGAGAGGACTGGCCTTCCTTACTGAGACTGCTACCTCCACGACCCGGATAAGTGGAAGAAAATGTATAGATGGATGGCAACTGGACTATTCAAGTTGTCTTAGAAGACGTTTCGCCTCTCATCCGAGCAGCCTTCATCAGTTCATGCTCAACAACTACATAGGATGTCTCTAGTCTGAGGGGTTGGTGCAGGATCCGCATTATTAATCCTGTAGGGATGGCAGTGTGCCCAGACAAGAATGGTTTCACTCTTTTGTGGTTCAAAGCGACAGTCATTTAGAAACACTTGAGCTGGACTTGAGTGTACAAATACAAGGGTAGAGCCTGAAGAAGAAAGACAACCAACTAATGCCTGAAGTCTTAGCATTAATATTTAAGTGTTATATGCTAGTAGCACACATTAAAAAGGTGACAGCGACATGGCTCCCAACTTGAAGGTTGGTTCAATCCTCCGTCCTCCCATTAAGGTATCCTTTGGCAAGAGACTGAACCCCCAATTGCTCCTGATGCTGCGTCATCAGTGGGTACAGTAAATCGCGTTTGCAATCAATCAAATAACAGTGAAAAAAGTTACATTGTTCACAAAATACTCCTTATTGTGAATAATGTATCATCAGTGTACAAATTACAGCACTGGCAAGTCTTATTTAAATCTATCACCGACTGTTTGAACTCAGCACACACAAGGACGATCTCAGTGTCTGGAGATGGGGGAAGGAACTATCAGTAACAAAGCAAATACTCATCAAATCCCACCAGGCAGTGCATTATTCATCACATAGGGATTTGAATTATATATGTCCGTCATCAAATATTTACTGTATTTGCGTTTTCAAGAACAGCGGACGGGTTGAAGTGTTGCTCTGTAGCGGTAAAATGTGACTGAGGAGAAAGGGGACAGATGTAGCATGACATTTACATGAGTTTTTATTCTTATTTTTATTCATACATCACTTTATGGGATGGGTTTTGTGAGTTATACAATAGATGTATTTTTGACAACAGTTCGTACGAGCTGTTCTTTATGTTTTTGATGATATATGGTCCTCAATAGGCCTGATATAAACCCCCCCACACCCTTTTACACGGGCCCACAGCTAATATGACATTAATTACATAAACAATGAGAACAAGCACAAAGTTTTGCAGGTGTCTTGTTTTAACCTGCACATCTTTCCTTCTTCCTGGTCTTTATGATTAGTCATGAATTAGTCATGAATGTATGTACACAGGAAGTGCACACACACCAGCTTCCTGCAACCTCCCATGTGACACGACACAGCCAATGAAACGGTTTATTGAGAGCTGTGTTGCGACTTGAGTGAACTGATGTGTAAGCAGATAACGTTGTGCATTCAAACAAGAAAACAGGCTAAGAAAGACTGCTTCGTTATTAAAATAAGTTTAGTTTGTATATGTTCCAAATATTTCTGCAAATATACTTTATCAAAAAAGATTGCAGTAAATTAAACCTTTTTCTTGATACATTTGATAACATTTATTATTATAAAACATTGATTAATGTAATACATTATTATTATTATTACTATTATTATTTTTCTTATTAGTCCAAAATTAATTGTGTTAAAAATATCCAATTTTATCAATTTTATTTTATTTGACAGTCATTGGGTGACAACATATACAGTCAAGAAAAAATTGCTCGCTATTATGACTTACAGTGGATCCCCGTACATTTGCAATTCAGCATGCACCGTTTCGCAAATTTGAGGATTTTTGGTCAAAAATAATTTTTGTCTCCCCTCAAATTAGGTATAAATATGTGGTAATACAGGTAAAATGTGCAGCATACATTTTGCATTTTTACATGTTTTTGTCTTTATGCTTCACTGATAATGTGTTTTCGTCAAGTGTTGAGATTTCACACTTTGTTTGGCGGGTCTTGAACACACTGTAGTAGCTTTGAGATGCAACAGTGAAACGTTTATGTAACAATCCGGCATCAAAACGTGGGGTGAACAAAAGTTAATATATGACCATAAGTCATTACTGGAATTACAACAGGCAAGCAGTGTGGATTATGTAGACGTGGCTTGTAGAAACGACTTCTCCGACACCTAGCTGGGAAGACCCAACGGCCTGCTCCCACTAGCCGCTTCAGAGGGGGGTGGAGAGGGCCCCACAACAGACATAAGCATGGTTGTAGCGCCAACCTGATGACCAGGCTAAAGGCTAGATTGTGAATCATTGTCCATCTGTTCTATCAATCATCATTATCATTCATTAGTGGTGAGTACCTATACATTTTATACTTTAATTGTGTTTAATGAGGCATATTTCAGGCTTAAACCTGGATTGTGCATTTAGCTTGTTAGCTTCTGAGTGAACAACGGTGGAGGGGTCTGGAGATGAATCTGATCTAATCATTCGGTCACTGTTATTGCAAATGTTGATCTGAAATCGGAGGTGAACGTCTCGCCACTACTCGTGTTTTTTACTCGCGGTATATAACAGGGTGAAAATGAGGAAGGAAACAGTATAAGGTATAAATGTAGAACACCTCATGTCAAACAAACACTTTGGATTTGCAGCTAAGTAATACAGTTACCAAAGGGAGAACAAACAATAATGTGCAATCTGATCTAACAGTGAAATCAACTTCTGCTTTGTGAATTACACTGCAAGATAAGGAGTTTACGGTATTTTGTCCGTCAATGTTGAAATTCTGCCAATGAATAGTGGATTTGTTTCTCTCAAAATAGTTGGATTTGGTGGTGATAGCGGCAGATTAACTGCGTGTGTGTGTATGTGTGGGTGTGTGTGTGTGTGTGTGTGTGTGGGCATAGGCTATAATTCTCTTTTAAAGAAGATTAAACCTTTATTTTGGCAAACATCTTATTCAGAACTGATCCTTCCTTTTACACACACAGTCAATCACACACAGTGATGCATTCATGCACTCTGGGTTGGGAGAAAAGGGCATGATGAGGGATGGTGAGATGAAACAGAGCATTAAGAGATACAGAAAGAAGAACAGAATAAACAAATCCACTCCTCTGGACTTCAGCAAACTAAACACTTGGCTGTCACGTTCATGCGGACAGAAGAAGCTGGGGATTGAACCTAAAACCCAGTGATTAGTGGCTGACCTGCTCCTCTGCAGGAGGCACAGGCTGGATGGGAAGTGGGACAGATGTAAGGGGCAACAGTGGGTCAGATAACACCTCATTGATGGAGGGAAAAAAAATTTCATTCTCTCGCTCCGTGTCTGTCTCATTGCATGACGCCAACCCCACAGTTCAGGGCTGAAGAACACTTTCTATGTTCCAAGAATGGTTTCACTTCAGTTGATCAAAGTACTCAATAATCTCCATAATCTAACCACATTTTCTCCAAGTGGTACAGTTCAGCACTGGCTATGTAGGTGGGATGGCGATAGCTGCACACTGCCAACTGCCAAGCCATTTAACAACAGAGGAAATGCTCTGCAAGTCTTTGAGAAAACGTATGTTTTGTGTTCTTTCCAATGTCTCGTTCTACCGTTTAGTACTGCTTCGGTCCATACTGGCTTTAAACAATTCTGTCGTATGGCATGGTTGGTAGATAGAAAATTATGAATAATGTCCAAATATGTCAGAGAAACATCTGCTTAAGTATGAGTAACAAACGAACAGTTGAAAAATACCAAAATTGCGTGTGCAGGCATCCCGCGTTTATAGCGGTTAATTGGTTCTAGACCCAACCGCGATAAATGAATTTCTGCGATATTGGATTCAATTTTAATACATGGAATATTTTCATAGTTAGAGCATAGAAAACCTGTTTATGACTTTCTAAATGCATTTTTTTTAACAATATTACAGCCTTGTAGGCATGAAATAACACGTTTATAGTCACCTTTACACCCCTGTCATTGTTCTCTTATGCTGCAGGGACTCAAGATAACCTAGCGAGCTAACCAGTTAGCCTTGAATGCATTTCTTCTAAACATAAGAAACCAAAAACTGACCACTTCCACACCAAATGGGAGGAGAACTTTTTTTTCACTTTATCATGTCGGACATGCCATGGCTGACTTCATGACTTCATGCAGTGTTAAGGTAATGCAATGGAAGGTAATGTATCCAGGTTTTATGTCATGACTGCGACTTAGTGACCAGAACACTACATATCACTTGTATTTCAATATGTTTTGACTAATAATAGACCACAGTCTACCACGAAACAACAATCATTTATTAATTAATTAATTTCTGAAAAAATGCGATATAGCAAGGGAGCGATAATCGAACTGCAATACTGCGAGGGACGACTGTATCAACATCCAGTTTGCATCTCATAAAAGGCCAAGCCCTGCCCATGGCCTCATCATCACCAGCCGCAGCTCCTAGATGAGCCACATCGCCTTTTTTGTTTTGAAATCACCTTGGAATACTATCATTTTGGAGTGCTATCGCACTTGGAGGTCCTCCGCCAGGAACTCCACTGCCCATAAGCGAGTACCGTCGTCCCTCGTTTATCGTGGTTAATTGGTTCCAGACCCGAACGAGATAAATGAATTCAATATTAATAAAAGGAATATTTTTGTAGTTAGAGCATAGAAAACCTGTTTTTGACTTTCTAAATACGTTTTTTTTTTTTTTTTTTTACAGATTAGAGCCCTCTAGACATAAAATAACACCCCTAGGTCACCTTTGCGCTCGTATTACCCAATACAGGAGACACATTCATAGTGATCAAAACAGTGATCGTTTATAATTTTTTTTTTTTTTTTAAAAGGGATAGAGTGAGGGTGTGATGTTTGAACCACGATGTAATGAAGAAAGACTGTGTATATGTGTATTTGATGTTTGACATTAATTCATTTGATTATATTATGCTATTATGCTATACGAGTGATTAGCATGTTGGCCACCCAGTCAGGAGATTTGGAAGACCTGGGTTCGAATCTCCGTTGATCATCTCTGTGTGGTGTTTGCATGTTCTCCGGGTACTCCTCCCACATTCTAAAAAACATGCATGTTAGGTTAAGTGGTGACTCTAAATTGTCCATAGGTATGAATGTGAGAGTGAATTGATTGAATGAGAGAGTGAGAGTGAACTGTTTGTCTATACATGCCCTGTGATTGGCTGGCGACCAGTCCAAGGTGTACTTTAGGGTGTCAGCTGGGACAGGCTCCAACATACCCCCGACCCTCGACCCGAGTGAGGATAAGCGGCATAGAAAATGAATGGATGGATGGATATGATTATGTATGATGAGTTTCATGGTTGGAGGGGCGTGAGCTGTCTGCCTGTCTAACAGCCGTAAAAGCCTAAAAACCGGTAAGATTCTTCAGTAACATCTAAAACTTGGCATCAGAAATTCAATCAGAAACATGTCCAAACCTGTTCAAACCTGTTCAAAATACTACTACTACTTTTATTACAATTATTATGACCCTCACTATCATTATTTCTATTAGAATTATGGCCGTCGCAGCTGAAAGTTTGTCTAAGAACCAGCAGGTGAAGATGCTATTACAACAGTTGCTGCTAGGTTTGTCCCTTTTGTTCCACCCTCTTCTCTCTCCATGTTCATCTCCAGGTTCTACAGCCAGGTGCTCCAATCAAACTCTACGACCAGATCCCTGCTATTCCTGCGCCTGATTCTTATCCAGCCCATCCAGTATCGAACAAACAGGCGATGAAATGGACGCTATCATCATCCGTTGCTGCACTGAATGGCGCTAGCAGGTGGAGATGCTATTGCAACAGTTGCTGCTATGTCTGTCTGTTTGTCACGGCCTCTTTTTTCTCCGTGTCCGTCCCCAGGTTCTACAGCCAGGTTCTCCAATCAGACTCTACAACTATATCCCTGCCTTTCTTGCACTCGATGCTTATCTGGCTCAGCCAGCAAAAAACAAACAGGCAATGAAATTGACGCTCTGACCATCTGTTGCTGCACTAAACCGCTCTAGCAGGCAAAGATGGCATTGCAACGGTTGCTTCTATGTCTTTGTGTTTGTGCCGCCCTCTTCTCTCTCTAAGTCCAGTTCTACAGCTGGGGTCTCTAATCAGACTCCACGACTAGATGACCCGATGCTTATCTGGCCCATCCAGCACCAAACAAACAGGTGATGAAACGGATGCCCTCACCATCCGTTGCTGCACCAAACCCCCCTCTCTGTCCCCACCCACACCCAATCCTAGTCAGTGTTCAAGTGACCATCATTTAACCCTATCCCTTTTTGTTTTTTCTTCGTTGTCTGTCTTTTCTTAAACCATGTACTGTTAAAAATAAAAATTAAATTGAACATGTCAAAACTTTTGAATGGCTAGTGCCGTCTGTCAACATCGAAATATATCTGTAAACCAGCTTAAAAATGTGTAAATACATCCAAAAAATGTACACCTTCGTTTTACAGTGCCTGAAGGAAGGGTCCTGATAAATGGCATGGTCGACGTTGGTGTTTTTGCTACCGTCAACAACCTTACATCATGCAAACACAAACTAATTGCTGCACCAAACATGACTTTATGGCTGTGTTTGGTTGTGGTATGTCTCTGCATCTGTCCTGCAACGTGTAGATGTGTAAACTTTTGTTAAATTCAATATAACTTTCACTTGTTTACATTATTGAAACTTTTTCTTGTGTGTAGAAAAGCACTCCCCTAATACGCCAATGAGCACGATTAAGCCAAATTAAATGTTATCACTGTGAACTCGAGATTGTCTCATCTTAGGTTTATTGTCAGCTTTCTTGTCTTTCTTTCTATAAACATTTTATGGAGGGCGGGAAATTAGAGTTGCATTTACTTGGAGAAAGTCTTAATAGACTCTCAATGCATGGACCATTTACTGATAAAAAGCCAACTTGATTGCCACTAACGCAGGAACGCCAACCCCAAGTAATATAATCAGGTTTGGGTATCGTTTACATACAGTATTATCTGATATCAGTGTCAAATATGTACTTATGAAACCGTGCCGAAACTGGTTTCCCCTATTTTTTCCCATATTTCCAAACACAGATGTTGACAGGTATGAGACAAAAGTCGACAACATGCGAAACGAAATCATATGAAACCACCTAATGTCATTTTTGGGGATGGCACATTTACATATACTCGTACCCAGTGCAGAAGCATGTAGGACAGTTTTGGGTAATCATGACCCAGTTCCATTTATCTACCACTGGTACTGATGTGACTCTTAGGAAACGTTTCTAACTGTGAAAGAAGAAAGGCCAACTGTGAGCGAAAGTTGGTTAAACGGCATTCAAAGAAAACTAACATTTCATAGCAGTGGCTTTTTTCAACTGTGAACCGTCCTCAAGGCACGCACAAGTACTAAATTGGCTTCTTCAGTGATATCACGCTTAACAAGACATGCTGTGAGCCATCAAGGATCATTATATGAGTATGAGGCAAACAATACCTCTCAGCAGTTCTGCAGTTGTACAGTCTTTGCTCTAGAAACTCATCTCAATTCAAGGGCTCTGCATTACTTGACGTCTCTTTATGATTACATTTATGTTAATTAGGGATATTATCGGCCGATATTGGCATAAAAATTAGTTATCGGATCATATCGGTATTGACGGAGCAACAAAGCTGCTAGGTCAGTATGTCCACGGTGTGGATTTTTTGTTTTTTGCTCTCGGACATGCAATCTGCAATGACTGTAAAGTGCTTCCTTCAACACTTCTAATTTAATGTCACACCTTAGGAACAATCACTCGGAGTCACATGCAAAAATGCAGCAAAAAATGCTAAGAGGCGTTAGGCGGTACTAAAAAAAACGATGCAGCTCTAACCAGTTTATAACTTCACTGATTATAGTCTTTCATACTTTGTGTTCTGTTTGTGCCACATAGAAATGTACAGCTTTCAATATGCATCGTTGTTGTTGATGGTAAGAGGGCTTGTTACAATACCTGAGTCATTATTTTTTATGGCTATTTCGTTGAGGAAAAATCTCTAAAAGAATTGATTTTAATTGTTAATTTCATTATGTTTTATTGTTTTTGTATCATGTACAATGTGTATTGCAGTACATGTGATATATTGCACAAACTGTTTATTTGTGAACTGTATCTACAGCATTAGGGAATGAGGTAAGAGCTGCTACCTTTATTGATTAGGGCTGTCAAATGATGACAAATTTAAATGAATTTAATCACGGTTTTGAAATGAATTAATCATGATTAATCACCATTTGCAACTATGTGTGGCATATGCCAATTTTGACTGTATTTTATGAGCAGAAAGATAAATGACAGGACACAATTATTTATGAATGAATGTATAAATGGAATGAAAATTTAAATAAAGCTAAACTATATTACACATGTTTGAAAATGTATTTGTCTAACACTAGTCTCTTTAATATAGTGAGCACAAGCGGTATACAAAATGGATGGATGGTCTCTTTAATAGTCGCAGATCATTTGAATCACAATTGAACCACGTTATCACAAGCAATGAAGGGTTGCGTTTAAAGACATCACGTAATTTAAGATGAATTCACATGTTTTGAGTGCACTGTACATGTATTTTTGGGGATTTGCAAGCATACTTAAACACAGCAAATTGTACTTACGTCAGCGAGTGGTGAGAATGTCTACTTACTGTTTTTCTTTGTCTTTTCTATTTAGACCACACGTACACACATAATGAAGACGTTGTTGAGATGTTCAGCGTGTCCGTGAATGTATCTTGCGGTCGCCTAGTGACAATGAGGAAGTGTCATTCCAAGGAGGACTAGAGACGTATTTCTGAGTTGAAGATACACATATGATGTTGAAGTTGCACTGCTGTTGATGTGTTCAAGTCAGAGTAAAGTTAGAAAAGAGCGTCAGACTACGTGTGACTGTGCCCCCGTCTGCCGTCATAACAGAGCTGCGGCTTGACTTGATAAGCAGGTATTACTTACGCTAAAAAAGTTTAATTAATGAAATAAATTAGTTACCTCCATTAAGGCGATATTTTTGCCAGGCCTAATATGATATCAGTTGATATCAGTATCAGTAATGAAGTGAAGAAAGCCAGTATTGAGCATCTCTGATGTTAAAGCATTAACATGTAATTATAATACTGTAATATTAGTCCCTTGCTCTAGCATCTACCAAGTTAGAATATTTGAAAAATGCATATATTTGGCACAGATTCATTTTGCTGGTGAGTGGAAAGTAATGAAAGTGACAGAACGGGTGTCAGTGGATGTGTGTTTCTGCTGAGTGGGGTGGGATGTCCGGGGTTATCAATGTCATCACCAGGCCGCAGCTGCCTGTTGACATCATCACTGCAGGACGACTGATGGCAGCTGTGGGGCCGCAGAGAGAGATGCTTGCTTAGGTCTTGGCTCTAACATCCACTGCCATGAAGGTGTTTTTCGGTTGGTCAGACCAATGTTTGGGTCATCACTCTTTCCACAAGCCAAGCCAACAAAATGCATGTTAAATATAATCAATGGCGAGGGCAGGAAAAAAAGGCATGGACGGCAAGCTGGAGCGGGAGAGGAGCGAAGGTCGGATTGCGCTGAGACACAGCCGGGTTGCCATGGCAGCAACCTGCCAATCATAATGCTGCCACAAGGTGACACTTCCTATATCCTTTGTTATGCTCTATTTTACTGTGAATGGGGGCTTCATTTAGAGCATCATCTCATCGACGACAATGAATATGACTTGCCCTATTCCCCAGATATCACCTGCTTGAAGAAATAAACACTTCAAATATACGCTTCTTGTTTGAAGATAACAAAGGAAGCAACAGAGATCTACCACCTAATGAGTGACAGTGGTACCTAATTACCGTAATTTCCGGACTATAAATCACACTTTTTTTCATGGTTTGGCTGGTCCTGCGTCTCTGGAGCGACTTATATATACACTAAGTCCCCTACTAACGAACATCCGATGTGTGAACACTCGTAGATACGAACACAAGCCGACTGGTCTATTTTTTCATGTGTTTTGCCTGATAAGCCCATAATTATTTATATTTAAGTCCATATTTCACATGCTTGACCAGTAGAGGGCACTGTGACACTGCTAATGGGACCAACGGGCGATTAAGACCAGTCGGAGGAGACTGAAGAATAGCTCAATTTTAGCTGTACATGCAACCCTGCACAGCTTGTGATTAAAGTTTATGAAGAGTTAATAGGCCTGCTTAATTCTACACCACCCACAGAACACTACCTCTTTTAGAAGAGTCTTAACGACGACCATTTGTCCTTTTTTTCAATAACTCCTCCTCCTTGACCACTCCTCTTCAAAGGTAAATAACATTTATCATTACGTATTATTATATCACTTTTATTATTGTTTTTTTCATTAATTATCCTCATTAATATTACTACTGCATCCAAACTCATATTTACATACGTACACATATACTGTATATGTATACACGTACATGTAGTACCTATATCATTGGTAATATTACCTTTTCCCCGACTTAAGAACAATTAGACTTAAGAACGGTCGTCTGGAACCAATTGTGTTCGTTAGTTGGGGACTTAGTGTATGTTGTTTTTCACACTGTCAGCCACGAGAGTGCACTCTCAGGCTTGTTTGCCAGCATCTGTTAATCCTATCGCTCCTGTACCACTGGAAATTTCCAATGTAAACATCAACTTATAAAGACAACTGAGAAAGACGGAACTACAAATGCCCCCAAAAAGAAAATCATATTTTGCAGATTACTATTACTTTTTTTTACAGATTACTTTATTTTACAGATTACTAAACTATGTTATGTTGTTTAAGCTATAGATATCTGAACTGTTAATATGTTACGTTAACATACCACCTATCTTAGAGGATCTTAGAGGAAAATTAAACTTAAAACATTTATATGCGAGAACAACGCTGAAAACCCACAGCATTTCCGTGTGTGGAATTAAATTATGGAACGGATTGAGTAAGGAACTAAAACAAAGTACAGAGATGAGCAAATTCAAAAAACAATACAAGCAGTTGATGTTTGCCAAATACAAGGCAGAAGAATCTTGACCATCACAATGATTGTTCTGTCAGGTTTGTTATTTTTTTTTGGTTTTTTTGTTTATAAAAAAAATTGTTTATAAAAAAAGTTTTGTTCTTTATTCATATTTATTTTAAGCATTTATTTATTTATTTATTTATCTATAATAATAATAATAATAATAATAATAATAATAATAATTATTATTATTATTATTATTATTATTATTATTATTATTATTATTATTAATGTATATGTACATATATATATATATATATATAATTATTTTGTTTTATTTTTTTTCTTTGGGAGGGGTGTCTTACCGTTATCTATTATGTATTATTCTGACTATCACAGAAAACATGACATGGAATCCAGGAAGTGAACTACATGTACTGTACTAGATGTAGAATGGATGGGGGGTAGGATTAAATAAGCTTTGCTTCTTCCTACTCCTTTTGGACATGTAGAACTGTGAAAAAAATGATTCATGAGATGTATTCCATTGTAACCTTCATGTTCAAATGAACTAAACCAAACCAAACCTATTCAGGTTACAATAACAGACACCAATTAAGCCTGTTGTTCTCCATTTTATTGTTACTATTGTTACTATAACTTGCCTTTCAAGATGAAATGTCTGTTCTTGGTCTCTGATTTTACGAAATAAATTTCCCCTGAAAAATGCGATTTATAGTCCAGTGCGACTTATTTATGTTTTTTTCGTTTTCATTGTGCATTTTTGGCTTGTGCGGCTTATACTCCAGAGCGACTTATAGTCTGGAAAATACGGTAGTTATTAATTAACAAAAACTAAAATGTACAGTTTTAGCAAATAAATAAAAACAACATGTTGTGTATTTTTGGCCTAAATTAAGCATTTCCAAGCCTAACGATGGCTAATGAACTAAAATAGAAATATATAAGGCATTCGGAAGTCGCATTCAAAGCGATGCGATATGTAGTACTCTACACTGGTCACTAGGTGTCAGTAATGTTACATTGACGAGACAATAGACAAGCAGGACATACTCAGTGATTATGTGACTCTCCAAATGCTAAAGTGTGAGTTCCTATTTGTCTTATTTATGTCTTAATTAGTCTAATTATGTCAACCATATTGGGTAATAGTTGTGTAAAGGTGACTATATGGGTGTTATTTCATGTTAAAAACCGCATTTACAATACCGTAAAACGGGGTTTCTGTGCTCTAACGGTGAAAATTGTCATGAAACGCGGAGCTGTCGAGTGCTTGACCCCCAGTATGCAGAGACAGTACTGTATTTACATTTGTTAAAGGACCAACTCGGGTTGTAATGAATGTGTAACACAAAGAAACCCCACCAGCGTTAAAACATGTTTACAATTCTAAATAATAACATTAGTGCTAGCACTCATGCTAACCTGACGTTAAGTAGGGGTAAGGAGGCCCCTGTGATTCTGTAGTTTACTTATTTTTTCGGTAAATGACTACATATTGTTGCACAGAATTTCCACAAAGCTTTAGGATCAATAACCAAAGTAGACAACGATACGCATGCTGCACAGGGGTAAAACAAGTAAGAGTTATGTAAGGCCAGCGACTAATAACTTGGTGCAAATGCGGTCGGCTCAGTTTCCCCCCACAAATTAACCTCTCTAGAATCAATTTGACTGCAAAGGGACCACTTCCTCGGCGAGGTTTTGTGCGGTTAAAGCTCATGAGGAAATCCCGCTTCTTCCAATGTGCTCAGAAAACAAACCAGTGAGATCCAACCAGATTAAACGACTCACACTTTTTGTCTCAGTAACAACCACAACCTTCCTGAACAAACAAACTGAAATACAATCTTTGGCAAGTTCAACTTCTGGGCCTCTCACACGCGCACACACACACACACACACACACACATGCATTCGCACGCAGACACACACACACATACACACGGTGCCAAAAATACAGCACAGGGAGGTGGTTGTAGCCATAATTGAGCTTCCGTCAGTCAGTCTGAGGTTGACTCAATCAACAAGACGATATTTCCTGTCTCTGTCTCTCACACACACACACACACACACACACACAGTCACACAGTATTTCAAATGCTTTACATTCATATTTCTTTATGCGCTGAAGTGTAGCAATTACATGAGGCAGACTGTGGCCAGACATGGATTTGACCACAGTGGTGTATATATGTGGGGGCGGGGAGGGTTTGTCTTGCCAAAGCTATAAAAGAGGGGAAGCTGGTACTGTGACACACACACACGCGCACACTGTCTTCCTCCATCTGCCCACAGTGCAGGTCAATCATAACCTCATTAGGGCAGAGAGATGCATTCAGGCTCTTGCTGGGACCAAAGACACATTCACTTCCCTCTGTGTGAACTGTAGCGTTATAAACCAGATTAAACTGCACGGATATGAAAGCATCGTGAACTAAAATCACCCTCATGGATCATGCAGGTCTAAAAGTGGATTATTAAATCTTGGGATTATATTGGCCAAACCCCCACTATATGGTTTTAAAGTGAAAATAATGTGAATTGATGACAGAATCAGATTACACCCCAGTGGCCCTGCGGCAGTGCTATTTTAGATGGATTAATAATCCATTGTAATAAATGAGAAACACATGCTTGCAGTCTTCATGAAGCCACAATAATCCAGTAACGTATCTCTTAGAAGGAATTTGCATTTGACAAAATGTCCTTTATTAAATATGGAACAAATGAATGATAAATTAATTGGATTTTTTTAATAATTTTAAAATGATGACTCTGAATGTTGTGAATTCCTGTTTCCATAACAGTGTCCCATTCAGCAGAACAATTCTGCCTGGAGTCGTGGACTCGATTTTGTCTCAGTTGCTTCATTAATCCCATTGTTTCCGACAGGGGTGAGTCCCCATAATGTGTTTATGAAAAGAGCTACAAGGTAGTGTTGGGTATTAAACTCTGGTGTATGGAATTATTGACCACTTTGACAACTCATTAACTTTAATTGTGGACTTGGAAGTGTACACAATGTGCATTACTTTTATTTAAAAAATTCAATATCTCCATTTTATAGACAGTAATCCTTCATTTATCGCAGTTAATTGGTTCCAGACCTGACTGTGATAACTGAATTTCCGCAAAGTAGGATTCCTTATTTATAAATTGAATATTTTTTATAGCTGGGGCATGGAAAATACGCTTTATAACATTATTAGAGCACTCTAAACATGAAATAGCACCTCTATAGTCACCTTTACACTTATTACTAGATAAAATAAGAAGGGTTGTCAATGTTGACACGTTAATAAAGCATTAATAACTTTAAGTTTCCTCTAATGGCACTGTTTTTTTTGACACATGATGAACGTGCTCATGTCCTGCTTGGCCCACACCGTAGTTTGAGGAGGTAGTGGTGACTGTGGAGCCACAAGCGGGAACAAATATTGAGCAGAAATGGACAAAGATTGGTAAATGATTGGTAAATTGATTGGTAAATGTAGCTTAGATGGCTCTCACAACAGTTATATGTATCTATTGTCACTGTGATTGGACGTCGACTTGGCTCAGAGAAGCGAGAAGGTACTGAAGTACTGCCGGTATTTATTTTTTGTACTTTATGCAGTGGTACCTTGGCATACGAGTGTCCCAACTAACAAGTGTTTTTTTTTTTAGACGCGAGCCGTCTCTCGGCTGATTTTTTGCTTTGGATTGCGAGCTAAAATGTGGGTTACGAGCTGCTATGTAATGGCAGGCATAGCCAAGGACAAAACATACGTACATTATAGCAATCAAATTTATCTTATTTATTATGTATTGTGTAAAACTATGACAGGAACAACATCGCACAAAATGAATACAGACCCACTCACCACCAGTACGAGCCTGGACTTGTTTTCAGAAACAAAGTGCGACAAAACGCCGCCCCCATTAAGCATGAAAAAACTGGGGGATTTCTAAATGTATATGATTTTTTTTATAAAACAATGGTCCATACATAAAATTTGATGTAGTTTCCTTAGTTGCATATCAAATCATTTACCACAACGATGAAACTATCAAATTATATATATATATATGTATATATATAATCAAATTATTCCTATCTGCGATTAAATGTGATTAATTATGAATTAACTATGGACAAAATGAGATTAAATGCAAATAAATATTTTTATCAATTGACAGCTCTAATAATGAGAGAAAATAAGACACAAATAAAACGCTCACATGTGTGTGCTCTAAATGTGTTTCGGTGCTAGGGGAGCTGAGAAAAGCCTCAAAACAACACACACAGTGTTCTATTTACATAACTGGCCTGTATATTAACCAAGCTACAGCGATATTGTTATTGTAGCAGCTCACATGAAAAACTGGCGGAGTAATACAACGCCTCGCTAGACTCAGCGTCACTCACAACGCCTCAAGCCACCGCAAGGGGACAGATGGAAGAGTGGATACTACTGACTCTCAATTTCGCTAGGAAGACTCAAGAAGATGCTCGTTTGCTGTCAGCATTTTTTTACCTGAGGACTGGAGCACAAGTCTTGTGCTGGAAGACAAAGCCGTCCCAATGACAGCGGACATTGTAAGTGTTGTCGCTGTTTCTATGCTGCTATTGTTGACGGAAGTAGCGTTAGCTCCTATGGGCTATGTCAAAGTTCTGGTAATGTTTTAAATAATGCATGATGAAAGCACGTATATTAAACTTTGTCAGAGGGTTTTTTTAGAGGGATTTATCATCGCAATAGGTGCCTCCCATGACATGCAATGTTAGCTGGCTCATGCTCATGCTCGTTTTCTCTCCTTAAAACGCACAGAAAAGGAAAAGAAATATGTGTTCATGTTTAACATAAGAATTGTGGATGATGGGCAAAATAAATTTAAAAAGTGTAGTTTTCCTTTAAATCAGCCGTAATAACTAATTGGTATAGCAGTCAGATGCCACTTACTAAATAAACACAGCTGTCATTGCGACGATAATGATATCAGAACATCAATAAAACATCACACGCACTTGGGAGAAGCCATTGATGCTTCAAATATATCTCTTAAAGCACTATAAAACCCAGAAGGCGGCTGAGAACGTAGCATTACTCGTTACCCACAGGACCACACTTGAATCGATTTGTATGGTGACAGAAATGCAAATTGCAAAAAATAAAAACATTAAAAAGAAAAACGCCTTGTAGGAATAAACTGAATAATTCAATCACATGACATAAAATGGGTTCAATTTATTATGTTTGACTGTGATTTTTCAGAAAAGTGTTGTGAAATACCTCGGTTAGATGGCAGGTCAAACACAGGATGCCAAACACACACACACACACACATGCAGTGGAGGGAAGCCTCAGCTCCGTAAGGAAAGACTAGACTACCTCCAAATGTCATGTAGACACACACACACACGTACACACTTAGACCACCAGTGGGACTCCAGTCTGGCCCAGCTGTCCATTTATGGACCACAAGTGAATAATGGATCAGTGTCTGTTGATGTGTGACAAAGCACAAAAAAAACACCATACTTGTGTGTGTGTGTGTGTGTGTGTGTGTGTGCGCGGGGGGTTCTGCCTCATAAGCCACACACACCAGTCATATAATTCAATTATGGCAAACAAGAGATCTTTATTCACGATCGACAACAACAACACAAACATCTGCAGGGTTCAGAGCCATCTGCTGTTACAGACTGCTCAATCAGCCTCGTGTGTGTGTGTGTGTTTGTGTGTGTGTGTGTGTGTGTGTGAGTGTGTGTGAGCGTGCACTACATGTATTTTAGTCGGACATAAGCAAAGGTCTGTTTGCATGTATGTTTGTGGTTTGAGAGAGTATGTACTGCTTAAGGCGAGGAATGCAGTCTGTCTGACAAGAGGAATTTCAGTCAGCAGAAAATGGTCTCCTGTCTCGCAGCAGTTACGGGACGATTGGAACACAATGGTCTGTACGAGGACTTGCCGTAGGTGCTGGATTTGTAGCCCTGATACATGACTTTTACAAACAAACACTACTTTTCCCAGGAAAAGGTACAACTACTTTGAAAGTTGACTTATACAGGTGCTCCTCACTTCACGAAGCTGCGGCATTTCGCGGTTAGGTACCTGCTCCTAGTCCATAAATGCTGGACTCGCTCGAGAACTAGTTACAGCACGGTGTGCCACGGATATTGGCCACACTTTCAATCGCTTGACTCTCACAACTATCTTTGAGGATAAAGACGGTATTGTAACAATGCACTAATCAGTTGCCAGTGATAGAAAGGACCAACTGGCAGCCTTGACGCAAATGCACACGCTGTACGTTCAACTTGTTCTTCCATACATAAACATGGTATGCCAAGCTTTCGGTACAAGGGTTTATTTGTTAATTTGTTATTGAATCGTCATTTTAATCTTCTGTCTACTCATTTCTACCCATACAGAGATACCTGCTGCACTCTGAGAACCTTCTTCATATTCTACCAAAATCAAAAAGCTAGGTTTGAGAGTATGTTGTAATAATTGGTGCCAATATGGCTATCCAATGTATTCGCCAGGTACATAGTTTTATGGAGCCTGCTTTTTAGTAGCCGAGAAGATGTAATGGGATACTATGAAGTAAAAAATAGACATGCTCAATATTGGCTTTCTTACCGATATCCAACATACCAATGTTGTCCAGCGCATCATTACCGATACCAATATCAACTGATACTGATACTACTACAGATACGACTTTCACTGTGATGGCACTGCAACACTGTTTGTGAAAAATAAGACAAATACTGCAACAGGTAATGTCAGTTACAGAAAAAGTGCCATATTTATTTTAAACATTTTGTGTTGACAAAATAGTCACCAAAAAAACTCATGACCAATAGTCCACTAGCTGCACATTTCTATGTGGCACAAACAGCCATATAGGAACAAACTAAAGCGCAAAGTATGCAAACCTGGACTAAGATCTTATAATCTGGTCTCATTCAGAAGCTCTCAGCCGCTTGCTTATTATTTAACTGAATGAACGCTGCGTGAAACTGTGTGATTCTTCCTTAGGAGCGATATTGGATTAGAAGTATTGAAGGAAGACGACTTACTCCCCCATTGCAAAAATTGCGCTTTAGAATCATTGCAAATTGCATATTTACAAGTAGGGATGCCTGCGATTGGCTGGTGACCAGTCCAGGGTGTACCCCGCCTCTCACCCGAAGTTAGCTTGCATATCCCCACGACCCTAGTGAGGATAAGCGGCATAGAAAATTGATGCATGGCTGGGATGCCGATTCCGATACCGACCATTCAGGACTGAAATCGGCGGAAGGCTGTTTTTTCGGTTTTCTTTTAAAAAAAAAAAAAATTGATTTTTTATTCAGACAAAAGCAAACATATACAGCAAATGTGGCATCATTTTCCAGTTTGAAATAGTGCCACAACAGGCTGCTGCAAAACAGAAAGGAAATAAGGAAATACAAGTATCCATAATTAACAACATAGAAGGTAAACCAGAAAAGAAATGGTAAATGAAATGATAAAGTAGGGGTTTCCTACAACATTCAAATCATTAACTGGATAAGATTTTGTCTGAGGTGGACAAAAAAGAAAGCTAAACTGTGAAATACGTCCACTCACATACACAAAACACCACAGAATGGAAGTCGGACTGCCTTGAGTTCTCCGGTTTTGGACAGGTGTGATATTACAAGTACTACAAAATTAAACTTAAAATACAACCCTAGAAGAACCAGAAAAATCTTCAGCATTTCAGTGTGTGGAATCAAATGATGGAACGGATTGAGTAAGGAACTCAAACACTGCACTAAAATGAGCGAATTCAAGCAGTTGATGTTTACAAAGTACAAGGAAGAAGAGTCCTGAGCCATTGTGAACATCCAATGCTATGTCTGACCACTACTACACTTATCACCAACTCTTCACTCCCTTTGTGAGTACATTGATTGTTCTCACTCATTAATTATCCAACTATGTTTCTGTCAACTGTTAACCCTTTCATCAGGTATTTTTTTTACTAGGGCTGTCAAATGAATAAAAATTGTAATCAGATGAATCAGTTTTTTAATTAATTAATCATGATTAATCACCATTCGCAACTATGTGTGAAATATGCCCATTTTTACTATATTTAATGAAGAGAAAGCTCAATGACAGGACAGGATTATATAAATTTGTATGTTTTAACAGCTCCAAATGAACTGAATATGTCAGTCAAGCTAAAGATACCATGCAAGCTTAAAAATCTATTTGCCGAACACTAGTGTCTTTAATAGTGGTAGAACTTTAAACCCTGTTATTATGAGCAATGAGGGGTTGTGTTCAAAGACATCCCGTAATTTAAGGTAAATTACGTTTTTTCAATGTAATTTCCAGCATACTTAAATGTAGCAAATTGTACATCTGAAGTAACACTTTAGGCGCCAGTGTTTTTTCTAAGAAAATGTTCAGTTTTGATATTACTATTTCAAACGGTTGTAGCTTGAAACTGATTCGAGATAAAGGCATACTGTCAATGGGGAAAATCATCAGTATGACACCAAGTTTGTGATGGGAGCAAATTCACTCATCTAATTTGCATATCATGACGTCATCAGGCTCAGATATTGTCAGATCACTGTCTCCACGATACCCAACAAGCTTATCGAAATGTCGAATCCACTTGTGATACTCTTGCTCATCTCTCACACAAACACAGCCATCATCATCATCACTTACAGCGGGATCTTGAACATGTTTTTTGGGGGGTTTTTTTACATTCCCATTAACCTCCTAACCACAGCGGTGCTTTGACCACCCGTGCTACACGCAACGTCTTTTAGGAGAAACATATGGATCTTCTGGGACGTTCCCTCCTGCAAGCCAGAACACAGTGAAGCTCCAAAATGTGCTACTCTGTGGACTGTCATTGCGAGTGGACGCGCTGCCTCGAACAGCCGTGAGCTTCCCCGTAGCGGCACTTCAAACTTATTAAACTCCTTAAGAGTTACGAAGTGAGTGATAAGAATATCCAATTCATGTTTTTCTTTATCTTCCTGTTCATTTATACACACGCGCGCATTATACAGCCGTTTTTGTGCTGTTCGGAGTGTCCCTGAATGCATCTCGCGTTCTTGTCATGACAATGAGATAGATTGAACAGACTAGAGACGTGTGTGAGTTGAAGAGACATACTGTATATGGTGTTGGAATTGTACTGCTGTGTCTGTTCAGGTCAGAATGAAGTTATAAAACAGTATCAGGCTCTGTGTGACTGTGAGAGGACGCTCCACTGTGCAGGCGTGCTTGCTCTGGTGCACATGCATTAATTACACAAACAAATGTAACGTATTGAATGAAATAAATTTGTGACCCCCGTTAACGCGTTATTTTTGACAGCCCTAATTTTTATGTATTTATTATTATTTGTTATGACTGTTAAATAATAACAACCTGGACTCCTACTTTACCACATTGTTATATTACCTTATCATTTTCCTATGTATTTAAAGAGTACATTTGGAATACAGGAAGTGAACAAATGCATTGCAATTGATGGGAAACAGATGGGGGGTAGGATTAAATAAGCTTTGCTTCTTCCTACTCCTTTTAGACATGTGGAACTGTGAATTTTACTATGTGATGTATTCCAATGTAACTTGTATGCAATTTCAAAATAAATTACCATTACCATTACAAGTGTGCACGTCTGATGGTGCTCACAGAGGTCCAAGGAATGCTTCGGTCGTTTGTGTATGCTCAGACTCTTGAAAAATTAGAGGGAGCATTGGCCACAAGATCTCGCGTCACAAGATCTGGCGAGATTAAACCGTGAAAACATTTCTCGTTCAGAAAAAAACTGTCGTGGGCACTAGGACTGGGACGAAAATCCATCCATCCATCCATTTTCTATACCGCTTCTCCTCTTTAGGGCATTCTGGAGCATTTCCCAGCTGACTTCGGGCGACAGGCGGGGTACACCCTGGACTGGTTGCCAGCCAATGACAGGGCACATATAGACAAACAACCATTCACACTCACATTCATACCTATGGACAATTTAGAGTCGCCAATTAACCTAACATGCATGTTTTTGGAATGTGGGATGTGAGAGGAAACCGGAGTACCCGGAGAAAACCAACGCACGCACGGGGAGAACATGCAAACTCCACACAGAAATGCCCAGGGGAGAATGGAACCCAGGTCCTCCCGATCTCCTGGCCAACATGCTAACCACTAGACCACCATGCAGCTCTGGGAGGAAAATAAATTCATCAATTAATCACACAATGAATATAAATAAACTTGATCATTTTGCCGGCCTCAATATATTGCCATGTGCATGCATGTCTGTCTTTCCTCATATCTCACCTCAAAACAGGCATGAACGCAATGAGACCTTTTATCAGTAGAAATGTAATAAGTAGATTGCAATATATTGTCATATCCTGTGTTTTTAAAACATTTTTTCATCATATTTTTCTTAAAAGTTATGTTAAAATCTCACCTCGGCTCGTTCTCATAGACCCAATCTCGTGTATTTTCTCGTCTCGTGAACTAAGTGTCTCGTGATACTCAGAGTTTGCTCTGGTTTATCATTTCACTCAATCTGGCAAATTACTGGCAAATTGGGCTCTCTTAACTGTGTATACTGTGATTTTTAATATGATTGTGAAGCACTTTGGGACTTTCTCTGTCTGTGAAAGGTACATTTTACTTATCTACTTATTTTTTTTTTTACTTTGCAGAGGCAGTCCGCAGACACAGCGATCTGACGCATGTTTTGATCTTTACTGCTCCGTATTTGTGATTTCCATATTCTTTTTGTTGGCATCTTAAAGCTAGTCTGTGTCCTTCGTCCGTGCAGTTCAGAGTTGGACTAGGTTCACTGTTAGGTGAACAAATCCCTGCTCTGCTGTTATGTCTCGGATTTGCCAATGTTGCAGCATCTCTGTGGGAATGAGGCTATTCTTTCAATACGATTCCATTTTTGTTTTCTTTTGGATTGGGTTTTTTTGAAGCTATTGTTGTCCCACTGGCCTCTAAGCTTAGCATCCTAAAAGTGCAATCCCACTGCTTGAAATCTGCCCTAAAACATCTGCAGCGCGGTGTTTTTCATCACTCATTTCCTGTGTGGTTGGCGTGCCTATTCGCAAATAAAACCACATGATTAGCATTAGCATGGGTAGCAGTCATAGTTATGATAGTATTATGTTTGGATTCAATCTTGGACTATCCCTGATTCTAATCCAGCGCGTGTTTGGATTAGAAAGCCTGACAAGAATACAAAGATAAGAAGAACAAGCTAAATATCAACATAAATATCAGCTTGTGGCAGTTGGCGACATCATAATAATGTCACACAGCTAACACCACCGTGTTTATACTTTCCCATTCAAGTGTGTTTATCAGCATGCACCATGGGACACGGATGACTTATCTAGGACAGGGATATCACAGGGAACAACGGCGGCAAAAATGTAATTTTCTGGTGGCAAATGAAGAGGAGAAAGAGCGTGACTGAGCGGCGGTGCCTGTGGGGTTTCCGTAATACAACCGCCATCATATAGAACACACAAAAGAAACAGCCTGGCAGGAGGAGTCTTCCTGCTGACATTGTTTTATGTTGTACAAAAGTACGTGAGAATGTGTGTGTGTGTGTGTGTGTGTGTATGGATTCGCAACAGCTGAATTCAGCAGATTAAATAAAAGAACACTGGGTTGTCACTCAAAAGCAGAAAGAAGACGAGAGTACAGTGAGTGAAGATGGTGCACGGAACAAAGGGAAATACAAAGAGTCAGAGAAGGAAATAGTGTGGGCATTAGTCAGTAGACATCAAAACATTCCATTGCATGCTGACCAATACCACGCACAGTCATTAATTCGTTCCAAAAGGTCCGACGAATACCAAGACATACGGAAACCATTTTTCCTGTAGGAAATAATGAAAATAATGTACAGTGATCCCTCGTTTATCGCAGTTAATTGGTTCCAGACCCGACTATGATAAGTGAATACGTAGGATCCAATATTAATAAATTGACTATTTCCATAGTTAGAGCATAGAAAACCTGTTTACTACCTTCAAAATACAGTTTTTAACATTATAGAGCCCTCTGGACATGAAATAACACCCTTATATAGTCACTTTTATACAAGTATTACTTAATATAGTACACATAATTGGAGTAAATAAGACATAAACATAAATAAGACTTGCGCTCTTGTGTGTTGCTATAAATGTGAGAGCCGAGTTGGGGGCGGGCAGGAAGTGATGTCGGGGATTCAAAGTTGAGTTTTATCTCGGCGTGGGTTACGGCCGCAACAGTATGGATTATTGTGTCTGTTGTGAGATCATTCAAACCTGAAATTGAATCGAAATAGAAACCTGTTGTTCCGGCAATCACGTTTCACATTACAGTAACATTACTGACACCTAGTGACCAGTGTACAATACTACACAAAGTGACCAGTGTACAGTGCTTTACTGTATCATCACGTCTTTGAATGCGTCTTCTGAAAGCCTTGTATTTGTATTCTACTTCATTTAGAGATCTGTTATGCTTAAAATATATACAACTTGCTTAAATATGCATATTTTTTACTAATAATAGGCCCCATTCAACCACAAAACAGCATGATAACTGTTATGTGATAGAGTGAAGCCGCGAAATTTGACGCATGAAGTAGAGCAAAGAAGTACCGTAAATCCAATGAATCCATTCCAGACACAGAGATGAGTGGAGTCAGGAATTCAGTCGTGCTTCTCCCCATCTTTATCAAAGTTCTGGAACTTGCAGCTTTTTTTGCAGATGTCCTAAAATAATAAAAGCACGGATTCCTCTAACACTCTAACACAGAAATACGTAGTGCACGTGAACGCTTGGACCGGTCGCCAGCCAATCGCAGGGCAGCTACATACAAACACACATTCACTATGGGCAATTTAAAGCAAATTCCACACAAAGAGATGCGAGAAATTTGAATCCTCAATCTCGTTACTGTGAGGCCAACATGCTAACCACTAGTTCATCATGTGGTCGCACAAATTCTAAATGGAAAATCCCATTTAGTGTGTTGAAATGCTTATCTCTGTCAAATCCCACAAGGCTCTTTCCACATTTTTTGCTACATCCCAGGGAACAAAAACTTGTTTTAATGAGGTGCCTGGATGTATGAGGCTGTGGCAAAATACTGTATGTATCTAATAGAGATGAAGAAATTTGACATCCTCCAGAGAACGCCCATTCAGAAAGATGTTCTAATTTGGATAGCAGTTGAACTCAATACAGCATAATAAAATGCCTCGCCGAAAGTCTCGTATTCACTTCAGATACTTTGAATTAAATGGATGGATTAAATGCATCAAGTATTGCAGTCACACAAAAATTACTAATAGTTTGTTGATGCTGTTGTTTTTTGTTGTAGTTTTTTTTTGTTTTGTTTTTTTTTTTCTCCATAGAATGTACTTCTTTCTCTCTGAGGACAACTATAAAATAAAGCCGGTCCCAAGAGGAACTCCCTTGAGAAGATGATGGCAGAAGCTGTGAAAGATCCAGCAGTTATTCAAAACACCACCATTCTATCTTAGGCACCTTCTTTCACTTTAAAGGAAAACTGCACATTTGTTGGAATTTTGCCCATCATCCATAATCCTTATGTGAGACATGAACACATAAGTCTTTCTCTTTTCTGTGCATTCTCAAGATACAAAAACAGATTAAAAAAACCCATCTAAGAATGCACATAATGGGAATCACCTATAAAGCCTTGTGAAAAAACTCAAAAAAGTGGCAACAACGCTCCGTTTTCATATTAACCAAGCTACAGCAACATTGTTATTATTATTATTATTAACATTGTTACGCTGAAGAACTACTTTACTGGCATATTGACACCTTGCCACACCACACTGGCTAGCTACTAGCTTTACCACGCACTCGCATGCAGGGCGTCAGCGACGCCCTTACAGTGCCTCAGGCCACTACCGAAAGGTAACGCTACGTATTGGAGCTGCCACTGCTGCTGCTGTGTTTTTGTTTTTGAGTTTGCAAAAGTTAATGCTAGATGTAGGAGTTGGTTTCTATGTCGCTATGTGAAATCAATACGCCCAGGAAGAAAGTTGGAGTAATGCTTAAAAGTAGGGGTGCTCCGATCGATCGGTCACCGACCAGTACCAGCCGATTTCCGTGTTGGCCCATGCCGATACTTGCTTTGAAACGCCGATCACCTTCACCGATCAGCTCCTCCCCCATCGCAGCAGCCAGCCTATAGCTCTCCTGCCCACTTTCCCGTCACAAAGCCAAAACAAGCATGTCTGCTGTGTGGGACTTCCTGTCGTGGTGAGAGTGATTTAAGTTTTGCATCCTGCAAAACACGCCTTAAAAAGCTTTAGTTTGGTGAGGCATTTGGGGGGCGGGCACTTGGCAGGGTGTGGTGAGTTTTCGCGGCTCGCAATGTGATCAGCAGTCGGGCGGCAGCTAATTAGCCAAAAACCAGCTGGAGTTCTAAGGCGGATAACCCGAAAAGTGGTTGGATTCGTCGGACTGGATGGCCAGCCGTCGTCGGCGGTGGACGAAACCGGGTTTGCCGACTGCCTGGGGTCCTGCTTGACCGCCCTCAAGCTGCTCTAGTATCCAAAGTCTCCTTGAAGAAGACGCCTTATCCTCTATGTTTCGCCAGTGATTTTGAAAAAGTAATAAAGTAATTCTATGGTTTCCCTTTCATATCATATTATAGCCAATAGTACATTTAAAAATGTACACTTAATCTATGTGATCAGTATCGGCTGATTTCACTCATGGATGATCGGTATCGGTATCGGCAGCATAAAAATCTGATCGAAGCATCCCTACTTAAAAGGACCAAAATACGTCAAAATACTGCATCATGAATGTGCCTGTTACTGCATGGTCACAGTATGTACTGTATACACAAGCATAAAACCTTTTGGAGGTGCTTTAATAGCAGACTTTGTAGGTGGAATAGGTGTGTCCCATTACGTGCAGTAATGAGGTGCCTTTTTTATCTGTTTTTATATCTTTAGAATGCCCAGAAAACAGAAAGACATGTGTGTTCATGTCTCACATAAGGATTGTGGATGATGGGCAAAATAAATTTAAAAAAAAAAGTGCAGTGGCTGTGGCAGTGGTTCTCAAGTCAATTATTTTTTATTATACTGCATTTCATTCATTTATGCAAGTACTCATTATTATGTTCAGTTTGTCTTCCGTACTGCCACTGGGATGTGCAATGTGTCAGTCCTGTCTCTTATTGAGTCATAAAAAATGTTTGCCCTGCCTCAATCCGGCAGTTTCACATCCCCAGCGACTGAGAGTCTTGTAGGACACGCTAGCCAGGATACTAAAAGTCCAGGTTTTCAACCCACCGTCCAGCACGGGTCTTAAAATGTCGAAGAGTGATGTTTACTTAATGTACTATCGCACAGCTACACCAGCTGGCATTCGTTACACTAATTACATCTAGGTTGTTGCGCAGTAATTGAAAACTTCTCTTAGAGGGGCTTAAGATTTGCAGGGTGGCACAAAAGGTGACACGGTCGCACATTCTCATTATACCTGCGAGCAGGCCGGGTGTTGGGGAATTAAATGAACAAAAACACCCGCTGCTCTTCACAAGAATAGTCACAACAAGATGTTCCAAAGTGCAAAGTATAGCTCAGGAAGTAAATGTTCTTGCAGATGCAAATTCAAATAAGATGCACTGATTGGCTACAAAGGTCAAAACATGAAATCATTTTAGTGATATGATGATTATGCTAAACTGACAATTTTGTTGATTATGCCGTGCCTTGTAGACACAGCTGCTTGAGGATGAACTGTTGATACATTTTAACCCCTTAGCATGTAAATGTTATGCTGTCATTGAACCATTTGGCGTACAGGCGTCGATTTGGGCTCTTTTGAAACCTAACAAGCTGAATTTCTATCCCCAACGGTAAGAATCTGCTTAAGTGCTACTGACACTGAGTATCAGGGGTTTCAATAGACTGAGAAGAAGGATTTTTTTTACAGTGTGCCAGAAAAGTGAGCCTTCAAAATAACTACTTTGGTGGTATGCACTGGAAAACACAATGGGGCCATAGCCTGAATCCTTACCCAGTCCCATTCCAAATTTGACAATGATACTACAAACATGGAGGATTTTACACTGGTAAAGACCAGGCGTTCCAAATTTTCTCCATTTGGATACCCTCGGTCACACTCGGTGAACTCCATGCAAACAAAGGTCCGTGGCTTCCTGGCACTGAATCTTGTCTTTCAAGGCAGTTTTGTCACAACTGTGACAGAAAAAAACGTTCAGGTGCCAATGACTTGCTTTCATGACAAAAGGCCAGCCATCTTCTTGCATATCAGTGTTTTCAAGATTTCACTGGCTATCCAAGGCATCAGTCATTATGAAGACTGGCTTGGTGTGTACTATTTTAATGGATTACATTTACTGGCTTAGGACTTTGTTTTTGTCAGATTTCTATCTGTTGTTGGAATACTGTAAGGCTTCATAGGTGAGTATCCTTAATATCTATTTGGCGACTAGTCTGCAGTTATAATTGTATCCTGGAATGGTGTATATCACTCAAATATCAGAGAAATTAGCTTTCCAATCATGTATAACACGCTCATCCATCCATCCATCTTCTTCTGCTTATCGGTGGTTGGGTCGCATGGGCACCAGCCTAAGCAGGGAAGCCCAGGGTTCCCTCTCCCTGGGAACTTCATCCAGCTCCTCCCAGCGGATCCTGAGGCGTTCCCAGACTAGCTGAGAGACATAGTCTCTCCAACGTGTCCTGGGTCCTCCCCGAGGCCTCCTCCCAGTCGGACGTGCCCTGAACACCTGACCAGGGAGGCGTCCCAAAGGCATCCTGGGCTGGAGCCACCTCATCTGGCTCCTCTCAATGTGGAGGAGCAGCGGTTCTATGCCGAGATTGTCCCAGATGACAGTGCTACTGTAAGGGCGAGCCCAGCCACCCTAGAGAGGAAACTCATTTCAGCCACTTGCACCCAGGATCATGTCCTTTCGGTCACTTTCTAACTACATACAGTATCACAAGCCTTGATAGGCCAATAGGGAGCGGTACAAAACACCAATTAATTGCTAATAAGGCGTTAATTGCTACAATAAGAAATTGATACCTGTGGTCATATTTATTTGATTTATGGTGTATTACAACACTGCACTTCTGGAGAGTAGTAATACTTCACTTTAACTGCAATTTAAAGCAGATTATCCCAATTCAAAGCAACTGTTCAAACCTTGATTTTTAAACGCGGAATCTCAAAGCCCATCGTTGTTGCTTCCAAGACACATTTGCTGACTAAACTCTATTTTTTAAACCAAACCATACTGTATATGTTGACAGACACATATAATATAGCAAAAGGGATGCTATTTGAGAAACTGTATTTTCGGATTGGGCTCTGACAGTTTAATACAGTACTACATTTCTTGACAGGCACCATTGTATTTAGGTGTCCTCTGCAGTCTAAATATGAACATGGAAGCTTGAAACACTGCTTTCCCAGCAGCTTGCGCCATTGTGTCTTCCCTGCATAGCACTGACAGGGTTCCTGATCACAGTAATTTGTAAATCACTTTGATAGGACAGGTTCCTTTCTTGTCTCACAAAAAAAACAACACAATGGGCTTGAACAGAGCGAAAGATAATTAGTGGCAGTCAGGATGAGGGGTGACTGGGGAGGGTGCTGTAAAAAAAAACAAAGTGTTGATAAGGATAGAAATGGGGTTAATGTATGAAAAAAAAATGTTTCCAGAGAGGAAATGGGGAAAGCCGTGGCTGCAGGGTCTGACACTGTCCCAGTTTTACGACAGCGTCTGTATCTCCTGTGGCTCTCCTGAACATTTCCACCCACTTGATTAATGCTGCCATCACAACTACAGCCAGCATCTTTGAAGCCTGCAATGAAACTATGGTGAGCCACATACAACTCTGCTCAATGTTACACTTGACGCAGTTTTATACTTTAGTCTTGATTGCATGAGACAAACTGTTCTGGGACTTGATGATAGTTGAACTGGGCCACAAAGGGTGTGCTTGAACTTAGAACTGGTCTATAACAAATCTATGATGGAAAATACGGAAAGAATAGTCCTTGGAAAGCTCAAGCTCTCAATGTTTTCTCCCAACCATATACTATAGTTATAACTGAATTAAAAGTGGATAAGTGGAAGCGTTTTTTTCTAATTGTCTGGAGTAACGTCATGTGCTGTGACATTTTTCCTCACTTGGTCAATGGGTGTAATTCAGGGCCATTTTTTAGCTCAAATGCCAGGATGACAGTTGCAAAAACAGGCTGTCAAAACATGTCATGCTATTTTAAAGCATCATTCAGACAGTAAATTATATTCAAATGCACTCACGCTGAATAACACAGTGAGACCACAGTTAGGGTACGCCCCGGTTTGCATATTTTCCGGTTTATGTAAAAAATGTACGCAAAATTGTGCCTCAGTTCGCTTACATTGCCTAGTTAGCGTACAATATGGCGCGTGTCTTGTCGTTAATACACTGCATAAGTCCACTTGTGTTCGTAACGTAACTTTATTTCTGCATAACTACATTTGAGCATGTTCTGAGTTTGAAACTCATTGTTCCCCAATTGAAACGCTAACCAAAAGCTAAAACACAACCACTACCAGTAGCTAGCTGCCTATTTGCACCACCTGTTATTTTTTTCCTGAGGTTTATATGAGGAGAGGTGTTTTATTTCCTTAAGTGGATGACTCACCAGGCAACTCATAAACTCATAAGGGCACAATGTTTATTCGAGCATAGACCGCTAACATGTACAACTCCTGGCAAAAATTATGGCATCACCAGTCTCGGAAGATAATCATTCAGTTGTTTAAGTAATCGCAGACATGACGCAAAACTAAAGTCATTTCAAATGGCAACTTTCTGGCTTTAAGAAACACAAAAGAAATTAAGAAAAAAAATGTGGTAGTCAGTAACAGTTGTTTTTTTAGACTAAGCGGAGGGGAAAAAAAGATGTAATCACTCAATTCTAAGGAAAAAATGATGGAATCATGAAAAACAAACAAACAAAGGAACACTTTAACACACCACAAGTACTTTGTTGCAACAACTCTGGCTTTTATAACAGCTTGCACTCTCCGAGGCATGGACTTAAATGAGTGACAAACAGTCAATCTGGCTCCATCTTTCTCTGATTGCTGTTGCCAGATCAGCTTCTCATGGACCATTTTCTTCAACTTCCACCACAGACTTTCAATTGAATTGAGATCCGGACTATTTGCCATGACTTTGACCTTATGTGTCTTTTTTGCTCGATGGCAAGACAAATAATTTCAGCATCCAACATCCTTTCAATTGACGGGATAAGAAAAGTGTGTAAAATGTCAACGTAAACATGCGCATTTATTGACGATGTAATGCTTTTACCTGACATGCAGCCCCATATCATCAATGACTGTGGAAATGTGCATGTTTTCTTCAGGCAGTCGTCTTCATAAATCTCATTGGAACGGCACCAAACAAAAGTTCCAGCATCATCACCTTGCCCACTGCTGATTCATTACTAAATATGACTTTCATCCAGTCATCCACAGCCCACGATAGCTTTTCCTTAGCCCACTGCGACCTTGATTTTTGTCTGTTTAGGTGTTAATGATGGCTTCAGTTTAGCTTTTCTGTTCACTCCTGTTTGCTCCCATTTGTTCCTCATTTGATTTGCTGTGCATTTTCTCTTTTCAAGACTGTCTTGATGCTTTGATATCATCCTTGGTCTGCCAGTATTTTTGCCGTTAGCAACCCTCCATTGTTGTTTGTGCAGATTTTAGACACGGCTGACTGTAAACAACCAACTTTTGCAACGTTGGCGTGATGATTTACCTTCTTTAAGAAGTTTGATAATCCTCTCTTTTGTTTCAAGTGACATCTCTCGTGCTGGAGCCATGATGGAAAAGTCATAATATTACCTTACCTTATAATATTATCTGTATTTCCATTTTTGCTGCATTTTTGTTGTTGTTGTTGCATTTTTCCAAATATTTCAACTTTCTTCTAATAAAATAAATAAAATCGTAATTACTGACTTTATTCCCATATTATTTTGACTTTATTCTGGTAATATTATGACTTTTTCCCCAACCTAGTTTTCCAAAAAATACAATTTTATTCTTTGCTTTGTTTGTGTGTCATAATATTGCGCCTTTTAAACAATACTTTTTCTTTAATACTCAATGCTACTAAACCAGGGGTGGGCAAACTTTTTGACTTGCGGGCCGCAATGAGTTAAAAAAATGGGCCGGGGGGCCAGACTATATATTTGATACATGCACACTATTTTACGCTTATAATTCTGACAGTCCACTTGGAATTACAGTGTCATACAATTTGCTATATGTGCCTTTTTTCAGGAGCACTTTAAACATCAGACCACATCAAACAACAATTGAATTTTACATTTTTTTTCTACTGAATTAAGGATGTGTTATACAATGTGAACTATGAACGCTAAAACATTGACTATTAAAAAATTTGTGAACGTCCCTCCTTTTTTACTTTCCGGACAGTGCAGTGTGTAGGTTAAATTGTGTGTCACATATTTTTTGACTTGTGTTTGTTTGGTACCATGGGTGAGGTACGTAGTTGTTTGGATCGCTGTATGTGAAAAAGCTATTTAAACCATCAAAAGGTTGTCTCAGTTTGACTGACGCTGACTACTTGCAAGTCATGTTGCCAGCTTGTATGTTTAAGGTTTAATTACTTTAGAAGCAACTGGCGGGCCGGATTCAAACGCTTGGCGGGCCGCATGTGGCCCCCGGGCCGTAGTTTGCCTACCCCTGTACTAAAATGATGGAATTTTTTTGTTAGAATTTATTATAAGAGTTTATTCTTGTAAAATTGTGACTTTTTTTTTAAATACACTTTTTTTCTCTTAATGTTTTGATTTTATTGTTGTCAAATTACAGCTGTTTTTTTTCCATTTCTAATGCAGTTTCTTTTAAATCTTCAACTTTGGAAAATGGAAAATGTATGTTTTAATTTATTTTTAAAGTTGTAATATGAAAAACAAAGAAAAGAAAGAATAAAGTTTCATCCATCCATCCATTTTCTATACCGCTTCATCCTCATTAGGGTCGTGGGGGTATGCTGTAGCTTATCCCAGCTGACTTCGGGCGACAGGCGGGGTACACCCTGGACTGGTCGCCAGCACATATAGACAAACAATTTAGAGTCGCCAATTAACCTAACATGCATGTTTTTGGGAATGTGGGAGGAAACCGGAGTACCCGGAGAAAACCCACGCGCACACGGGGAGAACATGCAAACTCCACACAGAAATGCCCAGGGGAGAATCGAACCCGATCTCCAGGCTGTTCCTGTATTGGCCAACGTGCTAACCACTAGACCACCGTGCGGCCGAATAAAGTTTCACTTTTTGGAAAATTAGGTTGGAGAAAAAAATCCCGGAATAAAGTCAAAATATGATGGGAATAAAGCCATAATTACGAAAAGACCACTTATTAGAAGAGAGTTGAAATATGTGGAAAATGCAAAAGACCCCAGCAAAAGTACAAAAAACAGGAACGACCAGAGTTCATACTAATAATACACTTTTTCACCTATATCAACAAGATGATGCAGGCTATTTGTTTTTGAAATATATATAACGTCTTAGCATACTCACGTGTGTTGCTTTACAAAATGTCAAAGCGGCCCTTGCATCCTTTCATTTTTCAGCATATGGTATTGAGAAAAAGTCACAATAGCGTTTCAGTTACATTTACGGGCCATACAGCGTTAAAACCCCTATTAAATTTAATAAGTAATGCTTACGACGTTCGCAGTTTCTAGCAAAAAGACAGATTTTGGACTTTGGACATAATAAGAGGTTTTCCAATGCAATACGGAGCCGGTGCCAGATCGACGGCTTGATGACCTGCGGTGCTTTAATGGAGCTGGCAGGACTTGGTAGAGGAAGCCTGAGATGAGTTGGGACCCTGGCCAGCTGTCTGAGGACCCATGAAGGGAATGAATAGTGAGCTGAGTAGCAAAACGACCGCAACCATTTGCTCGAAGTCGCTCTCAGAAGGCCCAAGCATCACTCAGACACAAAGATGGGAGTGATGAGGGAGAAGGGAAAGAAAGGCGAAATGACACATGACAGTGATGCGCAGTGGCGGCGAAGGACCCTTTAGTATTCAGACGACACTCATTTTAAGTTTGAGGACTGTCAACGCTGGTGTGTGGTGCACATGTAGAATATCAACACCGGCAGTGCAATCCAAGGTTAGTTGTTTGGAGTCTGATTGTTTTCTACTATGGTTTGCATATTTTCTCTTGTGCACCCGAGTGCATCTTTCCTTTGTTTAACAGTTCTGCTGTCTGGCACGTTAGCCTTTGTGGTAAAGTGACATTTAAACGAATCATTCCCTTCATCACAAAGCAGCCAAAATATCTTTTCACTGCCATTCCTTATCATGCAGTTACACAAGCGCTATTCCAGCGGTTGTGACACACTCACGTACGCTCATTATAGGCAAAATACCTGAGGGTTCGGTATCTTTCCTAGGATACTTTGACATGGTCCAGGAAGGACGGAGCATTGAAAAGCCTATTATTAATATGAACTTTTGTCTTTTCTCTTTTTTTCATTTTTGCTAGGTTTTTCTGCATTTTCATTTGCTATATATATATATATATGATATTTGTATGATATTTTCTTCTCGCAATTATGACTGCTGTTTTTTCAATTTCTTTGTTTTTTTTTTATTTTCGAACTATTTCAACTTTCCTCGAGTAAATTTTCTTCTCGTAATTATGACTTTGTCAACAAATTTGACTCTATTCCGGTAATATTAGAGCATTTTCCCGAAACCTCATTTGTTGTTTTGTTTGTTTCTCATAATGTTACAACTTTTTCTTTAATACTTCAATAGTATGCAATTAAAATTATTTTTTTCCTCATAATATTACGACATTATTCTCATAAAATTACAACTGTTTTCTCTTAATATTGTGATTTTTCAATTTCTGCATTTTTTTTTCAAAAACGTTCTTGTACATTTCCTTCTCATAATTATGACTTTATCCCCATATTTGGACTTTATTCTCGGAAAATTACAGCTATTTTTTTTTTCATTTCGGCTGTTTTGTTTTTTTAAATTTTCCAAGTATTTCAAGTTTTTCTTTGTGTACATTTTCTGCTCGCAATTCTGACTTTTTTCCGGTAACATTACAACTTGTTCCGCAAACCTAATTTTCCAAAAATTACAACTTTGTTTTTTGTTATTTTGTTTGTTTCTTATATTAATACAACTTTTTTTAAGCAACTTTATCCTACTACAATGATGTTATTTTTCCTCATAATATTGTGACGTTGTTCTCATAAAATTACAACTTTTTTCTCTTAATATTTTGACTTTATTCTTACAAAAAGGTTGCAGATTTTTCCGTTTTTGCTATTGTTCTTTTTTTTCCAGTTTTCTTGTTAAATTACATTTTTAGAATGGGCCAATAATAAAAAAAACACCCCTGGTCTAATGCAAATGAAACTGTGAGGATATTTGTATTACATGTATGGTAGCATTTGGAGCACAGCCCATATAAGCCATATTTGATATCAACTCTTAAATCCAGTAAGTTGCTGTGACTAACTGATGGAAACAAAAACATAAACAAAGAAAGGACAGGTTGAACGGTCTCAGTGGTTGATCCCAACTGAGATTTACAACAGTAACAGTGACATCTCTCTCTGCCACACACACACACACACACACACACACACACACTTGGTATGGGTTTTGAGTCCCACAGACAAAAGACAAACGACAAAGCCACACACACACACATGCCACTCACCAACAGAGCTACATGTCTTCTCTGTTCTTTTGTGCAAACACTGCATGAGTTTTTACAAAAAAAATCCAAACAAATGCTAGAATTTTCTACCCTATCAGCTGTCTGACACATTTTGGACATCTCTCGGTCTCACCAATGTTATGCTCTCATTTCCCGAAGGGCTGCTGTGCTCTTTGAGTACAAAAGTGTGTCTGCAGGGCTGATGCACGTGCTGATGCCTTGTCTATAACATTATCCGCGGTGCTAGCGGTGTTACTGAAAAGTCATTTTAAATATCATCTGTGTATTTTTTAGTGTTCTCTCAAGTTTCTAATGACCCATGACTAGAATATAATCTGTAATAGAGCTGCAACGATTAACCAATTAATCATCGATACATCCATTTTCTATGCTGCTTATCCTCATTATGCTGGAGCCTATCCCAGCTGACTTTGAGCGAGAGGCGGGGTACACCCTGGACTGGTCGCCAGCCAATCGCAGGGCACATATAGACAAACAACCATTCACACTCACATTCATACCTATGGACAATTTAGAGTCGCCAATTAACCTAACATGCATGTTTTTGGAATGTGGGAGGAAACCGGAGTGAAACCTACGCAGGCACGGAGAGAACATGCAAACTCCACACAGAGATGCCCGACGAAGATTCGATTCCCTGATCTTGCAGATTTCCAACATGCTAACCACTAGGCCACCGTGTGTACTATGAAACCTTTCTCTTTAAATTACACTTTTTTTGCTCTTTTTTTCCATTTCTGTTGTTTTTTTCCCCAAATATTTCAACATTTACATTTTCTTGTAATGTTATGACTTTATTCCCATAATATTTTGACTTTATTCTCCTAATATCATAACTTTTTTCAACTTAATTTTCCAAAATCTGCAACGTCATTCTTCGTTTTGGTTCTCATAATAACTTTAGAAAATAACTTTTTTCTTTAATATTTCAAATGTATGCTTCTAAAAATGACATGTTTTTTTCTCAGAATATTACGACATTATTCTCGTAAAATGACAACTTTTTTTCCCCGTAAGATGACATTTTTTCTCTCATAATATTATGACTTTATTCTCCTAATATCATAACTTTTTCCACAACCAAATTTTCAAAATGTGCAAATTCATTCTTTGCTTTGTTTCTCATAATATTATGACTTTAGAAAATACTACATGTTTTTTTCTTTAATAGTTCCACTTTATGCGTCTAAAAATGAAATAAAAAATTCCTGATAATATTATCACTTTATTCCTGTAAAATTATGACATTTTTCCCCTTAGGACAGAAAACTCAAAGGATGCGGGGCCACTTTGATATTTTACGTTTTGTAAACCAACTCATGTTATACAAATTTAAAGAAACAACAGCCTCCGTCTTAAGCTTTGTGTTACAGGTGACAAAGCATATTATTATTATCAACTTTTTCTGCTTATATTACGGTACACTTTTTTCCCCCTCATGTTTGCCTTTAAAAATGTTATTTTACAAATATCTCTTGTGAATCTTTTTTCTCGCATTATTATGGCTTCATCACCAAATATTTGGATTTCATCCTCGTAATATAACTTTTTCCAAAAGTTGCATCTTTATTTTTTGCTTTGTTGTTCATGTTGTTCAAAAAATAGTGATAATGCCCTTTTTGTCTTCAACATTTCAACTTTAGGCTTCGAAAACATATTTTTTTCATAATAGTTTCATAATATGTTGACACTGGGGTTGTGTATGACTCTTTTTCTTGAAATATGACTACTTTTTCCCCCTTAATCTACGACTCACAGATAGTTAGGGACATGCACAACTGTTATGTTAGAAAACAGCAAGTTGTGCATTAAGTATTAAACATGTTGGACATGTGCATTCAAAATTCGAGAAGCTCAAATGAAGTTCACCTGTAAAGGTTATGCAGTAGTTCTACTGTATATACAGTAGGTTATACATTTAGTACATTACATACATTAGGTTCATCCTGAAATGTACCTGAAATATCCCTAAGTAGTACTAGGGAGTAATATAACTTTATTCTCCTAATACGGTATTTTGACTTCTCATAAAATCACTGATCTTTTCTTACATTTTTGCTGCTGTTTTTTGATTTAGTTTCCTGTTTAATCGTATGTTTAGAAGGTGCCGAGGGCCGTTAAAACAACAGTTGTGGGCCGCACTTTGGACACCCTGCCTTAAAATGCCATTTTTTCTCTCATATTCTGACTTTAATCTCCTAATATTTTGACTTCATTCTTGTAAAATTATTGCTGTCTTTTCCATTTTTGCTCTTTTGTTCTTGTTTGATTGTACTTTTAGAATGTGCCAAAGGCCCTTGGACACCTCCGGTCTAGCGCCTAATTGATTACTCGATTAATCGGAGCAACAAGCTTCGATAAAATAACCGTGAGCTGCATCTTACATCATTGAACGTTTGGCAAAAAGGAAACCTCGACACAATATTTTCAACAGATTCAGACAATGGGATATAAATATGAGGGCCAGACTATCTGGCTATGTTGCCATGCCAACAAGTCTTTCATAATACGTCTTCTGTCTGTGCTTCTGAAAGTAAGACCTAATACCAGGAATAAACCGATATATCGGTCTGTAAAAGTCTGGGTAGAAACGTCTTACATTCCCATCATTACAAGTTGAAATGATAAAAATGGCTAATTCCACTCTTTTTTTTTACATAATCCCTCCCAAAACCCCTTGTAATTCACTCACAGGCTTTGCATAGATCCATGTTGAATATCTTTTTTTTTTTAAACAGCCACAAACCACAAACATATGGCTAGCCCCATTTAAATACTCAGTGAGCACTGACACATGCATGTGACACACACACACACACACACACACACACACACACACACACAGGGCCAACAGTGGATGTTTGGGCTCAGACGTCAGAGGGGAAAGCAGATCGCAGCTGTACTCCAGCCACGGACACTGTAGAGTCCTGAAATAACCTGCCATGTTCTTAAGTCGTTTAATTGTGTTTGAGCACAAAAAGCACGCAGACTGCAGCCTGAAAGTGAACTACGTGATGCATTGTTCCCACTCAAGCCTTTACTCGCTACAACGTGTACGCAGTAATTGTTATATAAAGTCTAAAGAGCTCTATCGACTCGTTTTAGAGAGCAACTTGTTGTGGATGGTGAAGTAAGAAGAATTTGGGGGAGAAAAAAAACAAACTGAACAACCACAGAAAGTTCAATTGGTCCCACACGCAAAATTGGGGAGGGGGAAAAGAGGAAAGAGTGATTTCACAAAGACCAAAAACACATTGCTGCTGACAGATTGAATTGGAGAGCCGTGAGAGTGAACAGCAGGTCAATGAAGAGAGAGACCTGTATTCACTGTCGTGTATCCCAGTGTGTGTGTGTGTGTGTGTGTGTGCACTGCTTTCTTCTCATTTCTTCACTACGCTCGCCAAGTTTCTGTTTCCTGCCTGATCTAAAAAAAAAAATATGTGGTGGGTGCATTTCAACATCTCCCGATTAGAGAGAAAGATGAGGAGGACACGGAGAGGCTTTCTGGAACCACAACTGGAAGGAGCTGCGACGCATAAACAGGCGGAACAACAACGCACCTGCGCAGAGCCTTCAAATCGCTTTCCCCCCCGCCCGAGAGAACCGCTCCACTTTTTTTTGCAGCACGTCATTTTATCAGCATTGTTCAAAAACGGAAGTCACACATTTGCCTAAATCAGTGCACCCCTAAGCACAAGTCTTAGTTATGTCATGTTGAACAGAATAAGATTTTCATTGCATGGTATAACTGCTGTTTTACCATGCACATGACAATAAAACTCTCTTGAATCTTGAATCTTGAATGTTTTCTCTTATTATGTCTACTATATTGATTAGTAAGGATAAGTGGCATAGAAAATAGATGGATATTGGATAATACGAGTGTAAAGGTGACTATAGGGTTGTTATTTCATATCTAGAGGGCTCTAATAACATTAAAAAACGTATTTAGAAGGTTGTAAACAGGTTTTCTATGCTCCAACAACAAAAACATTTCATTTATAAATAAGGAATCGCACTTTGCGGAAATTCACTTATCACAGTCGGGTCCGGAAGCAATTAACCGTGATAAACGACTGATTACTGGACTGTGACATCACAAACCAAGATCACCAAAACCAGTGCTTCTCAAATAACGGGGCTGAGGGGGCTTTCAGTGTCAGTGTTGTCATGCACCTTACCCAAGACAAGCTAAGAAACTAAGGCCACATCCACACCAGTACCGATACTTTAAAAAAAAGACAAATTTTCAATGTTTTCACCTCTCGTACGTTTTTGCCTTTAAAAGTTGAGCTGTAGGAAAAGAGTGGAGACTTTCAAAAACTCCAGCTGTAGTGTGTGTGTGTGTGTGTGTGTGTGTGTGTGTGTGTGCGTGTGTGTGTGTGTGGACAGGTCAAACGGAGCTTTTTGCTTTTTGTCATAAGACATGTGCGACTTTAGCTCATATTTTTAAACCTCATTTAACAATACGGGCACATGTTATTAAAAAATAATATAAATTATGTTTCCTGGGCTTTTTTCCAGTTGCTTTTTTCAGACTTCTGATGCATGGATTTCATACCAAAAATCTATTCCACTCATGTGAAATTTGCCGTCAAATTGTTTTGCGTCAGACATGTGAACTGTACACTCAAGGCTACTGTTTCAAATGCCACCAGTGAAATGCGGGGGCCTGACCGGTGGCCACTGACATCTCACCCTCATCTCCATAACAACAGTGGCACCACAAGTGAGGAGGGCCTGACCCTTAACCCTTAACGTCTATGTGTATATGTGTGAACTTGTTTGACTGGAGGGGGGAGGATAGGCTGAGATGATGAGATTCCACCCATACACCCGTGGGAATCACAGCCAAGCTTGTTTAGATTTTAGCAAAACAAATATGAACAACACACACACACACTAACGTTGTACGCATGACAAGCTGTAAACTGCCCTTGACCGCTACCTTGCCTTCATCTATCAATCCATTATCTGCCCTCACTGTGTATGCATATGGACAGGACGGGGGGGCAAGGATAGAGGCAGATCGGAGATGACACTAACTTCAGGACGAAATGTCCACAGGTAAAAATGGAGAGAACACTGAGGACAATAGGTGGGTGGCATTGATTCCATTGGGGCCAAGAGAAGGTTCTGTCATATTGTCATGTTATTACAATAACAGTACTTTTGTATTTGTATAGAGCCTTTGGCAAAGAACGTTTCGGTACTGCATTGTTTGTCATTCACACATCTACACAGGGGTTTTGTGTCCTTCTCCAAACCCATTTAATAGCTTGCAGTTGTACATTTTTCCCCTTTGTGGAGACATTACAATTACGAGTTCTGCTAAAATATCGACATGAAGCCAAACCAAAGTGATCGAAGTGAAACTAAAGCGAGGTAAACCAAAGCAAAACATGCACGCATCGTCTGCATCAGGGGTGTCTAAAGTGCAGCGGCGTGTGGCTGCTTTTTTTATTGGCCCGCAGCACATTCTCAAAAATGAAAAAAAACAGCAAAAATAGAAAAATCCACTGTAATTTTACAAGAATAAAGTCAAAATATTAAGAGGAAAAGGTTGTAATGTAACAAGAAAAAGTCGTCATTGTATGACACGAGCATAATATGAGCAAAAATAATGGCAACGTGTTGAAATATCAAAGAAAAACAAAACGAAGTTGTAATTTTTGGAAAATTATTTGCAGAAAAAGTTCTAATGTTATAAGAATAAAGTCAAAATATTACGGCAATTTAGTCATAATATTATGAGAAGAAAATTTACAAGAAGAAATTTGACATAGTTGGGGGGAAAAAAACGGCAGAATTAAAACATTTTACGAGATCAAAGTCAAAGTATTTACAGAAAAAAACAGGCAATTTTATGAGAATAAACTCAAAATATAATGAGGTAAAATAATGTCATTTTGCAGCATAGAGTTGAAATGTTAAAGGAAAAAAAGAAATAAAAAACGACAAAATTAAATGGACATTTTTGGTAAATTAGGTTGGGGAAAAAGTTACAATATTATGGGAATAAAGTCATAATATTATGTGAAGAAAATGTACGAGGATTATTTAAGAAGAAAATTGAAATATTTGGAAAATGAAAAAAAAAAACAACGGCAAAAATGGGGAAAAAAAGAAAAAACAACAGCAAACATGGGGAAAAAAAGTGCAAAGACCGAAGCTTTTTCACCTACTGTATACTGTATATATGACAAAGCTGAGATGCAGTATTTTCTTGATATATAGAATTTCTCAGCATATCTCAAAATATTAAAGTGGCCTATGAATCTTTTCATTTTTCCGTATGTGTCCCTCGTGGAAAAATGTTTGGACATCCCTGGCCTACATTGTCCTTTTTTAAGATGTAGGTCAGAAAAAGGTGTGAGAAAATTGTGAGGTTTCCTTTGGTGAGGGACACACTTTTATGACTCCTTTAGGGCGATCTTACAGTTTAAGGTTAAAGGCGTTGTCAGCACAAAGCACAATGCTTCATAGGCTCATTATTAGCGCTGATAACAGGCTATTTCCTTTTGGTGGAGCCTCAAACTAATCCTTCGACATGCTGACCTACACAAACACAAGTGGGAATGAAAGGGCAAAGTCATGTCTTCCTCTGGAGATAATAGCAGGTACTTTTCATTACCATGGTAATGTCTGACGTCACCAAAGCATCCCCCAGGTAAATACAGGTCATTACAGCGCATAGCTTTGATGGCAATGTAAACAGCTTATTTGTATCAACTTCACACAGGTCTCAGGATTGGTGGTTCTCACAGTGCTGGGAAGGTGACTCCTTGGGCCAAATTACAAATTTTAAGTACTTAGAGGAGCCCAAATAGGGCTTTGTAGGACCTTTATGGGACCAAAAACCAATAGGGAAGTGTGTGGTCAGTTCCCAGTCGGGATGTACCATTCTGTAAAAATATGAATCACAATTTTCTTGCTTGGAATTGAGATTGCAATTCTCTGGGATGTTTTTTCCACACACACAAACACACACCTTGTTTACTGGCCGAATTATCCCGGAAGGACACTTGACTCTTTTGTTTAGCAAATATGAATAGAAAAGCAAAAGTATCATGTCAAAAACATCAATAAATGTATAACTACAAATTTGTCGTCCCTCGTCACTTCGTGCTTCAAATTTCCCAACTTTACTCTATCACTATTCAAAATACATGAATTAATAAATTATTGCTGTTAAGTGGTTGAATATGTCCGATTATTAGTAAAAAAATATATGCATATTTAAGTACATTTTACGTGCTTTTGGCCTAATTTAAGCATTTTCAAGACTAAAAACAACTAAATGAACTGAAATACAAATATTAGGCATTCAGAAGACGCATTCAAAGACTTTGTGATGATAAATAGTAATGTTGAATTGATGAGACAATAGCCACCGCAGGAACAACTGTACAGAAACTGGAAATAAAAAAGGAACAACAAGGAAACTCTCAAAATGCTAGCACGTGTGAGTCTATATTGTGTATTATTTTCTCTTATTATGTCTACTATATTGGGTCTAGGAGTGTAAAGGTGACTTTAGGGGTGTTATTTCATGTCTAGAGGCCTCTAATAATGTTAAAAACCTTATTTAGAAGGTCTTACACAGGTTTTGTATGCTTTAACTATGAAAATATTCAATCTATAAAGAACTAATCCTACTTCGCGGAAATTCACTTATCACGGTCAGGAACCGATCAACCATGATAAACAAGAGATTAATTACTCGCTTCTCCTGTGAACTGATGAACGATAAGCCAGTGTGCCTTACTAGCCTGGGCATGGCCTGCTCGCTGGGGGACCGGGCATGCGAAGAAGACGTGTCAGCCGTCATGCTAACAACAGTGTAGTCTAGCATGAATGATTGGGTTTGTTTGTGATGTGGACTTTGTGGGAAAGGCAAATTCTATCGTGTTCCTCGCAGTGTCCCGTGGGGGGTGCTCAAAAAGTTTTCGGTCCATGTACAACCGGAACTAGAGCATGGTTTGTATTGCTAACAGAAAGTCCAGCCTGTTCACGGTGAATGTTGGCCTCCACCAAGACTGCCCTTTGTCACCAATTCTGTTCATGGACAGAATGTCTAGTCGCAGCCAAGGTGCTGAGGGTGTCCAGTTTGGGGGCCTTGGGATGTAATCTCTGCTATTTGAGGATGATCTGGTTCTGATTCAGCGTTTACAGAGGCAGTTTGCAGCTGAGTGTGAAGCTTCTGTGATGAGACTCAGCACCTCCAAATGTGAGGCCATGGTTTTCTGGTGGAAAAGGGTGGCTTGCCCGATACTCTACAGGTTGGGAGTGAGATCTTGCCCTGGGTGGAGGGGTATCTCGGGGTCTTACTCACGAGTAAGGGAAGGCTGGACCATGAGATTCACAGGAAATCGGCGCAGCTTCTGAAGTAAAAGCGGTTGCTGTATGTCCCTCAGCTGGCCTGGGAACGCCTCGGTATCTGGGCTTCCTTACTGGGCTTCCAGACCCGGGTAAGCAGAAGAAAGTGCCCTTGCTGATGTATTTTTGTAAAGATTTTCTAAGGTTTGATTTGCAGCCAAAAGTCAGTTAATTTCTTGTTTTCGAAATGTATCAGGCACAGCAAAGCCCTTCCTTTCTGCAGCGTACTGCAATGTTTCAAGCATGCGGGGGAATCATCAATCCTGACAAAGTCTTATTGGTCAAAGCCCAAACAGCATGAAAAACGCTGGTCTTGCTGCTGCCTCAGCAGTTCTGCCTCTTCTTCGAGTTCCGTAGCAACATTTTATTCACAGTCCTCGCCACTTGAACTTGTGTTCTGTTTGACCCGTTTGACACCATCCATAACTGTGTGTGCGAGTGTCATGTCAAATTTTAGTCACTTTGCAAGACCCTGTGTGCACCAAGGGAGTGTGCACCAGCCCTGTACCCCACCGTTGGAGGAGATTAATTCTCACTTTCATCACGGAGCATTGCTCTCGGGGGAGCCTGGAGGAGACGTGGGCAGAGTGGCTGCAGGGGATTGCGAAGGGTAACGGCTTGAGTGTGTGCCTGTGCATGAGTGTGTGCGTGTTTGTTCAGTGGCATTAAAGGCTACAAACACACAGTCGAGTGGTCTCTCAGTGGGACCCTAAAACAAACACAGGCTGGCCACAGCAACCCTGTGCAATGCGTTTAGCCATTCTCTGTGAATGTAAACTCATTTTGTGCGTTCAATAACAGATGAGGTAGCGTCTCCCACCATAACTGGGCACATATCTTTGCCACATGCACAGGCACCTCACCTGTCCCGCAGGTTAGGAATATTGAGCGAACGGAAATGGAGTGTTAAGTCTTAGTGGAAATGTCACTGAAGGTTTGAATTGCAGTTCAACGCCGTGAACAAATGACTGCTCACTGCAAACGCACTTCATCACTCTGACTCACTCCACTGCATCAATCAATGGCCTGCTTGCCAGATAAGTCTTGTTGTAAGGAGTCCATGTGCACAGGGGGCTGGGTGGGGGTTGCATTGTTATCCTAATTATTCATAGCCTCCTGTTTCTTGGGAATAAGTGTAAGTGCTGACAGCAAACATGGACTTACAGTGTGTGGATAAAGTATTGAGAGTCTTTCTCAATCTACCAATAGAACCAATCAGGTTGGCCGAGACCACTTAAGCCCCTTGAGCCTTAATTGTTCTTCTCACTAAGACGAGACACGTGTCCACTTTTGTAGGAACAGTTTCTGGTTCCGTGTCGCAGTGCACTGTGTGTGGAAGAACTTGAGAGCCCTGACATGAACCCCATGAAACCCCTTCGTAATGAACTTATCTTTCAGGTCTAACATGTTCTTCTGGACATCAGACAGACTCCAACATCTTGTAGAAATGAATACAGGCGGTCCTCGGGTTACAAATGATTCCCATTCCTAGACCGTGATGTAAGTTGAGTTTTGGTCTAAGTCGGACCTTATACATAAATTTTACCTGAACTGACACTGAAAGCTTACGCACTAGCAACATCGAGCAGGTATTTGCAGTGTTAAAGAGTTTGGTGATTTCCCACTGTCTGTGAATGTGACACGAGTTCAGATTGTGTGTGTGTGTGTGTGTGTGTGTGTGTGTGTGTGTGTGTGTGTGTGTGTGTGTGTGTGTGGCTGTGTGTAGAGAGAACAGTCGAGTTTGCTGATGTTGTTTTGGCGTGGTTTCGTTTGACAGTAGCCTATTTTGTTTTTGCACTTAAGAGACTGTTGATCGACCGCCTCCTTGGCGGCCTTTTAAAGATGCAATGATTAATCTAACACCAACAACTATTTTAGTATTCGCTTCATCGTTTTTTGCTGTTTAAAAATATCAAATGTGAATATTTTTGAATTTCCTTAGTCATCCATGAAAGCAGACCTATTATCTAGTGACCGACAGTTTTGCCTCTTTTCGGATACGTTACAGACCCAACCCCTAACTGCTTGTGTAAATATTGATGTGGTCCGTCTAGGGCCTAACCGATTACTTGATTAATCGAAACATCAAGCTTCAGATTAATCAACTAAGAAAATAATCGTCAGTTGCAGTCCTATCGGCCTTACAAGGTCACAATACGACCTGTATCCTTAATGATGGTCATGACTATCGAGTGTTGGGAGTAGTCGAGTAGCGTGGCTGCGCAAAAGTGAGAAGCAGTCCTATTATTTTCTTCCTTTCCCGCTTCCTGTATGTGCAACAGCCGGGTGTCCCAACACTTTTGTCCATACGCAACATCTGCCTGTTCGTTATTGCCATCAACTCCGATTCCATTTAACGGGTAACTTACAAAATGAGCCCTGACGTACAGAAGATTAGGATTTTGCACTGATCTCTTTAGGGAGAAATGAAGACAAACAATACTGAGTGTTTTCTACATCTTATCTGCAGTTGAGGCGCACAAGAAGCTTGAAGTTAAGGCCGACTAAGGGCTACAAATATTTATTGAGCTTATTAGAAGCCAACGTCCGGGAGCGTTTATGAACTGCAGCTTGGAAAAGATGCGTTCATAAGCATGTGTTGGAAATTAAACTCTGACAGCAACATCTGCGGGGACCACTAAAGACGGTAAACGGCTGCCGGGAGACCTCACCTTGGCGTACATAGCTCAAAACAAGACAGTGATTTTCTACTCTCCCGAGTTCCGTCTGGATTAATGTGGAAACGGAAGAATAGCGGTGACCGTTGATTTAATATTGACTTTACGACGCCGCATTCAAAAGCTTGAGACGCCAGGAACGCAGTCAAACACCTGCTTATATATGATAAACTGCGTCCTACACAACATTAACCAAGCATTTTGTGGATTCCAAATATGATTGGAATCCTTTGGACACACTTTATGCTGCAAAACAATCCCTTGGATGCACCACAGACAGAGACACTACACTGTCTCTTCATCATCTCAAACTGTCTTTAAACGACCATGACAACATTTATCACAGACAGATTGACGCTCAAAGTCCATCTTTGCCACATTGTGAGTCACAAAGCTGCAGGGCCACAACAAAAGAGTTCATAGACAACATACATTAGTGAGTAGATGAGTCATCTGCAGTGATGAACAGAACACATCCTCCAGGCTCAGTGTTCCATACCGTGGTGCATAGATCTTGTTACCAGGTAAGTTTCTCATGCATCACAATCAATACACAATCTGTGATGCACTTCTACAAAAGGAAACTGTGTATATGCTCAGTGCATTCACATTCTATATCGAAACTATTGGAAATGGAGCTAAAATAATTCCTTCTTCCATATGTTGAAAATACCTATTTCTCCAAAATGTTACACTGCAGCAGCAACAGCATTGTTGACATACCAGAACAGAAAGTATCAAGGAAGTGTGCCTTGAGAGGCCAATAAAAGATGAGATTAATTGGAAAAGTGTAACCGTTGAAATGCAATGTGAGTGTTTTCGGTAAAGGGTTAAACCTACCTTTACCGGAGAGCTCCGTGTAGCAACGGGCAGCTCTCTGATGGCGCTGCCCGCAGGAGTCGCGGATATCCCAGCTGCACACCCCTGCAGCGAGCCCCCGGCCAAGGTCTGCCTGCTGCCCGCTCCGACGCTCCCTCGCTGAGGCCGCTGCTTGATGCCGTCCAGCAGGCGAACGAGGAGGATGTTCGCCGGGAGGTCGTCCACTCCGCAGTCCACCAGGATGCGACACTCCGGGCAGCGCAGCTCGTTCCGGGAGCTGACGATGTTCTCCAGGCAGCGGCGGCAGAAGGTGTGCTGACATGGCAGCACCTTGGCCGTGGTGTCCAGGCGCTCCAGGCACACCGAGCACTCCAAGAGATCCAGCAACGACGAAGACTCGTCCATGTCGGCGGAGAGGGTGATCATCTGGGCTTCAGGCTCCGTGGAGACGCCGCGGCGGCTGGTTCTTGTGGCGGAGAAATGGACCGCGAGCGTAGAACATTCTGGTAAGCCAGACGACGGGAGGCAGTGGAGGGACGCCCCGCGCGCGTCGTCCTGCACTTTCCTCTCTCGGGTCGTCTCCACCGTGTCTCCCTCTCCGTGTGTCTGTCCCTCCGTGTGCTGGCAAGCGTGTCTCTCCCACGGCTGTGCTGGAAGCACTGAGGTCACGCTCTCATCATCACCACCACCATCATCATCGTCATCATCACGCTTGTTACAATTGTGGCGCGTGCGCATAGCTGCATTGATAAAGAAGCAGGAGACAGACAGCTTTTCAATCATCTGCTTATCGTCACATCTCCCACGGGGCGAGTGAAGTAACGCCACAAAAAGCCCAAGAGGGTTTCAAAGTGTGAGCTGTGGGGCCAGAAGACTTTAGGGCAGGTGCTGCAGCTTGAGGAAAATAAAGAAAAAGTTCGTTTTCAAACAGGATGGCCGAGTGGTGGCGTCAGCAAGCAAACTACAATCACAATTATAAACGTATTGGTAAATCTACATAAACTGTGTTTATAATGGCAAAATTATATTCGATTTCTATTTTTTTAAAATAAATTCTTGTATGTTATATTACCGTACAGTATCTCGTGTCCCTAAGCAAAACGATTCTCATTTGAGAGCAGCTGAAGTGGAATAATTGCCTTTTTCTGCCCCCCGGTGGTGAAATGTATCTCCTGCAGACAATTCTTTTTTTCTCATTGTAGGTTGTTATTGACTAAAGGTGTGATGAATGGCATTTCAGGTGCCATCAGGAAACAATGCTGAAGAAGTCACGTTGCACCCATAAATTCATTTCTACGTATGCAATATTAGAGTGTAATCAAGAATATATCCAATGTGACCTTTGCATAACTTAAAAAAAAAAGCAAAACATGCTGCAGTTACAAAGATGACATGGAACCAATCTGCTCCTTGAAGATAAACAGGAGCTATTCCATCGACAAAAGGGCAGGTTAATGCATATATGTGTGCAGAGTTTGTGTGTGTGTGCAGAGTTTGTGTGTGTTGTCTCTCAGCCGTGACGGGGCCTGCTTTCCCTGTCCACCTGTTCAGACCTGCACCGCTCTCGCACTCAGCGCCAGAGGGATTAGGAGCATGGGCTCGTCCCGGTGTGTTAGAATGTGACTGAAGCCATACTTTGCTGGCTGAGGGACAGGGGGTGGGGGGCTAATTGCCACCCATGATGAAAAGCTCAGGGGTGGAGCGCTTATGCGAAAGGCGTGTGCATATGTGGGCGGGAAACCCTATAGATATTGATGTATTTTTGCAAAAAATGAACTTAAACGGCACCCAGTAGAGCGCAGACCTCCACCAAGGCCAAACCATCCCAAGCATGTCAGTGCTTTTTTCCTGGCAGCACCATCTGCTGGATCTATCGCCTCCTCGTGCCAAGCACTCCACAAATTAATTCGGTTATGTAGTGTTTTTTCATGGGATGGGAATATGAGATTAAATTGAGGCTAAAATGAGTGCAATGCTTACCTGCAACCAGCACAGGTGCTGTTGATTAAGGTGCAGCTAGTTTATGGTCTAAAGCAGTGCTTTTTACGCTAGAAAAATCTCTCACATCACCACAAAGCACGCCATGACCTACCACTCTCTTGTATTAATGGCAACAGGTGGATACACAGGTTAATTGTGTGCCTTCTGCCATCTAGTGGAAGAGCATGCAAGTGTTCTCCCTGTTACTATGCGTTGCTGGCATCGATTGTTAAACAAGCATACGTGATTTGCAGTCAATAAATAATTATTTTCGGACCAATTAAGTTAATTGAATAATTTCCTTCGGCACACTAATGTGCTGCAGCACAGTGGCTGGGAATCACTAGTCTAAAGCAGGGGCCGTCAATGTTTTTCAGGTCAAGTGCTCCCAAAAGTAACATATTTCTTACGGAACGATTCATGTCAGTGTGTGTTTAAAGACACTTACATTTGTACAAAATAAGTAGAGGAGAAAAATTGTCTGATCGATCAAAAAGCTCCCACCAGTGACGTCATTAAGCCTATTTTATGGGGGCTAAAGCCTACGTACAATATTGTTAAGCCCTCCTATATAATTTTATGTTTTATTTTTAAAAAAGTAACGATATAGTTGTTTTAATATATATATATATACTTATTTGTTTATTTTTACTAAAAAAGTGCAGATAAATTTGTGCAATGGATGGATGGATAGAATAATAATTTCTCAGTCTTCGTTAGCTGTTTGGGGAATTTTGTGCTCACACATTACGTTTGCGTACATCCTGTGCATCTCCTGGGGGACGCAGCCTCCCGTGTGCTTCAAACCAAGAGACATCTTTGACATGCACACTACGGTACCTCCTTCTGGCAGCATTGCTGTGATCGATACAACACTGACAATGAAAAAAAAGGTTCAGAACATCGGAAGAGTGGATGCTGATAAAAATAACATTTCAGAAATGTACAGTCCAACCTTGATTTTTGAACGCTAGACTTTTTCGAACGCTTCAGCTGAATTTTTGTCACCGTTTTCAGTTATGGTGCAACATTGTGCGCATAATGTATAATGCCGTGGCTGGTGAGAGTTCCTGAGAGGGAATGAGGTCCAAAGCAAGGTTAAGTTCACATATTCAAGCTAAAATGAAATTCTGATTGAACTGCAACAAGACTGTCTGGCACTCAAATGAAGGTCAAGCGCAAGCAATGGGGGTCCCACTGCATGACATCCACCGGGACCTGCCATTTCTTGAAGCTCCGCTTGTCGCCCCCGTAGCACCACTGTGGAATATTGCGATGCTACAGCCATTCGCAAGCACTGAATACTCCGCTCACAAGTGGTGGCAACATGCCCGAATTCATCATCTCTGTCACTCTCTTTATCATCGGCAGCCAGGTCTTACGCTCAATGTGGTTCATCATGCTTTATGTAATTGTCCACAGCCAATAATTGAGCATTAAAGGGGAACTAGAGCAAGAAGTGCTCAAAACTGATTATTGGATGAAAATCCCCCCTCAATCCATTTAAGAAGCATCGTCAGGCCTGACTGTAGTTTGCCGTCTTGACGATGATAAAGGAGAAAAAGGGTTTCCTCCTGCAGCTTCGAATAAGAGTGACAGTAAGAGTGACTGTTGTAATTCTTTGATTAGATTCATCCTGCTCTCTTCTCTCTTCAATTGCCATTGTTCCCTCGCAACACAATCCAAGTTTAATCTTTAAATATGCCTCACACACTTATTAAACACATTTTAAGTAAAAAATATATAGATACTCACCACTAATCAGTGACAAGATGGAATGGGAGTCACGGTGTAGCCTTTATCCTGGTGTCAAGCTAACGCTGGCAGGCTAGAGAAGGCGTTTCTCCGCATCGACTGTACATAATCCACACTGCTTGCTCACCTCGCTGCCAGTTTTGAGGTCAGATTGATTGTCAAAGCTCGTGCTAACGTAGCAAAACCCACTTTTGCCTCTCACAGCACACAACTAGGGTGTGTTCAAGGACCACCAAACAAAGTGGGTAATGTCAGTGCTTCAAAAATTGCCCCGGTTTTCGTACGCTTCAATTTTCAGCAGAAATTTCGGAACAAATTAATAGCAAAAACAGAGTTCCCTTTTGCTTCTCGCAGCAACTAGGTGCGTTGAAAGACGGACAAAGTGCAAAATCGCAACGCTCGAAAAATTGCCTCGGTTTTCGAATGTTTTGGTTTTTGTCTGACCTTTTGAAACAAATTCATAAGAAAAAACAAATTCACTTTTCCGTCTCACAAGCAACTCTGGTGCTTTCAAGGGCTGGCAAAAAAAGTGCAAAATGTCAATGCTTGACAGATTGTCTCGGTTTTTCATATGTTTGTTTTTCGGAGGGCTTTTTAGAAAAAAATGTGTAACGAAAACCAAGTTACCACTGTGTACGTTTCACTTCTGCATCGTGCAGCAACTATGGTGCGTTCAAGAACCATGATGTCACGCTCTGTGTCGACACCCGTCAATATTTTGTGTTCGTTGTATAGCTTGGGTTTCATATTTCCTTTCCCTTGTGTTATTATCTGCTTTTGTGTTTACCGTGCAGATCCCGGGGTTCTCTAGTTGGGCGGAGCTACAGGAGGTGCGCAGCTGTGCCTCATTTTCATTCACCCCTTTTTATGCTCACCCGTGGCGGCTGGATGGCACTCGGTGATTCCTCCTGGCTGACCCTCCATGTCATGTGCTGTTCCTGCTGCCGTCGGCCATCCAGTCCTGCCCGGTTTTCTCTGCTCACGTGTGTAGCTCCGCCTGACCGGCCTTGGTATTTGTTTAAGTTATTATTGCTACCATTTTTCCGCGATACCCTAGTTTTTTGTTCCTGAGCTGCATGTAGAATCCATTAAAAGACTGTTCCTCACACACCAGTTTTCACCTTTGCATACTGGGGTCCAGACACGTGTCCAACAAATCCTCACACATGAAACAGAATGCAAAATCTCAACGCTGGAAAAATTGCCATAGTTTTTGTATACAGTAGACGCCCCTACAACGTAAATAATCCGTTCCGAGAATATTTACGTTATAGGGTTTTTATGTTATACGAAGCGTAAAATATATGTAAATAGCCTAATCCGTTCCAAGATCTTCCCAAACTCACCCCTTTGGCCCTTCAAAATATTCAAAGTCCACCAAATATGGTGGGAAAATATAAGAAAATGTTAGCATAAACACAGTAGAGTGACATTCCAATATAAAACAAGGTAATAAATAAGATTACTGTAAATGAACTAGTTTAAGGGCGACTACGATGAGGAAGGGAGGTTGAAGGGAGAAGCCTGTCTCTCACACAAACTCACGTACGCCCTGTATAAGTCAGCCAATGAGATGAGAGTGTAGGCGGTGCCCCGATAATCAGCCAATGAGAGCGTGAAGCGTCAGAAGGCGTCACCAAGTATACTCTGTTCGTCATGGAAAATGTTTCCCTCTCTCTGTCGTGCCAGAAATTCAAATCGAATTTCTGAACTTGCACTGACTTGACGCTTTACGTTATATGGAATTTCTTACGTAATACGATGCAAAAACTTTACATAAATTCTTTACGTTCAGTGGAATTTACGTAAAAGGAGGTTTACGTGCGAGGTACTACTGTATTTCAGTTTTCGTCCGACATTTTGGAAGAAATTAATAATGAAAACCTGCCACTGCATACGTTTCACTTTCGCGTCTCTCGGCAACTTTGGTGCGTTCAATGTCCGCGGAAAAAAGTGCGAAACCCAACACTTGGCAAAAAAAGCATTATCAGTAAGACATAAACATTGACAAACGGTGGGCTTTTTTAACAGTGCTACATTGTACTGTACTGTACATTTTCCCTGTATTATCACGTACTTATAAACTCATATATGATGCATTCTTTTTTTTCTGCCAAAAGCAGCCCATTTTGGAGAAAAATGATTACCGGTATTTAAAAAATTGCAAATGTGCGGGTGTATACTTTTAAGGAGACAGTAATAAAGCCATATAAATGAAGAATTTACAGAGTGACTAGGTGAATTTGTCGGTGTCATTCGTGGAATCCTCCCGCAATGACATCAGTATTGAGACATTTAACACAAATACGTCCTCATACATGATGATTTTTGCGGGTCTTTTCCCCCTACTGCATTACCTGTGTTTTTTCTTAATTGTGGCCGCATGTAAGGACCATTCTAAACACTGCATTCAAGCAACATTGACTTTTATCGTCGCCATAAACAGTCTAGTCCGCTGCAACACGTACGACACACAAACTGCACTCACCTGCTTTATTTGCAACACAGATATAAGCAACACTTCATTTTTTTTCAATTGGCATCGCCTTTATGGCACACGTTTTGTGTTTACATGGCTACTCAGGTGTGTTGTTTTCATGCCTGTGTCTCAACCATACATCCCTCTCATCAACCAATGGCTTTGGCTCATGCAAAAGTAGGTTAGCTGACACGGCAGTTACCATGGAAACGTCTCTTTCTTCCTTGTTAAGGAGTAGTTAGTGCGTGTGTGAGCATGGGGGAGGCTATCAGGGGTGCTAAAAAGTCAAAGAAAGTGTTACGTGGGTTCACTAGGGTGGTTTAAAGTCCATCCTGCTTGAACAACAATTTACCCTGCACTTGGTAAGCTGTGTAGCTGGTAGATGAGATGGAAAGAGAGCGACCAACCCTAAATAAAGCATTTGCTTTCTTTTTGCTTTGATTCATTCATTTTATACCGATTGTTAGTTCTAAGTTACTTATTCTAAGTTACATCTTATCCAAGCTGACTTTGGGAGGATTTAATCATCGAGATTTAATCATAGAAAACCTCAATTTTCAGATGATTCGGCTTTTGTTGAAAATTTCCACCAAAATTTTCCATCCCTATCGGTTTTCGTACAATATTGCACATAACCAACTTTTCCATTTGCCCTGTACTGTATTGATTCCATGAAATCGAGTGCTAAAACAAAGCAGCAGCCTCGTTGCCGACTCACTGTCCGTGCAGCAGTACAGCTGCTAAATAACCCGCCATGGGGCCAAAGAAAGTTGCCAGTGCCAATAATGCGATAAAGAAGGTGAGAAAGACCACAGAACTCCATCTCGCCAGGATGTACGGGAAGTCTGCATCAACAATAAGTTTTATCCTTCTCAATTATAATTATTTCACATTGTTCTATGCATGTAAACTATAATTATTCTCTCTAAAATGTATCTGTGCTAATATTTTGGAGTGGATGAATTAGATTTACATTATTTCCAACGGGGGAAATTGCCTGGGTTTTCTTACAGTTCAGTTTTTGTCTGACCTTTGGGAATGAATTAATGACAAGGTACCACCTTATTGACTGAAAAACAACCGTTCACGCTCACATTCACACCAATTACAGTCTCAAAATAACGTAACGTGCATGCGTTTGTACTTTGAGAGGAAATCACGGTATAAAGAATAAACCTCTTCCTGCAGTGTTGCTTTGTTTTGATGTTCCGTCCATTAATAACCTATGGTTTCATGCCAATATTTCTCCCCATTATTTTCTCAGACAAAGGAGCAAAAGAGCACAAAAAGCCCAAACAAGTTTGTGACAGTGAAATGTAGGAAGAAAGTAGACAGTCCATTACAGATGCTGTGCATATTCATGCTAACTTCCTTCAATTTAGCTTTGTTCTTTAACATGAATAAAGGTAGACTAGAAAGTAATGTGCACACAGGTTTTATACGCCAGGACATTTTCAATGCAGGGGTTGCCATGCGGAGAAGAAATTACATTGTTTACCTTTTTTTTTTTTTTTTTTTACAGTTTGTGTCACAAGGAAAGCATACCTGCACCCCATAATTCAAATGGTAGACTCCTTGCCCTCTTTGCACGACACAATGCCAACTTGGCTTAACACGGCTCTCGCTGGTAATGCCGCTTTTCCATTGACAAAATCAGATATGATAAGGTACTACTTCTACCTACTAATGACAAAATATAAACACTTTTCGTTTTTGCTCCAATCTTTTATGACCCGAACTCAAAGACCTAAAACTTCTTCACTGTACACAAAAGCCCTATTTACCAAAATATTAACACCTCATTTATTGTGGTTATTTGGTCCCAGACCTGACAGTGATAAAGTGAATTTCCACAAAGTAGGATTCCTGATTTATAAATTGAATATTTTCGTAGTTAAGCATAGAAAACACGTTTGCAACCTTCTATATGGGGGTTTTACCATTATTAGAGCCCTCCAGACATGAAATAACACCCCTATAGTCACCTTTACATTCATATTACCCAAGATAGTAGACATAATAAAAGAAAATAAGCCATATTAGACATAAACAGGACTCGTGCTTGTGTGTGTTGCTGCAAATGTGTTCCGCTGGCGCAGACAGGAAGAGACGTCGAGGGTTCAGAGTTGAGTTTTAGCTTTGCGTGGGTTACGGCCGCAACAGTAGCCCGAGTTGTGAGATCATTCAAACCTGCAATAAAAACCTGTTGTTCCGACCATCAAGTCTGGTGCTTGCATGTCTCACCCAACATTACAGTAACATTAACGACACCTAGTGACCAGTGTAGAATACTGCAGTACATATCCCAACGTCTTTTTAATGTGCCTTCTGAATGCCTTACATTTGCATTTTACTTTTTATGCTTGAAAATGCTGAATTTGCTGAAAGGATGCCTTATTTTTGGGCTAATAAAAGGCCGCTTTCAACCACAAACAGCATGCTGTCTCACAAGGTGGATGGATTATCTCGTCAAACGTGAAGCGCTCACTCAATATTCGAGAGAAACAGGCAAGCCAGGTAACATTTTATGGGCGTATCAATTACCCATGGTTTTTCTCTATTTGCTAGTGGTCCTGGATAGTAACCCCCACAAAAGGCAGGGATCTACTGGACATGACGTCAGCTCAGTAGAGGCTAAAGACCTCCACTAACTAGGAAACAGGAGTTCAGAACATTAACATTTTTTAAAAATGTAAATTCTGCCCATAACCACTCATGGAAATGTAGTCAACTTCTACAATGCCCACACTTCATTCTCCACCTTTCAAAAGAAAATAAACCCATTTTTATTTGCATGTATACTGCGGCTAAGTATGTTATGTTTTATATAAACAGTTGCTTATCTTATCATATTTAATCTTGTTTTGCAGCACTGTGACTCATTTATCCCTGCTGCTTTGATCTTATCTTTGTTTCACCATCACGCACGCGTTCTCTAATGTATGTTTGACAACACTTCACACCGTAAACAAGATCAGTTTCTGTGCTTTTTTTTTTGTTCCACTGCCACAATATTGATTACAGATTTTCGGCCATGTTTATTTGTAGCCGTCAGTCTATCTGCAGAGCTGGTCAGTCTTTATTCTTTCCGCATCCTTTCTTTATCCTCTCATCTCATCCAAACTCTTCCGCGCTCCTCCGGTCAGGAAGCCCCTGGCTCAACATAAAAGACAATGCGAAAGAGGCGGGGGAGAAGGAAGAAAAAGTGAAAAGCTAATAGGTGCCAAGTGTGAGGGATGCGGACTGAAAGAGTAAAGAAGAGGTGGAAGAACAAAAGAGCGAATGACCACCAGAGAGAAAGAATAAGAAAAAAAATAAGGAGAGAAGAACAGTGGGAGAGAAACCCAAGGAGTACAGGTAATATGTAATTACAAGACACCCCCTGTTTTCAAAGCCCCTCTTTATCTCATCCTTTCTGCGGCAGAGAAAAGAAGAAGCGGAAAGGGAAAAGAGATGAAGACCAACCTTTGGTCCGACTTAGACATATAATTTCTATATTCTATAATAAAGACATCAAACGTCGCCCAGCTGGGAATATGCTGGTGTTTATCCACGACTCTGTTTCACATGGATTTTTAGCTGTGCTTCTTTACATTGAAGCGTTCTATCGTGCTGCGAAAAAAGACTGTTAAAGTAATGTTGTTCAAAGCAATGTTTCATGTACAGCGGGTCCCCGCACATTCACTGACCTGAATTGTTTTCATTTTTATTTTTCTCCAAAAATAGGCAATTTTTTCGGCAAAAAAACCCCCACCTTAAGTTGATAATAATTCATGAATACCGTTAGAAAGCCCACAATTGTTCCATGTTTATGTCTTTAAGCTTCGTCAACTATTGAGATTTTGCACTTTTTTCAGTAGTCCTTGAATGCACCATAGTTGCTGCGAGTCGGAAAAGTGAAACCTACGCAGCGGTAACTCAGTCTTATTAATTTGTTCCAAAAGGTAAGACGAAAATTGAAATGTAAGAAAACCAGAGGCAATTTTTCAAGCGATGAGATTTCGCACTTTGTTCAGCTGTCATTGAACGCCCCATAGTCGCTACGAGATGCAAAAGTAAGACTTATTCAGCAGTAACTCGATTTTCACTATTCATTTCTTCCAAAAGGTCAGACGAAAAATGAAACGTACAAAATCCGAAGCAATTTTTCAAGCATTGACATTTTGCACTTTTTTCAGTGGTCTTTGAATGCACCATAGTCGCTACAAGATGCAAAAGTAAGACTTGTTACAGCAGTAACTCAATTTCCGTTATTAATTTCTTCCAAAAGGTCAGACGAAAACTGAAAAGTACAAAAATCAGGGCAATTTTTCAAGCATTGACATTTCGCACTCTTTTCAGTGGTCTTTGAATGCACCATAGTTGCCACCAGACTGTTTTCATTATTAATTTGTCACAAAAGGTCAGACAAAAACTGAAACGTACAAAAATCAAGGCAGTTTTTCAAGCATTGAAATTTTGCACTTTGTTCAGCTGTCCTTGAACTCACCATAGTTGCTGTGAGACGCAAAAGTGAAAGTTACAAAGTGGTAACTCGGTTTTCATTAATAATTCATAATGCGCTTGTTTTGACAAAACCTGAAACGTACAAAAACCGAGGTCATTTTTCAAGCATTGAGATTTTGCACTTTTTCAGTGGTCTTTGAATGCACCATAGTTGCCGCGAGGCTGTTTTCATTATTAATTCGTTAAAAAAGGTCAGACAAAAACTGAAACGCAGGAAAAATCGAGGCAATTTTTCAAGCATTGAAATTTCGCACTTTGTTCAGCTGTCCTTGAACGCACCAACGCAAAAGTGAAACTTGCCCAGTGCTAACTCGGTTTTCATTATTAATGCGCTTGGTTTGACAAAACCTGAAATGTACAAAAACCGAGGTCATTTTTCAAGCATTGAGATTTCGCACATTTTTCCGCGGCCCTCGAATGCACCGTAGTTGCCGTGAGACGGTTTTCATTATTCATTCGTTCCAAGAGGTCTGACGAAAACCGGAACACATGAGGAAATGACGAAAGGCCCATTCATCTCACACAACCTCCTTCCAATACTGCAAGGATTATTGTTAGAAAAATATGGCTTGTCATTGCACTTATAAAATGTGTTGCTTTATAAATGAATATTAAATGTAAAATTACATTAATGTATTATTATTACTATATATATATAATGTACTTATTATTCTGTATATTATTTTTTAATATTTTATTACAAATAAAATATCCATTAGCCGCACGGTGGCTGAGTGGTTAGCACACAGCCACACAAGCCACACAGTCAGGAGATTGGGAAGATGTGGGTTAGAATCTCCGCTGGGCATTTCTGTGTGGAGTTTGCATGTTGTCTAAATTGTCCATAGGTATGAATGTGAGTGTGAATGGTTGTTTGTCTATATGTGCCCTGCCATTGGCTGGCGACCAGTCCAGGGTGTACCCCGCCTCTCGCCCGAAGTCTGCTGGGATAGGCTCCAGCATACCCCCGCGACCCTAATGAGGATAAGCGGTGTAGAAAATGGATGGATGGATGATGATGAACTATATTTTTCAATTATTCCATTTGATTTGACTAATATTTGTTCTAGTTATGCATCAACGTACTTCTGTTAATATACACATCCGTATTACACCGGCCTGCTGGGAGAACTAACTTAACTGCTCAAGGGTAGCGACCTTCTGTCTCCAAAACGGCTTTCTCCATTGGTGTTTCCATGTCAACGCGCCCTGAGAAAGCCTATACGCGACCTTGCGCCTGTGTTTTCCGTACTGATAAAGTATGAATGATGATGCGTCTGCGCTGGCCTTCGGGGGAGAGGGCGGGGGCGGGGTGGGGGCCCCGTATCAGGGTGCGAAGGGTTTGCGAAGGGTCTCCTTCTGCACAGAATAAATAAGACACTTCTCTGACCAGCCACCAGGTTGTCATTCAGCTGTCTCCTTGTATGCGAGTTTTTATACACATTCTTATTCTTATTCTTATAGAATTAGATATATTATTATTACTGTATATGATTATTATTTTTAAAAGTGCTTGCCCTGACTTTTTTAAAATTAAATAAAATCAAATTCATTGAATAAACATAAATTAAATTACATAATTTAATAAATTAAATAATACATTTGAATTAAAAAATGCTTACATGTGCAAAAGTGCAGTTGGGGGAGATTATGTTATTTTAAAAAAAGAAGGATAAATAAATAAATAAATGTATATGCATAATAAATATATATGGAAATATATCATTAATATCTAATACAATATATATAAATTAACATATTTAAAAAGTGTCATTAAATATGAAATATCAATGTATTTTTTTAAAGTGCTTGCCCTGTCTTTTCTGTTCTCAACTGGCCTTTCAATGGAACCCACATTTTCCCGTGGTCAGAAATCATGAACCACTCTATTAAAAGCGATATTTTTTAATGAAATAAAACAAACCTAATTGAATTAAATAAAATTATGTAATAAATAAAATAAATACATTTAAATAAAAAAAATACTTACATGTGCAAAGTTCATTTAGGGGGGACATTATTTTTTTTTTAAAACAAACAAGGAGGCACATGATAAATGCATGTGTAAAAAACAAATAAATTATAATAACTCTATATACTATTGCTAATAATAGATATATAATAAAATACATACAATTAAATATCAAATGACACAAGATAGTGTGAGGAAGTTTACATTAGAAGTGACCCTGCTAGTATTTAAATCTCACTTCCAAAAATCATTGTTCACTTCCTATTCAGCTGAACTACTTTTGGGTCCCGACCCACCAGTTGAGAACCACTGTTCTAAAGGGTTGACAACTATTGCCCAGCTGTGTATATCCATGTTCTATTTGTGTATATCCATGTTCTATTTGTGTATATTCATGTTCTATTTGTGTATATTCATGTTCTATTTGTGTATATTCATGTTCTCGCTTGCTTCTAAAAACACCAAACACCAATCTACTGCTATTGTAATGAAGTCCTTGTATTCATTGGCTGTCATTTATTTGTTCCTACCAGTAAGTGAACAACAGAGGGCGCAGTCGAGTCATGACCTGCAGCCATGCCCAGCCCCTGCCAGCACTTTACCTGATCACATCTGTCTCAGGGCGGAGAAACTTTCTCACTTTCCCTCATTATTAAGGAGGAGCCTGCTGTCACGCTGAAAAAGTGGAGGCAGAGACTAAAGTTCATCTATTTTGAAGCAAGACTTACATGCAGGCAAGGCGGCTCCCCCCGTGATGCTGATCACAGGTTGATCCTCCCAAGGACGGACAGCAGACCCAACAGTGCAACACCCTCAGAGGCAGCAGACCAGTGTGACCCCCACCTTCTCCTCCTGCAGGTAAGACGTCTGGAATGTTGGGACAGATTTCCGCAAGACTTGGGGGAAATTCCAATGTTGTTTCTTTTTTTTTTTTTGACTGGCAAGTATGCATTTTGCATTGTTGGCTTTAAGGAAAAATCCATGTCACATTTGTTTGTTGAGTTTTGATTGGTGAAAGCCTCCGTCAATAAGATAACACTGTTGTGTTGGAGTGTGCGTCTGGCCAAACACATGTAATGCAGATGGAAACTGCTTAATGTTAGAGAAGCTGCTTTATTGACATCTTTGGGGGCCACGTGCTCAAATGCTGCGTGTTGCTGCAAAGCTTCCAGCCGAAGGTTGCAGCAATCTGGATTGTTTCATCACTGGCATGCTTACAAACGAGTCTACGCAACTTGATGCTACAGTGAATAGCTTGGGGATCATCTTATTTCAATGGCGCCTAATTAGTAACAACATCCCATGGGAGAGTGCTCCTGTATGTGTTTTTTTCTGGGGGGGGGGCTTTGTGTGTGGTTGTGAGCTTTGCACACCTTCCGCGTGTCTGCATAATTGTTTTCATGGTGACGCCCGACTGTCCCAGGGCCTCCCCCAGGGGGAAGTCATGCCCGCAGACAGGCGGCCCGGCCCGGCCCGGCCCGGCTGGGGACAAGCCAGGTCCTGCCGAGCTTCTGAAGTCTGCTGGCTGACTTTGAACTGCAGCTGCTGGAGGTGGAAATCTGCACAACCCCCCCCGCCCCCCACACACACACAGTTCACCTTTCTTCCTCTGCCCCCAAGCTGTCTCTGTCGCCATCAAGTCTTTCATGTTCGCAGGTAGAAAGGCCAAAAAGGCACCCAGAAGAAGACAGGGATGTCATCTTCAAAAGGCGTTAATATGTTTTTATTTTTTTGCGAGGATTAAAGGGACAGCGGCGTAGAAGAAAAAACCACGACAGGAAGTCTCATCCTCTCGCACTCCACTGAGTGGGAAAGATATCTAGTTTAGGGCTTGCTTCCTGTCTAGTTGATTCATGCGTTTCCTTATTTGATAAACGTTAGATGTCCTGACTGATTCCCCTCCAAAGCGGATAACCTCAGAGAAATGTCAAAAGCTCCACGGGAGGCCCGTTTATGCTTCACGCATCTAAGACAGAATCCAACCAAATGCACTCATCAGCGTTAAATGTGTTTTACTCAGTATCAGTTCGTTAAAGACACAGAACAATGTGAGCTTCAGCTATGTATCCCGCAGAAAATGCCAACTAAATTCCCAGTTTTCAAGGCTTTATTAACATCTTGGGGCTACGATCCTCATAATACCGGAATATCCTACTTTCCCAAGTCTGTTAAGTTCATCAAGTTGATTTGTAGTAGCTCAACAAATGCATAGTTGCAAATTAGTTCCAACCTTAAGTTTGTCTTGTCTTGTAATGCTGCTTTGTTCCTCAAGGGGTGCTAGTGAGTCACTGGAGTAAGAATGAGTTGGGGTTCTTGGGAACAACTGATCTGACCCACAGTGGTTCTCAACTGGTGGGCGAGAGTGTACGAAAACCAAAGGCAAAATTTTAGCAAAACATTTAATATGAAAACTGGAGGACATGAAAACTGAGGTTTTTATTGTGAAGTGCTGCAATAATGACTCATGAGATGCAGTCAATATTCGGGTTAAGGTCAATATTCCGGTTTCTGAAACATTCGGAATAGCCCGTTTACGTGAAAAAAAACAAAAAAACCCGCACGGACAATGTCTCGACGCACGGAAAACGTCATGACGCAATGCGCGTCATTTCCGCTTCTTCTTCCTGTTTCCAAAAACAACAACAACACGGCATGGTGGATAATGAACGCCTTTGTTTGCGTTTTGGTGCTGGTGCAAGTAGTTCCTGCCAAAGACACAAGATTCCTTTCGAATAGAACATGCGCAGAACACAATAATGTTCCTTTTGATCGGGATATCCCGATATACATGACCCGATTTTCCGAGTAACCCAGGGGTAATATTCAGGTTTTCAAAAACCGGAATATGCTCATATTCCAGTTTATTGGTGTTTACATGGCCGTGCTAATATTCCAGTTATGATAGGTTATTTGACTACATGTAAACGTAGCCACAGTTTGACTATGTCAGATTTAAAAAAAAATATTAATAAGTCATGCTGTTTTGTGGTTGAATAAGGCCTAATATTAGTAAAAAATATGTACATTGAAGCAAATTGTACATATGTTTTTGCCTACTTTAAGCATTTTCAAGCATAAAAATGGTCAAATGAAGTCAAATACAAATATAAGGCATTCAGAAGACGCATTCAAAGACGCTGTGAATGATATGTAGTATTCTACACTGGTCGCTGTTTGATGAGACACACAAGCACCAGAGTTCGCCAGAGCAACAGGGTATTATTGCAGGCTTGAACGATCTCACAACAGGCACAGTAACCCTTCATAAATCTTCCCAGTAAAAACACAGGCTACTGTTGCGGCTGTAACCCAGGCCAAGCTAAAACTGAACTCTGAACCCCAGCGTCACTTCCCGTCAGCTCCCTTAAGAAACACATTTACAGCAACACACATGGGCTTGAGTCTTATTTATGTCTCGTTTTGTCTTATTATGTCTACTATATTGGGTAGTGCGAGTGTAAAGGTGACCATAGGGCTGTTATTTCTTGTCTAGAGGGCTCTAATAACATTAAAAAGCATATTTAGAAGGTTGTAAATAGGTTTTCTACGCTTTAACTAGGAAAATATTCCATTTATAAATGAGGAATCCTACTTTGAGGAAATTCACTGATCACGGTCGGGTCTGGAACCAATTAACCGCGATGAACTAGGGATTAGTGCATTTTCATTTTCGTCTCCTTTTAATTCTTCCAACTGACCATGAGCATTGAAAGGCACTTCAAATGCTGCTTCAGTAAATCTGCAGGAAATTATGAGGCTCCGCTGCTCTCCTGCATCCAGTTTGTTCAAAATTGGCCAGATTTCGTCTAATCCTGCGGATAAATAAAAAGCAGACAGACATGACGGTGTAAAAAAAAGTCACCAGGTTATTGGTGCAAGGCGAGTGCTTCGATTGGGTAAACCGCAGCTGTGGAGCCTCGAGCCCGGTGTGATTTATTGAGCAACTGGTGAGTGTGAAGTCACCTGTCAGCCATGTTGCTTTGCTCGTCTGGTTCCCGTGTTGGACTGCAAGTTAGGCGAAGGCATTGCATTTTTTTCACTCCTTATGCGAGGAGAAAAGTGTATTGGGCGGAAAGGAGGAGGCATAACCATGGCACAAAAAAGATGATGCCCTAAAAGCCTGACGGATGACAATTTGTCTGACCTCCCGACCGTGTCCATCCATCATGTCATCCACCGCGGATTTATGCAACCACAAACATCCCTCCAAAAGTGCACGTATTTGCCACAAATTCCCAGGCAGTATTTCAAATACAAAGCACATTTGCACTTACTTGTTGACTGTAAGGTCATTTACGGCTGAGGTTGCAGAAGTATTCTTGTCGGCACCTCACAATAAATCTATCCACTCACTGATGCAAGATGTGCGAGAGTGTGTCTCATACATTCTTAAATGATGTTCTGATGTTTTCTAGACAGAGGGCCAAAATGCTTGAGCTGCAGGAGGCTGCAGCGAGGAACACAAATGTATTCCAGGCTGCAGAGTAGGCTTTCCGTTTAGCGCCACGACAAAGTAAACACAGACGAGACATGTCGGCAGACAAGAGGGAGACAATTTCGAAAGCAGCCGAGCTAAGGAGAGGGGGGACAAGGTATCAGGAGCCGGAGACGATGAAAGACACATCACCGGAAGGCAAAGCCTCAAAGAGGCTACCGACCGTGCGTGCGTGTGCGCGCATGCGCTTGTGTGTGCTTTCTTTTCATGTGAGTTTGTTTTTCCTGCGCTCTGAGTGGGAAGACGGCACTTAGTCTGTAATTAAAGCAATCAAAAGATGAAGTGAGATGGGGAAATGCATACACAGATGCATACATTACACACAAACACACACGCACACACACACACACACACAGATGCATGGAGGCTGCATCGAAAATTGGGTCATTGACTTGGTTCTTCACAGAGTTGCACTAAACTTCCCTTCTTCCCAATGAACATTAAATATACCGAGGCTGCCCCAGATCAAATTGGGAAGAAGGTTGCCATAAATTTTTGCCTCCGTCCCGGTTAGCTTGTTTTTTGATTGACTCAAAACGGGACGCAACGGGCGGTTGCCAACCATAGACCAGTACTATCCAATCACCTTCTTTTGCCTCTTTTCTCTCTCCTTTTTCCCTTTCAGTTTTGAAAACTGTATTTTATTTTAACGGATGTCAATGTAGATATTTAACATGTATAAAATAGTGTATTTCGAGTAATATAGGTAACAAAATGATACATTATATGAGCAAAATTAGTGGCCTGGTGTTAGCATGTTGGCCACACAGTCAGGAGATCGGGAAGATCTGGGGTCGAATCTCCGCTGGGCGTTTCTTCGTGGAGTTTGCATGTTCTCCCCGTGTGTGCGTGGGTTTTCTCCGGGTACTGCGGTTTCCTCCCACATTCCAAAAACATGCATGTTAGGTTAATTGGCGACTCTAAATTGTCCATAGGTATGAATGTGAGTGTGAATGGTTGTTTGTCTATATGTGCCCTGTGATTGGCCCATCAGCTGTGACCCTAGTGAGGATGAATGAACGAATGAACAAAATCATGCTCCCATGGATCGTGGGGGCCCCCGGACAGCGCCTGTTTTGCATGTGGAGACGGCTGGCCCTGAGATGTACAGTGCAGCTAAATTCAACCAAAAAAAACTCAACACTTAAAGCTGAAACTGTTAAAGTAGTCAAATTTGGAATTCAGTCTAAATTTGTAGGAATCCGCTCTTATGAGGACAAAATGTCAATTGAAGACAGATGGCTTGGAAGAGGAGTCAAGGCTGAAAAGCTGTCTGTGAACAGAGGGGGAGGTCTAGGACACCACCTCGCCCCCACATCTAATGCTGTCCTTTCATCCCTTCCTAAGCGATTCAATCGTTTAGCCTGTAACAAATAACACGCTGCCTTGGTTTGCAAGTGCATCCATGACCATTGTGACAACAGAATGAAAGACTCCACCCAAACGACTGTCGTTGGCAGGCAGAGGCTTCACATCGATGTAGCTTAGTGACTGTCGTTATGCACCGCAAAAGAGTGAAACCACTCTTGGTTATGAAGTGGAATAAACGCTTGGATGTTGCACCGTCTCCTTAGACTAGAGCTGTCCTGTTTCGTATTTGGCATAAACTAACGAAGCCTGCTCACACGAGAGGCAACCTGTTGTGTGTCCCAGGTAGTCTTACATGTTGGTAGGTTTTGAGTTGCCCTTTTCCAAATCTGCAGCACCTTTCGAGGCGTGTGCAAAAATACCAGTTCTGGCCATGCTTTTTCAGGGTTTGTGTAAACAGAAATTCTGCAAGGCGACGAGGTCCAGCTGCTTTTTTTTTCTGGTTTACTTCTGCTTGCAAAGATGGAAATCGCTTAAATTGAGTGTTTATTTTCAGATCTAGGCTAAGCACTGATGATGTGGCTAATGACTTGTATTCATCTCCGGGATCATTTGGAAACTTGATGGCTGCTCTGTTCTGTGTTCCCGGGGAGGATTTGTGTGATGTGACAAGTGTATAGAAATAGTAGAATTGCAAATCAAATCAAAAGAACGCTGAAAGTGTGCTTTCAAGAGTAGTCAAAAGAGTAGATGTTGTTTGAGAGTCACTTTTAAAAGAACGGTCGCCCCCGCCCGAATCATAAGGGTACCCCCGTCTGTTTGTCATCATTCATGAAGCAGGAAGTAGCTTCAAGCAAGTAAACACAAATACACTGCACAATTGTTTTTTTTCCCAATTTTATCTGTGCTACTAAGTGGCATTCTACATATATGTGGCTATTAAAGCCATTGCTAAAACAACTTAAGACTTTTGCACACTACTCAGTTAGCGTTTAAGCAAAATTCATGCAAAAATGTTGCCACGGTTTGCGTACATATCCCAGTTAGCATACAATATGGCGCGTCTTGTCGTGTTATTAATACACTGTGTGAATCCAACTGTGTTCGTAAACTTATGATTATCACAAAACGTCCCTGTTAGCAACACATTAGCATAAAAACCGAAAATACCTTGTACCCAAGCTCTGTCGTGGGTCTATGACGTCATCAGCAGCCGACTCTGTAGTTCTTTGCTAACTAACACAGTTACGCCACAGGTCTCTGCTGTTTTTATTAAGCATGGCTGCAAAATAAGCCACAATGGAGCCAAATAAAGTTGCAAGTAGCAACATTTTCATAGAGGGTGAGAAACTCTATGGAATCCAAGGAATAACTTGATGAGGTGGTGCCCGTGTTGATATCGCTGACACATTGTGACTTTGTCAACAATCAAGACTTCAATGAAGGTAAAAGTGACAAAGCCTTCCATTCGGCATTTATATGCATTTTGAATCATTTTCTGCATGTAAAACTGTAAATGTAAAGTTATGAAACAATGTCTGGCACATTTTTCGGTGTCTAGAGGCGATTAATTGGATTGATGTTATTTTTTTATGGGAAAACTTGATGCAGTTTTGGTTTGAGTCGGATTAATGACACTGGCTGAGGTTCCACTGTATATTAAGTTGGAACATTTACACACCAACATTCTGTGGAACTTCAGTTTTCGTCTTGAATCTGTTTCAAAATATAAACTGAAGCACACAAAAACAAAGGCAATTTGTTCCGATAGGATAGAATGTAGAGCCAATGAATCCGCTCCACACACCCAAAAAATATATTTTATAGAGCACGGGTGTCGGAAGTGCGGCCCGGGGCTGTTTTTTTTTTTTTTTTGGCACATTCTAAAAATATTATTTAACAAGAAAATTAAGAAAAGAAACAAAAGCAAAAAAAAAAGAAAAAAATCAGCAGTAATTTTACAAGAATAAAGTCAAACTATTAAGAGAAAAAAAATAACATAATATTATGAGGAAAAACATTCTCATTTTAGTAGCATAAAGTTGAAATATTAAAGAAAAAATATGTTATTGTTTGTATTATGAGAAACAAACAAAACAACGAAAAATGTTGTAATTTTTTGGAAAATTAGGTTGCAAAAATTGTATAATGTTATGAGAATAAAGTCAAAATATTAGGGTAATGAAGTTATAATTACGAGAAGAAAATTGAAGAAAGAAGAAAGTTGAAATAGTTGGAAAATAAATGAAAAAATCGCAGAAATGGGAAAAAAACTGTAATTTTTCAAGAATATAGTCATTTTCAAACTAGAAAAAAAGTAGCAATTTTGTGAGAACAAACTTGTAATATGAGAACGAGTAATGTCATTTTAGTAGCATAGGGTTAAAGTATTAAAGAGAAATACTAAGTCAGAATATTAAGTGAAACAAACTAAATTAAGTTGTAAGTTTTGGAAAATTAAGTTGGGGGAAAAATTATATTAATATTATAGGAATCAAGTCAAATATGAGAATACAGTCATAATGTTACAAGGAGAGCATTTACAAAGATTATTCAAGAAGAAAGGTGAAATATTTGAAGAAAAAAACAGCAAAACAGCAAAAATGGGGCGAAAAAGAGCAAAGTTGACACCAATAATAGGCTTTTTCACCCATATCACAAAGCTGAGATGCAGTTTTTTCTTGAAATACATATAACGTCTTAGCATATCTACATGTGCTGCTTTAACTTTACAAAATATCAAAGTGGCCCTTGCATCCTTTCATTTTTCACTATGTGGCCCTCAGTGGAAAATGTTTGGACACCCCTGTTGTAGAGAATAATTATAGTTTTTAATGCAGAAAACAATGCCAAATCATTATAAATGACGAATGGATGGAACTTGTCGTGGATGCGGACTTCCTGGAGAGCTGGAGAGATTGAATTCCATAGTGTTTCTTTATCAAATTGCTGACACTTGCCTCTTTAACTCCATAAAAAATGCATGTACAGTGAGTCATTCGATGTTGCGGAACGATACAGGGCATACAGTTTAGTTCGGTACATGCAATATTGTACAAAAACTCCGGCAACATTTTAGGAAAAAATTCAGATGAAAACTAAATCAGAGTTGGATGGTTGTTTGTCTATATGTGCCCTGTGATTGGCTGGCGACCAGTCCAGGGTGTACCTTACCTCTTTCCAAAAGTCAGCTGGGATAGGCTCCAGCATACCCCAAGTATACTGAGGACAAGAGGCATAGAAAATGGATGAATGCATGGATGGACAACTAAATCATACAAAAACTGGGGCGTACGAAAACCGAGGTTTGACAGTTGCACTAACTTGAGTCTAATATTAGTTGTTACCTGCTACGACCTGCTTGCTTGACAGCCTTTCAAATCCACTTTGCGCCCAATTGTGTGGAAGCTGAACGCAGTAGGTGTCTGAGTGACAGATCCACTGCCAACCCTCTATTTACTCTCCCCATCCTAGAGACAAAATGCTAGCAGCTCATTCCTCCTCGATGATTAGCTAGGAGTATCCCTCACTTTCCGTCACTTTGATGTGGAACGGCGGAATAACTGCTCTCAATCGTTATGTATCGTCACTGAAAGTTAGTGACTTAGACGCAATTATTGTAATTGTCCTAATGGAATGTTATTACACAGAATGACTGTTTTTTTTTTCTAATAATCATAGCTCATAAGTCACCAACTACAACCAGTGCAGAGCTAGAGTTAATACAACGGAACCGAGGCGTACTGTTATGATAAATTACGGAAACATGACAGTTCTGCAGAGAAGCTACAGTTCTGCTGCTTTAACTTCTACTGTTGTCTCTTATCTTACCCCCACTAAATCCACAGTAGATTTATATTTTCAGTTGTTAAACCCGTGCGTCAGATTGATTGACGGGGAACCTTGCACATGCTGCGCAGATGTGAGGGCGCAATGAAGAGCTGGAACTATATTGTGTGTTTTGAAAAAAAAAAAAAAAGTCTGGAAACGATCGGGAATGTGTGTCATCCATGCAGAAAGACACCGAATCATCATGTTAAGTCACAATGACTCTTTATTCCAAAGATGGGGGGGTTTGATATACAGCATGTGCTAGTTGTTTGGCGGGAAAAAAGAAAAAAACAACATAAAATATAATTAGGTTTGATGGGTTGAGTCATGAACCTTAGAAAATAAGACAATTATCTTTTTTCTGGCTAAGGAACCCAGCAGTGGAGAATTGATGAACGTTGGAAGTCGTTTATGATTGGTATCTTGGTAGACCAATAAAAAGGGTTTTAGGTTGGATGGATGTTTTTTTTTTTTACATGGAATTTCTATAATTGAAGGTCAACTTCAAAAAACTACTAATAATTCCAATGTGATCAACTTGATTGCCATTTTATTCTAATAATTACCTTGGTTTGGCAAGCCTGGCTGGATTGACATTAGGAAACTTTCCTTAAGCCTTCTAAGTTGGTGGCATGGACTTAAGGGGGGAAAAGCATTAGCTACCAGCGTCTACGGTCTTCCAACATGCAAAATTGCCAAGGAAAAAAACGACTTCAATAGAAAACAGGAGGTCCCAAATCCTCTGTCCAGATGCTGCTAATTGAATTGTCATCAGAAATCAGTAGGAGATTCCAGAAACCCCTCTGGACTATCATATTTGTTCTCCATTGTTCTCTCTGTAGACATGTCCCAGTGTAGCCCTTTACTTGGATAAGTTAAAGATGAAAAACTGATAGCAAAGCTGTTTTTGTTGTCCCCCCCTTTGAAAAAGAACAATTTTGATAAATTCAAGGGAATTACTTAACGCAGCAAGGCAGATGTAGGATTCATCCACTGAATGGTCCATTTAAGTGGAAGCAGAATTGAGTGACTCCTTTTGAACGAGCAGACAAAAGAAAGATTAGGGGGGTAGTTATGGATTTAGGAGTAATTTAAGAAATACAATTTATTTTGTTTATTTTTACGGACTCCTCCAGAACTGAAATCCAGATGATCAAAATGAAAATTCCTATGAAGGCCATCAGAAGTGAAGGTTGTAGTCAGTTTGTCTTGCCCTTGCTCGCTCATCTTCACATCTTCCAAACACTGTCATACTAAAAGCTGAAAAATTCCCACGGAAATTTTGAATGGGCCTACCTGTTGCTTACCTTTGATATGGTATTCTTGCAGGTCGCTAGCATGTTGAATGCACAGTTTGGCCTGAAGGATGGGTTCCTCATCAACTTTCCAACTTTGTCTGCCAAATATGTCGCCACGGTTACTCAGAATGTTCCCAAATAAAAACAGGGCACTTCACCCGATCGAGACCTATTCAGCGACATAACGTGTTTCGGGGTACTTTGCATGGTATGGGTGGAAAAGGTGTTCATAATCAAGAGGCCCATTTTCATTGGTCAGTACCTTTGCTACCGTTACAAAGAATGTTACAAACTATAAATGGCACACTTCCCCTCCTCGAGACCTTTTTAGTGATACAACATACTGCATGTTGAGGCTCTTCACATGGTATGGTTCACATGGTTAACAGGGGAAAAACAAAGATTTCAAGCAGCACCCTTTTTTAAAGCTTCCCGTCTGTTATTCTCACTCAAGCAGGATGACAGAGCCACCTCCAGACTTTGTCCTTGTCAACACTCTCACCTATGTTATATGACTAACGTGATGTCAGCTGGTCCTTTTGCGGCAGGGCTGAAATGCAGTGGAAATGTTTTTGTTTTTTTTTTGGGGGGGGGATTAAGTTCATTTTTATGACAAAGAGCGACTTTGCAATTCATTGCCATTCATTATATCACTTTTCATAATATTCTGGAGTATATGCAAATTACCATAATAAAAACTCAGACAGCAAACTTTTTGGAAAAAATCATATTTGTGTCATTCTAATAACTTTTGGCCATGACTGTAGGGGGGAATGTCCGCAGGTTTGAGACCTGCTACATTAGATAGCTACATTTTCAAACATTGATCAAAACAATAACTCTTGCACTTTTGCACTAGGCGGAGGTGAAAAATGCCTGCGTGGAACTCCAAAGTTCAAAGCTGATGAATGCCCAGTTTAAAGACCCGTGACAGTATTAAGGTTAATGAATTTAAAAGGCTTGGGACGACTACAAACAACCAGCAATTAAAAATAGCCGAGCCCCTTAAATATACAGAACCACCAAGACAGTGTTAAATTTCCTGCTTTTTCTCAGAAACCCAGCACTTTTAAACGGGCACGTTCAGGAGCTCCACTTCCGGTATGATACCCATCTTGGACAGTAGCCACAAAATAACCCTTCCAAGACGACCTGGTAATGACACACCTAAAAACAGAGGAGTTATTTAGCTAAGATTAGAAGATGAATAACCTCAGGGGTTGACTTTCATCCCAGGCCTGCCTCGACACAGACGGTGAGATAAGGTTTGGCGAGATGGAGTGAGGCTTGAAAGAGGTGCAGAAGCTTGTCAAAAGACACACAGTCTTCAAACACACTTACTGTACGTGCGTGTGTGTGTGTGTGTGTCACTTGAACTCCATAATGATTTGCCTTGAGGGGCTCCGTGCACATTTGGCAGTTCTTCATTTCCTGCTATCCGGGCTTTTATCTCATCAGCACCAATACACACATAAACACACACAGACTCACACCAGTTGTGGCCTGACCACAAGGACTGCCCTCAAACACCAGCACGTATGGGCTATATATTGTATGCGCGTATGTGTGTGTGTGCGTGTGTGTGTGTGTGTGTAGGGAGTGATTATGCTCAATCAAACTCTGCGGCTGGGGGGGGATTAGCTGTCAGCGAGGATCAGAACGTTTTTCACCAGTCTGCGGCATAGACGAGCGAAAGCTGAGGGTTGGAACCACACAGAGCGATGGTGACCTCAGATACGAGAGCATGGTGGCCATTTCGCCTCACGATTTCTTAATCACACGCAGGCAAACATCTAAAAATCAAATCGATGCTCCATTCAATCTCGGTTGCGAGCTGTTGCTGTGCTGAGGTGACCCCGGATCGGAGGGGGATGTGATACTACTTGGTGTACGGGAGTCGTTTGTTATCATTATCGATGTGCTGTTTGCAAAACATGCACACAATTTGCGCTACACAGATAATATTGACCAACTACAGGAACTTTGGAAAATGGAAAGCAATCATTACCTTTCGTGTCCACCCAGTGGAGGACTTAGCAATTTGGGGGCGTAAGGCGAACATAGCCAGGGGCCCTCTACATATGTTCTTTTAGCACAAAAAAGCGGGAAAGGCAGCCTCAAAGGCCCCTACCAATATACAACCTTGCACTAAATGAATACGAGGTGAACAGAATGAGAGCGTAAAGTTTCAGATATAAAACCAGTGTATGTCAAAATGCCAGGTATTTATTTTTAAACAAAAAACAACCCAGACATCATCACAACAGATGTGTGCGTGTGTGTGTGTTTCAGAGAGAAAGAGAAAGTATGTATTGAGGGTGAAGATGAACAATTATCATGTAACACAAGCAATTACAGGAAACAATTACAGTAAATTACAGAAATATTTTCCATGACTAACAGAGTACACTTGGCGACGCCTTCTGACGCTTCACGCTCTCATTGGCTGATTATCGGGGCACCGCCTACGCTCTCATCTCATTGGCTGACTTATACAGCGCGTACGTGAGTTTGTGTGAGAGACAGGCTTCTCCCTTCAACCTCCCTTCCTCATCGTGGCCAAAGACATGAATAGACAGGAATACTGTGAAGTAAGTAACGTGTAGACTGCTTCAAAATATGTATGACTAAATAATTACCATTTCATTAATACAATCTCACACACTTTTTACATGATTAAGTAAAGTAAGCTAGTTTTGACTTCCTTGTCAGGTTTTTAGTCAACAAGTTCAGAGAACACGGCACATGATCTTGATCTGCAACTGTTGACGTTGTATACGTAATCCTCCATACTGACAGTCAAATTCATTCATTCATTCAGCACATTCAGCAGAGCATAAATATACATCTCACCTTTGACTTGCTGCTCTCCAGCTGGTGCTGCTGCTGTAAAAAAACAACAAACCCCAAAACGCTGGCTTTTCCTCTCTTAGGAAGGACAGCAGTGACATGCACCTTCCAGCTCACGCATGCCTCCGCCCCTTCAGGATGAGGCGAGTACTGCACTGCCTTTGCGTATGACATGCCTACACTGTATGTATTTTATTGTCCAGTTCGCAAGAATAATGATGTCACGCTTACATGAAAGACATTACACGGGCTGTAGAAATACATGGTGTTGAATAAATGTTTCTGCAACATTATATTGCTGGCGACATGCTGACAAAGAGAAACTGGGCGGGGCCATGATCCAACTCAGTGCACTCACTTGCGCACTAAGCCGAAAATGTGCAAAATCAGCAATTTTTACGAAGAAAATGTTAAAAACAAAGGAACTCATACAGATAATACATTTAGAATACAGCTCGATGGACAAATATTAATATGTACTTTATGTCATCATTATCCATTTACCGCAGTGCCTCACCTGCCGCCCCTGACTGCACGTCACTGCTTAATGTAACTCTCATTTAGCGGGGGATTTGCATACGTGTGTTCGAGCTGAACTTCAATGTCTGTGATTGTAGCAGTGTTTGTATTTGGATGATACAGGAGTGTACATTTCATCACCTCTATTTACTCTAGTGGGCTTTTTGTTCCTAATTAGAATTTAGCAACAAAGAACGGTGTGACTGTCAGCTAGATAGGGAACGCATGTTTTGGAAAATGATGACAAATATACAGTCGGCTTTGGAAATGTGGTATGCCATAAACACAATGTGATTTATTCATGACCCTTCATATAAACGTGGTGCCGTTTGATCAAATCTTTCACTACTACTGGCCTTTGTTTGTTTGGAAGCTGTTAAGAAGCTATGTGGACGCAAACAACCCACCGTAGGTAAACATTGACTGCACAAAAGTAGCATTTTCTCAAATAGGGTTGAAAGAAAAATTCACATGTTGTGAAGCTTTGATTAAAAAACGTGCATGAAAATGTCATTTGTCACATTTTGCACAAAAACCCACTCAGTGTTCACCATTTGCTGTAAGTTATACCTCAAAACCACACAAAAACACAACCCTTGCCAGTGGCCAGTCATGAATTGTTTGTGAGCGATTACGCATCCTATTTTTTATTTTTATTTTTGCAAAGTGGAGGTTAGCCAACGGTGACGCGTGCTTGCAGATATGAGCCAGAACAACGCCACTGGCTGTTGCGCTACTATCATTACATGTTTATTGGCAATGATGCGATAGTTGCGCTCCAGTGAACTCATCTGGGCCACACACTTTGCATCACAGCTGGCATTCACCCACCCCACCCCCACGCAGACTGAATGTTGAATGTTTGCATTTACAATATTTGCAACGTCTGAACTTTTTTTGTGTTTTTCTTTTTGTCTTCAGGAAGTGAATACAAACATGTCACGGAGGAGAGGAACATCAAAATCCATCTTCTTTTCTTCATTATTAGTAAGTTCATCTCCTTTGCTTGTGACAAAACACTCATTGACTCTTGTCCAAGTCTTCCTATGGGTCGACAGTGTCAATATATTCATGTCATCCACTGTATCATTTGTCCGGGGGCCACTGTGAGGGCCAGATGGTATCGTTTGAAAGAAACAACCTATGGCGCTACTATAAATACATATATACAGACAAACCTCGGTTTCTGAACGCCCTGGTTTACGTACGATTCAGTTTTTGACTAATATTCACCTAATTTTGCCTCTGTTTATTGTTTATTTTACAACATTGCACAAAACAAACTAGTCTGCCCTGTTCCGTATCATTCCGAGCAAACAAAGCATCCTACACTTTGCTGACTGCTAAATAATCCACCATGGGGCCAAATGTTCATTTATCTATTTCATTTGTCATTTATAGTTATTTTAGCAGTTTTTTGCATGTAAAAGTATAATTATTCTCGATTAAATGTATTTTTTCTTACTATTTTTGGGTGTCTGCATCAGATGAATCGGATTTACATGATGTTCTATGGGAAAAAAGGTTTAGGTTTCAGACCTTTTGGAACAAACAAATAACAAAATCTGAGGTATATACAGTATGTACTGTATATACCGCTCTGCAAAAATATAAGAAACCATTGCAAAATTTTAATTTTTGCCGATTTGACCATTTATAGGTATGTTTGAGAAGCAATGAACATTGTTTTTATTTTAGAAACCCCTGACAACATCACTCCCAAACTCCAACTAAAAATATTGTCATTTAGACCATTTATCTGCAGAAAATGAAAAACGGTCAAACTGCAACATAAAAATATTAGAAACGATTTTCTTTGCATTTTTACATTTTTCTCAAATGTTTCAGTGTTACCAGACTAATAGTACAGTAATCCCTCCTTTATCGAGGTTAACTGGTTCCAGACCTGACCCTGATGAGTCAATCTCCACGAAGTAGGATTCCTCATTTATAAATGGAACATTTTCATAGCTAGAACATAGAAAACCTGTTTACGACCTTCTAGATATGATTTTGAACATTATTAGAGCCCTTTATTCCTCTGAAATAACACCCCTAAGGTCACTTTTATACTCCTGTTACCCAATATAGTAGACATAATAAGAGAAAATAAGACATTTAAGACACACTTGCTCGTGTGTGTTGCTGTAAACGTGTTCCAGTGCTAGGGAATTTGAGTAGAGGAGCGGACAGGAAGTGATGTCAGGGCTTCAGAGTTGAGTGTTAGCTTGGCGTGGGATACAGCCGCAACAGTAGTTAGGGATTATTGTGTTCTGGTGGTCAAGTCTGGTGCTTGTGTGTCTCAACCAAGATCATGGGAACATTACTGACACCTAATGACCAAGGTAGAATACTACATATCATCACATCGTCTTTGAATGGGTCTTCTGAATGCCTTATATTTAGCCATTTTTATGCTAGAACATGCTTAATTTAGGATCAAAACTATGTAAAAATTTGCTTCAACATGCATATTTTTCGACTAATAATAGGCCGTTTTCAACCACAAAACAGCATCATTTATTAAGTCATATATTTTTTTAAAACGTGATGGAGCTCAAAGCGGCGAGGGATTACTGTACTTTTACTGAAGCAAGCCTCTAAAGCCAAGAGTCTTTCATGGGTCCAAATTTAAAGATCCAGAACCACCCCACCCATCAATAACCGGGGGGAATTGGGGCATGGATTGCGTCAAAGTAGTGATGTTTGGTCTGGAAGTGCCTCTGCAGGTTATAATCCTTGGAAACAGCGTCTACTTCCTTACAAACACATACACAACACATTGGCTTCCCCAATGCACTGGCAGTAAATGTATGCAGTATTTTGTAGTCCAGTCGCTGTTAAAAAGCAAATTTTCAGTGTCTACGTTTTTTTTTTCTCGAGGTGTTGGCACCATATTTGTTTAAATGAGAGTTGTCTACGTCTACTGCTGCCTCGCTGTTGACCCCTGCAGAGCCAAAGAATGATTGACATCAAATAAATGTCTGCATTAGTATGGGTTTATCATCACCCCCCACCACCACCAACACTAATTGAAACATGTTTCTTTGCCTCTGTAGGTGTGCTGTATGCTTGCTAGTGCAGAGTATTCCAGCTGTGGAGAGTATGAGTTCTTAAACCAGACCAGCAACAGCTGCCAGGCCTGCCCTCAGTGCCAGCCGGGACAGGAGCCACACATGGTGGGATACGTTCACACTCGTGTGTGCCGATGTCACTCTTACTTAGCATTTCCGCAATACACTGATTTGGGCCCACTCCACAAAGTAGTCAGACATTCTTTTAATTTGTACACCTTTTCATGTCATCCCTCAATGACATAATGTGCTTTGCGCTCAGACCACCCACTGTGCCCGCGCGCACTCCCCATCCTGCTCAGTGAAAAGAGCCTTAATTCAAACGAACAATTCCTGCATGCTTAATCGCTTTCACTGACATTGAAGTGAAGGTAAGTGTCAAGGCGCATGACGTACCAACGTTTAAAGCCAAGCCTGTTTGGGCCAAAGACAGCAGAGCTGAGGGAAAATTCTTTGTTGGGCACCTGAGGGGGTGAGGTAATAGATTACAACAACAACAACAACAACAGGATGAAGAGAAAGATAGCAGATGAGTTGCTGGAGGTTTTGATGTATCACATCATAAACAGAGGCGCATCAGCTTGTGAAAACATGGAGATGTGGTGCATATTTAATCACAAACCTGCCAACCTTGAAGACGTTTTAGGAGTATTTTATTGATATTTTTGAACTTTTATGTCATTTTGAAATTTTATGCAATTAAAAAAAAAGAATTATATTATATGTGGGTGTGAATGTGAGTGTGAAGGGTTGTTTGTCGGTGTGTGCCTTGCGATTGGCTGTAGACCGGCGTGTGCCCCGCCTCTCTCCCAAGGTCAGCTGGGATGGGCTCCAGCAGATCCCTGCGACCCTAATGAGGATTAAGCGGCATAGAAAATGAATGAATGAATGATTCATTTAATATTTTACATATTTAATATTTATTTTTTAATATACTTGAATATTTAAGATATTTAAGGACAAAGCTTTTTCTTATTATTACTCATTAATATGAACATTTCAGCCTTTTCTCATTACATTATGCCTTTTGCTCTATTTTTCTCATGTTTGCTGGTGTTTTTTTTGGTTTATTTTTATTTCGACAATAAGAAAAACTCTAATTGCCCCCTTGGACACCGTTGTTTGTCTTGTCAGCGATTTAGGTTGGCAGCTTCCTTCATAGCACAACCGAATGATGGTAATTAAAGAGAGAGACAGGGAGTGTTATTGCAGCTGGGACTAATCAAGGTGTGCAACAGTCATTTTTATTGCGAAATGTTGAACCGAAATCGGAAAAGGTCGTCATGGACGTGGGCTGTACGCACTCTGAATGAGTCGTATACAGACAGGAAATAATGTACGACATAAGCCAACCTATCACAGTCTTTATCATCACCGGAGCTCGAGGATTTTGTTGGAGATGCACGCCACGCTCCACGCAGAGATTGAACTCAAAACTAGCACAAACGAAATGCCACAAAAAGCGTACCTGTAGAGCAGCGGAGCACACACGCGTAGTCAAGGGTCAAAATGCGTGCCGTGCACGGAAAATCATAAGAATGAAGCTCATAAGAGTTGAATTTAAGAGCTGATATCCGGCAACTTCCATGGTTTTCTTGCTAATAACCAACATCACTGACGTTTTTACATGAATAGCTATAGCATTGTACTGACAAAAAATGTAACTCTTATGAGCTATTTTTGTTGTCATTGTTATATTTGTCCAAACAAAGGTACCTTTAGTTGTACCAGGCATTCAAATGAACAAGAAACTGAAGAAACAAGGGTGGTCTCGTCATTTTTTCCATGATTGTATTTAGTCCATGTGGTGCAGGTTACTTTTTTTGGTTGCACGGTGAATGAGGGGGGGCGTTTGGTTTGTTTCGTGTGAGTGTGGGTGTAAATATAAAGCTATCAATCAGATCAATCAGACGAGCGTTGCCTCAGCACTTTCGCCCGCCTGTCTGATCCCCATGGAGCCTCTAATTCATGTGTTAGCTCTCAAGTGTGCGTTCAATCACAGCGTAACCACAGGGTGCATCCTCACACTGACTTCAGAAAGCTTCTGCCCACACACACACACACACACACACACACACACAGACAAACACACACACACCACATGGTACATTACAGGGAAATGAAGATGTTCAAATCCCCCATTTACCTGAATATCATATCCAAACTGTGGTTCATGCAGCTGGAATAAAACCTCTTATTTAGCAGACCCAACATTAGGTTCACGTTCACAATCAAATGGAAGCCAAGATAAATGTTAACACACATTCTTCCTTTACAAAGATAAAACAAAAGTTAGCATGGGTTATGTTAAAAAGACAATTTCGCTGTATGCACATTTGAAACAAACTGAAAAATACCTCCAAACTGATAAATGGAGGCTACCGTTGTTAACTTCCGAATCATGGTCAAATCGGGGTATATTCATCGGGAATTCCACGCAGGGTTAGCCAGATGCACGAGCGACGATGGAATGGTAAATGTCCAGGGGCAGATGCAAAATTCTTTATTCTAGAAGATGGGAACTAACAAAAGTAGAAAAATCTAAAAGGCCAAATGTAAACTCATGTGGACAAATTAAAGTCATTTCTACGATGAACAAACAAAAACAGGAACGCTTATTAATGCTGCAAGGACAGCTATTATGAAACTCTAGCACAGAGAGACTATGACAGAGCACAGAAAGAGAAAGTGGCCCTAATGAGCGTGCATGAGATCATGTTTTATACTGCCGACTCCCAAAAGAGATCCAAAGAACCCTGTAAGTCAAAGTGACAGGACACCGCCAAGGGTACGACGCTGTTTTATGTACGATTGGTGGGGGGAAGCAGTATGAACTTCCTATTCGCTCCTCTTTAGCCTGAAGCCCAGGAACATCCTCTTTGAGATAGGACAGATAAGAGAAAAGGATAAAGTACACACACACAGATGTACTTGGGCGAGAGGAACAGGACCCTTCAAGAACTGAGAATGTTGGCTTAGTTTATGCTGCAGTGTTACAACTTGGAAATGATGAATGTGATTTGTGTTTAGACATGTGGCTACGGTGTGAAGGATGACGACTTCTCTTGCGCGCCATGTCCACATGGCAAGTACTCCAAAGGCAAATATGAGATCTGCAGGCGACACAAAGACTGTGACGCCCTCTACAAGGCCACGGTGCGGGTGGCGGGAACGCCAGACAGCGATGCCGAGTGCGGACCGTGTTTACCAGGGTAACATGACACACAAACACAACTACTAATGATGAATGGTATAATAACAATCAAAACTGTTGCAATTTTTATTTTATAACGATTCACTGAAATAAAAATCACTGTCGTGCTAGTCATCCACGCCTATCACAATGATAATGCATGGCCCCATATTGCAGGGACCTGTACACCATTGAACATGTTTTGGATGCTCTGGATGGGTGTACAGTAGAACCTTGGTTAGCGTCATTAATCCACTTCAAAAGGTCCGAATGTAACCGAAATGTACTCTAACCGAATAAAGAAATCATGTAAATCCAATTTATGTTATGAACGGCCAAGGCCGTGATGCAGGAATCCAAAATGCAGAGTCGAATAGGTGAAAACAGAAAAGGTCTTTAATACAAAAAATGGATAACAAAAAGGTACCAAAAACCACACAAGAAACAAAGTACAACCAAAATACATCCGGACCTAGTCGCGGGAAACAGTAACAAAAAACACTGCTAGCAAGGTGAGCTGAGCAGGGAAAAATACAGACAAGAACAAAAAGAGCTGCTAACAAAAAACTAGCAGAAGTACCAAAGAATACAGCTACTGCTGAAGACGTCAAGCAGGCAGGTAGGTACTTACAGGTGAGCAGAGCGAGGGTCAGAAAGCCAAAACACAATGCACAAGAACAAGCTGGAAGGAGCTGAACAGGGTGTAGCAAAGGGACAATCTGGCACTGAACCTAGCATTGCACACAGCTTAAATAGCACAACTAATCAGGCACAGGTGAAGATGATTAGCTCATCAGGGTGCTCAGGAGTGTGCTGCAACAGAGAAACAGTAGAAGGCAGTACCGCAGCACACAATCCTGACAGTATCCCCCCCTTTTATAAGACGCCCCCTGGCGGCATACCTGGTTTATTGGGGTGAGCGGAGTGGAAGTCGGAAATGAGAGAGGGATCCAGGATACGGGAGCAGGCGACCCAGGAGCGCTCTTCTGGTCCATATCCCTCCCAGTCGACCAAATACTGCACCCCCCTCCCCCTTCTTCTCGAATCTAATAAGGCTCTCACCGTGTACGCGGGCTGGCCGTCGATGATGCGGGGCGGGGGTGGAGCCTCGACCGAAGGGCACAGTGGACTGGTAGCGACAGGCTTGATGCAGGAGACGTGGAAGACTGGGTGGACTTTAAGAGCCGGTGGGAGCTCCAGCTTGACAGCTGACTTGTTAACTATTGCCTTGATCTTGTAAGGTCCCACGAACCTTGGAGCCAGCTTCCGAGAGGTCCCTGCAAGCGGAAGGTCTTTAGAAGACAGCCATACCTCCATCCCAGGCTGGTAATCAGGTGCGGGAACCCGGTGCCTGTCAGCAATCCGGCGGTTGTGTTCTGCTGTACGTGTTAATGCAGCCCGGGTCTCTCGCCAGATGCGTCGGGCACGTCGTAGGTGAACATGAACTGCCGGGACGGTAATTTCTGCTTCCTGGGAGGGGAAAAGCGGGGGCTGGTAACCAAAAACAGTCTTGAAGGGTGACATACCTGTCGCCGAGCAGGGTAACGAGTTGTGGGCATACTCGATCCAGGGGAGGTGGGTCGACCAGGAGGAGGGGTGTCGATGACAAACGCACCTGAGTGCTGCTTCCAAGTCCTGGTTGGCCCGCTCCGTCTGGCCGTTGGACTGAGGGTGGTAACCAGAAGAAAGACTAACGGTCGCCCCCAATGCCTTATTAAATGCCCGCCACACTCTTGAAGCAAATTAAGGCCCTCTGTCCGAAACAATGTCTGCAGGTATCCCGTGTAGGCGGAAGACGTGCCTCACCAACAGTTTAGCTGTCTCTAGGGCCGTGGGCAACTTGGGGAGCGACACAAAATGCGCCATCTTCGAAAACCTGTCCACGATATTGAGTATGACGGTCCGGCCATATGACGAGGGTAATCCAGTGATGAAGTCCATTGCGATGTGGGACCATGGCCGACCAGGGACAGGTAACGGCTGAAGCAAACCGGCAGGAGGGCGATGGGAAGCTTTACCTCTGGCGCAGACGGAGCAGGCGGCGACAAACTTCTTCACGTCAGCTGTCATGGTAGGCCACCAGAACCTTTGGGAGACCAGGAATAGGGTTCGTCGAATCCCCGGGTGGCAGGCAATCTTAGACGAGTGACCCCACAGCAGCACCTCGGATCTGAGTCGTTCAGGAACAAACAATCTCCCCTCTGGGCACCCCTCTGGTAGTTCCGTCTGTCCCGCTGCCTCTGAGACCTTCCTCTCCACCTCCCACTGGAGGGCGCCGAGTATCCGGGCGACAGGTACGATTGTCTCCGGTGGTGAGTCCGACTCCACCGGGGAAAAGATCCTAGATAGTGCATCAGGCTTAATATTCCGTGATCCAGGTCTGTAAGTGATAGAGAAGTTAAACCTTGTTAAGAACAGTGACCATCTGGCTTGGCGAGAGTTGAGTCTGTGCGCTGAGCGTATATATGCCAGGTTCTTGTGGTCCGTAATAACTACCAACGGCTGGGCTGCACCCTCCAGCCAATGTCTCCACTCCCGCAGCGCGAGCACAATGGCCAGCAGTTCCCGATTGCCCACATCATAATTTCTCTCTGCCGAGGTGAGGCGACGTGAGAAAAAGGCACACGGGTGCAGCTTCTGGTCGACTGGTGAGCGCTGGGATAGAACCGCCCCCACTCCCGTATCCGAGGCATCAACCTCAACGATAAACTGCAAGGCAGGATCAGGGTGAGTAAGGACAGGGGCAGACGTAAACAGTGCTTTAAGCTTGGTAAACGCTTCCTCAGCTTCGGGAGACCATACAAAGGGAACCTTTACTGATGTAAGCCTTGTCAGAGGTTCTGCCTTTATGCTGAAATTACGAATGAACTTCCGGTAGAAGTTCGCGAACCCCAAGAACCTCTGCAAGTGCTTCCTTGATTTGGGAGAAGGCCAATCGACCACCGCCTGGATCTTGGCGGGATCGGCTCTTAACTTGTCCTTCTCCACTATAAACCCTAAAAAGGACACGGATGTGGTATGAAACTCGCACTTCTCCGCCTTGACAAAAAGGCGATTCTCCAACAGCCGCTGAAGGATGCGGCGTACATGCTGGATATGCTCCTGGAGGGAATTAGAAAAAATCAGGATGTCGTCTAGGTAAACAAAACAGCAGTGGTTAATCATATCCCTAAGTATATCATTTATTAAACACTGGAATACGGCGGGTGCGTTGGTAAGGCCGAAGGGCATAACAAGATACTCGAAGTGACCGAGTGGCGTATTAAAAGCCGTCTTCCACTCGTCCCCCTCTTTGATTCGAACCAGGTGGTAAGCATTCCTAAGGTCGAGTTTGGAAAAGATCTTGGCCGAATGAAGAGACGAAAAGGCGGAGTCCATGAGAGGAAGCGGGTAACGGTTCTTAATGGTAATGTCATTAAGGCCGCGAAAATCAATACAAGGCCGTAGAGACTTATCCTTCTTTTCGACAAAGAAAAAGCCGGCCCCAAGTGGAGAGGACGAGGGGCGAATAAGTCCGGCAGCTAGAGAGGAAGCAATGTATTCCTTGAGCGCAAGTTGCTCGGGTCCAGAGATGCTATAAAGCCTAGCATTGGGTAATGGTGCTCCCGGAAGGAGTTCAATAGCGCAGTCATATGGACGATGGGGGGGTAAACTCTGAGCTCTATCCTTGCTAAATACCATGCGGAGGTCATGATAGACGTCGGGAACACCAGTGACATCAATCTTCTCAGTGTTCCTAGGTTTACCTGAAACTGTGGGTACCGCGGAACGTAAGCAACTAGCAAAACAGTGACTGCCCCAATTAACTATCTGTCCCCTCGTCCAATCCACCGTCGGGTTGTGAATCTGGAGCCAAGTGAGACCTAGAACTACGGGCGCGGATTGAGACGGAGCGATAAAAAAACTAATGGATTCATGGTGGTTGCCAGACAATTGAAGAGATAACGGAACGGTTCTATGAGTGACTACCGCCAAGGGGCGTCCATCCAGTGAGTGAACCTCCTTATGGTCTCTCAACTCAACCCCCTGAATGCCATGTTCCTTAACAAAATTAGAGTCAATAAAGCAATCATCCGCCCCAGAATCGACTAATGCAGAAATCCGAACATTGACGCCCCCCCCCGTAATGAGTCCAGTCACCTGTAGTCTCTTAAAGACTGCTGGAGTCGGAGCCGACGCCGGAGGCATTTCAGCATACTCACAACGGTCCTGCGTAGGCTGATTCTCCCTCGACTTAGATACGGCGGTCGATCCTGCGCCAGTCTCCTTAATAACGTCAGGAGGAGATCCGGCGCGGCGTGCCGGTCGCGCGGGGCATCTGTTGATGGTGTGGTTGGGTTCGCCGCAGTACAGGCAAAGGCGGAGTCGTAGCCTCCGCGACCTCTCTGCAGCAGACAGGCGTCTTCCCCCGAGTTGCATGGGCTCCGCAATCTCCTCGGTGGCCGCCGTTGATGGGACTCCCTCTGTTCCGCTGGTTCCGGAAGTTAGTGGTATCAGCCGAAACTCCTGACGGTGGTTCTTGGCTGATCCTGCAGGTAGTCCCTCACTGCGTTCGCGATCACGTTCCCGGAGGCGATTATCCAGCCGTATGGCTAGGTCGACAAGCTCGTTGAGCGTGGTGGTGAACTCCCTCACTGCCAGCTCATCCTTGATCCGCTCGTTAAGAGCCTTGCGAAATATTCCGCGGAGAGCCTCCTCATCATATCGGCTTTCTGCCGCCAGCACTCTAAAGTCCACAGAAAAAGCCGCTACCGAGCGTTTGCCTTGTCGTAGGTCCAACAATTGGTTACCGGCCTCCCTACTACGGATAGGGTGATCGAAGACCTGCCGTAGCTCCTCCAAAAAAACAGGATAGGAGGTGCGTAACTCCGGCTTAGCTTTGCTCACCGCTATAGCCCACGCTGCTGCTTTATCAGTAAGTAGGCTCATTATAAACGCTATCTTGGCCTGGTCGGAATAGTAAGTGCTGGGTTGTTGGTCAAAAATCAGGGTACACTGGTGTAAAAATTGTCTGCAATCCATAGATTCCCCCGAAAAGCGTGGGGGGGGTGGGAGGCTAGGCTCGCGACTATTACTGCTGCTGGCAGCAGGTGCGATTCGAACAACCTCTGATGAGGGAGCTGCACCCTCCGACTGTCCTGGGTGAGAGCCAAGTCCCAGATGCTGCTCAATAGCGCTAATGCTAGTGGCGAGGGCGGCCAGGGACTCCATAACTCCCCGGAGGGATTGCTCATGGCTGCCGACGAGCGCACCTTGTTGGGATAGTGCGGCCTTTATATGTGCGAACTCTGCGGATTCCATGTTTGGCCAGATTGTTCTGTTATGAACGGCCAAGGCCGTGATGCAGGAATCCAAAATGCAGAGTCGAATAGGTGAAAACAGAAAAGGTCTTTAATACAAAAAATGGATAACAAAAAGGTACCAAAAACCACACAAGAAACAAAGTACAACCAAAATACATCCGGACCTAGTCGCGGGAAACAGTAACAAAAAACACTGCTAGCAAGGTGAGCTGAGCAGGGAAAAATACAGACAAGAACAAAAAGAGCTGCTAACAAAAAACTAGCAGAAGTACCAAAGAATACAGCTACTGCTGAAGACGTCAAGCAGGCAGGTAGGTACTTACAGGTGAGCAGAGCGAGGGTCAGAAAGCCAAAACACAATGCACAAGAACAAGCTGGAAGGAGCTGAACAGGGTGTAGCAAAGGGACAATCTGGCACTGAACCTAGCATTGCACACAGCTTAAATAGCACAACTAATCAGGCACAGGTGAAGATGATTAGCTCATCAGGGTGCTCAGGAGTGTGCTGCAACAGAGAAACAGTAGAAGGCAGTACCGCAGCACACAATCCTGACAATTTATCCATTCTGGACAAACAAAAATGCTAACACAAAACTTTTTTTTACAGTTTTACATGCAGAAAACAATTCAAATTGCACATAAATGATGAATGAAAGGGATAAATGAACATTTAACATGACTTTTGGGCAGCGAGATCAACACGTACACCACCTGGGGGTTTTGCCATGAATTGTTTCTTGAATTCAGTAGTATTTCTCACCTTCTTTATCACAGTGCTGGCACTTGCAACTTTGTTTGGCTCCTTTGTGGCTAAGAAAAGCAGAGACTTGTGGGAGAACGGTGTTACTTACTTACTTACTTAGCAAAGAACTACAAAGTCATCAGGGACAGGCGACGGAGCTGACTTTCGGTTCTGGTTTCCATGTAGGACATTTTGTGATAAAAATACATTATGAAGACAGTTGGACTCACACAGTGTATTAATAACACGACAAGAAGTGCGGCGCATTGTATGCCGACTGGAAAAATGTACGCAAACTTTTTCCATACGCTAACCGGGGCGGACGCTAACTGAGGTTTTACTGTATGTGGTATTCGAGGCACATTTTGGAGTGGCCTTTTATTGTGGCCAACCTAAGGCAATTTTTTTGTTGAGTGCAATATCTTCATCATTTTATACGATGTATTCATTATTTTGTTTTTCATTGTATTACCGAAAATCAGCTCTGAAGACTGAACACGTGGATAGGTTGCGTAACATTTCCATGGTGACCTAATAAACATAAAATAATACTCTTCATATTAATGATTTAATACCAACAGTCATTAAGAGATTCTCCTTCTCTTTAGCTTTGACTTGGTTGCACGACATGTTTCGTGCCTTTGGGCTAGAGTTCTATAACTGTCAGTTTAATATACTGCACTAAAGTGTAAGTACTATACGTACCCAAAGGCAACTCTACCTGGTACCTACTCGCATGTGCTGAAAATCTCCACTTGCTCTTACATGCGTCCATGTTATGTTGCTAATTCTTGCTGTTTTCCGTGTGTCATGCAGGTATTACATGCTGGAGAACAGACCCAGAAACCTCTATGGGATGGTGTGTCACTCCTGCCAGAATGCACCGCCCAACACCAAAGAATGTAATCACAACTGCCGCACTATTTCCTGTAGGACGGTATTATCTGTTTTGCGTGTAGAGTGCATATTCAGGCACTGGTGCGTATTAATTAAACCTTTTCAAGTGAGAACAAAAGTGCACTCAGTCAAAATAATACAGGCGTTGATAGTTGGGGGGTCTACTTGCTGTGTGGAAACAGGCTCACACTCGCCTTGTAATTTGTAAATTAGCCTGGCTCCAGCCTGTGTGTGTGTGTGTGTGTGTGTGTGATAATTAAAACCTGAATGGGGTATGAGAAAGATGATTAGTATGTCAGCGCTTGTGCTGATGCTTTTTATATATACAGTATTTTTCTCCATTACGGCTCCTTCGCAGGCAGACATCTGTAGTATAAGCTGAAATAATAAGAAGCTCAGCTATACAAATGATTGACACATACGCAGCCAGTGTGGCACCCCAGGCGAGATTTCACATGGCACCCCCCCCTCCATTGGCCATTTACTTACAAAGGAAATTGAGCGGCATTGTTTTTACTGTTGTCCTTAATTTATAGGATAAACTGTCACTCCGTTAACACGGTTAACAAATTACAAATAAATAAAAAATAAAAAAAATCTGAAATACAATACAAATACACTTACCACAAAATAAAATCCCGTAAATGCAGTACATGAATATACAATAAAAAATAGAGTAACTATGTAAAAATGACATAAAAGACATATATATAACTACAGTAATCCTTCCACCGCTTCGTGCTTCAACTTTCGTGGCTTCACTCAGTTTAATCAAAAATATATGAAGTCATAAATCAAGCTGTTCCCTGTTTGAATTAAAAAAAAATAGCTTATTTAAGCAAATTGTCCACGTTTTTTTGCCTAAGTTAAGCATTTTCAAGCATAAAAATGGCTAAATGAACTGAAATTGATATATAAGGCATTCGGAAGACGCATTGAAAGACGTCGATGATATGTAGTATTCTACATTGGTCACTCAGTAATGTTGCATTAATGAGACAATAGCCAATGCAGGGAGTACTGTACAGAACATGAAGTAAAAAACAAACAATGCTAACAATGCTAACATGTGTGAGTCTATATTATGTCTACAGGTCTTATTTCCTCTTGTTATGTCTACTGTATCGGGAAATAGGAGTGTAAAGGTTCCTATAGGGGTGTTACTTCATATGTAGAGGGCTCTAATAATGTTAAAAAACATATTTTGAAGGTCGTAAACAGGTTTTCTATGCTCTAACTATGAAAACATTCCATTTATAAATAAGGAATCTTACTTTATCACGGTTGGGTCTGGAACCAATTAACCATAATAAAGAATTAGAAGAAGTACTAAAACAATGGACGGCGCTTTAAGTGCTGTGTAAATAATGCTCTAGAAAAAAAATCTCTCCAGAAACCAATGAAGTTTTTATACAACGTTTGCCTGGGTTTGGTCTGCAACGGGTCGTCTAACTTGGCGATCACAAATGTTCCACACTGCTCTCACTTTGTTTAGACCTGTTTAAAAGTTAATAGTGTGTTTGTATGTGTGTGTGATTGAGAGACAAAACCACAAGACCGTAAACAGAGTTCCAGTTCAGGCTTCTAATCTTATGCAGGGAGTGTAAACACATACTGGAAGATGTGTGGAGCCACAGGGCACATGAATGTGTGTGTTAGTGGGTTTGTACATGTGTGCACATCACAGGAAGTGCGTGGGTATATGCAAAAGAGGTCTTTACATTGGTGAAAAGCGATTAAAAGAGCTGATGTCATATACAGTAAATATGTGTGTGTGTTCCATAGGCATGCAGGCCAATGGCCCAATAGAAAAACCTCAAATGGATCCTGGCAGCACCACTGTGTTCCCTCATCTTCATAAAGGTAGACACACGCTTCACCCTTTTTTCTGCCTTGTTCAAAAATCATAAACGCGACTCCACGTGATGTCATCCATGTCTAAGATCCAACAGGAGAAGGTCACCTAGCAACCGCTCTTATCATCGCCATGTCAACCATCTTCGTCATGGCCATTGCCATCGTTCTCATCATTATGTTTTACATCCTAAAGGCCAAGTCGAGTGGCCAGGGTGAGCGCCATACACACACGTGCACTTACGCACGCACGCACGCTTACAGACACTCACACCTTGCATGTGTCTGCTTTCAGCTTGTTGCACCGGACAAGTGGTGAAAGCAGTTGAAGCTCAGACCAACAAGCAGGAAGACAAGAAGGACATCCCTGGTAGGGAAAAAACACACACACACACATTTTTCGCACAGCAGTACGAATATTCATATGCACCCTCGTCCTGTTTTGAATGACCTTGTAACTGTGATGAAACAGACGCCATTTTGTTCCTTTATATCCATCTAATATAGTCCTAATACAGATTTAATTTAATTTAAACATTTCATTATTTTTTTAAATTAAAAAATGAATATAAAATTAAATGAATTTAATTAATTATTGTATATTAATATTTTACAAATTGATTATTAATTATTAAAAATTCTTAATAAATGTGTTATTAATTAAATTAATTAATTAATTTTATTTTTATATTATTAATTTTTTAAAGAAATTATTCAATGTTAAATTAATTAAATGTAATTAAATTAAATTATTTTTGACTTGGTTCTACCCCAAGTGTCATAAACTTACATAAAGTTAAATAAAAAAGGCATTTCCTCATTAAACCTTGTTTGGTTACATAGAAATATAAAAGATTTGGGGTCTTTTAATCATACTGTTGTTATCTGAAGATAATGTAACAATGATTTAAATAAATACTGTACATTTAAATTGAAAGTAAATGTAAAATTAATTACAATTAAATAAAAGTTGATAAAATTAATAAAATGTAAATTTATTTATGCACATTTATATATATATATACAAAAAAAAAGACAAGTGAAGCAAAAGACATTCTGTTCAGACCATCTGCTTTTTGTTTCCGTCTGTTTTCATATCTGCAATATATTAAACCGCTAACAGGTTGTTAAAAGTTTCCGTAAACTTTACTCCCACATGACACCATTTTTAAAAAGGATACAAAATATGCGACAGACTGAAGTGAAAATAACAACAGAAAAAAGACGGCTGTGGCGGCATGTTTGTAGCAGAAGGTCAGACTCTAATTAAAATGTCCATCTTTGCTTTAGTGGCTGAAAATGATACATTTACACACTAGTTGGTTTGCTTACTAAAGTCAACCAAGCAATTAAACCTGATCCTCACCTATCACAGCAAATACAGTACGTTCTTAGGGAAGATACAGTATATTGGACATGCAACTCACATTACTGCTGAGTCTGTGTTACCTCCACCAAGCACTGACTGTTAGTTAGTCAACAGAATAACACAAATACCACAGCAATGATTTTTTATTAAATATGGGTACAGATGGCACATGTGCCCAGCAAGAACCAATCACTGCACTTTGACTTTGGAGACTTCTTATACCATAGCTGCATGACCGTTCATCCCAGTCCTGGCTGGTGACCCACAAAAAACCTTGTAATACAAAATTAAGCTACCAAGTGCTGCAACTGACAATTATAACTCATTCAATACCAAAGTAGTTATAGTTATAAACCCGAACGCCCGATCCCAACAACGTACATATACGTCTTTTACATGTTTTTGGGGCAAGAGGCTAAACAAGGTGATGATGCAACTGCTCACCAATGGATCAGGCTTGACAGCAATTTTTATGCCATGAAAACGGTCACTAGGTGGCAAAAGTGCATTTGATAAGAGCTCGGCAGCGATCGTGAGAGGAAGGAGAGACAGGAAAAGGAGGCCCTTGCATAAAGGCAGCTGTTACACTGCGTATCACACGAAAACAAATTACGCATTTGTGGCAGACTTGTAATGGCATCAGGTTTGAAGGACACACACCAAGTCAGGATCTGCACATGTATTTCTGTGGAACAATGGCAGGGAGGGTACACTATTAGCAGGCACCCACAGCAGCATTCCCTGACCTCAGCTGCTCAAATGTCCACGTTATGGCAAGGGACACGCTTTTTCTCGCTGTGTGCGTCGCTTGCAGCAGCACCCGGAACTAAAAGAATGTTCCACCAAAGATCTAATCTTCCTTTTGGTAGGTTCCATGTTTATATAGCCGTAGAACACAATATTCTGCGTGCCTTGAAAGATCGATCAAAATCGTCTAAAATGGCCGGTACTGAGGGGTTGTCTTTTGAAAAATGACTGGGATTTAATGAGTTAATCTGAAGCTTGTTTTTTTTCGATTAAACGGGTAGTTGATCACTGCTTTCCAAAGTCAAAGCTGATGTGTGTGAATGTCTTGTTTTGCCTAAAACACAAAGATAATAGGCTGAAAGCAGCGGATATTTACATAAAAAAACAAAAAATAATGAATCGATACCACAATTAATTGGATAATCGATTAATAATCGATTCATCTTTTAATTGTTGTAGCTCTAAGCTACCTGGGTGTGATGTATAATATATAGTCTGAGCAAACATTAGATATGACCAGAAAGACCCCTGCATGTTCGTAATTCAGCATGCATAGCCCCACAAATTTGCAGATTTTTGGTAAATAAAAAATAAATCTCAGAAGATAGGCTTTTTGGGGGCAGAAAACACACCTCATTCACCATAGCTTGGTACAAATTTGTAAATACGTGATAATACAGGTCAAATGTACAGCTTACATGTATTTCAGTTAAAAAGCTCACAATTAACAATTAATTTACATGTTTATGTCTTTATGCTTCACTGATAACGTTTCTTCATCAATCACTTTGTTCGGCGGTCCTTGAACGCACCGTAGTTGCTGTATTATCATCTATTTATATACAAATGCTGAATCGCGACTGTGCAGGGATCAGTATGCACAGTATACAGTGTGTATGTGAGTGTGTTGGCTTTGCACGTCTATGTGTGCGGGCCATGACACCGCTACAGTGTGATGAGTACATCCTGGTGGAATGTGAAACCGGCCTGGATAAAGTCATACACCCCTTCAGGCACCATTTCTGCTGACAATGATGCTCTGTTCACTTTCACGTCGCGACTGACTGTTCCCCATGTGCTCAAGAGAGATCCAAGCACGCACACGCAGGCACATTTATTCTGTGGTACACCCGGGCTGATATAAAAATATACTTAATTATATAATTACTAAAAGCATGCCGTAATTCACATAAAACATGTTAACAGGGTTACCCTGCGTATCCATACACGGGCGAGACGCCATTGCTCCGAGCTCAAGCTGTCACTTATAGACGCCGAGTTAAAAAGAGATGAAAGTCGTGGATATGTACACGCACACATACATGCATGCCTTTTTAATTGTGAGGAGCTTAATAGATATAGCCTTAACCATTGCAGTAACCACAAACCTCACCCTAATTCTTTCTTAAAGCCCATTTAAACCTCCATCCAGAATCCAATTTGAACCCACAAAACAGTTTACTGCAATGCTGGCAACCGCTTAGTATATGGTAGTCACTATACACTTTGACATCAATCCCAAGGCCTAAAGAGGTGGTACAATCTGTGAAAGAATCTTTTGTGTACTGTATTGCCAAGGTTTGATTTCTAGAACACAATTATTGACAGGAAAACAGCTTCATTCAAATTTGCATTACTGCACATTTGCTCACCGTGATTTTTAACTACGCATGTAAGTTAATTTGAATTTCATCAAACAGTGGCCTCCGTTTCTTTAGAACAAATAATAGCTTCACCTCAAATAGACAACTCATTTTACCCTCTCAGTAGGTGGCCGCTCCGACTTTTACGATGATAGCACCAAGTGTCAAGGTGCCGTATTTTCCGGACAATAAGTCGCTCTGGAGTATAAGTCACATACACACACAACAACAAGCTGAAGAGGTGTAGTATAACAAGATATAACATCAGGACATACCCGGGAGGCAGAAATGGCTAAATGAGCATAACAAGAAAGTTACCAGTAAGGAAATTCACCAAGCTCCCGATCTCATTGCACATCAGTGAATAGCAGGACCACCATATAGTTGTCACAAGCCAACAGCGCCCTCTCGCGACTGCCAGCGGAAGTGTTCACTCCTTGGTTCATGTCATGTCAAGTATAAAATACGATTTTAAAACATACATCCATCCTTCTTTTGCTTATTCGAGGTAGGGTTTCAGGTGAAGCAGCCCAATACGAGACGCCCACACTTCCCTCTCCCGCGGCTGCTTCGTCCAGCTCCTTTCGGGGGATCCGAAGGTGTTCCCAGGCCAGTTGAGAGACATAGTCTCCCCAACATGTCTGGGTTTACCAGTCGGATGTGTCCTGAACATTTCCCCAGGGAGACGTCCAGGAGGCATCCTGATCAGATGCCTAATTCACCCCACCTGGTTCCTCTCAGTTTTCTGAGTTTCTCCCGGATGACCGTGCTTCTCACCTTATCTGTAAGGGAGAGCCCATCCACTCTACGGAGTAAACTCATTTCGGCCTCTTGTACCCACGATCTTGTCCTTTCGGTCTCTACCCGAAGCTCATAACTATAGGTGAGGGTAAGAACGTAGTTCAGCTCCCTCTTCACCACAGCGGACCAATTCGCCTGTCGATCTCACGCTCCATCCTTCCCTCACTCGAGAACATGACCCCGTGGTATTTAAACTTCTCCACTTGGGGCAGGATCTCATCCCCGACACTGATTCTCATCCCGGCCGCTTCACACTCAGCCTCGAACCGATCCAGTGAGAGTTGAAGGTCACGGCTCGATGAAGCCAGCAGGACCACACCATCTGCAAAAAGCAGAGACCCAATCCCTCTTCACCAAGACAGACTGATGCTGATTCTGTTCATTTAAAAGCATGTTCAATTCTACAGTATATATACAGTATTTCGATATATAAGCAACACCTGACTAAATTGCGGGACCAGCCAAACTATGCAAAAAAACACGGCTTATAGTCTGGAAAATAAGGTAGATGTCTACAGACATCTGTAAAGCTGAAGTTTACAGTACAATGTTTCAAGAAAAAGGCCAGTGTTTCAACAATGACTCTAGGGAGGGATACACATGGAGAGGTAATGGCGCTACCTCCTCAAATTAGTCAATACAGTAGAATTTAGTATTTTGAACGTAATAATATGCTGTATGGTCGCATGCCTCCTGCCTCTAATTTGAAATCACAAAAAATGAACTGTCTTTTTGTTTTCGTCTTTCAGATAAGGTGGTGATCTACTCAGAAAAAGATGACTTCGACAATCATAAGGCTTCGCCGCAGATGGCAGTTAAAAGGTGAGAGATTCTGAAATCTTGGTATTACGGTGGAAGCAACAAACTCATTTAAGCATTTCATGTGGAACATTGAAGTTTTTAATTGAGCATCCATCACTATCACTGTCACTCCAGAACCCTCCACCTGCTCTCTTCATTTGCCATTGTTCACTTGCGACACAATCCAGGTTTAAGCTCTAAATATGTCAACCTGAGCGTCAGGTAACTATGGTGCGTTCAAGGACTGCCGAACAAAGTGCGAAATGTCAATGCTCGATGAAAAAACATCAGTGAAGCATAAAGACATAAACATGTATAAATTGCGCATGTATGCTATACATTTTACCTGTGTTATCACATATTCATACATTACTACTGACTTACGGTGAATGAGATGTGTCTACTGTAGAAAAAATGGTCTATTTTCAGAGAAAAAGAAAAAAAAATCACCAAAAAATCCACTGTACTCACTTTTGGGGATTAACATACTGTTTTGTAATGCATTGTATGTTGTACTATATCACTATTATTTATCAAAGCGGTGAAGAAAAGTGGCACGGCACTTTCACCATCACAATTAACAACAAAAATGTTATTTTTTTCATCTGCTGCAAACACGTGCAGTATGTTACACAGCCCTAAAAAACATATGTTTTATTCAACAGCTGCTCATAATTTAGCCACCACAGAACAAGTCCATGCAGCAGTAATACTCTTGCTGCTGGAAGGCAAGGGTGAGGCTTTCGGAGGTGTGAGGTACACAATACCTCGTTAACACCAAGAGGTGTACAGTAGGGGGTGCGGTGTTTGAGGTGTTTGGGGTTATTTTTTCCAGGCTTCACCTTAATATCCGCTATCACGCAAAAAGATGGCAGTTCATCTTCGACCTCTACCTGCGCACACACCTTATCTCCTGTATGCAGACGGTGATGCTTTATCACAGGAGTGGATGATGTGTGATCAAGCTCTGCTACGCAGCCTCTGGGTTTGCATGTTTAGCATGCATGCCGCTCAAATTTGTAGCCAGGGTGTAAATTCTAGAGGAAATGAGCGTCAATAGCAGTAAATATTGTGCTATAGTAAAGGCCTGTCATTGTATCCTGTCAGAGTGGGAGTTAGATGTCAGGGAAACAACTTTGAATGTGTGTGTGAATGGGATGAAAGCATCTCAGGTCATACGGCGTTGTCATACTTAACTTTTTGTTTGTATGTGCGGCAGTGAAAACGATGCCTCATCCGAGAATGAGCAGCTGCTGAGTCGCAGCATGGACAGCGATGAGGAGGCGTCTCTGGAGAAGCAAGGCTCAGCGGAGACAAACAACCTGCACCCCAATTTGGGTCTCGTCAACATCGGGAACAAGCCCGATCTATGCCTGCTCTCTCTGGGACTCCTGGACACGGATCATGCCTGCAACGGGACCGCCAGCGTTGCTGCTAGCCCCACCAGCAACCTCCCGAGTCCCAGCCACATGGGCAGTGTCAACCACATCTCCGGCACGAACCACATCAGCAATGTGACCACAATCAACAATAGCAATAAAAACCCAGGGGTAGGAATGCGGATCTTTGAAAGATGTGCTGTAGATTTATGATTACAAACAGATCCATGGTTCTGGATCATCTGGATCACATAGTGTTTGCTTTCTACCACGCAGATGTTGCAGAGTCGAAGGAAAAAGATCCTGGATCTCTATGCCAAAGTGTGCAATGTGACAGAGGGTACGTTTTCACAAGTTTATTGGTGTTATTTCACAAGTTTGTGTTCCATGATCCAATTATTTGCTTTTTTGACCTCAGACTCTAATGAAAATTCAGGCCCTGTGCACACAGAAAGCCTCCTGGGTTTTTTTTTTCCTGGTTGAAAAAAATTCACGTCCACACTGTGCCGGATTCGTAAATAGTTGCATCCAGACGGAAACGGATGACTGGGTGAAAACAATGTAATACTGCTGTTTAAGCTGTAAACAGACAGAGATGGAACCAAGTGACACACCGAACTAAAGAAAAAGAAAGAACACATACACATAAGTCAGATGTATTCCGGCTTGTCTAGACTTATGACGAAGTAGAATTACTTCTGCGAATCACTTTGGAGTATAAGACAACTAAATATCAGGAGAATGTCGGCTGGGGTGAGTCATGCCAGTCTAAGTTGTTGACTTGCTGGCTTGTCACTTCTGGTCAAGTGATGGCGACAAGGTGGCGATGGTGTGGGGAGGTTATCGTTATCAGAAAGAAGAAGTCTGCTTGTCTACGCAAGAACGAGGCAGGCGTTGTATCAAATTTTCCCACTCTGGAAGCTGTTTTGAAAAAATATTATTTCGGAGCACCCAGGACGCCGTTTCCATGTGGATGAAAGACTGAAACAATAAAATACTTGACCTGAAAACGTTTCCATGTGGACAGCTCCTCAGTCTCTTCAATAGAAGATTAAATTAGCAAGACTTGAGTGCACTGGAATGCCTCATCAGTGCAGGGTGCACAATGGGTGCCTGGTTAAAGGAGTGCCTGGCCGGAATCAGTCTATGGTGTCCCAAATCTAGAACTCTAGGACTTCTTCAAAGAGACTAAGTCACCAATGCGTGGGTGCTTTGTTTCCTTCTTGTAAATTTTATTCTTGTAATTTTGACTTTATTTCCAAAATAATTTCACTTTATTCTCGTAACTTTATAGGTTTTTTGCAACCTAATTTTCCAAAAATTACAACTTTATTTGTTATTTTGTTTGTTTCTCACGATATTACGATTTTAAAACAATAACTATCTTTCAAATATATGCTACTAAAAGCTGTCCATTATTTTCATTTTTGGAAAATTATGACTTTTTTTTCTTTTAATATTTAACATTTTGCAAAATTGCTGCTTTTTTTAACAATGTTTTTTTTTCCTTTTTTACTGTTGTTTTTCACTTTTCTTGTTAAATTATAGTTTTAGAATGTGACGCGTGCCAATAAAAAAACAGCCGCGGGCTGCAAATGGCCTCCGGGGCCACACTTTGGACACCTCTGATCTAAATTATTATTGGTCGTTTAATTAATAAATTGAATTGTTTCAATACTTTCTTTCACACGGTATTTAATCATCTAAAACAGGGGTTTTCATATGAAAAGGCTCTGACTCACACAGCAAATTGTGACATAATATTATGTTTTCTTGACCATCCCTAGGCCTGAGCCCCACAGAGCTTCCTTTCGACTGTCTGGAGAAAGCCAGCCGCATGCTGAGCTCCTCCTACAGCAGCGAGGCGGCCGTGGTGAAGACGTGGAGACACCTGGCCGAGAGCTTTGGCCTGAAGCGAGATGAGATCGGCGGCATGAGCGACGGCTTGCAACTGTTTGAGAGGGTGAGCACGGCGGGCTACAGCATCCCCGACCTGCTCACCCGGCTGGTGCAGATCGAGAGGCTGGACGCCGTCGAGTCGCTGTGCTCGGACGTGCTCGGAGGCAACGACGTTGCAACGGTGGGGGCGGGCAGACGGCAGGGTATAAGCAGCTTCCACGGTCAGATGGTGTGCCCGTCACTGTGCCAGCCTTCTTCGCAACGCTGCGCCAGTGTCTAAAAACACTGAGGAGCACAGACTCTTATGTTTACATGTACGTTGGAATGGAAAGAGGAGGACGCAGAGAGAGTACGGACTTTTGTCACATGAAGAATGTTGAACCTAAATGACTCAGTAGTTATAGATGAATCACTATTGGATGTTTTACGGACAAATGTTTTGAGACATACCTCTGAATCAATTCATCAAAAAGGGCATCCCTCCGAATTTTAAATATTCACTAAACCAAGACTTGTTGGACTATAGTAAGAGCTTTGAGGAACCGGTTCGAGGAAGACCTTCTTCAGTCCCAGCATGACTGTGATCCAATGCACAAAGTAAGCTACATAAACTCTGCTTGCACACACTAGAACGTGGATTGTGAGCCTGCAGGCCCAACATCAGTGTCCACTGACCTCACAAATGCTTTCCAAGGTGAATGGACAAAGATTCCCTGGGAAAGACCTCAATATCTTGAAGAAAGTCTGACCAGAAGACATGGAAACATGCATAATGGATTTGTAGAAACACTTAACCAATGTGGAATATAGTCATATAAAGTGGAAACTCGTTTTTTGTCATTAAAAAAATCCGACGAAAACGTACAAAAAACGAATCAATTTTTGTTCTGTAAGAAATAACGTGAATCCAACTAATCCATTCCAGACACCCAAAAATTGTTAAAACAAAAGTTTTACGAGCAGAAAGCATCGCAAAATACATATAAAGGACACATTAAACGCTTTCTGTTGTGTCTCCCTTAAACCATTCCCCCTGCAATCTGTGTTAGCTAGGAGCCCTTGTGTTACAATCCTACTAACAGACACAACCTTTAAGTTCGTTCTTGAATCCAATAGTGTTTCTTACCTTCTTTCTCAAAGTTATGGAACTTGTAACTTGGCTTGCAACCGTAAAAAATGCACAGGTTATCTGAAAGAGACTGAAAAATACGGAGTGCGCTTGAACGCCTCATCAGCGCAGAGCGCACAGTGCTTTATCTGAGGAAGAAAGGAGACAGATTGGAGTTGTTCATTTTGTGAGCGTACTATGAACAAAAAAAACACCCATAAATACACATAATAAGGATGATTAAAGGAGTCCCTGGCCGAAATCTGTCTATAGTGTCCCAACTCTAAAAGAACCACGATCCATTCTTTACAGAGACTGAGCCACCAAGGTGTGGATGTTTTGTTTGGCCACTTGATTTGGTCATACGAAAACCAAGACATATTTTTAGCTTTAATTTTCATCAAAAACCGAATGCTACAAAAACTGAGGTGTACAAAAAACGAGTTTCCACTGTGTCCTTGAGTCCTAAATTTACAGAAAACTCATGCCGTAACAGTTCCACTCACAAACTCAGACCAGCCATCAGGCTTTCACCAATGACTTCCTTTGCAGCGACCTTGTCAGCGACCCTAACCCAACCCCCCCCTTCCGCTCGTAACATTTCTCCCCCTTTTTACCCCAATGCTGTGGTTTAGTGCTGCCGCCAGCTTCAGTTAATCGACATGTAACTCCCCAGGGCCACTAATAGGCTAAAGTGTTGCGGTTCATACAGCGGGTGCTAAGTGCCTGTGATTTCCACCACCCAATTAAGAATTTAGAGGCCATTTAACCAGTGAAAGTCCAGTAAAAATGTTTTCAAAAAAAGGAGAAATGCCACAGCAGGGGCATGACTAACTGCCCCCAGCCAAGCTGCTGTACTGCACTACAGTGTTAGACAATTACAGTGGAACCTTGCTTTTGTCATGTGTCCAGTCTAAGAGCTCAGACGAAAAACAACAAGTACAAAACCAGAATAGATTTTGTTCCCACAGAAAATGTTGCAGAAATATGAACAAAAAGCATAAAGGTTCCTACCTTTGCATTACAATTCTATTATAACAGACGCTACCTTCATACTTTGCTACGAGTTCTTTCTTGACTTCAATTGTGCTTCTCACATTGTTTATCAAAGCTCTGGCACTTTTTGTTTGACCTCGTGGCGACTTATTTTGGAGCCGTAATCAAAACGGCACATAGAATACTCAGAAATACGCAGTGCGGTTGAACTCCTTATCAGCACAGACGAACAGTGCTTATTGAAACGAAGAGTGGAGACAGAAACTGAGTTGTTCGTCGTTTTACGTGTATTCTATGAACACATAAACTACACACACACATAATAAAGATGATCAAAGGATTCTCTTGCCGGAATCTGTCTATAGTGTCCCAACTCTAAAAGAACCGCTATTCATTCTTTATAGAGACTGAGTCACCAACACATGGATGCTTTGTTTGGGTACAGTTTGGTTGTACGATAACCGAGACGGTGTGTGAAAACCAAGTCATATTTTCACTGAAAACCGGGATGTATGAAAACCGAGGTTCCACTGTACATAGTTTTTTAATCTAACTCCACTTTTGAGGCTGTCTCAGCACTTATTGCTGAGAAAAGATAAGCACAGCTTGAATTGATATCACAGTGGTCGATTTAATTCCTTAATTTAATTCATGTCAGCAAGTTTAATATGTTTGCCAACAACATGATCACATGTCCTGGGGATTGAAAGGTTAATGATGATGAACCTACACGGACCACTTTATTAAATACTTCACATTGCTAAATCTGGGGCTGGACTCCGGCACTTTAAATGAATCAGTGTGTACATCTAAGCACGTATTCATATATTTTGTCACGGCAATAAATAAAAAGCACAAAGTCATATTGTACTGCCTTGTTTGGGCTGCTCCAGCTTCCATCAAATCCAGCCTAACTCACGACGGGTTGAACATTTTTATGGTGCTGTTTGCTCCAAATGAGCTAATTGTTGGATTGAACTGAAGATGATGAAATGATCCTCACAGCTGTTTCTAGACAGGCAACATCTTACTTGTCATGTAGTTTCAGTATGTCCTGAAGACACCAAACACGGATGGCTTACCTCAGTAGCACCAGCAGTGTTGTTGCTATGGAACATGTAGAAAGATACTCAACTTCATCACAGACCCTAATTGTATATATAAGTTATTATTGTACATAATGTATACTTTAATAAAGATGTATGGCAAAAATGATGTTTGGTTTCTGACTGATTTGTCTTATTTTCCCGCTTTTTACTTTCTTATTAAATAAATCTTCATTTACGTAATATTATGACTTTATTTCTATAATATTTTAACTTCATTTTTTTAAATATTTCAGCTCTATACTACTACAATGACATAATTTTTCTTCATAATGTTATGAGTTTATTCTAGCAAAATCACAACTTTTTTCTCTTAATATTTTGACTTTATACTCTTAAAATTACATTTGACATTACATTTAAAATTTTAATATTCCAACTATTTCAAATTTTCTTCTCGTAATTGTGACTTTATTGCCATAGTATTTTGACTTTATTCTCGTAACATTATAACTTTCCCTGCAACCAAATTTATCCCCAAAAATTACAACTTTATTCATTGTTTTGCTTTTTTCTCATAATATTACGACTTGAAAAAAGTATTTTTTTAATATTTCAACTTCACGCTACTAATTGACGTTATTTTCCCTCATAATCTTACGACATTAGCCTCATAAAATTATGACTTTTTCTCCTTAGATTACTTTTTTCTCTTAATATTATAACTCTATTCCTGTAAAATCACTGCTGACTTTTAGAACTTTGCATTTTTTTTTCTTGTTAAATATTTTTAGCATGTGCAGCAAGCCTACCAGCGATTGGCAAAACTCCGCCAGTAATTGATACGCCCATAAAAATGTCTACTTTTGGCCCACGGCTTGCTCTTCCCCCTCCAAACCCTCCTGCTAACTTGACGTTGACGTTTACCCCTGATTTTGGATCAACATTTTGCAATAAAAATGACTTATTAGATTACATTCATCCCGGGAACATTCCCCTTCTCTTTTCAATTGCCATTGTTCACTCATGACAGAAGCTAACAAGCTAAATGCACAATCCAGGTTTGAAGCCCTAAATATTCATTAAACGCACTTAAAAAATAAACTGTACAGGCACTCACCACTAATGAATGATAATGCTGGTTGATTGAACAGATGAATCGGACAAAAGTTGTCAGGATTAGCTTGCTGCTCTGCTGCCCCCTTCTGTTTTTTTTCGTTGCAGCTCATCCTCCTCACCTCCTGGGGTCCTAATTGACGCACCTGCAGCTCATCTGGCACCTTCTCTTAAGCCTCTAGCAGACACCCGTTGGTGCCAGATTGTTGCCAGACTCGCCTTATCGGCCTCGTCGCTGTAGTGCTCCTCGATTCCAGGCTTGCTTTCCTAGAACATTAGATTGCTAATCCTGCCATCTCCCTGTCCGTTGATTTCTCCGGCAGCGTGTATGTTTTTCTGTTTTGCATCTTACCTGCTTGGTTTTCAGCAGTGTCTTTTTGTTCGTGGAGTTTAGCTTTTTATTCTGCCCGGTTTTCTGCAGCTTCCTTAGTTGGTAGTTCCTCTTTTTCCCCGTTTGCTTCCGGGTGATTTTGTGTTTCCTTTTTTTCCATCTTTTGCTATTTATTACCCCCTACTGTTTGTAATAAATAGTCTTGATACAACCTCCTGCTCACGCGTCTTGGGATCCGAGTTCCGGCTTCTGCCGAACCGTAACAAAAGTGCTTACACTGGGTCGTTGAGAAGGCGTTTTTCTAATTCTGTGTGTGTTCTATACACAAATAAACCACCCACACGCGTATAGTAAAAATGATTAAAGGTTTCCCTGGTTGGAATCTGTCTTTAGTGTCCAAACTCTAAAAGAACTGCTATCCATTCTTCACAGACTGAGCCATCGATGCATGTATGATTTGTTTGGACACTCGATTCCGCAGAACGAACTAGTTTGTTGGGCACATTGTTTGTATGAAAACCAAGACAGTGTAATAAAACCGAAACATATTTTTGGCAATCATTTTCATGGAAAACCAAATGCTACAAAAACAGAGGTAGCACTGTATTTACTATATACTGCATACCATATGGCCGTATAAGGTGCTCAACATTGGTAGGCCATCCCAGATTGCCAGCTGAGAGCAGGCAGACACTGACAGGCTTGATTAATACCTTGGAAACCCCAAATGGAAAATCAGCCATCATAGTTTCTAGTTCATTCCCTGACATTTAATTATAGCTCATTAAATTTGACACATTAACCAGCCAATTCATTTAGCGAGAAAGCATTTCACTGTAAAAAGACTGCAGGCAGAATGAGATTAGTGGACCATAACTTTATGTAGATAAGAGTCGACACCCTCCAACCCATGTTGGCCTCAGACTCACGGCGTGTAGCGTTCATGTCTGCAGCACTGGCCTCAATGGAGAACAAAACAAACCCAATTCATAAAAATAAAAACAAAACAATGAATGATGAAAAGGAACTGGCTTTACCTAGAAGGAACACAGCTTTTTTCCTTCAGCCTGACCTCATTAGCGTGTGCCTGAGCACATTTTAAAATGATAATTACATAGTTTAAAAAATTGGAGGAGTCCTTATTATTCTTTTCTAATCAAGTTTTTTTTCCATTAAATTTGCTTTAATCGCCTTGCTTGGGGCTGTTGCGATCAGGGTTGGGTATCGTTTATTGGTACTTTTGAAAGGCTGCCTGAATGGGTACTTTAAAAACGGAAACATACAAATTTTGTCCAAAAACAATACCTTTTTATTCCCAGCGCATTGAATCGACCGCAAGTGGACTGTGCAGGCTTCATCAGTTCAAGCTAAATCTTGCTAAATCAAAATCTTTGTCCTACCGAGTCATTGAGCATAAACTAACTAAACCTGTTCGGATGAGAGGCGAAACGTCTTCCAGGGCACAATAAACAAGTTACAATAAATTGTCATAATTATAACAGCAAAAGCAGCAGCAACACAGAACACACGGAATGATGTGCGGCTCGATACTGAAATATCGATATTGAAATATCAATACTTTCGATAGCAGCTTTTCATGCTCTGAAATCGATTCTCAAATCAAAACATTTCAGTCATTTGAGGTAATGTTTGTCTGAAACGTTTGTCGAAATGATGACCAATCGTAAACGGAGCCATGTGTCAATAAATTGTCAATAAAGTTTTCATTCTTACTGTAGTTCTGAATAATTAATAATTTATTTTCATGGTTTTAATATTTTACTTATTTTCTTTTTTATTGTTTAAAATAACATTTTCACATATTCTGTATGATTTTGTCCTCTGTTTTTTCCCCGCTACCTCAATATACTTCAAGGTTTGAAATAAATAAATAAATAACTTCAATTAATATATACATTTATTAAAATTATGAATTTATTTAATCAATAAATTAGCTAAATATCTTGTATTCTTTATTCTATGATATGATATACACAACTTTTCCAAATTTACCAGACACATGAGGTGAATTTGCACATCGGTATGGTACCACCGATACCAGCTTGAATTTTATTCAGTAAGGGCTGGGAAACTAAATCAGTGGTATCGCACATCACTAAGGAGTTCACATTCCGCTGTTTAAGTGCATACATTGTACACAATACGAGCAGAAATGGATAATTCATTCACAATTGTGGCAATGCTAGACTTCTGTTACAACAGTGTTAACTTGGGTTTTTGTGGGAAAAAAAATATTTTCAAAAAAAAAATATTAACAATTTTTTTTTGGGACCAAAAATTGGCAAATTTTCAGAGGCCGTGAATGGGGAATCGCGAATGTGCCGGGGCACACTGTATACCTGCAGTTATGTGTCGTGTTAGAGTTCTGTCATTTCCCACTGTCTGTGAGGCCGTGAATGTGTACGGGCTGGTGAGTCCTGACTGGTGATTGGATGAGATTGAGGGAGCGAGAGCATGTGTGTGGGTGCATGTTGAGAAAACAGTTTGCGCATGTTATTTTCGCATTGCTTGCGGTCGACAGCAACCTGTTCGTTCCAATAAACAGATTCTTGATCGACCACCTCCTCGTCATCCTTTCATCGGTCGTGTAGACGCTACAGTAATAACTATTAGTTTAGCACTGAAAGGAGGCAGCGATGGCTACGTAGTTTTTCAGTCTGGTTACTACCGCTTACGTTAATGGCACCGAGTTTCGGGAGTTGTGTTGAGTCTGTGATGAGCATAAGTGTGGTGTACTTTTGATTGCCTCAACATTGCACACAAAGCCGACGAAGCAAGATAACACGGTGTGTGACTGTCAGTTTAGGACGAAAACAGTGTGAAAGGTGAATCTGTTTGGAATAAAAGGCCATTTTGCAGCTTTGGAATTTCTCATATGCTCTTTATGAGTCCCAAAGTGGACACTGAGGCCAAATGTTATAGTGGAAGCTTTCAAGTTGCAAAACGGTAGACTTCATGGACGGGAGGGTCTGCATGGGCCTGCGTGCAAGATGAGAAGATCAGACACTCCAAATTTTAAAGGGGGTAAGAGGGAGGTTTTGATGCTGAATGCGAAGGGTCGCCAGCAGCATCTGAGGGCATTCTAAGCGTGGGGGGAAAAATATCCTTTAAGCGATCGCATGCTTTTGTTGAGGTGGACCCCGAGGGAGACGATCGAGTTGATCAAAGACATGCCCTGTCCAGGTGTGAGGGGCGGGGCCAACAGGTCAGATGTGTGACCTTTGTGTGCCTGACTTACGTACTGGGTTAAGATGGATTTTAGAGATTGCAATTGTGCTACAGAGGAGCAACTACTTTCTATGTTCTATATAGTGTATTGACTGTATTGTATTTATTATTACAGTAATCCCTTGTTTATCATAGTTAATTGGTTCCACAGCCGACCGTGATAAGTTAATTCTTTCTTTATAAAAGGAATATTTTCATAATTAGAGAGTAGAAAACCTGTTTACACCCTTCTAAATATGTTTTTTAGCATTGTTGGAGCCCTAGAGTCATGAAATAACACCCCTATAGTTACTTTCACACTTGTATTAACCAATATAGTAGACATAATAATAGAAAATAAGACATTTTAGACATGAATAAGACATTACATAGATTCACACGTTAGCATTGACAGCTTACTTCCTGGTGGCTATTGTCTCATCATTGCAACCTTACTGACAATTGGAGGCCAGTGCGGAATACTACTGTAATGCAGCTCTTTGTGGTTAAAGAAAGACTCCCGACTGCGCTTTATTAACAAGCAGAGAACATTGCATGCAGCTCTTGGTCACAATTCACGCCAGTCACTTGCACGCTCTACACTGCTATGTTTTCATGGTCAAGGAATCTACATATGTAAATAAAATAAATGTACGACTAATATTTATGGTGTAAATCATGATATACTGTATATAATCATAATATATATATATATATATCCATCCATCCATCCATCCATCCATTTTCTATACCGCTTCATCCTCATTAGGGTCACAGGGGCATGCTGGAGCCTATCCCAGCTGACTTCGGGCGACAGGCGGGGTACACCCTGGACTGGTCGCCAGCCAATCGCAGGGCACATATAGACAAACAACCATTCACACTCACATTCATACCTAAGGACAATTTAGAGTCGCCAATTAACCTCACCTGCATATCGAGGAAAAGGTTTCTTGAGACGTCATTTGTACTTCTGTGAAGAAGGTGTCGGACGTTTCGCTCCTCATCCGAAGAGCTTCGTCAGCGAACTAATAAGTGCTGGTAGCCTAGGCCTTAAATACAGTAAAAGTGGGCGGAATTGGTGTGCCAACACCAGTACCACTGCAGTACATCTACACCTTAAAGCTACCAATCACTCTTTTGAGGACAGCGAGGTAAAGATTTTGGCCAAAGAAAACAGATGGTTTGAAAGAGGAGTAAAGGAAGCCATTTTTGTCAGGGGCGAAACGTCCGACACCTTCTTCACAGAAGTACAGATGACGTCTCAAGAAACCTTTTCCTCGATGGACAACTCCTGTACGACTGAGAGCCTACACAGACTCACCTGCATATATATATATATATATATACAGTATATATGTATATATATAACTTTTTAGAACTGGTGCCAAGTCCTAAAGTGTGATTTCCACAAAATTTTGCAGAGGTGTGGAACATGCCAAACAACAACCCAATAGATTTTGATGCAAATAGTTATAAAAATGGTATCCTCATTCCAGATTCAGCTCGTATACGTTATATATGCCATGAAAGGTGATTATTTCCAGGCTTATATGCAGAGCTAAATAGTGGGAAGAGTTTCATCTAACTGTGTATTGTTTATGAAATAAAGTGATGTGATGTATTGATGTATGATTGCCTCATTTACAGTCAGGTACATTAGTAGAGCTGCTATGTGATTATTGCATTACTCCAGCAGCACGCACAATGCGGCTCGTGGAAATAATATATATTTTGCGGTCTGCCACGTCAAACTGCTGATTGTCTTGACTTTATGGCTCTGCCCAAGTGGAACCGCTAATGCTTCAACCCCCCAACATCCAAATAACAATTTAATGAGCTTAACCAGCCAGACTGGGAGAGGGGGAGCTCTTTAGGGCAATTTACAGAATGTTTGGGTGACAGAAAAAACCCCAATCGTAAATCACTATCAGTGTAGAAAGCCGTGTGGCTGATGCATTGCAGAGTAGTTTGGCAGTTATGTGTTGGGGAACACGCACCAGACTGGCCAGCAGTCCTGGAAGTAAACAAGGCCGTCATTGACAATCCCCAGAGAAGGCATACACACAATAAAAGTCCCTTGAAGTCACCCTCAGAAAGTGAGATTCTGTATTAGTACACATGTTCATTAAAGGTAATTAGGAAGGATCGGGGTTGGACAGTCATGTTGATTCTAAAACTGGATTTTAGCCATTTACAGTATTTGATATCTTCCAGATGGAACCAAAAATTCATATCAGCCTCTATGGCAGAGATGTACGTTTCTCTTCCTCTTTAAAGCTGCCAACTGTGTGACCGCATGTCTCCAGGCTATTAAATCCCCATCTAAGCCAGTTTATCGCCAAGAAATAAAAAAAAAAAACAACATCGCTAGTAAATAATCTATTTCAGACCTCCGATTCAGATTTCACTTATGCTATTCATTTAACCACCACAGTTAACCTAAAAGCTTTCAAAAATAAATATTTCTTATGTAATTTACGAACAGTTTCAACAAAGCACATGGCTGGTGCCTGCCAGCCAGTAACATAAATGTTTTGGGCTAAATTCCATGATGATTAGTTGCAGGCCAGCCCGTATCACAAATAACATCCATAGCATGCCAAAGTTCGATGAGGTTTTCATGATAGGTTTTTGGCTTTTTGTCCTTTTAAAAGTTTAGAATAAGTAAGTTGGAGAGGCTAACTAGAAAGCTCACTAGCTTGCGATGCTAGCGGCAGCAGTGTGTTATGTCTTTACAGCCTGAGCAATGAGATGTAAACAAAGAATAACAGGAGTATAAAAGTAACTATTGGGGTGTTATTTCATGTCCACGGGGCTCTAATAATGTCACAACCTGTATTTAGAAAGTCATAAAAAGGTTTTCTATGCTCTAAATACGCAAATATTCAGTTTATTAATATTGAATCCTACTCCTACATCGCGGAAATTCACTTATCTTGGTCGGGTCTAAAACCAGTTAACCGCGACAAATGAGGGATGACTATAAATACATATAAATGATGAATGAAAGGGATAAATGAACATTTAATGTTACTTTTACTTTCACTGAAGACGTGATTCTTGATGCGACAGTTCTCAAAGAAGCCATGTGGCAGCGAGAACAACACAGAGAACATCTTTCTGTTGTGCCGGTTCCAGGTGCCGTTTTGTAACCTAGCAAGCTAGCTTCTTTGTTAACAGTCTATTAATAACATGACAAGATATATCGTATGCTAACCGGCACGTGTACGTAAACCGAGGTCAAATTTTGGCTTAAATTTTCAATGTTAACTGAAAAACACGCTAACCGGGGCGGACGCTAACCAAGGTTCCACGGTAATCAAAAACGCAATTTCATTGGAGTCGACATTTCATTACTTCAACAACAACTCCAACATCTTCGGTGATATGTATAGTTAGGCCCAACAAATTTTGCTGGAAGATAATTGTTCTGATAATTATTGCCGATAAATGATATCATTGTCAACATTATTTTGAGACCATTTTTTCATTAATGTAATGATAATATTCCATTCCATTCCATTCCATTTTCCTCCGCTTATCCGGGTCCGGGTCGCGGGGGCAGCAGTCTCAGTAGGGAAGCCCAGACTTCCCGGTCCCCGACCACCTCCTCCAGTTCCACCGGGAGGACACCGAGGCGTTCCCAGGCCAGCTGTGAGACATAATCCCTCCAGCGTGTCCTAGGTCTTCCCCGGGGCCTTCTCCCGGCTGGGCATGCCCAAAACACCTCACCAGGGAGGCGTCCGGGAGGCATCCGGACTAGATGCCCGAGCCACCTCAGCTGGCTCCTCTCGATGTGAAGGAGCAGCGGCTCTACTCTGAGCTCCTCTCGGATAACCGAGCTCCTCACCCTGTCTCTTAGGGTGAGTCCCGCTACCCTACGAAGAAAACTCATTTCAGCCGCTTGTATCCGCGATCTCGTTCTTTCGGTCATGACCCAAAGCTCATGACCATAGGTGAGGGTGGGAACATAGATCGATCGGTAAATTGAGAGCTTTGCCTTCCGGCTCAACTCTCTCTTCACCACGACGGTCCGGTACAGCGACCGCATTACTGCAGACGCTGCGCCGATCCGCCTATCGACCTCACGCTCCAACCTTCCCTCACTCGTGAACAAGACCCCGAGATACTTGAACTCCTCCACCTGGGGCAGGACCTCATTCCCAACCCGGAGGGAGCAATCCACCCTTTTCCGACTGAGAACCATGGCCTCGGATTTGGAGGTGCTGAGTCTCATCCCAGAAGCTTCACACTCAGATGCAAACCGTCCCAGTAAACGCTGCAGGTCACAGCTCGATGAGGCCATCAGGACCACATCGTCTGCAAATAGCAGAGATGAGATCCTAGTGTCCCCGAACTGGACTCCCTCGACACCTTGGCTGCGCCTAGAAATTCTGTCCATGAAAATTATGAACAGAATCGGTGACAAAGGGCAGCCTTGGCGGTAATGATAATATAAGGTATAATAATGCGCGTACAGTGTACCAAAAGCAGTAAACTTTCTCAAGAGTATTTAACATTGCAATTGGAATGCCAAGAGCTTTTAAATAAAATAAATGAATCAACAAGAATACATTAAAAAACAAAAAAAGACAAATAGTCTCAGGGCTCTCAGTCTGTACTAACACAAAATTGCACCTAAACACCAAAAAGCACCAAAAACAAGAAAAAATAGACCCTGTCTCTGTTAGGAAAAAAAAACCACTCCAATAGAAACCACACACAACAATAAAAACAATTTTTTAAAAAAATGGAGTATCAAGCCTCTGTAAACAAAATTGCCTTCAATAAATAATGAAAATTGGGTATTATTTTTTAAGAGGAAAGCTTAACATATAGCGGACAAGGACACCGGCTGCGAGCGTGCACCATTTTGCGCTGTTTTGTTTCTATTTACTTTGCCCACCAAACACCTCACTTTCGGGATGAAGGCTCTGCTGCACCTCGAGTGGCAGTTTTTTTTTTCCCAGTTGGGAAAATTGAACAGGATGGCCGTGTTTGAGGTGTGCGTGCAACTGCGACACATCGGCTCGCCTGTGTTCATGGGTTCACCTTGTTAATTCTGTTAAAAAAGCGAAATATTGTTACACTAGGGCTATGGCATTCGCCTAAGAAACCAGCGCTTTTGTTTCTTCTTCCATATTTGTATTTACTCACTTTCAAAGTGAGTTTATTCCTCTGGAAGAAGTGCTTTGTCAGGCGGGCATTCTGAACTGCAGTGCTGCCACTCGCTAGCAGCCCCGACTCCGCCCACTGGGACAAAGAGACTGAATAACTGACAGGAGGGTTCACTCACTCCGTTCATTCCGCTACAGAAACAATGCACCCGGTGTTGAATCAGAGGCAGAGAGTGAACCCTCTTGTCATCCAGCCAGTTTGGCAGAGAGAAATTAGGACAACAAACACGCGTGCACATGTCATTATATCACAGACGGCAACATTATCAAGTTTGTCTTTATTTATTGTGCGATTAATTGATTTATTGATTACTGTGACAGGCTTATGCATAGCACTTGTAGTGGCTGGAACAGTGAACCTCTAAGTGTGGGGGCACTCCAAAAGGTTCGATGAAAACCGAAACGTACAAAAACCGAGGCAATATTTCCCATAAGAAATAGTGTAAGTCCAATCAATCCGTTTCACACAACCCAAAAATACATTTTACAGGGAATAATGATAGTTTTACACGCAGAAAACAATGTTAAATCATTTTAAATGACAAATGGATGGAAGTTATTGTTGATGCGGACGTCCCAGGCATCTTGGCGAGAACAAATTCAATGACCTTTCTTACCTTCCTTATGAAATTGCTGGCACTCGCAACTTTCTTTGGGGCCATGGCAGTTATTTAGCAGCCCCACTCAATAAAACAATGCAGCAAGTGAGTCAGCAAGAACAAGTTTGTTTGTATGAGGTTTGACTGTACATGACAGACAGATGCCAAACCTTATGAACGCTTCAAGATCCAATGGCCTGAGACGAGACGCACATGCTGGTTAGATTGGACGGTTTGAGGATTATTGTATTTGAAGTCATTTTTAACCGTAACCATCACTACGTCTGCATACTGCACATCTTTTACATTGTGGCGACTGCCCATTGAAAACCATACCTACAAATCAAGCATTTGTTTCTGCTTAACTTGGCTCCAATCTCCCTCAACGACACAATTTCCACTGGCCTTAAGCACAAACTGCAGTACCGTATTGCCCAGGGAACACAACATGAGCAACGCAAGCATTCTTGCACACTTGTGCTGGCAGCAGATCACAGCATACAACTGGACTGGCTCAGAACAAAATCAGTTTCAGTAGACCAGAAAGAGTAAGCAAGTTAAAATAGGATTATGTGATCAAGTCTATGCTCTGTCACTACTGTTTTCAAAACAATGCCAAAAAAATCACTGGCATCTCTCAAGATTGGCATGTCCCAGTAAAAATGTGAACATCCAGTCAATGCCTTCACCACACTGGGTAAATGTTAAGATGATACTGTAATTCGACTTTGATTTAGCTTTTTTCTTCAAACGCAAATTCTAGGTAGACGCCCCTGCAAATTTGTCGATTTTTTTGTGATTTTTATTAAAATACGAAAATAGGTCGTTTTTTACGGCATAAAACACAGCTCACCATCCACCGGTAATAATTTATAAAGAGGTGATAATACAGATAAAATGTACAGCAGTTAGATAGCCCACCATTTTACATGTTTATGTCTTTATGCTTCACTGACTTTATTTGTCAAGCGTCGAGATTTCGCACTTGTGTTCCTTGAAGACACCATATTTGTGTACTGTGAGACGCCAAAGTTTGTTTGGGTACTGAAGCACTAGCTTCAGCGGTCAATCCAGCTTCAAAACTTGCAGTAAGATGAACACAGGTTAATATGTATCGTAAATTGTTATTGGAATGACAACAGGGATTATTATTTGTGGATTATGTAGACGTGGCTTGGAGAAACGCCTTTTCAAGCCTGCTCGCCTCTAGCGCTAGCTTGACGACCAGGCTAAATGCTACACCATTCCACCTGTCCATCCGTGATCTTACATTATCATTCATTAGTGGTGAGTACTTATACATTTTATATGCGATTAATAATTGTGTGACGAATATTTAGGGCTTAAACCTGGATTGTGTCCCGAGTGAACAATGGCAATTGAAGAGAGAAGGGGAGGTTTCTGGGGCCGAAACGCTGCAAAAAGCAGGGATCTACTGCGAGACGTTCGTTCCTTTTCTGTTTGCCCTGATCACAGTAGTTAAGGCTAACAAGAAATAGGCTTTACATGACTCACAAAATGAAACCATTAGCCTTTTGCAATTTTAAGAGATGTGACCTAAGGCCCTAATAAATTCCCTGTGTGGGAAAAAAAAATGTCCAGCGACACTTTCGGATATCCATTAAAGAAGGGTGACCAAATTCATTTGGGCTGGTTTCACTTAAGAGTCAAGCAGCTGATGTAAATGTCACAGTGTTATGAATCTAGCTAAGATACGTCATTTTAGCAATTCTTTGATGACCACATGAACGAGAATGTCACTTTGTAGAGCACAGACCTCCACCAAGGCTGAATTGTAAAAAGAAACAACAAAAAACATATAAATACAAAACTTTATTTGTATTTGTTTGTCCATCTGATTGTCAGTTAACAGGTTGCTTCCTGGTTCATAGAGGATGACAAATTAACAGTATGTGCCGTTATGATTCTGTAGACAGTGGACCATTCCTTTCCTCCACACACAGAAGTAGTAATTTATGTATTTATTCATGGATGTGCAGTAAAATCAATTTTGAATGTCCCGGTTCTTAAAGTTGTTACAAAGCCTTCCAGCTAACCTGTTCCAGTGAACCAGTCCCCTTCTTGGGCCCCTTCTTGCTACCATCACCTCTGACAGTCAGTTAGCCAAGTTGGAACACATTACAATGACATTAGCCAAGACCTGAAATGATTTGATTACATTGGAAAATCCCCGCATAAAGAAATAATAAATACTCACTCTTCTCCAGCTCATGTCATGTTTCCAGCAAGGTCATCAATAGGGCCACTGTGTTTTGACCCTGCATTTATGCACAGCGTCTATTTCTCTCTACGGTCACTGGACGTGGATAAAAGCATTTCATGATTACAGGCTTGATACCAGTTTTTCAAGGTCGAAGTTTTTCTAGCACCATTCACTCCTACACATGTTTTGGGGATTTGGGAGGAAACCAGAGTACCCAGAGAAAACCCGCATAAGCCCGTTGAAAAGATACAAACTCCTCACAAAGAGGTCAAAACTCAAACCCAGTATTCCAACCCGTACCAACTGGGAGACGTACAAACCACATTCTCCATCGTACTGCCCAGGAAGACAATTATCTCACATACAAATGGGTTTAGTGTGGACATGTGTTACACAACAAGAATCTTTGGTGTTGTACATATCTTCATAGTCAAGAGGCCAGATGTGATGTGTTTGTCTCTGTTCTTAATAATCTAGCTCTATGTTTTGTTGTATGCACCAATAAACATGTACACACTGCTTCTATTGTGAGGACATTATCTGCCAATGAATCTGATATGTATGTTGATGTCTTTCATTTCATCTGCCTTGGTGGGCTACCTCAGTTGGGCTTATGATCACAAAGTGCTCAACTCGCTTGACACGTTCTTTTCTCATTTGGGCTGGATTTGTTCAGCTCTACCTTAGGGGCCCCTACTATGTCCCAACAAAAGAAAAAATGACGTTAAAGCTTGGCATGCTCTGTCAAATAAGACACTTTGTCACCTGATTCCAAGTCGGCCGACTGGCTTTTCAGTGAGGGCTGATTTCAAGCCTTGTTGGGCATTATAGACGTACAGCATACAGAGAGAACGGGTTGTACGACATTTCCTGCCGTGTTTGATATTTGGTCGACTGTGACCAGGGCCGCCCATGGCCAAAATGATCATCACTAGGAATTCTGTGCTCCATGAAAAAAATGACATTGGGCCTCAGCTGTGGTCACCACATCTGGGGCCTGAATTTTGATAGATGCGTGTTTCTGAGTAATACGAATACATGGAAAACAAATTGTTCAATTAATAATTTTTTGAAAAACATGTCTACGGGGCTTTGATCGAGCTTGTGGAAAAGTGTGACCTGCAACTATGAAATAATAACGTAACATTACGAGTTATTTTTTATTATTTATTTTGTGACCTTCTTGAGTCACTTGAACAGTCACTTTTGCTTTGTTTTTATTTTACTAAGAAAATATTGTGTTGTGACTTGAGCTGCAGGGTTAGCCACAGTAGACTATATTTTATTTACTTAATATTTATTTAGAAAGAATTCAGTTGTTTTTTGGTAATTTTTTAAAATACATACGTTCCTCTTTCACCATGTTATATCATATGGTTTAAAAATGACTTTTTTTCTATTTTATATTTCAAAATAACACATTTTAGAGCTGTAACTATAATAATGTAAAACCATCAAATTATTTTTGGTTATCATACTGTCAGAATCTCATACCGGGCCATGTTTGGTCAAAACATATTGAAATCCAAGTGATATGTAGTATTCTGGTCACAAGGTGGCAGCTATGACACAAAACATTGACACGTTACCTTACATTACCTTAACACTGCATGAAGTCCTGAAGTCAGCCATGGCATGTCCTCAGCTTGCTAGCTAGCAGCCGTGTCAAGTCCCTGTAGCATAAGAGTTGCGCAATGTGATGTAAACACTGAATAATAGGTGTGTTATTTCATGTCTACGGGGCTCTAATAATGTTAAAAAACATATTTACAAAGTCATAAACAGGTTTTCTATGCTCTAACTACAAAAACATTCCATTTATTAACGTTGAACGTTGGTTCTGAAGCCAATTAACGGCTGTAAACGAGGGACGACTGTATTATTTGTCTCATTTTTTCTCTCCAGGCTTTGGATAACTAGATGCAGTACGCCTCACAGCAGTGATGCACACTCTTTGAGCATTTGCAAAGAATGTGCCCCTTCGCACAAAATGGGGCCCCCCACGGATGATGGTGCCCTGGACACAGCGCATGTTCTGTGTGTAGGAAAGGCGTCGTCCCGCACTGTTCAACCAACCACTGTTCAATCTGCCAATCTCCAAGTATCTTCCCCTCACTATGGATGAAAAGCCATTGTTATGGCTGTTATGGTTCAGTTCAGTGCCTTCTTCTTCTTCTTCTTAATAGGTTTTGACGGTCAGCAGTTAACAGTAACGGGACAGTGTGAGCTGGAGTTTAAAAACAACGCTTCTAAAATCGTGCGTACAGTGTATGACCGACTTAAGTGTCAAGCAAGGCGAGAACAAACCAAACGTGGTGCGCACGTTGTCAGAAAATAGTGTCAACACATTGAAAAAGGCTTTGAGCTTAGAAAGGATGGTAGGAGGGGTCATATAACATGATGTCAGAAGATGTGAAGACATAGCAGGAAAGATCGTTGGCCAATCTTGGCTCTAGATAAAAAGCCAGTATTCTTTAGATTCTAGAATTCAATGTGTAGGCCTACAATATGTTTGGATCTTGTCAATGTTGAAGCTAACCAGTTCACATCTGCAGCAGCGTAAAGATAAATAATGTCAGAGCTTTAACTACTCTATTGTAAAAGCGAGGCCTCTTCTTCTAAACAGGAGTCATTGGCTTTAGTAACAAATACAATACCTTCTGGGTTTCAACCAAAATGGCCTAAATATTAAAAATATAAATCAAGACTGTTGAGTTTAAACCTGAAATTCCATATTAGTACCTGTTTAATTCAGAGCAGAGGGTTTTCTATGTCTTAAAGCAAGTCTGTTATGGATCTGAAATGCCTAAAGTTTGGTCAGTGGTATCCTTATACAAAAAAAAACAAACATTAAAATGAGACAGTGAGAGGCAAACAATGCTGATTGCAAAGTGAGATGTTTTGTGTTCGTTCATGCTCAAAATAGATCCTGAATCTCAAGTGATCACATCAGATTGTTGACATATCTGCACAGGTCACAGTGATACAGTGGATAATTTGATACACAAAATCTAGCCAAGCCAGTGCCATACAAGCACTTGGTGCTGTTTTTTCCAACTGCACTCAAAGCAGACTTCAGACTTTGGCAACATTGGCAAAGTTGCGACTCCGGGTAGGACGGATAGTGGTTTGTCTTTCATGTCAATATGGTCAAAGTTGTTGTTCTTCATCAGTTCTTGCACTAAAGGTTGTGTCTGCCTCACCATCTCCTAGGTCACATACACAAATGTCACTCTGGCATCCAATTTGAGAGAATAGAGCATCCAGACTGAAGGCATATCTGTAGAAATCAACTTGAATCGCATTTCAAATCTAATCAGACTTCATAAACGCAAGCTGGATATGAAAAAATCAGATTTGGGCCTGGCAGTGTCAACAAGGCCTTGGAAACAGTTGAGTGTTTGGGGACAGTGCACTTTTTTGGAATGATCCATTCTTGGAAGTTCTCCCAAAAACTGGGAAGGTCTTCAAATGAGAGAACTACAAGCTGGATTGTGTGCCTCGACGCAGACTTTCCTAACCAACGCAGTACAGCCAACGGAGCTGTATGCTGAACAATGTTTTAAAGTGTGCATACTTTTAAGAACGGTCATTCCTCAAAATTTATATGAGTGCCTGCTGTCAGTTACCGTTGTTATACGACCCCCCCCCGCCCGAAATAAGAACAATATGCCTACTATGATATTCATCAAATGTAACTGCTGAAAAAACAAATCTAGCCTGACAGGGAACCAGTATGCTTCTCCTCTTAAAGATTCATGGAACCAATAAATCAGTCCGGAAAGATGCAGCTGCAGTCCAAAGTGTGTGTAAAGCCAAAGTACTATAGAGCTGGTATTTGTCAACCTCCCGATTCGTCTGTCAAACACAGCTCACCTATGTCTCTCTGTGGCTCCCAGGGGTCCCTGGACATACAGTCCGCCATGGTTTCTCCACAGACGCAGTCATACTGCTCAGATGGTAGATTTTAGACTTAAAAGTGAGTACACATTGCAGTAATAAGGGAGCATGTGATACCAGTTGAACATCAAGCATGTCACAGAACAGAAATAACTTAGACCTGACAAGCAATCATGGACTCACCCAACTGTAAGGCTGGTAGTCAGAAGTTGAGTTAGGGATTGGGGCAGGGACCAAGCTAAGATTTAAACTTTAGGGGTGCTCAGCCCTCAATAAGGATATTACGGTAATCATAGCATTGGGCCTCATTCATGAAACGTTCTTACGCACAAATGTGTTCGTAAAGCCTTCTTACGAAGATTTTTGGCATTCACGAAACATGTTCTTAACTCACAGTTCTTAGATCTAAGAACAAATTCCACGAACGGTCAGGAGGACTCTCACGCACAAACACAGCTTGCACTTTCAATGCGAAATCACCCTCATGATGGATTTTGCAACCTGATCCCAAAAAATGTAGTGCAAATAAAATATCCCAACAATTATTTATCATCAAAACAACAAAAATATACTCCATGGATAAATATATATTATAAATACCAATTCATGCATCCATTTCCCTTCCTCAATCACAAACGGTATCACTTAATTAATATCCAAATAATCTCAGATTCGCAACAAGATTGTGAATGTTGTTGCAAGTTTCCCTGGAGGTACACACGACTCCTACATTTCCCGAAATTCCTCCGTTGGAATGCGCCTGAGTCATGGCGTAGCATGCGACAGATGGTTAATCGGTGCGTAAAATGTTAATTTCTTGCCTTTCGCATGTTGTTATGTGGCCATTAACTTATTTTACAGGTGATCGAGGCTATGCCCTGGCACCTTGGCTCATGACACCATTGAATAATCCGCAGACCCCACAAGAACAAATGTACAACCAAAAGCACACATGTACACGCTCCTGCGTGGAGCGCACCATTGGTATCCTCAAGGGACGCTGGATGTGTTTGGACACTGCAGGTGGAAGGCTGCTCTACAAACCAGAAAAGTCACAGTAGGTTTTGTAGTATTTAATATTAGGTTTTAGTTTATTTATGCTTTGGAATGGCAAAAAATAAGAGGCAAACATTCTGATTCTTTGTGAAGGTTCTCACTAATCCAGGAATTCTCCATTGCAAATATGTTTTATTTGGTCAACTGGATAAATAATTGATTCTCTGTTGTTGCAGGTGTGCAGGATCATAATGGCCTGCTGCGTCTTGCTCATAATTGTGTAAATATTTTGTAGAGTTCCCGAAATGGTTTGGTTTCTGATTGATGGCCCACCTCCCGTTTCCTCCAGATCCCTCCGGTGCCGTGCAATCTTTTTTTTTTACTGTGATTTTAAGTCAAACCACTTCTTTTTAACCTCTGCGACGGTGCGTTTCTCCGTGGAAACGGCATTTATGTTTCCTGCAATGGTGCTCCATGCCGACTCTTTTTGGATGGCCTGATGACGGGTGGATACACGTGAAAATAAGGTGGTCTTGTGTTCGGTCACTCCTTGTAAAAGTACCTCTATTTCAGTAGAATTTAAGTTTTTCTTTCGTTTGTTGTCCAGCTGCTCCTCAGTCTTGCCCTTGCGCTTTGGCATCTTGGCCTCTAGCTGCCTGTTGCGCATGGCACATTTTTTACCTTATATAGGAAATAATAGGCGGTGACCTATGCAAATTAGGTCTCACATGCACGTGCATCCCCGTTGGCATTCATCAACCTAAGAACACCGGTGCGACCGATTATCCCTACTTAAGAACGTGTCGTGAATGCGGCGCAGTTTCCAACCTGCGCCTTCTTAAGTACACTTCTTAAGAAGACTTTTAAGAAGATGTTCGTGAATGAGGCCCATGGCACTTCATAAAGTATTTTAATAAAAATACTAATAATGAAAAACTAAAATACACTCGACAAAAATATAAACGCAACACTTTTGTTTCTGCTCCCATTTTTCATGGATTAAACCAGGGGTGTCCAAACTTTTACCCCTCTGGGCCGCAGACTCGAAAATCAAAGACTCACTTTGATATTGTAAATATTTGATATTTGATACTTGATATTGTAAACGAGCCCATGTAGATATTGTAACAAATTATGTATATTTTAAGAAAAAACAGCCGATGATAAAATTTTCCTCTTGAAGGGATAGTTCGGATTTTTTGACATGAAGTTGTATGACATCCTCATCAGCGTATTACCCCGCACTTGGTCTCCTAAGTGCAGTTCTGGTCGGATTTCGGTGATGAAGAACGTAGTTCCGCTTAGTTGCTGGGGATGTATAAGTAAAGAGTTTGGCTTCTCAAACAACAAAAGAGTAAAACATTTGCATCACAAAAACGCCTTCTCAAAAAAAATCTCCTCACAATTTCACAAAATGCTGTGCATTCATGTGTATGTGATGAACACATTTGCGGTAATACCACTCTTCTTCCGCGACGGAGTGCTGTGGCCATCTTGTTTAGGTATGTGTTCCTCAGCGGAAGAAGATGCAAGTGTGTTCATCACGCACACATGAACGCACAGGCGACAGTGTGCAGGGGTACGGCGGGAGACAGAGACGCAGAGAGCTTCGTGAGGTCAGATTTTTTTGAGAAGGCATTTTTGTGATGCAAATGTATTACTCTTTTGAACGCATATTGTTCTGAGAAGCCAAACTCTTTACTTAAATGTCCCCAGCAACTAAGAGGATCTACGTTCTTCATCACCGAAATTTGATCAGAACTGGACTTAGGAGACCATGTGGGGGGTAAGTCGCTGTTAATGGACTACACCTCTGGTGGGGATGTCATACAACTTCATGTCAAAAAATCCGAACTATCCTTTTAGGTCACACTTTATTGCTTGTTTTCCGCATTTTGCTGCTATTTTTCTTATTTTACACATATTTCAATTTTCTGCTTGTAATCTTTTTTCCTGTAATATGACTTTATACTGATAATATTTTAATGTTATTCTCATAATATTTTAACGTTTTTCCAACCTAATTTGCCAAAACATTTAACTTTATTATTTTGCTTTGTTTGTTTTTCATAATATTTTAAAAAATTACTTTTTGTAATGTAATTTCTTTATGCTTCTAAAAAAAATGTTTATTATGACTTTGTGCAGAGGGCCAATAAATAAACAGCTGCGGACCAGAAATGGCCACCAGGCCTCACTTTGGACACCCACAAAGGTGCTCAAAGGTGTTAACCTCAAGGTTCGAAAATGTTTTCTGTTTACACAAACGCCCATGTCTCTCAAATACTGCTCACAAATCTGTCTAAATTTGTCTAAGTGACCATTCATAACTCATAATTCATCCACGTACAGGTGTGACTACATGATTGGACAGCATGTTTAACGCGTAGGTGTGTCTTAGGTTGGCCACAACAAAAGGCCACTCCAAAATTTAATCTCAGACATGCAATATCAGCAGTACATGAGTTACAGTAAAGACTTTAAAGTCGTTGTCTAAATATTTAGAAGACAATGTTCAGTGGTAGTTTTAGATACAATTTTAAGATTAAATTTCAGATTAAATTACAGTAGCCTTTTCACACAGAAATCCTGCAGTATTGGTGCATCAAAGTTGTAATGTCTTTGTTTACACAGCAGATAATAGCAGATAATTATATGCATGGTTGTTCTCACCATGGATACATTTCCACACAAGTGCAATCCCACCTCTGATACCACCTATGAATGAATTAAAACTGGCCGATGGACTTTGTCCCTCATTCTGTGTAGGTGCTGTTCAAACAGAACAAAAGAAAAAACTGCTTTTATGAGAAGTGCGAAAGGAGTTATTGAGGTTCTGAGGTTAGAAAGGTGTACAGAGTATCTGACAAGCTATTTATCATCGCCAAAGAGCCGTGTCGAAATCCTTCAGGTGGCAGCCTCACATGCCAACATCTTTTTAGATAATAAGAAGTGTCTGCTCAACACATGAGCCTCCTGTGGGACCTCAGATGCTTCTCATTACGACACACGATTGAGATTGACAGGTTTCCAGAAGACATTAAAGCCAAGCAGTGAAAGGAGATGCAGCGATAAGGTGGGCATTCCTTCCAGTACAATGTCTTGGCGTGTGGTTGTTGTCAAATTTTGGTGTTGAGGAGATGAAGAGGCAGGGCACCCTGAAAGGGCTCAAAAAACACAGCCAGGAGTGCTACAAACAAAAATACTGTACTTTATTCTCAACTAAAAACCACAGGAGGCTCAAGGGAGGGAGCATGGATCACATCAGACCTACACTTGACAAACAAAAAGACCAACACGACATCTAATGAGGAGGAACTGACAAGAGGTGACAAAGAATGCGCTAAACACACTTGGACTACAGTCATCCCTCGCTACATCTTGGTTCGAACGTCGCGAGCTCACGGTACCGCAGGTTTTCAAAAGTTCATTAATAAATGATTGCTGTTTCGTGGTGTAATATGGCCTATAGTTAGTAAGAAAAAACAACACACACATTTTAAATCAAATTTGACATATTCACGGCCTAAATGAAGCATTTTCAAGCATAACAAACATGGCTAAATGAACTAAAATACAAATATAAGGCATTCAGAAGAGGCGAGATGTAGTGTAGTCAGGTCTGTGACCTGTTGTGTGCGCCTTTAAGGAGTGGGGCCTAGGAAGTGACATGTGTGATGTGAGCTAGCTATACTCGATTATTAGCTGAGTGTTAGCAGGAGTGGAGCAAAGATGCTTGTGTCGAGAGTGTAGAGACTGGCGTGAGTTGTGGCCGACAGCAGCTCCTGTGTGAATGTTCACTGCATGATGTTCACAGCCAATTGAAGTGCATCGGAAGCCTCTCCTTAACCACAAACAGTGGTCACACTGGTCACTAGGTGTCAGTAACATTACATTGATGAGGAAGTGCGTCTGTTATGTCTTATTTCCGAATATTATATCCACGAAATTGGGTAATACGAATCTAAAAGTGACTTTCAGGGTGTTATGTCATGTCTAGAGGGCTCTAATAATGTTTAAAAAATATATATTTTGAAGGTCATAAACAAACTTTTTGTGCTTTAACTACTTAAATATTTAATTTATAAATAAGGAATCCTACATCCCGGAAATTCACTTATTACGATTGGGTCAGGAACCTATTAAGCACGATAAATGAGGGATTGTTGTAATGACAGGACAATTTATTTATATATATATTTTTTTATTGTTTTGCTTTTAATTTTATTTCAACAGTATGCAGCAGGGCAAAAATGAGCCATGGGCTGCAAATGGCCCGTGTGCCGCACTTTGAATCACGCCTTGCTAAGGACCTTTCTGCTCTGTCATTAGAAATTGATTGCATTATCTGTTAGTTGGAAAAAATGTCATTAGCGACATTATCCCATGTTTTTAAACCTTATTTAACAACAGAGCATGAAGTTATCGACTTACTAGTGTTAGCTTCATTCCGTGCAGCGCTAGACGTGTGCGTGCGTGCGCCTTATAACACAGACAGGTGATTAAACAAACATCCTGTTCATGCTGTTTGAAAAGGGTCTCTTTACCAGCCTGCATCAAACAAATGAAAACTAATAAGGCTCTTGAAAGTATTAAAAACGGGTTAAATACCTTTTGATGCATATTAAAGTCCAGGAGGTGTGGAACATCTTCAAGGAATAAATGTGATTATAAAAAAAAATCAACAAACAAAAAATCTATCCAATGAAATCAATAATAATATATATGCATCTAAACACAGGTATTGAAATGGTGAATGACAATTAATCCTCCTATGACAACACAATCTCTCCAAAAGTCACTCAGACCACGTGATAGTCATGCAGAAAGACCTGTGTCAGAGTGCCCCCTTCTGGCCCAAAGCAAACGCTGCTCTGTGTGCATCTCTGGCAATCAATCGATGAGACTTGTTCTGTATAGTTAATATTTGCGGAAACCAATTTTAGCTGTGGTAAAGTGCTTCAAGTTGAAGTTGAGAAATGTTGAAGTAACATAATCAATGAAAGTGATTAGCCTACATGCAAGTGTATGTTTGCACTGCGCCTTTTGTAATGTGTTTTTACTCAAACACATTAGAAGTGGTCAGAAACTGTGTGACCTGATGACGTGTCAGCATCTGACTTCATCCAAAGCTGTCCTCATTCCTCCAGAATTTGTTTCCATCTTGTATGTCCTTCCGCTGCTGCGGGCTTGGCCTGTCTGCCGACACACAGACGCACAGAGCAATGGACTTACTGATCTGAGCATTAGATGGTCTGGACTATGGCTAACTCATTTTGTATTTGAGATCAGCAAGAAAAAGTCGGGAAACCTGAACTGTATTATTAGGGATCAACGAGGAAATTTGAAAAACGTGAAGTTATTTCAGCAGCTAATATTGTGGCACAAAAGCAAAACTACTTTCAGTGTGCATTTTCACGTTTTAGACAAAAACAAGACATTTATTTCCATCACAATAAACTCTGGCATGTCGTTTTTATAATGTATTCAGTTTTCCTGTATCAGATGATTCACCATAAAACTTGTACTGACCAGGGATGAGCAAGTACACCACTATCTGTATCTGTATCTGTTCACCCATCTAAATGATCTGTATGCATATCTGTACTCGAAATGGGCGGGGCATAAAGCGAAAGTGGGCGTGGTTTAACTAGAAATGGATTGATCACAAGTTGCAATTCAAACACCATATATGTATTTCAAACTCTAAAATGACCCCAAGAGTACAGCAACGACTCATCCAAGAGGTCACAAAAGACCCCACAACGACATCCAAAGAACTGCAGGCCTCACTTGCCTCATGTAAAGTCAGTGTTCAGGACACCATCCGTAGTCTCATTAGGAACATGCCCCAACATTGTCAGGCATGCGTACAAGCACGTGGGGGCCACACCAACTACTGAGAATCATTTTGAGTTGCTACAATGACATTTTGGCAAAATGGACCAGTCTGCTGCATCATTTTTTCACTTTCATTTTTGGGGTGTCTTTGATTTCCCCCCTCTATAGGGTGATCATTTTCATTTCTATCAAATTATGTGGCATCATTTTGTTACTAATACATCACCCACTTATTATCAGGAAAGATATTCAAGATCATTTTTCCCCCAGTTTAGATCTGATGTGTTCCTCTATTTTTTTATATAGTACAGTATACAGGAAGCTGCACACAAGCAAACCCCTGTGGGAGGAAACATGGCCACCTTGGCGGAAGTAAGAATTTTACATAATACAGTATAGTAGGCTATGTAAAATTGCTATGCTGTACAGTATATATATATAGTTTAACAGAGTACTTGTTTGTCATTGAGGGTCTTTTGTTGGAACGATTTTAAAGTACTTATAGCCAATATAACAGTGTTACAACTAACCTGTTTCCTCCTCGCGTCCTTGCCTCTGTTTACATTTCACCGCTTTTAATATCGAAGCTAATTCGACAGTTGAGTAAGTTTGAAGTTTTTAGCTAGCCGGCAGCACACATCCGTCTTAACCTACTAAAATAACTGTCTGAGGTAGTTTTGAACGGTCGTATCCGGTTTGTACCTAACTTCTGTAGCTTTATAGTGGCTCCAAACATTCTGTTGCTCAGCTCTCTCGCTGGAAAAATTGCTCACTTTCGAATGTTCCGAGTTTTATTTTGAAAGTTTTTATTTTCTATTACTTTACTTTTTATTTCATTTTTATGTGTTATTAACAACAACAACACGTGGCTGAATTTAGCTAATGTTTTTATGCTACCTAGTGTAGTTCTACAAAAAAGCCATTAGGTGTCAGTGTTTCCCAAATGTTCTCTCTGGGGAGCAAGCGCAAGCTAGACACAGGAGACACAGTGGTACTTTGTTGATCTTTGCAGGAAATTACTTTGCTACGCATGAAAAAAAAACAAAATAAGAATACAAATTTTAAGTAAAAAAGAAAAGAAAATGTAAATAAAATGAGTCTACCATAATAAAGATAAAAGTAAACACAGCCTTCAATGTGCATTATGCACAGTATTATCGACCCGTGTTTTAATATCGCGCCATCGCAACATGAACGTAAATGTACAGATTTTAAATGTGCAATTGTTCAAGAGATGTTTGCATGTACATTGTGTCTGTGTTATTTTATTTATTTCCATGCAAATTATTATTTATTTGTTATATTTTACAGCAATTTCTGTGTCTACTAAGATCTCACCTGTATGATTACAATTTAAAATTTGTGGATCCATCCATCAATCTGGTCAGTGTGGGTCCACTCCCTTTTTTTCTTTTTGCTAAAACGGTATGCAATATGTAAAGATACTGTATATAAATGTGTGCGTTTACCGTACATGAGCGTGTAACTTGAACTGTGAGCAGACCGTCTCGTGGCAGGAGGCCAGTTATCGTCTTGTACCTCCCGTTAACAGGCAAACACAACATTTGGCCCAGGGGACATAACCAGACAAAAGCAATCAAGTCCCATCATTGAATTAACAGCATACTGTTATGTTGTATTACCAAGGCAATTATCTTCTGTCTCATGACTGCATGAAAAAAAAAACATGAGCACACAATTACAGTGGCGGTGGTAAAGCTCTGCTGAGAAAATGATTGCTCTCCAATTGGCTCGACTCTCTGCAGCCACAGAGCAGTAGTATGTATGCTAATACAGCTTTAATACAGCAATTATACTGCCTCAGAAGACTGGAGAAGACACCACACACCACAGCCTTTTTATGAGCACTTCAATATTAAAGATAATTTTTTTTTCCAGTAAACTGGGGGGGAAACCCTGCTGCTGAATAAACGACATCTGAAAACCTACTGTTAGCAGCACTGAGACAACATGACACAGGTGGAGGTATGTGGGGGATGGTAACCACTAGGAACACATGCTCCTGTCGTCAATTTAAGTCATTTCATTCCAGAATCGCAAGACTAAATGTTTAAACGGTTTATAAAGTTGGAGTGAATTATGTTAGTTGATTCTATTCTGGAGATAAACTCTGATTTTACTGCAATTTATTAGTCAGGCAGTTAACATGGCAGCCAAAGCCCTGATTTATCCTCATAATCACTACAACCCTTTGCCAGATTAATTTCATTAGATTCATTTCTACTGATTTAATTGATTCATTAATATTTGAATGGTTACCACTGGGCAGGGCCGTTGGGGTTTTGGTAAACTAGTAGAATGGAGAAATGGAGAAACTAGTAGAATGGAAAGTGTGTATGAAAATAGTTATTCCAAAGAATATTTCACCAGATTTTGATGACTATAATTCATCTCCTGTTTTAATATAAACTCAGTTCACTAATCAGGTGAACAGGGCTGCCATTTGTCACAGAGTCAGTGTATTAATTTTATATAAACATTTCTAGGCGCAGCCAGGGCGTTGGGGGGATCCGGCTTGGTGGGTGCAGGACTGGGTCTCTGCTTTTTGCGGATGATGTGTTCCTGCTGGCTTCATGAATCGGTTCACACAGAGTGTGAAACGGCCAGGATGAGAATAAGCACCTCCAAATCCGAGTTCATCGTTCCCGCCCGAAAAACAGTGCCATCCCCGGGTCGGGGATGTGATCCTGCCCCAAGTGGTGGAGTTTAAGTACCTCGGGGTCTTGTTCAAGAGTGAGAGAAGGATGGAAGGCCAGATTGGCAGGTGGACTGGTGTGACGTCTACAGTGATGCAGACTCTGCATCGGCCCTTTGTGATGAAGAGGGAGCTAAGCCGAAAGGCAACACTCTCAATTTACCAGTCGATCTACGTTCCTACCCTCACCTATGGTCATGAGCTTTGGGTTGTGACTGAAAGGACAAGATAGAGGGTGCAAGTGTCCCAAATGAGTTTCCTCCATAGGGTGGCTGGGCTTTCCCTTAAGCCTACGTCACAACCGGTCTCCAACGGCCGGTCTACATGCAAAAAAGGATTCTTGAGCCTTAGTCTGGCCGCAGGCCCATGTCAAACAAACTCTATGGGCATTTAGATTTTCGTCAGGTTGAAAGACAAACCTACGCACTTCGTACCTCTTCATGTGTTGTCCTTCATGCATTTTGCTGGTGTCAGGTTTGGGCAAAATGTCAAATGTCAAAACAATGACACTAAGGTACCCTTGAGATATGTCTTCAATGTTGACAAGACAGTTAAAAGACAAGGTTCATGTGATCGAGTATGGAGGACAGACGTGTCGAGTACAGTACTGTATATCAATAAGACCTTCCTCTGTGACCCTGGCAGTGTTGTAATTCCTGCAGGATTGTGTCATGTGGGATGTTTCTGGCTAGTCTCTGAGCCCGGCGGCCCTTTTTTGGGAATGTCATGTTTTAACAACTCCAGTGCCTTTCTTATTCCCGCTTGTGAGGGACTGTCTGGAAGTCATGGAATGTGTGTAAGGCAGCAGGCCACATGCTTGTATTAGGAAATAAACCCTCTGTCCGGTCTGATAGGTCCCCTAATAGAACAGAAATATGCATGACCGAACACACCACTTGGAAAACTGTAATGCTTTTACGTACATGCAACAACTAATACCTTTTTGTTAATATGCCACCCCTCGGCCAACCTTTAGGAACGTCTACTATTCAACCAGGAGGATGCTTAGAGACATGGTGCAGTTAATGGAGCATGCCTGTTCATATCTGTGTGTGTTTATGTTACAGGCTAAAGGAGGATGTGGAGGAGTGTGATGAAATAATGCACAATAACATAAAAGGCTCATGACGCTTCCCTCAAGGCAAAGTGTGAGAACATGAATACAAACCACCCACATTCAAGCAGAACTGGAAAACAACAACATCTTAATATATCAATTTTTCTTACTTATTAATGTTTGAAAAAAGAATAATTTTTAAAATGGAGAAAGCACTTGGAGTGAATGCGTACTGGAGTCGGGAAAATGTCTGAACTAAACAGATGGTGGAACTATTACAGATGTGATGTGACGGGGCTGCGAGCTCAACCCTGTCACTCAAACGACATTCCCAGACTAACAACCTGACAACAAAATTATGCCACGTCATAAAAAAACACGTAAAAGATAACTGTGCAATGTTTGTGAAAAGTAGTAGCAATTAAAACCAGGCAATCACAAAACATTCACCTCAGCGACGGCAATTGTGACGATCGGACACCACATAATTTATATCTATTAATACATAATTACTTTAATCAGGTTTTATTCCCGTGCAGTCATTTGGTCCCATAACTACAGTATAGCCTAGCTTCTTGCTTTGCAGCAAAACAGAAGGCGTTCAAGGAGCTTCCCATGGTATTTAACGTGTGTGACGGCAGAGGACACAAAACAGTGACGATTGCTATTGGATGTCCAAAGTTCCTGTACTTGGTCAATATTGTCTGTGTATCAGAAATTGTGTGCGTGTTGATCACTAAGCAGCACATCACTAAGGACTTCCACTGCAAATCATTATGCAGAATGCAGTTATACTTCTTATCAGCGCCCACTCACTAAAACCGTGATATTCCTGTCTTTTTTTTTACCAATATCCAGGAGGAAATCATCAATCAAGAAAAGACCAAGATTCATTTCATTCATCACTATACCTCAGTAATGGAACAATTACAACCATGGAATTTCGATTTCACCTATCATGAACAATATATTGATACACCAATATTGGTCTTGAAAATTAAGTGCTAGACAATATTGGTACAGTAATCCATCACCATTTTTTCACACGCTTCAAACCCTGCGGCTTAAACAACAATGCGGCTAATTTATGGCTAAAGGAACTACAGTTGCTTAGAGTGCCGAAACAGAAAGTGCATTTCCGCAATAGATGCTTACATCAAATATTTGTCTTATGCGAGAAATCTTAAGTAAGTTTGATCAAGTCCAGCTTCTGCTTGGACTACTTCGACCAGCGGTTGAACTCTGATGAAAAAAAGCCTCTCACGCCTCAACGAGTGACGCTGGCAACACCGTGTGTAGGTAGGATTGCAAGGTTTATATTGTGTCTTTCTGTGTAAATATCCCATGTTACAACATGGACAACTGCGGCTTATAGACAAGTGTGGCCTATACAGTATATGTTTTTTTTTCTCTTGAAATTTGGTGGGTGCAGCTTATATTTAACTGTGCTTAAGAGTGCAATATACATAATTAAATACATTTTATGTATTTTTCACCTAAATTAAACATTTTCAAGCATAAAAAAGGCAAAATGATGTAAAATACAAATAAAAGGCATTTAGAAAACCCATTCAAAGACATTGTGATGATATGTACACTCCTGATCAAAATCTTAAGACCAATCTTAAGCTACAATATGCAAAAACAAGAAGGGGTAGTGAGACAAAAAGCACTTTGAAAAAGTAATTTATTGAAAACAACAATTAAACTGAAATAGGCTGTTTATCAGCTGATCAAAAGTTTAAGACCATTGCTCAAAAAATAACAAAAAACTCTCCAAACCAGAACAAAAAATGTTCTCAGTAGGACTCAGCAATGAGTAGCTCCACCGTTTTTTTTAATCACTTCAAAAATTGCTTTGGGCATGCTTGATGTGAGTGTTTCCAGGAGGCTAGTGGGAACATTGCTCCAAGTGGTGAAGATGGCTTCACCAAGGGCATCAACTGTCTGGAACTGATGGCCATTTTTATAAACTTCCCTTGCCATCCATCCCCAAATGTTCTCTATGAGATTTAAATGAGGGGAACATGCAGGATGGTCCAAAAGAGTGATGTTATTCTCCCTGAAGAAGTCCTTGGTCAAGCGAGCATTGTGAACTGCAGCGTTGTCCTGTTGAAAAACCCAGCTGTTACCACACAGACGAGGGCCCTCAGTCATGAGGGATGCCCGCTGCAACATCTGCACCCTTTTGACGACCCTGTACCACCTGAAGCTCCAGTGTTCTACTGAATGAAAAAGCATCCCAGACCATGATGGACCCCCCTCCACTGTGCCGGGTAGAAAACATCTCAGGTGGGATCTCCTTGTCATACCAGTAACTTTGGAAGCCATCTGGACCGTCAAGGTTAAATTTTTTATCATCAGGGAATAAAACTTTTTTCCACCTTTCAATGTCCGATGTTTGATGTTCCCTGGCAAAGTCTAAACGGGCGGTTTTGTGGCGTTGAAGGAGACGAGGTCTTTGAATTCCTTTTTTGTTTTTTAAACCCTTTTCCCACAGATGTTGTCTGATGGTTATTGTGCTGCAGTCGGCACCACTAAGGGCCTTAATGTGGGTGGAAGACCGCCCTGTGTCTTGATGGACAATCAATCGGATCCTCTGGCTCAGCGCAGGTGTGATTTTTTTGGGTCTACCACTTGACTTTTTTGTTCCATAATGCTCAGGATCTTTCAAAAATTTACAATGACTGTCTTATTGCTCCCAACCTCAGCAGCAATGGCACGCTGCGAGAGGCCTTGCTTATGCAGCTCGACAATCCGACCACGTTCCAAAAGAGAAAGCTTCTTAGCTTTAACCATCAGGAGGGCATGACAGTGTGAATGCCTGACAGAAAATGACAATTTTGAACAGATTTTGGCTTTTATAGCCTGTGGTCTTAAACTTTTGATGAGGTGATAAACAACCTATTTCTTTTTCTTTTTTTTAAATTATAAGTTCCAAATGTCTTTTGTCTCACTCCCCCTACTTGTTTTTGCATATTGTAGCTCTACTTAAAACCTCATTAAGATCCAAATGTGCAAAATGAAAATTCTAGCAATTTTTCAACTGGTCTTAAGGTTTTGATCAGGACAGTATATTATACACTGGTCACTAGGTGTCAGTAATCTTACTGTAATGTTGGGTGAGACACACAAGCACCAGACTTGATTGCCGGAACAACAGGTTTTTATCACAGGTTTGAACAATCTCACAACAGGCAAAATAATCCCTAAGACCGGCTGCTGATACGGCTGTTACCCACGCCGAGCTAAAGCTCGACTCTGAACCCCCGACATCACTTCCTGTCCGCCCCCCATTCAGCTCCCCTGGCACCGGAACACATTTACAGTAACACACACTTATATCTTGTTTACTCTTATGTTTGTATCTTATGTTTACTATATTGGGTAATAGGAGCGTAAGGTCACTATAGGGGTGTTATTTCATTTCTCAAGGGCTCTAATAATGTAAAAAAAACATATTTTGAAGGTCGGAAACAGTTTTTCTATGATGTAACTGAAAAATATTCCATTTATAAATAAGGAATCTTACTTTGTGGAAATTCGCTTATCACTGTTGGGTCTGGACCCAATTAACTGTGATAAATGAGAGATTAGTGTGTTTTGGTTTATGAATGCCACATTCTTCGTTGGGCGCCAGTGTGATTCCAGCAGGGGAGAAGGATGAATGATGATTTTCATAAAAGATAAGTTCACAATGCAACAGAGATAAACAAGAGGAGGATTCATGGAAAGTATGAACTCAAGAACATCCCGTCTGAGTCATTGCATGTTCTCCAGCCACTGCTTCAATGACATCTTCCTACGTTTGTTTTCTTGTATTCTATTAGTACATTTTGTTGGTCAATCAGCTGTCACAGCTGCTCACTAGCCTAAGAGGTCAGTGTGTCCTTGACAACTCATCTGTTACTGGGAGACTTTCTATACCTAAGACTGGCGTTGAAGATAGTTTTATTCCAGGGTTTGCACAAATGTTTTAGGTCTTTATGTGTTGCTGAATACAATATACACCACACAGCAGCATTTGGTGAATTATTTCAGGGTGGATGGTAACTGTTGGATGATAACAGTGATGTTTTACAAGCTGTATACAAGCTGTTTTGGACCCCTGCAATACAGTAAAACTGCACATTTTGGAGCGGCCTTTTATTGTGGCCAGCGTAAGGTTAATTATTCTGTCTAATCAGTATCTTGAAATGCCACACCTGCGAGGTGGATTCATTATGAATGCTCACAGAAACAGAAGTAGACAAATTTGTGAGCAATATTGGAGAGAAATAGGACTTTTGTGGACATAAAAAATGTTTTTACGTCTTTGAGGTGAGCACATGAGAGATGGGAGCAAAAACAAAAGTGCTGCGTTTTTCTTGAGTGAACTAATTCACTGACTTTTTGTTCTCTTGTAATAAAAATGTGACTACAGCCGTACCTCCGTCTATGATCTATTTTTACTCAAAACATATTGGAATACAAGTGATATGTAGTATTCTGGTCACTAGGTGGCAGTAATGACACAAAGCATTGACACATTACCTTACATTACATTACCTTGACGCTGCATGAAGTCAGCCATGGCTTGTCCGACATGAGTTTTTGGCTTCAATGTGATGTAAACAATGATTAATAGGAGTGTGAAGGTGACTATAGGGGTGTTGTTTCATATCTACAGGGCTCTAATAATGTTAAAAAACATATTTAGAAAATCATCAACAGGTTTTCGATGCTCCCGAAAATATCATTTATTAACATTTATTAACATCGAATCCAATATCGCGGAAAACCATTTATCTTGGTCTGGTCTGGAACTAATGAATCGCTGTAAACGAGGGACGACTGTATACAGAATACATTCTGAAACACGTCCACCAAAAGGTTTTTAGTCCCAAGCCAAGAATGCCAAACTCATTCATCGCAAACGAGAAAGATAACACAAACATTGCGGGGGCTTTTTCTCTCAAAAACACAAAACAGAATAGTTTTTATGGTTTTCATTTAAAAACAAACACTCCTTTTAGAAGCAATGCTTTAGTATGTCATGTAACAAAGGGTCAGTTCTCCTCTTGAGCTCATTTGCATCTTCCGTAATGTGAGCAGCACTGCCTCACAAGCCTTTTCCCTCACTTCCACATGCAGTTACACACACACACACACACACACTGAGGGGTGTGCGTAGGCAGATGGAAAAGAGAGGAATCCCTGATAAACCAGCAGCACGGTTGAGGGCATAGAGAGAGGAATGGCAGCTATGCCGGGCATTCACAACACTGTGTGGTATTACCAAACAAAGCCTTCTCTTCAACCACTTGTCAAAGACACTATTGTAGTGTGAGGGCCGAGCCTCGGTATCACACACACACATTCCTCATGGCACTCCAACACGCACACACACACACACACACACACACACTTACATCTGTTCTTATGGTATTTACAGTATAGCTGTGCTCATCAGTTCCATATAAATACAGTGGCATATTATCAGTAATATTTGTATTCATGCATTTTTTTTTTCATATTTAGAAAATTACAATTGTTCCCAAAACTAGCGAGAATAAAAACCTTTCATAATCAGAACTATACCGCATAAAAGTGACAACAACGTTCACCATTTGGTTTGAGTGTATCTTCTCAAAAGACAATACTATAGAAATGAAATGGATATGCTTTAGAGTAGTCAGTGCACAGCTTGTACAGCACTCATTCACGAGTCAGCATTCACAACCAAACAAATTCATAATTTTGTGGTCAAAAAATGATTAAAACATACAAAAAAATCCACAAAAATTGCAGTTTTTTGGCAGAAAACACACCCGAGGCATCATAGGTTTGTACAAAAATGTACAAATACATGATAATACAGGTAAAATGTACGGCCTTCGTGTACGACTGTTTGAAAGCCCACAGTCTATACATGTTTATGTCTTTATGCTTTATACTGTGACTCCAATTCCATCTGTTCATGGCTCATCTTACATTATCATTCATTAGTGGTGAGTAGCTATACATTTTATACTTTCAATGTGTTTAATAAGTGTGTGAGGCATCAGGCGTTAGGGCTTAAATCTGTGTTGTGTCGCGAGTGAACAATGGCAGTTGTAAGGGAGAAGGGAAGGGTTCTGGATTGGATAATTGTGTTTTGCACAACAGTCAATGGTAATGTCATGGTCTAGGGCTGCATGAGTGCTGCAGGCACTGGGGAGATGTGGTTCAGTGAGGAAAAACATCAATTCCAACATGTATTGTCACATTCTAAAGCCCATCCTATCGAGAAACTGTTGTTTTCCAACATGTTAACAACCCAAACCACATCTTCCAGATCGAGGGATGTATTTGTAATCAGACAGAACATTTGGTGCGGTACTGGGCACATACCGATTTCCTGCACGGCACACACTAAGTGAGGGACAGGAGTTGTACTGTATGGGAACGCTTCCCCTTTCCAGTGAAATATGTAAATGGCATACTCCCAGGGCTGCGGGGGTATGCTGGAGCCTATCCCAGCTGACTTTGGCCAGAGTGTCACTTTATTCCTATAATATTAAAGCTTTTTCCCCAACCTGATTTTCCAAAAATGATAACATTATTTTATTTTGTTTTGTTTCTCTCTCATAATATCACAACATAAAAAATATATACTTTTTTTTAATATTTCAACTCTACGCTACTAAAATTTTATTATTTTTTTGTCATAATATTACGAGTTTATTCTTCAATATACTTTCTTCTTCTTAGCCTTTTCCTGGTTAGAACAACACTTTTTTCTCTTAATATTTAAGTTTATTCCCGTACAAATATAGCTGCATTTTACCATTTCTGCTGTTGGGTTTTTTTTTTTTTTTTAATTTTACGACTATTTCAACTTTGTACTTGGAAATTTTCTTCTCGCAATTATGACTTTATTCCCATAATATTTTGACTTTATTCTCATAACATTAGGACCTTTTCTGCAACCTAATTTCCCCAAAATTACAACTTTATTTGTTGTTTTGTTTGTTTTTCATAAAATTAGGACTTAAAAAAATAACGACTATTTCTGGTTTATGCTGCTAAAATGACGTTATTTTACCTCTTAATATTGCAACATTATTCTTACGAATTAGTACATTTTGTTGTTAGAATACAACTTTTTTCTCTTCATATTTTCACTTTTTTCTAGGTAAATTACTTCCGATTTTTCCATTTTTGCTGTTGATTTTTAAAAATGTTCTATTTTTAGAATGTGCTGCGGGCCAATAAAAAAAAAGCCGCATGCCGGATATGGCCCCCGGGCCGCATGTTGGACAGCCGTGCTCTGGATGAATGGACACAAATGTAATCCACTCTAAAAACTTAAAGTAGGAAATGAAGAAGAAGGAAGGCTTGTATGTTTTATGGCCAGGTGTCCAAATACTTTTCACCATACTGCTCTATTATGTTGGGAAAATATAAATGCTAGCATTTGGCTTTTACAGGGCAGAAAGTATGACCTTGCTAAAAAAAACTAATTCCCATTATAATCCAGTCATCCATTTTCTATAATGCCTGTCGTATTCAGGGTCACGAGCCCGAACAGATTAAATAATTCATACTTTCATGATAGGATCCTCCAGCTTGGAATGCTAGCTTTTCCAGCATGGAGCCCCAGTGAGAGTCACCTGTGAAGGGGGTGGGACCCAAAGCAAAGCTCCCTGCTTACTGGAAGTCTGACAATGACAGCTCTCACACACACAAACACACTCACAGGGGGGTCCACAGCGAGAGTGTCGGAGGGTTGTTTCCTATAGCCGAGAAGGAAGCCGTCTGTGTGAGAGAGGCAGACGGCCGGTATGTTAGCTCCTTCCTGTTTGCTCTGACGTGCTCCTGACTGCTCCTGCCACCTCCACCTCGTCCACAAAAGACTCATGGGAAGGCAGACGTGACAGGAGGGAGGGACGCCCATATGTCTTGTGTCTGACTTTGCAGAATGGCGTCGCCAGCGCTTGTCAATCACTGTCAAGGCAGAATGAGGGTTTCGGTGAGGATGGAATGTGTGCCACTGTAACATGAGAGAAAGTCCGAGGAAGCTTGGAATGTTTAACTGTTCCCAGATGTGCAACCGTGATGAAAGGTTCACAATTAAAAGCATCCATGCTATTCATAGCAGGTTTTTGTACGCCCCGGTTTTCATAGGATTTGGTTTTAGATGAAAATCAATGCTGCAAATCCGTTAAGCAGTGCTCAAACAAAGCATCCATGCACTGGTCACTACGGCTCTGTGAAAAATGGATAGTGGTTCTTTTAGAGTTGGGACACTATAGACAGAGTCCAACCAGGCAATCCTTCATCATCTTTATTGTGTGTGTGTGTGTGTGTGGTTTATTTGTTCACAGAACACACACAGAACGATGAGCAGCTCTATCTCCTTTCTTCCTCCTTTCTAGCATTCCTCCGTGCGCTGATGTGACAGGGGAATTTGAGGTTTCGCATTGTTTCTTTTGGGAAAAATGTTTACGTGTCGGTTTTTGGAATGGATTACAGTCGTCCCTCTCAACTTTGCAGTTCACGGGTTTTTAATTCATGAATTTTTAATTCATTAATAAGTAATCGCTTTGTGGTTGACTGCAGCCTGTTATTAGCAAAAAAAACGATGCATATTTAATCAAATCTTATGTATTATTGGCCTAAATTAAGCATTTTCAAGCATAAATATGTTGAAATGAATGAAAATACAAATATAAGGCATTGTATATACTACAGTATATATTGGTCACTAGGTTACATTGATGCCAATAGCCAAATAGCCAATAGGATATCAAAGAGACAATAGTCCAGAAAAATATAACGAGAAACTCTTCCAATCCTAACATGTGCATCTATTTTATGTCTTATTTAAGTCTTATGTCTTATTTTCTGTTATCGAGTCTACTATATTGGGTAATACAAGCGTAAAAGTGACTATAGGGGTGTTATTTCATGTCTAGAGAGCTCCTAACCCTAGGGCCCCCAACCCTAACCCTAAAAACTCTATGCTTTAACTATAAAAATATTCCATTTATAAAGGCATCCTACTTCAAGAAAATCGACCTATCACAGTCGAGTCTGGAAGCAATTAACCTCGATAAATGAGGGAATACGTACTGTAACGCTGAAATTAGTATTTTTTGTTGATTTTGTTCACAGATAAAAGTGCAAACATTTATCTTTGACAGGAGGTACAAGTGTTTGATGGGTGGGCATCCAGGGAAGGCCCATTCATTTTGGGCCGGCGCTCCTGTCAGCCTTGTGGAGAGCTTCCCCACATGGGGGTCATCGCCACAAAGGAAGTTCCCAACTTGGCTTCCCCAGCTTACAGTGACAGAACCCACAGAGCCGCTGTCCCTGGACAAGACGCCCCGCTGAGGAGGGGGTCTCTCCGGCCACAGGGTGCCTGGTTACATTAGTGGAGAAAGCCTTGGACGGTTGGGCCCTGATGCAATAACAATGGGGAGACAGTAGAAGGTTGGCAGGGGAGCAAGGAATTACCTGCCAATTAGGCAAAGTTAGTGTGAAGAATGATGGATGTCAACCTGTCAGAACCCGGGGAGGTTGGGAGATCAGCTGGATAAGCTTCATGTTATCCCTCAGATTACACTCTCTGCTTACACGCACACATGCACACACACACTGAGCTACAGTGACTTCCTACCGCAACGACATTCCCTTGCATTCAAGTCCATGGCTGCCACTGCATACAGATGCCACTTTTGGACCAAACATAGGGTGATAGGGTGAAAAAAGAACAATTCAAGATATATAAAGTAGAACATTATTTACACAGTCAAACCTCGATTTTAGTACACCCCAGGTTTGTATGATTTGGTTTTTGGCATAAAAAAAATTACCAAAACTTTTAGTGTCTGTGTCTTTGTGCACGGTGTCTTTGCACACTATTGCATGTAAGTAACTAGTCCTTTTGCCCAAACAAAGCCTCCTGCACATTGCTGAGTCACTGTCCGTGCATTTTGAATTGAGTGCGACCGCTAAATATAGTAAAGTATAATAAGATGCGAGTTCGGCATTTCCAATATTTTTGCATTGATTTCTGCACGTAAAACTATAATTATTCGCTGTAAAATGTATTATCTGTTCATTTTTTGGGGTGTTTGGAACGTGCTAATTGGATTTACATTATCTCCTGTGGGAAAAATTGCCTGGATTTTTGTAAATTGTTAAAATTAAATAATTTCATTTAATGCTTTGTAGCAAATTAATAATGATAACTGAGGTTTTGTTGTATGTATTTGCAAATATTATCCTGTATAGAAATGATATACTTTGTTTGGTCTCCTCTACTTTGCAGGGCTGTGAATGAAAATAAGACATAAAGGCACTTTTGTCAATGGAAGCACGGAGATGATTTCAAAACAATAGCAGAAGCACTCATATGACGTCCTATTAAGGTTTTTCAAAACAACCTCATAGGAACAATCCAGCATTTGTTGTTTCTCCACGTGCATCCTGCTGGCTCGATTCCGTCGTTCATCTGAGGAAACCATCCTTTTAGTTCATTTCATTCTCATAGGAAACATTATCTCAGTGACAGCTCCAAAGTACAAACAAAACAAAGCCAACAAGTGAGTGAATGGTCCAGGAATGTGCCTGTGAGGCTGCGGTATGTGCGGTATGGTCACTACAGGCCGCATGGGAGCAGCAGGTAGAGGGTCACATTGGGCCTGACACAATGACTGACAAGCAGGTGGCTGAGCAAGGGATTCCCTAATGTTGTATTTGTGTTCCTTTCCAATGGTTTATCACCAGAGGGTTTTTTCAGTTTGCCTATAATATAAAAATATTTGTGTTTAATTTTATATCTATTTATGGGAAAATTTATCATCTTACCTTTCCTTGGTAGCGTAATGGTCGACATTGCCGCCTTGCTTGCAAGCGGCATTTGTTCATTTCCTGGCATGTCCAAGTGCTGCTTTCAAGCATGAAAAATGGGAAGGTCGCATCCAGCTTAAAAAAACTAAACCAAATCAAGCACGTGATAGACGCTCTGTGCTGACCCCTGAAAAAATGTAATGATATTGAGTGTGTTCATAAATAGAAAATATAATTAGATAACTAATAACTCATTTAAATCATGACATAAATACTACTAAATAGGAATGTTTTAACATTGTCAATATACTGTATTATCTAATATAGGAGCGCTAAACGACCTGTTTTCTCAAGACTTGTGATGTTTTCATGTCCTTGCCTGCGTTTTTTGTTGTTGTAGTTTTTTTTAGAAAGTGTTGGAGTGTTTTCATTGTTTTTCATTGGACCATAAGGATTTGCTAATACAGCTAAGTTTGTATTTTTTTTAGTAATCTATTTGTCCAGTAAGACTTGAAAAGAGACCTGTTATTTTCTTACAGGCCATTTTTTTTCTAATACAGAAGAGAGGTTATTTCTGTCATTACTGTATTTCATTTCCAGGGTTTCCAAGTTATTTTTTCACCATTGGAACTTGTTCAAGAGATATTCTTTTCATGTGAGGCCTAATACAACATGCTGAGATACTTTAAAAGGGTCAGTATGGTAGGAATGAAGCGTGCTGTTTGCGTCCATCATTTCTTTGCAACGATATTTTTGCATTTCAGTTTGTTCGAAGCGGCACTCACGCACTGAAAATAATTTAGGTTAAAAGTGATCGCAGTTCAGTACATCCCTGACAGAACACTAAATATACTCTTGTTTATGCAGCCCCTTCGTCACACTGCTTCCTGTTGTTGATTTGTCTTTTCCACAACAACAGCTTTCATGAAGTAAATTCCTGCTTGTCGAAATGGAGGACAGGCCCGGCTTGAGAGCGAGCGGAGCAGGGGGAAACAGGTGTTGCTTGCTAAATGTGCTTTGAGTGAGCAGAGGAATGACAGCTATGTACTGGCCTCCGCGGTTACTGGAACATTACCCAGAGTGGAGCTGACAGCAAGAACCTACTGAATGGAACAGAGGAGAACGCTGCTCTCCCTGCTATCACAACACGACTGGTAGTTTTGCGCATAGGCTGCAAAGACATGCATTCAATCATGGCTGGCAACCCTCCCATAGTGGCAGTGGTGACGATATCCACACCTGAGCTACTGAAATTGCTGTGTACAATTGCAATAAAGGTGACTGTTGTAGTTATTAAATTACATTGAGCTCCAGAACCCTCCCCTTCTCTCTTCAATTGCCATTGTTCACTCATGACACAATCCAGGGTTAAGCCCTAAATATGCTCACACACATCTTGAAGAATCAAAGGTACCGTTTCCATAGCCAAACAAACGTTTGCATCCACAGCAGCTATGGTGCATTCAAGGACCGCCAAACAAAGTGTCAACGCTGTGTCAAGTGCCAAGTCAAGCATAAAGACGTAAACTTGGAAACATTGTGGGATTTTCTTAACAGTGATACATTTATGCTGTACATGTATTATTATTGTAAATTATTAACAACTTATGTTGAAAAATGCCTAACTTTGGAAAAAACAAAACAAAAAAGACAAAATTAAATAAAAATTCGACCCCACCAAATATTACAGATGTCAAATTCAAGGCCTGGGGGCCAGATTCAGCCCGCCATTTCATTTTACGTGGCCCATGAAAGTCTTCATGTAAAAAAATAAAACACTTTTTTTTCATTGTATTTTAAAAAATTATTTTTAGTATTTAAAAACATTTGATATATTTTAATTATTATTATTAATAATAATTTTATTTATTTTTAAACATGTTCAAATATATTTTTATTATATTAAATCAAATATAATAAAATAAAATAAAAATAACATTTTTGCTGAATGTATTTGTCCTGTCAATTTTGACAGTTTGTACTGAATGCAGTTTCTGGTTTGCTGTTGTTGTCAAACCCTATTTAAAATGAATTATACAATAGTTGTATACTCAAATGTCTGCTTGGCACCTTGACTTATGATTCCTATGTAAGTTTGTTGGTAAAGCAATACAAAGAAAATGAAAATGCTGATAATGAAATGTGTAATATCCTGAGGTGATGATACATTTCCCCGCTGTGGGATAAATAAATACATAAAGTACATATACATTTATATGGTTTCTGAGTTGAGAGTAATCATAACAATGCGGCAATGCAGTTTGACGCCCCTGCCATATACAGTAAATGAATTTCCACGATATAGGATTCAATGTTAAGAAATTGAATATTTTCAGTAAGAGCATAGAAAACCTCTTTATGAATTACATTATGAGATTATTAGAGCCCTGTAGACATGAAATAACGCCCCTATAGTCACTTTTACAGTCATCACTCATTTCTTCACTGTTTACACCACATTGGAACTCTTATGCTGCAGGGACTCGAGATGGCCGCTAGCTCCCGAGCTAACCAGTTAGCCTCAAATTTATTTCTTCTAAACTTAAGTAGCAAAAAACTTACCACTTCCACACGGGATGGGAAGATAACTTTTTTTCACTCTGTCACGTTGGACATGCCATGGCTGACTTCATGCAGTGTTAAGGTAAGGTAATGTAAGGTAATGTCTCAATGATTTGTGTCAATATTGCTGATATGTTCCTAGTGGAACCGCATGGTGGTCTAGTGGTTAGCATGTTGGCCACACAGTCAGGAGATGGGGAAGACCTGGGTTCGAATCTCTGTTGGGCATTTCTGTGTGGAGTTTGTGAGTGATCATTATTGATTAATGCACAATGCAATATAGCAAGGGAGTGATAATCAAACTGCGACACTGCAAGGGACAATTCTTAAAAGGGACCTATTATGCTTTGCCTTTTTTATGACCTATAAATGTAGTTACATGTTGTATTATTGTGTTAAACAATGCCAACGGAACTTCACACCGTACTGTTTTGTGAACACGGGCCAATACAAAGCTGGACCATTTGCCTGTTGCTGAAGTCCGACGCCTTTCCAACGTTACTTGGTCGTGTTGAAGAGTCAGAAGAGCAAGCTGTAAGTAACAATTTATCCGTGTCTTAACGGTGTTTATTTTGTGTAAGTAATCAGACAAGAAGGGTTCAGCAGTTGTCCGGAAGTCCTCGAAGCGCTTGGGAGTGTGACCAATCACAGCGGAGTGGGCGTGCCTCGAGTAGGGCCGGGGTGGAGTAAATTATACAGACCGTTTTGGTGGGAGGCAGGAAACCCAAGGAAACACTGCAGGAAGAGATGCAGAGAACTCAATACAAAGGCCTGAAAAAGAGTATAATAGGTCTCCTTTAACCAGTCCATAATATCATCAATGACAACATCCTCATTCAATTTCGTCCTGTGTAGTGCTGTCTCACTTAAGGAGGACATCTATTAATTTTTTCATTCTTATCAAATATTATATTTGTGTGTGGGGGGTGGGGTGGGGAGGGTTGTTTGTTAATGGAAGCTCAGAAAGGGCAGCAATCACCGGAATCCCCGTCGGAACTCAACAAGGGCAGAAATGGGGCTCGGCAAAAAGGAGAATATAATCTAATTATTTTTCCTCTTCCTTTAAAATCCAATACAATGATGCAGTACTGAAATGAAGGATATTGGATACAAAAGAGGCAATCCTTCCAAAAAAACAGATGAGAGCTCAGATGGGAGCACATACAGCACATGCTTGTAAAAGTACATTTACTCAAGTACGTGTATTTTAATTTCATTCTACACATTGCTAGGAGTATAAGGAATCTGAAAACCCCCCAGAATAACTACTTTAAACTCCAATTCATTTTAAAACACTTACCCCTTTTGGGATTCATAGGCAATTGGAATTTACTTTTTGAGAAGTTTTTCCTGCAGTGGAAGTGCCTGCAGTGTTTCTCCAAGGCTGCCAGTGGGATGTCTGTTTGCATTTAAGTACTCGACATGCTGATGCACAATACATGCTCATGATAATTAGGAGCTTTGGGAGAAAAAACAAATTCTGCTGCAAAATCTGCCTTGTTTTTCTGTTTTAATGACAAAATGTGTTCCTGTTTTGTGAGAATGTTAACGTTGTTGAGTGTTTCCATGTTTTAAGTATCAGAGATCACAATCCTAGTACAGGTATGTCTTGCATATACATATACAGTAGATCCCCGCAGAAAACACAACTCCTTAACCATAAGTCGGTAATAATTCATAAATACGCGATAATCCAAATAAAATGTACAGAATGCATGTACCACTGTTAAAAGATCCCACAATTTTTTACTTGTTAATGTCTGTATGCTTCACTGACAATGTGTTTTTGTCAAGCGTTGAGATTTCACACTTTGAACGCACCATAATTGTGTGCTGTGAGCAAAACTTTGTTTGGCTACAGAAGTACTAGTCTCGGCTGTTAATCCATCCTCAAAGCATGTAGTTAATACGTGATACTAAGTCGTTACAGGAATTACAACAGGCAAGCAGTATGGATTACGTAGACGTGGCTTGAAGAAACACCTTTTCTAGCCTGCTAGCCTCTAGCGCTAGCCTGCCAACCAGGCTAACGGCTACACTGTGACTCTGATTCTATCTGTTCCTGGATCATCTTACATTATACACTGTGTAATGTATAATGTACTTTGTGTCAAAATTACACATTTTTATGGGAGTATCAATTAATCGCAGTTTTTCGCCATTCACCTGTGGTCCCGTACTAGAACCACAACACAAAGCTAGGATCTACTGTGTTCCAAGCTACCTTGTTCCACTCGGACCTCCTGCTTGTGATTTATTCCAGATCTGAAGTGCTGCTGTGTAATGAAGATGGAGAAGCGCTGACGGGGGCAAAGGGAAGTGGAATGTTTGTGGGCTGCTACTGTTGATCATACCAACTGATCTGAGCACTCATGCTGCTGCTGGTTACGCCAACAAACGCAGTCTAAAATGCCTTTTTAGAGTATTCTTTCGACATACTCATTAAAATCTCATCCACTGTCCTCATCCTATTTGCGTTTTTTATGCTCACAATTCTCGCAGGAGTAATAATACAGAAGGAACAAAACAGCTAACTGGTCCAATTGCGTGTCTGTGTCTGCCATGCCCAGCAAACTTCCTGTCCAGACAGGACAAAATGCATTCTTGACGTTTGCTGGACGGTCTGTGTGTGATTTCATGTGCATGTTTGTGCGTGAGGAAAGGCAACCAACCTGTTTATGGTATCTTATGTTTATCTATGTGTGGAATGCAACCTATTTCCTCTGCTCCCGCTGGTCAAAGGTTATTTTTTCAGTAAGAATTTAGTATAAATGCATACCATTTGACTTCAATATTGGTTATGAATAGCTTAGTAAACTAATTAATCAATAGTCTTTTGTCAAATAATCAATCAATACTACATTCTCTCAGTCATTTTTCACAGTGTGCAAGATTATATGTGATTGTATAAACCATGGTTTAAAGCGTTTTTTTCTCAAATAGTGTGGCAAGCCTACCAGGATGGATGATGGGCGCGGTCAGGTGTCAGGAGGACCCGTGAGTAAACTTGGAAATTGTTTTATGCTGTTGCAGAAGCTGTCTCAGCTAGTTTTATTCATCTGTTTGGATAATCAGGTGACTTCATACAGCATTCTGGTAGCCAGCAATTCATATACTACAGTGGTTTGTACAGATCAATAAATTAATATTATCAGGTTCTCAATAGTATTTCAATTAGGGGAGGGACTAGAGAAAAAATCTGTCCCCTGGGGGGAGGGAGACAGAAAATAATTGTAAACCACTTGCTTAAAGTATAGGCTTGATGTTGATCCTGGAGCTTTTTAAGTAAAAACATGAAAACTGGGTTGCTGAATCCGCAATATTATAAAGGCTATTTAACTTTCCTTGAAGTGACTACTGGTCTATCGGATGTAACTCACTGAACACATTTAACTCATAAACACACATTTGCAAGGTCCACAAAAATGGCTTAATTTGCATATAGAACTTCATAATTTATTACTTACAGTACAACATACAGTATCAAAATATACAACACACACTTCCCTTTTGGAAAAAAAATCAAATGTAGCATCCAGCCCAAACACAACACTTAGAAATGCAAAACTGTACATTATTTAAAAGCAAAAGTTCTTGAAACAGAACCACTTTGACATAGTAACATAACATAATAATAATAATAATAATAATAATGCCAAATTATCAGAAAAGCTTTGTCTGAAAGGTGAGTCAATTAAGACTTTCAATAATTCTAGGCATTTGGAGCCTTAGAGGATTGAATTTGATGAGCAACTTAAAAAATCAAACACTACGATTTTTTAAAGACTGAAATGGGGCCACAAACAGAATCATGATCAGAAAGGCTCTGAACAGGTTCAACTCAATTAAGATGTTCAATTATTTGTGGCATTTGGAGCCTTGGAGGGTTGAATTTGATGAGCAACTTAGAAACTCAAAAGCTATCATTACAAGAATTGGACCAGAATTGCAGCACAGACAAAATCTTGATTCTGGACAAAAATAGCCTACAAAGATGGAAGAAACAGGCAGGAGCAGTAGTCGGAGCATCCATCATGTACTTTGTCACCAGCGTCATAGAGTCCATGTCAAGGGCTAGAACCAAACGGATGATTTAGCTTTGGTCTGTTCATGAACTGCAGAGAAAGAATAAGAGAGGATCAGGATTACTTCTTCTCTAATATGTTATGTGTGGGACGGTTTTGCGCCACCTACCTGAATCATACAATTCCAAGGATCCATGGAGGGGGGAGGGGGTCCAGGAGACAGATGAAGCCGTGACTGGGCTAGTATTACTCGCCTCCAGCTCAGTCTTTGCACCCTCGCTATGTGGGGAACTTCCGGCACTGGCTGAGGGCTGGCTCTGGTTCCTCACACCCGGCAGGAGAAGAGGACTGAACCTTGAATCTAACGCTGCGCCATGACTTGGATACGAATGGAACATAGGGTGGTGGTGGTGATGGTGGTGGTGCCGAGCGTGGATGTGGGGGTGAGGGTGGTAGACGTCATGGACGTTGGGGTAGCCGCTTGTGTTTTGGGGGTTCAGGCTGTAGGTCCAGCTGTCGGTGAGAGTAGCCAAGGGTTGGAGGCTGGCCTGGGAGAGCACATGGCCAGCCCACAGACCTCCATCAGCGTGGTTGAGGGAAATGGGACTGGAGGAGAATTCTGGGTGGACCGACACAGAAGGGAGGCAAGTCGTGGGATGGGATGGATAAGTGTTGTTCCAAACTGAGCAGTTCTGACCCTCCGGGAGTGACTCGCCATCTGAAACAGACATACGTTAAATCTAGTACAAGTCCTTCAACAATTACACTACCTCCTTTTACCTTTCCATGTGTGGGTATTACTCGAAACAGACGGCTGACTCATACGAATTGGCTTTGTCTCTCTGTGAAGTCCAGCGGACTGACTGAGCGCCCGAGAGAAGTGTTCATCTACCACATCGCCGATGTCTCCTTGGAAGTACGTAAACAATATACACCGGGAGTTAAGGTACTCCGCTTCGGCTGGTTGAGTTCCGTCTTTCAGCTCCAAGTCAGGTATCGATACACATCCAGATTCGGTTCCATGACCGTGCCGAAGACCTTGATCTCTGGACGGTAGTACTCTTCCTCCGGCTTGCTGATGGTTTGAGCAGTTGTGCATCTTAGTGTGAGCACTCAGCCTCCTCTGAAAGGTGAAATGAAAGCATGAACGCAAGATCTACCGGGGGATACACTACAAATTCACATTTATTCCAAAGAATTTGGTTTGGCTGGAGCCAATTTCCCGTCCAGTGGATGGTCAGAAGCCTTGACGGAGGTAGTGAGGACGCCGGCATTACCTTCATAACAATGTACTTTTTAAAGCGTATACAAGAGCAGTAACATTGTCCTGTGTCCATTACCGACTGATTTACACATGGAAATAATAAATTTTTCCAGTCAAAGTCCGACATTTGCTTATTTTTTTATATAATATAAAAAAAACAATAATACAATATACTGTTTAATATAATAATATAATATAATATTTAATATAATAATCATAACTCTGTTTCTATCCTGGTGAATGAACCAGCAATAATGAAACAACATGTGCTGAGAAAATAATAATAATAATGAAACATAATAATAATAATAATATTTGTAAACACATAAAAATGGAAATCCTTCAAATGTTATAGTATGTCCATTTGAATCTTATTTTAACTAAATTTGTAGTGTATGCAAAGTCATAAGCTGTTTGTTATGAATCTGATCCAATTTGCATATTGAGCGTATTTAAATCTATCACGCAAAATCCTGTTCAACTTTTTCAGATGCTTATGTAGCTGATCTCGGACCGGACAACGTATGACATCCTCCATTTTTTGTGGAAGAAATTCTGGCTCTTGATGAAACTCCACCGCGTTTTAACATCAAAATCTGATGTTTTTGCAACTTTCATGAGTGACAAAGCCTATGGAGGAGGCTTGTGCTCTCCATGGTGCTCTAGTTAGTAAGTTCCAGATGTCACCCCAGGAAAGAAAGTAAACTCACCTGTTGTTGCTGGTGATGGTGGTTGTAATAAGTGGACCTGTAAGCTTCTGCGGGCAGGAGGTGTGCTCCATAGCTTTGGTGGTACATCACATCCAGGCAGCTCATAGCGAGAGAGAAGAGGGAGACAATCACTGGACACCGCTGACAGGGGCTTCAGGCTGGTTGTGTCCCCCTCCTCATCCTAGCCTCCATATATTGGCACATACAATGGCCATGCCGTCCTGCTTGAATACACACAATGCGCCTCCAGCTGTGCACCACCCTGGGCCACAAAGTAGACCAAAAACTTGTGACACTGGAGCGCAGTGAAAAACTCCTGTCAAGACTTCAGACCTCATCTGATTGGCTGTTTGCATTTCTCTCGCCCTCTTTCCCTCTCTCGCTCTTTTTTTGGGTAGTAAGTGGGAGTGAGAGAGGGCTGGACTGTGACACACGCCCACTTGGGAAGGGCCTTGACTCACTGAAGGGAAGAGTTTTGCAGTCTATGCAGTAAATACAGTAAAGTTCCATGCACTCTTGGCTTGCAGCAGGGGTGTCCAAACTTTTCCCATCAAGGGCCGTATACAGAAATCTGAAACAAAGCAGGTACCACTTTGTTATTTTTCACATTTTTGTTTCATAAAACCAATCCAAATCCAGTGTAGGTCAAGTAGTTAAATATAGTTGACTACTTGCACAATAGAGGCCAAAATATTTATATCTATATAAATACCATATAGGCCAATACAGGTTTTTCAGTGATATGGTATGGTCTATTTGTTTCAGACATGAAAGATGTGCGAGTCATGAACAAATTGTTCAAAACTCATCACAAAAACTCACGTTTCACTGACTCACAGGTAATAGACTAAGACTCTAGTTTTACGGACTCACGGGTGCTCGACCAAGACTCGTGTTTCACTGACTCGGGGGTGCTCAATTAAACTCTAGTTTCACTGACCCATGCGTGCTCGACAAAAGCTCGAGTTTCACTAATTCAGTGGTGCTTAATAAAGACGGGAGTTTCACTGACTCAAAGGTCCTTGAAGAACACTTGAGTTTCACTGACTTATGCGTGCTCAACAAAGACTCAGGTTTCACTCAGACAAAGACTTGAGTTTCAGTGACTCACAAGTACTCAACGAAGTCTCAGGTTTCACTGCCTCACGGGTGCTTGACGAAGACTCGAGGTTCGTTGGCTCACGGGTGCTCAAAAAGACTTGAGTTTCAATCTGAGAAAGACTCGAGTTTCACTGACTCACACATACTTGAAGAAGACTCAAGTTTCACTTCACTTCTCTCAGATCAGCTTTCCTTTCCACTTCCTGCCCGAGCTGCATCACGGGTGCTCTATGAAGACTTGAGTTTTACTGACTCACAGGTGCCTGACGAAAACTGAAATTTGACTGACTCACAGGTACTCGATGAAAACTAGAGTTTCACTGACTCATGGGTGCTTCACGAAGACTCGAGTTTCAATGAGTCATGGGTCCCCCACAAAGACTTGAGTTTCACTCAACTCACTGGTACTCAACGAAGGCTCGCTTTTCACTGACTCACTGGTGCTGGGCGAAGACTCGAGTTTCACTGACTACCAGGCTCTCGACAGAGACTCTAGTTTCACTGACTCATGGATGCTTGAAGAAAACTTGATTTTACTAACTCACGGATGCTCAACAAAGACTCAAGTTTCACTCGCTCTCGGGTTCTCTATGAAGACTTGAGTTTCAGTGACTCATTGGTGCTTGAAATTATTATTTTTTTTGACTGAATGGTGCTCAACAAAGACTCGGGTTTTACTCTGACAAAGACTCGAGTTTCACTGACTCACAAGTTCTCGACGAGCACTCTATTTGCACTGCCTCATGGGTGATCAACGAAGACCATAGTTTCTGTCCGACAAACACTTGAGTTCACTGACTCACAGGTACTCGACGAAGACTGAAGTTTAATTTGTCTCAAGTCAACTTTCCTTTCCCCTTCCTGCCCGTGCTCCATCACGAGTGCGCAATGAAGACTCACGTTTCACTGACACACAGGTGTACTCTTGCACATCTTGATTTTCACTCACTCACGGGTGCTCAACGAAGACTCGAGTTTCACTCTGACAAGGACTTGAGTGTCAATGACTCACAAGTACTTGATGAAACTTCTAGTTTCACTTCACTTGTCTCAAATCCACTCCCCTTACCCCTTCCGGCTCGAGCTGCATCACAACTGCTCCACAAACACTCGAGTTTCACTGACTAACGGGTGCTCGCCAAGCAACTACATGTTGGTCGCCAAGCTCGTTGCGCATGTGCGAGTTTCTGCGCAGGCTCTTTGTGACGAGTGACTCAATCCAGTAAGAAGTGTATCAAAAAGTCCACCTTTAGAGATGATAAAGCCTAATTATGAGATATTTGAGCTTGGTAAGATAACATAGAACAGTATTTCATCAACAGCCATACTCCTCCCATGTAGCGTAGTATGGCAATTACGATACAAGTTGAAATGACATACAAATAGTATCTGTTGTTCATCATGTTAAGTGTGGCTGCTGACATGTGGACACTAATGCATGCTTAAACACCATTGACATGGTGACAATGTGCATAATAATGTGAATTAAATGTCGTTCTCATTAAAGACCAACGTTTTGTGGCTTCATAGTGGCTGTGCGTTGGTCTTCTGATTGCATTAAGCGTGGAAGATTGGTGTTCAGGCCTTGTGTGCTCTGATGTTGTGTTTACTGCAAGCAAAGCAGAAAGAGAATGAGGGCATCTTGTGGAGGAAATGTTGATGGCAGGCAACCTGCTCAGTTTGCTTGTGGTGTGGTGGCGTTGAAGCACAGGCAGAAACTTTAGATATTTCCAGCAAAAAAGATTTTTTTCTGCATAATAGCGGAATAAAATCTGTTAGAAATAATCAAAGTCACAGTCCGTAGCATATCCTGCATGACTCCATGATATACCACACAGATTATTATTGGTGACACTGCTTCCTGTTTACTATTCATCACTGCACCGTTTGATCTAGTGAGACATAAATAAGACAACAAGATCATTTATTATTATTTCCTGGCGCGACCCTGCTTGCTTTCATTGTTTCCAAGACTGATGGGACCTGGGGAACAGAGGCAAACGTGCAACACTCACCGCTTTCTGACATCTTTCGTTCATTTTGAGTGTGAATTATTCAACGGCTCATGTTGGTTTTGGACGGCACAGAAGTAGGGCGGAATTTAAAGAGAATAATGTGATAGTGAAAAGACAGTTCATTCTGGGTCTGTGATATGTTTTTTAAACACATCTAATTTAGTATTTGGATGAGTTTGAGTCGCTCAAACAATACGAAGGTAGAGTATTAGGCCTAAAAATGAGATACTGGATCATATCGGTATAGTTTTTTTTGCCGACTGTGATATCAGCGGGGCCGCACGGTGGTCTAGTGGTTAGCATGTCGGCCACACAGTCACAGTCTGGAGTTTGATTCTCCCTTGGGCATTTCTGTGTGGAGTTTGCATGTTCTCCCCGTGTGTGCGTTTTCTCCGGTTTCCTCCCACATTCCAAAAACATGCATGTTAGGCTAATTGCCAACTCTAAACTGTCCATAGGTATGAATGTGAGTGTGAATGGTTGTTTGTCTATATGTGCCCTGTGATTGGCTGGTGACCAGTCCAGGGTGTACCATCTGGGATAGGCTCCAGCATGCCCCCGTGAGAAGCGGCATAGAAAATGGATGGATGGATGTGATATCTGCGCCCAAATGAGACCTCATCAACAACAAAGCTTGCCCGCTCACTATGTCCGTAGTCTGAGTTATTTCTAAGAAGCGATCGACTGTATATAACCAGTTTATAATCTCACTAATGGTGTTAGTCTAGAACAATATTATGGGAATAGAGTCAAAATATTATGGGAATAAAGTCATAATTACGTACAAGAAGAAAATTTACTGTAGGAAATTTGAAATATTTGGAAAATGCAAAAAAAAAACAACTAACAAGAACAACAGCAAAAATGGAAAAAGACACTAATAATAGGATTTTTCACCTATGTCACTGTGTTTTCTTGAAGTTATAGAACTTCTTAGCATATTTACGTGGGTTACTTTACGTGGCCCTTGCGTCCCTTCATTTTTCTATGTATGGCCCTCGGCGGAAAAAAGTTTGGACACCCCTGGTCTAGAGTTTCATATTTGCAGTTACTTTGTTCTTATGCTGATGTTTGTGCCACATACAAATGCACAGCTTTCCAAATTTTGAAAAAGATCATGTTTTAAAAATTTGCACTGAAAGCAAAGTTCATCCATATCTCCATTTAGTGTTCCCCATGGGGGAAATTCCTCACTTGCACTACACTTGGTGTGGAAGTGGGGCACCGGAGCAACTGCAAGTGCCTTCGGCCGCACACACACTCATACCATCATCGCACACACACATATTTGCCCACTTGAGAGTATACATTACAGAACAGACACACATGAATTCCTCGTGTCAGACACTCGACCTCGGGGGTTTTCCACCAAACATCTGGAGCAGCTCGTGCCGCAACTCCTCTGTGCCTTAATGAGGCTCAGTGATGATTATTAGTGGATGTTTTAAAGTGGGGGTGAGAGGGAAAAGGACAGAAATTAGTGTGGAGTTGGAGAATTGTTTGCTTTTCGAGTTGTGGAAGGCCTAAAGGAATCGGAAGAACCTCCAGTGCTGTAGATCTAAAGACTTTTTATGAGTGAGAGAGAGAACATTGTGCTTAGGGATGATGGTGATGATGTTTTTGTGTGGAGAGATGCAATATTCCGCATATAACATAGATACTACAGCTGTCTGCTGATACTGACTAAAGATATGAACTACCGTGGCACATTCACATTTTAGCATTCATGGCCTTGCAAATTTGCACATTTTCACTAAAAGAAAAAAAAAATCCCCAAAATAGGCACATTTCGTGCACCTTAAGTCGGTAATAATTTATAGACGCGTGTTAATACAGGTAAAATGTACAACATACATGTACTGGTGTTTAAAAAAAGCCCACAGTTTTTACATGTTTATGTCTTTATGCTTCACTGATAATGTTTTTCTGTCAAGTCATGAGGTTTCGCACATTGTTCAGCAGTACGGTACTTGAATGCACCATAGTTACTGTGAGACGCATATACTGTATAGCCTAACCTTGGTTGTCCAATGTCCTAGTCTTTGTATGATTCTATTTTGACAAAAATTATGCCTTGCCCCGGTTTTTGTACACTGTCTCGGTTATCATACAATATTGCGTCGTTTTACTGAGTAAAACTGTAATGTTTTTTATACAACATGTATTTTTTCCTTAATATTTTTGGGTGTCTGGAACAGATGAATTGGATTTACCTTATTTCCTATGGAAACATTTTAATTGTTTTTTTCAACGTGTTGATTTGGAATGATCAGCCGCCTGGTACTACCGCAAGCGGCTTCAGAATGAGGTGGAGGCGGCCCCACGACCAGGCTAAATGCTAGCCTGGGATTCATCTATTCTCTTGATCAGTTTATCATTCAATAGCGGTGAATACCTATGTATGTTATCATTTCAAATGTGTTTAATAAGTGTGTGTGGCATATTCAGGGCTTAAGCATTTAGAATTTAGCTTGTTCGCTTCTGCCACTAGTGAACAATGGCAATTAAAGAGAGAAGTGGGCGGGTTCTGGAGCTTTTGCTTTGCAAATGTTGACGTTAAACCTCAGTGTCAAAGTAGCAGGAGGGTTTGGAGGGGGAGGAGTGAGCCGTGTGTTAAAAAGAGACATTTTTATCAGCATGTCAATTGCTCGCCATTAGCTAGTTGACGTGGAACATGTGACTCTTGTGAAACGTATGGTTGTGCTGTTCATTATTTAACGGCCAAGACATGAATGCGACTCTTTCAAATAAGACAGTGCGGTCCGCAATGAATGTATAATTAAGATATGTAATTAACATATCAATCCTGCACTCCTGATGAGGCAGGTGTGAGATAACGCTGAGTGCTGCTGATGAAAGCTCACATTAAGCAGAGTGCAGCATCATGGATTTCCCAATTCGTACTCTAGAGAGAATCTATAGAAACGTACACCTGCCTCTTGACAACTTGATGGCGATGACAGTGATGCATGGAGAGTATGAATGCCAGCAAACAAACATTCATTGTTTTTTAATGAAGAGTTGTTTTTGTTACACTAAGAGTTAATTTGCTATTAGCTGCTGTTATTCCCGTCATTTTTGTGTGGTTTCACAATAACGGACATTTATTTCTCTTGTCTGCACTTCTATGTTGGAGCGCTTGCTGCTGATTGCAGAAAATGCTGCTTGGATTGCTGCAATATTATTTTTTTCACTTTTATTAAAATTCTCCACCTCCGTAACACCATGCAATACACATTTGAAAGCTGTAAAAAACCCTCCACAATGCAACCCAGCCCTTGACCAACACAACCAAGAAGGCAGAGCTTGGACACGCTCGCTTTCCTGGCAAAACACGTATTGGCCATCTGTGGAACGTGGCTCATTGCAGAAATAAAATAAACCAAAACTCAACAAAAATGGAAAAATAAAGCAAAAAGGCATAATGTAACCAGAAAAAGCAAAAATGTTGATACTAATATCTAATAAAAACACATGTATGTATATGTATATGTGGTTTTATTATAAGTTGTCTGTTTTTTTATTATAAATATCAAAGGACAGATGGACAGCCGTGATATAAATAGACAAAGACAAGTAATAAGAGAAAAACTGTTTGCTTTTTTTAATTATTATTATTATAATCATTATTATTATTATTCATTTTTATTATTAGATATTATCACGTCAGTGCCTTATTTGGTCTCAAAAAATTTTGACAATAATATCTTTGAGCGTGAATTTGTTTTGTGACTCGGTGAAATAAAAAAGTCTATTTGTAAAGTCATATTTTTACGTTGTCCTTTTCTTAAAATTAGTGTTAAAATCTCCTCTTGTCGTGGACACAATCTCGTGCATCATCTCGTCTCGTGACACACCTAGTGTTAATTGACGGTGGTGCATTTGCAACCACAAAACAGAACATGGATTGTTGTAAAACGAGGACCACCTGTATATGTGAGATTTTAGTATAGATTACAAATTGGACTAACATAAAAGTGCCTGCTTGGACAAAACATCTTGTTAGTCCAAAATAAGACTTTTTGACCTTGATTTCTGATATTTTGTTTTTTCAGTGCAGGTTTATCTTAGGTTGCGGTAGGTGTTAAATTATGCAGAATCGCAAGGAACGTTATCTGTCTGCTGGCATGTTTATGTGTAATGTGATGCAATGGAAATAGCTTTTAATTCTGTGGCCCATTAAAAGACATTCTGACGGGATAGACGCTGCTATTTGCATCCAATTTAAAACAACCATCTCCGATCTTGATGAAGAATTCAGCATACGAGACACAAATTAACACAGGGCGCTCATTTGCAATGGGGTATCGCTTTAATGAGAATCACAGACAGTCATTGGAACATTAAAGGCAATTGAGTTGTAAGAAAAGAAAGGAAATAGTACAAAGTATTTTTTTGTCCCCATTTTCATTATGTTGAGCATTCACTTGTGTTGTGGTCATTAATGCACATCTTATAAATGGTAATGAGAGTTTTGATGGCAGACTTGGCTTCCTACATGTGTGAGGGCGTAGACTCTGTACCGTATAGTATCTCTTAACTAAGTGACCAGTGGATATTGGATATTCCCTCAGAGTCTCTCTGCTGACCCGACTTGAAAAGCACATAATTACTTGGTTCATCCTCCAGTTTTAACTCTCATTCTGCATGTGTAAAGATAATGAAGCTGCCCGGTCTGCTGGATAGGAAGTTAATGAGATGATGAAGTCTCAAAGCCAGGGTCATTTTCACAGAAGGGAATTTGCCTGACAGATATATCGGCAGGTTAAACACAACTTTGACATGCGTTAAACATTTAATCTGAAAATCCATGCCGTATCGGAAAGGAAAATGTAGAACAATTTGTAGTAAGTGTTTGGGTTTGTATTTTGGATATGCATGTAATGAAGTGTGGACGTTCCTTTCCATCCAATTTACTTTCCACCTAATTTCTTGCAAACACTCAACTCCAGCCGTGGGAAACACAAAATAACATAATCACTGGAGAAAATGTTTTCTTAAAATACAGTTCCAGATCCAACCCTCATAAGTGACTTTCCACAAAGTCTCATTTATAAATAGAATATTTTTGCAGTTACAGCAGAGAAAACCTGTTTAAAACCTTCTAAATGTTTTTTTTACACAATTGCAGCCCTCTAGACATTAAATAACACCCCTATAGTTACCTTTACACTGCTATTTTATAGACAAAATAAGAGAAAATAATACTGTAGTAGAATATAAGATAATATAGACTCACATATGTTAGCATTGGAAGGTTGTTGTTGTTTTTTTTTTTACTTTCAGCACTTCCTGCGGTGGCTTTTGTCTCATCAATGACACCAAGTGATCAGCATAGAATACTACACACCACAACATGTCTTTCAATGCCTTTTCTGAGTGTCTTATAATGTATTTGTATTTTAGTTCACTTAGTCACTTAGTCATTTTTAAATGAAATCGTTTGAAAATGCTTATTTTAAGCCAAAAATACATGGAATGTTCTGGCACATGCATCATTTTTTACTAATAGTAAAGGTAGCGAGCTAACCAGTTAGCCTCAAATTTATTTCTTCGAAACTTAAGAAGCCAAAAATGTACCACTTCCACACGGTATGGGAGGAGAGCTTTTTTTTCATTCTCATGTCGGACATGCCATGGCTGACTTCCCGACTTCATGCGGTGTTAAGGTAATGAAATGTAAGGTAATGTCTCAACGACATAGCGATGCAGCAACAATCGAACCGCGGTATTGCAAGGGACGGCTTTATTTTGAAAAACTGCGATACAGTGAAGCCACCAAATCCAATGTAGCGATGTATTCCTCTTTGCCTGCATGTAGAGTACATCCATGCTTTTCAAGGGGGCTACCGTCCTGGACCACCAGCGGATGGCGAAAATCCACGAGTAATTGAAATGCCCAAACAAATGTTAATTTTTGACACCCGTTCACTCCTCCCCTTTCAAATCCTCCTGCTAGCTTGATGTTGACGTTCTCCTTCGATTTTGAATCAACATTTGCAATGCAAAGTATCTGATTGGGTATTTTTTCTTGAGTACATAGAAATAACAAAAAAGTGATCAAAGTAATCATCCTGTAGTGAAACATGACACATGAAACTAACATGGTCAGTTTCATGGTTGGATGTGACCTGTAAAGAAGCTTGCTGGGCATCTTGGAATCCAACTAATTAAAGCACCTCAAAAGTAAAAATTTGAGTAATACAGTATATTGTTGATATTCTCAGTCAGATAGTCTCAGATAGTCTCAGCACGCCACTATGGTGCGTACAAAGTTTAAAAAACAAAACCAACCAATGAAAATATAGTGGTATAAGAGTGGTTTATGTATTGTGTACATGTGTTATCATGTATTTAGATTTTTTTTGGTGAATGAGATGTGCTTTCTGTGGAAGAAAATTGCATATTTTTGGCGATAAAAAAAATGTTGAGCAAAAATCTGTGAATTTGCGAGGTCCATAAATGCTGAATACACGGCGATCCACTCTATTTATTTTTGTCAACTATTTCAGCCATGTGGACATAAGAACCTGCAAACACCGCACAGAAATACAAACCTTGCTAACCACTATTCTGCCGCGCTGCCCCCACCTCAGTTTAATGCTTATGTTTTACGTATTGTTATTTTGTGCTTACTTAGCTGTACAAAAGCAATGAGAAAATTAAATGGCTTCCCTGAGGACCTTATCTTCTAATGCCATGCCTCAATGACACTTTAAACATGATTCTTGGATAAATCTTCTCAAGTTGCCATATTTTGGGTGTTTTTTTTCACGCACGATAAAATATTGGATGAATAATTTGTGTGTCGTGTCTGATAATGTATCACCAGCCTCAAACTCCTTTCCAAAGCTTCACCTTCATTTACAGAGTGAATAACTTGTCCTCCGTTGCCCTTCTCGTCATAATGACTTGAATTCCCTCGTGCCGGCGCTGCGTCTGTGCCTGACTCCTGCTGGGACCACCAGCCTCCATCTCGGGGCGAACACGGACGCTCACTCACAGCCCGAGGAGGGATGCTTTGATACATGTCGGTGCTGACCTCAGACAGATTGGCCTCCTTAGGCAATGTGGACCTGTGGATAAAAGAGGACATCATTGGAGCTTGCAAGTCTGAAATTACTGCCGGCAGCAGATTCGGCTACATGTGTGCTCCGGGTGTACCTGCACGTGCTAAATATTGCTGCAGTGGCAGTGCAGTGCATGGCAGCGTGGGAGGCGGGGGGTTGGGAGGCTGAGGATGCTAGTGATGATGAGCAAGCACTACAGGGGCCAAATAATCTCTTATTACCCACAATTCCCCGATGCTGTGACTAGATTGGTCCCACGGGTAGACAAGAGTGGAGTCACTCAGTCGATTTATTCGAGCATCCTCCCTGCTGCCTTCTTCTCTCCACTTCTTGCTCCCTGTAGCCCCCTGCTGTCCTCCAGATGCTCTAAGCCCTTCTAACACACTTTGTATTGCATCTTATTCTTTCTTCCACCAGTTCATTTGCATTGCTCCATCCATTAACCCCCCTTTTTATGTGACATCACATCCCTGTCCCACATTTCTTTTATGAATCCCTCCATTCATCTTTTCAAAATCCCCGGCCTCCCATCCCAGCCCTGTCTCCGCGTGTATGCATGCAGACATATTTTACACTTGTTACATATCAGGGGGGACATAGGAAGAATGCAGGACGCTGACTTATGTTATGTTATGTTGTTATAATTTGGGATCCGTGACAGATATTGTAGATATACACCCCTCACCGCCAGAAAGCCTAGTTGAAATTCTATTGCATATGACAGCACAGAAAATAAAAAAAGGCATAGAGGACGCAAATACACTCACTGGCCACAATATTAGGTACACCAGGACAATGTAAAAAGCTGAATTCACTTCAATTGTAGTATCTGTTCTGTGAAATTAGTCAAAAATATGCATATTTAAGAAACTTGTATGTAAATTAAGCTTTTTCAAGCATAAAAACAACTAAATGAAATAAAATACAAATATAAGGCATTCAGAAGACGCATTCAAAGATGTTGTGCTGATACGAAATATTCTACACGGGTCACTAAATGTCAGTAATGGTACTTTAATGTTGGGTGAGACACACAAGTACCGGATTTGATCGTCGGCACAACAGGCTTTTACAGCAGGTTTCAATTACTTCACAACAGGCACCATAACCCCTAACAATAATCCCTAACGCCGAGCTAAAATAACTCTGAACCCCCGATGTCACTTCCTGTCCGCCCCCTACCCATCTCAAGTACCGTTACTCAAACACATGTATTTAAAGCAACACATGAGAACAAGTCTTTAAATTCTTACATTTTCTCTTATTATGTCTACTATATTGGGTAATAGGAATGTAAAGATGACTATAGGGGTGTTATTTCATGTCTGTAGAGCTCTAATAATGTTTAGAAGGCTGTAAACAGATTTTCTATGCTCTAACTCCTTAAATTTTCAATTTATAAATAAAGAATCCTACTATGGGAAATTCACTTGTCACGGTACGGTCTGCAACCAATTAACCGCGATAAATGAAGGATTATTGTGATTTATTCCCAACTGTTTTTTTTCAGTGGTACCTTGGTTTTTATTGTTAACTTTTGCCAAATGGTCAGGCAAAAACCGAGGCAATTTTTTCCATAGGAAATAACATAAATACAATTAATCTGTTCCAGAAACCCAAAAATATCAACAAAAAATATTTTTTAGACAATAAGTATAATTTTGCATGCGGAAAACAATGTGTAATAAGTCTAAATCAAAAATGGATGGAACTTATGGTTGATGCATATATACGTTTACTGTTTCTCACCTTCTTTATCAAATCGCTGGCACGTGCCACATTCTTTGGCCTTGTGGCGGGTTATTTAGCAGCCATATAGAACAAAAAAAACGGACAGTGAGTCAGCAGTGCTTACAGTGCTTGGCTTGGCCATTAGATTTTGCAGAACAATACAGTACAGGGCAAAACACTCGCAATATTGTACAAAAACTGAGACAGTATACAAAAACCGAGGTAAAATTTTGGTGAAACGTTTATGTATCTTCATTCCGTGGCGTGTTTCTTGGCCTTCCTGCTGCCACTACGTAGATTTGTTTCATCCAATCAGATTTTAGCTTCTTTGTGTTGTCATGTCAATATAATCTGCTCAGGGCCTTCAAAGTGAGGAGTGCTGGCCCAGTGTCACTCAAACTACAGTCTTCCCTCGCAATATCGCGGTTTGATAATCGCTCACTATCGCGATTTTCAAAAATTCATTAATTAATGAATGATCGCTGTTTTGTGTTTGACTATGCAGTATTATTAGTCAAAAAATATTGAAAGACAAAGGTAATGTAGTATTCTGGCCACTAGTTGACAGTAATGTTCCATTAATGAGACATGACATTAGATTACCATCACACTGCAAGGAGCATGAACCTTTTCTTAAGTTTAGAATACAGTAAATAAATTGGAGGCTAACTAGTTAGCTCGCTAACTTGCTAATGGGTCTGTGTAGGCTCTCAGTCGTACAGGAGTTGTCCATCGAGGAAAAGGCTTCTTGAGACGTCATCTGTACTTCTGTGAAGAAGGTGTCGGATGTTTCGCTCCTCATCCGAAGAGCTTCGTCAGCGAACTAATAAGTGCTGGTAGCCTAGGCCTTAAATACAGTAAGAGTGGGCGGAATTGCTCTGTTTTTGGTAACAAAAACAGAGCAATGTGGTCTATTCCATCCACTGTAAAGATGAGGAATGCAAAGAGCACTACATTGGGGAAACTAAGCAAATGCTCCAAAAAAGGCTTTATCAACATCGCAGGGACAATTCTAGTGGTCCTCAATCAGCAGTACGTCTACACCTTAAAGCTACCAATCACTCTTTTGAGGACAGCGAGGTAAAGATTTTGGCCAAAGAAAACAGATGGTTTGAAAGAGGAGTAAAGGAAGCTATTCCATCATTGAATCGGAATGGTGGTTTGAGGTTTAATTTGGACCCTGTGTTCAGCAGGGTACTGAGACCAAAACCCACAGCTTTTACTCTTGCAAATGAGGTGGAACCAGGGCCGAGCCAGAACAATAGATGCTAATGAGCCAGTATCAGAGTCGTTCATACCCAACTCAGGGAGCGACACTTCCCTTTTATCGGAGGTGCTAATAGCAGGAGAGAATTAGACCACTACTCCGCCCAGGCTTAGTGTAAGGAACCAATAGGAGGAGGGTGTTGGCACACCAATTCCGCCCACTCTTACTGTATTTAAGGCCTAGGCTACCAGCACTTATTAGTTCGCTGACGAAGCTCTTTGGATGAGGAGCGAAACGTCTGACACCTTCTTCACAGAAGTACAGATGACGTCTCAAGAAGCCTTTTCCTCGATAACTTGCTAATGGTTAAAGCCATCGCCGGCTCTTCTGTCCCCACAGTGATCCTGTAGCCTGCACATTACAATTGAGCAATGTGGTATAAACAAAGAATAATAGGCGTGTAAAGGTGACTACAGGGTTGTTATGTCATGTCTACAGTGCTCTAATAATGATAAAAAAAACAGATTTAGAAAGTCATAAACAGCTTTTCGATGCTCTAACTACAAAAATATTCCATATTAATATTTAGTAATATTTATTACCATTGAATCCTACTTGGTAGGGTCTGGAACAAATGAACAAAAACAAGGATGACTGTGTTAGCAATGGCGCTGTTTCTTTACCTAAACAGATTTCAGATTCACCTCACACTACAATAACCAACGATCAACCTCAGGTGTACATCATGTGGCCAGTGAGTGATGTTAAAGATCTTTTTTCATCATTGGGTTATAACGTTTCACATAAGACAAAGCAATTTTGAACCACTAAAAAGATTTTGGAATTTCTTAGCCTCAGTTCTTCAAAGCGGAACCCAACCTCCTCATGGTTGTCCATGAGCGGTTTTATCTGTACAGAGGAGGAAGAGCACAGTTCCTATCAGACTACATCAACTTCACAGACATCAAGTCAGAACAATTTGTTCAGTAATACCTTAAAGCGCATTAGCTTGGTGTGCTTTATGGCTGCGACTCCCACTGGTTGTTCAGAGTTCTCATTTCACACATGAAGGTTTCTCTCCAGCGGGTGTGTTTGTGTACTTATCTTGTGTAGAGACGTGCTTTTATGTTACATGTTGCCCTGGGCTAGATGATCGACAGGAGGAGAATGTGGATGCAAAAAAACGAGTTACAAAATGTGAATAAAAAGTTCTTTTGCCAATAAAGGATAATACAACAGATGGAACTGCCTCTTTGTTTTTCAGAGACGGCAACCCCTTTAAGTAACTGACAATGCAATGTTTTTGTTCTCATCTTTCATAAGCTAAACTGAAAGGTCTGGAACTTTTCCGCTGTACACCAAAGCCCTGTTTGTCATACACTGTATGTTTTGTCTTATAAATAATTTGCCACCATGCCACTTTTCAGCAGCCAAGTGGCAGACAAACGCAAGGTTTGCATACCTGCAAGAGCCCTAAATGCTTGGGGCCGGATTTATCACCACCAGGGCTCGATGATGATGAGCCCATTTAGTGGGGGGGGGGTCCCCGTAGTCCTCCAGTGATTAGCGGCAAACATTTTCTCTAATAACCTTAACAAGAATAACGCCTCCAGACGACATGCCAATATACAGACACACACACACACACACATGCACACACATCCTTAGAGATAGAAGAAAGCTGTGGGCTACCCATCCTCTACTCCTCCTCCACAAAGTCACCCCTCTCTCCTTCCCTCCTCTCCTCCAGCCGGGACTGGGCCTCTGCCACCAAACACACATACACACTCAGCATGCGCACATGCACTAAATTGAGTTGGTTCTGGTTCATGAGTCCCACCTCTCCACATAAAGTTGCTCTCAGCACCACTATGAAATAAGACAATATGAATACACAGTAGAAGGGAAGGGAAACCCCGTCTCTTGGGATAATGAGATATGGAAGGAAACCCAAGAGGAGAGCAAATTATGATGCTCTGAGGAGTTGGGGAGCTCTTTCATATCCAGATATGTGTACTGCTTGTCTACAAACGGTTTCTCTTTTGTCTCACCCGTGCATCTAATACCTGAAGGAAGCGAAAACCAAAATAAAAGTAACATATACGCTATCTGGCTCCAAGTAGTGTACATGCGAGTGATCATAAACCACCCTGTATCATATTTACATGTTTAGAAAAATATATATATATACTGCATGTATATATATATATGTTGTTCTGTGTTTTATTCTTATTATAACCATGATCAACACATGTAAATAGGCAGATATCACAAAATTATTCGATGGTCTTGAAAGTTTTCAAAGAAAAAGTATACAATAGACGATAGCGACCCTGTATTCACAAAGTATCAGGTCTATACGAACGTATGTAGTACGCTCATCTCTATTCGTAAGCCATTATCAGGTCTGTCATCTTGTTGGTGGTGCCTTCATGGACTCTGGAAATGTAAAGTAGACTTTCAGAATATTTACAATTCTGCTATCAAGGCGGGTGTCTATTTACTTCTAAGCGTATGATTACCGAATTACTTTTAAACCTGTACAAAACCGTACAAAATAACTTGAACATTAATTACAATTTCTGAAGCACAGACACAATAAATGTGTGGGTATTTTTCCCGTGTTGATTTGTTAGTGACGATATCGCTCCTCTGCAGCTACCTTGCAATATATCGGTGTCCAAACATAGACAATTTATTGTTACGTTAAAAACAGCGACGCTTGTTTTAGTCGGTTCGACGCCCCATATTTACATTAAAGCTTATATTTCACAGAGTACAAGCGAACGCAGCATGGGTTTGCTCTCATTACGTCACGTGGAGCAGTAGAGCCAGTCAGCTGAGGGAGGAACTCAACAGAAAGTCAAGCAGGAAGCCGTTGAGGCAGCTAAACTACCCCGACCGCAATAAACAGCGCTTTTATCGCCACGACTCGCTATAGTGTGCCTCTACAGCCGTTATATTCGACATTTGAATAGATATAAAACAAAACCATGGCTTCCATTTTCAAGAAGAAGACTGTCGACGGTAAGTTTTTCTTCTCCCTTGTGTGGGAAGCTAGCTAAGTTGTTTTTAGCTCGGTAGCAATGTCGCTTTTACGTAAAGTCAGCCTTTCCCTTGAACTCGTTTAACCTGTTTAATATGTTCCATGAGTCACTCGACACATTGTTCATTTATGACAACCACGGCAATGGGCTTCCATTATTAAGTGTAGATACAGTAGCAGTATATGTGCCTGGCTGGAAAATGTCAATTCATGTTGACGAGTGATTTGTGTGGATTCTATCCGTTTTCATATCTGGTGTGGGGTTAGTCAAGAACATTAAAGTGTCTAATGTGCATCTGCATCATGGAAAAATAAACGACAATTTAACCATTTGTTTTTACACAATAATCTAGTGTAGTTGCATGTGAAGGAACCGCATGTTATTTACTTTCAGGTGTATTTTACTAAGTACTAATATTGGCAAAAAAACTTAGAAAAAGCTCAGAATTTGGGTCAGTTACGTATGGCATTGTCAAAAAAACTGACTCAACCCCACCCCAGGCTAGATAATTAAACATCACAAGGTCAAAAGCCACTTCCTGTCAAAATTAATTCATAATTCAATCAATAATTAATTCAAATTATATGGAGTCCACAATTAAAATGTCAGCATATATATAAAAAATGGAATAATTTCCTAAATGATTTAAAAGTAAGCATTTTTTACCTGTGCCTCCCAGCATTGACCCGCATTTTTGTCTTACCTTCACCTCAATGGTTGCCAAGCCAACATTGCATCTTCTTGGTTTCATCCATCCAAAATTAGTCATTACTTTATATTATCTTTAAGTATGATTCATAGCCTTGGCGTGGTTGGAAAAATGTTCCTGGTTATTAGGTGATCGGAAAAGGGTGGGGGGGCGTGGAGCGGCTTGATGACTTTATATTTGTAGGACGATATCCCTCCCACTTTACACGCTGTTGCCGCGTCATGTTGTACGTATTCACGTTTCGTCCTCGCAAGTGGTTCGATGCTATGTGACGTGGATGGACCGACTTCATGATTACTGAGCTGAGCTTTCCATACAGGGGAAACCATTTCATGCCGCTTCTTGAAATCTCCTTCGCCATGCAAGGAATAATCAGATTTTTAACTGAATACAACATTTGTCAACATTGGTCCATTATTTGAAATATTCATTTATTCCAGAGAGTCACTTGATTTATTATTTTTTTATTTATGTATTTGTAAAAAAATTTTAAGACATTTTATTAATATAAAAAAATGTAAATATATAAATTACAGGACAATATTACTTACCAAATTATTACTACTAGTATACATTTAAATACATATCAGCTCTGGTCTACTTCAGCATTGTATTTATTCTGAATGCAAGCTCTGTTACCTAACTGTGTTCTTGAGGTTTTCAATGTGTGTTGTGGCACACCAGCGGCATGCTTCCTTGGTTACTTTACACCTTGTGTGAATTTATGGTCATGCATTATCTCACATGATGCCACTTAGCCCAAGTGTGGATGGTTTAAAGATGACTCAGCGACTGAGCTGAGTGCTGGACCTACACAAACACACTCTGTGCTTACTATTATATTAACACAACGCAAACACGTTTTAGTGAAGCTATATAGATGTTGTAGGTTATTTTCCTTTGTCAACCACCGCATGGCCATTTCTTTTAGAATCTTTAGAAAAAGCCATTGCTGCAGTTGGTACAGGACCAAAGGTCAATCAGTGCATCCCACAGGGAGACATAGATCTACTGACAGATCCCTATACCTGTATCTCCTTATACAGATACAATTCAGATACCAGAGCTCTATTTTCTTTAATATACATCATGCCAAAACAATATCAGCGAAAGTAAAATGCAGCGCTGCACACACACACACACACACACACACACACGCACACAAAACGCCTGGTGCGTTCACGGCTACACAAACAGTCAGACAACAGGGACATTTTAACATTACACATAACTTCTGGGTGGCTACATTATTGTTATTGTTAAATATATGAAGCTGTAAGAAAGGCCTCTCTATCGGCAAGTACGATATTGTAGCGGCCCATATTGTATAGATGTCCAACTGTTTTGTGTGGCTGTGAACGCATTTAGGCGGAGCCCTTGTGTGTGTGGCGCGGCGCAAGTGAAGAGTGCATGTTTAGAGACATCTTTGTTTGCTGGTACTCTTTTGGCTACATTTGCTGATACTCTTTTAGCTACGTTTACTGATACTATTTTAGCTGCGTTTACTGATATTTTGGCTACGCTAAATTTGCTCATACTCTTTTAGCTACGTTTACTTTGGCTACGCTTGCTGATATTTGGCTATGTTTGCTGATACTCTTTGATTGTTTTTACAATGGATCATCATGAAATGGATGGTGATATTGTACATAATGTTGAGACTGGTGAGTATACGTGTATTTGGGATGTCCAACATTTTGCCAGTTTTATTTGTTGGTTCATTTGAAACCCTCGTCTTTCCTAAGATGTCATCAAGGAACAGTCGAGGGAGTTGCGCGGCACCCAGAGGCAGATCACAAGAGACAGAGTGGCACTGGAGAGACAAGAGAAGCAAATGGTGAGTCCCGCTCTGTTTCCAGTTGACACTGTGCAGATTAAGTCCGATGGGTCTCAATTAATAGACATGATGGATCTTGAGTGGTGGCTTTGCTATGGGCAAAGCATGAAACCATTGCTCTTTATCTCTCTCTCTCGCACACACATACACACACACACACACACACACACACACACTTATAGAGCTGCACTATGTCTGTTTTCACAAAAGCACACATTTTCTCTTGCTGCCAGATGAAAGAAACAGATGTATCCTTTCGCCTCTATTGTATTAAGTAAATATCATACACGACATAATTGCCTCTCCAGGGGACAAGATTTTAATTTCACTTTAATGCTTTGCGCTAATTAGGCGAGTTTTTAAACCTTTGTTCAATGTAGTGGAAAGATGAAACCTACCAACGCTAAGAGGTTGAAATGACCTACATTTGCAATTTAGCATAATCATGACATTCTAGTGCCCCAAGTGCATGCACACGCTTGCACTTTCTCCCGCCAAAAACAAATTGCACAAGAAAGAGGTTATTCCTCCATAATTGAAGTGCATAAATAACATTAATACCAACCAAAATTGTTATCATGCTGTTGATGAGACAGTCCCAACTTTTGACTAGTTGTTACATTTTACTTTGCTTATATTGGTTACTAAATAATGCTTTTGTTTTTTTAATTAACATTTTGATTAAGCTTTTCATTGCATTTGTCAGTTATACACTTTTTTTTATAACATTCTTGAAAACTTTAAAAATCTCTAATAATTTACTAACATACTTGACCACACCCTCTTGATCTAATCTGTGCGTATTAAAATTATCATTAAATCTTTCAAATGCAATTTATGTTGGATTTTTTTTACCTAATGTTACAGTGACTGTTATTATTATGCATAATATTGCTATGTAAATTAGATTCAGCGCTAGAACCCTCCCCTTCTAACTTCAATTGCCATTGTTCACTCACCACACAATCCAGGTTTCAGCCCTAAATGTGCCTCACACACTTATTAAGTATAAAATTTAAGTATAAAATATATAGCTACTCACCACTAATGAATAATAATGTAAGATGATCCATGAACAGATGGAATTGGAGGCTGGGTGTAGCCTTTAGCCTGGTCGTCAGGCTAGCGCTAGCAGGCTAGAAAATCCACGTGTACATAATCTACATAATCCACACTGCTTGCCTATTGTAATTCCAGTAACAATTTACCATCATGTATTAACTTATGTTCACCTCGCTGCAAGTTTTGAGGCTGGATGTTTCTGTAAAAATTTTATCTTTGCGTCTCATGGCAACTGTGGTGCACGTTCAAGGACCACCCAACAAAGTGCGAAATCTCAACGCTGGACGAAAAAAATATCAGACATAAAGATATAAACATTTAACAGTTATGGGGATTTAACAGTAGTCCAGGTGTGCCGTACATTTTATCTTTATTATTAAATTAAATGATTACCAACTTATGGTGAATGAGATGTGTCTTCTGCGGAAAGAAAAATGTAAACAATAATTTTTTTTGGCCAAAAATCTGCGAATGTGCGCGGATCCACTGTATCTGTCACCCATACTTTGTGTTTTTGCTTCCTAGTAAATAAGAGATGCTTTACATCAGGCACAGTCGTATCTTTTGACCACTAATGCGGTTATAGTTTTCTGAGATGACTGTGCAGTTAGCATGAACATCACTGTCTGCCTTTGTTTCTGACATATTACTTTTGTCTGTATTGATGAGGCATATTTTAGTCTTGATGCCAGCCTGACACAAATGCATCTGTATGGTATTTATACGCGCAATGTGCCTGCAAAAGTGAGACCGGGAGCTTAAGATTTAAACATGAATAATTGATTATTTCCTATAAAGGATGCTTTCAGCAGAAACAAACAAGGCATGTTTGGGCTAATGTAGCACTGCGCAGAGGCCTAGTTAGCTTACTGCAACACTGGAGCTCAACTCATGTCTCTTGGGACACACACATGCCCACAGCCAATATCCTTGTGGACATCAGTGTGTATTCTGATGTTTACTGAACTTAAAAGCGTGTATTTGCGTGCCACTGATCGTGGCCTGAACCATATTGACTGTGTTTTTATATATCTATATTTGTGTACACAGTGTATCTCTTGGGAATTTTGTGGAAATGTGTGTTTATCAATACTTACATTTGTGTGATTATTTGTAATGTAACAGACATCAGGTGTAGGGATGTCCCGATCTGAAATTCAGGATTGGGATCGGCTGCCGATCCGCTGTATTTGTGAAGATTGGATAATATCGGCTTCTGCCACGAGATCGGGCCGATCCGGTTGCCGTATCACATTTGTAACCCTGAGCCACACTCCAACATGGTAGGTGCAGTAATATGCCTCAAAGCTGGTTGCCACTCGACTCGCGCCATCCGCAAGAAGAAGAAAACAACACCATGCAAACATGTCCGCGGTGTACTGTGGTGAAGCTAGTTTCACCTTGGACGTTGGACATTCGGCTTCGTAGCTACAGAGGTAGTTCCCTCTCACTGTGCCTGGACTGGTGCATCATGGCATCAAGTGCTGCTCTGGTTGCTTAATAATAGGACCGCACAAACACTGTCATGTCCGAACTCCTCTGTTACGGAGCGTGAATGGAAGCTACTAGGGTTCGCTTAGTTTAGCTAGTTCAGCTGTGTGTGTGTGTGCAAATCAGGCGGGATGAGTATATTTTCACTGTGTTGTGTTTTACTGCTTTAATGCAAGGACCATTTTACAATCCCCACTGACGACATGTACTGTAGGTTCTGAGTGGAATAAGACGAGAGGCACGTTTATTCTCGCACCTGGCGCTTATCCACCGTCAATTGCCATGCTTAACACACACACAACACATTTCGGCCTTCAAAATAAGAGCGCTCTTCGTCACATTTGTCTAATTGTGTAAACAAAATAAGGGTGTCATTAAAATATCTTACATTAATAATGCGATTGGAACGACATCTGTGACTACATCTTCCTTGATCACAAGCACGGGCATTAAAGTTTTTGACGAGTTTGTAGCAATATGGGCTGAGGCTGACATCCCATTAGGAAAAGTTAGCAAAGGTGCGTTCATTTCTCAATTTCCCAATGATGTTTTGCATCAATAAATGTAAGGAAGGAATTTTGCATTTTATTCACTAACCCAAGGAAAAAGTAAAAAAATGAATTCTAAAAAAATAAAACAGAAAAAACGGAATTTGGGAAAAAATAAAACGGATTTCATAGGGACCTAAGAGTTTGTTAAAAAAAAGTCATATATTCTAAATCACACCACAAATTGCACAAATCTATAACTATGTCAGAAGATTAGTCCTACCCCAAAAGTATTTTGCACGCCCATTTTTTCCAGTTTTATCTTTTATTGGATGGACTTTTATTGGATCTTTTATTGGATTAAGGACCTGACTCACAGAGGTTTGTTACAAATGCCAAACAGTATTCTTGGTCATGCTGTGTAATAACAAAGTACATTCAGCAATACTTGGTTTCATTATATTTTATGCTTTTAGGCTCGGCAAGACTTAAAAAAAAAAAAAGAAAGAAAAATCCGATCGGATCGGGACATCCCTAATAAGGGGTTCTGCAAGTACCAGGTCACTCACAGACTTTTGTGATGATCCAACCCCACCCCACCAGGTGCACTCCGGTCTTGTCGGAAGTGGATCAATATGACAGAAATGTGTTCTAATGTTCTTGTGCAGGAAGCGGAGATTAAAAAAATGGCTAAGAGTGGTAACCGTGAGGCGTGTAAGATCCTCGCCAAGCAGTTGGTCCAGTTGAGGAAGCAGAAGAACCGCACGTACGCCGTGAGCTCCAAAGTCACCTCCATGTCGACCCAGACCAAGGTTATGAACTCCCAAATGAAGATGGCCGGGGCCATGTCCACAACAGCAAAGGTACCAACAACATGACTTTGTTCAGCTTTGTTGGTCCAGAGATAAGATGAAAAATGTTTACATGGATGTTTTGCCTGTTACTCGAGCAAGCTCAGGCAACTGTAGTCTAACCTATCGTTAGTTCATGACAGTTCAAAGACTGAAAGACTAGACAGGACAGCTGTAGTCTAGTCTATCTAGTCTTTGAGCATGAACTGATGATAGACTAGACTAGAGCTGTCCTATATAGTCTTTGAGCATGAACTGATCTAGTCTAGCCATTTCACACCTCATCTTACCAGGCTGCATTAGTATGGACAGTGTTCGTCTGTCCTATCAAGTTTTTGCCTGATGACTAGGATAGATTAGATTATAGCTGTCCTGTCTAGTCTTTGGCATGATGAAATGGAGCCTGCTGAGATGACAGGCGAAACGGCTAGACTAGAGGTGTCCTACCTAGTCTTTGAACTGTCTATGAACTGATGATAGACTAGACTAAAGCTGTCTTATCTCGTCTTTGACTATGAACTGATGAAGCCTGCTCGGATGTGAGGCAAAACGGCAGTCATCAGTTCATGATCAAAGACTAGACAGGGCATCTCTAATCTAGCTGTTTCACCTCTCGTCTGAGCAGACTGCATCGGTGTGGACAGCGTTGGTCTATCCTATCTAGTTTTTGAGCATGAACCGATGACTAAGATAGACTAGACTGGAGCTGTGCTATTTAGTCTTTGAGCCTGAACAAATGAAGCCTGCTGGGATGAGAGGTGCAAGGGCTAGACTACAGCTGTCCTATCTAGTTTTTGGGCACGAACTGATGACTGCCGTTTTGTCCTTCATTCAAGGACAGCTCTAGTCTAGCCTATCTAGTCTTTGAGTATGAACTGATGACTGAACAGTCCAGTTAAGGGATTGTACTTAACAGTTGTTGAACATGACACGGATCCAAAAAGGCTGCAGTGTTTATTATTCACATTTGTCCTCATATTCCATCTTCACTAATAAAAAAAGGAAATGGCTTCTAAGCAGATACTGAACTGTCAACTAAAATGCCTTTTATCAGCGTAATAAGATGAAAGTTGCTTTTATTTTTAAGTTAGGTGTGCCACAGTGATGCAGTTCATAAACTAGTTTCAGTATTGATATCAATATTTAAGTGTTGTGATAAAAGTATGAGCATAGAATCTGTGGAGCGGAATCTCAGCGTTGCTAATGAGGTGTGAGAGGAAGAAGAAGCCCAGAAGCCACGTTCACTTCAGAGTCAAAACTCAGCAAACATAGAGAAGGTCAGGTATAATTAAGCCTTAAATTAATGAGGTGTGACGATTAGGCAGTTTCTGTACAGGAATGCCTACTCCATCCAGCTAAAAGATGATTTCCAAGCATTGTTGAGGAACAGTATCTTGTTTATGTATTGCATCAGTTAGAACTGAGTAAAAGTAGGACAGCTTCTGATCTTTCACTGGAAGGAAGGAAGGAAGAGCCATACATCCTGCGTTTCAACATCTGTGTCATCCCAAGCTCTTCTCAACCCAATTAATTGACCTTATTTTGTCAGTGCTGCTGGTGGAGGTGTTGCTTTGCACTCTTTGCATCATCACAATTAGTGAGTAACTTTGAGAGTCTTCAGCTGTAACTGATTTCACACAATATCTGCAGACAATGCAAGCAGTGAACAAAAAGATGGATCCTCAGACGACCCTCAAGACAATGCAAGATTTCCAGAAGGAAAACATGAAGATGGGCATGACCGAGGAACTGAGTGAGAACACACACACACACACACACACACACACACACACACACACACACACACACACACACACACGTGGAAAAATTCAAGAATGTGAATGAATATTAGTGGAACAGTGGAACTTATGATTAATTGGATTAATTGGATTGACATTGTTGCCTATGATAAAAAAGGTTTTGTTTTTTGTATGTTTCGGACCCTTGGGAATGAATTAATCACAAAAATGGAGGTACCGCTGTACGTTTTTTCTCTTCACCTCCTGGTGTGTTCCTCTGTCCAGTAAACGACACTTTTGACGAGGTCTTTGATGAGTCTGGCGATGAAGAGGAATCTCAGGATATTGTCAGCCAAGTTCTGGATGAGATTGGTATCGAGATCTCAGGGAAGGTGAGGAAGTCCAAATAAGATGATCCTTGTACTAGAACCCTTCATGCTCTATTGTGTCATAGAATAAAGAATATGAAAGGAATTTTAAATGCAATTAGGAGATACAGTACTTCACATGATAATAGCTGCCACATGATGGCACTAGACCCTCATCTTTTCTCCTATGCCAGCTCATTTCCAGGTTGCCCATCTGCCGTGAGTCGGGCTCCCCCTGGGGGGCTGTATAAGTTATTGCATTCCCCTCACTTACATGATCCAATAAGCGCGACCACACAGCTGGAGAGCAGGAACAGAAACCTCCAAAGCTGCTTCTGAATTGGCAATTAAACAAGAAATCATGATCCGAATGTAGTCATATATTGTACCTCCCAGACAAAAAGAGCCAGGAAACATTTCTTTTGCTGTGTGTGTGCATGTACACAGATGGTCCGAGCTCCAGCTGCGGGAAAGAACATCCCAGGCGCCGCCTCATCCAAAAAGGCTACCATCTCAGATGACGAGATCGAGAGACAGCTCCGTGCTCTGGGAGTGGACTAACATTGTCTTTCAAACGGCGACTGTTCCACACACTGGCATTGTCAAGGATCTGATGGTTACACAACACACACACACACACACACACACACACACACATACATACATAACAATGACATGCACAGACAAACACATAGCATTGCCTTGCTGGTTGCTCCAGTTATGCTCAAATATTTATTATGACATTAGCAAGGCTGGAAGTGAATGAATGAGCCATGCTTGACCCTAAAGAGCTATAAGATCTGTTGTTTGCAATGTAACTAATTCTCTTTGGATGGCCTGCAGTCTATATGCAACCTTTTTCTTCCTGCTCTTTTACTCAAACTGAAGTAAAACAGGATCGATGGAAAACCTTTTCCTCATTCGGGGTCATAAAATGCAGAATTTATTTGCTTTGTCTTTGAATTGGATCAAACATTAGACTTCTGGGAGCACTTTTTCATGCATGCAGCAAGCATATAGTGAACGAGTGCCAACTCGCAAGTTAAATCCTCTGTCTCACTTGAAAATAATTGGAGATAAAACTGCTGCAATGCTGTGCTGACTTTCTGAGACAAGCCAGTCCCACACAGACTGCTGGTACTAGTGAAGACATATCACTATGCTTCATTCTCAGTACTTATTCGAGGGCTTCTGGGGGTTTCTTTGTTGGTGTTTGTTACTGATGATCTTGTATAAAACACGGGAGTTCTTCAGCGATTGCGGGATGGCGCCGGTCCCGTAGTCCCTTTTGTCTTTCAGCTGCTGTGCAGTTACGGTTACACTTTTTCAGCTGCCTCTTCTCCCAAAACACTATTCTGGTATATTTGCTTTTTTTATTTTTTCACTGTGATGCCAGAGGTTTTCTTCCTCAAGAACTGGAGCTGATTGTTCTCTTCAGAGTTCCAGCGTCAGGCGTCATGAATGACTTTTATCTCTGGACTTTTCTCTCTTTCGTTTCCTCTTGCAATTTCTGCAGGTGCCACTCATGCACAACACCTAACTAATTTAAATGAATCATTCATTCCTAAACATCTACTGAGCAAATACACAGAGGAAACTCCTCTTACAGTTTGATTGCTAGGAACATTTTTTGTGTGTATGTACACTTGATTGCTATGACTATGTAAATGGGTTTTTTTAAGTAATAAAATGTCTTCAGGTACAATCTTTTATACTGTCTATATTTCTCTTTTAAATGTCAGACTTTAACTTAACCGTCAGGATGTGCAGCAAAAAATAATAAAAACGTACCAATTTTCATTTCTGCATCAAATGTAACTACAAACAAAACAAACATTGCATGGCCTTCACAATAATGTTGCAATTAATTTTTTTTTATTATTACAAGTCATCTTGCAAATTCCATCTTGATTTACATAAAACGCACTTAAATTGTTGACCTTTTACATCAATAAACATCAAAGGATTAAGAAAATGTATGTCTGTGGAAAACAAACAGTTTTGGGCTCGGTTTGGGAAATACGGTGTCTTCTTGGTTAAAGTACCGTGTTGAGAGTAGCAGTTTGAAAAATACTGTTGCCGATAGTGAAATGTGGCATGTTATGCACTTCGAGTCACCATTGTTCACTAGTACTTCACAGCAAGCTAAATAGCTAGTCAATAACAGTTGTGGTTGCTCACTGTAAAAACACTGGCCCCTAGCGTTTTGGCAGAGAATTGCAAGGCACAAGATCTACATGAAAATGCAATCCCGTTACTAATTTGTGTGTGGGGGGGGGGTGTAAGAGTAACTATAATGACTTTTTTTGAAGCAATTTACCCAACACTAAACACTGTTACTGTATGAATCACTAATGCTAACTAATGCTTTTATCTGCTGGACAAAACATTTTAATAGCAACTACATGTGTTTAAATGTCATCAACAATGCAGGGACCATTAGTCCACCAATAAATATAAAAAAATCCCCAGTAATTTAGCACATAACATGTTAGATCTTTAAAAAAAAATAAGGCCTTGTCCAAGTTCAGATGGTTCAGCTGTGATAACAGAAGAAATCAAACAGCACTTCATACACTTCACACAGCAACAGGTTAAACTTGGAAATACACACAATGTCTTGAGTAGAATTACAAATATACTCATAAAAATGCAAATAATGGGGGAGGGCGGAGATGCCAGCTGAATTGACCTCGTTGCAATAACATAAAAATGTATATTTCAGCCAAAAGATACTGTATGTCTTTTCAGTACACTTCAGTAAAGCTTCTTCCAGTCACCTTTTGTGCTCATTTAGCTGCATTACATCACTACAGTGAATCCCTGCACATTTGTGATTCAGCATTCACAGTCCCGCAAATTGTTACCGCAAAACCTTTTTATTTTCAGTTTCTTTTCTTTCAAAATAGGCTTTTTTTCCCATAGAAATGACATCACATTCACCCTGAGTCACTCATAATTTATACATATGTGATAATACAGGTAAAATGTACAGCATACATGTTTTTTTTTTAAAAAAGCTTATGATTACATGTTTCTGTCACTGAGAATGTTTGCAAAAGTGAAACTTCTAGAACAATCTGGTCTCAAAACTTGCAGTGAGGTGAACACAAGTTAGTGCATGATGGCAAATCGTGGAATTCCACAGGCAAGCAGTGTGGATTATGTGGATGCGGCTTCTCTAGCCTGCTAGCCTGACGATACACCGTGACTCCCGTTCCATCTGTTCATCTATCATCGTATCATTCAGTAATGGTGAGTTCCTTTCCATTTTATACTTGAAATGTGTTTAATAAGTGTGTGAGGCATATTTTTTGGAACAAGTGATCCGAAATGATCGCAGGACAATGTAAATAAAGGTAGCAGGAGGGTTTGGAGGGGAAGGAGCGAGCCACGTTTACAAACATTTTGACATTCACTGGTCGGCGTGGAATGTAACCCCCATGAAAAGCAGGGATCTTCTCTATACTGACTAAGTGAAATTAGTCATATGACAAAAAACATTGAAATCTATATGAATCCACACTATTTGATAAGAATTTATGTCATTTGCCGTGTTTTATTCATGTGAGCGATACAGTTTGGACTTATTTTGGACAAGCAGGAGCTCAGACTGGTTTTGACACGTTTTTCCCTCTGGCGCCTGTTACAGAACCAGACACGGACCACCTCCTTCTCCAGATGGAGGCCTTTAGCTATCCGGGCTATCTCCTGGGAAGATGGCTTACTTTTTTCCGCAAAGCTGTGCTCAAGGGCCTCCTTCGCTCCTAGGCTACATTTTGAATCAAGCAGAGAAAATCAACCATGTGAAAAGATAAAAACAACGCACAGGGGTGTCCAAAGTGCGGCCGTGGGGCTATTTGTGGCCCACGGCTGTTTTTTTTTTTTAATTGACCCGCGCATTTTAAAATCAGGAAGATGAGGTAATTTTACAAGAATAAAGTACAAATATTAACAATAAAATCTATGAGAAGAACATCATATAAGGAAAAATTTGTTCATTTTACCAGCATAAAGTTACAATATAAAAAAGACCTTGTTAAGTCGTAATATGAAAAACAGAACAGAATAAAGTTTGGATTTTTGGGGGGAATAAAGTATGGAATTTTACGAGGGTAATGGCAAAATATTTGAGAAAAAAGATGGAATCTAACAAGAAAAAGCCATAATTTCATCAGAACAAAAGTGGAGTATTATGAGGAAAAACATAATTTTAGTCGCAAAAATCTCAAATGCTAAAGTAAGAATGTGTTGTATTTTAAAGTCGTAATATTGTGACAAACAAAACAGAATAAAGTTGTAATTTTTGGAAAATTCGGTCTGGGGGGAGAAATTTCTAACATTACGAGAACAAAGTGAAAATATGGGAATAAAGTCATAAATACAGGAAGGAAATTAACGAGAAGAAAGCTAAACTACTTGTATTTGGAAATAAAAAAAAAGAATAAAAATGGAAAAAAAGCAAAGACTTTTCCCCCAGTATCACAAAGCTGAGATGCAGGCTATTTTTTCTTGAACTATATATAACTTCTTAGCATATGTACAGTACATGGGTTGCTTTACAAAATATCCTTTCATTTTTCACTATGTGGCCCTCGCCGGAAAAAAGTTTGGACACCCCTGACAAAGCAAATGATTCATCTTTTTATTTACCTGATGGTGGTTCTCCTTTTCCTCTTCCGCTCATTGATTCCAATCTTATCGTTGTTCAGTGCTGAAAAGAAGTTGTTATTAGACATGACAAAAGGTGCGGCGGGCTGAGTGAGTCTCACCGCGAGCAAGCTCGGCCTCGTCCAGCCACTTAGCCAGAATGGCCTTCAGTTTGCAGGCGTTCTTGAAGCTCAGCTGCAGGTTCTCAAAGCGGCAGATTGTGGTCTGACTGAACTCTGAACCGTGCACTGCAGCGAGAGCCTCGCCCACGTTGGTCTGAGTATAGCCTGGTGAAGCACGAAAGTCTTGATTAAGAATAGCACGGAACATGTGGTCGGCTTTCAAATGGAACAATGCAATTTCACACCCGTGAGAACCCATTTTCATATTAAATGGCTCCTTCACCTTTCAATTGATCCTATGAGTCTGCTGTCTGTGCTTTGCTCTGCAGCCACAGAAGCAACACACAGCTATAATTGCCCAAATGGCTCTGGCAGTAAAGCAAAGACATGCGCCAAGGGATAGAAATATACAACAATGTCCTCACCAAGTTTGATCCTGCGTATTTTAAAGTCATTGGCAAACATCTCCAGCTCTTGTATCTGCGGCGAGTCCATGGCGGGGGTGTCCTCCAGCTCTCGTATGCTCTTCCTCTGGCTGCTAGCTTTCATCTCGCCCACGGTGGGGGCCCCGGGGCCTTCATCAGTTAGCAGGAGGGCAGAGGGCAGCGAGGAGAAACCGTGACTTAATGCACAGGAGCTACTGCTCAGACCGGGATCTGGAAACTTGTACAAGCATGGCGTCAGGGAACCTGATGAAGGGGGGATTGAAGAGGGAGGTAAGGTGGGAAAATTGCTACATTTTTGGATGATTCGGTTTTCGACGAAAATTATTGCTAAAAATATATCTTGGTTATCATACGGCCAAACGGCCTTGTGCTCTCTATCATTCCGTCGACTCAAGTGCCCAAATAAAGCACCCTACGTGTTGCTGACTCACTGTATGTGCATTATTTTAGAGTGCAACTACTAAATAACCCGCCATGGGGACAAAAAGAGTGCCGGCAATTTGATAAAGAAGGTGAGAAACACTATTGAATTATGTAGTACGAATGAAGTGTCTCGCCAGGATGTATGGGACTTTGCCAACATGAGTCTTCAATTAAGGTAAAATGATTTTTAATGTTCATATCCATTTGTCATTTATAACTATGCATGCCAAACTATAATCATTCCCTATAAAAGATGTTTTTTGTTTAGATTTTTTGGTGTCTGGAATGTATGAATTGGATTTACATGATTTCATTGGGGAAAAATTGGTTCGGTTTTCATACTTTAGTCCCAATCTGTTCCCATTGCTGAGTGACCTAAGAAGGTATTAATACACAACTTGATAAAACGCCGCCCCCTTGTGGTGATCAGACTGTATAAAATATTACAGATTGCTGTCAGTATGATGCATCATGTAAACACAGTAAACACACGTAAGAAACTTTCCTTCCACTGTTTGTATTTTAAAATGTATTTTTTAGATTTTCTTAAATTCACCCTGGGTATCAATAAAGTTGTATCTAATCCAGGGGTGTCCAAACTTTTTCCAGTGAGGGCCACATAGTGAAAAATGAAAGGATGCAAGAAGTTAAGAAGTTGCATATAATTTCAATAAAAAACTACATCTCAGCTTCTTCTTATATGAACTTTGGTCTTTGCTCTTTTTTTCCCTCTTTGTGCTGTTTTTTTTTAAATTTTCCAAATATTTAAACTTTCTTCTAAAATAACCTTTATTTATAATTTTTCCTCTTGTAATATTACAACTTTGTTTCCCCAACCTAATTTTCTAAAAATGTACCACTTTATTTTGTACTGTTTCTCATAATATTACAACTTTTGAAAAATACAAGTTTTTTAAAATGACATTACTTTTCCTTATTATATCACAAGTAGGATAAGCGGCATAGAAAATGGATGGATGGATATCACAAGTTTATTCTCGTAAAATTGCGACTTTTTTCTCCTTAGAATACAACTTTTTCTCTGAATATTTGACTTTATTCCCATAAAATTAAACTGTTTTTTTTTTAAGTCTGGTGTTTTTTTTTTTTTTATTTCCCAGCTATTTCAACTTCCTTCTTTAAATTTTGTTCTCCTGATTATGACTATATTCCCATAATATTTTGACTTTATTCTTGTTATTCAAAATAACTTTCCAGTGACTTAATTTTCCAAAAAAGTAAACTTTTTTTGCTGTTTTGTTTGTTTCTCATAATATTACGACATTTAAAAATTTTTTTTGAATATTTCAATATTTTTCCTCACCATGTTGTCGTAAAATTAAGACTGTCGTTATTTTACAACTTTTTTTCTCTTAATATTTTGACTTTATTCTTTTAAAAATACTGATTTTTTTTGTAGTTTTTTTGTTAAATTAAATTTTTAGAATGTGGAGCAAATGGCAGTTAATCTACTCTGCATTATTAATATCTGGCTTACTGACTTTTGTGAGAAATGACCTGCCTGTTTATATTTAACCATATTGAACTGGTTTGCACTCATATTTTGTCATTCGCCTTTGGAGCTCAGCTGAAGACGACAGCACTGGCATCTTGAGACCCAATTCCAACACGAATCAATATTACCAAGCAACCACAGTATTTGATCAATACAGCAACTATGACAACAACGGCCGAGTGAGTAAACTTTTCATTTCTCTTCCTACATACGTACTGTACAATATCATCAGCGTGACAGCCTCCGGAGAGGCTCATGATATCAACCTTGTCATTCTGTAAGTGATGGCCTGCACTTGCAAGCTTGGACAGCATCCTGCTGCTGTGTGTTCAGTACATAAACACAATTACACGGTAGCATGCTGTAGCCATGTGCTGTATAGCTTTTCCTTGTAAAATCTCAATATTGATGATGTTTTGGTGATTGATGATGGATAACAAATAGACCAAGAGTCACGGTGTAGCTTTTATCCTGGTGGTCAGGCTAGCACTGGAGGGTAGCAGGCTATAGAAGGTGTTTCTCCAAGCTGCCCCTAGCCAGGTTTTGAGGCCGAATTGTGAAATTAAATCTCACAGCAACTGTGGTGCGTTCAAGGGCCGCTGAACAAAGTGCAAAATCTCAACGCTTGGCGAAAAAATATGTAAAAATTTGCTTTTTTTTAAACAGTGGAACATGTATGCTGTACATTTAATTTTGTCACTGCGTACATTATTTCTGACTTAAGGTGAATGACATTTTTTGCAGAAAAATCAGCTTATTCTCTGAGAAAAAAAAACTATTTTGACCAAACATCCATGAATTTGTCAAAAGTAGACATTTTTATGGGTGTATCAGTTTCTCCCAGTTTGTTGCCATTCACTGGTATTATGATACTAGCGTTAGTCTGCGATTTCCACACCTACTAAACACTTAACTTTGTAATTAGTTTTAAATGACACTGTTCAATTTCTTTCCACCGCGTTTCATCAAGGTCACAGAATTCAGTGCTTCTATTATGTCTCCCTACTCATCTTCTGGTGTGTGATGTTGTTTATGACCACTAAACACGCATTAGAGCCAATTTATTCCATGAACTTACATCCAAGCATACTTTATATGCTTCTGACCCCCTGCCTTTTTCAATAACTGTTCAGTCCTTCCATTACTTACGTCGCCCATCTCCATCCATAACGGTATTGTTGTAAATGTGCTGGGATGTCTCACACAGATTGAATAGAAATAATATTAGTTCCCCTTCCTGCGCCCTTTCAGGATGATGAATGTAAAATATGGAATGTATGTAATAATATTGCAGTGCAGCCTCTGACATGGCGAGCGTTCGTTGGGTCATGCGCGTCCACATCTTGGTTTGAGTGGTTCAAGTCGTATTTACTGGCTCCCCTGGAAAAAGAATCAATGTCATTACCTCATCTGTAAATGTTAATTGTGCTTGGCCTCCAGCTTCAGGTCACATTCCATCTGGGCGCCACTTGCTCCACATGACTACTTCATTTGACTTCGCCTGAAATTTCTCTTGAATTTTTCTATTTGTTGTTCTTTGAGCTGTTTATATTACAGTGGAACCTCGGTTTTTGTTATTTAGTCGTTGCAAAACGTCTGACGAAAACCAAAATGTACAAAAATGTACAAAAATTCCTCTTAGGAAATACAGTTAATTTGTTCCAGACACCCAAAATATTAACAAAAATACACATTATGGACAATAATTATAGTTTTACATTGAGAAAACAAATGGACGGCAAATGAATGTGCCTTACAGCATACCGTAGTATTGTGTCAACTAAGTATCGCCAGATTTGGAGTTGGATGTGGGATCCAAGATGGCTGAATAAACAAGCAATGCTGGGCGTCTTGTCCGTCCACATCTTTTTTATACCACAAGATTCAATGTATCAAAAAGTAAAATATAGCACTTTGTTATGTAAAATATTGTACGATAACGGAGACAGTCTACAAGAACCGAGGCAAAATTCAGGCGAAAATGTTTTTCAAAAATCACACGAAAACTGGGACATTTGAAAACTGAGGCTTGACTTACTGATGTTTGTGAATTTGATGATTCTAAGCTATACGAGAAATACATTACATAAGACAACAACATATAACATAATGTTATCATAACATAAGCTAATGTTAACCTAACCTAACATAATGTGAACATAACATAATATCACAAGATCCAACCTACCAAATGGTATGATACAACAGTACCCCCCCAGGGACAGAAATGTATTCATGTCCTCCGGATTTGAAATACCATTGAGAAACTGATGATATCTATTTATCTGTATCGTACAGGCGCAGTGCAACATTAGCAACTCCGTCATATCATGCAAAGGAGGGGGCACCACTAACATGATTTCACCTCCAGATTACAGAGTGTCCTGTTTTTGACGCGCTACGCCGGACTTCTTCCAACCAGTAAGTAAAACAATAAATTACATTGCTCCTTTGGCAACACTGAAGCAGCAAACAAATGATACTTTATACTGCAAATAGGGTGGCCAACTCAAATATCTAGCTAACGTAAGCCTGCGTACTTTTTCAGAGACGGCCTGACGTCTATGCACGCAGGTTAGTAGGAACTCGGTAACATGGTTAAGGTACACTGTCTGTTCTGCATCATAAGACACTCTCCAACACATAAACAACAGGATATGTGTCATTGTTTTATCATGACGTTTTCCAAAATCAAAAACATTTGTCAATGTGTACTCCTATGTAAAGAGACTTCAAAACATTTATGTTCAAGTGCAGTGGTTTGATATTTATAGAGTATACTGGTTGAAAATAGCCCTGTGAAAAATTCATAGTAAAGTCATTCATAAAACGTTCATATCATTTTTAAAAATTATGGAGGCGTTCAGATATTTCATTTGAGAACTTTGGTTAGCGCCCTCCTTTGAACCATGCAAACATTTATGACTGTACCTCTGAAAAGAATCGGAATCGAGAATCGTCGAAATGAGGAATCATAACCGGAATTGCTCAAATTCAAACGATGCCCGACCCTAGCTGTAAAGCATACAAGCGTATTCAAGAGTCATATTGCATGTTGAATACGATAAATGTGTATACTGTTGGCCGGTCTGCACTAACATTGAAAGTACTCCCTGCCACTCATGTCCCCCCTGACAGTTCACCGTGCTCCCCCCAGGGGGGCCTGCCCAACTATTTGAGAAGCATAACCCACCGTTTACATAACCTAATGTTAATGTAATGTAATGCAACACAACACTAACTTGGTATCACAACATTAACCTAATCTTAACGTAACATAATACCACAAGATTCAACGTACCAAAGGGTAAAATACAACCGTTTGTTCAGTGCAATATTGTACAATAACCAAGACTGTGTATGAGAATTTGGGCAAAAAAATGTCACCAAAAACCGAATCACACAAAAACCGTGGTGTTCACCAAGGCTTGGCTGTACTTTGTTTGTGAATTTTAACATTCTAAGTTACACAAGGAATATATAACCTCACCTAATCTAACCTTAACATAACCTAACGTTACCATAACAACGTAACATAACAGTAGGGTAACGGTAACAGTAAGATAACGTGATGTTAACATAATACCACAAGATTCAATGTACCAAAGGGTAAAATACAACTAACGTTAATGTTAACGATAATGATAACGTTAGCATAATGTAACTTTAACATAACATAACGTTAATGCCTAAGTAACAAGCGGACGTACGATTGTTTGGCCGTGCGATTTTTGTTCCCCAAATCGTCACAATTTTTTTTGTTTGTGGAGAACGTAGTTGTGGTGACCATGAAGGAGTACGATCTCGACACGCATGCAGGACGTACGAAATAATTGAACGTGCGTTGATGGCACTGATTACGTATGTGGGGTGCACTTGTGACGCACGACACACACACGAGTCTGCAAGTGCGACATACGAAAAAATTGACACTTTGCCCCAACCTGACACCAGTAAAACGTATGAAAGACACGTTGGTGCACGGACGATGCACAAAGATGTACGAAGTGTGTAAGTTTGCAACCTGTGCAACCTGAAAAAAACATAAGCAGCTGTAGAGTTGGTTTGCATTCACCTCCGCGGCCGGTCTGCGGCCTCTGTACGGCGCAAAAATCAGCACGTCTCATGCGCACTCTCCGCGTGTTTCGTGTGTTTTTTTGCGCGTAGACCGCCCGTACGACCAATTGTGACCTAGGCTTAACATAGCATAACATTACGTTAATAACGTAACTTTAACATAACCTAACATTAATATAACGCTGATATACTGTAATAGAGCATAATGTTTATATAACAAGGTGTAATGTTAACATAAGCTAACATAACATAACATGTCTTTTGCGTCTCCTCCGTGAATAAATACATGCAATGTGTGTGTTGTTGCTGTTATATCTCCTAGGTAGGTGCAGGACTGACTCACAGTTGCCATCAACACCTACAGCAGTCTGCAGTAACTGCAAATAACACAACGTTTGGCAGCAATATAAAGGCGATGGCTTCAAATGCGCAGTGTGTGCTCTGATCCATGACACAGGAAAATTTTGTTAGTACTGGTCAAATTCTCAAACACAGCACAAGCGTCCCTGCTATAAGAAACAATGCAATAACAAACTGTTCTATTCTATGATATAAACTCTATGCTCGGCTTCATATGAAAAATTCATACGGTTTATCCCTTGTGCGTGTGCGTGTTACCTTGTAGCGGGTTTGCAGCGCTCACCATGTTAGGCGGAGGAACGCCACATGTTTGCAGGATACAAGTCTGAGAAATACTTGCAGACAGCATTTCCTGAGCTGCAATGTAGGAACGACACACATTTTATTCGTAGACGTATAATAATGACATTGTTGTGCTAATTCTACATCAAAATTGTCAGTATTATTGTTTGTCCGTGAGACGAGCAACAGGCAGGGATCTACTAATCTACTGTAATGCACATGTTCAGTTTGATGCAAATCCAAACGATGATGTTGAAGGCTCTTGTAGTTACTACAAGTATACTTTATTATACCGCTCATTCCAAATAGAGAAAAGTACAAAAAATAAGAACTCACAACGACATCAAACACAGAAAAACAGGGTTGTGTGACATTTTGAAGGCGCTGCGTCAATGTGTCATTTAGCTATGATAGTTAAACATGACTCGGTGTACATACCTGCCATAATCCCATAGGTGGTCTGCTGGTTGCTGTAGTGGCATGGAGTGACAGGGTAATGCAGGCTGGGGGGGCTGTTGCCAAGAGCGTTTCCCAGTGGGGTGGAGGATAGTTGCATCTGGGGACGCTTGGATGGCTGACCCAGGGACAGCCCAGATGACACTAATGCACACAAAGGACCAAACAAACATACATTTCATGCAGGTTGTTTAGTTTAGTCAGTAAAAGTTGGTTGTTCTGCTAGCATATTCTCATCATAACTATCATTAAACAGCTTGAGGATACATTGTGGTCGTCTGCAGTCACGTATCTGTAGTTTTAGCTTGGAGACAGACCAGTATGTATTCCGATGACGAGTCAGTGCTGATAATTGCACAAATGTTGAGCATGTGCCCGCTTTTATACTCCCACGCTCAGGCATTTTCTTTCAGTTACCAACCTGCTTTTTTGGAATAAATGGTACAGGTCTGTAGTTCTGTACTTGACATCAGTTTTTTTCTAAATATTCATTATCTGTTGCAAATATACTGAACATAACACTCCAATGCGGTAGCCTGACGGCCAGGCTAAAGGCTACACCTTGACTCCCATTCCATCTGTTCGTCCATCATCTTGCATTATCATTCGTTTGTGGTGAGTCGCTGCACATTTTATGCTTTAAATGTGTTTATTAAGTGTGTGAGGCATATTTAGGGCTTAAACCTGGATTGTGTCGCGAGTGAACAATGGCAATTGAACAGCAACAGTCACTTTTACTGCAAATGGTCCACAATTGGAGAAGAACACCAAGCAGGGGGGTTTGGAAGTGGGGAAGCGAGCCGCACTATGTTATAGAGAATACAGAAGCGGGGGAGGGGGGTGACACTCAGCAATAGCTCCATAATAATAATTGATCGGTTTTATATAGTGCCTTTCTGGGCATTCAAAGTGCTTTACGGTGAGTAGTCATTATTCATTCACTTCACAGTCACACTCCGGTGGTGGTTATCTACATCCGGGGTAGACTGAAGGAAACGTGGCTGCCAATTCACAGCAGTGGCTTTGGCTTCTCCGACCACCAGTTTCATTGTTAAACCCCTATAGTTTGACCTATAACGGGTGTTTCGCCAGTTCAGGAGACAAAATTGGAGAAAATGTCCTCGACAATGCCTCAGTGTGAAAATGGTAAAATTTGACATAATGTGCTGCTATGTACTGAGCAGAGGCAGCTGTTGCATTAGTGTAGACGCATGCCTTTGTGTCAATACACCTGCGCCCTGACTGGAACGCATCTGCTGGGATCATGGCGGAACAGAGGACACTAGACGTACTAGCAGAACCCACATTATGCCTTCGAGCAACGGCTGTGAAAGACGATTGATGGCTCGGTAATGTAGAAATGCACCGCATCATGTTTTGAAAACACGGTAATGGAAGTTAATAATAAAAATAATAATAATAATAATTTTAAAAAAGTATTTAAAAGAAATATGTCTGTGTGTGTGTGTGTGTGTGTATATATACTGTATATAATAACAAAATATATAAAATAAAACACGATTTTGTTACATTTTTAATTAGCTACATAGAGTGGTAATATTGTTTAAAACATGGTGATGCAAAGAAATAATTATAACTAAAATATTTATTGTATTTACAAATTAAATTTAAAAAATTAAATAAAATAATAAAATACATACATTTAATTTTGTTACTTTATTTAGAAGCATGATGAGAATGGTAAAATATTGTTTAAAACACGGTGATGCAAATAAATAATATTTACATATTTGAAAAATATATATTAATTTAATATACAAATGAAATGCTTCTACTTTATTTAGAAGCATGATGAGAGTGGTAAAATATTGTGTAAAAATTTGGTGATGAAAATTAAAAATACTTTAAAAATATTTATTTTCAAATAATATTTTTTATATATGAACTACTACAAAATAAAGTATGAAAACATAAAAATGTAAAGAAATTAAATAAAATAAATAAAGTAACATTTGAAGAAACTCCACACATTGTTCCAATGAGGATTCAAACCGTGCAGCCAAGTAAAGTTTTTGTACCTTTTTTAAAACGCATCCTTTTAGATTCAGCCTTTGAATCTACTCTCATTCACATTATTAAAATTCATTCGATTGTTTCAAGATTTTTTTTTTTTTTTTTGTGAGGGGGGTTTACACATACACCAGCCCCTCAATTAGTACAAGATAAAAGCGATCAAATAAAAATGATCAACAAAAATAAACAAATAAACTGATCATAATGTGAAACTTAGGAAAAAAAAAGGAGCTTGTTTTAATTGCATCTCAATAAATTACAACATCGAGGGAAAGTTAATTTATTTGAAGAGTTCAATTCAAAAAGTGAATCTCATGCATCATATACGGTCGATTCACGACATACAGAATGCAAGAATGTATTTCATGTCTTAATTAGCTGACAGATAATAAACCCCCAACTTGTATCTAAAGCAAATGAACTACACATGCTTCTTGACATGCTCTTAGTCCGAAACAAATCAACTTCAGCACACTATTATTCTAATTCGTTCTAATGCATTCTAATATTGTAATTTATTGTGATGAGTCAGTATGCAGATGATATTGAATCAGTCTGATGAGGTTGTGCACGTTAAGGTGGATGAAGTTAAGGTAAATAAACACATGGTTACGTGCAATGCCGAGAAAAAGTAGTCAATCGTCCTTGGATGTGTCGGCCTTTTATTGCTTTTATCAATTACATGAATAAATGAAATAGAAGTTACGTTTCACACCAATCAGTGAATGGCGAAAATCTGTGAATAATTGATTCGCCGACAACTATGGTGCATTCAAGGACCGCCAAACAACGTGCAGCATCTCGCCGCTTGAGGAAAAAAACATGATCAGTGACGCATAAAGACATAAACAGGTAAAAATGGTGGTCTTGTTTTAGCAGTGGTCGACGTACTGTATGTTGCACATTTTATCTGTACTATTTACAAATCATTATCAACTTGGAGCAAATGAGATGTGTTTTCTGCATTAAAAAATTGAACTATTTTTTGAGGAAAAGAATATATATACTGTACGTAGGTTTTGTTTTGTTTTTATTTTATTTTTTATTTGTTGTGGGGGTTTTTTTCTCCAAAAAAAGGTATGGTAATGCAAATAAATAATATCTTTTTTCATTTATTATATTTTGTACAATTATTTACAGAGAATTTTTTTTTATTATGCCATTTTAAATTTACTTGCAGATTTTTTTTTACATTTTGTAATGTATAAAAATCGATAAATTTTATTACATGTAAATATTGTTAAATAAATAAATACATAATTTAAAAAAAATAGCATTTTAATTAAATTGTATAAAATAAAAAAATAATTAAAGAACATTTTCTACAAAAATAGGCCATAACACACATATGACATGTATATATTTGTTTTTGTTTACTTTTTTTTTTTACGAAAATCTGTTGGGCTGCGAAAGCTGAATCTTGAATGTGCAGGGATCCACTGTACTTGCGTGCTATATAACATCTACTTTACTACATGCTAACTTGGACAAGTACTACATCAGTTCCAAAAAGATTTTGAGATGTGATGTATGTGTAAAATATTAACGATATCCTGTAAAGAAAGAAAAAACAACTCAGAACTAACAACGACGTAGCAATGGAAAAAGCTCTTGATCGACATGATGGAAAGGAAAACATATCCACAATCAGACACAGCCTGTTCCAAAGTCAGCTCCCAGGAGGGAAAATGGTAGACCACCAGGTAAATGGATTGATAACATCACCACACAGGAGCAATGAATGCTATCAAGACTGCAAAATAACAGCTAGAAACCGAGAAGATTGATTTAAATGATGATAAATGGCCAGTGTAATTTGCAAAAAAAAAAAAAACTCCTTTCATAACAAAGTGCCTTCAGATTTTCACAAACTGGTGGCAAGTCTCAAAAAAGCCAAATTACACAGATTGTGACTTCCTTTATAAAACATCCAAGGGGGGTGAATACGCTCTATAGGCGTTTGTTTTTAAAATAAGTTGGTCGATTATGGCAGAATGCGGCGCAAAAGTGTCCTAAATACAAGAAAACCAAACCTTTACAATCCAGTTTTTTCTATGGTAACCTTCCATGTTGGTTATACGTACTGTAGATGAGCTACTGTATCTCAAAAGCAGGGGTCTCCAAGCGGCAGAACGGTAGCTCACTGAAGGGTCAAAGAGCACTTGCTTCCACTTTTAGTGTTTTTATAACTAATTCCGACATTATGCCTCTGTTTAATGACAAACTAGCGCTATACTTATACTAAAAGACGTGCAGTTAAATGCTTGTCAGTCGTATACATAAAACCAGACTAGCTCACCTCTCCTTTCTTTGTACCAAAGTAGCTCGCATAGTGGCGAACGGACACCATGGTTTAAGGAAATTCAAGGACTCTCCAGGCCAACAAAACCTAAATGTTAGCGTTCCAGACGGCTTACCTGCAGAGACCATGTTGTGTCCGTGGGAGGTGCTTGGCAGGCAGTCGCTGGCAGAGCTGTGGTGCATGAAGATTGGCAGAGGCGAGTCTGCTGCCAGAGGCGTGAAAGAGTCGCCACTGAATGCTTGAGAAGCCATTTGGCCCCTTCACAATAAAGTGTGCTCTGATGTGCTCTACTTAATCTGCTTTCTCAAAGACTTGTTTCTTCTGGTGCTTCTCGTCCTGGACAAACATAGCTTTCTATTTCTACTTTGACCCCACGAAAGAAATTTCCTTCACTCTCCATCCAAACCTTGTGAATACAAAGCACCACAATATCAGTCCATCCATTCTCCCTTTCCTCTCTTCTATCAACAGGTAGGTTTGTCACCCCCCCTGGAGACTTTGCATCCTGGCCTCCTGCAGGTATTTATACCACCCCACCTCCATCCTCACTCCACCCTGAGAGGCCCCTTATTTCACATCAACCACCACCTACCAATCCCATGCCGCTGCTGTTATTGTGTTTTTCCTTACCGGCCTTTCTGTCATCCCATCTCCAAATCCAGGATTAAGGTACAGAGCGGCTGAGAAACCTGATCTCGCTCTGTCTCTCCGCCCAATGCTGCGTCTCTCCGCCTGATTAAAAGCTTCAGCCGGAATGACGTCGTACAGTGAGTTGTGTTGAAAATAACATGTTTTTTTTCTGTGTTTAATGTGGTAGCATGTCAGCTCTGCATGACGTGTTATGTCAAATATAGCGGAACACGTAATTATGCCTGACGGTTCATCACATAAAAAGTGACATTGTTAGGAACAAACAATTTTCCACGCTGTTTTGGATAAGTAGTGTAACATATTTGCACTTGTCCATAAAATATCGGAAAATATTCCATTCCTAGCAACATCAACAATCAATGATTGTAACCCTAACTAACCCGAACCCTTGTTTTCTTCCCCACCTGAACTCTGCAAAATCAGATTTGACAAATACTCTCAGTCTTTAGAGCCAAACCAGGCTGATTACTAATATAAAACATAATATAATACTACTATCATAATATAAAACTACTATATAAAACACATAATAATAGAGCAATCATGTATATTATAAATGATGCAGTAATGCCTCACCATTTTGCGTTTTTTAAAAAATATACTGTATACATGAATTAGTCATCACTGTAAATCAATAAATCATCGCTCTTTCATGGTTGAATATGGCCTGTTCTTAAAAAAAAATGCAAATTTAAGCAAATTTTACCTTTTTCGCCCAAGTTAAGCATTTTCAAGCATAAAAATGGCTAAATTGAGTAAAATAGAAATATAAGGCCTTCCGAAGATGCAAAAAGATGTTGTGATGTCGTATTCTACACTGGCCACTAGGTGTCAGTAGTCACCGCAGGAAGTACTGTACAGAACAGGCAGTAAAAAAAAAGAATGACAAGGAGCTCTCCCACTTTAACATGTGTGAGCCTATATTATGTCTTATTTTCTCTTATTATGTCTACTATATTGGGTAATAAGAGTGTTCAGGTGACTATAGGGGTGTTATGTCATGTCAAGAAGGCTCTAATGATGTTAAAAGCCGTATTTAGGTTAACACACACGTGAGCCTTAAGTGTTTTGTTTTTCCCTGTTGTGCTTATTTCTACACTTGTTACGAATGTTAAAATGAAATTAGGTTTTAAGCTAGCGTAGCAGAAAAGACTGTATTGGACCTTACAGGTTACACTGTATATGTTTTTTTTGTGCAGTATTTTCAGAACATATCATACTTTTTTTTATAGCAAGGTACTTTTTCTGAGCCTTCGAGTTTGTTTTTCATTTTTATTAATTCATTCTATTTTACAATTAAATGTATTTATTATATATTTTTTAATTTTTTGGCGCATTCTGTTTCCCAAACATACCCCCCCCCACACACACACACTGGGGATGCACGCTGACTGGTAGATGTCACTCTTTGAGTTCTCTGCGGGGCGCAAGGGAAACATTGGCACTTTTTACCTGTCTTAAAGTGTGTGGTTGTGTTTTCCCAGCACGATATATTTAAGTCCTGGTCACCAGCGAAGTGAACACCACTGAGCTGGGGGCTGCGGTGGACTCCAGGACTGCATTATGGCCCCCCTGCTGGGGCTGGAATTGACATAGTGATGATGTAAGGAGAGGAAATTGATTGCAAGCTTGGGCCAAATATTGATTCTGTTAGAAAGTGAAAGCATCAGTTTGACACGCTATACTACTTGAAGATTGTATGAAGAAAGAAAAGTGATGTCAGTGTGAAAGGGGAAAAGCAACAAAAGGCACATCGGTGTCACATTGCCCCCAGGGTGGAGTTTGGAGAGAAATTGGATTTTCATGAGTGAAGACTGAACGCGTTAGCTAAAGTGCATCCCTTTGTCTTGTGACATACTGAACACCGCATCACCAGACTGGTGGAAATGGAATAAGAGATAGGCAGTGTATTCTGACAGATAATAGTTTGGATACGCTGTAAAAACCAAATCAAAGTCCAAATACTTACTTTTCCCTTGCCAAGATGCCATTTTAGCAAGACTCGACAAAGGCTCAACGAAGACGCGACGAAGACTCGACGAAGACTCACAGGTGCACTAACTAACACGGTGCATGATGAAGACTTGTTTCACTGACTCACAGGGACACAACAAAGACCCAAGTTTCACTGATTTACAGGTCCTTGGCGAAGATTCGAGTTTCACTGACTCACTGGGCCTCAAAGAAGAGTTGAGTTTCACTGACTCACGGGTACTCACAAAAAACTCGAGTTTTACTGATTCACAGGCACACAACACAGACTCGCATTTCACTAACTCACGGGTACTCAACGAAGACTAAAGTTTTACTGATTCACGGGTCCTCTACGAAGACTTGAGTTTCACTGACTCACTGGTGCCCAAGGAAGACTTGTGTTTTACAGATTCACAAGGACAAGATGAAGACTTGATGAAGACTCGCATTTCCCTGACTCACGGGTACTCCATGAAGATTGGAGTTTCACTGACTCAGGGGTATTCGACGAAGACTCACGTTTCACTCATTCACGGGTCCTCGATGAAGACTTGAGTTTTACTGACTCACTGGCGCTCAAAGAAGATTTGAATTTTACTGATTCACAGGGAAACAACTAAGACTCGACAAAGAGTCGCATTTCACTGACTCACAATTACACAACGAACACTCAAGTTTCACTAACTCACAGGTGCTAGATGAAGACTAGAGTTTCACTGACTCACGGGTATTCGACGAAGACTTGTGTTTCACTCATTCACGTGTCCTCGATGTAGATTCGAGTTTCACTGACTCACTGGTGCTCAAAGAAGACTTGAATTTTACTGATTCACAGGGACACAACTACGACTCGACGAATACTCGCATTTCACTGACTCTCCAGGGCTCCACGAAGACTCGAGTTTCACTGACTTGCGGGTGCTCAACAAAGACTCAAATTTAACTAACTCACAGGTGCTCGACGAAGACTGGAGTTTCACTGACTCACTAGTGCTTTAAGAAGACTTGAGTTTAAGAATCATTAAAACATAAACAAAAAAGGCATAACTACGCAAAAATTGTGGGCTTTTTTTAAACAGTGGTACATGTATGCTGTACATTTTACCTGTATTATCACGTATTTATAAATGATTATATTGAATGAGAAGTGTTTTCTGCAGAAATAAACTGCTAATTAAAAAATAATATCTACCGTATATAATTTTTTGGACCAAAAATCGGTGAATTTGCAAGGCCGTGAAAGTGGGATCCAGCGTATAGTGTCGTTCTGATTACTGTTTCTGTAAGGTGGTGCCTGTCATGAATTACTTATGAAAGGAGGAGTGGTTAGCATGGAGTGGTTAGCATGTTGGTCACACAGTCAGGAGATCGGGAAGACCTGGCTTCAAATCTCCGTTGGGCATTTCTGTGTGGAGTTTGCATGTTCTCCCCGTGCATGCGTGGGTTTTCTCCGGGTACTCCGGTTTCCTCCCACATTCCAAAAACATGCATGTTAGGTTAATTGGTGACTCTAAATTGTCCATTGGTATGAATGTGAGTGTGAATGATTGATTGTTGATAAGTGCCCTGCGATTGGCTGGCAACCAGTCCAGGGTGTACCTTGCTTCTCGCCTGAAGTGAGCTGGGATAGGCTCCAGCATACCCCTGCAACTCTAATGAGGATAAGTGGGAAAATGGATGGATGGATGGAGAATGTATTGCATTAGTTAAATGACACATCTTTTTTCCACACATGAGAGGAGTTGCAGGTGAGCGAGCATGCCGTAGCTTTGACTTTTGGATTATTTTGAGTCCTTGTGTTTTATTTCTATTATGTAATGTGTCGAGTATCGTTAAGAGCTTGCAAGGAGCGATTGCATTCCAATCATTCTATGTGCACGGGCATGGAATCTTGCCAAAGGAGGGGAAGCATGCTCACACTAGCCAAACATTGCAAGCTTAAAGGGACCCGAGCACGATACGATTGGCCCCGAGTGAGTACATGCCTTTCTTTATATTCATGTAGGAGTGTTGTTACCATTGGAGATATTGATACTGTCCATTGTATACAGTGTGAGATCTTGTAAATGTCCTGCATAATAAAATGATGAGACGTGATGCTATAATGCCAACATGTTTTATTAGTGAAGGAGCACCTCGGGAGCAGAAAAAAAGTGTAAGCACACAAGGTGGATTCCATTTCATTCCCTGTTAAAGCACCTCTTCTTGGCAGCTAGGAGACTATTATCCCTGTAGAGCTTAATTAGCAGCTGCAACACAGGAAAAGTGAATCACTGATAATGCACATTCCCTCTCGGCCTTGACCTTGCTTCCAGCTGCAAGTGCGCATCACTGAAGTGATGGTTGGACTGGGAAATGCAGTCATTTAAAATCCCAGCTGAAATGAAGCGTGACTGTGTGTCACTCTGGACACACACTGTTACACGTTTCTTGTTCTTTTTGTCACTTAGCTGCTACGACTGCGGCGTAGCCAGGCAACGTCAGAGACCAGCATGGTCCAGATGCTGAAGCCACTGAATGAAAATGAATTTCAGCTTTTCATCTCAGCTTTAGGTTCATTATAGAACAAAGCTCACTTATTGGGTTGGCCACTTAGTAGACGGGCTTCTGCATACATTTTATGGCTGGTGAAAATACAATATCTCAGGATTTGTCCTTGCATGAATTTTTTCAGTGTCTTTTTTATATTAAAAAAACACTTAAGGTTGACTTACATACTGAGAAAACTACAATAGCCTTTTTAACGGCCTTTTTTCCATTCTAGTTCTTCTTCCTAATACAATATGCTACATCGCATACAGTAAATGTGCTTGTTTCATCACAACAGCATTTTAACCATCTAGCAGATGAAGCAACAACGATTAGCAAACGTTTTCAGATTGTTTTGCGCCTGGGGGGATTTGTGGGGAACATTTAGGTAGACCAGGAAAAATGAGGATACCAATATCAATGCCTATGCATACATTTCCTGAGCAAATTGGCCCACAGGGCTGTGCTGCCCCAAAAAAGCAGAGAAAGGACAAGGAGAGTCACCAGGAAGTCACACACACACACACACAGTTGAGAATTTGCAATACTGCATTCACGGCCCTGCAAATTCAGATTTGTGGTAAAAAAAATTAAATAAATAATTCTCCGAAAATAGGCTGTTTTATCTGCAGAAAACAAATCTCTTTTTTTTTTTGTCCAGCAAAAACCTGCAAAATTGCATCATTGAAACGTGAGTATGCCCAAAATTTTTACATGTTTTCCGTCAAGCCTTTTCAAGATTCAGATTCAAGAGTTTTATTGCATAGTAAATTGAAATTCTTATTCTGTTCATTCTCCCCCAAAAAAGAAGGAAAACACAAGAAAAGGAATAACATCATAAGAAACATTAATACCAATAAATTAAGCAGCAAGAAAAGAAGAGACATTAATACCAATAAATAAATAAAGTGCTATGAGTGTGTGCGTGTGTTGCGTGCGTTGTGTGTGAGTGCTTCGTTGAGAAGCCTGATGGCCTGTGGGTAAAAGCTGTTTGCCAGCCTTGTGGTCCTGGACTTCAAACTCCTGTAGCGTCTGCCTGACGGTAGGAGTGTGAATAATGAGTGTTGTGGATGTGTGCTGTCCTTGATGAGGTTGTGTGTTCTTCGTAGGACTCGTGATTTATAAATGTCTTGCAGTGAGGGGAGGGCTGCCCCAACAATGTTCTGTGAGGTCTTGATCACCCGCTGGAGTGCCTTCCTATCACGTGTTGTACAGTTACCGTACCAAACAGTGATGGAGGCGGTAAGGACACTTTCGATAGTGCATCTGTAGAAGCAACTGAGGATTTTGGTAGACATGCCAAATTTCCTCAGTCTTCTCAGGAAGTACAGTCTCCTTTGGGACTTCTTGATAATTTGTTGGGTGTTGTGAGACCAGGTGAGGTCCTCGCTGATGTGTGTGCCAAGGAACTTGAAGGTTTTCACCCTCTCCACCTCAGTCTCATCAATAAACAGGGGTCTATGCGGCTCCTTTTCCCTTGTTCTTGGGTCGATGATCATCTCTTTAGTCTTATCTGTATTGAGATGGAGATTGTTATCATGACACCAAGCTATGAGGTCCGCCACCTCTCTTCTGTATGATGTTTCAACACCACCAGTGATCAGTCCGATGACTGTAGTGTCATCCGCAAATTTAATGATGCTGGTGTTGTTCTGGGAGGACACGCAATTGTAGGTGAAGAGCATGTAGAGGAGTGGACTCAGCACACACCCCTGTGGGGTCCCAGTGCTCACAATTCTTGAGCTGGATGTGCGATTGTGGACTCTGACTGACTGGGGCCTGCCTGTGAGAAAGTTAAACACCCAGTTACAGAGGGAGGGTGACAGGCCAAGTGTGAGGAGCTTATCTGAGAGTTTGTGGGGGCTGACTGTGTTAAAAGCAGAGCTATAGTCTATAAATAGCATTCTGACATATGTGTCCTGGCCCTGTAGGTGAGAAAGGGCTGTGTGAATGGCAGTGTTGACTGCATCATCAGTGGACCGGTTCTGGCGATATGCAAACTGTAGAGGGTCCACAGCCGGGATGCTCTTTTTGATGTGGGTCATGACTATTCTTTCAAAGCACTTCATAACAATAGGAGTGAGTGCTATAGGGCGATAGTCATTCAACAGGTCAAGTTGCTCTTCTTGGGTACGGGCACTATGGTGGTGGACTTAAAGCAGGTCGGTACAGATGCTTGTGCAAGCGACAGGTTAAATATGTCAGCAAGCACATCAGCTAGCTCTGATGAGCAAACCCGAAGTGCACGTCCTGAGATGTTGTCTGGGCCTGCTGCTTTTCGTGGGTTTGTTTTGTTTAGAACCCTGCGCACTTCAGCTGATGTCACCATGAGAGGTGAGTCCTGTGTGCTCCCCGAGTCCAGCTACCCTCTCTGCTGGTCAAGAATTTGCGTTTCAAAGCGGGCATAGAACTCATTCAGCTCGTCTGGAAGTGTGGTTTGGCTGGACGTGGCTACGCTACTCCTCTGTCGATACCCCGTGATTTGCTGGAGCCCCGCCCACATGCGCAGAGGGTCTGAGGTGGAATAGTAGCCCTCCAGCTTCTGTCTGTACTGTCTTTTGGCCTCTCGTATGGACCTCCTCAGGTCATATCTGGCCTTTTTGTAGTCCTTAACGGTGCCCATGACAAATGCAGACGAACGAGCACGTAGCTTAGCCCTTACATCACAGTTCATCCACTGTTTTTGATTGGGGTATTTTCTGTAATACTTGGTGGTGGTAACAGTCTCTATGCATGTGCTAATGTAGCCAGTAACAGCAGACGCGTATTCATCCAAATCAACAGTACAATCTTCCCTCCCCGCTGCAGTTTTAAACACATCCCAGTTTGTGCAGCCAAAGCTGTACTTACAGGGGGAGCTTGCTTGAGAAGTTGTCTGTATGTTGGATAAAGGAATATAGAGATGTGGTCAGCTTTTCCAAAATGGGGTCTTGGAACAGCTTTCAAAGCACCTTTCATGTTGCTGTAGACTTGGTCCAGGATGTTTTTTTGTTTTTTTGTTTTTTTCGTGGGAAAGCTTACATGCTGGTAATATTTGGGGAGAACCGTCCTGAGGTTGCAGTGGTTGAAATCGCCAGATATAATGAATACAGCCTTGAGAGTTTTCACTTTGTTTAGTGGTCATTGAACAGACCATAGTTGCTGTGAGGGGCAAAATGATGAAGTCACTTTTGCGTCTCGCAGTAGCTATGGTGCGTTCAAGGATCGGCGAACAAAATGGGAGCTTGTAATGCATGACGGAAAAAGCTCAAGTGCTCAACAAAGATTCGACTTTTACGACTCAGGGGTACTCGACAAAGACTTGAGTGTCAAAGTTACATTTAAGTTTCACTTTTGCATCTCAGAGCAATTATGGTGCATTCAAGGACTGCCAAACAAAGTGCAAATTATTATTTGGACAATTATGCATAGTTGTAACCCTGTGGATGTCCAAATAGTTCTGCAGCTAACTGTTTATTTCTTCGATAATACTTCCCTCCTCATATGTTACTTTATTCTATCTTACAAGCACAGGAATTGTTTTTTTTTCTTTTTTTTTTTGCATAAGTCAATTAAAGGCTTGTGAGGCATCTGAGGTCATACAGCTGGTGCAGAGCAGCTGCAATTGTGGACTTCAAAAAAGTGCAACTTGTTGCCTTCGTTTGCGTGACATCACAGCAGGTTGGATAGGAAGCTAGCTGGCATTCATTGTGTGGCAAAGGCTGGTCTTCACTCCTTTGTGGGCCAGGCTCATCCCAAGTGGGCCAATTTACTCAGAGTGAGTAGAGGAGAAGGTTGCCTTTGTTTCCGGATGGTGTCCATCTTGCGCTGAAACACAAGGCCTCATCAGGAAGGCCAAAGGTTAAGCTGAGGAGCGCGGCCGCCATGTGTGTTTGCATTAGTGTTTATCCTGGGCTGTGCTGCGCTATTGTTGATGGAGGTGGGCTGCAGGTGAGAAATAGCTTGTGGGTGGCGGGCATGATTCAACTTGCTGGAGCACACTGTGCTAATTTGGATTGGGTGTCTTCTGACACTTTCTCTTTGCAACTTCTAACATGATTCAGTTTCATGAGTGTTGAATGAAAAAGAATTGAAAAGAAGCTGGTCCACTTACATTTCCTTAAGCAAAGGTCTGGAAATCATGTATTCAAAAAGGAAAATAACCCATCCTTTTTCTATGCCGCTTATCCTCATTAGGGTCGTGGGGTATGGGGTATGCTGGAGCCTATCCCAGCTGACTTTGGGCGAGAGGTGGGTACACCCTGGACCCAGCAAATCACAGGGCACATATAGACAAACAACTATGCACTTTCATACCTATGCACAATTTAGAGTCACCAGTTCACCTAACATGCATGTTTTTGGAATATGGGCGGAAACCGGAGCTTTTGTTTGGCTACGTTAGCATTAGCTTCGACAGTCAATCTGGCCTCAAAACTTGCAGCGATGCGAACACAAGTTAATATATGATGGTAGGCTTGGATAAACGCCTCGTCTAGCCTGCTAGCCTCTACTACTAGCCTGACCACCAGGCTAAAGGCTACGCAGTGACTTCCACTCCATGTGTTCACCCATCATCTTACATTATCATTCATTAGTGGTGAGTAGCTATACATCTTAAACTTTCAATGTGTTTAATAAGTGTGTGAGGTGTATTTAGGGATTAAACCTGGATTGTGCTGCCAGTGAACAATGGCAATTGAAGAGAGACAAAAACAAATTAAATTGTGTTGAATTAAAAAGCGATCCATCTATTTAATCACAGTAAGAGCTTTGTATCATTAGGTAGAAATAGATGATGCGATATAAGGACAGATACTTAAAATAGGTTTGAGTCTTCTTTCGTTTCAGCCAACTGCTCCCACTCGGGTCAGAGGTAAACTTCTATGGCCGCTGAAGACTTGGAAGGATTATTTTAGTGCACTGAGGCGCCTCATATTTTTTGGAGTCGACTGTATGTATTTATACACTGATGCGCCTTTTGGACAAAAACAAGCAGCCAAGCCTCTCCGTGGCATTTTAAGATGGTGATATCAAGATGATGACACCAACGTTCCTTTGTTATTTCTACGCAAATTTCAACATTAGCTTTTGCATCCTTTCTTATAGCTTGGCAATGCGTCTTCATTGTTTTGGTCCTGGAGAATGTGCAAAGAAAATACATGAAATACCTTTAATGTTGGTAGGTAATTATAAAAAATACATCACATTTATATTTTTATTTATATATTACATTTAAATTGTGAGCAAGTATGAACCTTATTTTTACTTTTTAAATAGTCCTGCCACAACAACAATTGCAAGGCATTTGTGAAACTTCAAATGGGAGAATTTGCTTCTTTGTGATGTAAATCGTATTACCCAACGCTCACTTCTGGTATAGCCCCTAGTGACTGTTGATGAGCGCACCGTGTGTATACACCCACCACTACACGGACAACGAGTTGTAAAAAAACAGGCTTTGCTACGTGTCTTAAAATAAAGCAGAGATCTCAGCTAGCTATCCGTCAGTCACTTACAGACATGGGAGCTTTAAGCTTTATCATTGTGTTTTTCTTCAGCAAACAGACTAACCTAGCATGATGTCGCTGTTAAAATGTGACTGTAATGTTAGCATAGCTAAGCTAGTGTTGCTAACATTTGTGTCCTTAATGTTATGCTGTTGTAGGTGATACATACATGTGATACTAAATCTGATATGCTGGACAACTGCAGAGTTACAGTGTTCTGAAGTAGAGCTACTTGGGGACACACATTCGTAGACGAAATATAGGGTGACCAGATGTCCTGGGTTTTTTTTAGAAAGTGTTGAAAATGGCCTGCTTTTCATTATTTTTCATTAGGCCATTAAATCGAGTGGCTTTAGGGCACGATCCATGAGTGGCTGCCGTGTGGGAGTTTTTTTTAATGAGTGTTGCCAAAAAGCCAAAGAAAAAGCTAAGCTTATGCACAGAGTTAATCCTGTGATGCTTGTTGCTGAGTTGAAATCTTGTAAAAGTTTCTGTGGTTCAAATTCCCAACTTTACAACTTTAAAGGAGTGATTCTTAACTGGTCGGCCAGGACCCAAAAGTGTTCTGCTCTGGGTCGCAGACAGCGAGTCAAAAATGATATTAAAATATGTACATAGGGCTGTCAAAGTTAACGTCCGGAAGTTTCCTTTAACGATACTATTTTTTTAAACGCACGATTAACGTGCACACGTCCTGTTTGACCCACGCCGTAGACTGAGGAAGTAGCGGTGACTGTGCAGCCACAAGCGGGAACAAATACTGAGCAGAAATGTACTAAAAAAAGGGTATTTTTATATTTTTTGCTTTGTACTGTGAGCTAAAATTTGGCTACGAGCTGCTAGTTAATGGCAGGCATAGACGAGGACAGCTGTTTGGGGGCTTATGTCAATGTGACCGTGTCTGAGGCTAGGTTTTTCCTCATTTTCTTGACAAAATGCCTTCATAAATTCCTCTAAAATGCACTTTGGACATGTAATTATGTTTATTAATGTTTCAAAAGATGACATAGGCGATTAAAAAAAACCCAAATACATTTGCTAGTTTTGACTATAAATGAAGTATAAATAAATTAAATAAATACATAAATTAAAGCATAAATTAAAAAAATATGAGAGTTAACTAAATAAAAGCTTAAAATTTTAAATAAAACAAAAATGACTTAAATAAAAAATAAGTGGGTCGCAACAAAATGACCATTTGAAAATGTGGGTCCCAGGTTGAGACCTGTTGAGAACCCCTGCTTTAGAGGGTACATTTTTCAGTAAATATTGATTACATTCCAAAACTTACCAAACATTTGACCTCAGGTTGCTGTGTCATTCTGTTTCCGAATCATTTTCATTCCAGTTCTTGAACGTTCCTCCTTTGGAATTTGTGTCTTTGGTTAAAGGTAGTATTTTGTAATACAACAATTTTCTATCCATACAGAGGACGCATACTTTAAATCAATGGCAAATTTTTCAACTCGAACTTCTCAAATATCTTATGTTTAAATTACGGTGTGCTCTTCTCCAGCAGATCTCTGCAGCTGTGTGTCAGACGGACGGCACGTTAAGTCCCCACTCGATATCTTTTCCCTCCTGCTCAGGCTCGACAAAGTTGCCTATCAACATGGAACGCACCTTGTGGCGGCGTAGCAAGGGAATAGCACAGACAAGAACGCCAGGTGCATTTACGAACATTGAGATATTCTTTTTTGTCCAGGCAAAGACCCACGACCCACATTTGGGTCACAGCTCACCAGATGAGAGTCAATGCTTTAAATATATTGAAATGATAAGGCATCTTTGAGTAAACGTCCAGTATCATGTCAGTATCTCATTGCCAGGCTGAGTGTATTAAAATATGGTCACCCTAACAAACTCATGAGCATTAAAGCTACAGACACACAAATCGGCCTTAATAAAAAGCACTTTTAAACTGTCTAAATTCCAGAATGGATCAATGTGCAAACAAGCCCATCCAATAGTTCATACGTTTATGAATGTCACTGTTCTTTGAATACTTGATTAATATCGACAGGTGGTCGATAGACGCAACCGCTGTCTGGAGATGTTGTTTTCTGAGCGCACCATCGAGCGTCAACTTCGAGCACCAGTGGGTGCACATGGGTAGTCTGGACACGTTTTTATTCTAAGCTCATCTAATGCAGAGGCTTGGTCTGTAGCCCTGCACTCCCCCGACCCCACCCTCCAGAGTTTTGGATGCGCATGGCCGCTTCCAAATATGTCCCTGCTTTTTCTCAAAAACATGTGCATAGGAAGAGGAAGTCATTAGTCTTGTTCACACAGAGCTAAATTGCTTCATCAGAGCTGCAACAGAAGATCATAGGATTCTGATCTGCCTTGAAAATTCTTGGTGAAAGGCAAGAATTTCCCTTATTTTCAGAAAAAAAAATCCCTTGTTTAAAAATTTGTAAGCCTTTCGCAACCAGTGGCTCAAGATCGAGCGACTATTCCATGTCGATGCCTTTCACACAAGTGACACAGAAAAGGTGTCTTTTAAGGGCAGCGTAAAAAGGCCTATTATAGGCACACGGTGGTGAAGAAAAATCATTTTAAAGCCGTCAGACAATGCAGAGAACAGCTTATAAATTTCATCAGAAACCACTGGCCTGCAGCAAAGGTGCTTTTTTAAAATTATATTTTAATCTGTCACTAGGTTCCATTTTTAGAATTTAAAATCATGGAATAAAAAAGTGCCTGGAACAGATTACAGTAATCGCTCGCCACTTATAGAACCCACGCCAAGCTAAAACTCAACTCTGAACCCTCGACAGCACTTCCTGTTCGCGCCACCAGAACACATTTACAGCCACACATACAAGCATGAGTCTGTTTATGTCTTAAATGTCTTATTTTCTCTTATTATGTTTACTATATTGGGCAATAAGAGTGTAAACGTGACTATAGGGGTGTTATTTCATGTCTAGAGGGCTCTAATAACATTAAAAAGCATATTAGAATCATGTTACACCTAAAAGCACTGCGAGCTAACAATACCAAAATAATTATTAACCACCCAGTAACAGCATGGGTTCTTACTGGTTCAGAAGATGAGAAAAGTACTTAAAAGCCAGCATAGCCAAGGGTAACTCACTGGCCCCATAAATCATAGGATGCCAAAATCATGGCTTCAATCATGTGACGCCAACATATTGCTCCTGTTTGTCAACAGATATGTATCCAATGTCTTTTGTCTCCTTCTCCCTAAATTGAGCGAGGCAGGTTGTAACTGAACCGAAAAAATAAGTAGCTATCGGCGCCTCATTTGTGTGCTAAATGAATGCAGACTCAGCCACCTGCCACAGGTGCATGAAGGTGATATTGTGCAGGTGACATCTTGTAAGTAATGCAAGCAATTATATTATTTAAATGATTACTCTGTTCAATTCGCAGGTCACAAAATTTTTTAGGTACAGGTTCAGGTACCTCTTAAATCAGTGATTCTCAACCATAAAGTGGGTTTTCAGTGGGTCGTGGTCTTTTCCTGGGAAAAAGTAATAATAACAACATTGCGGCAAAAGCAACACTAAACACCGGGCAGGAGATCATCAACAAACTTGCAGTGCCAACAAAAGCAACTCAACAAGTCAGCACAAAAGGAACACACAATGCAAGTGCACCACAAAGACTATGCGGGTATCAAAATAACGCTTGCACACTAACTTACATGCAAAACTATACCTGCATCTATAACCCACAACGCATGCTGGGTAACCTATTCTTCCCCACTCATTAATATAAGATATTTGAGATGAAAAATGTCCACAATTTGGGTTGAGAACCACTAGTTTAAGGTCTGAAAGTACCATCTTTGACACCGGTATTGGTTAATATGTCAACAATATCCAACCCTAACCAGGAGACTCCAAGTCAAGACAATGTCAACGTGACCACATCAGTGTTTGACCTTGTCTTTTGATAGATTTTCACAGTGACCCCAAGATAATCGCAGCCTCAGTAATGGTAATGAGTGGACCAGTTGACTTAAAAGCCTTTTAAGATGACAAAGCGCACAAAAAATGGGACTGTGATTGTTGCTGGATGACGGATCACACATGTAACATAAGGCCCGAAATTTTAATCGAGCTCTTTGATAACCTACTCTCCTTTTTTTTTTATTGTGAAACTGTCATTGCCTACACGATTACAAAAAAAAACCAATTATTAGGAGGGAAATTACATATATTCAATTTTGACATTTTCAGACGCAGTCGCAAACAGCTCTAATTAATGTTTTTCTCACACACACACACACACACACACACACGCACACACGCACACGCACACCCACACCCACACACAGGGCGTAAACTTAATTAGTGAAGAGATCATGAGTCTCCGTTAAAGCACCTGGCCTCAATCCACCTTGTGCCCCCCTCATACACGCACACACACACACACACACACACACATAACTCTGAAACTCCGCATAAACAGAAGTAGGATTCCTTTCTTTAAAAATCAAATATTTTCGTAGTTAGAACGTAGAAAACCTGTTAATGACCTTTGAAATACTTTTTTTTTATACATTATTAGAGCCCTGTAGACATGAAATAACATCCCTATAGTTACCTTTACACTTATATTACACAGTATGTTGGACATAAGACAAAATAAAACATAAATAAGATTTGTGCTCCTGTGTGTTGCTGAAAATGTCTTCTGGTGCTCACCGAACATTACTGCCCCCTTCTGACCAGTGTAGAATACTCATCATATCGTGTTTGGATGCCTATTGTAAATACCTTTTTTGAATTTTACTTCATTTAGCCATTTTAGTGCTTGAAAATGCTTAATTTGAGCAAGTATGCGTATGTTTTTTACTCATGATAGGCTATATTCAACCAAGAAACGTCATGATTCATTAATATACAGTAAACTGTTGTTTATCACGGTTAATTAGTTCCAGACCCGAACACAATAAATTTGTGAATAGTGAATTTCCAAAGTAGGACTCAATATTAATAAATTGAATGTTTTCTGTAGTTATGGCATATAAAACCTGTTTAGAATCTTCTATATACGGGTTTTAACATTATTAGAGCCCTCAAGACATGAAGTAGCACTCCTATGATCACCTTTACCTTTGTATTACCCAATACAGTAGATATAATCACAGAAAATAAGACATATTAGACATAAATAAGATAACATAGACTCACACGTACCTCCTTGCAGCTTTAAATGGCTTTACACTCGTATTACCCAATATAGTAGACAGAATAAGAGTCAATAAGCCATGCAGGACATAAAATAAACTTCTGCTTGAGCAGTGTCACAGTAAATGTGTCCCATCAGGAACATTAGTGAGGAGTCTCGTGCCTGTCCCACCAAACACCCCGACACCTAGTGGCCAATGTAGAATACAGTACTACATTCACAATTACATTGCTTCTTCTGCCTTGTATTTGGAATTTAGTTCATTTAGTTAATTCATTTAGCCATTCTTATGCTTGAAAATTCTTAATTTAGGCCAAGAATAAATACAATTTGCTTAAATATGCATTTTTTTTTTAGTAACAATAGGCCGTATTCAAGCAATGATTTATTAATTCATTTGTGAAAAAACGCAATATACCAAGGGAGCGATAATCGAGCCATGATATTGCAAGGGATTACGGTATTCTTGAAAAACCGTGATAGGGTGAAACTGCGAAATTGGAAGCGCAAAGTGGCGAGAGATAACCGTACCCTCCTTGTTCAGCTTTACACACCTATTCTTGCCTAAATCACTTAGTCCACGTATGTGTCCATGAACGTAGTGGGAACACAGCCTGGTCACACATTCTCACAGGTATCACATCCATCCATACATACAGTGTACCAGGTGTGTGTGTGTGTGTGTGTGTGTGTGTGAAATGGGGACAAGGGAGCTCAATGAAAATGAGACGCTACAGCTCAGGGAGGTTCATCTTGTTGCATAAACAACACACATGTATGTGTGGGCTTGAAGGGAAAGTCTTCACCTCTTTACGCCACTTAAGTTTACAATAAGCAAAGCACTGTAGTGCATTTCATTGGCCGCTCATTTGCATTTTACCCGCTTTTAATTAGCCCATCCAGGATTGTGCGTACGTACTTTTTAAGGTTTTTCTGTGAAAAGGAAATCCCCTGAATACAAAAAGAGTCGTGTGGTCCAGAGGAGAATGCTTATATCTGGACATCCATTATGTCTTAAATATTTGTTTCATGTTAGCGTTCACAAAGCAAGAAAAACGTACCAAGTACAGTCAAATCTCGTTTTTTGTTTGTGCTGTGTGATAAAACTGTACATTTTGGTGTGGCCATTTATTGTGACCAACTTTGGGCACAGCAGTGGAATAAAACTGCAGCATTTGAGGTGTCCTTTTATTGGAGCCAGCCTTGAGCACACCTGTGCAAAAAACCTGCACATTTTTAAGTGGCCTTTTAATGGAGCCGGCCTTGGGCATGCCAGTGGAATAAAACTGCAGCTTTGGAGTGGCATTTATTGGGCCACTCCGGTGGAATAAAATTGCAGCTTTTGGAGTGGCCTTTTTTGGGGACAGCCTTGGACAGGCAGGTGGAATGAAACTGCAGCTTTCAGAGTGGCCTTGTATTGGGACCAGCCTTGAAAACACCTGTGCAAAAAATGCACATTTGAAGTGGCCTTTTTTTGGAGCCAGCACTGGGCATACCGGTGAACTAAAACTGTAGCTTTTGGAGTAGCTTTTTATTGGGGCCAACCTTGAACACACCTGTGCAATACAACTGCACATTTTGGAGTGGGCTTTTATTGGGGCCAGCCTTTGGCACACTCGTGCAATACCACTGCTGATTTTGGAGTGGCCTTTTATTGGGGACAGTCTGAGGACACCCATGCAATAAAACAGCAGATTTTGGAGTACTCTTTTATCGGGGCCAGCCTTGGGCACACCCGTGCAATTAAACTGCACATTTATGAATGGCCTTCTATTGGGGTCACCTGTGCAGTAATCATCTTTTATTGACATGTATTTTTATTTTATAACCATCAGTGTTGGGTACCAATTTGCATGAAAGACAAAGCAATACCTCCTCTAATTGTCCATGTCTATCAGGTCACTGTGAGGAGTCTTACTTCATGGTAGTTTAATTGAGTTTACAGTGGTTCACTTCTCTTTACACTTTAAACGGTTGCCTGTATAGTTCATAAAGGATTCATAATGACTACAGTTTGATTTCTTGTCCATGGTGTTTAACTTTTTAACTTTCTACTGTGTGGTGAAATTTGCAGGTGTATTTTCCTTGTAGTGTTATTTATCCCAGATTAGAAAAGATATGTTGATGTTCAGGCTTGAGAGTGTTACGTAATGCCGGCACTTCAGCAAAATAAAGTCATCAAGTACCAAGGTTTTAATCATCCATGCAGCATGAAGCAAAGATTGGTGGAATACAGTCTTTGTTTTGATAATACATGTTGAATTTTAAGCACTCTTCACTAAAATCAAGAAAAATGTTCCACTTAGCAACCATGAATCAGATAATGTAAGACGAAGCTTATTCAGATAATGTCAACTGGCCTGTTTTTCCTCCAACTGGAGAAGTGGGAGTCGCCGCAAATGGCTTTTTGTCTCTTTTTTGGCATTTCTATTCATTGTGCGCGGGTGAACTGGGAGTGGGGTACGTGGCGGCAGAGGTCAGCTCTCCTGATGAATATCAAGCGCACCTTGTGCACCGCTCCGACAACCATCTGCTCAGAGCTGCGTCCGACCCGTCGTGCGCCGTACAAACACATCATAGGGGCTAATTTCATCAACATATTCAACAAAGCCAACTCAGATGGCAAAGGGTAACCATCCGTTGGAGGGAACAGGAGCAGCTCCTAAAACGCTCCTCTTCTTCGTCTCGGGTAGATTGCGATCTCACTCTTCAATGCTTAAATGTCAGCGGCAAATATTTGTTGGTTGAAAGACATTAACCTCTGGTTTATTTACAAGTCTCCGCGAAGCTTCCAAGAACACCTTAAGGGTTTACGTCTCCCGATATCTCTTATTATTTGAATGCCCTTGGATTTGTATATAAACAAGAAGGGTTTTGCAGCTCATGCAATAAGACAAACCGGATGTGACCCCGGCAAATAGGAAGCAGCCTTGAGTGCTTCGCCTTGAAAACACGATGAGGACATGACTGTAGCTTGGTGCACGGTGGCATGGCTCAGGTGGTGGAGTAGTTCTCTCCCAAGCTGGTGGTTGCTGGTTCGATCCTCAGTCATGGCAGTGAATAGATTTCAACTCATTTTGAGAATATTTTAACATTCACACGCAGTTTCTACTGTCATCTAGGTTTGAAAGGGCTTGACCCAGTGGTGTTCAAAGTGCGGCCTGGGGACCATTTTTGCACATTCTAGAAGTCCAATTCAACCAGAAATAACAGAAAAAATTGAAAAACCAGCAGTGATCTTACGAGAATAAAGTTATTCATTAATTATTATTAATATTAGGAGAATAAAGTCATAATATTACGAGAAAAAAAACTTCATTCTATGAGAAAAAAATTGTAATATTCTGAGGAAAAAAAACATGTCATTTTTAGAAGCATAAAGTTGAAATATTAAAGAAAAAAGACGTCAGTTTCTAAAGGCGTGATATTATGAGAAACAAAACAAAAAAATGTTGCAAATTATGGAAAATTTGGTTGGGAAAAAGTTATGATATTACGAGAATGACGTGAAAATATGGGAATAAAGTCATAACATTACAAAAAAAATGTAAATGTTGAAATATTTGGGAAAAAACAACAGAAATTAATAAAGGAGTTCATACTATAATAATATACTGTTTCACCTATATTGCAAAGGTATAGACTGTTTTTTCTTTTAATATATATATACTGTAACTTCTTTGCAACATTGGTTGGGTTACAAAATGTAAAATCAAAGATTTCCATCCTTTGATCTTCCCGCATCCATGGAAAAAGTTTGGACACCCCTGGTTTAAGCCATATGTTGACAGTAATAATGAATAATTCAATGTACAGAAAACAGTGAATTCATCTTCAATATTTGTCCATTTCCATGATGTCCTTGACAACAAGTACTTTGGCTTCCTCCGGTCATCCATTTCACTTGAAGTACATTTTGAATTTGGCGCTCCAATTGCCTTGAATTGTCTCCTGATTCCATCAATTTTTTCACAACCCCCTGATTTGAAATACAGTGGAACATCGGTTAGCGTACGCCCCAGTTAGTGTGTTTTTCGGTCAACGTAGAAAATTTACACCCAAATTTCGCCTCAGTTTGCTTACATTTGTCAGTTATGGTACAGTATGGCGTGCATCTTGTCATGTTGATTTCGGAGAATGTTCACATGTTAAAAAAAATGTAGGCTTCACTACACTTCTTAAAATAAAGCCTGGAGCTCTGCCAACTATGGAAACGTTTGGATTTCCTGCCCCACTAATGGTAAACGGAAAATGGACTTTCACTTGTACGTAGGTAGATACTCACTGTGCTTTGACACCGTTGCAACATTTATCTACTGATAACGCATGCAGCATTAGGAGCAACTGGGGGTTCAGTATCTTGCCCTCGGAGAACGGAGGATCGAACCAGCAACTTTCAGGTTGGGAGACGACTCCTCCATAGCACCTGAGCCATGCCACTGCTGTTGTTGTATGTGATATATGGTATCTATTATGCTGAACAAGTGCCGTCATGTCATAATTATAGTACAGAGGAGTGTGTCATCTTTAAATGGATGCATTCAAGTCTGTCTAATCCAATGAAGACAGAAGCATTTGATAAGTGGCCAGATTCATCCGTGTGTCATATTAGATGAATCATTAGGCTAATTAGGAAAGGATTATGTAACGCCTCATTAATAAATGTCTGTTAGATGGCAAGCAGATGCGTTAAGAAGACCATCTGTGGATGAGACATGTTACTCAAGTTCATGTTAAAACAAAAGCATTTCATTTACACGCAGTTTCTTCTCTGACTGGCTGAGTGAGCGTAGTAGACGCACACCAGCTTTATCAATGCAGAAATAATAGTCAATTAGGACAGTGGATCCCTGTACTTTTGCGATTCAGCTTTCAAGGCCCCGTAAATTTGTCGATTTTTGGTCAAAAATTGAATTTTTACCTTTTTTTCTTCTGAAAATAGGCTGATTTTTCCGCAGACTGTCTGTAATCAAGCTATAATGTACAGCATACATGTTTACATACATTTACATGTTTATGTCTTTATGCTTCACTGCTAATGTTTTTTCGTCAAGCGTAGGGATTTTGGACCTTGTTCGGCAGCCCTTAAACACACCATAGTTGTGTGCTGAGACACAAACATTTGTTTGGCTACATTAAGATTAGCTTCGACAACCAATTCTGCCTCAAAACTTAAGTTAATATAAGACAGTAAGTCGTTACTGGAATAACAACAGGCCAGCAGTGTCGATGATGTTCGTAAATGCGGCTTTCTCGCCTGCTAGCCCCTCGTGCAAGCCTGACGACCAGGCTAAAGGCTACACCGTGACTGCCACTCTCTCTGTTCAGCCATCATCTTACATTCATTCATTAATGGTGACTACGTATGAATTTTAGATTTCAAATCCGTTTGTTAACTGTGAGGCATAATTAGGTAGGGTCGTCCTGTTTTCCCAGGACATGTCGTGTTTTCACATCCTGTCATGTCCATCCTGGGTTGTTTTTTTTTTTTAGAAAATGATGAAAATGTCGTAAAATTCTCTTAAAATTGAGGACGTCATGCACAAAAAAAAAATACCCTTTTCTTGCAACATTAGAGGGCATATTTTTCCCCAAAATATTGGTTACATCCCTAAACTTGACAAGCATTTGACCTCAGGTTCCTGTGTCGTTCTGTGTTTGGAATTATTTTTTTTTTAACGTTTCTTCCTTTGGAATTTGTGTCTTTTACTATAGATAGTTTTTTGTAATATAGCTATTTTCTATCCATACAGAGGAAGCATACTTTAAATGTAATGAAATGATAAGACATTTTTTGAGTAAACTTCAAACATCATTTGAGTACCTCATTGTCGGGCCGATTAAAATATGGCCACCCTAATTTAGGGCTTAAACCTGGACTGTGTGGTGACTGAACAATGGCAACTGAAGAGAGAAGGAGTGGGTTCTACAGCTGAATCTAATCTAACAATTACAACAGTCACTTTTATTGCAAATATTGAGGACGTTGATGAAAATTGATTTCACATATTGTGCTGCTTCCCCAACAACAGCAGCGTGTCGGGCATCTGTTACTACTAATCACGGCAGACTTTGTGAGCGTTCCCGACGACGACTACTTTTGGACAAATGAGGATCCAGAACCTTATCTTTATGAGCCTGAATATACGGAGGATGAGCTACAGGTTTTAGAAGCTGAGCTTGCAAGAAGAGGGCAACTTTGAAGGTAGCAGATGGGGGGCAAGTCATTACACCAGCATGACTTGCTGGTGTAAATATGGAGCTTGCCAACTCTTGTCGACAAAAATGGAGTGTGGCATACAGTGTTACCATCGGTGGAAAGGCGGGGGACATTGCTCCAAGAGATTGCATCACAACAAATGAAAAATGATTAGAGCTAACAAACCCTGCAGGGAAAGAAACATTTTTCCACCTACCCAAAATAAACTGGACCAACTGGACCAGACGGACAGCTGTCCATTGAGTAAGTCACCATGATAGTGATTATGGTACATGGAGCACATAGCACATGATATCGTAACACAGTCCATCTAGAAACAAAACATGGAATGTGGGCTAAAACTTTACACATCATCTGGTTGTCTATTTGTAGTTGTTCATATGCTTGTTCTTGTTCCCTAGTCAGTACAGATTGGTGTCCTATCGCATTGTTTTGAACGGTGCTCGGGTGTGGCGTGAGGCGTTGCACAACTACGCCAGAAAAAGTTTTTGTGTTAGCTGATACAATAACAATGTTGCCGTAGCTTGGTTTATGTACAGATCAGTTATGTAAATGGAACATTGTTGGCAGTTTTGGAAGGTTGTTGTAACGGCTTTACAGTCAAAATAGGTGCATCGCGTTATGTGCATTGTTAGCTTAGTGAAATAGGCTGTTCATCAGCTTATCAAAAGTTTAAGACCGTAGCTCAAAGAAACCCAAGTAATGAGCAGCTGCACCATTCTTATAAATCACGTCATGGTTGGGCATGCTTGATGTCAGTGTTTCCAGGAGGCAAGAGGGAATTCACTGTCTGGAACGGATGTCCATTTTTGTAAACTTCCCTAGCTATCTATCATCAAATGTTCTCAGTTGGATTTAGATCATAAAAACACGTAAGATGGTCCAAAAGAATAAGCTTTCCTCTGCAAGAAGTCCTTTGTCGGGCGGGCATCGTGAACTGCACGATGCCATCACCACACAGTCGAGGGCCTTGAGTCATGGCAACATCTCCACATAGCCAGCTGCCGTTTGACGCCAATGTACAGCCTGAAGCTCCACCTTCATTTGGGCCGAGGATGGTCCCGTGACTTGACCGACAGCCAATGTCTGGATTACGGCCCTGTGACATTTTTTTTGGCTCTACCGCTTGACTTTTTGTGTTCCATAACCTTGAGGATCTTTGAGGAACTTTGGAATGACTGTCTTACTGCGGCCAACCTCAGCGGCGGTGGTGCGCTGCGAGAGGCCTTGCTTATGCAGCTCAACAATCTGAACGGGTTTCGATCAGGAGTGTCACAGTGTGGAGTGGTTTGGAGGGGGGAGGAGCGAGCAGACATTTTTATGAGCGTATCAATTACTCACGAATTTTCGCCGTTCGCTGGTCGTCCTGGAATGTGGCACGGTGCACCCAAACGAAAAACCTCAAGATCATTTTAATAGTGCTCCTGCTTGTACACAAAGGCAGATCAGCTCTATCATTGTCATGGCAACACTGTGTGGTCCGCCTCATGCGGTCCATATGTCACCGTCCCATCTGGACTGCTGAGGTTTTCGGTGTTCAAGGTGATCGTAATTCTTATTTTATGGGCAGCTGGGACTCGTGTTCACACTTTTTCTATATAACACCAGTCAATCACAGGACGCAATCGTATAACAGTGTATGTACTGGTACAGTTCCATTGCAGTTGCATCACATTCAATTCAGTACCGTTAATTCTGGATTGTGCTTTACTACATTTTCTAAAGCCTCACATGCCATAATCAGCATCTTCTTGGATGCACGTGATGCAAAAAGTATCACCCAACCCGTGTCAGCTGTGCTGTATAGGAATAAAAAATAATACGCAGGATTGCGGAGGCGGTAACTAGGCAACAAGCACAAAAAACCCTGGCCAGTTTACTTATGTGCCCCATCAGTATACAAACTTTATGAGTTTCCACCAGTCCCTCTGTGCTTGGAACTAAAGCTGTGCCCTGTGGGCGACCAGAAAAGGTGCCGGCAATGTAAAGCATCTTTATTTGCACAAAGTGTTTGCTTCCTGTTCACAAGGGCTGCTCTTTTGCCAGACTGTGATTAATGCAGCTTTTAAACAGGATGTTAAATACGCCCCTTGCTGTGCTGTATTGTCAACTTTTTACATTTCAAATGAGAAATAGTAATGAATTGAATCATATTTATTACATTATTTATTATTACATTTATTATGTTGATAATTTCCTGTCCTAAAACCAAAGATGAAATTGAAGGCACACGTGAGGACAGTTACATGACTTGAGCTTTAAAAATGCATTTCACCAGCTGGTTTGTCAATAAATCAGCCCCGCCACCAGGAGGCTACACGGCAGCGGCAGACACGGAGGGGGAAGGTGTCAGAGCGGGAAAGAAAGAGCAGGAGATGAGCCCTCATTTGCGGCTGAGTTGTATGACCTCGTCTTTGTGTCTATTTGTCCATGCCTATTCAGCAGCAAGGGCTAATTGCTGCTACTCCTGTGCAATTATCCGCAGACTAACCTCTCTTGTACTGTTAACTACAGAGGGAAATTACCATTTGTGGTGGAGAGAAATGAACCGGGATCAGGGCAGACGCGAGCGAATAAACATCCTGTCAGCGATGACAGGTCTGAAGGGTGAGGTGATTCATTCCATTTATGTTGGATACCAACTACCTGTAACTTTACTCACAATGCGGTACTTGTGGATGCCTGACACACGTGATAAACAATGTGATGAGTTCTGTTTTTGTTCAAATTAACAGCGCATCAGTTCATTTTTTTGCTGTAAATAAGTAAAATAGTGAAGTTCCCATAATAAAAAGTGCATATCGGCTGGTATGAGGGAATTATGACATCATACCGATAAATCCAATAACATTAAAAATAGCTCCAATAACCGATAATTTGAAAAATTCCTCCAATGAGGCAAGATTTACCCTTACTGTGCAGGTGAGCAAATCAAGCGCTCCTTTTTTCTGCTGCTTGTGACGTTAACGCCGTGTCCGAACTTCCCCTGAGCTCCCCCGAGGAAGGCTTTTCGCATGCTGGTTGTACCAAATGCTCCACAACGAGAAGGAAAAAACACCATCGAGCGCAGAAAACCATCTTATCAGCCACCTGAAACGCTAGCATCGCTACAACGCTTGGGGCTTGTTGTTCCGCGGCGTTTGAAAAGTGCAAAAGATTTGCCAGAGACCTCCGTGGCGTCACACCGGCTGCTCGGAGTGTGTGCCTGAATACAGTACACCTTGCTGGGCTACAGCAGGTGACTCGCTCCGCTCTACAGTATACTCTGGTTCTCCTGATTCAGGGTTTCTGCTACATGTAATTGACCGTGGCGGTGCGCCACTACAAAGTAAAAGCCGCCACACAAAATAATTTTAAGTAATATATTGTATGAATTGATATATATGCTATATAGATACTTATATAGCACATATTGGCCACAATTAGTTATAGTTTTTTAACGATTTAAAATATAATAAAAACATTTTACTGCACTTTAATTTGATAAGCATGCACCGGAATATCCTGTCTGCCTTACTGGCACTTGCGCATGTGACCAGATATTCGACACGTTGTGTGTTGACTTTCACTTTGTTTCTTATTATCGGTAGGGTGAACAATAGCCGGTAAAATGTGTAGCCAATTGATGACAGCTAGCCAGCGTGTGCGACCGCTCACGTTTCAATCTCATTCCACTTTCTTGCATTTTTGTTTACACGTCTGGCTGGCGGGATCTAGCCAGCTCGTTTTTGTCTACGAGCCACGATTGAAGTGTGTTTTGAGGTGGATTTTAAAAGTCCATGGACCGGAGGGACAGTAGGGAGGTCATTCCAGAGACGTGGTGCCACTGCTTTGAAAGATCTGTCACCTCGCGTGTTAAAAAAGGTGCGAGGGTCCACCAGCAGGGGCTACCCAGCGGACCTCAGGCTGCCAGACAAGCTGGAGTGCTGGATCAGAGCAGCAATGTATGCTGGGGTCTGGCCTTGTAAAGCTCGGAAAGTGAGCACAAGAATTTTAAAATGAACACAGTGTAGGACAGGTAACCAATGGAGAATTTTGAGGATGGGCAGGGTGTGGGCTCTCCAAAGGCTTCACGGCAGCGTTCTGAACAGATTCTAGTTGAGCCAGCTTTCTCTTGCTAAGACATGTAAAGAAGCTATTAGAATAGTCTGCACAAGAAGACACAAATGCATGAGACCGTTTTTCACGAAGTCTTTGGAGTGGTGTTCTAGTGACATGGACTGGTCGAAATGACACCCAAGTTTGTTATGTTAAGGGGGAGTTACATCCCGACGTACGTGCTGGCGTGACGTACATTGCCCACACGGATTTTTAAACCAGCAGACCCATTGGAAGAAAATTGGGATGCAAATTATTTTCTGCGTGCATGCAGGAAAACCTTGCACGCAGCCAGGTCGCAAGGGCAAGGCAGAGGAGGAGTGTGTGACCCTCGCGGGTGTCGCAAGTTTAAAAGTACATTGTGTACATTGCCCGGCCACAGCAGCGGCTCCTCCCGCTGTGGGCGACTCCTCCAGCTGTACACTCTGGTTCTCCTGACCCTCCAGGGACGCATGGCAGCTGCTCACATAGCATATCCGACGTTAATGCACCTTAGTCAGCCTTACTTCCCGCTGTACACTTTGGTTCTCTCCCTCATGATAGCCCTAGGTTAGCCAGCACGCGCATCTTGCAATCTAAGTGGGCTTCACGAGCCTCGTACGATGCCCACACACAGTACGTACCCCAGCGAGTGAAACGTACAACAGCCTTACATGAAGCACACTTAGCATGCACAAGTCGCACGCCGCACTCCCAATCTAAAAGCTATCAACGGAGAGCGAGCGGCAATCATGTGGGTGTCACGAATCACTACGAATCACTGAGGTCACTGAGATGCTGCAGTTTGTGGAACTCACGGGTTTTGAAAGAGCAGTATATCTGGATGTCCTCGGCAAACAGTCAAAAAATAGTTTGGTTGCCTTAACGTCAAAAAATGAGTGAACGAGTTGCATTCATTAGAGTTCTATCTACTCTTCCATTAGTGGTGTCAGCATAAAAAAATATGCTAAGAGAGATTAAATTGCTGTATTATATGACCAAGGCAGAGAACATACCATATGACAGGAACAGGAGTGGCCCCAGGACAGAGCCTTGCGGCACACCGCACGTTAGGTCAGCTGGGTCGGAGTGGCTGTTGTTAGTACGTAGATACCTTGAAGCTTCTACCAGTCGGGTAGGAGTGGAACCAGTTCAGTACAGGGCCAGACATCCCAACTTGGTCCCTCCTGGTGGGAGACAATTTTTTAAAAACTCAACACTTAAGTGTGAAATGCTTGTAAATAAATAAATAAACAAATAAAGCATTTTCATTTTTAACGGTGCTTTTCACTTCTTTTCAATTAATCAACTACGTTTTTAAAAATCATTAATTGGTCAGGAAATAAATAATAAATGGTTCAATGTGCTGTAGTGGAGTTTTTAAAAATGATAATCCAGGTTGGTCACTAAGAGGATAAGAAAACGAAGAGACTGATTCACTGTCATTAAATTTTTTTTATAAGTGAAATATCTTGGCAGTTAGAACACACAAAACCTGTTTATGACTTTCTAAATACAGTTTTTAACATCATTAGATCCCTCCAGACTTGAAATAACACCCCTATAGTCACCTTTACACTCCTATTACCCAATTTAGTAGACATAATAAGAGAAAATACGACATAAATAAGATTTGTGCTCATGTGTCTTGCTGTAAATGTGTTCTGGCGGCATGGACAGGAAGTGACGTCTGCGGTTCAGAGTTGAGTTTTATGTTGCCGTGGTTACAGCCGCGACAATAGCCCGTGTTAGGGATCATTGTGCCTGTTGTGAGTAAGGTTGGGCACAGAGTCTCCAGCATCGATGGGAACCGGGACTAACATTACGATTCTGCCGAGATCGTTCAACTGTTTTTATTTTCATTCCTAGTTTCGATACCCACTTCGCCAACCGCAAAATATTGCCACGAACACCAACGAAGAAGTGGCTAAAAAGTTTGGCTTAATGTTATGATAAAGACCGGTCGGCTCAGTGCAACATTTGCAACACAATGACATCACGCACGATTAACATGATTCATGTTCACACATTTATGGCGTCGAAATAACAGAGTACCTCGTCAGAGTCCTCATCAAACTTCAGAACAGTCAGAATCAGGTGAGTCCAACAATAAATGACGTTTGTCACCTGCCAATGTAACCCAGGGTTTCAGGATGCTAGCTGATGTGGAAGTTGGGTGCAAATAAAGGACGGGAGCTACGGCTAGGAAAGTTCATCATTTTCAAAGTCCGTTTCTGTTAGCAACAGCCAAGGGACCTTCTCAACTCACGCAGCACACTTCCGGACTTCAAAATAAGAGCGTGCCCGTTCACTTGTGTTAACAAAATAAGGGTTTCATAAAAAAAAAGTTTACACCAACACTGAGGCAGCAAATCCTCCATCTTGGCAGTCATATTCATGCATTCATAGAAGGATGGCAGCTACAAGCACCTTCCAGCTCAGCAGAACATTGCTGCCCGGAGGAGTTTTGCCACTGTGAAAATCTGCCTGTTTACATCATGTTCTTCTTCAGGCCACAAACTTGTTGCAAATGAATCAACGGTGCCTCTGCTGGTTGCGGTTGCTGGTTGCCAAGTCCATTTTTAGGTAATTTGTCATTGGACCGCTCGGTGATTTATGAAACGACTACATTTCTGAGTTGAGACATGCTACTGCACAGCTGTTTTTGAAAGATCTCCGTCTTCAAAAGTCGGCGAAGCTTAATTTTTGGAAGGATTTGACAGCCTTTGTCTTCTCCATGCTTTGATGCCAGCACCAAATGGCACATTGACATCCCTACTGAATAGCTGGCGAATTATGTGACGGCTAAAGCTCCAGCTCTTTGTCTTGTGTAGTTAGTAACAGACCTGGCGTCAGACATAACGAGCAATGAATATGCATGTCAGTATTATCAACTCCTGTGTTTTAAGGTACAGCTTGTTCTGTGATTACTATTCATACTTTCACTTAGCATAAATGAGATTATGTCACAATGTTGCAACACTGAGAGGACACAATACTGTAAAGCCTCCAGGTTGCAAGACCCGCGTTGTCATACTACCACGCTGGTGATGTTCCCCGGACTAAGAAAAGTGTATTACCGGCATCAGAAGTCTATTTACACCATTTGATTGCATTGTTTTTATACAATATTCATTATTTATACAGTAGGGGTGTCCAGTCTTTTTCCAACAAGGGCCACATAGTGAAAAATGAAAGGATGCAAGGACAACTTTGATATTTTGTTAAATGTAGGTTTGCTAAGAAGTTATGTGCGTATATTTCAAGAAAGAAGCTGCATCTCAGCTTTGTGATATACAGTCGGTGAAAAAGCCTGTGAGTATTCTCATGAACTTCGGTCTTTGCTTTGTTTTCCCATTTTTGCTGTTGTTTTTGACATGTTTCAAATATTTCAACTTTCTTCTTAAATAATCTTCTTCAAAATGGTTCATAATTTTATGAATTTATTCCCATGATTTTGGCTTTATTGCCATAATATTATTACTTCCTCTCAACCTTATTTTCCAAAAATGACAACTTTATTTTGTTTTCTTTATTTGTCATAATATAAAAATTACAGCTGTGTTTTTCATTTCTGATGTTGTTTTAAAATTATTTTTATACTATTTCAGCTTTTTTTTTTGTAAATTTTCTTCTCGTAGTTTTGACTTTGTTTTCATAATATCTTGATTTTTTTCTGGTATTTTTCTGGTATCATCTGTTTTTTTTCATTACAACTTTATTTGTTGTTTTGTTTGTTTCTTTTTTTTCTCATTAATATACAACATTTTCTCTTAATATTTTGACTTTATTCTCATAAAATTGCAAATCTTTTTTCTTTTTCTGCTGTTGTTGATTTTTTTTAAATGTCCAAATTACAACTTTTTTCTTCCTCTCTACTTAACTTTCTTCTTGTAAATTTCCATTCCCATAATATTTTGACTTTGTTCTTGTAACATTCTAACTCTTTCTGCAACCAAATTTTCCAAAAATTGCAACTTAATTTGTTTTGTTTGTTTCTCATAATATTACTTGTCTTTTTTTCTTTCTTTAACATTTCAGCTATATGATACTTAAATTATTATAGCATTATTTTTCTTATAATGTTGAAAGTTTTGACTTTTTTGTCATGTTTTTTTTTCCATTTCTGCTGTTGCTGGGTTTTTTTTTTGAAATGTTCAACTTTTTCAACATTTTTTTCTTTATTCCCATAATATTTTGACTTCATTCTCGTAACGTTATAACATTTTCCGCAACCTAATTTTAGTTAAAATTATTTTTCTCCATAATATTTGATCATGTTATGTTATTCTCGTAAAATTACAAAAAAAAAACATTTCTACTTAGATAACTTTTTTCTCTTAATATTTTTACTTTATTGTTGTAAAATTACTCGGGGTGTCACGAGACACCCAACTCACGGGACGAGACGATGCACGACATTGGGTCCACAAGAACAAGATGAGATTTTAACATTAATTTTAATAAAACGACAATGAAAAAATAAGACTGGATAAACAATTTTTTATTTAGCTGAGTCGCAAAACAAAGAAATGTTTATTGTCTCACAAATTGACGCTCAAACATTGAAGAAGATGTCAACATTTTTTCTCTTGCCTAATTGTTTTGTCTACTTATGTCCGGGATGTCCTTTGATATTTATACTTAAAAAAAAAAAAAAAAAATATATATATATATATATATATATATATATAGATTTATTTGTTATTATTATCAACATTCTAGCTTTTTCTAGTTAAATTATGCTGTATTTTTCCACTTTTGCTGGGTTTTTGTTTTTTCCTGCAGTGAGCCACGTTCCACAGATGGCCCTTGCACCACACTTTGGACTCCCATGCATGTTTCACCGGGAAGGCGGGGTACGGCAAGGCGATGGAGAACAGACGTGCATTGCACGAGTGGTACAGGGGTATAAGGAACACTCCCGCTTACTGTTCATGAAGAAAAGGAGCTATTGGCTGTCCTATTATTTGCTGTTGTAAGAGATGCTGGAGGAAAAAACCATAACTTCGTAGAGACAAAAAAGTGAGGAAAAGCACCTTAATTATGTTTAGAACTACAAATAAACTTGATTCTTAGTTTGTTAATTTAAAATTGGCCAGCACTGCATAGAAACAAAGTCATTTTCATATTTTATCTCAGCCAGCGCCTCAAAGTCTAGACAGCGTAATAATTATATCCGGACTCGCCTCCAGCCTCCACCTCTTCCATCACATGTTCTAACACACTGACAGGCAAGTGAGCTGGTCCAGAATGAGGCTTGAGTGTAATGAGTAGTCATTTAATGAAGGTTAAGAAATGTTTACGTTTTAGATCCCGCTCTGTAAAACAGGGCGAGATTCACCCTGGCAGCATCACGCCTCGCGCATGTGTGATTCATGGATGCATGGAGGTCCACACACTCGGAATGTGACAGTGAACTGACGACTTGGGACTGCTTTGGGGCGGGGTGGACGTCTCAACAGGACCCACTGCTGCTCAGTGAGAACACAAACTGCAGATCAATACGTGCTTTCACTGTTAAGTCCCCAAATATCAGAAAACTCTCCAGTGCCAAGTTGGCAAAACTGCTCCAGTTCACTTGCTCGGTGGATGCATCACCTTTGTTGATGGCTTGTATTTAATTACTGAATGAATGCATGACACAAGAAACACTTAAATGCGCATCCTTACTAGCTAAACGTGAGTGTTTGAAAGTTGGCGCTCAGCCGAATGCAATGAGCGTCAATGGAACCGCTCAGTGATTAAAGGTGCAGACAAGTCCGAACATCTACACTGCCGGTTTGTTACAAAGTGTATCGCTCTACAATTCCGATACAAAAATCCTAAAAATGCACCAACGGCCCACAATGCATTGCGCAATCATGTGCAAGTATCTCCAGATTTCATCTTGTGCGCATGATTCTAGATGGCGTCGTAAACAAACTGATGGTATTTTGGACCCTAAATAAGATGGCGAACACAAGCCAAGGCAACATTTTAGCAAACGTTTTGGTTGTTAACCAAAAAAATGCGCTAACCGGGATGGACTTTAACTGAGGTACCGTTGTATAACTGAATCGTCACTCTTCCAATTGTTCCGATAATATAACATAATGTAACATAATTTTACATAATTTGTTATAACATAACATAACATAACACACAATACACAATTCTTTTCAGTTCTTACAAGAACGCTGTTCAGATATGTTGGTAATTGTCAGTAGAAAGTGGGACGAGTCACTTGTCGTCTTTCCTTTGACAAAGTCCCGGTGTGCTTCAGGCCATCATTGTATATTCACATTCCCTTCCTGCTCTCTGCTCCAACTTCTGCCACGTTTCAATGCAGCCTAAGTCACTCTCTCATTTCCATATTGCTCTGTGCTCGGTTGCTGCCGTCAGACAATGAAGAGATTGGATTGTAATGTTTTCCTAGCCAGCCAGCTGCAGCGGCGATACCAATCATTATTACTTCCTCTGAGGAGGTTAGGCTTTGTTTCCGATTGCTTGTTGGTTCCAAAGATTGGGCACAAAAAATACTCAATGAATTTAGGAGCTGATTCCAGCACCAAACCAGCTGCATTCTGTTGCTTTCATTCATATTATGACAAAGTTTTATTGACATTTTGAGTCATTTACAGGGAATGGTGCCAGGCTCGTGTAAAATCTGGCGTCTTGCATATACGGGGCTTGTATTACGGTCTATATATATTTGTAGAGCAATCGCACACATTTTTGTCACACTCAGAGGGATGTGAATACAATTCATGACACTTGTTGGGAATTTTGCCATGTTGGGGAACAGCAAATTGTGTAAAAAAGCAGAAACATTCAGTAGCTGGACAAGTGCGTTCAAAATTTTTGAGAAAGTGAAATTAAGTTCACCTGTAAAGGTTAGAGTTGCCTTCTAGATTCCTCCAGAAATGTCACCTAAAAGCCCAATTTTTTGTGATTGGTGTAAACCAAGCACCCTAAAGTCACACAATTTAGAATTCAACCAAAATATATTCACAAAAAAATCAAGTCATAAAAACTTAAACCAGGGGTGCACACACTTTTTCAGCCTGCAAGCTACTTTTAAAAAGTCCCAAAGATCTACCTCCTAGAGCAGGGGTAGGGAACCTATGGCTTGGGAGCCAGATGTGGCTCTTTTGATGACTGCATCTGGCTCTCAAACATGTCTTAACACGATAAAAATGTATTTTATTTTTTTTGTTCGCTCACCTTTAAAGTACATTACAGAAATCCCAGTGTTAAAAATAATGCTCAAAATATAAAACTTTCTTATGCGTTTTAGTCCATCAATCCATTTTCTACCTCAATGCGGGGTGGCCAGTGCCAGCTGTCCTTCCGATATTTTCCGGGTCAGACACCAAAATTTGATTATGACTGGATAATGCGGTAGCCTACGCGCATCATTGAGATGTCAAGAAGTAGCTAATTCTGTAGAGCCGACCCTTTTGACGAAGAAGAGGGTGAAAAGAAAAAGATACGGAGTACGGTGCAAAACCACGCAGCACCAGAAGTCGCATTAATGGTAAGAAGTATTTTATTTATTATTGGATAGCTTCAGTACAACAATGTTAATAAAAAGAATAACTTTAGAGACTTTAGAGGTCTTGCTTAAAAATGCCCACATTTAGTTGTATTCAATGTTAAAAAATATTATGTGGCTCTCCCGGAAATACATCTTAAAATTTGTGGCTTTTATGGCTCTCTTAGCCAAAAAGGTTCCCGACCCCTGTCCTAGAGAATATATATTTAATAGGGATGTCTGATATTATCGGCCACCGATAATTATCGGGCCGATTCTGGCATAAAAACCGTGATATCGGCCAACATTGATATCGTTTTTTTTCCTACAATAAAAGCCGATACAAAGCTTTTAACGCCAAAGTCGCAAATTTGCAACACTGCTGAACTTGCTGCATCAAGTTACTAGATACTGTGCTGCCGATACAGTATGTCCGTGAGAATAAGGTAACTCTATATCTAAACAAGCAGAGTAACAACAAAGCTCACAATTACCTTACCAGCGACTGCAAAATCATGGGGGGGTTACCATTCCACACACTAGTCTTACTATCTGTGTTTTTTAAAGAAAGAGCTAAAAAATATATACATTCACACACGCACTAATGTCTTTGGGAAACAGTTAGGCACCAAAAACAATGTATTTGATCTTCTAAGATAAGAACTTTATTGATCCCACACAGTAGTAATTCACATTACATCAGCTATAGAGCACAAAGTAGTGCCGAAAAACCATACATAGCATATACTGTCTATATAGTAGTTTGAATGCAATAAAATAAGAATATAAGATAAGAAAATGAAAGTTCTCAATCCCATTAATAATCAGCAAATTCATGTATTTTAAAACGATACCCCTTCAACTAAAAATAAAGAAAATCTTTCCAAAAATAACATACATCACGGCACAAGAAACACAAATGTATTCTTATATAAAATATGTAATACATGAATTAATATTAATTATGCATGGATTAGCCAACAATACAACTCTACTCATTTAAGAGTATTGTTACTTTACAACAACTTTACTTAAGAAAAAGATATGTGATGTTACACACATCGCTATCGGTTGATATCGGAATCGGAAATTGAGAGTTGGACAATATTGGCATATCAGTATCGGCAAGAAAGCCAATATCGGACATCCCTAAAATTTAGTATATTTATAAATATGAGTATTTATGTACCTTGTACGTGTATATCAGGGGTGGCTACACTTTTTCAGTCAAAATAGCTACATAGGGTTCGTTATACATAATGTTCATGTATTACGTCCAGTTCACATTTGCAATCAAACATTACAGCTATACAAGAAATGAAAATGATTATGCAAAAGACAGTGCAGCCGAAGTCAAGGCAACATATTGAAAAGGTTTCAGCAATGGGCACATTTTCCAACTGAACGTTTGTGTTCATTTGTTCATTTTCCAAGGTCACTTCAACCGTCAGTGAAGACTTGACTGTTCCTAAAGACGCAATGTGGCAGCAAGATCAACGCTGTCCTCATAACACCACGTTCCTGTTTTGTCATGAGTTATTTCTTGACTTCAATAGTGTTTCTCGCTTTTTTCTGGCACTTGCTACTTTCTTTGGCTCCATTTTTGGTTATTGAGGTGAAAAACATGATGGCATTCAATAAATAACTCATGGCAAAACAGGAAGGTAGTGTTGAAGAGGAAGGTGTTGATTTCACTGCCCCGTTGAGGCAAAATCTGAGGAGCCATTTGGGAGCCAAAAGATCCGACTCTTTTTCATAATTAATTAATTTTGATGCAATTAATTGAATATCAATTGCATACGCTAATTAATTTCACCCTGCAAATGCAAGATATGCTCTCATTCTGCCTGCCACAGACATGCAACACTTACTAATGTGCTCTCTTCCTCGTATTCACTTACCTTTCTCCCAAGCTTAACTAAATTAAATTACCTTACATTATTTTTTAAGACTGTCCATTTTGGAAGCATTGCTTACAGCAGCATATCATGCAACAGCATGACTATTCCAGGTGACTCGCCATCCATGGTCCTTGCTTTGTCTCTGTGGCACATCTATGTTGGGACAGAAAACTGTTCCCATCGTAAAAGCTTTTGCTTCTCTTTAGCCTTTTTTGCTGGTTCTTTGGGCAGCGTTGCTATTGGAGAAGTAGTCAATGATCACATAATTTTGAAGTTTTTCAAATTGAATTAAAAAATAAGAGGAACATATTTGGTTATGGCACCGGACATTGAGAATCCATAAAGTGAAAGTGAAAGTGAAAGTTAAGCTTGTGTAGAAGTGAGAGTTAAAGGGTTCCTGATATGATTCATCAGCTTTGCTTGAAAATATTATATATTGTTTGTAATTAATTTTCAGGGTTCACCAACACGATGCCCAGAGGCACCAGGTAGCCCCCCCCCAACGACCACACAAGCCTGCTTTTCATTCAGGTTGGCAGTTAATAATGTGAGAACAAGAGAAAGAAATGCACTCTGAAATACAACATGTGAGTTGTGGATCCCAACCTTTTCTTAATGTGCTGTTAAAACAAGCATGTTCCGTTTGTTTGGCTTGAAATAAACTATGGAAATAAATGACAAAAATGAGTAGCTCTTGGCCATTTCCATTTCATAAAAGTAGCTCTCACGAGAAAAAATGTTGGAGACCACTGTTCTACATTGTTCAATTTGTTGAAAGCGAACGGTAAATTCGAACGGACATCAAGTTCTTGCAGCTCAGCCTCATTTCCGGGTGTGACGTAATCAGGGTAATACAGCTCAGCTACACAAAGATGCCGGTGTACGAGACAGGGGATTTTTACAGTTATTATAGCATTATTGCATTATTGCAGAACAGGGATTTTAGCTTTAAGACATGGAGCTTGAGATTGGTCGCCTTCAAAAACACAAAATGGTAAGTTACTCTGCGGTTGCTTATCCTTCAATTATTGTTTTAAATCAGTTTCTTAATGTGCGTAAAGCTGTTTTTATATATCCTGTCTGTTTTAATGTACATGTGGCCTCACATCGACGATGAACGATCGCCATCGCTGCCCCCAGTAAACATATTGCTGTCAAAAGATGTTTATATAACATGTATAATGCTTTGCGGCCTTGTCGCTGTTGTGGAATAGTGTTTAGAATACATTACTGTATGTAAACAAGACATGACTTACTCTCTTCTGTGCCAGCTTTGACGCAGTGGTCGTTCTTTGTTGTAAACCTTTGGAAATCATGTTTTACCTTTTGGAAAAGAAAAGAAACTTACATTGTCCCTCGGATACTGTGAACTTCCAGCAGCAACACAACGTTTTGGCATGACTACTATTTTGATGAAAAATATGCTGAACCAAGTTGAAGCATTTGTTTACTCTGCTTTAGCTGAGCGGCATTACCCTCATTACGTCGCATCCAGAAATGTGCTGCGAGAATTAGTTTGTCATGATTGCTGCTATGAACTACAAATGTCATTTTTGGAAAATTTACCATTCGCTTTCAAAAATAGCTCAGTAGTTCCCAAACTTTTCACAGTTCCGTACCCCTTCAGACATCTGACTGGAAGTCATGTACCCCCTACTTCCTTCACACTTAAAAACATAAACCACACAATGAAACATCTTTAATATGTTATTAAATATAAAATATCTTATGATATTACCTGTATATAAAAAAAATTATGTGTCTTATTTTTCAACTACACACATGGGCTACTAATTTAAAATAGAGAGGGTTCAGAGGGGTAAGATACCTAAAGTTTGTCTTCCGTTGAGTGTATTTATTTGTATGTGTATTGAGTATTTAAGTGGTGACCGTCTGTGGTGAACTGTGATCTTGATGCTCTTTTTCTGCGGACAACATGGAAATAATCAGTACAATGCAACTAATGGTACACGTAAAGGTAATAATTATAAATCATTATGAAAACAAAGTCACATAAAGTACAGAAATCAATCAGGAAATGAATTCAACTCGGACTTATTACTGAGCCAAATTAATACACACAGAAAATGCACAGCAGCACAGAGCTAACATTATTAAAGCTTACCTCTATGCATTTACAGCAATGGTAATGGTAATGGTTTCATTTATTTGAACATGAACTCATAAATAGGAAGAGTAAGTCATAAGTGTGGTAGTGGTTAGACATAGCGTTGAATGTACACAGTGTTTCAAGACTCTTCTCCCTTGCACTTTGCAAACATCAACTGCTTGTATTGTTTGTTGAAATCGTTCATCTCAATACTTTGTTTGAGTTCCTTTCTCAATCCATTCCATAATTTGATTCCACATACTGAAATGGTGTGGGGGTTTTGCGTTGTTATCGCGTATATGTATTTTAGTTTAGTTTTTCCCTGAGGTCCTATTTCTCCTCTCTTGTCGAGAAGACATGACATTTTTAGGTAGTGGATTACTGTTTGCTTTATGCATAATTTTAGTTGTTTAAAAATCAACTAGTTCATCAAATTTTAATAATTGTGATTTTAGAAATAGAGGGTTTGTATGTTCTCTATACGCGGCATTATGGATTATCCTAATTGATCTTTCTTGCAGTATCTTTAGCGAGTGAAGTGTACTTTTGTAGTTCTTTCCCCATATCTCCTCACAATAAGTTAGATATGGTAATACCAGGGAGCAATAGAGAGTAAGGAGTGATTTTTGATCGAGAATAAATTTTGCTTTATTCAATATTGATGTATTTCTCTCACACTTTATGTTGTATATTTTTAATGTGAGATTTCCAGCTCATCTTTACCGTACCCCCTTACAGCAATCTGCAATCGAATCAGCAATTGTACCCCACTTTGGGAACCTAGGATGTGGAACATACCATATTTTCCGGACTATATGTCGCACTTTTTTTCATGGTTTGGCTGGTCCTGTGACTTATACTCCGGAGGGACTTATATAATCAAGTGTAGCGCCCACAAAAGTCACACAACAACATTTACAGATTTTGGAACTCGGTGCACACATAAGGCATTATAAGGCAACCCGTCCATTTTGGAGAAAATTTAAGACTTTTAAGTGCGCCTTATGGTCGTGAAAATACGGTATGTTTTTTTTTTCACACTGACAGCCACGAGAGGGCGCTCTAGGCTTGTTTCTGCCAGTATCTGCTACTCCTATCGCTCCTGTACCACGGAAAAATTACAATGTAAACACAAACTTGTAAAGGCAACTGAGAAAGATGGAACACAAATGCCCCCAAAAAGAAAATTATATTCTGCAGATTCCAAGCTGCAAGTAAACTAGTTATGTTATGTTGTTTAGGCGATAGTTATCTGAATAACTGTTAATATGTTACGTACCATACCACCTATTCACGCCTATTTAGCCTGTTGTTCTCCATTTTATTGTTATTACTCTACCTTGCCTTTCAAGATGAAATGTCTGATCTTGGTCTCTGATTTTATGAACTCAATTTTCCCCCATAAATGTGACTTATAGTCTGGTGCGACTTATATATGTTTTTTTCTTCTTCATTGTGCATTTTTTGGCTGATGTGACTTATAGTCCGGAAATTACAGTAATTACAATCAATATATAATATATTTAAGCAAAGTTGATGAATCATGTTAGGGACCCGTTAAGCTTGTGTGAGTGACAACGATGCATCCTCCGTCTGCCTCTTCGAGTATTTTTCCATCAGTCATTTGTAACTGTTGTGCAACTCTGATTGTGCTATGTGAGTGTATGTGTCAAGAAGGCCTTCAATGTGAAGCTATTTGAGCAAAACCCTAAAGCTGTAATAATAATATGAAACACCATGAAGTTGGAAGTTTGGAATTGTCCAAATGTCTTGGTAGTATATACAAGATTCAAGATTCAAGAGAGTTTTATTGTCATGTGCATGGTAAAACAGCAGTTATACCATGCAATGAAAATCTTATTCTGTTCATTCTCCCAAGAAAAGAAAGAAAACACAAGAAAAGTATAGTATAGTAGTAGTAGGAGGTGGGGTAATTGATTTGTTTGTTATCAAAGCTGAAGGCAGAGAACGGACATGATAAATGTGACATTACGTGAAAAAAAGCCAGGCAGATAACACTAATAGGATTGAGATATGGGCAGTAAAAAAAAATCCTGTTGAACGAGGAGTTGAGTCTCTTTTGGCTTGTGAAGACCAAAGCTCAAACACTTCCATCAAAGCGGTGCTGATGAAAAGAGCAGAGCTCACAGGGAAACAGAGAAAGGACGGAGCATATCAGAGACAAGGACCAAAATGAAGGCTAATTTGCCCTGATGAGGTGGAATGAAAGTGAGAGGAAAAAAAAACAACTTCAAAGATGAAATTGGGTGATTTTGCTTTGCGAACCTCATCTAACCCCTGATGTGAATGTACAGTGACACAACTTTTCATAATCATTTTCAGCAGCATCACTTTGTCTGCTCGAACCTTCTCTTGCTCTCGAGAAGGTCGTCGCTCTTAAGAAAAAGAAGACAGAAAGAAAAACCAAGGTACCAACAAAAAATTACAGATTTATCCTCACAAGCACTATTCTATTTTTTTTTGTTGTTCTGTCAACATACAGCTTTGAAAATGGAATGGCAATTCTTGTGTTTTCAGTTCATGCCCCAGTGTAGACCTATTGTAAAATACAGTCATTCCTTGTTTATCGTGGCTAACTGGTTCCAGACCCGACCGCGATAAGTACATTTCTGCGAAGTAGGATTCGATATTAATAAACGGAATATAGTGAGAGCATAAACAACCTGTTCATGACTTTCTAAATACGGGTTTTAACATTATTTGAGCCCTGTAGACATGAATAACACCCCAATAGTCCCTTTTACGCTCCTATTATTTTTTGTGTACATCACATTGCACAGGCAATGGGATCACTGCAGGGACATAACAGACAGCAAGCTAGCAAGCTAACTAGTTAGCCTTTCCAATTGACTTATTCAAAATTAAGAAAGTGTTTCAAACGGAGTGGGGAAGAAAGACAAAGAAGGCAAAAACGTACCACTTCCACACAGAACGAGGGGTTAACCTTTTTTTGCATTCGATCTCAGCCATTGCACGTCGGCTCAGCTCTGCTGGCTCAGTAGCCAGTCTCTATGCAGTGTGAAAGGTAATTTAATCTAGCGCAGGGGTCACCAACGTTTTTTGTCTTGTGAGAGCTATTTTTACAAAATGAAATTGGCCAAGAGCTACTCATTTTTGTAACATTTATTTGCATTTCAGTTCAAACAAAGCGAATATGCTTGCTTTACCAGAACATGAACAAAATGCTGGCATCCACAAATCACATTTTGTATTTCACAATGCATTTCTTTCTAGTGTCCTCACATGATTGACTGAAAACCTGAATGAAAAGCGGACCTGCGGGCGCCTCACGTGGTTGTGGGGGGCTACCTGGTGCCCGCGGGCACCCCTGATCTAGCGTCATGTCTCATAACATTACTGATGCCTAGTGACCACAATACTACGTACAGTGGTATGAAAAAGTATCTGAACCTTTTGGAATTTCTCGCATTTCTGCATAAAATCACCATCAAATGTGATCTGATCTTTGTCAAAATCACACAGATGAAAAAACTGTGTCTGCTTTAACTAAAACCACCCAAACATTTATAGGTTTTTATATTTTAATGAGGATGGCATGCAAACAATGACAGAAGGGGAGGAATAAGTAACTGAACCCTCACATTTAATATTTTGTGCCCCCCCCCCCCTTTGGCAACAATAACTTCAACCAGACACTTCCTGTAGCTGCAGATCAGTCTGGCACATCGATCAGGACTAATCTTGGCCCATTCTTTTCTACAAAACTGCTGTAGTTCAGTCAGATTCCTGGGATGTCTGGCATGAATCGCTGTCTTGAGGTCATGCCACAGCATCTCAATGGGGTTCAAGTGTGGACTTTGACTTGGCCACTCCAGAACGTGTATTTTGTTCTTCTGAAACCATTCTGAAGTTGATGTACTTGTGTGTTTTGGATCTTTGTCTTGTTGCAGCATCCATCCTCTTTTTAGCTTCCACTGTCTGACAGACGGTCTCAGGTTTTCCTGCAAAATATCCTGATAAACTTTTGAATTCATTTTTTCATGAATGATTGCAAGTTGTCCAGGCCTTGAGGCAGCAAAACAGCCCCAAACCATGATGCACCCTCCACCATGCTTCACGGTGGGGATGAGGTGTTGATGTTGGTGAGCTGTTCCATTTTTCCTCCACACATGACGTTGTGTGTTCCTCCCAAACAATTCAACTTTGGTTTCATCAGTCCACAAAATATTTTGCCAAAACTTCTGTGGAGTGTACCTTTTTGCAAACATTAAACGAGCATCAATGTTTTTTTAGACAGCAGTGGCTTCCTCCGTGGAGTCCTCCCATGAACACCATTCTTGGCCATTGTTTTACATATACTGTAGTTGATGTGTGCACAGAGATATTGGACTGTGCCAGTGATTTCTGCAAGTCTTTAGCAGACACTCTCGGGTTCTTTTTTACCTCTCTGAGGATTCTGCGCTGAACTCTTGGCGTCATGTTTGGTGGATGGCCACTCCTTGGGAGAGAAGCAACAGTGCCAAACTCTCTCCATTTGTAGACAACTTCTCTGACTGTCGATTGATGAACAGTCAGAGAAGTCAGACTTTTAGAGATGGTTTTGTATCCTTTCCCAGCTTTATACAAATCGACAATTCTTGATCGCAGGTCTTCAGACAGCTCTTTTGAGCGAGCCATGGTGCACATCAGACAATGCTCCTCATCAAGACAATTCTTACCAATTCTGTGTGTTTTATAGTGGGCAGGGCAGCTTTAAACCACTCATCAGTGATTGGGCACACACCTGACTTGAATTGTTTGGTAAAAATTGGTTTCAATTGCTCTTTAAGTCTCCTTAGGCAGAGGGTTCAGTTACTTATTCCTCCCCTTCTGTCATTGTTTGCATGCCATCCTCATTAAAATATAAAAACCTATAAATGTTTGGGTGGTTTTAGTTAAAGCAGACACAGTTTTTTCATCTGTGTGATTTTGACAAAGATCAGATCACATTTGATGGTGATTTTATGCAGAAATGTGAGAAATTCCAAAAGGTTAAGATACTTTTTCATACCACTGTATAACTTGTCTTTCCAAATTTTTTCTAATAAGAAGGCCTTAGTCAATCACGAAACAGTGATCGTTTATTTAATTATTTTTTGAAAATACGCAATATAATGACAGAGAGAGATATTCGACCTGTGGTATAGCAAGGGGCAATTGTATAATACATACGGTAACCCCTCGCTACTTTGCGTTTCGAATTTCGGGACTTCACTTTATCACGTTTTTTTAAAAATTAATAAATCTTGCTGTTTTGTGGTTGAATATGGCCTATTATTAGTAAAAAAAAAAAAAAATAAGCAAATTGTAGGTAGTTTTTTTTTGCCTAAAATAAACATTTTCAAGCATAAAAATGGCTAAATGAAGTAAAATACACTGGAACGTATCACTGGTTGAAAACAAAGTAATACATCCTGTACACCTACCTGTGGCGCTGTGAACAGACACACCAGTAACCAGAACCAAAACTATTGAAGAAAGGCCGCATGCGCATAAAGTCGGTTGTCTTTGGCATCGACTGACGGCGAAGTGGAATTGCTTCTGCGAGTCATTTTGGCGTATAAGACAAACAATATCATGAGAAAGTCAGCTGGGGTGAGTCATGCGAGTCAAAGTATTCAGGTATTTTGTTGGATTTTCACTTATGGTCACGTGGCGGTGAATCATCGTTTTCGAAAATCTGCGGTTTGCTTGTCTACACGGCAACGGCAAGGGGACGTTTTCAGATTTTTGTTTTTGAATCATTTCAGGGCACCCAGAACGCCGTTTTTGTGTGGATGAAACGCTGAAACAATAAAATACTTTGCTGTGTTGACCTAAAAACATCTCCGTGTGGATAACCCCAAGTCTTAAGTCTTTATTCTTTTAAAGTCTTGAGTCAAGTAGTCAAGACGTGCAAGTCTAAGTCAAGTCTCAAGTCAAGACAAGACTGGTTGAGTCAAATCCGAAGTCATAGGCTTGAGATTTTTGAGGCCTTACAAGTCATAAGCACTGGTTAGTGTCTCCTAAATAAAATGTCATTTTGACAGTGTTCAATGTAATAAGCTATTCAATTTGACAAATACAACAAATGCATTTTGAACTGTTTTACTTTTTAAATAAAATAACACCAGTGTGACAAGACTTAGGTACAGAAAAGGAGTGCTGACATAGCATTCGGGATTTATGTAACCCACACATTTGTTGTTTGTTCTTAAACCTGATTGGACGTTAATAGATGTATCTAATGAGGCAGATTAAAAGGGAAAATATGTTGTCTTGCTGAAAATGACATAATAACAATCATGTTAGTAGTATGCTTTGAATGGGGACACGTTTTACTCAACACACTCACTGAAAATCGAAAGTATTTCCAAGTCAAGTCCCGATCCACTGATGTCAAAGTCCAAGTCGAGCTGCAAGTTTTTGATGATATTGTCAAGTCAAATCCAAAGTCATCAAAATTGTGACTCGACACCATTAGTCCCCTGACTTGAGTCCACACCGCTGGTCAATAGCCACCGCAGGAAGTACAGTACAGAAACAAGAAGTTAAAAAGGCACAACAAGGAACTCTCCCAATGCTAACACTTGAGTCTATACTATGTCTCATCATGTCCACTATATTGGGTAACAGGAGTGTAACGGTAGGGGTGTCATTTCATGTGTAGAAGGCTCTCATAATGTCAAAAACCATATCGTTTTCCATGCTCTAACTATGAAAATATTCAATTTGTAAATTAAGAGATTCAAGAGAGTTTTATTGTCATGTGCATAGTAAAACAGCAGTTATACTATGCAATGAAAATCTTATTCTGTTCATTCTCCCAAGAAAAGAAAGAAAACACAAGAAAGAATAAGAACATAAGAAACATAAACACATAAACATATATACCAATAAATTAAGCAACAACAACAGACGAGACATTAATACAGATAAATAATAATACAAATAAATAAATAAATAAATAAATAAAGTGCTAGGAGTGTGTGCGTGTGTTGCGTGCGGCGTGTGTGAGTGCTTCGTTGAGGAGCCTGATGGCCTGTGGGTAAAAGCTGTTTGCCAGCCTTGTGGTCCTGGACTTCAAACTCCTGTAGCGTCTGCCTGACGGTAGGAGTGTGAATAATGAGTGTTGTGGATGTGTGCTGTCCTTGATGAGGTTGTGTGTTCTGCGTAGGACTCTAGTTTTATAAATGTCTTGCAGTGAGGGGAGGGCTGCCCCAACAATGTTCTGTGAGGTCTTGATCACCCGCTGGAGTGCCTTCCTATCACGTGTTGTACAGTTACCGTACCAAACAGTGATGGAGGCGGTAAGGACACTTTCGATAGTGCATCTGTAGAAGCAACTCAGGATTGTGGTGGACATGCCAAATTTCCTCAGTCTTCTCAGGAAGTACAGTCTCCTTTGGGACTTCTTCAGAATTTGTTGGGTGTTGTGAGACCACGTGAGGTCCTCGCTGATGTGTGTGCCAAGGAACTTGAAGGTTTTCACCCTCTCCACCTCAGTCTCACCAATAAACAGGGGTCTATGTGGCTCCTTTTCCCTTGTTCTTGGGTCGATGATCATCTCTTTAGTCTTATCTGTATTGAGAAGGAGATTGTTATCACGACACCAAGCTATGAGGTCCGCCACCTCTCTTCTGTATGATGTTTCAACACCACCAGTGATCAGTCCGATGACTGTAGTGTCATCCGCAAATTTAATGATGCTGGTGTTGTTCTGGGAGGCCACGCAATCGTAGGTGAAGAGCGTGTAGAGGAGTGGACTCAGCACACACCCCTGTGGGGTCCCAGTGCTCACAATTCTTGAGCTGGATGTGCGGTTGTGGACTCTGACTGACTGGGGTCTGCCCGTGAGAAAGTTAAACACCCAGTTACAGAGGGAGGGTGACAGGCCAAGTGTGAGGAGCTTATCTGTGAGTTTGTGGGGGCTGACTGTATTAAAAGCAGAGCTATAGTCTATAAATAGCATTCTGACATATGTGTCCTGGCCCTGTAGGTGAGAAAGGGCTGTGTGGATGGCAGTGTTGACTGCATCATCTGTGGACCGGTTCTGGCGATATGCAAACTGTAGAGGGTCCACAGTTGCCGCCGGGATGCTCTTTTTGATGTGGGTCATGACTATCCTTTCAAAGCACTTCATAACAATAGGAGTGAGTGCTATAGGGCGATAGTCATTCAAGCAGGTCACGTTGCTCTTCTTGGGTACGGGCACTATGGTGGTGGACTTAAAGCAGGTCGGTACAGATGCTTGTGCAAGCGACAGGTTAAATATGTCAGCAAGCACATCAGCTAGCTCTGATGAGCAAACCCGAAGTGCACGTCCTGAGATGTTGTCTGGGCCTGCTGCTTTTCGTGGGTTTGTTTTGTTCAGAACCCTGCGCACATCAGCTGATGTCACCATGAGAGGTGCGTCCTGTGTGCTCCCCAGGTTCAGCCACCCTCTCTGCTCATCAGGAGTTTGGGTGTCAAAGCGGGCATAGAACTCGTTCAGCTCATCTGGAAGTGTGGTTTGGCTGGACGTGGCTACGCTACTCTGCTGTCGATAGTCTGTGATGTGCTGGAGCCCCGCCCACATGCGCCGAGGGTCTGAGGTGGAATAGTAGCCCTCCAGCTTCTGTCTGTACTGTCTTTTGGCCTCCCGTATGGACCTCCTCAGGTCATATCTGGCCTTTTTGTAGTCATCAGCGGTGCCCATGACAAATGCAGTCGAACGAGCACGTAGCTTAGCCCTTACATCACAGTTCATCCACTGTTTTTGGTTAGGGTATTTTCTGTAATACTTGGTGGTGCTAACAGTCTCTATACATGTGCTAATGTAGCCAGTAACAGCAGAAGCATATTCATCCAAATCAACAGTACAATCTTCCCTCCCCGCTGCAGTTTTAAACACATCCCAGTTTGTGCAGCCAAAGCAGTCCTGAAGTACTTGATCAGTTTCTTCATTCCACACTACTCTGCGGAAATTCACCTTTCATGGTCTGGTCTGGAACCAATTAATTGCCATAAACGAGGGATTACTGTATATTAGAGGTGCTCGGTATTGGCTTTCTTAGGGATAGTTGATATTCTCCAGGACTTCATTACAGATGCCGATATCAACCGATACCAATATTTCAGCAGCTATGGAACAAAATATTAGGCTAAGGGTACCCTAATTTGTACTATTTTCATTTAATTTGTTTGTTTTTTAAACACTGCTGTTGAACTCCAATTTACAATTTATCTGATTACCATTTGTTAATATTTAGTGATTTTTTTCTGTTTTATCGCTTTTGTCCGTTTCCATTGACAGTTGATCCTCAGGTTACAAACGAGTTCCGTTCCTGGACTGTGATGTAAGTGGACTTTTCGTATACCTTGGAACTTCTGCCAAAATGATACCAAAGTACACAGAAGACGTGAAGGACATATATAATGCAGTACGGAATCCATGACCCCTGTAGCAATCATTAGCATTCAGTCATCTTTATCCTTAATGAACCAAAAGGGTGGTCAGTATTGTTCATTTTCACTTTCATGGTGATGGCTTTCCTTTTCTTTGGCGCAATGGCGCTTCGGAGACATAATGAAGCGCAAAAACGTAACTACTAAGTGATGTTATACTTTATGTGTCTCATCTTTCATGACAGACGGGGCTCAAGTACTACACATTATGTATGAATGTAGACGGAGGACCAAAGGTTTGGTCAATTCAAAATGCGTGTGAAATACAAAAGAGGTTGTTTGGTTGATGAACCCACGAGGAACTTTCGGCATATCTCCTCACCAGCCAGAAGGTTCTTTGCATCTTCAATACCACGGCAATCCATCTTGTCAAAAATGACGTCCTTTCCATCGAGGCACAGTCTCTCGCTGCATAGCAATTCCATTAGGTAACAGTGTTTCATGTTGCATGTGATGCTGACAGTACTGCCATGCTCGCATGCAGACACCAAACTGCAAATGTTGTTAAGTCGATGTTGCAGGCACAAATGCACAAGAGAATCAGCAGTCATTCTATCACACCTCTCAGCTAATGACTGCCTGCTATCTTATCTTCAGTGGTCAAGTTAAAATAATGCAGGGTTTACATGTGCCCGACAAAAATGCTAAAACAATGAGAATTTCACCGCTCAAGGTCATGCTTTAGAGGTTTATTTTCCTTTATCATTGATTTTATTAGATGAGAACCCTCCCCTTCTCTCTTCAATTTTTCACTCATGGTACAATGCAGGTTTAAGCCCACATAGTACTTATTAAACACATTTAAAGTATAAAATGTATAGCTACTCACCCCGAATGAATGATAATGTCAGATGATGGATGACAGATGGAATGGGAGCCACAGTGTAGCCTTTAGCCTAGTCATCAGGCTAGCGCTAAATCGCTAGCAGGCTAGAGAAGGCGTTTCTCCAAAACGCATCTACATAATCCACACTGCTCGCTTGCTGGACATTATATAAGAAGCTGAAAAAAGTTTGAAATCAAAAGGATAGACACCACTGCTTAAGTATAGAAAGTCTTTTTGTGGGGCCGTGAATGTGTCTGACAACAATGCAAAGCACGATACAAGGTAAAAGAGCAAAAAACTATTCACAATAGATATGTGCAAGTCATGAACGAGTCATTTAAAACTTACTTTTTGAACGGAATTAGTAGTCATGGGTATCATCTTTGTTAAATGTTTACTTGCTCACCTCTTCTACCGCTAGCTAACCTAACAAAAGACACCAACTGCCTGTATTTGTATAAATGACTCAAGAGTACTCTACAAAGACTCAAGCTTCACTGACTCACGGGTACTCTACAAAGGCTTGCCTTTCACTGACTCACGGGTAATCGCCAAAGATGAATTTCACAGACTCACGAATAATCGACAAAGACCTGCGTTTCACTGACTCATGGCTAATTGACAAAGAGTTAACTTTCCCGGACTCACAAGTACTCTACAAAGACTTGAGTTTCACCAACTCACAAGTACTCTGTAAATACTTAGTTTTACTGATTCACGGATAATTGAGGAAGACTTGCGTTTAACTGACCCACTGTTAATCACTGAAGACTTGAGCTTTACTGACTCACTGGTATGGACAAAGACTCAAGTTTTACTGACTCTTGGGTATTCTACGGAAACTCGTGTTTTACTGACTCACTGGTACTCAACAAAGACTCTGGTATCACTGACTCATGGGTACTCTACGAAGTTTGAGCTTCAATGACTCATGATTAATCAAGGAAGACATGGGTTTCACTGACTCAGGGGCACTCTACAAAGACTCGTGTTTCAATGACTCACGGGTAATCGCCAAACACTCGAGCTTCACTGTCTCACAGGCAATTGACGTAGACTCGAGTTTCACTGACTCACGTGTATTCGCAAAGACATGAGTTTCACTGTCTCACGTGTAATTGAAGTAGACTCGGGTTTCACTAACTCACAAGTACTCGAAGACACAGTTTCACTGACTCACAGGTAATCTACAAAGACAAAGTTTCACTGACTCACGGGTAATCCATGAACCCACAGGTTTCACTGACTCACATGTACCCAACAAAGACCCGCGTTTCACCGATTCATGGGTAACCGCCAAACACTCTAGCTTCGCTGTCTCACAGGTATTTGACGTAGACTTGAGTTTCACTGACTCACAGGTACTCGACGAAGACACATGTTTCACTGACTCACAGGTAATCAACAAAGACAAAGTTTCACTTCAGTGTGTGACTCTTAAAAAGTTGAGTCAGCTTCTGTCTCTTTGATCATTTTCACTGTCAGAACAATCAGAAGAACTTTTTGAATCCACACTGGATTGAAAATGATTTGATTATGAAACAATGTTCTTGTAGCAGTGCAGTAGCTTGGAACAGACTGTTATCTAAGACCTGTTTATTATGTGCTGTTTATCGGAGTATGCAACACAGATGAGTATGTTATGAATGTCAATGACGTTGAGGACAGATGAAATCGATTTTGAGAAAAATTAGGGTCAGTAAGTATTGTAATGGGCCGCACGGTGGCCTCAGCAGATCAAGGGTTCAAATCTCCTCTGTGAGTCCATACGTGGGTTTTCTCTGGGTACTTTGGCTTCCTCCCACATTCCAAAAATATGCATGTTAAGTAACCGAGGACTATAAAATTGTGTGGGCGTGAATGGTTGCTTGATTGGCTGGCGACCCTTCTTCTCTCCCGAAGTCACCCTCATGTGACCCTAATGAGGACAGTTGGTAAAGGATGGATGGATGGAAGAATACAAATCATAGCTGCTGGCAGTTCGGGGGTGTTCCTTCTGAAAAGCTGAAATAAATCAACGCAGAAAGAAAATCAAACATACACTGTCATGCAGTTTGCCTGCTGCTGTCAGTCATTCACGTGCACATCATCGCCAAAGAAAAATAAAGGAAGTACAGAAGACATACTGTATATGAAGATAAATGTATACTTTCTGTATGCGGCCAAAAGAATCAAGATGCACTTTTTTCAGGTTGGGGAAATGAAGCAACTCTCCAATATGACAAACAGGACTGATGAGCTAAAATGACAAAAGAAAGTGTGAGGACTAGCAGGGAGTTTATTTGCTGAGAAACCAAGAGGAGCAGACAGATAAGACTGATGAGCTAATGCGATACAGGTGGAAGAACATACAGACTGGCAGGGAGTCGATTGGCGGGGAAAACAAAGGCAACAGGGCTGACAGGGCTGATAAATTAAAGAGATACAGGTTGGAGAACCTGAACACTGGCAGGGACTTGATTGGCTGAAGCAAAGGCTCACAGATGTTGAGGCAGAAGCCACACTGGATTGCTTAATGAGGGCGCAAAAAGGATTTGTTGGAATGCAAGCGTGACATCTGGAAGATGCAGCTGAAACAAACTTAATCTTTGTCTTCATTTCTCTCATTGCATTTTTGTAAACACTGCTTTTGTTTCCTTCCAGTTCTGTCTGAAAAATGGGATGGATTGTTCAGACAACCCAAGCAATGAGAACTGGGGTGGAGAAGTCAGCAATGCCAGCGAGGCGTTCAACCTACTAGGGTCACCGAGCATCTCCAACTCGCACAGTATTGGCAGCGAGCGTTGGCCTCCTCTAGCGACAGGTCAGTCTGTCGTAGGTCTTGGTTGACAATGTCGGACCAATGGCTGCGTGGTTGGTGTAGGCAAAAATGATTTACTGAGTGGGTAAATAATTATTACATGTAGATTTTAGAATAACTGGTTGCAGTGATGTTTATTGATTGAATTATTGTTGAGTGCCTTAATATACTGTAAGTACAGTATAGATATAACTGTTTAATCAGACCCCCTTCCACCTCTACCTTGACCAAAGTTGTTGGAGATGAGAGGCCCAACGTGCTGCAGGATGGAGATGTGACTTAGCTGCGATCTACAAACAGAAACAATTTCCAGCGCCCGGTGTTTTTTCTGTTTCAATTCTTAGGTGTTAACCGGTTATTTTAGGGTTAAAAATTGTGGGATAAATAAGCGGGGGCTTAACGCAGGGTTTGTGATTGTGAGAGTGAGTGTGAGAGTTCTGTTTATGTTTGTCCGTAAAATCTTATTTGACTTTTTACTAAATAGTATGTAGTATGTTATGTATATATTACATATGGCTTAGTGCTCAAAATATGAACTCTTTTGTGTGTGTGTGTGTGTGTGTGTGGGGGGGGGGGGGGGGGGGGGGGTGAGAGTCGTCTTCGGGTTACTCTTGCATACAAAATCATGCGTGTTTTGCATGTGAGAGGCAGATCCTGTCGTTTGTAAGAAGATGACACCTGTTAAAAGTTGCATTACATTGGGTACACATTCGAATTTTGTACAAAATTGAAAATGATATGTATCACAAAGGTGTCAAAGACAATAAATGGTCGAGGCTACCGAAAATGTTCAAAACCAAATTTTTGCAAATTAGTAATATTTTATAGGTTTGACTTCATGCTAGCATTGTCATGTTTGATGCAGTTTTGAGTAAATCTGTCTTCAACTAAAGATGAGTTGTACAAAATTCCAAATTGCCAAATCTCATGTTGCCATAGCAACTCCAAATTGTGAAAAATGGAACGATTGGGCTCTTTTGTGAAACCATGTGCATGTCTGACTTATGCACAGACGACATCAGCCTGCATTCGTGGAGGTCACTGACCTTTGTGTTATCACCAGAACTGTATGGCATTCTAGCATGTCTCTAAATTTGGGAAAATGTGGGTTTTTAAGGAGTCTTAATAATTCTTGATGACCCCACCAGTGCAAAGCAATAGAAATGTTTTTGTCTTTTTGTTTGCATCTCGTCACCTTGGCGGAGTGATTACAAATATGGAATTCGGAAGTCGTTCAAAATTGGGTCGAGTTTCCTAAATATAATTTTAAGCAGAAAATAAACAAAATATGCTGAGTGTTTGACATTCCTTAGATCTGTGAGTTCAGTGCAAAACAAACTCGTCCTTTTGCGTGTGCGTGCCGGTAGCCTTCACTCTTGCTGGTCTTAGTGTGAATCTACGTAAACATGAACGAGAGTAGCATAATCACTTAAGTGCTCATGCTGTGAATAATTTCGTCCAAATTGCTCTACTGTTTGGAAAACCACTTGATGTTACATTTTTTGGTACCACAATTATTTCACTCCAGTTCTAGTTCACTCATTCAATGACAGCATGAGTGTTACACAATCAGGAGATGCTGTACTCTGCTTCCCTTATCTCGTAGAAATGTAACAAGCAAATTGGCAAGTGACAAATCCGCTATGATACATACATGTATGGGTGACATGTATGTTTATCGTGTTGACCATGGAGAGACCATGGGAGTTGGACAGAGAGCAGTGGGATGTTGACTTGTTACGTCTTATTTTGTAAACACATATTGCACCCCTGTTAAAACATTGCATAAATTAGAAGTAAACTAAAATACTAAAATAGCAAAGCTAGAGTGGTTAATTCACACACATCCTTCCCCCATCCACAAATCCAATGTGCGGTGGCGCCAAACACTTCGGAGGACAATAACGTTTGTGTTTTAAGATGTCTCTTTGCATCTTTGGGAGGCCTAAAATGTGGCTCACAAAGGGAAAAATTAATTTCCAGAGTGGGTAAATAATTATTACAAGTAGATTTTAAAATAACTGTTTGCATTGATGTTTATTGATTGAATTATTGCTGAGTGCCTTAAAATAAGTACAGTGTAGATATAACTGTTTAATCAATGAGCCTAATACCTGAGTGAGTGATTACAAGTAGTTTATAGAAATGATGCTTTATTAAACTGTCAGCTGAACAGACTAACATTGGTTTAAGGAGGTAAAAGGGGAAGAGGGAGCATAAAAGATATCAATGCATATCAACCAGCCAGGGTCAGCAGCCAGATATGGTCCAAAATGTAGTCAAAACAACTCGGCGCTGCCACCTGTTGGTGTCACCCTAATTCGTCAAGGAAAGTTAACTTTGGAGAGACTGACGCCAATGGTCGGAGCAAAACGATTACAAAACGGCAGATGGAACAATGGATCGGGACTCTCTCTCATTCAGCTGGAGGAGCAGGGAATGGGTGCATGAGACGGGGTTCCGAGCTCCGTAGCTGCAAAATTATTCTGTCTGACTTATTTTCAATACATTTTGTAAATCTAATTTGGTGTGTGAGTCTTCGTTCCTTGTCATAACTGGAGATTAACGAACACATAAGGGGGAGGCGAAATTGGCTTAATTCATTTTGCAAAGTGGTCCTTTGACCTTTAGTAGGTTGTGGAGAATTTCATCTCCAACATTGGCCACGAGGACGTCTCCAACTGGACGAGTCCAACTCTCTGACGACTCGGGTGGGGTGTCAGTGCTGGGCGAAGACACGAAGAATGTTGGCCTGGTTTGTTCTCTGGCAAAGCGCCACGCTTGAGACGTGGTCGGACCACTGCACACCCTCAATGGTTCTGAGGGCACCAAGCTGTGGTCCTGCAGAGTAGCCAGGTCTTGGCCCCATAAAGCAGTGCAGGCAGGATGGCAGCGTTGTAAACCCAGAGATTGGAATGGTGCGAGATGTCATGACGTCTCCATAGTGACATTATGTATAACGAGTGCAAATGGACATCGGTAAACCTCACTCTCCTGACACCTTAAGAGTCGCACTGACAGTCACCGGACTTTTGGCTAGCACTCTTGACTCTCATTCTGTGGACCATGGTTCCAGCACAGGTGGAACGCAGGGCTTGCTGAACCAGGCGGGTATCATTGGTGCAGTGACTCGAGATAAGAGTGAGGTAATGGTTGCCAGCTAGCGTGACTGTGTGGATGTACGTTGGTAAGCCTCACTCCCTGACACCTTAGCAGGGCACTGGGTATCAACTTGAGAGTCTGGGCTTTTAGCTCAATGCCTAGCGTGCTTGACGAGCCCAGGCAGAGCACAGGGCTGGCTGAACCAAGCGGGTTACACTTCCTGACAAAACATAAGCCAAAATATACACACCAGCATGAATTTATAGCATTGCAGCTAGCGCCTGGAACACACTCTCTGTTCAGGCAGGTGTGTCCATCCATCAGGTAACTAAAGCTGAGTTAAAATATAAAGATGATGTGAGGCAAACATGAAGGCCCCCTCTAATAGGCGCCTACTTCAAATATAGTAAATGTACTGTGATTTAATTTTCAGTTAAACATGACCAAAAAACTGCCAGAATATAGTCCGCCAGGATTGAATGAAGACTTCTGGACTCTTCTCGTTTGCTGAAGGTTTCTTCATTTCTGAAATGTAGGTGTGGATTTTCCTATTTTATGACCCTGGTGGAAGTGGCCCTTGGGGGTGGTCACAGTAAGGTGGTCGTTGTTATTGTGGTCTAGTGTGGCTGGTACGCGATCGTCTTGAATAACAATAGGTCATTCGTCTACCTGGTGGATAACGGCTCATTGGTGGCCACTCTTCCTGTTGAGACAATCTTTGGGGGATATCTGGACATTGTTGTGAGCAGACGATAGGTGATAGCGCAGACCCCCGAGGGCCTTTCTAGTTTGACATAAAACCGCTTTTAAACCAGCGGTCCAGACATTTTTTTAAGATGCAAATGAACTGCTGACTCTGGGCCCGAAGAAGCTGCTGTCTGATATTGTGCTACACGTTTATGTACAGGTTGTGTGGTCTCTTCAACCAACAAAGTCCGGATCCTGAGACTTGCCAAAAATTAAACCATGATTGTCACTGTTCACATGCACCCCAGCACTATGGACACTGATGCGGACAGGGGAAGACTGAAACAAGACTCCAGACCAGGTATGTGATTAACTTCAACTGTGCCTTGGTAACACTGACTTGCAATTATCAGACATGTAAGACTTAGTAAACAGTTTTTTTTACTTCTTGCTAGAAAAAAAACAAAACATTTGGTGTCATGCTCCGGCACACAGCAACCAGCTTCTATTTTGAGGAGGGATTTAATTGTAGCGTTCATTCCTCGGCACCTCATCCTTATGGTGTGCCTCACTGCAGCGTTCCAACATGTGATGGAAAGCATCTGTCGTCTGCTTGAGTCCATCTGTCTGTGAGTGAAAATGTAGACATGCAGTACAATTAACCTGTGAACCCTTTTCACACATATTAGCGCCCCGTAAATTGATTGCGACCCTGCGTTTATATTCCCCCTGCGTAAACTGCATATTCTGTGTTGCCCGTATCATTGCTTTGCTAGCAAACAATGTTCGCTATATTTGGTCACATGTACATCTGTGCTTGAGAGCAAAAGTTCAATCACTGTTTTATAACCATCTGTAAAGTGGTTGTTCCACACCAGCTCTCAACATTATGTTTAACATGAATCTTTATGGCGAATTGTTAATGTGTGCACAGTACGGCGGTTGTGAAGTGGAAAAAAAGAGCTTCATTGTTTTTGGTGTATTTATTTCATTCCTGTGGGTGGAGTGGAAATGTGTTTTTTTTGTTTAGTTTTTTTTTGCAGTGGCTGGAGGCGGATGGACCACAAAAAAAAAATACCTGAGTTTTAAATTAGCTCAAGAGGACAAACAAAGTGAAATCCATTGGGGTAAGAAGAACAAAATGGAAGTTGGTCCACAAAGACACAAAACAAAGCAAGTAAATTACAGTAAAACTAACTTTTGAGTCAAGACTCACGGGAAAACACAAGGAAAGAAAAGAAGTAATGAATTTTGGGGGTCCAGTTGAGGAGACTACAAGGGCCTCATTATTAGAGGAGATTAAAACCGTTCCTGTCAACGTTGGGAGGTGGAGGCAAGGCGTGGTGGACCCAAGTGGAGGGAAGCAATGACAGCAACAGTGGAGTGATGCTCAAAAAAGGGTTTAATGAAAACTCAGGATGTAAAAATGCAAATTCCAAAACATGCAACAACATAGGGGCATGCAAGGGGCAAGAAAGTAGGACCCATCCTGGAGCAGACTCACCACAAGCGACATACGATGATCCGACAACGACAAGACAGAAGATTACAACAAAATACACAGCAAGACACACCTGGGCTTGACACAAGACAGAGGACAGACAGAGCTGATAGCACGAAACACAAGGTTCAGTGCAAGAAAAAGGAGCCAATCACGGAACAAACAAAGCCACATGGAACACAGACAGCACAAACCCGAACACAAACGACAGAACATGACAGTTGCTATGTGTCTTAATAACATCTCAGCTGTTAATTTGATCAAAATACCCCAAACGTCAAGAATTAATTTTCCACCGAGGGCCACATCCAGAAAAATGAAAGAATGCACGGACCGCTTTGGTAGAGAAAAAAATACCACTTTTTTTGTTTGTTTCTAATAATATTAAGACTTTTACTTTTTTCTTTCATATTTCAACTCTATGCTACTGTAATGACTTTATTTTTCCTCATACTTATTCTCGTAAAATTGCAACTTTTTTTCTCGTTAGAACACAACTTTTTTGTCTTAATCCATTCCATACATTTTCTCTGCCGCTTATCCTCATTAGGGTCGCGGGGGTATGCTGGAGCCTATCCCAGCTGACTTTGGGCGAGAGGCAGGGTACACCCTGGACTGATATTTTGACTTTATTCCTGTAAAATTACAGCTGTTTTTCCCCTTTCTGCTGCTGTTGTTTGCTTGGGTTGTCTCAACTTTCTTCTAGTAAATCTTCTTCTGGCAATTATGACTTTATTCCCATAATATTTTTACTTTATTCGCGTAATTTTATATTATATATAATATATATATATATGTTATATATACTTATTCCACAACTTAATTATCAAAAAATTACAACTTTATTTGTTGTTTTGGTTGTTTTTCATATTCCGACTTTGAAAAAAATAACATCTTTTTTCTTTGATATTTCAACCTTATGCTATATGATTATTTTTTTCCCTCTTAAGATTACCATGTTATTCTCGTACAACTACGTCTTTTTCTCCCGAGATTACAACTTTTTCTCTTAATGTTTTGACTTTACTATTGTAAAATGACTGCTGCACTGTAAAATCCATTAGTTACTTACTTTAAAAAAAAAAAAACATGCAAACCGATTGCCTTGAAAGAAACATTTTTTTTTTTTTTTTTACTTTTCTTATATATTTTTCTTAATTATATTTTTAGAATGTAGTGTGGGCCAATGAAAAAACAGGCACTGGCCGTAAATGGCCCCCAGGCCGCACTTTGGACACCCCTGCTTTAAAGACAAGCAAGTCAGGGTGTGGTACAGAAAGAAGGAGGGTTAGTGGGAGCAGCTTGGGCCTAAGAGCTTTAAGCTTTAAGTCACATCTTAATATTACAGTTTCACCCAGAAAACTGCACCCAAATCTTATTTGTAGCCTTATCAGCTGATAAGAAAGGGATTGGCCCTGAAGTCATGACATTACAGTTTTGAGCCTCGGAACCCCAAGTCAAGTCAATTTTATTTATATAGCTGCAATCCATAATAGAAGTTATCTCAAGGCCGTTATCTCAGAAAGTTATCTCATGGAGCAGGTCTAGAACCACGCTTCTCATACATTAATGAGAACCAACTGAACCCCACATGAGCAAGCACTTGGAGACGGAGGCAAAGAAAAGCTTCCTCTAGGGAAGAAACCTCAATCAGAACCTAGGCTATTTCCCAACAGGTAAGACTAACAATTGTATATAAATCCTCTTTTCTCTAGTGTCATCTAGTGCATCCAACAACACTGCAGTTCTGCTAAGCTACTAACTTTGACATGATAGTGTTTCGGTGTAGTCTCTTTCAAGAAAAGACAAGGGGACATCACGGCAAGTCATGGGTGGCTGAACTGTTATATTTCACTTTTGTGTCTCACACCAAGTATGGTGCGTTCAAGGACCGCCGAACAAAGTATGAAATCTGAAAGCTTGACGAAAAACCATTAACAATGACGCATAAAGACTAGGAGTGTCGTGAGACACTCAGTGTTTCAGAATAGAACAATGAAAAAATATATGGCAATATATTGCAATCTACTAATATTTATCATTTCTACCATGTTACACACTGCACTGTGTGTACTGTATGCTACAGGCCCCGCCTCCACCCACCGAGTCAAAGAGACTGTATGACGGAGGGCTCACTCCAGTCATGTCGTTGCTTTATGGAACAAACTTGCCAAGGTGCTGAAATCAATGGACAGAGTGAACTCTCTTCCTGCCTGTTTGGAGGCGGGCGACGAGGAAAACCGACACGCATGCACATGACATTGTAGTGAGGCGGGCAAAATGATCACGTTCATTTTCATTTATTGTGTAATTTATTTATTTATCTATCATCATCCCAGTCCTGGTGCCCACAAGACATTTTTTTTTTTCTGGGCGAGAAGTCTTGTCACGTTTTAATCTTGAGAGATCTTGTCACACAAGATCTTATGATACCCCTACTAAAGACATAAACGTGTCAAAATTGCTTTTTTTTTTACTTGTATTATGACGTATTTACACATGAAAGAGAGTATTCTGAAAAAAAATGGTCTATATTAGGAGAAAAAAAACATTTCTTTTGTTTTTTTGACCAAAAAGCTGTGAAAGCTGAATCACGAATGAGCAGGGATCCACTGTATGTGCTGTGGTAAGGTGTGTGATACCTAGAAAAAGTAAAAATAAAAATATAATAAATAACTGAGAAGAACTCTGAGACGTTTTGGGTTTTATAAGCTTTTAGTAATTGTTTTGTTTTTTGGGGTTTTTTTACTTTTAGTCTCTGAACATATTAAAGCGAGTTGGAATGAACACAGGTCTGTTTCTGGAGCAAGACTCTCGTAGGAAGCAACTCAGGCAGAGATAATCCTTTCCTGGCAAGAATGAAGAAATTCACTACCCCAGTACGTACACACCATAAGGCCTTCTTTCAGAAACACAACAATCCACCTAATCCTGCGATGGGTTCATAACCCTCTAACAGGTTTTCTATTTTCTGAGGAAAAAGTTGTTTTTTTTATAAAACTGATGTTGGTGCATGTTAAATTGGGAGCAGATGTAGGACATGTACGTGATGTGCATGTCTCCATGCGTTGTTATCTCAGTTGTCATGAGAAAAACTAACTGGGTCATGTGTTCTTACTCTCTTGTACTGATACACAACTCACTTCCTTTTCCTGACACCCACTGAAGTGAATCGAGTACTTGGCTCACTCGAGTCACTCATCACAGAGCGCATGTGCAGACACTCGCACGTGCACAACAAATTGCACCCGTGAGTAGGAGAAACTCGAGTCTTCATCGTTCACCCGGGAGTCAGCAAATGTCCAGTCTCTGTCAACCCATGAATCAGTGAAACTCAAGTCTTCGTTAAGCACCGGTGAATCAGTGCAACTCAAGTTTTTGTCAACCAGTAAGTCAGTGAAACTCAAGTCTTTTGTCAACTCTTGGGTCAGTGAAACTCGAGTCTTTGTCAACTCTTGAGTCAGTGAAACTCCAGTCTTCGTCAATCCGTGAGTCAGTGAATCTTGAGTTTTAAACTTGAGTCTTGTGTCGAGCACCTATGAGTTGGTGAAATTCGAGTCTTAGTCAACTTGTGTATCAGTGAAACTCAAGTCTTTGTCAAGCACCTGTGAGTCAGTGAAACTTGAGTCTTTGTCGAGCACCCATGAGTTGGTGAAATTTGAGTCTTAGTCAACCTGTCTATCACTGAAACTCAAGTCGTTGTCTAGCACCTGTGAGTCAGTAGAATTCAAGTCTTTGTCAACCGGTGAGTCAGTGAAACTCGTGTCTTCCTCAACTCATGAGTCAGTGTTTTTGTGGAGCATCCATAAATTAGGAAACCGCGAGTCACTGAGCATCCGTGGGTCTGTGAAATTTGAGTCTTCGTCGAGTGCCTGTGACTCAGAGAAACTCCAGCCTTCGGTGAGTAAGTGATACTCGAATCATTGTCAACGCATGAGTCAGTGAATCTCAAGTCTTAAACTTCAGTCTTCGTGCAGCGCCCACAAGTCAGTGAAACTCGAGTCTTTGTCAACTTGTGAATCAGTGACACTTAACTCTTCGTCGAGCACCTGTGAGTCAGTGGAACTCATGTCAACAAGTGAAACTTGAGTCTTAAACTTGAATCTTCATCGAGCACCCATGAGTCAGTGAAATGCAAGTCTTCGTCAACCCTTGAATCAGCAAAACTTGAGTCTTCGTCCAGCACCTGCGCGTGAGTGGATGATATGTCTTTGTCAACTGGTGAATCAGGGTAACTTGAGTCTTTGTCGAGCACCCATGAGTCAGTGAAGCTCTAGTCTTCATCAACTCGTGATTCAGTGAAACTCAAGCCTTTGTCAACAAGTGAGTAAGTGAAACCGGAGTCCTTGTCAACCCATGAGTCAGTGATATTTGAGTCTACTTCGAGCACCAGTGAGTCGAGCAAGTGAATCATTTTGTCAAGTTACATTGTAAACATGTGCTGTACTCCACTGTAACCTTGTGTGCATGTTATAAAATAAACCCCACCATTACCATTACCAAGTGTATTAAGTACATTAAAAAAAACGTGTTAACAGAGACAAATACACGAGAATCCGGATTCAGTAAAAAATCTGCGACTTTTGAATCTCGTTCATGGCTCGCACGTCCCTAATGTCTTGCTTACTTTGCACCCGTATTCGCCTCCACAAGCTCCTTGCAATGACAGCCGCTTTCAGTTACAAGGACATCGCCTGAGTTCCCCGTCTGTTCTCTGTCTTGTTTACAAGGGAGCTTCTGTCATGAAAATATACTGTAGCTTGGTTTATGGCACTTGAATTTACGACCAATCCCGCCGTTTTTCTTGGTAGGACTGACTTAATTAACAAAATGGAGCGCAACATGTGATCACAATTTCCCGACGTGAGTCTGGACTAAACCTGTGTACAGTATAACCTTCTATCTGCATAGTATCATAATAATAATGTCACATCCTCTCATTTCATCCAAAATGTACTTTGAAGTGAAGATTTCTTAAGCATTGCCAGTTGTTCACATTTATGGATGCTTTGTAATGTTCCAAAATGTTCAAAAAATTTCCTTGGCGGCTGTTTTAATTTAAGAAGTGCTGCGGGCAACAGACGGTGTCCAGAGGCTATATATTGCTGATAGGCAGTTTATTGCTTTTCACTCACGTTATAAGACTTTAACATCAGTCCACTTGGAGGGATGACAGAAGCTGTTATGGTTTATGTCTTTTCCTCAAAAGTTTGGAAAGTCGCTGGCTTATGACACATCCACCGAACCTGCTGACTAAAAACCTGACCACAAAGTCGATTTAAAGTTGAGTTGCGTTTGGAACTTTTTTGCAGCGTTCATAAAAAACTTGTAAAAAAAAAATATATATATATATATACAAGTCAAGTTCATGAAAAATAGTGAATAGTGATAACAATCATGATGATTTGGACACTGCATGATTTTAGATACTTAATGTTTTATTCACCTGCAGCAATTTGGCCCCGTAACGATCGCCTAGCAGAAAACAGAAGGCATTCAAGGCGCTTCCCAACCATTAACGCACGTGACGGCAGCGGACACAAAAGGTATCGATTGTTATTGGATTTCCAGACTTCCTGTCCTTTGTCAATATTTTCTGTGTAGCAGAAATCATGAGCGTATTTTGCAAACAGCACATTAATAATGGCTTCCACTGCTGTTTTTAACCTGAGCACCACCTGTATGCGCTCACCTGTGACCCTGAACAGAATAACACAAAGCAGCTTCCACACTGCGTTATATTGTATGTGCACAAAGCTGCTTACACAACAATATGTAGGGGCTTATGATGAAAAATTCTTTGTCGCAATCCAGACTATTTGAAGAACAGCTGACATTGACTTGTCTTGTTCCTTCAGCCGAGTGTGGCTGCTAAAACTACTCAATTTCTTTCTATTGCCACAAGAATACTTCATGGTGCCAGAATTGTATAATAAAATCACTGCCCTTTACAATATTGTCATCATTTATTTTACACATTTTATACTTTTAGGACTTTAAAGCTCTTAGTTCCATGACTGTGAGCCAGCTGGTGCATCTCACAAACCACACAGACACATGCACGCCATCCATGAGAGCTTTGATGGAGGCAGAGAGGACCACAGCCTAATTAACTAATGCAAGTAAAGATTACATTTATGATATGTTATTAGTCCCAAAGGGGAAAGAGGGCCTCTGCGTTTAACATATATGAAAGAAGTGAAGGTGTGTGCATGTTCTCATACTGCAGCAGTTGAAGGACAATTCATTAGAGCACGATGAGGATGGCGTAGTGGCTTCTATCCTCTTGAACCCTCTCAACTGTCAACTCCCTCTTCCAAAGACTCATTTAATCAATTATGACAAAACTACAAAATAGAACAATTGTTGTTTGGAAACTATGCCTACGGCAAGAGAACCTTTATAACCTGTAAGATTCCGGATTTGCACATCATTCTGTTTGTCAAACACTGATTGGAAACGTCACCCTCCAAGAGCTGTGGGGGAATATTTACCTGTCGAGCTGATACTTGACCTCAGGCATACTGTGTCTATAAAATATATGGGGTCGTTCCTTTGATTATCCTGTTTGAAGAATGCAGAGATGAAATATTTACTGGACATGTTGAAATTTGCTCTCCGAGCCAGCTACAGTACAGTCGTCCCTCGCCACATCACTCCCTCACTCTATCAAAATACATTATTTAATAAATGATCGTAGTTTTGTGGCCTACTGTTAGTCAAAATATTTTGAAGCCCTATGTAGCATTCTACACTGGTCACTAGGCATCAGTAATGTTACATTGATGAGACATTACCTTACATTACATTACCTTAAAGGGATCATTCGGATTTTTTGACATGAGGTTGTATGGCATCCCCATCAGCAGTGTACTACAGCAACAGTGACTTGACAATGAACTGTGATAAACGAGGGACGACTGTACAGAATGTACAGTGCATCTACATTTATATATTTACAAATCACCATTTACGACCCTGCAAGTTTTGTTTGATTTTTGGTAAAAAAAAATAAAAATACAAATAAAAAATACACTGACAAAAAAGTATTTAATTTTTATTTTCTTTCTCAAAAAATATGCATTTTTTTCCACAGAGTTCCCATCTCATTCACTCTTAGTCGGTGATAATTTATAAATACATACATATATTAGTGCATAAAATGTACAGGATACATATAGCGTCATGTACTACTGGCGTCAGTGCAAGATGGCGGAGCCCTGTGTGTTTAAAAATAACGGTGTTATAATGAATTGTGACATTAAAAAATATACGAAAATCAGCAGAAAATAGCTCTTTGAAAAAAGCACTGGTTCATGTGGTCACCCCATCAACAGTACAAGTGAGGCGGCAAGAAAATGTAGTCAGTTCCTCCCTTAGCAGGTATAACAGCTTCCTCTCTTCTTGGAAGACTTTCTACAACAACAGTGGTCTCAAAGTCAACTTACCTGCGGGTCACTGGAGGTGGAGTCAGGGCTGAATCAAGTATTCCGCAAAAAATCTAAAACATGCATATACAAATATGACATATTGTAGCATCACTGGGCTTGCTTGCGGCTTGTTTTGTAAAAAGTTGCTAAAGTCACGTGTTTAGAGTTAACGTAGTAGTAGTTGTTCTTTTCCCCATTGTGGTATAATAATATAATAATAATAATAGTCATTTTTGTGCTTGGATTGTGATTGTAATTAGTGTTCTGTCTAGTGACCTGCTGTTCATCTCACTGTGAGACAAGCTGACTGCAAGTTCAGTGTTGGCTACTGCTTGCCCAATTAAAGAACCTCTTTCTTTAAGCAAGCTGAAGTGCCTTTGACCATATAAAACTCCCAGAGCGCACTGGCCACACTAATACGACACTTTGAAGTCAAGCAGAGGTCCACAAAGTACAGCCGCCCGCATGATCTACCCCCTGTTCTACAACAGTTGAGGAGTATTGAGAAACCGCTCAAAGACACATCTGCAGTTTGAGGGAGAAAAGGCTCCACTCATGTATTCAACATCAGTTAAAGAGAGTTCTAAATGCATTACCAGAAGTTACTCCTGATCCGGGCGTCTACGGGAGTGTGGCTTTTGGCAGACGACAACGAGCTTATGTAAGGGGCGCATTTCACACCGAGAGAATTTAGCAAATCATGTTATGAAAGATGTTATGCGGCGTATGCAGTGATGCAGACTCTGTTGTGGTGAAGAGGGAGCTGAGCCGAAAGGCAAAGCTCTCAATTTACCAGGCGATATACAGTACGTTCCTGCCCTCACCTATCGTCATGATCTTTGGGTGGTGACCGAAAGGACAAGATCGTGGGTACAAGCGGCCAAAATGACTTTCCTCCTTAGGGTGGCTGAGTTCTCCCTTAGAGATAAGGTGAGAAGCATTGTCATTGGGGAGGAACTCAGAGTACAACCGTATTGAGAGGAGACAGATCAGGTGGCTCAGGCATCTGGTCAGGATGCCCCCCGGACGCCTCCCTAGGGAGGTGTTCAGGGCGACCGGTCTGACCGGTAGGAGGCCTCGGGGTAGACCCAGGACATGTTGGACAGACTATGTCTCTCAACTGGCCTGTGAATGCCTCAGGATCCGCCGGCAGGAGCTGGACAAAAGTGGGGGGGCGTCCCCAAACCCCCCCCACAAATGTTGGACTGTGACTGTTTTGTCCTTTCAGCAGGAAGAACAGAATATGTGAGGTGAAATATCACTGCTGGCTCATCATCTCTGCTGCTTCATTCCAAAAGTGTTCAGTGGGTTTGAGGCCAGGGTTCTGTGCAAACTCATCCATGCCAAGTTTGACGCAATTGTCCAAAATATCTTGGCAAGACAAGGAATTAACATTCAGGTGGAAATAAGGGATATAGTCCAACTTCTGTTTAAAATTGCTTAAAAAGTGTGTTTGGATACTTTTGTATACTTGCTGTATGTATTATTTCTTATTCCTTTTTTGCCCCCATTATCCTTTGACCTTCATCAGATTCCATGAAAATTAGTTGAGGGTGTAATTGAGTGACTTTCGGACATGAGAGCCACTTTCCTTCCTGAGGAATTGGCAACAGTGTCCTTGAGTCAAGCAGAAGGAGACATTTTTTAATTGAAATGATTTGATGGAAATGACATTAAAGATGTGGCACCATCCATCTGTCTGTCCAAAATGACTAATGGCCGATGAATGCAAGATATCACTTGTTACACAAGCGTCCTTGTTTCACGCCGTCTACCTTTACCGTTCCCACGCTGTGGACAGAACATTTGGTTCTAAGGATTTATGTTGGTTCTGATGGGCATTTGTGTAGGAGGTGCTTTGTTTTGTGAAATTAACAAAGAAATGCTTCAGCCACAAAGCAATGATGAGCTGCTGCAATGGAGGGAAGAGTGCTGAAGAGTATTCCGAACTTCAAAGTTCTGAAAGTGTTAGGACTTTTCTATCCGGAGATCTGTTATTCTAGATCACATTTGACACCATTGCACACGCTCGCTGGCGCGCTTTGATGAGTCAACGACGTCATAATCATCACCACGGCTTTGTTGTGACACATTAGAGGCTGGCATCTCTGCAGGGGTGTCATAACAACTTGAGGTTTTTTTTACTGATCTGATATGCATCCACCCGACTCTAACTTTGCATCCAGCACCTCTGCTACAAAGGCTGACTAATGAAAGCGATGTCAACGCCGCTGGATAGCATTACAGAGAGTCGAGAGAGTCAAGGCTCCACAACTTTCACATAGATATGTGAACACGCATCAAGAGGTCGGCATTCCAGTCCTGCGGGAGCCAAACAAATGTCTTGCAAGAAGAAGGATTTAGAATATCAACATTTGCCAGTCAACATGCACGGTTCTATATAATAATACATATATATATATATATATATATATATATATATATATATATATATATATATATATTTTAAATAAAAAGACACATATACATATAAAAATACATACAAATACATTTGTATATGAATTTTTATTTAAAATTATGTATTTTTATTTTTCAATAAATGTATAAAAATACGTTTTTTTTCCCCTCCAAAAATAGGGCATTTTTTTCTGCAGAAAACATCTCATTCATCCTAAATAATTTATAAATATGTGATAATAGGTCAAATGTAGACGTGTTTATTGCATGTTTGTTTCGTTATGCGTCACTGATGAAATACTTTTTGCCAGGCGTTGAGATTTCGAACTTTGTTCAATGGACTTTGAACACGCCATATAGTTGCTGCGAGCCACAAAGGTGAAGCTTGTATACAGTAATGCCTTGTTCATCGTGGTTCATTGGTTCCAGACCCGACCGTGACAAGTGAATTTCCACAAAGTAGGATTCTTTTATTTATAAATTGAATATTTCTGTAGTTAGAGCACAAAAAAAAACTGTTTACAACTTCCTAAATAAGTTTTTTAAACACATTAGAGCTCTCTAGACATGAAATAACACTCCCATAGTCACCTTTACAATGGTATTAGCCAATATAGTAGACATAATAAGCGAAAATAAGACATACAAGACATAAATAAAACTCGTTAGTGCGTAGGAAACCTGTTCACGACCTTCTAAATAAATTTTTTAACAACATTAGAGCCCTCTAGACCTGAAATAACACCCCTATACTCACATTTACACTCATTTAGAGCATAGAAAACCTGTTTACGACCTTCTGAATATGTTTTTTAACAGTATTAGAGACCTCTAGACTTGAAGTAACACCCCTATAGTCACATTTACACTCATAGTACCCAATATCAAAGATATAATAAGAGAAAATAAGACATATTTGAGATAAATAAGACTGTTGTTGTAAATGCGCTCTGGTGCTAGGGGAACTGAGTGGAGGGGCGGACAGGAAGTTGAGTGTTGAGTTTTAGCTTTGTGTCGGTTACGGCTGCAACTGTAGCCCGTGTTAGGGATGCTTATGTCTGTTGTGAAATCATTCAAACCTGCAATAAAAGCCTGTTGTTGCTGCGATCAAGTCTGGTGCTTGTGTGTCTCACACAACATTACAGTAACATGAATGGCACGTACTGACCAGTGTAGAATATTACACATCATCACGTCTTTGAATGCATCTTCTGAATGCCTTATATTTGCATTTTACTTCATTTAGCTATTTTAGCCTTGAAAATGCTTAATTTAGGAAAGAAACATCACAATTTTTTTAAATATGCACATTTTATTTTTAATAAAAGGCCGTTTTCAACCATGAAACCAAAATCACATCAGAAGCAGCCTTTACTTGCCACTTATACAGAGGTACCAGCGGGATTGTGCAATCATCCGTCCATACATATACAGTAGTACCTCGCATAACGTAAACCTCCTTTTACGTAAATTCCACTGGACGTAAAGAATTTATGTAAAGTTTTTGCATCGTATTACGTAAGAAATTCCATATAACGTAAAGCGTCTTTTTTTTTCAATCAACTTTATTAAGGACTTACAAATTACACTGAGGGTGATGCAAACAGTGCAGCAAACCATGGGCAGTGAAAAATAACAGGTGGATAACAAAAACACAAAATAAATCACACAGAAATCGAGATTAAAGAAATAAAAACATAACAGAAAAGTGATAAATAAATAAAAAATATATAAAAAATAAAGATAATAAAAATTAAAGTAAGCTACACCAGGGGACATGAGCAATGAAAATTAAATTGAATTAAGGATATTGAAGTGGGAGCACAGATTTATAGTCTTGATAGCGTTCTTGTTATTAGCAGAGAATATTGATTTAAAGTACAGCTTCCGTTCTTTCATGAAAACATGAAAAAGGGGTTTCACTTTGGCAAATTTAAAGTCGGTGCAAGTTCAGACTAACAAAGTACTGTACACTTGGTGACGCCTTTCAGTTTTATTCGTTTACAGTAATCTTATTTATTACCTTATTTTATATTGGAATGTCACTCTACTATGTTTATGCTAACGTTTTTTTTTACATTTTCCCACCATATTTGGTGGACTTTGAATATTTTGAAGGGCCAAAGGGGTGAGTTTGGGAAGATCTTGGAACGGATTAGGCTATTTACACGTATTTTACACTTCGTATAACATAAAAACCCTATAACATAAAGGTTCTCGGAACGGATTATTTACATTGTAGGGGCGTCTGCTGTATAACATACTATACAATAAGACGGGGGGTAGTGTTACGCGCAACAGTGACACTACCTCGTTGCTGCAGGGGAGCAGCTTGGTGGTTTCTCTGCTTGTTTTGTTTCGCCTTCCCTTCTCATTTGTGTTTGTCTTTTTCAGGTGAACTTAATTGAGGGGAGGAGCTACCTGAACAGCCACAGGTGTTTCCGATCTGGACACTCCTTTTAGTCACTCCTGTGACGGCAAGAAGGCATCAGTTGAATACGTCTGGTGACACACGCCACACGAGAGTCCCCTTCAGCTTCCAAAGAACGGCTATTGCTTATTCATTTTTATGCCTGGTGGGGTATTCTCCGACTCCTTCTTTTCTGTGCCTTCCTGGCTGTTCGGTAGCGTCCTCCAGTTGGACATTCTTAGTTGACCTCCTGATCCCTTTGATTTTATTGTCCTTTTTCTTTGTGGTGCCTTTTTTGTTGCAACGTCTGCACCATAGATTTCAGTTGTATTTTGGCTCATTTTTGCCCCTTTGTGTTCTGCTGAACCGCCACTAAAGACTTTTTGATGTCACTCGCTCCTGCTTGTCTGCATTTTTGGGATCCTACCCACTCTATGGCGTGACAGGTAGACAGGGCAGGATGACTGGGCAATGGAGGAGGGAGAGGAAAGGGAACACCGGGAGGAGAGGAGAGGGCAAAAAAGACAATTCCAAACTAAGCTCCTATGGGGAGTACAGTGTGGGACTGTCAAAAAACCTCAGCATACATAGGCACAAATAAGCACACTTTTACAACATGAAGACAAAACTTGCACCAGGGGAGAGGGCAAAGGGGAGCAGAGGTGATCCCAACGCAGCCAGCAGCCGGCCACAGCTAATGCAGCCATTATCGGCGCGAGCTGTGGTCCCCGTATCACCAGCACCTGGTGGCTATAGCGGCGAAGGAGTTGGATGAGGGAAGAGATGTGTGTGCGCATGTGAGTGTCCTTGGATGCATGAGTGTGTAGGCCTTTAGAAGTTCCCCTGACCCTGCCTCAGTTCGCAGGGTGTCATCGCGATAACACAGCAGTTGCCATGGAGACATCCGTGAAAAAGCCCGTGACAGAGACAACAAACAACAGGTGAACAATAGGTGTTTGTGAAGAAGAGTAGGAGGGGGTCAGAGCGTCCCGCTGCAGCAATCTCTTGGGGGAAATTGTTGTCGAGCCGCGACCTTGGATAGGCCGAGGGGGTGGAGGCCAAAATGCAGATTAAGTAGATTGTTTGGGTTAATGCGAGTAGCCCCATTCCAATAGACCTGGCTATTCTATTTGTCCATTCTGGTCTCTCAATCGGTCCATCTGCCTTTGCAAAGCCGACACCTTGCCCAAGATGTTTTCCTTGTTGTGATTCACAAACACAGTCCGAGTGCTTTTACGGCTTTACCGACCGTATCAATCATGACGGGCAGCTGTTGACCTTCCACTTCCCCCAATTGTCCATCACGTACGCGGTGGTGACCGTTCCATCAGACCAGACAGGTTCCCCGAACCCGAGCTTCTCGTTGAGAAGACCTTGCCAATCGCGTGGAGAGACCAGTTGATCAATTCAGCACGATTTTATTAATATATTACTAAAACTCTCCATTTTGCCCAATGCAGTGCTTCTCCCGCATAAAGATGCTAAAGTAAGCCTGATATTCAAGAACGCTGTGAAGTTACTTCTTCTAACCTGAAGACAGGAGTGCCCTATTTTGAGTCATAAACATATTTACATATGCCCAAGTCAAATGGAAGTGACTCACTCCCCAAGTGTATTTCTAATTGCACATGAAAAGACTCAGCTGCTTCCCGCCCCCCCGTTGATCTAAAGATGATCTTCTACAGCATTCATTGCCTCATCTGGTTGCTCACTATTATATTCACTCTGTTGCTTTCATTTGTTCTAATCCTCTTTACATTTAATGCCATTTACTTGCTTGTTGTTATGTCTGAAACTAAACTACCTGTTATTGTCGGAGGTCGATATCAGCTTCACCCTATTGTTATCATGCTTCACCCCATCCCTCAACCTTAATGTTGGTGGTGCTGAGGATTCATACATCAATCTCTCTCATAGGAAACTGTGCCGACATTTATACAACAACCAGCTAAGGCACATGTTTTCCACTATACTGAAAAATGAAAGGATGCAAGCATATCTTCAAACACATGTAGATATGCTAAGAAGTTATATGTATTTATACAGTATCAGAAATAACTGCATCTCGGCTTTGTGATATGGGTGACAAAGCGTATTATTAGTATCAACTTCTGTCTTTGCTGTTTTTTCCCATTTTTTTCTTGTTTTTTTTTTTTTTTTTCCAAATATGTCAACTTTCTTCTTAAATAATTGTTGTAAATTTTCTTCTAATAATATTATGTCTTTATTCCCGTAATATTTTGACTTTGTTCCCATCATATTATATGTTTTTCCCCAAACTCACGTTCCAAAAATGACAACTTTATTTTGTTTTGTTTGTTTCTCATGCATGAGACATTTAAAAAAAAAATAAACTTGTCTTTAATGTTTCAACTCTTTGCTACAAAATTTTTCCTCATAATATTATAACGAGTTTATTTTCATAAAAAGTGCGACTTTTTTTCCTCATTAGAATATGATTTGTTTCTCTTAATATTTTCACGTTATTCTTGTAACATGGTTTTTTTTTTCCATTTATGCTTTCTTCATGTAAATTTTCCTCTTGGAATTCTGACTTTATTCCCATAATATTTTGATTTTATTCACATAACAATATTTTTTTTTCTGTGTTTTCCAAATATTATTTTATATTTTAAATTTTCTAATTATTTTTATATATCATTATATATAACTTATTATAATATAATCCATTCAAATTTTACATTTAGTTTGTTTCTCATAATATTACGACTTTAAAAAATAACATATTTTTTCTTTAATATTTCAATTGTGTGCTATTAAAATGATGCTATTTTTTCTCATAATATGGCGTTATTCTTGTAAAATTGAATTTTCCTCATAAAATTATGACTTTTTCTTGTTAGATTACAACTTCTTTCTTCATAATAGTTTGACTTTAATTCTTGTAAAGTGACTGCAGATTTTTATATTTTTGCTGTTTTGTTGTTTGTCTTTTTTTAAGATTTCTTGTTGAATTCCATTTTTTAAATAGAAATGGCCCCTGGGCCGCACTTTGGACGCCATTTGTATACCTATGTATATCTATCAAGCCGTTACTGTCAGATGTTGACAACAGCTTCACAAAAGGATTCCTTTATTGTCCTCATGCTTCGAGCCTGCCGTGCCGACAACCTCAATGTCGGTGGTGATGGGTATTCAGACATCAACTTCTCTCACAGGAAACAGTGTACACATTTACACAGCAACCAGCTAACGGAACAGCAGCACGCTGTCCTGCTCAGAGACAGGCAGGTTGCCAACAAACGGCAGCCTGGGGATTTACTGTCAAGCACAGAATCCAAACTGATACATTCGTTGAACAATTAATCGTTAATTCAGTTCACATCTGTATCCACTTTATTCGTAATTTGTTGTATTTAATGAGTGTAACCACACAGGAGCGGGAAACATATTTCACCTTAAATAATTTAAATTTGCTGGCTGGTTGTCATACCTTCCTGTTTCCATGGAGGCACATGGGAACTCTGCATTCTCAAATCATTCCGTGGCTGACAGCAATGTTTGTTGAAACCAACAACTCTGGAAGTATGTGACATGAATAGACACAGGGAAGGCTTCTTCCTGTCAGACCGATGCGCCACGTCATTAAAAGAGCTTAACGATTCTGTTTTCTTCTGTACAGCGAGATGGTTTTGATGCTGGCCACCATGACGGACTATGCATGGTAGGAGCGTCCTTCTCCCCGAGTCAGGCCCAAGCCTGATCGCATACCAAGAGTTGAGCTGCAGGGTCATCAGCTGGGGACCACCAGTCAAGGATCTTTCACCCTTATCCCAGAACATCTCCCTGCAGCTCAGTTCAGTTGTTGCTCGTTCCCCAAACCTTGTTCTTCCACTGGTTTGCTCTTTCAGCCTCTTCCTAGACATCTCCGGTAGCCTTGCTTCACTGTCGAGCCCTCTCGTCCTGGGTCCTTGCCAATGTTACCGCTTGCGCCCACCTCCACTGGGTAGAGCCTCGCATTCCACCCGCTTTCTGCTTTATGCATACTTAGCATTGTGAGCTCAACCATGGCAGCTGATCTTCACCACGTCTGGTCATAAGGTGGGCTGCAGATTTCCCTTGAGAACTGGAGCTGCCTTCCCAGCCCCACCTCCATTTTAACACCCTGGTGTTAACAGCTTGGGGGGCGGTCTCCAGCTGGTGTTAGCTTCAGATTCCCCCTGCTTGAGGAAGTGGATTTGGGGGCTCTCTGATGGACTCCATGGTAGCTTCTTGATGTCTCTTTTCCAACACTTGTGCCAGCTTCCTTAGCACCTTAATGTGCCACCATTTGAACCAGCAACCTGCATCAGGGCTGTTTTGCATGAGGAGATCACGGGGGGGGGGGGTTGCACGGTGGCCGAGTGGTTAGCTTGTTGGCCACAAAGTCAGGAGATTGGGAAGACCTTGGTTTGAATCTCCGTTGGGCATCTCTGTGTGGAGTTTGCATGTTCTCCCCGTGTGTGTGTGGGTTTTCTCCGGGTACTCCGGTTTCCTCCCACATTCCAAAAACATGCATGTTAGGATCACTGGATGGATGGATGGATGAATGGATGGATGGATGGATGGATGGATGGATGGATGGATGGATGGATGGATGGATGGATGGATGGATGGATGGATGGATGGATGGATGGATGGATGGATGGATGGATGGATGGATGGAGATCAGGGGGCTGCAGGGTTGAAGAAGAGAAGGTGAGCGCTACCAGCAGTCCTATGTCATGCCGACAGTAAAGCATCCTGAAATCATTCATGTGTGGGGTTGCTTCTCAGCCAAGGGAGTTGGCTCGCTCATACTTGTGCCTAAAAACACAGCCATGGATAAAGAATGGTACCAAAACAATTTCTCCCAACCATCCAAGAACAGTTTAGTGACGAACAATGCCTTTTCCGAAGGCAAAAGTGCTAACCAAGTGACTTGGGGAACAACAAAGTAACATCTAACAAAAACATCTAAAAACACTGAATCAGCAAACTTTGTGAAAACCAACACTTGTGTCATTCTCAAAACGTTTGGCCGCGGCTGTACTTGCATCGAGTCCTCGGCCCAGCACACCCCACTGATTGCGTGCCCCCCAAACATGCATTTGGACTTTAATTTCTTCAAGTCCTCTGGTGCCACCCTTTGAACAGCACTGGTCAATACCTCATATTAATCAGGAGTTGTGTACCTTCAGTGATCAATCTTTCAGTTAGCATACAAAGTACACAGCATGAAACTGCCCAGCGATGACTCTTTCTCTACTCACCATCATCCTTGAAATATTGAATCCTTTTTTAGTACAACTTCTGACTGTTCTTTCTGTATTACTATTTTAAGATATTGGTTTCTATCTTTATCTTTCGTGTGCTTGATACTGACATCTGAGTGAAGCTTCACTTCAAGTAGACTCGATGTGCTTTGGGGAATTGCTACAGAAATAATTCTGCCAAGTATGATGACCTGTTGAATATACAGTATAAATATATATATACACATACACAGGCACACACGCACACACACACATACACACACAGCATGTTCCGGGGTGGGTAAAAGAAATAGAACGAGCCCACTGGGAATATTTCTGAGTTTCCAGATGGTCGCTTTGTGCCACGCTCACAGGGAGTGAAGCCGAAAGATTGATGGAAAATGTATCAAAACACCTCCAAGTTAAGCTATTGAGCCAAACTGCTTTCTAATCACCGTTTCCCACTTCCTTATTAAGATGCATCCTGTGTAATAATAAAATCAGAATTACATAATCTGGCACAACTTTCCAAAAATATCATTTACATAAAACACAATTTCAAAACACAGCTTTCACATGCTCTGTGTGTATTAACTAAATGTTTTGTTGCATATATACATCATCTTGTCAATGGTAGGCAGATTAAATCTTCACATTATACCGTGGGGACTGATCATCATCATCAGATGGAGTACCGTACATTATTACTACGGCGCTATATATAACGCTAGAATATTATTAGAATAGTATATAACAAGGGAGGACAAACTTTTTCCAGCGAGGGCCACATACTGAAAAATGTAAGCATGCAGGGGCCACTTTGTAAGAAGTTATATACAGTCATCCCTCGTTTAGCGCAGTTAATTGTTTGCAGACCCGACCGCCATAAATGAATTCCGCGATATAGCATTCATGTTAATAAATAGAATATTTTTGTAGTTAAAGCATAGAAAAACTGTTTAGGACTTTCTAAATGGGATTTTTAACATTATTAGAGCCCTGTAGACATGAAATAACATGCCTATAGTCATCTTTACGCTCCTATTATTCATTACTTACAACACCTTGGGCAACTCTTATGCTGCAGGGACTCGAAGCTGTTGCTAGCTAGCGAGCTAACCAGTTAGAATTTCTGTCTTCTAAACTTAAGAAGCCAAAAACTTACCACTTCCACACTTCTTACCACTTCGCTTTATCATGACTTCATGCAGTGTTAAGATAAGGTGATGTGTCAATGTTCCGTGTCATTCCTACCACCTAGTGACCAGAATACTACATATCACTTGTATTTTAATATGTTTTGACTAATAGTAGACCATGAAACAGCCATCATTAATTAATTAATGTCTGAAAAACCACCAAACAGCGAGGGAGCGACAAGCGAATCGCAATATTGCAAGGGATGACTGTATCTTTCGAGAAAAAAACTGCATCTCAGCTTTGCGATATAGATGAAAAAGCCTATTATTACTTTTTTTCCCCATTTTTGCAGTTGTTTTGTTTTCCATATTCCATAATAATATAACTTTTTCCCCAAACAAATTTTCCAAAAATGACAACTTTATTTAGATTTCTTTGTTTCTTGTAATATTACAACTTAAAAAAAAAATAAAATATTTTTTCTTTAATAATTCACCTCTATGCTACACGTTTATTCTCGTAAAATTGCAACTTTTTTCTTGTTATAATACTACTTTTTTCTGTTAATATTTTGACATTCGTCTTATAAAATTACAGCTGTTTCATTTCTGCTGTTGCTTTTTTTTTTTTTTTTATTCCCCAAGTATTTCATCTTGCTTCTTAAAAAAATGTCTTACATTTTCTTCTCATAATTGTAACTTCATTCCCGTAATAATTGGACTTTATTATTGTAACATTATAACTTTTTTGCCAGCTAATCACAATGTCTTACAATGTGTTTTTTCTTTAATATCTGAACTTTATGCTACTGAAATGATGTTATTTTTTCTCATAATATTACAACATTATTCTCGTAAAATTGAATTTCTCTTAATATTTGGACGTCATTCTTGTCAAATTACTGCAGATTTTTGCTGTCCTGTTGGTGTTTTTTTTTTTTTGTTTGTTTTGTTGTTAATTATATATTTAGAATGTGCCTCGGGCCATTAAAAAAACCTTCACATTTAGTGTTTGATGATACGGTTATGTTGTTATTTAAATGACTTGTCTTGTATGCTCTTTATCTACACAAACATTTCTAGGTTCAAAAGCTAAAACTTTTTTCAATAGAACATCAGTGAAAGGGTGTTTTTTTTTCTGATAGAAACGATAGAATGTCTTTATCAGTTTCCAACAAGAGGACACAAACGCACTGAAGCAAGGCCAAACTATTATCTCTGCTATTACTACATGGAAGCGAAGTAGACTGTTGGGAGGCAACCAGAGTGCCCAGAGAAAACCCAAGCAAGCACGAGGACATGCTATCCAGACTTTGGCTTTTTGGGGGGTTTGCAAGTACCAGCCTCAATTTAGTGTGTTAAGCAGAGAAGAAGAACATAGGTGAGGATCAAAGTTAACGTACACACTGTAGGTTTTTTATTGTTTTTATATTTTACAGTGGTTAGCTTTTTGTCACACGTGTCGACCAATTAAGTACAGCGGAACCTTGGTTAGCGTACGGCCCCGCTAGAGGTTGACGTCAAAAATTTACACAAAAACATAAACATTTCCTGGTAAGCGTCCAATATGTCGCACGTCTTGTCATGTTATTAATTTGTGTTATTAATAAAACCTTCGACACTGTCGATCATGACGTCTTGTTAAGTCGGCTTTATAAAATTGGGCTATGTGACACCGCTGTTGGCTGGTTTTATATCCGTCAGGTAGAACTCAATGTGCACACTTTGTTGGTCTGTCTTCCTCTTTCCTTTTAGTAACGAAAGGAGTACCCCAAGGTTCCCTTCTAGGTCAGTTGCTGTTTTCCATTTATGTGAACAATCTTTGTCAAAATGTGTCAAGTGCCTTTTTTCATTTTATGCAGATGATACAGTCTAGTGTTCCTCTCCTACAAGTGACTAAGCCTTTGATTTCTTACAATCTGCATTTGATACTGTTCAGTCACATCTAAATCAGCTAAAGCTGGGGTCACATCAAAGTCATGGTTTTCTCCATGGGAAAAAGGCTACCCTCTTAGCTCTCTAAAATCGAAACGGCGCATGGTAAACAAATTCAAATGGTACAAGCACCTAGGCATTGTTATTGATGAGGATGTGTCCTTCAAACAACATATTGAGTATCTCGTACGTAAACTGATGCTAAAGCTTTTTCTTCAGAAATAAATCCTGCTTCTCTGCTTATACAAAGAAGCCTTTAATTCCTGCTACTTTCTTACCTTTGCTGGATCATGGTGACCTTTTTTTTTATGAACGCGTTAGAACATCTTTTGAAAAAAGCTTGACACTCTTTACCACTCTGCTTCACGCGTTATGACTGGCTGTGGAAATGGCGCTCGCCATTGTACATTGTGTGCTGCAGCTGAGTTTCCATCTCTGTATGTTCGCAAATGGACTCATTGGTTGACTTTCATTTATAAATGTGTTCTTCTCCTACCATTTTAGCTCTGCACATAAATGCATAAATATCAACAACAGTATGCTCTGCGCTCTCAGAACAGGGTTGGGTAAGGCAGCATTCCAGTACGCTGCACTCTAAGAAAAGTAGATGATGGCTAATCTGCATATTATTTGCATATGATGTTGGAAGAGATGCTGTAGGAAAAAAGCATAACCTCATAGGAGAGACAAAAAAGTGAGTAAAAACACCTCAATTATGTTTGGAACTACAAATGAGATTTAGGGGTGTAATGATTCATCTACTACATCGATGTATCGATTTATATTCCTATGATCCAACTACCTGTCTTAGCGGCCACCTGTATAGAACGGCCACCTGCCTATAGCAGCCACTGAAAAATCCCCCCCAGCAAATTTACATGTTATAGACCCTGTGTATAGCAGTCACCTGTCTAATGCAGCCAGCAGCCACCCATTTTGTCTCCCTTGGTCAATATCTGACTGCATATAGCGGCCAAATTACCAACTCAAGTAGAAGCTTCATACACGAAAAAGTTTCGTTTTTCAATCAATGAAGCCGTCGTGTGTAGACTTTAATTACTGAGTCCTAGCTCAGTCACAATCATTCACAAGATCCACACAAACTGTCAGTTGTTCCACATAAAAAAGCCGTCTTCTTTTGAGCTTGCTATTTCCTGGTCAAACATGTAACTTTAAGAGCATTTGCACCAAAACATTACCGCAAAGTAGGCTGGCCACTTTTGCAGACTCCCTCTTGTGGCCGCTATAGACAAGTTTGACTGTACATCGATCTGAGTGCGGCAAGTTGCCATTCCGGCCGATATATATTGCTCTAACATCATTAAAATGGTACCGTAATCTTTCATAGCAGGCATGGATGTGTGGAGGTTATTTTGTAGCATTTTTAATGATAAAGACGTTAAACGTTAATTGATTCAGTCTGCCTGTCTGTGACGTCATCGCCACGTGCCAGCAGACAACCAAATGCAGCATGGCGGACGGCAGAGGACAAGCCGCCGGCAAGAGAGGCTGGAGCACAATGCTGTCAGGATTCAAGGACGAGACCACAGGTGTGTTTCATGTAACACCAACAAAAGATTGTTGTTATGTATCAATGAAAAATGAGAAACATGATTATATTTTGAAATACATTTCTTATTATATTGTAGTTCCAAATGAGAAGTGATAAGGTGCCAAGCAAAACATGCTTTGCCTTTGATTGAAAATGCCATGAAGTGGTGGAGATCTCAGGAGAAAGAGCTACCTCTGCCATTAACCCTGACCTGTGTATTCCCGGCACCAGCGCCAGCAGAGCGAGTTTTTAGTACTGCTGGCAACATAGGGCACGCACAGAGAAGCGTCCTGCGGCCAGATCATGTTGATCAGTTGATATTTTTGAAGGAAAAATCTATGGGGTAATTCACCAGTACAGTAGTTGGTTACACTTGATCTTTTATATTAAATATTAGTGCACTGCTGTTTTTTTTATTAAAACAAGAGAAGTAGCAGGTTCAACCACTGCTCATTTAACCTGAAGAGAAGTTGACTGGACTTTATTTTTGATATTCATGTTCTATTTGCACTATTTCTATGTTGAAAAACAACAGCAAAAGTAGCAGGCAAACCTACTGTTAATTCAACCTGAAGAGATGTTGGTTGCACTTTATTTTGGTATTTATATTGTATTATTTTTATGTAGAAAAACAAAAGCAGAATTTGAAATGTTGGTTGCACTTGCTGTACTTTTATTAAAAATGTATTGAATATTGAAAATGAGAGCAGAAATGTTAACCTCCTGTTAATTCAACCTGAAGTGTTTGCTGCACTTTATTCAAACAAAATGAGAATGCATTTGCCATGACTTGTTATTTACTTGTTTATAGCCATAATTCATTTATCCCTGATTCCCATGGGGATCTAGGAAACTTCACCTGCGTTGTCCACCAGTATCCACGTATTTATTTCACAGTCACACTGGTTGAATTTTTGGCTAAAAAGTTACTGAATCAATTTCAAGTTGCTGAACCAGCCTAAATGAACAAATATCGTCCTTGAATCACATCGGCAACCACGAATCATGATATGAATCGAATCGTTATTAAAACAAATCGTTACATCCCTAATAAACTTGATTCCTAATTGAAAACTGGCCATCACTTCATTAAAATAAAATAATTGTAATATTTGATCTCGGCCAGCACCTCTCTAGTGTAATAATTACATCCAGACTCGCCACCAGCCTCCACCCTTTTATCTTGTAGTTAGGAGTACTTGTTTAAATGATCACACGCCGTTCTTCCACCCCACGTTCTGACACACTGACAGGTAAGTGACCGAGTCCGAATGAGGCTTGAGTGTACTAAGTAATAATTTAATAAAGATTAAGGAACATTTATGTTTTAGGTCCCGCTCTGTAAAACAGGGTGAGATCCACGCGCCTCGCGCATGCTTGATTCATGGATGCGTGGATCTCCACCATGCTCTCAGCACAAGCTGACAGACGGCTTGTGAGTGCTTTGGGGGCGGGGCGGACCGCTCAGTAGCATCCGCTGCTGCTCAGTCAGAACACAAACTGCAGATCAATATGTGCATTCACTTTTAAGTCCCCAAATACCAGAAAACTCTCCAACAAAGCCAGAAAAAGTAGCTAGATTTATCACTCATCGCTTTTGAGAAAATATGTCGCCAAGAGGGTCTGAAATGTCGCCAGATTTAGCGACAAAGTCGCCAAGTTGGCAACACTGTCTTTGCATGGCATGATCTGCAAAATGAACTTGTTACGTTAGGAGAAATTAAGGCTGTTTTAAAGGAACGTAAAATGAATGGGCTTGGCCAATGTAACTCTTTTGAAATGGTTGAAACTGTTGCTTGGTCATTGTAAATGTACTGTTGGAAATGTCTTGTCAGAAACTTTGTGTTATGTTGCCGCCTTGGCCAGGTCAGGATTTTGAATCATAAAGAGGTTTATCTGGTTAAATAAAGGATGATGATTATTAATACACTGTGTGAGTCTAAAGCCTCATTTAGACTTGCAATCACTTTGTCCCCGCAGAGGTACACAATTTTGCGCGCCAATGAGTAAACTGGTCGTTAACAGGTGTGAAGTATGTGTAAACTGTGCGGGGCTGCGTGCCAGTGTGCAAAGAAAATGTTGAAAGGTTCAAAATTTGTGGCACGCATAATTTCCGTGAACTAGTCCACCTTTTCCACCACCTCTTGAAGCAAGTCGGGGGAAATTCTCAAATAATTTCTGTTGCGTCTTGGATCTTCCTTGTGATTTTCTGTTAATAAGTGCTCATAATGCCAAAAGCAAAGCCGTCTAGTAGGGATGTCCCGATCCGCTGTATTTGTGAAGATCGGATAATATCGGCTTCCGCCATGAGATCGGGCCAATCCGGTTCACACATTCGTAACTCTGAGCCACACTCTAACATGGTAGGTGCAGTAAACGCCTCAAAGCTGGTTGCCACCCGCAAGAAGAACAAAACGCAACACCACCATGCAGACATGTCCGTGGTGAAGTTAGTTTCAAGTTGGACGTTGGATATTCAGCTACGTAGCTGCAGCGGTACTGTAGTTCCCTCTCAGTGTGCCAGGACAGCTTCGTCATGGTGAAGGGAGTTCGCACAGGAAGTGCCGCTCTCTGGTTGTTTATAATAGAGACTGCACAAACACTACTAAATATGTTGAACGGCGGGGGAAAAACCTTGGAAACTCCTCTGTTACGGAGCGTGAATGGAAGCTAGCGGGGTTCGCTTAGATTAGCTAGTGCATCTGTGTGTGTATATGTGTGTGTGTGTGTGTGTGCTAGAGTATATTTTAGTATATTTTCACCGTGTTGTGTTTTACTGCTTTAATGTGAAGACCATTTTACATTTCCCACTGACGACATGCAGGTTCTGAGTGAAAAAAGACGAGAGGCACATTTATCTTGCACCCGGGGCGTATAGACCGTCAATTGCCATCCTCAACACACACAACACATGCCGGCTTGGTGTCATTAAAATATCTTACATTAATAACGCGATTGAATGAACTAATTAAATTAACCAAAACACAAATACAAGGCAGAAGAAGCATTGTGAATGTCGTACGGTACTGTGCATTGACCACTAGGTGTCATTGTTCGCTGAGACAGGCACTAGACACGTCACTAAGGTTCCCTATAGGGAACACATTTACTGTGACACTGCTCAAGCAGGAGTTTTATTTACATCTTAAATGGCTTATTTACGCTTACTTTTTTTACTACATTGGGTAGGTAATACAAGTGTTTTGTGGTAGACTGTGGTCTATTATTAGTCAAAACATAATTGAAATACAAGTGTTATGTAGTATTCTGGCCACTAGGTAGCAGTAATGTTACATGGATGAGACATCCATCCTTATTACATTACCTTACCTTGCACTGATGTCGCCAGCCACGGATGCAGAGTGATAAATGGTTCTCCTCCCATTCCGTGTGGAAGTGGTAAGTTTGTGGCTTCTTACTATTCTTCCCCAGTCCCTGTCTTGAGTTTTGAAGAAATAAATTTGAGGCTAGCTGGTTAGCTCGCTAACTTGTTAGCCCGCTAGCTGGCCGCCGTCTCGAGTTCCTGCAGCATAATAGTTATAATGTGGTGTAAGCAATGAGTAATAGTGTATGGCGATTATAGGAGTGTTATTTCATGTCAACAAGGCTCTAATAATGTTGAAGTTAGAGTCGGACATTGTGGAACAGATTAATGCTAACCAAAGTTCCACTGTATTTCTGTTATTTCCTACGTGTTCTACCTTAGGCCCCACAAAACACATAAAGTTGTGTGAAAATCAATCAATATAGCATGTATTGTGCTTCGAGCTCTTTTAAAATTTGATAAAAGCATCAAGAGAGGAAGGGGTTTGAGGCAGAGTATAGTTTCAGGTCATACAGACTCTTTGGAAAGTCAAAGGCATCGGAAATCATTTCAAACCTGACTGGAGGGTGCACGTGTTAATTCCACACAAACCATGAATGAGTTAGAAGGTCACAGTGAAGCATGCGGACGCCACATTAGACCTTTATCGCTGCTAAAGACTCACTTATTCAATTTAGCATTTCACAGGGAGCTGTTACGGAGGCGCTTATCTGCTTATTAGCGTTGCTGACTGGAGGGGCTGATAAGGCGGCTCCTGCCTTGTCTTCACACCTCCTCCGTGCACGGCCACGCGTCTCGGCGCGGCCAGGAAGCGCGCTCACGTCGGCGCGTCCACCCCTCCGTCGGCGCACACACGGTGGATGGGTGTCGGCGTGAATGATGCTGTAAGGTGCGTGGACGCATGCAAAAACATTCCAGGAATGCAATAACCTCCCCCGGATGACTGCTTCAACTCACCACCGTAGGGGAAGCAGGGTAAGTTGATATTTTGCTAATTAATTTATCAATTTGTGAAGTATAGTTGAAACATAATATTCAAGGAAATTATAAATATATATTCTTAATTTGATGTCTAATTATTGCATGTCTTTGCATTTGTTTTAATGAATTACAACCACATGCAATTCCCATGCAATTAATTCTATAAAGTCTCATGAATATTTATAATTATCTCCTACATGTGTCTTCTTGGCATTCACTTCCTCATTTTATTTAAATGTGAGCAAATGCGCCCAGAGGGTGCAGGAAGGGGGGAAAAAAGCCTAAAACTAATTTGCCTACAGATGATGAGGCACGATCATCACATCACTTTCACCCACATGCTTTCAAAAGCTGGCCCACCCCCAAGAGAACAACACACAAAAATAAGAGGATTGCTTTCTTATTATTGTAAGTCATGAGAAAAAGCTGTGGTACAACGGCTGCATGTTTGCTTGCCGTGTCCGCCAATGAAAGCGCTCTTATGTCCAGTTCGGGAGCTCCATCCCAGAATGTGATGACTTATGTGGAGAAGGGTGAGTGGGCTTTTATGAGAAGAGTGAGGGGTGAGTGGGTGTTGGAGTGATCTATTCAGGAGTCTTCAACTGCTGGACCGGGATAATGTGATGATATCACTCTAGTGGATCAAACTTGAGTGACTTGGAGGAAAGCCTCCGGAGGAATCGCTATCTCAATTATTGATAACTCAGCCTTGGGATTTTGCCAACGATACCGATAGTATCACAGTGATTGTGGTATTGTCAATATATAACACAGTACCTCACAGTATCTGTCTTCTTGCGCATCAAGCTTGCAAAATATTGAATATGATAGCACAGGTGGCGTCGGAATTCATATATACGCTTGAACACATGAAGGGCGTAAAATGCAGTCATAACTGGTTCAATTCAAGAATTAAATGAAGAGAGAACAAAAAACTACACTTCTTAGTTATTACTGTCACTTTCATAGGAGCTATTTTAACGTACTCAAGGATACTGTAGCAAACTGGCAGTTATGTGCCGTGTTTTTGAATGGTGTGACTGTGTGTGTAGGTGTGTGTGTGTGTGTGTGTGTGTGTGTGTGCAGGAGGAGGACAGCTGTTGTTTTGTCATCATTATAATTTAACACAATACTTAACACTATTTGCTTTCGTGCACATCAAGCTTGCAAAATATTGAATATGATAGCACAGGTGACCCTCGGGTAAGTCCAATTTTACTGCGAGTCGGAACTTATATCGAAATTAACACTTAAGTCACTCACACTGTACACAGAACACATGGAGGGCATAAAATGCAGTCATAAAACACTAAGTACAAGAATTAAATGAAGAGAAAACCAAAAAAAACGACTTATTACTGTCACTTTCATAGGAGCTGATCCTTTAACATGCTCAAGGATACTCTAGTGACCTGGCATTAATGCGTAGTGTGAATGAGTTTTGCGATTTCCGACTGTGTTTGTGTGTGTGTGTGTGTGGCTGTACGCAAAGAAGACGGTTGATTTTGCTGATGTTGTTTTGACGTCGTTACTATACAATACAAGCATAACACTATTTGTTTTTGTGCACATTTCGCTTGCAAAATATTGAATACGACTGTACAGGTGGTCCTCGTGTTACGTTCCACTTCCGTTCCTATGATGCATTGCACGTTTAATTTTAGCGGATGTCAGAACTCATACCTAAATTTACACATATGTCACTCACAATGGACACATGAAGGTCACAAAATACAGTAAAAGAAACACTAAATACAAGAATGAAATGAAACAGCATAAAAAAAATACAGATCACAGAAAAAAAACACTACGCTGCTTAGTTATTACTGTCTCTTTCATAGGAGCAGACCCTTTAGCATGCTGAAGCATCCTTCAGCATGTTAAAGCGACCTGGCACTTACGTGTAGTGTTAAAGAGTTTTGTGACATGAGTCATGTTTGCTGTTTATGGAGCAAAATTAAGCTCTTTATTCATTCATCGGAGCATATTTGTAACCACGGAACACCCGAGGACCACCTGTACACATGTCCAAATGCAGTTTTGTTTTTCAGGAGCAATAAAAAATATGTGATAAAAAAACAACAACAGTAATTAGACTAATCCAGTATCAAAAAGTGCTTTATTTTTGTCCGTCAATCAGTGTTTTTATGCTGTTTATTAAGCCTGTTAAGCCTACTAAGCCTCCGCCTGTGTTGTTTGCTAAGGTTCCCAGCCTTTGAGACACTTTTTTCCATCATGTGCATCTCTCCAGGTCACCGATGTGTATGAGTAACAGGAAGAAAAGCTCTGACTCGCTTAGCAAACTCGCTTGTTGCCAGCTGTTGTTTTTTATGTGTTCATCTATAGACCCCGAATATAAGACAAGCTGTCTTTTTCAGGATTTTTCACATTCAATAATGCCATCTTCTATTTGGGCCATTACAGTAAAGTCAATACATCAGTGCTGACACCACGAGGAGGACAATCACATCCTATTGAAACATCCAAATTGTACATCGGGCAGCTATAATATCAACAATTGAAGAAAACAACATGATGCATTACTCTCCATCCATCCATTTTCTATACCGTGTGTCCTCACTCGGGTCACGAGTATGCTGGAGCCTATCCCAGCTGTCTTTGGGACTGGTCGCCAGCCAATCGCAGACGTGATGCATGACGATATTGATATTTTGTTCAACTCCTGGCCAGACGCACATCCAAATGCATTTATGAGTGAGTCTCTGTGCATCTATATTATATCGTCACGTATGTTTTGTACTCCAGCGATAAAAGCTGTTTCGTAGCATAATATTTCATGTACACACACACAGATAACAACTGCTATCAAGACAATGTTAGCACCGGAAACGTAAATGTCTCTTTTCCCAGCCATAAGTGCGTGTTGTATGCGCGTTTGTCTGAATGAGTACATATGTGTACGTGTAATAATGCTATAATTCAGAGTTTAGTGGCGGATGTCGCCACCAGATATTGACCCATGAATCCATCGGGTTCAGTCTGGAGAAAATATACCTGTCAATCATCTGCTCAGTCTGTTTGTTTAGCAGTATGGCTGCATTACTGAGTGTAAATAACATTTTTATAAATGCACACTAGCTTCACAACATTACCTAATTAAATACGACAGCTGTATTTGTCGACATGCAAAGTGTGTTGTAAATCCTGGCTAACTAGCGTATGGTAAACTCGGGCAGGGTGGAGACCAGGACCCGTATCATTACCAGTATCTGCTAAGAAATGATATTTGTAATGGTGCAAACAAATAGCAATCAAAGCAGTGCCTTGCAGCGCCTGAGTCAATGAAACTTCCCCAGTGTTGTTCCCAGACTGTTGAAATATAATGTGAAATGTGGTTGGCATCACAGTCCCTTTCTGTATTTCCCTGCTTGACCAACTTTTATTGCTAAGGCAACATTTTTATTGCAGAGGGGAGTCAAAGCCGAGCAGAAAAATCATGCACAATTAAGTGATGAGCCGCGGCAGTGGAGACAGACCAAGGACACAGATCAGTGCAGCATCGTGCAGCACTCTTCCAAGTGTGCTTTTACGCTCAGCAACCACACAGATTCTGCAGCTCAGTCTACATTCCTAAAGAAATGACACACTGGAGGTGCCAACGTCCGCCGAGTTATACACAAACTACTTAGTTTATGACTTCAATAGATATGCCCATTATGCTTCATCTTTTATTCACGGCTATATTTACTTGTTCTCGTTTCCTCCTTGAGTTCATTAAAGTCCATATACTGGAAGATCACTTTGTTACTGTCAACTTGTTGTAAAGAGGCAACATTTTTATGCATTTTATGCGTTTTGTATATCCAGACACTTCACACTCCTTTACAGATTAGAAAGAGCTAAGGTTAGGTTTAGGGCCCTTGGGTCCAAAGTGCAGCCCAGGTGCCATTTGTGGCCTGCGGCTGTTTTTTTTATTGGCCCGTGGCACATTCTAGAAATACATTAAACAAGAAAACTCATAAAAACAGCAACAATGGGAAAAAAAAACAGCATTTCACATTTAATTTTAAAAAATTAGGACGCTAACGCCATAATAATGGGAAAATGTTGTGATCTTGGGACAAAAAAAGTCAAAATAATATCATGAATGTAACTTTAAAAGCATAATGTTGAAATATTAAATGAAATTATTCATGAAATAAAAAAAATCTAATGTATAAAAAAGAAACCATGCAAAGTTGCATTTTAAAAAAAAATTGTTTCTTTATAGTTATAATATTACTAAAATAAAGTCTTAATATTACAAGAAACAGAACATTTACCAGAAGAAAGGCTATGTGTGCCCTGTGATTGGCTGGCGACCAGTGCAGGGTGTACCCCGCCTGTCGCCCGAAGGGGATAAGCTCCAGCAAACCCCCGCGACCCTAAAAGAGGACAAGCGGTATAGAAAATGGATGGATGGATGGATAAATTTAAAAAAAACAAAAAAAAACCAAGAGCAAGAGCAAGAAAGAGCAAAAAATTGTAATGGTATGAAGTTGGAGCCAAAGTTTTACACTTTATATCACAAAGCTGAGATGCAGGCTGTTCTTTCTTTAAATATACATACAGGTAACTTCTTGGCGTATCTACAGGGGTTAGTTTACAAAATGTTAAAGATCAAAGTGGCCCCTGCATCCTTAGTTGTTGTTTTTTTGGTATGCGGCCTTCGTTAGAAAAAGTTTGGATACCCCTGGTTTAGGGCTAGGATTAGGGTAAGGTAGGACTGGGCAATATATCGAAATTTGTATATTTCTTTTAAGCACAGAAACAAACATATTGTTCATATCGATATAGACTGGATTTGCGCTGTCCTCTTGTATCTTTCCACGGAGGTCTGTCTTGCTCTGCTGTGTGTGTCAGCGCTCCTGAGCGGGGCTGCTGCCCGGCCCCCCACCGTGCTCCATGCTAAATCTGGCGACATTCCAAACCCTCTTGGCGGCATATTTTCTCAAAATTGACTAGCTAGAAGTCTAGCTACTTATTCTGGCATTGTTGGAGAGTTTTCTGGTGTTTGGGAAAAAAAAAAGTGAAAGTAAACACCCCCGCTGCACACTGTATAGTGGAGATCCACGCATCCTTGAGGCCACCGGGGTGGATCTCGCTTTGTTTTACAGGGCAGGATCTCGCACGAAAATGGTTCTTAATCTTCATTAAATGACTACTCGTTACACTCAAGCCTCATTGGGACTCGGTGGCTTACTTGTCAGTGTGTTTTTATTAATTTTATTAAATTAACAAGTTTATTTGTAGTTCTAAATGTAATTAAGGTATTTTTACTCACGTTTTTGTCTCTCCTATGAGGTTCTGCTTTCTAAAAAAAATAATGCTGTTTCAAGTAAAGTATTTTTGAGTTGCTGCTGACATTTAAAATGTTTCTCTTAAATGGGGCACTTTATTTCATATGTTGTTCTTTTGTGCTTTTGGTATTAGCTGAGGATTTGAGCATAGCTAAAGGTTAGTCATAACGAAGATTGATGCTTTTATTTTACTTTTTCTGTATTTATTTCAGAAAGAGAATGGACTATTTTATTTTAGCGCCTATTTTTCTATCATATTTTTTTTATTATTTTAATGAAACAACTTCACATTCATATTTGACTTTGTCTAAACTCACCTTATGGAGAATATATTGGGATGTATATCGTTTATCGATATTCAACATAAATATATCGGGATATGAGATTTGGTCCATATTGCCCAGCCCTAGGGTAAAGGTCAGGGTTCTTTCTGATCATGATGGCATCACATACAGTTTCAACAAAACATTTTCAATGCTTTGGAAACATCTGAAAAAAATAGTTGATGCCAACAAAAATTCAATCAGAAATTGTGCAAAAAAAAAACAAAACCCCCAAATAATCATTATTGCATAATCATTATTGCATAATCATTATTGCACTTGCACTTGCGTTCCCCTTGTTCCAAATTTGTACTTGTAAATAATGAACATTTTCTATAATGCAATATGTTGGTGTATGCAATATACTGTCATGCTCTTATTTATTTTATATTTATTATTTCTATTATTATATAGTGTAATTAGACATATATAGCTCTGGAAAAGTTTTCTGGTATATGTTTGAGAAGCATTAAACGACTGCTAGCGTTCTCCCAAATTCCAAATAAAATATGCAGTAATCTCTTGCCACTGTGCACTTCGAATTTTGTAGTGGTTTTACAAAAATATGTGAATTAATAAATCATGCTGTTTTGTAGTTGAATGTGGCCTATTATTAGTCCAAAATTATGCATATTTAACCTTGTTTTCTCCAAATTATGCATTTGAAGCATAAACATGGCTAGATTAAGTAAAATACAAATACAGTATAAGGCATTCAGAAGACACATTCAAAAAACATGTAGTACTCTACACTGGTCACTAGGTGTCAGTAATGTTACTGTAATGTTGGGTGAGACACACAAGCATCAGACTTGATCGCTGGAACAACAGGTTTTTATTGCAGGTTTGAATGATGTCACAACAGGCACAAAGAGCCCTAACACGGGAAAAGCTAAAACTCAACTCTGAACCCGCAACGTCACTTCCTGTCTGGCCCCCACTCAGGTCCCCTAGGAACAAATTATCAGCAACAATGTCATAAATGTCTTATTTTCGCATATTATGCCTATATATTGGGTAATAGGAGTGTAGAGGTGGCTATAGGGTTGTAACTTTATGTATAGAGGGTTCTAATAATGTTAAAACCTTTATTTAGACGGTCGTAAATAGGTTTTCTATGCTTTAACTATGAACATTTTTCATTTGGAAATAAGGAGTGGCCGCACGGTGGTCTAGTGGTTAGCACGTTGGCCAATACAGTAACAGCCTGGAGATCGGGAAGACCTGGGTTTGATTCTCCCCTGGGCATTTCTGTGTGGAGTTTGCATGTTCTCCCCGTGTGCGCGTGGGTTTTCTCCGGCACTCCGGCTTCCTCCCACATTCCCAAAAACATGCAGGTGAGGTTAATTGGCGACTCTAAATTGTCCATAGGTATGAATGTGAGTGTGAATGGTTGTTTGTCTATATGTGCCCTGCGATTGGCTGGTGACCAGTCCAGGGCGTCCCCGCCTCTCGCCCGAAGTCAGCTGGGATAGGCTCCAGTATGCCCCCGCGACCCTAATGAGGATGAAGCGGTATAGAAAATGGATGGATGGAAATAAGGAGTCCTACTTGGCGCCAATTCACTTATCACGGTCGGGTCTGGAAATAATTAACTGATAAACGGGGAAGATTGCACAGTATGTACAGTGCACCATATTTGCATTTCACCATTCACCACCCTGGACATTTGTTAGCAGAAAATGAAAATTGATCAAAACACAACAAAAATTGTTGTTAGTATTTTCATTTTTACCCAACCCAGCACTAATGTTTTAACTTAAAAAGTTCAGAAATTGATATTTGATGAAAAAAAAAACAGATTTGTGATCACAGCTTTCACGCGTCTTGGCATGCTCTCCACTGGTCAAAATGTGTCTTTGATTTTTCTTGTTGTATTTTTGTATATGTGTATTCTGGCACGGGCGAGCAGCTGTCCTGTGATCACTTTGTTAACAAGGAGTGACAATGATTGGACGAGCCAAGTGGGGCCATGTGTTACAAAAGATAATCATTCAGGACCACCTGTGGTCGACTTCCTGTATAAATTAGACGGTAAAAATAAACACTCCAGCAAAGCTTTACAGTGAGTTCAATGCACAGCTACCCAACATGCGGTATTGTGAGTCTACCCCCCAGCAGCAGTATATTACGTCCACAGCCAGTGGAAGCGGTGTTTTGTCCCTGGGTGCAGGACACTGCAAATGTGTGATCTATGGCTGGGAGTTCCTGACACATCGGCGGTCAAAGTACATTCACTGACAAGTGAAGCTGTTAACGACCTATTAGATGTGTCGTGCCACGTACCGGGTGACAACATCAGCCTCCGTGTCGTACATCCCGGCAGACAAGTGCGACTTCTATGGAGTGGAGTGAAAATTGCTCACTGGCATCTGCGGTGTGTGGGAACGCAAGTGAGCGTGTGCAAGTGCAGTACTCTAGTGAAGGAAGCAGTACTAATATGTAACCAAACCCTTGTGGCCAAGGATACATCTCTGGTATATTTATACCGTACATATATTTAGGTATGCTGTACTATTACCGTATTTACCCTGACGACAACGACAACCCTGCCTATAAAACAATCATTATTTCATTATCTGGGAGGATATCACAAATTAAGACACTTTTTTTGTCTCCCTGTCATGGCTGCATCTCTCCATGTCGCCGGTGCGTTTGCGTGACAGGAAGAAAACCTCTGACTAGCTTGAGGAGAAGTCGTTTCGTGACACCTGCTGGTCTGCAGCTATAAGTTGTTAGTCTCTGAATTTAAGACGACCCGTACGGTGTTCAAGGGAAATGCATCACAACATTAAAATATCAAAAATACTTCACGCTACTAAGATGGCCGCTGACAAAGCTTACACAAGAGGTTGCCTACAGCCACAGCTGTTGCCGCCGATGTTGTTTGTTTTAGAAACTGTCAATTATTTACTTAAGTAGGCTCGAGCCACCACAGGAGACTGCAGTTAGTCGAATAGAGGCATTAATAGGAACATTTACAGAAGGGGTGCACGGTAAATATCGGACCGATAATTATCGGGCCAGAAAAAAAATCGATAAATCCGATAACAAAAACAAACAAACAAATCTGGTGGTGTTATGTACACATACCGTATGTGTGCTTTCCATTATGACACACCGTCTTGCAGGTGGAGAAGCCCTATTGGTGGAACATCTGATTTAAACTCACAAGGTGTATTTTGAAATTTGTTTGTTCCCCTGATGAAGGCCGGATGGCTGAAACGCGTTGGGGTTGAATAAGTTCCACTTTGTCATGCCATTAAAAATAAAGGCATTTTAACAGGGTTAGAGAGTGCCTTGGATTTCTGCAGTTTTTAGTGACATTAACAAATAGCTTCGATAACCGATCATTTTTAACAAAAAAACGTTCCAATGAGGCTAGACTGTGCTGTAGGTGGGTTAGCGTGAGCAAATCAAGCGCTCCTTTTCTCCTACATGACGTGCTGTAAATGCATATTGTAAATCAACCTAGCATAGCTCGTGTGGGACCTCGCCACTGCCTCAGACACCTCGTACACCAGCCCAAAGGCACCCCAAAGAAAGGCCCGTGGCCCGCTCCCATCACCCTCCACCATCCCCAAAGACACCGGTCCGGGAGGCCCGCGTACCACTCCGAGCCACGATTTGTCCTTCGTGTCGCCGCTATTTTTTATGTTTTGTTAATCTATATATGTATTTATTTGGTTAAAGACAAAGTTACACCCAAAATATTAACAAAAATGAATTTTATAGAGAATACAGTTTTACACGCAGAAAACAACACAAAATAATTATAAATAACGAATGAAGACTCTAGCCTAAAATCTGAGGACATGGTTCTCAGCCGGACAGGGGTGGACCGCACCCTTCCGTTTGGGGGTTTGCCCGAGGCAGATTCTGTGGGAAAATTTGGTGTCTCGTTTGAAATGACATAAAAACGTCTCGTTAGTTGATACCGTTGATGCTGTACTCACTGCAAATCTCAAGTATTTTCAAGTCAAGTCCGTATCAAACCGAGTCATTGATGTCAAAGTCCAGGTCAAGTTGCAAGTCTTTGATGATATTGCCAAGTCGAGTCAAAAGCCATCAAAATTGTGACTCGAGTCCAAGTTGCGTGACTCGTGTCCACACCTGCGGTGGCTGGACTTACCCTAAGAGATAGGGTGAGGAACACGGTCAACTGGGAGGAGCTCAGAGTAGAGCCGCTGCTCCTTCACATCGGGGGTTTTGCCTGAGGTAAAGTATAGTTCAAGTATCTCGGGGTCTTGTTCACGTGTGAGGGAAGGCTTGAGCGTTGACGGGTGAATCGGTGCAGCGTCTGTAGTAATGATAAAGAGAGAGCAGAGCTCTCGATTTACCGGTCGAGCTGTGTTCCCAACCTCAATAATGGTCATGAGCTTAGTGCCTGAAAGAGCAAGAGCACGGATACAAACAGCCGAAATTAGTTTCCTCCGTAGGGTTACTGGCAGAGATGGGAGAATGTCAGTGTTTTATAAGTATCAAGTATTTAATCCCACGTCTCGAGACAAGTCTCAAGCCAAGACAAGATAGATGGAGTCATGTCCGAAGTCACAGGCTGAAATTTTTGAGTCCTTACAAATCATGAACACTGTTAAGTGTTTACCAAACAAAATACCATGACCTCGATATTTGCAAATGCAAATGAAATGATCCTCAGTCGGACACCATCCCGCCGTGTTCCAGCAGTCTGGTGCTCACAGAAATGTACGCTACGCCCTTGTTGTTTGTTCTTAAACCTGATTTTTATTGAATAGATGCATTCAATAAGACAGATTCTGTGGGAAAATTAGGTGTTTCGCTTGAAATGACATAACAACGGTCTCGTTAGTTGATACCGTTGATGCTGTACTCACTGAAAATCTCAAGTGTTCTCAAGTCAAGTCCGTATCAAATCGAGTCATTGATGTCAAAGTCCAAGTCGAGTTGCAAGTCTTTGATGATATTGTCAAGACGAGTCCAAAGCCATCAAAATTGTGACTCGAGTCCAAGTTGCGTGACTCGATTCCACACCTCCGGTGGCTGGGCTTACCCTAAGACATCTCCCTGGTGAGGTGTTCCGGGCACACCTCAGTGCCCCTGATGGAGCTGGAAGAGGTGCCCGGGGACTGGGAAGTCTGGGCTTCCCGACTGAGTCTGCTGCAACCCGGACCCAGATAAACGGAACAAAATGGACGGATGGATGAATGAAGACTTTTGTTGGCGAATACGCCAATGAGCTCTTTCTTGAATTCAATAGTGTTACTCACCTTCTTTATTCAATTGCTGGCACTCGCTCCTTTCCTCGGAATTATGCGGTACACTGCAAATGACATAATTAGTTAAGCACAATATTGCACTATAACCGAGACAGTGGAAATGTCTTGGCATTTGAAAACCAACGTTTGACTGTATTGTGTATTATTGCAATGATTGGACAAGTGAAGGGGCCTTTGACTACTATTTGTTTGAGTTCATCCCAATGTTAGCAAGATGGGTTTGAGGTCAGGGCTCTCAAGTTGTTGCTTTGTGCACTGGGGTACACAGTCAAGCTGGAACACAGTAGGGCCTCCCCCAAACTGTTCAAATGTTGTAGCTGTGCACAATAATCAAATTCAGAGGGGACGGAAGAGGTCTGGCGTTTGCCCATATACTGTAGTACACAATATACTGTAGTACACAGTATAGTGGGGTGATGAGACAACACCATATACCACCATGTGATGCATAGCATGTGCAACATTCAAATAATAACTTAGGGGCTATCCACACAGAAACGTTTCTAGGTCAAAACAGTAAAGTATTTTATCGTTTCAACCTCTCATCCACATGGGAATGACCTTCTTGGTGACCTGAAACGGCTCCCAGAGTGGGAAAATCTGAAAACGCCGGCTTGGCGTTGCCAAGGCAATACGAGAACGATGACGTCACCGACCCACCGCCGCCTCGTCACCGTCACATGACCAGAAGTGAGCTTTGATGACAAGCCAAAATAATATGTGAATATTTCAACGGACATGACTCACCTCAGTCGACACTCTCCTGCTATTTTGTTGCCTTATACTCCATATTGACTCGCAGAAGTCATACCACTTCTCGCAAGCGGAAGACGACAGACTTATGCACATTCGTTCTTTCTTCTTTGGAGTGTCACGTGGTTCCGTCTGCGTGCCTGTTCACAGGGCCACACGTAGGTGTGCCCAGTGTATTACATCGTTTTCACTCAGTGATGCGTTCCCATCTGGATGCAACTATTTACTAATCCGGCACAGTGTGGCTGCAACTTTTTTTCAACCCGCCAAAAAAAACAACAAGCTAAGAACGTTGTCATGTGGACAGGGCCTAAAATTTAAATCCTGCCATCCGTCACCGGCTCAAAATAGAGCTAAGCGATGAATCTGGACTCTTTCATGTTTGTACCTGATTTTAGCAGCTCAGGTGACTCAAACATTGCTAAGTGTTTGAAAAATACATTTCATTGTGCAACACTTGTACATTACTCATCACATGAGGATTTTCACTGACCCCTGCGACTCATTGTCGCTACTTTCAAAGCTGTTCACTTTGTGTGTGGGAGGCTTGCAGATGCAGGCAGGAAAATATACACCGTATATACAGTATACTGTATATATGTGTGTGTGTGTGTGTGTGTGTGTGTACTAACTGACTTCTTTTAGCATGCAACAAGTCACCCTTTAAACCTCTAATTGATGCACTGCTGACGTAGAAGGCACAAGTGGGTCTCACGCATGAATAGTGGTGCTCTTAAATTGTGCATGCAAATAAACTAGGATTGTTTTTTTCAGACATTTACTTGCATCCTACCTGCTTGCTGGTGAGAATGAGGCATTGGCTTCCCTAGTGATAATTGGAAGGCATGATCGCGATCAATCCTGCACAGCGTTGCGGACTCTGAGGCGCGGCAGGAGATGGCCAAATAGTAATGAGATGCCGGCTTGGTGGGGCACTCTGCTAAGAGGCCAGCAGCTTTGCCGGAAGGCACAGCAGGTGGTCAGCCTTTCCACAAGCTTTAAAAAGTCACCTACTGTTTTACATATTATGATGAAATCGATTAGTTTATCTTCATGTTATCAGTGAGACTCCTGTGGGTATTAGCCAAGGCATTGTAAGTACAGTTGCAGTGGTTATGCCCCAGGACCAAAATCCAAGTAAATGCTCATAAAAATGGGTAAATACAGAAAGAATTGTCTCACACTAGAAAACTATAACCGCTTCAGTCTAAATGCTCTAATTGTATAAATTCCCAATTACTCAGTAAACATGATAAATATACCACTTCAGATTACAAAGCCTACTCTGTTGCAAGAAAATAAGATGGAAAAGTAACGTGCACCAGCCGTATTCAAACCCGTGACACGATCGCAATAGTTTACAACAAATTCATGTTCATATACGCTACACCGCCATGAAAAAGCAGCTCAGCACAAGGATGACAGACACATACGAGAATGTATTCCTGCAGACTGACTTGGTGTAAGAACGCAGGGAGACGTGTTGGAAGCGCTATTTTCATCTGCTACATTCATTATGTCTAAGCTTTCTTTGCTGTTGCAAAGAAAGCATGCAACACACCATGCACACTCACAGGCAATCGGAGCAAGTTATTTCGGCATGCACCATTGTTCACATTATTTTATTTTAGTATTTTATTTCATTTACCATAATTTTCGGACTATTAGTCACACTTTTTTTCATGGTTTGGCTGGTCCTGCACATTATACTCCGGAGCGACTGATATATGTTTTTTTTTCACACTGACAGCCACGAGAGGGCGCTCTAGGCTTGTGTGCCAGTCTCTGCTCCTGCTATGGCTCCTGTACCACTGAAAATGTACAATGTAAACATCAACTTATAATGACAACAGAGGAAAAACTGAGCACAAATTCCCCCAAAAAGAAAATCATATTCTGCACATTACAAGCTGCAAATAAACTAGTTATGTTATGTTGTTTAGGCGATAGTTATCTGAATAACTGTTAATATGTTTCTTTAACATACAACCTGTTCACCTAATGTTAACAGAGTATTTAGCCTGTTGTTCTCCATTTTATTGTTATTATTATAACTTGCCTTTCAAGATGAAATGTCCGTTCTTGGTCTCTAATTTTATAAAAAATAAATTTCCCCCCCAAAAAATGCAACTTATAGTCAAGTGCAACTTATATATGTTTTTTTCCTCTTCATTGTGCAATACGGTTATTTTATTAATTATTTTTATATATATTATATTATATATTTATTTTATTTTATTTTATTTTATTTTATTTTATTTTATTTTATTTGGATCTTGAGCTGTTCCTTCTGCATAGTTTCTTCTTCACATCTTTCTGATACAAGCTGACCTTGGTTCTTCTGGCCGAATCCCATGTCCATTTGTTCAATGTGTTCTGCGTCTCATATGGCTTTCCTGTTTTTGAATGTTGAGTGGCTTAAACCTTGTTGGAGACCCTCTGCATTTATATTCATGACTCCAGAATACTCCTTAGTATTGTTGACTTTGCTTGATGTTGTGAATTGGTCCACCATGCGGGCACGTCGTCTTCCACGAACAAAAACAATGCAATATACATTTAAATGTGTCTTGTAGAGGTTGTTCTTAGTTTACCGTATTGTGTTTACGGATGCGCTCCTGTAAATGAATTACTCCAGTGTCTCTCCAGAAGTGGTTCCAGCAGGTGCTGGTGGAAGAATACGCACCATGCACAGCACAAGAATGCAGTGTGTGCCTGCTGTTGGTCCTGCTCAGTCACATTGAGGAAGAATAACCTCGCTTCTTAGTTCAATGTCTACACTTCATTAGGTCTCCCAGTGCGCCAACCAACGCCATCAACATGGAAGTAAAAATGAACAATATTGGCCGCTCTTTTGGTCTGAACAGCTCAACTGTCACGACCATCATTAGGGATAAAGACGATTGAATGCGAATAAATGCTAGGGTCATGGATTCTGTGCACTGTTACAAGGACATGGCTTGGGACAATATTTTAAAACAATAGTTCGGATTTTTTGACATGAAGTTATCTGACATCCCCACCAGCGCTGTAGTCCATCAACAGTCACTTACCCCCACTTGGTCCCGTGAGCCCAGTTCTTGGCGGATTTTGTTGATGGCGCTACTTAGTAAAAAGTCCGAAAGAGTAATACATTTGCATCACAAAAATGCCTCGTCGAAAATGTCAAACCTCACAAATCACTTTACTTGCTCTGACGTCGTATCAATGTGCGCTATCGGCTGTCCATTGCTGTGTATGTGATGAAGACGCATCCGCTGCGAGCGTAGTAGGCATCTTGTTTACGTATGTGTTCCACAGCAGATGAAGATGCGAGGGTCGCAGCCATCTTCGTCACGTACACAACAACGCATTAAAATGTCGGAGAAAGTAAAGCCGAGAAATTTGTGAGGTCTGATTTTTTCGAGGACGCATTTTTGTCATGCAAATGGTTTCTCTTTCAAACGCATATTCTTAACTTAATTACTCTTAATAACTAATTGGTACTCTGTTTCTCCTCACCGAAATCTGACCAGAACTGGGCTCACGGGACCAAGTGGGGGGTAAGTCACAGTTGATGGCCTACGCTGCTGATAGGGATGTCATACAACTTCATGTCAAAAATCCAAACTATCCCTTTAACTAGAACTCGACTGACATCACAGTCTAGGAAAGAAACCTGTTTGCAACCACCAGTATGTGTCATGAACATGAACATTACTTTTTACAAGAGAAATGCAATACTTCAGAATAAAATAATGATTTGTGACCATGTGTACAAGACGCCCAACGCTCTTCCAGACCAGACCACGTAAACTTGGTGCTTTCTTCCTTTGTAAGAATGTACCAAAATGTTACTTTTGCTTTGCTATAGTATAGGCTCCAGCCTCGGCTGTGACCTGCTGTTGTGAATGGGGATATAATAAAAATGTCTATGAGCTCCTCACTGTCCCTTTTGATTTTGTGTCCTTTGACCGGTTTCAGTGTTGCGTTTTTGCATAATCTTTGGCAACAAACTACAAAAGTGTCGAAAATGACCTTGGTGGGGGTAATGAATTGCTTGTTTGAAAGGAGGGTGATTCAGCTTTGCAGGATCTTCTACCAGCATGTCATACAAATTCCTTTCATTAGTGACAAACAGAAGTGAATAACATCAGTCAGCTTGGGGCTTCACAGTCACTTAGTGGAGGTGATCTGACTCACCAGGTCATGAGACTTCAAACACACAATTTTGAATGCTTCTGGACCATATGACGCATGTGAGAGCGATGATTTTGCTTATGCCTCATTTGGTGGCTATATCAGTGTTGAATGTACATTTCAAGAAGAAGAAAGTTGTTTGCTGTCGTGAAATTACATGAGAGAATCTGCATTGCAGTGGTCACCAACGTTTTGAGCCCAAGATCCCTGATCCCGGCTGTGAACCTGCACAAGATACTTATGTAACCAGGATACTTATGTATAGATAGATCTAGTCATTATATTGATTTATATATTTGGTAGAAAGGTTTTTAAAGTATTTAAAGCTTTGCCTTCAAATACAAAGCTTTGTGTTATTACTAGTTGTTGGTGTCAACAGTTCAGGTTTTACTCATTGTGCTTTTTGCTCTATTTTTACTATTTTTGCTGTTTTTTTAATTTTATTTTGTTTCTGCAGTGATGCAATGACAAATGAGTCACAGGCCAAAGATGGCCCCCAAGCCGCACTTTGGCCACCCCTACTTTTGTGGATCTTCTCTATGAGCAGAGTACTCTGTCGTGGGCGAGCGACGGTGGTCTGGTCAAGGAGAGGCGCTGGTCAATGCATTACAACACTTGCAACTGTCAGCCCAAACGAGCGGCATTGGAGGTGCACATCCATGGAGTTATATTTGCGCCTTAATTTTGAGGTAGCAAGGGCCGATTTTGAGCCATATTAATGTGCAATAAATACTGTTGTGTGCTCAGGCACATCTCTGCACTCTGTCACTCCCTCTCTCCTTCTCAACCTCAACAACGCTTCTTGTAGTGGGGCGAAGCGAGCCAGTGTGCGTGCGCTGGTGCCTCCAGCCGGGTTTTGGGGGCTGGCAGACCCAGATTTAGAGGGGGGTCTAGGGGGTGTAACCCCGTTTTGAGGCACCCACGATTTTTTTTGCCTGATTCTGATGTATGTCTATAGGGACTTGCATCTGAATTATGGGCGCGTGGTGGACACATGCCAGAATGCAACCGAGACGCATGCTATTCCTGAACCCACTGTCAGGCTGATAATTTACATTGGACATTGAACGTGTGCTGTACATGGCTATTCAGGTGGAGGTGCAAAATAAAGGTTCTGGCATCATGACTATAAGGAAAACTGTTTTCTATTCTCAGTGAAAATTAACCAGAAAAGCGAGCCCCAGTGACATAAAATTATACTCAAATCCTACAACAACAAACTCTTGAAATTAAGGACATAAAATTGGCCTCAGATATCACCAGATTGCAGGAAATGAGGTCTAATTTTCAAAATTTTTCTGGGGGAGGGCCCCCAAACTCCCCGCTCCATTTCCAGCGCCTTGGCCTACGGCCTCGGCCACACACCCCCGTTTCAAAAAAGCTAGATCCGCCCCTGGCTGGGCTCCTGGCTGGAGCTTGCGGGTTGCGTGCCTGGAGAATGGCGAGGCGTACGGGCGCGTTCAGTGGTCAAAATGCATGCCTGTTGGTCACTCTCCGGGAGGGTAGGGCACAGATGTAATCTTTTTTTTTTTTTAAATAACACTCTCGCATTTAACCGGCAAACTCTCAAAGATCAAATAGTGGCTCACGATCGACGGGTTGGTGACCCCTGCTCTCATATAATTTTCACCTTCGGATTGCACTCCAATGAAACCTGAAAATAATCCCACACGCTGGGCATACTGAGGTCGCAAGCTCGTTGCTGTGCGGAGCACTCCCTCGCCAATATCATTATCGACAGAAAAAAACAATCCTGATATGAACCGTTATCTCATTTTTCCAATATCAACCAATCGCATCTTTTACTGTCATAAAGTTGCACCCGTTTTTTAAAAATACTTTCAGCAAAGAGGCTCACTGTTTATGTTGTCATTTCAAATGACGCTGGTTAAAGCGCTACGATGACAATTACATCCTGCCTTTCAAAACAGTATCAAACACAATGAGGAACTAAAGGGAAATAAAAATAGCATAACCGTGGATGAAAGCAGTGATGATCATGGATGGAAACTGTACTGATACAAAGGAAACATGACCCCTGCATGACTCAGTACTCATAAGCAGCCTACCCCGCATGCTAAAAAGCAGAAAATAAATGTAAGTTTATGCATTCCAAATAGCACCTTTTGCTTTTAAGTAATGGGACTTATTCCTCACTAGATGGACTTTTTTTCTTCTTCTTCTTCATTCAAGCCAAACCTGCATAAATCAGTGATAGATTCCCTCAGGACCATGTGGAAGTGTCCTTGAGCAAGATGCAGAAACCCAACCAATTATGGTTGGCACCTTCTATGGCAGCTTCCTCCAGCCGTGCAACAATGTGTGTATTTCAGTGTGTGTGTGTGTGTGTGCAAATGGTTAAATGACCAGGGATTGTGCGGCAATTCAATGTGATGACAAAAACTCAAATTAATATGCACCATTTGTAAGATCCTCACTGGTTCGGCTGAATATTAAAAGCACACATTCAGGCAGCCCAAGGAGGAAAAAATGATCATTCTGAACATAGCCGCATCTCAATGGAAAAAGTGAATTTATTTTAGTAGTTTAATTTTTTTGTATTATAGTTATAAGTATTTTTTAATACTTATAACGTTGACCTCACCTGTGGTTCCGAAAAGCGCTATCAGGGGGTTGGGTTGTACGTCAAAGTTGGCACTTAGGAAAGATCCCTTCCCCTGCACCCCGCAGTTACTTGTCCAAGCTAGGACATGGTCAAAACATGTGCATAAGTGAATTTTATGCAAATGTATCTGCTGCGTGAAAAAAATCCGTCCCAGCCTGCCACTGACTTTCATCTGTGTTTGGGTTGTTTTCACTGCATATTATCAGCAATGGGCAGGTTCTGTTTAGGCAAAGCTAGTCGTAAAGCTAAACAAAGGCTAAGTGAAGCAGCTGGGCACATACGATAACGCCTTTCATGTTTTTCTTAATGGAGCAACTATATGTATTCCTAACATATGTGTATTAAAAATAAATTAATTAATAATAGTTAATAAATAAAAAAAAACACATTTGCCATTTGGCCAAAATATTGGAAGTATTTTGCATTCGCATGGAAGTATTTCGTTATTTTTAATTTTTTCAGGCACCTACAGTATTTGTTTTTGATACAGCTCTTACGTCGGACCTCAATGCAATCAAACTAAACAATGTGTGTGTACATATCTGGTCTTGGTGAGTAGATATTCCAACACCACCCAACATATCCCCCTTACATTCACCATCAATATTCTTTTTTTAGCCGGTTGTTGAAGTGATGTGGGTATTGTAGCTAGCCGGCAGCCAATCTTTTGCGTCAGATCACAGAACGAGAGGAAGTTAGAGGTTGCAAAATGTTGTCAAACACAGCCCGCAAATGTACCATTACATTCCCAAACACCCTGGAGCTATTTGGAAAGCAGCGCTATGTTTCCAAGCCACACATGCTGCTTCTTCTTCTCAAGAAAGCAAAGCTTGTGACAGCAAATGTAAGTCTGTAAAGGATGGCTTTAACTGGATGTAAACAGCGTTTTTGTTTTTTGCACTAGAACTATTTTAAATTACTACTTACTTGTCAGTCAAGTTTTCAAATTTGACGTAGTGTCAGCTCGTCCTTGGGTGTTTTTGATGCTTAAGGCCAGAGATGCTAAATATTGGCTTTTTTACTAATATCGAATTAACTGATATTGTCCAGCACTTCATTACCCTTACAAATATTAACCAATATCAATAAAGGCAGACACATTTTGTGGGATCAACACATTATGCTTCTTCTATGGGATGCAGTTCACACGTAAACAATATTTGTGGAAAATAAAACGGTTCCAGACCGAGCCATGATAGGTGAATTTCAGCGTAGTAGGATTCCTTATTTATAGATGGAATATTTTTGTAGTTAGAGCATAGAATACTTGTTTACGACCTTGTAAATACAGTATTTAACATTATTAGAGCCCTCTAGACATGAAATAACGCCCCTATAGTCACCTTTACACTCCTATTACCCGATATAGTAGACATAATAAGACAAAATAAAACATATACGACATAAATAAGACTCGTACTGGTGTGTGTTGGTGGAAATATGTTCCAGTGTTGGACAGGAATTGACATCAGCGGTTCAGAGTTGAGTTTTAGCTCGGCGAACAGTAGCCTATGGTTGGGATTATTGTGCCTGTTGTGAGATCATTCAAACCTTCATTTAGCCATTTTTATGCTTAATTTAGGCAAAATTTATGTAAATGTGTTGAAAATGCATTTTTTTTACTAATAGGCCATATTCAACCATGAAACAGCATTATTTGTTAATTAATACACTTCTGAAAAAACGTGATAGCTGCGAAATTATTATATTGCAATATATTGTATTTCAGATTTTGTTTTGTATTTATTTGTAATTTGTTAACCATGTAAATTGGGCGATACATTATAATACAAATTAAAGACAACAGTAAAAACAATGCCATTCAGTATTTTGTAAGTAAATCGCCAATGTAAAATCTCGCCTAGGGCTCCCCTTTGGGGGAAATGAATGCCGATATGAACCGATTTCTCATTTCTATGCCAATATCGACCCACCATCCCAACCTAAAACATTTTATTGTGTGAGCGAGAGTCTTGCGACATCAGTTTACTGCGGTAAAACATTTTTATTTCCAATTGAGAGTCTTTAACAATTTTTATGTGACACTTGCGCATTAAAAACACACTGAGTGCTCTATGGGGTAATTTCTGAATTTGTTGGATGATGGGTCTCTTATGTAAATATCCTGCAACACAAAGTGTAAGGCTGCGTTCACAGGGATATTCAACTAAAATGATTAAATGAAATGAAAAACGTGTTATGAACACAAAGGGAACCAAAAGCTAATTATTAATTCACCAAAACCAGGGGACCAAACTAAAGTGTGAACAGGACACACTGGATTTTATTTGACTTAGTTAGTACTTGGAGGAGAACCCCTTGTTGACATTCTTATAGTCGGTTACCAGGGTTGTGCACATCATTTTGGTCCATTCATCTTTACAGATTTTTTATGGGATTAAGGCCACTCTGAGATCTTAATGTGCTTCTTTGAGAGTCACTCCTTTGTTGACTTGGCTGTATGTTTTAGGTCATTGGAATGCTTGCAGACTCGATCATCTTTTCTTCTTGTAGTTCTGACTTTATTCCCATAATATTTTTACTTTATTCTCGTCACATTATAACTTTTTCCACAACCTAGTTTTCCAAAAATGACAACTTTATTCGTTGTTTTGTTTGTTTCTCAAAATATTACAACATTAAAAAATAACTTTATTTTCTTTCTATTTTCTCTGATATTTAAACTTTATGCTACTAAACTTCGGGCGAGAGGCAGGGTACACCCTGGACTGGTCGCCAGCCAATCACAGGGCACATATAGACAAACAACCATTCACACTCACATTCATACCTATGGACAATTTAGAGTCACCAACCTAACATGCATGTTTTTGGAATGTGGGAGGAAACCGGAGTACCCGGCGAAAACCCAAGCACGCACGTGGAGAACATGCAAACTCCACACAGAGATGCCCAACGGAGATTTGCACCCAGGTCTTCCTGATCTCCTGACTGTGTGGCCAAAATGCTGATAAAGCTTTATGTGCAGGCCAAATGGTGGCCATAGTAGAGCCGGACATGTTGCATTTTCATTCTTGTTGAGTAGTTTGACCAGCTGTGACCTTCAATAAAAGAGTATAATGGCTGATACGGGGCGTGGGTGGTGGGGTTTCTGGCTCGTTGCTATACCCAAGTGGGCCTGAAACAAAACAGAAACACATAACACATTTCAAATTAATTTTCCATCCATTTTCTTCCACTTATCCGGGGCTGGGTGAGCAGGGGGCAGCAGTCTCAGTAGGGAAGTCCAGACTTCCCGGTCCCCGGCCACCACCTCTTCAGTTCAACTGGGAGGACACCAGACGTTCCCAGCTCAGCTGTGAGACATAATCCCTCCAGCACGTCTGAGGTCTGTCCGGGGCCCCTTTGCCGACTGGCCATGCCCGGAGCAGATCACCAGGGAGGCATCTGGACTAGATGCCAGAGCCACCTCAACTGGCTCCTTTTGATGTGAAGGAGCAGCAGCTTCTTCACATCAGGAGAGGTTGAATGTCTCAACCTCTGGCACAAGTTCGGGCTCCTTCCCCATCAGAGAAGTGACATTTCATGTCCCTAGAACCAGGTTTGACTGCCGAAGACGCCCGCCCTTGACCACCACCCAAAACACATTGCACCAAAACCTTATGCTAGGCCCCGCAGGTGGTAGCTCTACGGGGAGGAGATCCTGTATGGCTTCCCCACGGGTGAATTAATTAATCATGATTAATCACCATTCGCCACTATGTGTGAAATATGCCCCTTTTTGCTGTATTTTATGAACAGAAAGATAAATGACTGGAAACAATTATATATGTTTGTATGTGTTAACAGCTCCAAATGAACTGAACATTTAAATCAAGCTGTCTGAAAATTTATTTGTCTAACACTAGTCTCTTTAATAGTAGCAGAACATTTAAATCACACTTAAACCGTGTTATTAGCCATGAAGGGTTGCGTTCAAAGACACGACGTAACTTAAGTTCAATTTACATATTTTTTCTGCGATTTCTAAGCATACTTAATAAATTATACTTCGGCAGTAAGAGTTATGTTAGTGAGTGATGAGAATATCCACTTACTGTTTTTCTTTGTCTTTCTGTTTATTTAGACCACACATACACTCATAATAAAGACGTTGTTGTGATATTTGGAGTGTCAGTGACTGCCTCTTATGGTCATCTAGTGACAATGAGGAAGCGTCGTTCCCAGAACGAGCTGACTAGAGATGTGCTTGTGAGTGGGAGATACATACTGTATATCAGGGGTCACCAACACAGTGCCCGCGGGCACCAGGTAGCCCCCCACGACCGCTTTTCATTCAGGTTTTCAGTTAATAATGTGAGAACACTACAAAGAAATGTAGGCGTTGTGGACACCAGCATTTTGTGAATGTTTTGGTAAAACAAGCATATTTTATTTGTTTGGGTTGAAATAAGGTATGAAAATCATTTCTACAAAAATGAGTAGCTCGTGGCCATTTTCATCTTCTAAAAGTAGCTCTCGCAAGAAAAAACGTTAGTGACCCCTGCTGTATATGGTGTTGGAATTGCACTGCTGTTGATGTGTTCAGGTCAGAACTCTCTATGTATCATTATTATTATTATATTTTATACAATATTATAAACTGTATTATATAATACTAGATTAATTATCTGCGACTGGCTGGCAACCAGTCCAGGGCGTGCCCGCCTCTTGCATTATTATTATTATTATTATTATTATTATTATTATTACTATTATTATTATTATTATTTTCTTGGCTGGTCTCCAGCCAATCACAGATTATTATTATCATTATTATTATTATTATTATTATTATTATTATTATTATTATTATTATTGTTGTTGTTATTATATTTTATTTATTATTTATATTATATATATTATAGCACTATAAGATGATGATGAGATAAGATAAGATAAGATAATAATAATAATAATAATAATAATAATAATAATTATTATTATTATTATTATTATTATTATTATTATTATTATTATTATTATTATTATTATATATTCAGTGTCATAATACAATAATAATAATAATAACAATAATAATATCATTATTATTAATAGTAATATAATATTATTATTAATAATAATAAATAAATTGTATATTTATTATTATAATATTATTAATATTATAATAATATTAATAATAATAATAATAATTATTATTATTATTATATATTCACTGCCATAATATAAAAATAATAATAATAATAATAATAATAATAATAATAATAATCTAAAATCAAACTCTATGAGCATCTGCAGCACATGCAGTGCATACTTACACACCAGCCTGGAAATGTAAGGATGTCGTTAGACAGGCAAGCAGGTCAATGATGGTAATCTGTCATTGATCTCCAGTCCTGGCATGCAGGAGGACAAGCTCTAATTAACTATTGCCAAGATGTTATGAAACCAAACACCCAGACTGACCAGGTGATCAATCACATTCTTAGTGTTTTGGTTGCAATTGAACAAGACTGCGGATGAGAAGTTTTCACTTCAAATCATTTGCCTCATTGCCCTCATGTAGTTGTGTACACTTTACACTACATTAGGTGACTCGAGTGGAACTATGTGAAATGATGCAGGGGGAGCTACGCATCAGTAACCCTTTAATAAGATTTATGTGGTTAATAATAGGGATGGAATTAGGTGAATCGAGTGGGTACTTAGGTATATTATTTTATCTGCAGGTTTGGTATGAGCTACGCACGTGTTAATTATTCAAATGTTGTGACACACTCACCAATCGAGCTCCTTTCACATGAGGGTGATGATTATCCCCATTACCTCTTGAGGGGTGAAGAACACTCCCAGCCACCTTGTCGTCATTCTTCTTACTCACTGACCTGCGTCCTCATTTCAGGCTCGACTGCATCACTTCATGTGTGACACAGCTGGAGTGCCCTGGCACGTGCACAGTTGAGCATTTTGCCACCAGCAGCTCTCGCTATCGGCGTCGGGCACATGTTAGGCATTAGCGGCGGAGATGCCTCCTGAGGACTGAATTGAGTGGCAAAGGTAAAGTGGTTTAAACGCTACTTAGATTCAAACAGGTAAATCATAACGAGCATGGATGATAACAAAACAGATTTTTTTTTTTTGCATACATCCTTCATTTGCGTGGGTGGGTAACCACTGTATGCCTACCAGCGTTTGTTTTCACGACACATTTCATCATTCCTGCAACTTGTGCAGCTCAAAAGATTGGTTCTGCTATACAGCATTGTTTTGGAAAACCAGGACTGATTTTTGGGCCAAAATGTGCAAAAAATGGGATGCAGCAGTAGCTGTATTCATTATGTAAGTGCTACAAATCCCACTGACACACCTTCCGTAGAGGAAGCACAGGTCCTTCACCTTGGCTGAGGTATCTGAGGTAGTCAAAAAACTTCTCAGTGGCAAAGCTCCGGGGCTGGACGAGTTTTGCCCTGAATTCTTCAAGGCTCTGGATGTTGTGGGACTGTCTTGGTTGATGCAGACGATGTGGTCTTGATGGCCTCATCAGGCTGTGACCTTCAGCATTTACTGGGGTGGTTTGCAGCTGAGTGTGAAACTTCTGGGATGGGCGGATTGCACCCTCCGGGTTGGGAGTGAGGTCTTGCCTCAAGTATGGGGTCTTGTTCGTGAGTGAGGGCAGGTTTGAGCATGAGGTCGACAGGTAGATTGGCGCGGAGTCTGCAATAATGCGGTCGTGGAACCGGACCTTGGTGGTGGAGAGAGAGCTGCGCCGGAAGGTGATCCACTCGATCTATGTTCCCACCTTCACCTATGGTCATGAGTTTGGGTCGTAACCGAAAGAAAGAGATCGCGGATACAGGGTGGCTGGACTCACCCTAAGAGATAGGGTGAGGAGCTTGGCCATCCCGGAGAGGCCCTACATATCAAGAGGAGCCATTTGAGGTGGCTCGGGCATCTAGTATGTATGGCTCCTGGACGCCTGCCTGGTGAGGTGCTCTGCGCATGCCCAGCCAGGAGTAGGCCTAGGAAACGCTGGAGGGATTATGTGTCACAGCTGGCCTGGGAACCCCTTGGTGTCTTCCCGGTGGAGCTGAAAGGGGTGGCCTGAGACTGGGAAGTCTGGACAAACCTACGGAGACTGCTGCCCCCGCAACGATAAGCGGAAGAAAACGGAATGGATTGGAATGTTGTCTCTGGCAAAAACTGAGTTTGGGACCCCACGATGCAGAGAAGCGCACACAAAAACGGTACCAATGGTTTAATACAGGGAAAGAGGGAAAAAGATGAAGAAAGCATACAAACACAAGGCGGCTCCGCCTCAGCAGGACCGCATGCACTGCAACACAAGGCAGACAGGCGGCAGCAGAGCAACAACATTATTAAATTATACGCCTTGCCTTGAGAGATGTGATGTAACACACGTGGATTGCCATGGACTTCTTTTCAAATAGAAAGGATTTTACTGTTTTTGCTTCACAATATTGTGATACAACACATTTACAGCATAAAATATAAAGTATTCAGCAATAATGAATGGCAATGTAAGATGATGGATGAGCAGATGGAATGGGAGTCACGGTGTAGCCTTTAGCCTGGTCATCTAAGGCAGTGGTGCCCGCATTTTTTCAGTGAGGAGCTACTAAAATCACCAAGTGCCAAAGATCTACCTCAAATTACAGTATAAACAGAAAATATAAATACAGTACTCTATGTCAGTCAAAATAGCTACCTAACATTCATTATACAGACAGTTCATGTATTACATCCAGTTAGCATTTGCTATCAAACATTACAGATCTAATTCTAGCTGGCTGTTTACAACAGGCATTACCAAGTTCTTAATCAAGATCAGAACAGCTTTGTAAGGTTGGCGACAGGGTTTTCGTAGCGTACGAAGGGTATTCAATGTTATTGACTCCAACAATTAAGCAAGGGACACAGCACTCCTGTCTTTGGACGCGAAAAAGGCATTTGATCAAGTCGAATGGCCCTCGTTATTTGAAATTTTACAGCGTTTCGTAATTGGAAGAAACTTTATAACGTGGGTCCAGATACGATACAATAAAAGCACAGCAAAAATTTTAACAAATGAAAATATTTCAAAACCGATTAAGATCGCTAAAGGTGACATGGTTGTACACTCTCCCCTTTATTATTTACAATGGCAATCAAGCCCCTGGCACTGGCAGTACGAACACAGCCTTTAATATGTGGAAGAAAAGCAGGCCCAACAGAGCACAGAATTTCTCTCCATGCAGATAACGTAATCCTGTTCCTATCAAAATTAAGAAATTAAAAACAAAATCTTCAATCCTTCCACTAAAAGCAATGGAAAGAAAACAGCCAATCCCTGTGATTAGGCAATTTCATGTGGTAAAACAATTTGAATATTTAGGAGTTCAAGTCCTGCGAAAATTAGAACTTGTGTCGAGTGCAAATTAATGACGGAAATTAATAGATTGCTTCAGGGATGGTGAACTTTGCTGCTACAGTATCAATGATAGGAACAATCAACACACTCTAAAGCAGGGGTAGGGAACCTACGACTCGGGAGCCAGATGCAGTCATCAAAAGAGCCTCATCTGGCTCCCGAGCCATAAGCTCTCAGACATTTACTGACACCATAAATTGTGTTTATTTTAATTAGTTTTGCTGACATTTTTAAGTAAAACATGACAGAAATCACAGTGTTAAAATGCATTATAATGCATTTTAATCCATCCATTTTATTTTCTAGTGCAATGCCAGCTGTCCTTCACATGTTTTCCGTGTCAGACACCAAAACTTGATTATTATTGGGGTCGTCCCTCCTTTAATTAAATAGTCAGCTAGCTAATTGTGCAGAGACAAACCTTTTGACGAAAAAGGAAACGAAAGAAAGATACGGAGTAGGGCGCAATACATGCAGCATAAGGAGGGCACATTAACGGTAAAAAGCTTCAATATAATAACATTATTAAAAAGAATAAATTCAGAGACGTATTATATTCTAAAATTGTTAATCTTCCTTAAATATACACACATTTGGTTGTATTCGGTGTTAAAAAATATGGCTCTCATGGAAATACATTTTAAAATATGTGGCTTTCATGGCTCTCTTTGCCAAAAAGGTTCCCGACCCCTGCTCTAAAGTAATGTCCTACCAAAACTGCTGTATTCTTTCAGAACATCCCTTTGCCACCACTTATGGAGCTTTTCTTCAAAATAAAAAAAAATTCTCATTGAATTTATATGGAATAAGAGGAGGGTGAGAATGCACCTGACACTATTGTAACTACCATTCGACCGTGGCGGACTGGAATGTCCTGATATAAAACTAGATTACTGGGCGGCACAGTTAAGGTCCATAACATTTTATTTTTTTGGCAGCTGACCCTCCTCATTGGCCTGAAATTGAACTTATGTTTTGCACTTGCCGCTCTCCCTGTTTAGGTATTCAAATTTTGTGAAAAATATACACAAACAAGTAAAAAATCCGATCCTAAAAAAAATTCAACAATGATCAAGATATGGAACAATGTTAATGTTGATGCATATACAGTATACAGTAAATACTGTATGCGTGCGATTAAACACATTTTGTCCATAGTTAACTCATAATTAATCGCAGTTAGATAGAAAGACGTTTTTAATCTATAATTTTGTGGTAAACGCATCCTTACGCATCTAGATACACGAGTTAAGATCCGATATATTTTAAAAACAGAACAATTCGATACAGTGTACAAACAATACGATTCGATTCGGTATGGTTCAATGGTCACATTTGTCGATGTAATTGTACAATTGTACGAAAGTGTCATTCTTACAGAATTTTCCTTACAGTCTCCAACCACCACACAAATTTTAGCTAGCAGTTCAAAGCAGAAATCCGCAGAGAGATGGCTCGCATCTAAAAAAACACTCGTTAGCTGGGACACTTGTATGCCAAGGTACCACTGTATAAATGACAATTAAGAAAACACTGCAGTGCACCGGTGACTTCCCTTTACTTTCCGGCGACGTACTTTGTGACAACTCAACTCACAGCGCCACAAATAACTTTGCTCTCGTCGAGAGAGGTAGCCTATCTGCCAGGGCTATGAAGCTAAACTTACTATTCAAAATACCCTTTTCTTTGGCCATTTCTGCTCAATATTTGTTCTCGCTTCTGGCTTCACATCAACTGCCACACCGCTGCGTTTCCTCGAATACGGTGTGGGCCGAGGGTCAAACAGGATGTGTGCACGTTAATCACGCGTCAAGAATTACTTTAGAAGAATTTGTCCTAAGGGAAGCTTCTGGTTCAATGTTTTTCTTGTTTTCTTGCATAATTTGTAAAACTTCAATAAAAGAGATTATTGAAAAATAAAAAACATTCCAGATATAAAAGAAATGAAAAATATTATGCAAGAGACAATGCAGCCGAAGCCAAGGCAACATAATAAAAAGCTTTTAGAAATGGGCACTTTTTGCAATTAATGATGAAATAATAATTTAACAAACAAAAGTGTAGAAAACACATATTTCTATTTAGTTCTAGTTCAGGACGTGATGCAGAGGCATCAAGCAATTTACTTCTTTTCCCAAGTTTATCAACATAAATAGCCGCTATAAGTGAAAGAATAACTTTTGTTATAGACATAGGCATATTACCGCTCAGTTAGCGTATCCGTAATGCGGATAATAAAGATAAAAGTTGGATTTCAAGTCACGTCATCACTTCTTCTTTGAGAATCAACAGCAAATCAGGAGGGGAGATTAATGTCAGCTGGCTGATATAATATACATAATGGGCACCCCATGTTAGAGGCTAGCAGGCTAGAGAAGGGGTTTCTCCAAGTCGCAGCTACATAATCCACACTGCTGACTTGTTGTCATTCCAGTGAGGGTTTACCATCATACGGTATATGCTGTAAATGTTTGTTCACCTCACTGCAAGTTTTGAGGCCAGATTGACTGTGGAAGCGAGTGCTAACGTTGCCAAAGGACCGCCAAACGAAGCGCGAAATCAATACATTTGATGAAAAAACATAATCAGTGAACCCTAAAAACATCAACGTGAAAATTGTGGGCGTTTTAAGAGTGGTACATTTATGCCGTATATTTGACGTGTATTACCGCGTATTTATAAATTATTACCGACTTACAGTGAATGAGTTTTCTGTGGAAAAGGCAGCCTATTTTTTTAGGAAAAAAATGAAAATGACAAAGTAGATTCTGAATACTGAATTACGAATGCACGGGAATTCACTGTAGGCTACATACATTTTACGATTCAATCTGAGAATATTTGATTATTTGTAGGGTTTTTTATTCTCTTTACTGTACACTTCTGCGACGTACAGTGGTGTGAAAAAGTGATTGCTCCCTAAACCTAATACAATAACTGGTTGGGCCCCTCCTAGAAGCAACAACTGCAATCAAGTGTTTGCGATAACTTGCGATGAGTCTGTTACAGCGCTGTGGAGGAATTTTGGCCCACTTATCTTTGCAGAATTGTTGTAATTCAGTCACATTCCAGCATGAGCCGTCTTTTTAAGGTGTGTTTTGGATCATTGTCCTGCTGCAGAACCCAAGCTGGTTTCAGCTTGAGGTCACGGACAGATGGCCTGACATTCTCCTTCAGAATTTTTTGGTAGACAGCAGCATTCATGATTCCATTTATCACAGCAAGTCTTCCAGGTCCTGAAGCAGCAAAACATCCCCAGACCATCACACTACCACCACCTTATGTTACTGTTGGTATGATGGTTTTTTTCTGAAATGTGCCGTTATTTTACGCCAGATGTAATGGGACACACACCTTCCAAAAAGTTCAACTTTTGTCTCGTCAGACCACAGAGAATTTTCCCAAAGGTCTTGGGGATCATCAAGATGTTTTCTGGCAAAATTGAGACGAGCCTTAATGTTCTTTTTGTTCAGCAGTGGTTTTTGTCTTGGAACTCTGCATGTAGGCCGTTTTTGTCCAGTGGTGAAGTCGTGAACACTGACCTTAACTGAGGCAAGTGAGGCCCGCAGTTCTTTGGATGTTGCTGTGGGGTCTTTTGTGACCTCTTGGATGAGTCGTCGCTGCGCTCTGGGGATAATTTTGGTTGGCCGGCCAACCGGGAAGGTTCACCACAGTTCCATGTTTTCGCCATTTGTGGATAATGGCTCTCACTGTGGTTCACTGGAGTCCCAAAGCTTTAGAAATGGCTTTATAACCTTTTCCAAACTGATACATCTGAATTAATTTTTTCTGGGGTGGGGCACACAGGGCCATGTACGTTTGGATTTTTTTCCCTTAATAATAAAAAGTTAAATTTAAAAACTGTATTGAAAGAGTTCAAAGAATTCAAAGAAATTGTGACAATGTGTAATATTCTACGCTAGTTACTTACGTGTCAGTAATGTTGTTGTAATGTTCAGAGAGACACACAAGCACCAGACGTGATCACCCGAACAACAAGCTTTTATTGCAGGCACAATAATCCCTAACATTGGCTACCTTTGCAGCCATAGCCCAAACCAAACTAAAACTAATCCTGTCACCCCCAACTCAACTTCCCTAACACCGGTCTTATTGCTTATTATGTCTACTATATTGGGTAATAGAAGTGTAAAGGTGACTATAGGGATTTAATTTTGTCATCAAACAAATCAAACAGGTTTTCTATGCTTTAAGTACCGAAATATTCCATTAATAAATAAGGAAGCCTACTTTACAGAAATTCACTTATAATGATCGGGTCTGGAACCAATTAACCGCGATAAACGAGGGACTATTGTCCTATGAAAGTACATAATTAAGAAACCACATAGGCAACCACTATTCACACTTAAGCTAAGGTGTTGTTTTCAGTATGTGGCCCATACACAAAGTCTTTCAATGGATGCAGCGTCAACGAGATTGCCATTTCCCAATGTGCAACAACATTTTATGGACTCTTGCTTATCTTGCCTATCCTCAATGTGGTGTGGAAACACGTGGTGTGGTTTTTGCATAATCCTGCTCTCTAACCAACATACAAATCAGCCAGCACTGGTGAAAATAGCTGTCATATTTGCCCTTTCACGCTTGGTAGGTGTAACTACCATTTCTTAATGTTGCTTTAAAGACAGCGGCAATTACACCCGCTTTAATGCATGCGCAAAATGACATTTTATACGTGTTTCAAGACATGTAAATACATTCTGAAAGCTGTAATACTCGATGTTAAACAAAAGCTCTGAAAAAAAGGTAGTCCTTTGGCTGGATAATCCCCAAGCTATAAAATTATTGATAACCAGTGGACCCGAGAAGCCTCCCACTGTCAGAGGATGTGTACAGGAGAGCTTAAGTCCCCACATGGCATATCGACATCATTTGCATATGTTGATGTTTGGTTTGGTTTTGCCGCATGAGCTGACTAATTTAAATGAGGCAACAAATATTTACAAAAATGACCAACCATTAGGGAAAAGTCACAATTGTTAAATACAGTATACTGTATGTATACTGTTTTTCTTGACACTTACATAAAGATATGAATATGTGCATTAAAAGGTCATTTCTGTTACCTTTTTGAGAGCCTGTAAGAGCGATAGGACAGGTGTTTCCACAGAAATTAGGACTATGCAGCGGTCCTAATTTTCAGTCCACCTCTATGTTTGTTGTTCTTTTTATCTTCTGGTTTTTGTAACTTATTTCATTCCAGAGTAATTTAACCTTTTTAATCTCAGCAATTTGCCCATGCATGTCCTTCTTAGAATATAAAAATGTTAGGCTCGGCTTGTGCCGGAGACTGGATCCCAAGATGCGTGAGCCGATGAGAGGTTTAGGAAAAGTATTTATTCCAACCCAGTACCGGTGATGGCACAAAACGGGATGCAAAGTACAACGTAGGAATAAAAATACAAAGAAAAGATCGCCCGAAATGATTACGGGGAAAAAGGGCATAAAGAACTAAAGGAGCTACCGAAAAGAGGCAGAGAAAATACTGGTGACACCTCAGTAAACACAAAAGGCTCTGCTGAAAACCAAGCAGGCACAGAATAACAGGAAAGGTTATTTACACTGCCGGAGAAGGCGGGCAGGGAAAAAGGTAGAGCTAGGCAAAAGGCACGGCTATCGTAGCAAAAACAATTGCAGATAGCTGCTGCAGATCAGGGCCTGAGTCGGCAAATGCGTGACAAACAATCTGGCAACCAGTGAAGGAGCACTTGCGGCTTAAGAAGCTTGCCCCTGATGAGCTGCAGGTGTGCCAATTAGTTCTCCACGAGGTGTGCAAGGTGCGCTGCAACAAGGAGCAGAGAGAGGGCAGTATCGCAGCACACAGCACACAACACAAAAAGGTGCTGCAAGGCATGCTGGGAGCTGGCAACACTTCCCAGCATGCCTTGCGGCATTTGAATTGTGAAAAGTTGGTAAAGAGACAAGTGAAGAGTTAAGTTATTATTCCCCATATTAGTAGTAGTTGTCCTGGGATTTGCTGTTTGTGTGTTTTCTTACCTGTTGTCTTGCTGTCATCGTTGTGTTGGTGATTGTAGTCAGTGTTCTGTCTAGTGAAGCCCCCGTTCATTTCGCTGTGGGATTCAAGGTCGCTAGAATAGAAATACTGTTCAACCTCGGTTATCCTTATTAATCCATTCCAGAAGGTCTGACTGTAACTGAAACCTTCTCTAACTAACTAATCTATTTAATCCGTACCCAGAAAGCCACGCAAAACACGTTTTTAGAGTTTACAAATAGTTTTATGCGCCGAAAACACTTCAGTATGCATATAAATGATGAATGAAACGGATAAATGAACATTTAAGGTTACTTTTAGCGTCACTGAAAACATGATTGTTGACAAAAACACAATGTGAGCAACATCAACACAGACACCACCTTCCTGTTTTTTTCTTTGGCTCCATTTTGGGGTTATTTTGCATCTGTGATCAAAAGAAAAGCAGAGACTTGTGGCGTAACTGTTAGTAAACAAAGATCTACAGTCAACTGCTGATGACATCATAGACAACGGAGATGACTTCTGTTTCCTGTTTCCATGTATTGGCAAGCTAATAGCAAGCTAATAGGCTGCTAGTAAGGACATTTTGCAATGTAAATACATTAAGAACACAGTTGGACTCAGTGTATTAATGATGTGACAAGACGTGCGCCATATTGTACGCTAACCAAAAAAATGTACACAAACCGGGGCAAAATTTTTCCTCAAACCGAAAAACATGGTAACTGGTGCATACGCATACCGAGGTTCCACTGTATAACTCCAACAGGGTGCATGGGCTGCACTTACACTACACTTTGATGTCAAGTAGGGGGCCACAAAATATGGGTGTAGGAATATCAGACCCCGGAATTATTCCTCTTTCCAGAGGAATTTGTAATATAGCAAAACTCGCTTATGTCGGCAGCCCATCTACATCAAACAACTCATCAAGTCTTCTTACCAAAAAGTTCCCGCTTAGTAGAAGTCCAAACATTTTCCACCGAGGGCCACATACTAAAAAATGAAAGGATGCAAGGCCACTTTGATATATTTACAAGTTATTCAAGGAAAAACTGCATCTCAGCTTTGATGATATGGGTGGTCATTATTAGTATGACCTTTGGTTTTTGCTTTTTTTCTACTATCTTGTGGTAAATATTCTTCTCATAATTATGACTTTATTTCCATCATATTTTGGCTTTATTCCACAATCTAATTTTTTAAAAATTACCACTATATTGATTATATATATATATATATATATATATACATATATATATATATATATATATATATGATGATGATGATGATGATTATTATTATTATCATTATTATTATTATTATTATTATTATTATTATTATTATTATTATATTTTTTCTTTAACATTTCAATTCTATCCAACTAAAATGACATTATTCTCGTAAAATTGCAACTTTTTTCTCTTGATATTTTGACTTTATTGTCATAAAATTACAGCTATTTTTTGTTTTTGTTTTTTAATTTTCCAACAATTTCAATTGTCTTCTTTAAGTTTTCTTGTCTTAATGTTTTGTCTTGTTCCCATCATATTTTGACTTTATTCTCCAATCTAGTTTTCCAAAAATTACAACTATATTCTTTGATTTTTTGCTTGTTCCTCATAATATTACAACTTTTAAAAAAAAGCATACTTTTCTTTAATATTTCAGCTCCATGCTACTAAAATGACAGATTTTTTCCTCATATTATTATGAGTTTGGTCTCTTAAAATTGCAACCTTTTTTTTTGTTAGAATAAGGCTTTTTCCATTGATATTTTGACTTTATTCTGATAAAATTACAGCTATTTTTTCCCAAATGTTCTTCTCGTAAATTTTCTTCTCATAATTATGACTTTATTCCCACAATATTTTGACTTTCTTCCCGTTATATGATAACTTTTTCCGCAACCTAATTCTCCCAAAAGTATAAGTTTATTATTTTTATTATTATATATTATTATTTTATTATTGCTTATTATTTATTATATATATACATATATAATTTTATTTTGTTTCTCATAATATTACGAGATTTAAAAAATAACTAAAATCATGTTATTTTTCATCATAGTATTAGGTTATTTTCTTTTTCTCATTAGATTACAACTTTTTTCTCTTAATATTTTAACATAATTCTTGTAAAATTACTGCTGGTTTTTACATTTTCGCTGTTGTTTTTTTTTTCCGTTTTCTTGTTAAGTTATATTTTTAGAATGTGCCAATAAAAAACAGACGCAGGCCGCACTTTGGTCACCCCTGCATATACAGAGGTGTGAAAACGTGTTTGCCCCCTTCCTGATTTCTTATTTTCTGCCTGTTTGTCACACTTAAATGTTTCAGATCATCAAAAAAAAAATAAAAATGTCAATGACAACACAACTGAACACAAAATGGAGTTTTTAAATGACATTTTGTATTATTAAGGGAGAAAAAAAATGTGTTGTAGTATTGTCAACTTCCTCACTATTGCTAAGCAGCGTGAGACGCTGTGGAACAATTAGGACACTTCCATGGTGATTTTTTGGAGAGCAGGCACGATGTTTTAGACGGCCAGCGAGCAGAAGAGCAGTTCTCTTCACTCATCTGCACACTGAATTACAGTTTCCCTGTCAAGAAAGGTGGAGAGAGCCTTTTCAAGTCAGGATACCTCAAATGCTTGAGAGGTGAGGAGAGATTTTAGCTGGTTAGCTGCGTCTTCTTCTTTATTTCCCATGCCACCCTGCAGAGGATCAGTGGCCTAGAAACAGGAGGGATGGCCTTCATTCCCACACAAGTTTAATTTTGCTGCAGATTATGCCATTACCTTTATTGCGTACCATACTGTACTGCATTGTGTCTGCTCATACTACAGAGTAGTGTGTTTGTTCATGCAAACTTCCAGCTGCTGCCAAAGTGTCCACAAGGCATGCTGGGTAGCCCTACCCAGCATGCCATACGACGTACGTTACATTCCACTCATGGTTCCACTTTACTTAATCGGCCGTACAAGGTGCCTTTCGCAATATATCATCACTCCAGCGTGAAACAGATACGGCAGACAAAGCCTGAGGAGTGCTCCTCTGCCCTTTTATCGTCCTGACATTATTTATTTGCAGCTGTCTGGAGATGCAAATAAATGTCAGTCACAGCACAGTTCTCTCTTCCACACACACACTGTCGCTATCCTGCACGTGTCGATGTGTTGCTGCTACCCTGCTGTTCTCCTAAGAGGACAGTGAGAAAAAGATTAAATGTCACAGAGATGACCCTCTTTTTGATTGGTGCACAACCTTGTGGTTTTTTCGTGAATATGTGTGTACGGGCTGCAAGCAAGGCTGAGCTTTGGTTCATTTAATCTGCATACCCTTGGCAGGCAAGTTTCTTTTTTTTATGTTTTCCTGTTTTTATTGAATAAAAAGATCCACCGCTTGTTGACAACAGCTTGGCTTTAATTTGATTGGCTTTGCACCTATTTAACGTTTATGTATTTGGTTATCTGTGTGTGGACTTTGCATAAGACACTACTGTGACTGGAAACTAGGAATTAGGGTTGGGTATCGTTTACATCATAGGTGTCAAAAGTCCCCGGGGGGCCAAATTGGGCGCACCTTATCGTTTCATATGGCCTGCGAAAGCTTGGAAATAATGCACGTCAAAAAGACACTTTTTAAAAAATTTATCTTTTTAAAATGATTTTCTCATTTTATTTTTGTTAATTATTGATTTTTTTTTATTGTTAACTTGTTTATAATTTAGGGATGTTCAATGTTATCGGCCCGATATTGGCATAAAAATTGTATATCAGTCAATATCGATATTGTTTTTTTTCCCTATCATGAAAACCGATATAGCCCTATAAGAGCCAAAGTCGCAAATTTGCGACAAGCAATATTTCGGAATTTGCAGCTAATATGATGACCCATGGAGTTAATACTTCACACCAGGAGATGGCGGACATCTGTAACTTCAATCTGAGTAACATTTGTGGGCGTGTTTCTGTGCAAAGTTTTGGAGTTTACACACCTTGAAGCCCCGTGTGCGTGCAGGAGCGAGTCCATAACAGTCCACACGCAGTGATACTTCAGGCTATGCTTTGCTTAACCGTGTCGAGGTGCAGCGGGAATATAAAAAAGCGCGGAAATAGCGGACACACCTAATATTATTATATTTAAAAACTTTTCTAAAAATAAGCATTTGCATTTATTTTGTTTTTCATTAAATATTCTGATTAGTTATTTTATTTTTTCAATTGTTAAATTGTTTATATATTATTACATAAAAAATAAAATACACTTTTTATATCTTTTTGATTATTTTATTATAATTTATTAATTATTATGAACATTTATTAAAAATGTTTATTTGTTTATGTACTGTATACAGTATATGTATATATATATATATATATATATATATACACACACACACAGTCAAACCTGTCTTAGCGGCCACCTTCATAGAACGGCCACCTGCCTATAGCAGCCACTGAAAAATCCCCCGCAGCAAATTTACATGTTATAGACCCTTTGTATAGCAGTCACCTGTCTAACGCAGCCAGCGGCCACCCATTTTGTCTCCCTTGGTCAATATCTGACCGCATATAGCGGCCAAATTACCAACTCAAGTAGAATCTTCATGCACGAAAAAGTTTCGTTTTTCAAGCCGTGCACCAAATGCACCAAAACATTACCGCAAAGTAGACTGGGAACAGGACGTGCTCCCAGCGACGTTACAATAAAAAAAAAAAAAAACATACGCTAGCATGCATGCGGCAGCGGGAGCAAAACTGAGTTTGGTTGTACTTAATTGAAGTATTTTAGAATGTACTCACGTTATTTTTTATCAATCCTCATCCACAAATCCATCAAAGTCCTCATCTTCTGTATTCGACAAAACAAAGCCATCTTCTTTTCCGTTCGCTACTAGTCTGCTAACTTGTCAGTGTTATTCAGCTCCGAAGCAAAGAAGGAAACTTCTCCTGTTGCTTCTGCCAACTTTATTTCTTGAACGCGGCCACCAGACAGCAGCTCAGAACACACACACATCTCTCAGCATTGTCTCTCCTTCCTGCTTGCCCACAAGGCAAAGGTTAAACAAGCCCCACTACATAGCTGTCCAGCCAATGCCTGTAAGAAATGACACTGTTTATTTCCTGGTGTGCACTGGTCAATACTGTAATGCCGCTTGTTGTGGGGAAGGAGAGACTCACGTCGCCAATGCAGTTTAATCGCTTTATTAACAGCGGAGAACACTGCAGGACTTTACATCCACGCCAACATAAACACACTTCCCAACTCTCTCGAAACTCACAGCTAGCACTGAGCCTAGCTCTCCTGCTCGGGACGCCCACCGTCACTTCCCGTCACTTCCTGATGAACTAAAGCTGTAATGACACTGCCGTATAAAAAGTAAAATATAAAAAACAAGCGTAAGACATTACTAGCACAGCTTTGTTCTGTGGGTCGTGGATATATTCTATCAGTTATTATTAAGCCTCTAGCTTCCTTTTAGTAAGTAAAAACCTTGGCTATGATTGCACTACATTGTCATGTAGACCTACAAAGTACACTTGGAAGAACAAGAGGTGAATAAATGTATTGCAACTGATGTGAAACTGATGAGGGGTAGGATTAAATAAGCTTTGCTTCTTCCTACTCCTTTTTGGACATGCAAAATTGTGAATTGTACTATGTGATGTGCTACTGTTTGACTCATGCATTTTCAGGATTAAAACCATGAACCATGAACCATGATAGTAACAAGCCTACAAGTAGTAGTGCTGTACAACTTTTATCCGCAGTCCGCAGTGCCCTCTACTGGTCAACATTATTATTATTATTATTATTTTCCCTTTTTTTTCTTTTTTTTCCTCTACTGGTCAACATTCAAACTGGACGCCAACCTGTCTATAGAGGCCACCTGTCTATAGCGGCCACTTTTGCAGACTCCCTCTAGTGGCCGTTATAGACAAGTTTGACTGTATATATATATATATATACATATATATATATAAATACATTAATTTTTAAAAATTAAGTGTCTTTTTGCATGCAATTGGAGTTTCTTATTTTTATTTTATTTTATTTTATTTTATTTCATTTTATTGTTAACCACATTTAACATGAATTATACTAAAGCTGTATATTCGAATTTCTGCTGGGCACTTTGACTTCTGATTTCAAAGTAAGTAAGTAAGTAAATAATGTAAGTAAATAGTGAAATGTGTTAAAATATCATGAGACAATTACACATTATACATCTGAGGACAACCATATTAAAATACCCGTGGTTTACATATCTGATACCGGTGCCAAAATCACAGTTTTCAAATTAATTAATCATGATTAATTATGTCTGAAATATACCAATTTTGACTGTATAGTTGAGCACATGGAAACTATGATGTCATCAGTGGTTGACTCTGTAGGTCTTTGGTAACTAACACAGTTACGCCACAAGTCTCAAAAATGTTAATACAAAACATGTTTTTAGAGTTTGACAATCATAGTTTTACATGCACAAAACAATTCACAATACATAAAAATGAGGAATGGAAGGGATAAATGAACATTTAAGGTTACTTTTACCTTCATTGGAGATGTGACAAAGACACGATGTGGGAGCGAAATCCACTCAGACACCACCTTCCTGTTTTGCTATTATTTTTTTCTTGAATTCAATAGTGTTTCTTACCTCCATTATCAAAATACTGGCACTTGCACCTTTCTTTGGCTTCATTGTGGCTTGCTTTGTGGCTGTGATAAAAAAAAAAACAGCAGAGATTTGTGGTGTAACTGTGTTAGTTAGCAAAGAACTGCAGAGTCAACCTTGGATGACATCATAGACGAGCGACGGAGCTGACTTTCATGTATTTGTTTTCATGTATTAGCAAGCTAATAGGCTGCTAGCAAGGACATTTTGTGATAAAAATGCATGAAGAACACAGATTGACTCATGAAGTGTATCAATAACACGGCATATTGTACGCTAACTGGGAAACGTATGCAAACCGAGGCAAAATTTAGGGGTCAATTTTCAACGTTAACCAAAAAACACACTAACTGGGTCGTATGCTAACCGAGTTTCCAGTGTATTACACTAATTTGCTGTGTCACCTTTAACACAAAACTGATATGTTGATGTTTTGTTGAGTTAGATTAGCATATATTGATGTCTCATTGGATTGTTTTTAGAATCTTGAATAGAAAAGGTGTGGCCAATACTGTCTGAATTCCAGTCTTCCAGTCACTCACTTGTGTTTCCAGTCATTCCCCAAAAACAAAATGACTTTGACTCCAAATTTGGCCAGGGTATGAATAACGTTGCGCTTAAAACACCCCTTTAAATTGCTGTTTGTCGCTACACTTCCTCCACAAGTCACATCTTCTGCTAATGGAAGTATACAGTACTTAACATGAACACTTCCTCCATGGCTGCAGTCAGTAAATTAGTTTGTTACGCCTCTTCGGTGAAATCTTCCACAAGCTTCCCCTTCCCCCCCCACACAATAATGACGTCCACACTGGCTAAGTACAGCTTATCTTCCGATGCCCTTGAACAAAAAGCCTGCAGTTTAGAACATTTGAAGACAAAAGCAGAGGATTTCTTCAGCTACGCGCTGACACTGTAAAGTAGATGCGTTCCACATTTCCAGGTGTCAAAGCGGTGACATATAGCCTTGCAGATAACTAATGTGCGTCTACATATCTACGCATAGTCATCTACAGAATACATGCTTAGCGAAACAAAATACATTTCCTTTACAGGCTAGTGAACTAATATTCTTTGTGGAATTTTACTGCCGAAAGCTATTTAAATGTTAAGATCATTTCACAGTCAAGGAGGCGTAATCAACTGTGTCTTCTCACACACTTGATCAAGTGCTTTTCTTTTTTGTTTTGAGCGTGAAGTGCATTTCAAAAGTGCCTTAGTTGTGAGCACACGGTCAGGAGATTTTTTGGCATCTTTTAAACTGTGAAATAGCAGGTGGTCAAACTTTACAAACATTACTCATAACTCTGCAGTATATTTTATATAGCATAAATAATCCACGCATTCTCCACTCTAATGGTTCATCCCATTTCCCTGATCATCAGTGTTGAACTGTACCCCACACAACCCAAAGTGTAGCCCGATCGGAAAAAGGAGAAAAAGGCTGTAATCTAGGAGAAAAAGTTGTACTGTTACAAGAATAGTGTTGTAATATTATCAGGAAAAATTATGTCATTTTAGTAGCATGAAAATTAAATATTAAAGAAAGAATATGTTTTTTAAGTTGTAATATTATGAGAAAAACAAAACCGAGTTGTAATTTATGGAAAATCAGGTTGGGGAAAAAGTTATAATATTATGGGAATAAGGTCAAAATATTACGGGAATGAATTCGTAGTACAAGAAGAAAGTTGAAATAGAAAAAAAAAAAACAACAACAGCAGAAATGGAAAAAACAGCTGTAATTTTCCAAAAATAAAGTCAAAATATTCAGAGAAGAAAGTCGTATTCTAACGAGAAAAAAAAAAATTAAGTCGGAATATTATGAGAAATAAACAAAGCAAAATAAAGTTGTCATTTTTGGAAAATTTGGTCTGGGGAAAATTATAATATTATGGGAATAAGGTCCAACTATAATAGGAATAAAGTCATAATTATGACAAGAAAATTTACAAAAAGAAAGTGGAAATAGAATAAAGTCAAAATATGAAGACAAAAAAGTTGTATTGTATTGAGAAAAATGGTCGCAATTTTAAGACAATAAAGTTGTCATATTATGAGGAAAAAATAATGTCATTTTAGTAGAATAGACTTGAAATATTAAAGAAAAAAAATATGTGTTATTTTTTAAGTCGTAATATGATGAGAAACAAAAATTAAATTTTAAAAAATTAGGCTGGGGAAAAGTTATAATATAGTGAGGGTCAAAATTTTATGGAAATAAAGTCGTAATGTTATGGGAATATTACGAGAAGAAAATTTACAAGAAGAAAGTTGAAATATTTGATAGATTTTTTTTTTAAAACAGCAAAAATGGTGAAAAAAGAGCAAAGAGCGAAGTTGATTGCATATCTGCATGTGTTACTTTACAAAATATCAAAGTGGCCCTTGCATCCTTTCATTTTTCACTATGTGGCCCTGAGTGGAAAAGGTTTGGACACCCCTGCTCTATGTGGTTGTTTAGGGCCACACCCACGAAGGTGAACCACATGACCAGAAAGGCTCTAACCTGACCAATCAGTAAATCCTGTAAGTAAGTGAGGTTCATTTGTTGTCTTATATGTGAATTTATTAAGACAAATGTACTTGTTAATAGTTAAGGGGAGAAATTGGCTGCTGCTAATATCGGTGTCGGTTGATAACGGTATCGGTAAAAAGTGCTGAACAATATCGGTATATTGAATATCAGGAAGAAAGCCAATATCGAGCATCTGTAATTTAGATGTTTTATATTCCGATTACTTGGAAGGCACTTTTTTGAAGTTGATATTTATATTACTTTTGTATTTTGTTAAGGTTTATGGTCTATTCGTTATTTTGCCCTACTTATTACCCTGAGACCTTCTTCAAAAAAACACATTTGCGATAAATTCATTTCTTATCTTTATTTTCCAGCATAAATGTGTGTTTGCTTAGTTGTAGCATTATGTGTCATCTGGTAGTTGTCTCACCACCAAAATCCTGTTTTGGGCCACAAAAATGCCAGAGCCGGCCCTGGATCTACAGCTAGCAGTCAGGAATCAAATGTTCTCAGCCGCAGCCTCCTATCAAAAGTACTGTAGATCTACTTCTTCTTCTTGTGTTTCTATAGCAACAGTTCCCGCTCTTCAAGATGAGTTACTGTATGCAGAGAATGAGACAGAGCAGCCATGACAGTCGCACCTGAGGATTTGGATTTAAACTCTTAATTAAAGGATGGCGCATACACAGAAGGCCTTTCTCACTTCGAGATTGATGATCTGCATGCAGGGTAGTTTTAGATGGACAGACAGCTGCACCCCCAGGAAATAAAAATTGAGGAAAATATGAAGTCGGCCCAAAACTACCACTCTTTTGGAGAATAGTCATTCTTGTCCATTCATCCAACATGTCATCATCTCTGTTCTAGTTCTTCCCAAGTCCCAACTCCGTCAGTAAACTCAGCTTCTTCCAACTCCTTTTCGGACACGTTGAACTGTACAAGTACAAAAATGACAGTATTTCTGTGTAACTTTAAGCATGTTCCGAATAAAACCTAATTAAAGCTTTACCATCCGAGCATGTCTGTTTTGTACCGACACTGTTGTGCACTGGGGCACAGTCATGCTGGAACAAAAAAGGGATTTACTCAAACTGTTTCCACAAAGTTGGAAAGCATAGAATTCTCCAAAATGTCTTGGTGAGATGAGAAATTAAGATTCAGGTAGAACCAAGATGTGTAGTTCAATCCATCCATTTACTTTCTACAGTGTAAAAATTGATATAAAAAAAAATCCAATCTAAAATCAATGTCAAAATGTTTTTGTCTAACAAAATACAGTGGATCGCTGCACAAAATTACAGATTCTTGGTGAAAAAAAAAATGTTTTTTTGTATTTTTTTCCTCTGAAAACACATCTCATTCACACTAAGTTAGTACAAAAATATAAATATGTGATTATACAGGTGCATATATGTACCATTGTTAAAAAAAACACACGCACATTTATGTCTTCAGGGTCAGGGTCCCTGACATGATTCATCAAAGAACAGAACTCGAGGTGGGCTTCCATTTGTCTCTTGTTCTCTGCACTCTTCGTCTTAAAGGGATAGTTCGGATTTTTTTACATCAAGTTGTATGACATCCCCATCAGCAGTTCCCGTCTGATTTTTGTGACAAGCAACGTAGTTCTGCTTAGTTGCTGGGGACAATTAAGTAAAGAGTTTGGCTTCTCAAAACAATATGCGTTCAAAAGAGTAATACATTTGCATCGTAAAAATGCCTCCCCAAATGGGGGGGGGTAAGTCACTGTTAATGGACTACAATGCTGATGAGGATGTCATACAGCTTCATGTCAAAAAATCCGAACTATCCCTTTAAACCTTCCTCTTTTGGAAAAGAAAACAAACTTGCAGTAGCACTCAGATACTATGAACATCCAGCAGCAACACAACATTTGACATGACTACTATTTTGATGAAACCTCTACTGAACTAAGTCGACGATCTACCTCAAGAAGTGTTTGTTTACTCTGCTTTAGCTGAGAGGTGTCGCCCTGATGACGCAACTTCCAGAATGGGGCTGAAGTGTGAGAGCTAGGTCGTCATGGGTGGCGCCATGAATTATAAATATCATTTTTGTGAATTTACCGTTCACTTTCTAGAAATCGAACACAACACAATTACACACAATATACAACATATGTAAGAAAAGTTGATGAATCATGTCAGGGACCCTTTAATGCTTCACTGACAATGTTTTGTCATATCGCACTTTTTTTGGCGGCCTCTGAAGGCACCATAGTGCTGTGAAACTTTTATAGAACATTACGGCTTTAAATACTAAATTATTTCATATTTGACCATAAGTCGTTACTGGAATTACAACAGGCAAGCGGTGTGGATTATGTAGATGTGGCCTTTAGCCTGCTGTAATTTATCGTTAAAAAAGTGTTTAATGAGTTTGTGAGGCATATTTAGGGCTTAAACATGGATTCTGTATTTAGCTTGTTAGCTTCCCTCGCTAGTGACCAATTGTCAATTGAAGAGAGAAGGGGAGGCTTCTGGAGCTGATAATAAATAAATAGAACAGTCACTTTTTTTTGCAAATGTTGATCTGAAATCGGAGGAGACCGTCAACATCAAGCTAGCAGGAGGTTTTGGAAGGAGAGGAGTGAGGCGTGTGTCAAAAGTATTATGGGCATATCAATTACTCACGCATTTTCGACATTCGCTGGCATGACTGACTAGACTGAATCTTTTCTTGCTATGTTATCCACGTATAAAAAAATATAAATAACCAGCCAACAGAAGAACCACATTGGACTTGCCAGGAAATGATTTGAGTGGAAACTTGCAAGCAGCGTTTGCAAAGCCATTCATCGCATTCTCGGTGACTTTAACCGCATGTGTCGTCCTTGGCTCTGTCTTTCTTCCTTTGATTGTGACGCTTACTTTTGCTTCCTCTACAGCACGTCTTTCACTCACTCATTTTTTTCACAGTCTCTCTCCCCTTCTCTGTCTATCACAGCTGTTCCTGAGCGACAGAGGTGATGTAATGGCAGAGCTGGCAGGCGGGACGGATCAGTGCAGGACGTCCACTGCTGTCTAAAATCACTGCAGGCCACGCTGTACACACCAAACAGGTAGGACTGTATAGTTAGCATGGAACTTCAATAAATACTGTAACTGCCAACCCTCGAGTGCTTCAAATCTCGACCTTGAACAAAAGTTATTATAATTCACTCTCCTTGATAGATATTTTGAATAAAAACTTGGCTTTTATCCCCTATTGTGTGAGGTTGAGAAACTTTTTCAAATGATGAAAGGATGTGTGAAGAACACTCTTGGTACCGTGAATTTTATTCCACTCTACTGTAAAATGATTTTTTGCTCTGATTATACTTAATCAGAGCAAACTGCAAACTGGGGCTGGGCATTGTAATAAAAGGCTAAATTTACTTCACTGATAGATGTGGGAAACACAATATCAAACAAAAGGACGTTTTTTTTCAGTGGGTTGTGGGTCTTATGACGTAATGATCCAATGTCAGTGAATGCACCTTGCGCTCCTGGCTGCGCTATTCGCTTGCTACGAGGTGCATGCCATTTTTGTGGGCGACATTGTCAAGTTTGAGTGGGAGGGGAGGGACATGGGGTGAGGGCACGCAGCTGCAGACATCTGCAGTAGAGGAGCGCACCATAAAAAGAGAGACGGACTAAGCTTTGTTTTGAGTCCAGGAACTCATCGTTAGGCCGGTACGACAGGACTAGGAGGCGTTTAATGCCCAATTCGATCTACTGGCCCAAGCAGATGGGTGGTCTACAGAAGAATACCACGCGTGCACCCCACATACTTAATTAATGCAGCCAACGTGCACGTTGATATTCTCCCTCAGATTGTTTTGTAAGAAAGTCCAGAATTGCATTTCGTCATATTTTACTTTTCATACTGAGATTGTAGCTTTTGAAAGGTGCTGGGGTGCTGTATTGTGTAGCACAGGGCTGACTTCAGTTGGCGCAGCATCGCCTGCAGGAATGGCACACATGCATGAATGATGGGCTACAACTATTAACTCATTGGAAATACAATAGTAATAGTAGTTAGCAATACAATAGTAATAGTAGTATAGTAACAGTGTGCCAAAAACAAATATAGAGTGATGGTAAAAAAAAAGATGTGATGTTTGATTCCAAAAGTTGAATCAAGTTTGATGATGTGGTCACCATATTTTATTTAACTCACTTCCTGACTAGCCATACTGTATGCTGAATACAATAAACATATCTTGCCATGACAATCGTTAGTGGACTACGACGGCTGCTATTCACAGCAAACAGACTTCACTACGATGCACGACGTTACATGAATGATTGGATTAGAAAACACCGTCACTGTACACTCTGGAGCGGGGATAGCCACCTGCCTCGGTGCATTGTAGGCGGACACATGTCCGGGCGGCCTCCGCACTTCCAAGGAGCTCAGGGGAACCGGAGCATAGAGCGGGAAATAGCCACCCGACGTGGCTGAAAAGGGGGCGCTTCAGTCGGACACAAACATGGCACTCTCTCGGCCAGTTCGGTAATGTAGATTCTTCTCGCTAGCGAGCGATTTAAAAATATAATTTACAATTAACAGGCTGACGTGGTTTCTGTCTAGAACTAATCATCTAATCATTTATGAACTGCAGTAGATTGCAGTGAAATTAGATATCGGCGTGCGCCCGGCTAGTTATAACTAGAGTCCCTTGATACAGAGAGTTAGGACAACTGAGATTACGCCGCCATGTTGGGGCCAATTCAAGCGTGCACAGTACGACAATGCATGTAAAAAGTGGTATAAAGAATATTAAGGTATTCAATGTAATATCCATAAAATAACTGCAGTTTAGATTAAGTGCACGAAATGAGGTTCCCCGACCATACAGATCAAAATAAATCTAAAATTGGGCCATTATAAACAGTATAATACGATTTTTATATATATTTTTTTCATTATTGCACTTCACATCTAACATTGCGAATTCCTTCTTTGAAGCATTTTAAATGAAACTTAGTGTAAATGAGGACATTGACATGAAGATGTGCAAGACATGTTTTTTTTTGTGTTTGTTTGTGGGACAAAGCGTTGCCATGGTAACTACAATTTAATCATAAGCAATCATTGTAATTTGTATTTGTGGAATTCACATTAAATAGAAATTCACAACACCAAATACAACACATGGGACCGAACACTCTCAATTGACCTACCTCGCACAGCTTTGAAGACGAGTTCGGCTTCCAGCCCAAACGGTTGATTTTATTCTCCCAAATTGTCCGTCTGTTGATATCTGAAGGGATTCCGTACAGCTTGAAACCCTTGTCGTGTCTATATGTGCATCCAAATGCACAACAACCCGGCATTTTTGCTGAATAAACAACAATACTGCCAAGAATACTGTTGTATTCTGTTGTATAAAGGCGAACGCAAACGCGAATTTGGCCCCAAGATGGCTCCACGAGTCACGTGACCGTTTTTTTTCGACTCGTCATGTCGTAACTCTCTCTATCAAGGGACTCTAGTAGTACAGTAACTAGCGAAAACAAACAATTTAAAACATGGTGTGTATTTACATGGAGTAGCAAATGTGTAATAAAACATGAGCGACGTTACTGTGAAACTCAATCGTTATACGTAATTACTTACATTTATATGTTTCTTTCGGTCTCTGCGGTTCCGTCTTCTCAGCGGGTGTTGTAGCTCCGCCTTCCCCTTCGTTTCAAGTGTGGTAGCTACCGCACTCGTTTTTAAGGGGTATATACCCCTTAAATCTTACCCCTTACCCCTCGGTTTAAGGAGCATTGCGACACCACTTGATTCTCGTGAACGCGCAAAACCTATGGGTAAGGGGTTAGACGGTGGGTAAGGGGTAGAATTGGGATTCAGCCTTAGCGTACAGCTCGTATAGCCGTATAGATTTAATGTGTTCTCAACACAGCCATTGTGGTTTGCATAGCTGGGAACGCAAGTGAGTACATCTGGTCAGTATTTAGTGTCAGGTTTTTTCCGCAAGAGTTGAGATTTCGCACTTTGTTTGAACGCACTATAGTTGCAGTGAACCGTGAAAAGAGATAACATTACGGCGTTAAAACTTGTAACAATCTGACCACAAGTTACTATAAATAATTTATTTGTATTTTTATTTTATTATTAATACTGAATTAATCAGTATTTGACTGTAAGTCGTTGCTGGAATTACAACAGGAAAGGAGTGTGGAAGGAGTGTGTATTGTGTAGATGCGGCCTTCTCTATCCTGATATCCGGGACGACTGATTGTATCCTTTAAAATGTGTTTAATAAGTGTGTGAGGCATATTTACAGCTTAAACCTCTGCATTTTGCACTTTAGTTTCCATCGCTAGTTACCAATGGCAATTGCAGAGAGATGGGGAGGCATTCAGGAGCGGAATCTAATCTAATAATTGCAAGTGTCACTTTTTTTGCAAATGTTGGGCCGAAATCAGAGGAGAACGTCAACGACAAGCTAGCAGGAGCTGCTGGACGGGGAGGAGCGAGGCACGTGTCAAACATTTTTATGGGTGCATCAATTACTTGAAGATATTCTGCCATTTGCTGGCAGGAATGATTGGACTGTATTTTTCCAATGTGCTTATCTCATCTATGTACTAAAAATATATATAACCTGCCAACAGAACAACTACATACCAGGGAACGCAAGTGAGTACAACTGGCCAATATTTAGTGTGAGCACTGCCTTAATCCTCTTGGGCATGGAATTAACCAGATCTCCTCTTCTACTCCGCCATCCTCTTGCCTTCGCACTGATCAAAAAAGGAGAAATCTGTTTCTCATGTCCATCCACACAACACAAAACACACATAAGACTAAAAAGGACTCAACTAATTCTTGCTCGGTCTGTTTTCAGAATGGATTTCCCCAACTGCACTGAAGGGGTGTTTGCCACAAGCAGTGGCGGTTACGATACACTGGAGACCGCCAGACAGCCTCCCAAGAAGATCCTTCTGTCAGTGACCCTCTCCGTGCTGGCCATCCTCACCACGTTCCTCAACTGCTTGGTGATCACCGCCATCGCTGTCACGCGCAAGTTGCATCACCCGGCCAACTACCTCATCTGCTCCTTGGCGGTGACCGACCTGCTGGTGGCTGTGCTGGTCATGCCCTTCAGTATCATATACATCCAGAAAGAAAGCTGGGTGATGGGTAAGGCGGTGTGCACCCTCTGGTTAAGTGTGGACATCACGTGCTGCACTTGCTCCATCCTACACTTGGCTGCCATCGCCATCGACCGCTACAGGGCTATTACCGACGCCGTGGAGTACTCACGCAAACGTACCGGGGCCCGGGCGGGAGCCATGGTGGCGGTTGTGTGGCTGTTGTCCATCCTCATCTCGCTTCCTCCTCTTCTGTGGCGGCACTACACTGGAGATGCAGACCAGAAGGACCAGTGCATCATCCTCCACCATCACATGGCCTTCACCCTCTACGCCACCCTCGGGGCTTTTTACATCCCCCTCCTGCTCATTCTCATCCTCTACTATAAAATCTACCGGGCTGCTCAGACTCTTTACATGCGTCGGGAGGCCAGCCGGGCGAGCCGTCACTCCTGTATGACCAACGGGAGCATGATCCCTTCGTCGTACCCCTCTGGAGATATAGATGGAGGGCCTCGGAGTCCGGAGCCGGTGAGCCCGCAAGATAAGTCTTTCTCCGATCCCTCCACTGAAGAGCCCCCACGCGAACGGGTGCGTATTTCGGTGAAAAAGTTTCACTGCAAGTCCCGTCGGCATGACTCACGCAGTGAGTCACGGAGGAGCCAGCTTTCCCAAGGACCACGCATCTCAGGCTCCCGGGAGCGCAAGGCTGCCTCCACGCTGGGCTTGATCATCGGTGCTTTTGTCATTTGCTGGTTGCCCTTTTTTGTCAAGGAGGTGATTGTCAACACATGCAGCTCTTGCAGCACTTCCGTGGAGATGGCAGACTTTCTCACATGGCTGGGTTACCTCAACTCGCTCATCAACCCCCTTATCTACACCATCTTCAATGAGGACTTCAAAAAGGCTTTCCAGAGACTAGTCCGATGCAGTAGTTACCTCTGATGGTTAATGCGGGAAGGATCTCCATGCGGTGAATGGTACAAATGGACGATTGGAGCAGAGGGAAAAAGGCTGACTTGCATGAAAGGGAGAAAAAAATCTCCAAGCGGACACATTCGTTTTCAGACACACTCCACGAGGCACTTGAGCAACCTCAAAGCATCAGCAAAATGATTTGCGTCAAAGAAATGTCCACATCCCATTTCCTGTTATAAATAGAATAGCCTGAGATCTTATTGATGTTAATTGAACATTGACATGCTGTTTTTTTCTTTTAAATGGACCTTTTACATGCCAAGTTTTTCAGCACGGGTGATCCATTTACAGGTCTGAAATAGCAATCTCTTCTATTAAATGGCCTCTCTTCTTTCTTGTCCAAGATGCTGACTGAAACACAGAATGTAAAAATGTAGAAGCGTCAGGGTGGATGTTTTTTAAAACCATTATTGCACTGATTGGTCACAGACAGAGGCGGACTGGCCATCGGGGGAAATGGGACCTTCCCCAGCAGGCGGATCAATAATTGGCCGGTTGACGGACGTTTGTTAAATTTAGAGTGGAATCTCGGTTAGCGTTATAACAGTAATCCATCCTTAATAGCAGTTAATTGGTATGCAGAGCCAACTGTGATAAGTGAATTACCATGAAGTAGGATTCCTTATTTACTGTATACATGGAATATTTTCATGTTTAGAGCATAGAAAACCTGTTTACAACCTTCTAAACAGAGCCATCGAGAAAAAGTGATGAAATGACACCCCTATAGTCACCTTTACACTCCTATTACCCAATATATTAGACATAATAACCGAAAATAAGACATTTAAGACATAAATAAGACCCGTACTCATGTGTGTTGCTGTAAATATGTTCCGGTGTGGGGCAGGAAGTGATGTCGGGGGTTCAGAGTTGAGTTTTAGCTTGGTGTAGCCCGTGTTAGGGATTATTGCGCCTGTTGTGAGCTCATTCAAACCTACAATAAAAGCCTGTTGTTCCGGCGATCAAGTATGGTGCTTGTGTGTCACACCCAACATTACAGTAACTTCACACCGAGTGATCAATGTAGAAGACTACATAGCATCACCGCATTTTTGAATGTGTCTTCTGAATGCCTTATATTTGTATTTTACTTCATTTAGCCATTTTTATGCTTGATAATGCTTCATTTAGGCAAAAGTGCATAAAATTTGCTTAAATATGCATTTTTGTTTACCAATAAGAGGCCGTATTCAACCACAAAACAGCATGATTTATTAAGTAATACATTTAGAAAAAACTGTGATAGAGTGAAGTCGCAAAATTTGCGAAAAAGCGGCAAGGGACGACTGTAATCCATCCCAAAATGTCCGACTTGATTTTACTTTAAATTACATCCGGTTTCCATTATGTTCACATGCTATGTCGTTTTGTGATTTTTTTAAAAACGCATTACAAACACAGTTGGACTCGTGCGGTGTATTAACAACGCGACGAAAGAAAACGTGCGCAAACCGAGTCAAAATTTTGGCTTCAATTTGCGACGTGAACCGAAAAGCATGGTAACCTGAGCGTACGCTAACCGAGGTTGCACTGTATTTTGGGGTTTTTTGCTGCGCCTTGCCTTGGTAAGTACAGTAACGAGCTCTGTCACCAAGTAGAGAATAAAATCACAGACTTTACCACCAGTCCATGTTGGTGTAATGGTACACCAAAGCAGAGGGCAAGCGTTCATTCCCAGGAGAAGGCTTGTAATAGGTGACATTTTTGTCCCAGTCCATCCCAGGTTTCAGAAATATGTGTGCAACATGGTTAAATCATTTGTACACTGTGGTTTTCTTTGCTGATTTATGTGAGGATGGATTGGAGTAGATGTTCTCTGATCCGATATTGGGTAATTGTATTATTACTGAAAGAGCAGCTGTGTGAAATAAACTTAAGGGCCGATAAAGTTTGAACAGAGTCATTGTTCTAGCGCAACTGATTGACTATTTTTGCACAAATTGTAATTTATGTTTCTTCGCTGGAGGTATATATTTATTTATTTACCTTGAGAGCGTTCAGCACCCTCCATCCCATCTCACTCCCACCACTTAGCTAGCATTAAGTTAATGAATGTGAAAATCACTGGTGGAGAAATCCTCATTACGCCCACTCAAGTACTTGAGATAGAACTACTACAGCTTTACTGCCTCCAAGAGGGCAGATGGTGTGTTGATGGAAATATTGGAGATGAGTCAAGTGCGAGGGTGTACTATATGATAGACCTTCCAGGTAAAGACAAGGTGTCTCATACTGTGTCTTATGAGTGGTTGTTGTGTAAAGTTCCTTTGTTTGTTTGTATGTCACCTTCTCATAAAACACCAATAAACAATCTTCAGATTCATGAACAGCTTTCTTCTTTGACTTCGTTCAAGTATTGCATAATGCAGAAAGGCACATTACTCCCTTAAGTGCTGCACCATCAGATCAGTGGTTATTATTATTCATGATGCCTATTAGTATGGTGGCCTATAGGGGACGAGTAGATCTTTAGGATTTTCACTCAGCATTCATGCTACATTTACACCATTGATGCTCAGTTGTGAAGTTAGAACACCGTTCTTGTTTTCTACTTCACACGTTACAACGCTGTTATCGTTACCTGGTGTGTTATTTATGCACTGATATCAATGTCAACCATCTGAATATCGCTTCAGCCGCCATTGGTAGCGAGCAATGGCTAGAAATGGGTGGGCACTCTCAGGAAAACACTGCCCCTTAGCGTTTTGGTGGAAAATTGCAACGCTGAATCACAATTATTTTACATACTTGAAAGTTTTCCCATAAAAGTAACGAAATGATTACTTTCCCTGGTAACTAATTACATTTCTGAATAAGTACTTCCGTTAAAAATTCTATTAATATTTTTGGGGAAAGTAAATTTCCCCGCTGTGGGATAAATAAAGTACAAATACTTGTAATTTGTCCAACTAACTCTGATTGTATAGCTCATAATATAATGTAAGGGAGTAATGCACAACTACATTCATAAAAAACGTACTTGAACACCTCTCTGGCTATGCTTGAAAGAGCTGTGCCATATTTCGTATATTTTTGAAAGCAGATTTTTTTGCCTCTCGTCAGCTCGCGTAAGTGTACCTAATGTTGTGTCCAAACGTTTAAGATTCCCATTTCTGTTGTAAGTTCTCCCTCTACTGTTAGATTGAAATACTGCAGTATGATTGACTGGATCTTTTTTTTTACGTCATTTGTGCTAATAAATTAATATTGAAGAAACACACACACACACACACACACACACACATATATATATATATATATATATATATATATATATATATATATATATATATATATATATATATATATATATATATATATATATATATATATATTCTTCAGTTTAAATTTTTTTTTTAATGAATCATGTTTTATTTGTGCATTCCGGCAAACGCTGACGGTTTTCTGAAATAAAGCTTGTTTAAGTGGTTGATTCTCTGCCTTTTTTCATATAAAACGCCACTAAAATCCGAGGATGCCAGATAGGCGGTGTTGAGAATGGAAGGATGGTTTCTGTCCGACCTGGCAACCTGGACGATGAGCCGGATGCAGTAGGCAGTATGGCGGACGGCGAGAGTGATATAGAAACTGACGGGCTTGAGTTAGCTCTAGAGTCGCTATGCAGTCGTTATTGCAGCGACGTGTCCGACCCAAAAAGCAAAGACTATTGTTCTGAGTTTTGTACGGTATGTTGGAACTATTCATATTCTCTATTGTTTGCGTGTTGTTGTGTAAGAACGCCACTAGCGTTCCTAGCTGACGTTAGCCTTTTGGCTAGCTACTGTATCTGCTATTGTGCGCTAAATCCGTAGCATGGACACTGTAAATAAAGCATGGGTGAAAGGTTAGATAGAGGCTTAAGATGGCTACTCCCTGGAGAAACAAGACTTTTTACGGTTCACTGGACGATTGTTGACAGTGACTAGCTTGATAGCTAATGGGTGAACAAGAGCTAGCTCATGTCATGGCTACTTGTAGGGAGCTGTGTCGCTTATGCAGGCTCAGTTATTGCTTTTGCTTTCTATTACCAAGAGTGATTACGTATGTAGACACAATTAAGCATAACATACGTGCATTCGGATAGATGTAAAAATGCTTGCTAACTTTGTGCATCTAAAAAGACAATACTTAACTCCTTTACATTAACATGAGTGGCCCGTTGAATCTGTGTATGCAATGTAGCAATGATTTGTTGTAGTAATAGCATTTTTTAAATGTTTTTGGTGGATCTTGTCTTCATGATGCACAGTTGGTGGAAGAGTACACGGGCCAGTGGCAAGTTCCTCTCCCCCAGCTGAAAGTGCTGCGGACGGCACTCTGCAGTTTCACAAAAGCCACAGCCAAATTCCCCGATGGCTGCCAACACATCCATAACCTCCTCAGCCGCCTGGCCTTGTAAGTGCTCTCATTTTGGTGCATTTTTACTGAAACATTTTTGAGAGTTGTCAGCTGTCAAGCCTTTTCTCATGGAACTGTTGTCCCTCGATGATGAGGTCAATTTGCTTCTCGTTGTCTTCCAGGAGTTTCTTCGAGCTGATGCTGTTTTTTAGCAAAGAGGAATTTGGCGAAGAGCCTTTAAGACACATCCTAGACTCCTATCAGGTGACAAAACTTGTATGCCGATGTACTTTTTTTTTTTTACATTCCATGACTCTAATTAAACTGTTCACCTTCATAGGCGTGCCACTTGCCACTTTTAAGGCACAGGAATATTTATCTTCAGCATCTAAAGCAGATCATAAACGCTGGTGGCCCGTGGGAGAATCAAGTGCTGCAAGGAATCCTGCAAGAGAGGAATTTGCCTCCAAAAGAGGGTAACCTCACAACTACATTTGTTACTAAGCTGCCATTCCGCATGGGACATGTAGCTGATTCAGTCTGATGTCTTTCTTCGGCAGTTGAGGATTACTTGAGCTCGGAGTTGCCAGTTTTCTTGGAGCTGCGGGTTCGCTATCTGCAAGCTTGTGAAAGAATACAGGAAGCCATGGCTCTGGCTAAGGTGTGCCTGGAGAACCACAAAACCGGAAAGCATCTGTACTTGCATCAGGCGTACCTAACCTGCCTCTACAAGACTTCATTGCACGAGCACCTTCACAAGGAGGTACAGAAATATAAGAAATATGAAACTTGAATTCAGCAAATTACATTGAAACACAAATGCACCAAAAATGGGATAACTTCAAAGATTTGCTTTGAATTTTGATGCATATTGTCACAATAAATGATACCGTTCCTCTTCAGATGGCAGATATCGATGGCCACGATGCAGTGGAGATCATCTGTAACACAGAACGAGTAGAAAAAGATGAGCTCCTTTTGTCATTGTGCAAAGCATTCCTGGCCCAGCAGTTACACAATGGAGACATGTACTACATATGGTAAGAACTACAGACAGACCGCATTGGCTTTCTTAACGATATCCCATGTCATCCCTCGACACATTGCTGTTCAAATTTTTTGGGCTTCAGTCTAACACGGAGTTTTAAAAATATGTTAATTAATGAATCATGCCATTTGGTTGTTGAATATGCCCTAATTAGTAGTAAAAAAATATATGCATTTTTATGTAAATGTTCTTATGTTTTACCTAAATTAAGTATTTTTGAAGGTTAAAATGGCTAAATGAAATAAAATACAAATATAAGGCATTAAAAAGACTTATCCAAAGACACGATATGTAGTCTTGTACACTGGTCACTTGGTGTCAGTAATGTTACCGCAACGTTGGGTAAGACACACAAACACCAGACTTGATCACCGGAACAGGCTTTTATTGCAGGTTTGAATGAGCACGAGTCGTAAGCTTCGTTTACACCTGCATGTATTTTGTCGCCGCAGTGGTACGCAATTTTGCATGCCAATGAGTAAGTTGGTTGTAAACAGGTGTGAAGTATGTGTAAACTGTGGGGCTGCGTGCCAGTGCGCAAAGAAAATTTTGAAATGTTCAAAATTTGTGGCACGCATAATTTCCGTGAACGCCGCGCAACCTATGTGCAAACACTGCGGGCGGGGCGAATCAAAGCGTGTCTAATTTGGAGCAAGTCGGGAGGAATTCTCAAGCAATTTCTGTAGCCTCTTGGATCTTTCTTGTGATTTTCTGATAACTAATAATGCCCAAAGCGATGTCTTCTAGGCAGCAATTCCCTCTCCGTGTCTCCTTTTTTTCTAGTTTGCCATTTTCCTTCTGCACATTCTCTTTCTGCAGTAGTGAGGTAATAGAGCGAATGAATGGCCTTTACTTGCCACTTATACAGAGGTACAAGCGAAATTGTGCAATCACCTGTCCGTACATATACAACATACCATGCCATATGACTGGGTAGACAGGACAGGATGATTGGGTGGTAAAGGGGGGAGAGGAAAGGGGAGAACAAGAGGAGAAGAGAGGAGGGGAAAAAAAAGCAACTCCAAACTATGCTGTTGTGTGGGAATATAATGTGGGACTAGAAAAAAACCTCAGCAACATAGGCACTAAGTAGCACATTTTACAACATAAGAACTTGAAGACTCGCACCAAGGGAAGGGAAAAGGGGGGTGGAGATGTTCCAGCGCAGGCCAGCAGCCATGTCCGGCGTGTGTCGCGGACGCTGCCTGTCAGCACTGGGGGATGAAGTGCCGTGTGATGGGGAAGGGGGTGTGTGTAGCATACTGTATGTGCATGTGCGCGAGTGTCCTTGAATGTTTATGTTAGCATAGGCCTGGAGAGTCGCTCTGTCTATCGCACAATCTTGGCGCCTAATATAGACTTACCTTACTGTTCTGCAATTAGAGCTTCTTCTCTGGAGTTCAGCATCTTGTAGGTGCCTTACAAATAGAGGAATTAATGAAGCTATGCCATAACTGCTTCACGGATTGGGCAAGTGGCGGTGACAATCCTTGCGGGAATAACTCATGTCTCGCGTACTATTGTCGTGCACTAGACGTAAACAGTATTTGACAAGTGGTGCAAGAGCATGGTCTTTTTGTTGCATTGCGCACCATTTTTGGTTGGTAATCTATGCATAAACAGCACGCAAACTAGTCTTTACACTTCAGGCATGCCATAAATAAATAGGTAAATTGCGAGACAATGCGGAGGCAAAATGCGTGCATGTGTAAACACCGCCTTATATATGTCTTAAATGGCTTATTATGTCTGCTACATTGAGTATGAGGAGTGTAAAGGTGACTTTCGTGGTATTTCATGTCTAGAGTACTCTAATAATGTTATCCGGATTTAGAGAAAGTAATTCAAATTTGTAACAGTACACCTTAATGGCGTTTGACTTTAAAGCTTTAACTATACGTTGTGAGGCGCAATTTGTATTTCTCAAAATTTAGGTTTACATTTAATCCAAATTATTGCTGAAAAATCACACCTGATGATGCTAATTTGCTGTACTGCTGTCTTGCAGGGACCTGGTGTTCATCTGGAGCAGGTTGCATCTTCGAGCCCACCCGTCTACACCAGACTTCCTGGCTGAGTGTTTGCAGCTAGCGTCCTCTGCAACCAACGTCCGGGCCATCTTTCCCTTCATCAAACTGGTTACCAGTGAGGTGCGGCTTAAATGCTTCTGGAGTACTGACCACTGAAACCCTATTTTATTGTTTTGATAGTATTGTAATAGCCTTTAGCTTCAATTCAATCAATTCAGTTTACTTGTCCATTGCCCAATATGTTTTTTGGGGGACAGGTTGGTGTTGACGGAGTGCAAGCCTGCATGGAGCTTTGTGCCCGAGCCTTGCAGCTGTGTGACACTCAAGCTGATGCCGTCGCTCAATCACTGGTGTACAAGACCATTGCCTTCCTCCTGCCCAGAGACCTGGAGATCTGTCGCGCGTGCGCCCTGCTGGTGTTCTGTCTGGAGCGAAGCCTCGAAACTTACCGAACCGTGCGCCTGCTTTACATGCACCCCGACCAGGAGCCGCATCCTCACGACAGCCCTGTTCGAACCAACGTTCGCTTCAAAATCCTGCAGGTAGGATGAAGACACGGGGATGGATTCCACCACCTTAAATGAAGACATCGAATACGAGACACAAGTGTGTTGTTTGTAACAATGCTGTGTCACTTCATATTTTAGATGCTCAAGGAACGTCTGTGTTTTGACCCAGAGTTTTGGAATATCCTGGCACTCAGGACTCGCTGCTTGGAGCTGATAAATGACAATGTCATGAAAGATGCTCTTCTCAGTGAGATTGAGGAGGAAGAAGAAGAGGAATACTGCGAAGAGTTGTCTACAAGCACTTGTATAAACGATTCTTATGTTCAAGATTTAAGTTCCTCCAAGTGCACTGAAACTGCATTTGAGGACCAGACCCCTCCACAGGAATGTACTTCCGATAGCAATAAGGCAATTATCCCATCAAGTCACGCTTCTCTGAGGAAGAGAAAATGGGGCAAGAGATTGCATAGGAGAATCCAGCTTGATGATGATGGGGATGATGAAGCGGACCAAGGGGATGATCCAGAGTTCACATACAATCTCAAACCTGCCTCTTTATCCAGTAAAGCAGTGTATGCACTAAGACGCAATCATACCAAGAGGGAAAATTGTTCTTCCGTGAAGCTCCCTCTTAACCGAGAGTATTTATCTCGGTGTGTGAAAAGCCAAATAATGAAAAGGAAGGGCAGGAGGAAGAGATGGTTGCAAGGTCTTCCGACGCTGGAGGCAGCACAGACCGTGCAAGAGAAGGTAGTCTTAGTGAAAGGGAAGAAGCGAGGCAGGAAGCCTTCGCAAAAGTGGGAAGTCTCTTACCCCGATAATGAAATATCTCTTCCCGAGGAGGAGTTTGTTCTCAGGGAGAACTCTGAAACGGGAAACACGGTGGAGAATGAACTAGAACTGGAGCGTGCACAGAAGCAAGGACGGGGAAGTGACTGCAGTGAAACCCAAGAGGATGGTTCTGATATTTGTAGTCCTGCCTCTGAGCCTCAGACTGTGGCCCCTGCTGTTGAAGCTGACCGCGAGCTTGACAGACCACGCTTAGACTTCATCAGTTATCCGGTGGAACTGTTACACAATTACCATCTTTCGTCCACAAACAATGACACGGGGCAGCCTGCAGAATCCTCTGCACATGGAGTCGGAGAGTCACAACTCCCTGAGGAGTCAAGCCCAAAGGTCAGTTTATATGTTTGAATTAGTTTTTTTTAGTTGAAATGTTCCCATTTGTGGTTGACATTCTTTTGAAGTTAGTTCTATGCTAATCGAAGCAAAAGTTGTAATCTTTGGAAGAAAAAGTTGTGATTTTCTGAGAGTAATGTTGTAATGTTAAGAAAAATGGGATTTTAGTAGCTTTAAGTTGAACTTGAACTAAAGAAATATGATTTTTTTTAAGTCGTAATATTATGAAAAACAAAACGACGACTAAAGTTGTCATTTTGGGGAAATTAGATTGCTAAAAAAAGTTCAAATATTACGGGAATAAAGTCATAATGAGAAGAAGATTTACAAGAATAAAGGTGAAATAGTTGGGGGGGGGAAGACGCAGAAATTGAATAACGACATTAAGAGAAAAAAGTGATATCAGCAGAAAAAAGTTGCAATTTTAAAAGAATAAACTTGTCACTTGAGTAGCATAAAGTGTAGATATTAACGAAAAAAGATTTAACATTAATTCAATAAGAAGACAAAATGAACTTAATCGAGCTACCATGGAAAGAAAGCCCACGGAAATATGTACCTGCTGACTATGCTGACTAAGTATGCATTAGAGCCTGGGTACTCAAAAGTCTAGCTTAGGGGCCGTTTGTACTTTTTCAAGACATGTCTGAGAAAAAAGTCAAAGACAGAAAAAAGTCAATATGAATCATTTATAAAAACATCATGTTTTTGATATCATCATTGGATATCCCTGTTTCATATTTGCTAGACAGTTTGACGGTTTCATTGATTGCAATTATTTTGAGATTGGCGCCATAACGCCTTTTCTGCCTTGGCAGCTGCATCTCTTTGGTTCATTGGTGTGTGTGTGTGTGTGTGTGTGTGTGTGTGAGTGAGAGGAAGAAAAGCTCGCTTGGGAAGTGGTTGTTTGGCGCTACCTTTTGGTGTGGGCATATAAATCTCTGTACCACTTTTCTCGGTCATACGGCACTGTTTGCTTTGTCGTAACACAAAGCAGAGACATTTCTGCATTGAAGAATTTCAAGGTGGTCCCCGCATACTACAAAAGTTTGGACGTCCCTGCATGAAAGCTGAATGATAAATGTACTTCTCTGCAGCAAACCCAGTCCCCAGTCAGCAGAATGTTTATCTTCAGTCATATACAATTCAAAATACATGTATGCTTGTTTTAAATTCAGTGTGCTGAAGAACATATTTCATTTGTTGTGTTCTGTTTTAGGGGAAGAGAAGTCTTACGTGGAAGGAAAAGTTTCAACGAGGTCAGAAGTACTGTCATATAAAATACTACTGTAGCCTCTGTCAGAAAAGCTATAAAGGCTTAAACGTTTGGAGGCATGCTGTCGCTCACCTGAAGAGGAGCAGGAGATGCATCCTCTGCGGGAAACGCTTCCCAAACCACCAGGGAGCTAAAAAGCATATTTGGGATCACATTGAGGAGCTGCGCAAGAACAACAATAAAGAGGTACAGGAAATTCCAGCCACGAACGGAATGACGAAGGATCAGACTGAAAAAGTGCCGAAAGTTTCAAGTGCGCACACGCAGAGACTGTCCAGTGTTAAGCATTCCAAGCTTAGTCGGGAAGAACGAATAATCCGAAACTTCCGCTTCCTCCTGAAGAAGTTGAAAAAAGATGACACCAACGTAGCAATGCAGTTCGGCTTCGAGGACGAGCAGGTCGTCATCAAAGACAGCCTGGTGATTGTCAGAAGTCCGCATGCGTCCAAAAAGGAGAATGAACTCGAAGGAGAGGACAAGCCAGCGGGAGAAAACGGCTACGGTGTGGACCTCAAGTGTCTCTTGTGCCCTTCCGTGTCCTGTGATCGAGTCTTCCTGAAAATCAGCAGCACCATGATCAAGCATGCCACCAGCTGTCATCTCCACGAGGATGTGGTTCTGGACAAAACCTTTGTGTGGTCCAAGCACAAGTGCACCTTCTGTTCTAGGTAAGACTTCAACTGTTGAATGAATAAGGAAGTTCAGTGGCACCTTGGCTTTGGTTTGTAATCCGTTCCAAAACGTCCATTGAAAACCAAATCTATTTTTCCTATAAAAAATTCTTACAAATACAATGCAGAATTCTTTGACTTACACTCAGTTCTTCTGATACAGTGCAAATTGAGTAGTTTGTGTGACAGTCTCATTTGAGTTTACCGAAAGAATGTGCCTTACAGGATACCGTTGTATTGTGTCAACTGTGCTGTTGGGTGTGTTATCCAAGATTGGGGATGCAAGTATGAATACCACAAGATTCAACGTACCAAAGGGTACAGTACAACAGTTGGTTACGCACAATATTGTACGATAATGGAGACAGTGTACGAGAGATGATATTTTTGGCGATAATTTTAATGGAAAACCAAATCATACAAAAACTGCGGCTTGAAACTGAGGTTTGACTCGTTTGTTGTCCAGGAGCCTGGGAACGATCTAGATCAGCAGTCACAGAGGTATGTTAAAGGATAAAGATGTACCTTGGGAAAATTATAGGGTGTCTGCCGGGTATTAAAAGGGTAGAAAGGGAAGATTTCCAAAAATGAAAAGTCACCTTTTATGCATTATTGACTTTTTAACTATGTTATAACAGTAATATGAGCATAAGCTTCTTTATGACTCCAAGAGACACTCAAACGGTTGGTTTTGAATTGGAATTTTTTGGGGTTTTCATAATATAAACAAGAAAACCTTCCTCATGGACATGATACCACACACCTGACCTGCCCCTAGCTAGATGATTCCACCCCTTGAATTCAGCAACCTCCTCAAATGTTTATGTCCTTTATTTTTTATCCTTTCATCGTCTTGCCGTCAACATTGCTGTGGTACCTTGATGTTCGTATGCCCCAGTTTTCTCAGGATTCGGTTTCTGACGAAAACTATTGCCAAAAATATGTCTAGGTAATCGTATGGCCTAACAAACACAAGTTTGCCTGTTTATCATTCCATGGAATCCAGTCCCCAGAAAAAAACAGTGTACGCGTTGGTGACTTGAATGGACAGTGGTTCTTTTAGGGTTGGGATGCTACAGATAGATTCCTGTCTTTAATTGTCTTTTTATTATGTGTGTGTGGGCAGTTTACGAACGACAAATCCTGTCTCCTTTCTTCATCCTAATAATCATTGTGCGCCCTGCGCTGATGAGGCACCAGCGCACTACATATTTCTGAGTTTTAGACGAATAGGCTTTCCAACAGTGTGTGCCTTTTTTATTGCGTACGGCTGGTGAGAAACACTATTGAATTTGAGAGAATTAGTTAAAATAGGATTGCAATATTGTTAGGAATGGAATATTTTCTACTCTGTTTTAAACAAAGTACGGCAACATGCTTATCCACCACAGAGACATTACACACTCAGAAGACCTTTCCCCTTGAAAAGATGCACCTCGTTTTTATCTACGCACACACACACACACACACCTAGGTTCTAGATGTGCCAATTTTGCAATCTCTGTCTCAGGAACATGGCCGCACGGTGACCGAGTGGTTAGTATGTTGGCCACACAGTCAGGAGATTGGGAAGACCTGGGTTCAAATCCCTGTCGGGCATCTCTGTGTGTTTGCATGTTCTCCCCGTGCGTTTGTGGGTTTTCTCCGGGTACTCCGGTTTCCTCCCACATTCCAAAAACATGCATGTTAGGTTATTTGGAGACTCTAAATTGTCCATAGGTATGAATGTGAGTGTGCATGTCTATATGTGCCCTGTGATTGGCTGGCGACCAGTCCAGGGTGTACCCTGCCTCTTGCCCGAAGTCATCTGGGATAGGCTCCAGCATACCCCCGTGACCCTAATTAGGATAAGCAGCATAGAAAATGGATTGATGGATGTCTGAGGAGCGATTAGCTGTCCAAAATGAGACTAACTGAAACTAGCATCACAAACAACAAAAAAAGGGAAGTTTACAACCATTGTACCACTTCCCTAACAGAAGTCATAAAAGAAAGCGGACTTGGCTAACCCTTCGTTGCCCACGAATCGTTCTCTCCAGTTTTAATGAGCTCTTGAAACTGCTAGGCTCATTTCACAGCTGTGAGAGTAAAAGAATCTTTCGCCTTGCAAAAGGGCTGGTCCCAACAATGTAAAGGTTCCGAGTTAACACAGGTTGCATAGGGAACGGTCTAAGGGGAGACACATTACAGAAAGTGAGCGGGTCCAGTGTGTGTTTGTGGATGCGACTGTCGATGGACCTTTTGTAACGGATTATGAACAGAAACCCAAGCCACTGTATTTCTTGATTGTGTTGCTTTCCTCCAACAGGAAGATGCAGATCCTCCAGCATTACAAGGAACACATAAGGCGCCATGATCCCTCCATGCCACACTTCTGCTACCATTCGCACTGCGACCGGCGCTTTCTGACGCCACAGGAACTGAAAGAGCACGTCAATACCCACAATCCTTTCCAGCCGCAGTGTGTTTTCACCAACTGCGACAGGCAGTTCTCCACTTTACTGAGTCTCTTTGACCACGAATGGAGACACTACGTCCCAGCGCCTCATGTCGACTCAAGTGCCAACCGGATCCAGAGGGAAAGCATCAAGGCTCCCTGGAAGCAGAGGGTAAAGGTGGAGGAGCTCTGGTTACAGAAACCAGGACCCAGGGAGAGTTTCAACTCTAGTCGTGTTTGTGAGAATGCTTATCTTGGAGACCTCAGGGAAACAAGCAAAGTTAGAGAGGATAACGATTGTTTGAAGGCCACAGAGAACAACAGACAGCCTGTCAATGGGTGTGAGGACGTGAGGCAAGTATCAAGTATCACTCCCCCTCAGCGCACCGATGCAGCCCCTCCTAAAAAAAAGAAGTCCCCGACCAAAAAGCCTATTTCGGACCCCTTGAATGTCAAGGAACCGGAGAGAGGGACTGGGCTGCCTGAGGTCGTCCAGCACAAGGTGCATGAGCCTCTCATCACCGAGCACAAGAACTTCAACCCTCAAGATCAGTCTTACCCGCCTTCAAGGAAAGCCCCTTTCATCCGGCCACCGCCCTCCAGCTACATGGATGAGTCTCTGCTGGCCATGCGCAAGAGGAGAGACATCAACCAGGACTCTAAGACGGACGATTGTCCCTCGGGCTCAAAAAGCCAGAAGGACCACGAGCAGAAGATCAGACATCGATGCAAGAAGTGTCTGTCGTCCTTCAACAGTGTGCAAGACTTGGAGAAACACACGGCACTCAACACCTGCTCCGCACTCTTTGGCTTCGACTCGGATGACGAAAGTTAGTCAGCTGCTTCCACTCGCTTCGCCAGTCTCTCAAAACTGTTCGACAAAAAAGTACATCAAGTAGTTCTGTGGACTGACCTTAAACAGAAGTACACACTCGTACATCTTTACTTTGTTGTCTGGATCAGACCCCGACTGTTCCTCATTGCTTCAGTCCTCACTCGGTGACAGTGTGAATGCTTGTTTTCCCATGACTAGGTAGGGCTAGAGTAGGGCTGTAGTCTGGGCTAGGGCTAGACTACGGCTGTCTTACCTAGTCAGACTAGTGTTTGTCCCACCTAGTCTTTGAGCATGAACCGATGAAGCCTGCTCGGATCAGAGGCGAAACGTCTTCTAAGAAAACCTGAAGACAACCTGGACACTCCAGGCGTACGAATGCTTGTCTATAGGGGTGGTGTCCCGATACAACTTTTTCACTTTCAATACGATATTGCAGCCTCGAGTATTGGCCAATACTGCTATTGATCCGATAACAGCACGTTTGATACATACCTTTTATGACTTATTTTATAATGTGGGATGTTAGAAAAGGCTTGATCAAGTGATATTACTCAGACAACGACAGTTAGCAACAGTAGGTATGAGAAAGCTCACTTCCTCATACTTTGCAGATGTTTAGGACATTTTGCCCTGTCATGGTAACAAATTATGCTGGTCGATAATTGTGCTCCAAAATATCGACGATATATGATAATATTTTTTTGGTGCCATTTTTCATAGATCATGAGTGTAATGCAAATTTGAACCACTGGATGCTACTCAAGTATAGTGTACCCGCGTGAGCTTCAGTCAGTCACACAGAAGTTCTGAGACCATTTTTTCATTATTCTTATGGCATAATGCGAATACATCGTATCAAATGGAATAAACTTAAATTACGCAAGAGTATTTAACAATCGGAATGTCAAGAGGTTTTAAATACAAAACATTAAACAAAAATAAAAGCGTTCTCCCAGGCACTTCTACACAAACATTTCCAACATTTTTCGAAATATTGGCTTTTCCACCGTATTGAATGGTTGGATTTCTTTTGCAAAGTAGCGACCCCCACACTGTCTGTGAAAGCACAGCATTTTGCTTGTATTTACTTCGCCAACCAAACGCCACAGGGGATTGCGCTTGGTAGGGTTGTCTCGAACTAAGGATTTTCATAGCTGAACCTGATTCGTTACTACTTTTTCCACATCAAAGAAAAATGCTATAACACTCAGATAAGCAAATAAACATGGTAGGTGTGCAACAACGGTACCTTTTATTTATTCAGTGACAGAGAAAGCAGTTCACCTATGCTGTAAAATCCATTAGTTAACCCTTATTTTTAAAAAAAAACAAACACATGCAAACTGATTGCCTTGAAAAAAACAAGTGAATGGAACTTAAGTTATAGTTGACCACAATAGATGTTTGTTTTACTTGGTACATTCAAGTGAGATTAACCTTTTTTTTTTTTTTTTTAAAGATAAGTTTGTTCTACTTATTGGTCTGAGTTGAGAGTGCTATTGCATTTTACAGCGTAGATGCATAGGCATCCGCTTCCGGTCTTGTCTGTTTCAGCCGCTGTTCTATCAGCCCGAAGGATTTGGGAGTCTGCTAGCTCAATAACATTGTCCGGTACACCGCTGTTTTAGTCATGTCTTGGTGAAAATTATGATGTTGCAGTCCAAAAGTCTCTTACAGAGGTCTCTTTCGGTGGAGTCGTAACTTGTCCATTTTATTCACTAACGGCTGCACATTAGCGAGGAAAATGCTCAGTAAACAGAGTCTGTGCGGTCTTAGCTTGAGCTTAGCTTGTATTACATTGTAATGCATTCCTCGCGTTTGTTTACGTTGTTGGTGTCTGTGGACTCCGGTACTCTGGAGATCTCGGGGACGAGTCGAAGATTGGTGATTAAAAACTTTGGCTCTGCGAAATACAGTACCCAAAATCTCTTGTCGAGTGTAAAATGTTAAACCAGACCCTTTTTAAGCAAAATAGTAACTAAAAAAACTGCTAATTTGGAAGAGACACTGGGCTTTGCCGCATGTACTCGCTGCCATCTTGTGTAAGTTAGATGTTAAATGCACATGATTTTTAATTCTTCATTAACACAAATGAGACTGAATTTGTATTCTAATAGGCTATTTATAACAAAAACACAGGCATTCTATTTAAGAATGTACGCTCAGCATCAGCCGTCACATGACATTTTTGTATGATTTGACTGTGAGCTTGATAGTCGAATCAGACTCCTCCGAATCAAATTGTCGAATAGTGGACTATTCTAAGACACTGCTTGGCGGGTTTTGCCATCCGCTGTGGCGTCTTTTTTGTAACCTACACATGGCTCCTGCTCCTTGCTAGTTTGTTAGCACGTTAGCAAACACTGTTGTCATCGTGTAGGCTCTATCCAGGTGCTGCCGGAGCGGAGTCTGGAACGGACTACTTGTATCGGTGATTAATATCGGAGATTTTACATGTTGGCCGATATAATACAATTTTTTGCTGATATCGGATCGGGACACCCCTAGTCCAGGTCGCAGTCTTGCCTTTTGCTCCAAGTCCTCATAGGCAGCAGTAAGCGTCTTCACTTGACAGTCTTCCGCACGAATCAGCCTTTGACGTGACAGTTAATATCCGGTATTGATATGTAGTGTGTTTTTGTTGCAGAGCTTCCACATTAGGATGAAACTAAACAGATACTTATTCAATAGCAATCACCAAAATGTATGAAATTGTCTGCCCTCATACGGTCACAGAGTATGAATGTATATTATGTATACATTTGTGTTATTTACTATTTGTATTAATGCCAACACCTAGTAATTATTCAACCATAGGAAATATGATTTCAAGAAAGATTTTGGTTTAATCCCTTTGGTTGCTTGTATACAAATCTTTAAGGTGCTTCATATGTTTGATAATTTATTGTTTTTTGGGGGGAGGGGGGTTGGGGGGGCTGTTTATTTATATGTACAAATGTAAAAAGTGATTTGGTATGGTAGTAATGCCAAAGTATTTTTGTTACGAAGTGACAAATATGTTCAGATGTTTTTTTAAAAAAAGAAAAATTCAGCAAATTGAGTGCATTTCTTTTATTTAAGCATTGCATATTTCATTCAAAAACATATTGCTTTGTGACTTTTTTTTTTTTTTTCATCTTAGCTTCTTCATACCAGAGAAAAGACAGCTGTTAATATAGTGGACACAGCAATGTTGCCAAGTCTACTACAATTGATTGCATATGTGGAATTCTTTGTGGAAAGGAGTACTACAGTGGAGCCCCACTTTTTGCAGGGGTTACAAGACCACTAGTGAATGGCAAAAAAAAACACCCCAAAAAAATGTGTATGTTTGACACACGCCTCGCGCCTCCCCCTCCAAATCCTTTACTTGATTGACGTGCTCCGATTTCACATCAACATTTTTAATTTGTAGACTAGATTCAGCAACATAACCTTCCCCTTTTCTCTTCAGTATGCCTAACAAAATAATCGAACAGATGGTGCGTTCAAGGACGGCCACACAAAGTGCAAAATCTCAACACTTGATGAAAAAACATCAGCGAAGCATAAAGACAAACGCAGGAGTTCTTTTTTTAACAGTGGTAAAATGTATGTTGTGCATTTCACCAGTTTTAGCGTATATTTGCAAATTATTACTGATTTAGGGTGAATGAGGTGCGTTTTTTGCAGGAAAAAAATGACTTATTTTCAGAGAAAAAAATTGTGAATATGCAGGGATCCACCGTAAACAGGTCAACACTGTTATAGGGTGAATGAGGTGTGTTTTTTGCAGAAAAAGTTACTTATTTTCAGAGAAACTTGAATATGCGGGGATCCACTGTAAACAGGTCAACACGGTTAATGCAGGAAAAGTTCAAACGTGTACTTGTAAAAGGGAGGGGGGGAGGGGGAATGACCCTACAACTTCCGTGTTAGGGAACAAGTAGGAACAGTTAGTTTTACTACAGTTAAGTTGAACAGGCGGTGCGTTCAAGGACTTCAGGCATGCATAAAATCCTGCATGCATTCCAGTTTTAAAATGCTTTAATATTGCTTTGGTGCCGTTTGGAGCTACACAATACACACAAACGATGTCATCATGGCCATTAAGCAAACCGTTTCTAGACTACATATTAAGGTGGTTTAGAGAAATCACATATGAGCGCACACGTATAATAAAGATGAAACCATAACGGGCGCCACACAAGAGAGGCGAAGTCATTTTCAGTGGAGCCTTCGTGACAGGGCGATTATCGGACTCCTTTGACCCCACACAGGAAAGTTGAAAAGGGTTAAACTTGTATTGGCTGTCGCCCACGAAGACCAATCAGCGGGATTTTCATTGACCCACCAACGAGCGGACAGGATGCTACTGAGTACTCTCACGCAGGTAAACATGACGGGAAAAATTATGTTTATGCCAGACTTCTCGGAGCTCTTTGACATTTATGAAAAAGAATATAGAGATATAAACAAAACAAACAAACAAAGAAAAGCAGCGGCATGGTAACTTACACGGACATTTATGTAAGTTTATCGCCCATATTAGCAAAATCCGGTACTAGCAAGAGTACTTTTCTCGCCTCCCTTGTGTGAAGTCTGTTAAAAGGCTATTAAAGTTTTTACAATAATAAAGGATATGGTTTACACAATGAACAGGTGTAACAGGTACCACATTAAGTAAGGTCCAAAAAGGTATTCTCACAGACAAGAGTTTTTTTTCTTTTTGTGGAAAAGTGTACCAAAGTGTCAAAGAAGTTAGCAACATGCAGTCGATGCAAGTACTTTTACTGCATGGTCTGTGCTTGTAGAAGAAAAGGCAGGGTCGGGAGATTTGTATTTACTCTCAATCCTACAAAAGAGCACCACTCTTATGATGGAGAGTTTGTCTTTCTACTTAAAAAGTCATTGGCGATCGCTACTTCCACCCCCGCCCCCAAAAAAGAAATGAAATTCAATGTAATGATTTACTGTATGTACTGTATGTTCTTTCCTTTTACATCCATAATGTTGAAGTAGTGCCTGTACTTCCATTCTGAAAATAACTCCACGGACCGCTCAAAACTCTCCACTGTTGCATCGAGTTCTCATGTGTGCCTTTAGAGATGTGACGTTCGTGAACAAGTCGAGTCTTTTGAACGGATCTTTTAAATCAACGTCGAGAACCAATGTTTAGTTGTCTATAAGAATTTGTTTTTATATCTTAAGCAGTGATACCTCAGTTTTCGTTATGTTAAAAGTGGAATATTTTCCCTCTGCTTTGAATAAGACACGTTGAAGGCTTTTTGATAGCAGAGAAAAAATATTCCATTCCTAACAGTTATTAACAGGTCCGACGAAAACCGAGGCAATTTACTCATAAGAGATCATGTAAATCCAATTAATCCGTTCCAGACACCCAAAAATACATTTTATAGAGAATAATTATAGTTTTACATGCAGACAACTATGTGACGTAATTATAAATGGGAAATGGATAGCACTTATTGTTGATGCAAACTTCTCGTACATCCTGGCAAGATGGAATACAATTGTGTTTCTCACCTTCTTTGTGAAATTGTTGCCACTCACAACTTTCTTTGGCCCCGTGGCAGATTATTAAGCAGTTGATCTCAACACAGGAATGCGTAGGGTGCTTTGTTTGGGAACTCGATTCCGCGGAGCAATACAGTACAGGGCAAACGGACTCATTCGTTACGTGCCATGCTGTATGAAATTTTGGCAAAAATTAGAAAAAAAGTTGAACATTTTGGTTTGAGTCGAAAACAAACTAGTACTGTATCTTCCCACGAAATTGAGTGCCTCGACAAAGCACCCTACGCGTTGCTGACTCACTTGTCCGTAGGTTAAGTAATTAAGGTTTCTTACACAATACTTTGTATGAAAACGGACACAACATTTTAGCAAAGACTTTCAACTCAAATCAAACAATTTTGGAACATTTTTGACTCGAATCAGAAGAAAACTGGGGCATACGAAAACATGTACTTCCATCACGAAAACAGCACTTTTAACATTGAGTTCTCTTGTGTTGCTTAGAAATGTAATGTTCGTGAACAACTCGAGTCTTTTGAACACTCTTTTAGTTTACTACGACAACCGACTCCCATTTGCACATAAGAGTGACTCGTTCATATACTGTAGTTTATATGTTCTTACATCTGCAAATCATTTCCCATCGTTCACTTGAAAGAGCTGTTCAAAAGAATGGAGTCAAAAACAAACTAGTACTGGATCATCTCGCAAAATTGAGGGCTTCCACAAAGCACCCTACGCGCTGCTGACTCACTTGTCCAACGTTCTTGAAAACGCCACGTTTTCCGTCGAAAACTCGACAAACCACTCCGGCTCACCATTGTTGCATCGAGTTCTCTCGTGTGGCTTAGTCATGTGACGTTCATAAACGAGTCGAGTCTTTTGAACAGCTCTTATGAGTGAACTACGAGAGCCGACTCGCACTTGCATATACAGTAAACACAACACGTTCATATACTGTAGCTTAAATTCTTATATCAGTGAATCGCTTTACATCGTTCACCTAAAAGAGCTGTTCGCAAATGTCACATCTCTATGAGCAATCAATCATCAGTATGACCAATAAGTCACCACATTTCACACTGGTAATGATAAGAGTGTTGTTTGAAATAATTGATTAGATTATCCGTTACTGGAAACAAATAAAGCCACTACTCCCAACACTGGCGATAACTTGACACTAAAATGCTCTCGATGTGTGAAGAATGAGGACTTTGTACATCCAATCTGCATTGGAGTTCCTGAAGTTGAGACATGCATTAATAAAAGATAAAGAGACACTTTATTGATTCTCAAGGAAATGAATAATGTGTTGAATTGTGCATTTAAGATTATGGAAACCTCCTGAGTTGCTCATTATTAGAAAACACGCAGATTATTTTTTTTTAACAAGTTGAAAAAGACGCTTCATGTGCATGCTGCTCTCTGACTCATATTGCTGCAGAACAACGTTTGTTCAGAAACACCTGAAAAATAGTTTTTAAGAGTAGTACAATTAGACGGTAAAGTGCAAACTGTCTCCCTCCCACCAGTAAGATTTGTTGTTGTTGGTTTTTTTTTTTTGCATAAAAGTATCCAACTTAGAGAAGCAGACGAGTGCACGTCTTCAGTGGCTGCTGTTGGAGCTCCAGTCGTACGGGAGGAAGGTTACTTTGGTCTTCCCGGCAGAGATGACCCCCTGCAAGCTGGTCTTCTTGGGGGAGTCACTCATGTGCTCCAGCACCCACTTCAGCAGCTGGGACAAAGACAAGCTGGTAAGTTGGCATAAAAATGAGGTATCGGTTTTCATATCAGTTTTTACATTACGTTATTATTATACAGGTGTGTCCCAAGTGCGGACTGGGCGCCGACTGTTTATTCTTGGCCCGCCGCGCATTCTAAAAACATTATTTAACAAGAAAACTTAAAAAAAAAAAATCAGTAATTTTACAATACGTCAAAATATTAAGAGGAAAAAGAAGCTGTACTCTAACAAGAAAAAGTTGTAACTTTGTTAATACTATTAGGAAAAATAACGTCATTTTAGCAGCATGAAGTTGAAATATTAAAGCGTTATTACATTTATTAATAAAGTCAAAATATTATGGGAATAAAGTCATCCATCCATCCATCCATTTTCTATACCGCTTAATCCTCATTAGGGTCGCGGGGGCATGCTGGAGCCTATCCCAGCTGACTTCGGGCGACAGGCGGGGTACACCCTGGACTGGTCGCCAGCCAATGAATAAAGTCATAATTATCATAATTTATCATTATCATAATTTGAAATAGCTGGATTAAAAAAAATAATTTTACGACTAAAGTCAAAATATGACAAAAAAGTTGTAAACTCTTCATTTTAGTAGAAGAGAGTGAAAATACTGAAGAAAAATTTGAATTATTTTTAAAGTAGTAATATTATGAGAAACAAACAAAGTTGTAATTTTTTGAAAATTAGGTTGGGGAAAAAGTTTTATATTATGGGAATAAAGTCATAATTTCCAGAAGAAAGTTTAAATAGTTGGAGAAAAAAAAAAAAAAAAAAAACAGCAGCAGAAGTGGGAAAAAACAGCTGTAATTTTATGACAATAAAGTCATATTATTTTATACTATATATATACATTTTGTGAGGAAAAAAACAACAAAAAGTTGTAATGTTTGGTAAAATTAGGTTGTGTAAAAAGTTATAATGTCACGAGATGAAGTCAAAATATGATGGGAACAAAGTCATAATTACGAGAAGAAACAACAGCATAAATTAAAAAAAAACTGCTGTAATTTTACGAGAGAATACATTCGAAATATCAATGGGAAAAATGATGTCATTTTGGTGACATTGAGTTGAAATATTAAAGAATCACGTTGCAAGATTGGTTTGGGGAAAAGGTTCTAATTTAGGATGACAGTTGAAATAGTTGGACAATTAATTCATTCAATCCCAGTCCATTTTTCAAAAGACAACCCCTTCAGTTGACTTTTTTTTTAATGTCATATTTTATATTTATATTTAATTTTAGACTATTTTGACTGATTTTTTAAGGCACACAGAATATTGTGTTGTATGACTATATAAACATGGAACCCACCAGAAAAAAAAGTTTGTTTCTACCTTTTTACGTTCTTTAGTAATCAGCAGTAGAACATACTGTAGGTATGTTTCAGGAAAATATCAATGGAGAAAAACTGCTTTTACATTTCAAGCATAACTTTCACTTTTGACACAATTTTTTTGCGTTTGTGACAGCTCAAATATTTAAACAACCATACCACAACATGAACAATACCAAAAAAGGGTTGTTTCACATCAACATAACAATTTATTTACAAATATAACACCATAAACGATTTACAATTTTCACATTTGAAACTAAACTGTGTGTAACCTTCTGCACGCTACACTCCTCCATGCTCTTCCACTTACTCCTTGCTGTCGGGTGTGTTTTTACATGCAAAAGATACATGCTGAACTCTTATAAATGCACTTCTGCCACCTTGTGGCCGTTCTTATGGCTTAAAAGCACTCTAATAATGACATTTTTTAGTGTGCAGTTGCACCATCACCTCTTTTTGCCTCTCACGCAAAAAAACTTAAAAGGTGTATAAATACGTCTTTGGGATCTGGTGTTTGGGTTTATAAAAAAATATAAATATGTCTTTGGTAGTGAATGAGTTAAAAGGAAAAAAAACACCAAAAATGGGGGGAAAATGAGCAAAGAGCGAAGTTCAGACTTACTGTATAATAAGCTCTTTCACCTATACCACAAAGCTGAGATGTAGTTTTTTCGTTACAAAATATTAAAATGGCCCTTGCATCCTTTCATTTTTCGCTATCTGGCCTTCGCTGGAAAAAGTTTGGACACCCCTGTATTATAGGGATATGGGTAATAGAGGCAATATCGAGCATCTGTACTGTAACCATTATTAAAGATATGTACTCTTCTGATAATTAGTGATGTCAGTGCTAGTACCTTCTCATCAGTGCCTCCAAAGTCAGCCTTGTACCACTTGAAGATCTGACTGAGTCGAACTTCTTTTTTCCCGAAATCCACGACACAGGCGTCATCATTCTCCAAGAAGGCTTCAGCTGCTGTGCGCAACTGGCCGTCAATGTCCTGATGATGGCGTTGAGGAGAACAAGGTTAGATTTTTTTAATAAGATGTGTAATTAATAGAAGCATGCATACCTGTGGTGTGTAGGTCTTAATGGGGGGGCAGCCTTTCGCACCGCAGTTCAAGGCGAAGTGAATCAGTGGTTCAGCATCCGGTAGCGCCACCTGGTAGAAAGAACAAGAAGTAATGCAAATTTATGACAGTAGAACCTCCGAGGTGCGACAGTTTGGAGTTCAAACAGAATTTTGGCGGTTTAAGTCAACATGCCTTACACCACGTGAGACTTCAGCTCAGTGAGCTGCACAGTCCGATATAAGTGCAATACGCTCTGGGATCCTCAGAGAATGGTGACAAAACCACGAGTAATTGATAAAAATGCCCATAAAAATGTCTCTGTAACCAGCCAACACAACCATGGTGCATTCATGGACCATTTAACAAAGTGCAAAGTCTCTTCGCGTGACGAAAAAACATTATCAGTGAAGCATAAAGACATAAACAAATAAAAATGGTGGTCGTTTTAACAGTGGTACATGTATGCTGTACACTTTACCTTTATTATTATATATTTATGAATTATTACCAACCTTTGTTGAAGGAGATGTGTTTTCTGCGCAATAAACGGCCTATTTTGGTGGGCCGTGAATGCTGAATCGCAAATGGGAGGGAAATGGGGTCCACTGTAATACAACTGATAAAATATCTATGGTATACATAAAGACATTTGACCTAGCAGAGGCTAACATAACAGGCACGTATCAAACGGACTCAAATGAAAATGACAAGTTTGTAGACAAACTGTGCTGAAAAGATGCTTTTATGTTGCGTAGACATTCATTATACATTTTTTTATTTGAGATCATTTTAAATCATGTGTTCCATATCAGTGAAATAACTGGTAGATTGCAATAAAAACAATATATGTTTAGCTGCTCGACAGTTGTTTCCTGTTTGACAGGTAGAATGTAGAACGTTAAAACAGTTAAAAATGCTTTAATGACGGTGGTAGTTTGAGGCTGGAATAAATGGATTCTCTTTCCGTGATATATATTAAATCCAATTTTGCTTTGATATTCCACTGTGCTGGCTTACCTGCTGTGAATTTAAAAAAACAAAAACAAAAAAGCAACTGTGTGTGATTTCAGTCATCAGCGGCAGACCTGTAGTCGGGGGTCTGTTTTGGAGAAGGGTCTTCTGAGCTGTGCCACGCCCTTCCTGTTCCCTCTCAGGACGCCGTTCTCAATATCCTGCAAGGTGAACACTTCTCCTCCGATCAGGTAGCTGACGTAGTTGAAGAACTAGAGGTGGAAGAGAAAATGTGTCACGACATTGAATCCTGCTTGTGGTCTCGATCAGGGCTTTTCAAAAGCGTGGTGGCACAGTCGGCCTCTCCAATCTCTTCTGCTCCTGAAAAGCAGATTTTTCTGTTTCACCAGTTTTACGGATCGTCATAAAATTTGGCGGGGATGTCTAGCATGACAGGATGCACGAAAAGTTTATATTTTCATTTCCGGTGGCAATTTTGGGCGCAAACCAGGGGTTGTATTTCGACTAAGTAGTCCTAGGGACTTTGACCAAATGAGCCTAGATTAAATCATCATGGTCGCTAGGCAGATGGGCAGTGATATATTGTCAACCAATGACGCCTCAGCTACAGGATGTGGGCGGGCCAAGACGACAAACTTTGATGGTCAATTTGATGATGTGCCACAAAACTGTGAAGGTTAATAAATTAGCTCCACAACATCAGATCTTGATTATCGTTGGTACACACGTTGATGCTACATGTAAGTCACTTCCTGAATTGGTCTCAGCGTGGGGTTGTGACGGTCGGTTCAACGTGGCTCGCAGCTTTAATTTCCGTTGTTTTTCCTCAAGCTGCTGTGCCTCACACTTTGAGAACTCCCTGTTCCAGATGATTCTAAGAGGGGTCCGGTCCTACTCTGTATCTCTGCCACATGTTGGTGGGGGCCCCCAAGCGCAGGTATCCATGGATGACCAAAGCATTGTAGATGTTGATGAAGAAGGCCAGCTTCTCCTCTCGGGACAGCGACAGCAGCTCCACTCTCTGCAGCTGAATGGCCAGCTCACAGTAGCGCTCAAACGCAGGACTTGCTGACATGCCTTTGTAGTCCACAGACTATGAAAACACCAACACATACGTATCATTTCATCCTGCAGTGAATGACATTTCATTTTGGAAAAATGGACAAAATTCATGAGTAATTGATACGGCCATAAAAATATCTATTTTTCCAACCACAGCGGCCCCCCTCCCAACTCCAATAAACCACATCATACCAAACTAAAAATACAATCACCTTGCCATCAGCAGAGAGATGATCTGAGAACAACTTGAGAATCAGCTCACGCAAATACAGGGAGAGCTCCGCCGCTGAGAGAAAGACAGAAAAAAAACCCTAAAGATTAAATTATTCATAAACTATACAGGTGGTCCTCGGGTTACGAACGTGCTCCGTTCCTAGACTTCGATGTAAGTGGAGTTTTAGTATACGGCAGAACTTCTACCTGAATCAGGCGTGTCGAAAGTGCAGCTTTATTTGCCCGTGGCGCATTCTAAAAATATAATTTTACAAGACGACTAATCAAATATTTACAAATTTAAAAAATCAGCAATAATTTTACAAGAATAATGTATAATGATGTATATCATGTATGAAGATATTAGGAGAAATAAAGTTGTAATTTTACTCGAATAACATCATAATATGAGGAAAAATAATTTTAGTTGGGTAAATGTAAAATATATATTTTTTTAACTATGTTTTTTTTTAATATTATGAGAAACAAACAAAACAATGCGTCAAGTTGTAATTTTTGGAAAATTGGGTTGCGGAAAAAGTTATAATATTACGAGAATAAAGTCAAAATATGGGAATAAAGACATAATTACGAAAAGAAAATTTACAAGAAGGAAGTTGAAAAGGAAAATAAAAAAAAAAACAGCTGTAATTTTATGAGAATGTAGTCCATTAAAAAAAAAAAAAAAGATGTCGTAATATGACAAACAAAACAAAATAATGTTGGAAATGTTGGGAAATTCGGTTGTGGAAAAAGTAATAATATGGGAATAAAGTCATAATATTATGAAAAGAAAATTTACAAAGATTATTTAACAATAAAGTTGAAATATTTAAAATTTCAAAAATAACAGCAAAAATGGTGAAAAGAGAAAGGAGCGAAGTTCATACTAATAATAGGCCTTTTCACCTATATGACAAAGCTGAGATGCCGTTTTTTCTTGAAATATATGTAACTTCTTAGCATATCTACATGTCAATATCAAAGTGGCCCTTGCATCCTTTCATTTTTCACTAAGTAGCCCTCACTGGAAAAAGTTTGGACACCCGTGACCTAAAATGATGCCTAAATTAACTCCTAAGTCATTCACACTGTACACAGAACACGTGGAAGACGTATGATGTACAGTAATAAAAACATTACACCTTGTGGTTTGTCTTGCAGGCCTTTCTATCTTCTTAAAATATTGTCCGGAACGATAACCTCCTCTTTTCCTCCCAGATCTCAGTGTGAACTGCATTCTTGTGCTGCGATGGGATGTACCCTTCCGCCAGCGTGCACTGTGGGTAGTTCTGGAGCGAGGCTTGTGTTTACGTCTTTAATCAGTTTTTGGTGGCACATTCATAACCATCGTATGTCGAGGACCACCTGTGCTAAACTATACACACTAGTACATAACATGGCATGAATTTCAATTAGTAGAGAACAGTATGTGTAACATAAACGAGCAGCAGAGGACATGTCAGAAGAAAGTTGTTACCACCACCACCAATGCTTACAAAAGCAGTCATCATTATTGCTGTGTAGCACACATTAGTTTGTTTGGCTTGAGCAAATTTCAGTTAGAAACACAAAGCACAGCCAGGAAAGACAGGAGGCCTCATCTGGACTTTCAACTGATTTCCAGAAATTTGCACAAGTTTTCGATATGTACTACAGTAGTCCCTCGTTTATCGCGGTTAATCAATCCCAGACCCGACCGTAAAAAGCGAATTTCCGCAAAGCAGGATTCCTTATTTATAAATTGAATATTTTCGTAGATAGGAGCATAGAAAACTTGTTTAGGACCTTCTAAATGCAGGTTTTAACATTACTAGAGCCCTCTAGACATGAAATAAAACCCCTATAGTCACGTTTACACTCCTATTACCCAATATAGTAGACCTAATAAGACAAAACAATACAGGAATAGACTTGTGCGTGTTGCTGTAAATGTGTTCCAGTTCTAGGGGAGCTGAGTGGGGGAGCGGACAAGAAGTGACGTCGGGGGTTCAGAGTCGGGTTTTAGCTTGGCGTGGGTTATGGCCGCAACAGTAGCCCGTGTTAGGGATTTTTGTGCCTGCTGTGATATAATTCAAAGCTGCAATAAAAGTCCAGCAATCATGTCTGGTGCTTGTGTGTCTCACCCAACATTATAGCATTACTGACACCTAGTGACCAGTGTAGAGTACTACATATCATCAAAACATCTTTGAATGTATCTTCTGCATGCCTTATATTTGTATTTTATGCTTGAAATGATTAACTTAATCGTAATATATATACAAAATTTGCTTAAATATGCATATTTTTGACTGATAATAGGTGGTATTCAACCACGAAAGAGAATGATTTATTAACTCTTTTATCTTTGAAAACGTGATAGTGTGAGGCCGCAAAATTCGAAGCATGAAGTGGTGAGGGATTCGCATACACTAATGACAAGGCTTCCCAATAGCTAATCAATCAAAACTATTTCTTACCAGCAACTGGCAAGCCAAAACAAGATTCTTACGCATGAAGCAAGCAAGCACAAGGGCAAAGGAGAGAAGCTGAAGAAGGTCAGTCGGCTTGAGCGTGAAAAGTCCACATGTACAAAAGTCCACCACCAGTCCAGCCCACTACCAACCTACCCTTGATGGGACTGCAGGTTGCGGTCTGTCCTGCGTTGAGGGCCGAATGCGGGTCATCCTCCAGCAGCCTGTAAAGCGTGTCCCCGCTGGCACCTCCAAAAGTGGCATCCGCCTGCCCGCAGCCTCGCACACTAACCATGTACTTGTCCACCAACAATTTCTGACCAATGTTCAAGGCCTCTGCTTTGGCTGGCACACACAGAGCCACAGTCAAGTGGATTTCACTACTTTTGTATGAATGACGGAAGCCAGGTTTACAACTGGTCTCTAGTCCTGTCTTCCTTACCCATGCCCTTCTCTTTCTGCAGCCAGGTAAGCAGTTGGTCATGTGAGAAGCTCTTCTTGTATAGAGTCAGCCCCCTTCTGTTCGTGCCAATCACATTGCCATCCTTAAGGTCACCCACCACGTCTGCCAGCTCATCTTTCTCACACTCAAACTCTGACAAGGGGTACAACAAGCCACAATATATTTCTTTATACTTGATAAACCCTCTTACTAACGCGAGATCTCAACTTCATGCACTCAAACTCAGTTTTGTACTCCAGTGGATCCCGCTACAGTCGCGTTTCAGCATTCACAACCACATAAATTTGTTAATTTTTTTGCCAATTTTTTTTCCTCAGATGTTTTTTTCCGCAGAAAACATATCGCAGAAGACACTTGCATCTTCTTCCGCTGTAGAACACATACGTAAACAAGATGGCCGCGGGGCTCCATCGCGGAAGTAGGTGCGAGCGTCTTCGTCACACAAAAATTCACAGGCGAACATTTCAGGAATACGGCGGGAGACAAATATAACGTTGAGCGTTTTGATTTTTTTGAGAAGGCATTTTTGGGATGCAAATGTATTCATCTTTTGAACGCATATTGTTGAGAAACCAAACTCTTTACTCAATTGTCCCCAGCAACTAAGCGGAACTACGTTCTTCATCATGGAAATCTGACCAGAGAGTTACGAGACCAAGTGGGCGGTAAGTCGCTCTTATTGGACTACAATGCGGATGGGGTTGTCGTACTTCATGTCTAGAAATCCGAACTATCCCTTTAATAATAGGCTTTTTCACCTACCGGTAGCTCAGATGCAGTTTTTTCTTGAAATATATATAAACCCTTAGCAAAATATCAAAATGGCCCTTGCATCCTTCCATTGTTCACAATATACTGTAGGCTAGGCTATATGAAGATAGCCAGTGGTAGCGCTATCCTGACAACCTGGCTAAATGCGAGGCTGTAGACCAGGGGTGTCAAACTCGTGCCATGGAGGGCCGAGACACTGCAGGTTTTCTTTCCAGCCAGTCACTAAAGCAGGTGATTTTAATGATCAACACCTTCAGTTTGAGGGAAGGAGCTCATCAATTAAATCACCTGCTGAAGAAACTGGTTGGAGAGAAAACCTGCAGCGTCTCGGCCCTCCAGGGCACGAGTTTGACACGTGCTGTAGACCAACACTTCCTCCTTCTTTTAAGGGCTGTGATGTTGTAAATAAACCCCTAATGGCACCCAATGAATGATGTGTTCAGGCATGCAGGTTGCTGCTTGATATTAAATTGCAACGCTCGCCTTGGACTTCAGTACAGAGAAGATGAACACACACACACACGCACACACACAGTCACACTGTTGAAAGACCAAACGTTGCACGTTTCCTAACCAGTTGGCTCACCTTTAACAAATGTGACTACGCAACATTAGCTCTGTAAACACTGAGCAGTACAATGTACCACGGGAAAAAAAATTGTTTTGTGTAAAAAGAGTCACTGCTACCTTGTATGTGTAGCGGTCATTTTAAATGTAACCAACGTTTTATTACATTTTCCTTACTTGAAAACCTGTTTTGCTTACCTCAGTAGTGCAGTAAGCATCCTGTCGTCCAGGAAGTCTATTTCATAATATAACCAACAGGCTGATGATATCTGCAATACGTCTCCAAGCAGTTGCATGAGAAGATGTTGGCATATGGTGCAAGACCTGTGTTTTGTTTCTTCTTTAGCTTTTTATGGTCAGCCACCCCAGTGAAAGTGAAGCTTGTGAGGCTGGAGAGAGACAGACCAGGCAGTAGGGTCGAGCACTAAATGCTAGCTGCTGGCAGGTGTGCCTGAGGCTGGCCACAATAAAAGGCCACTTCAAATATGCAGTTTTATCACACAGCACAACATAACTTTATTTTTTATACTTGAGTGTCAGTTAAGAATTAGCGAGGCACGCCTGTTGATGCTTTTGTTATGCCTTCCTCATTCCTGTGCCTCAGATTTTAGACTTGATATGACATTTCATATCAATCCACCCAATAAGAATATGACCTTCATTTTTTTCTGGCAGCTCTAGTTTTTGATGTAATGCATTAATCAATAAATGTACCTCTCTTGAGCATGTCGCATATTCTGTTTCAGTGTCAGACCATTAGCAGCATGTGGCTTTGTTTATCAAAAAGGCCATTCTAATGACTTGAAGACATCAATCCTTGGCCTGATTGGCAATTAGGGTTATATCATAGCTCAGTGGCCAGAGCCTGATGGGGAAGAAATCATGACATATTTCAAAAAAGGTGTAGTATCCCAGGCATCAAATGATTTTGATTATTCTGCGGGTTTTAAGGTAAAACTAGAGGCATAACAGAGAGACAAGATAATGATTGGGTGAAAGGGAAAAGCAGGGCCATTCCATGTCAAATCAATGGGTGGAACCACACCCCCTCAGATTTTGCTCATATTCACATAAAATAGTCTCTATACCATACAAAACAGGAATCAAAAAGATTTTTTTTTAAACTCTACTTATTAAGGGAGTAATTAAGGACAAAATACTTTGCATTGCTGTTAGCGACCGTGCGGCCACGCCCATTTATCTTTAACTATAATCCTTATTTTCCCCAAAACTATTAGTGCTAGGTTAACCAAACTTTGCTCCTTGTGGTTGTTTTTCATGCAGTCAGATTTACGGTATTCTCAATACTTACTAAGTTATTCAAGATTTCTGAAAATTTTGGGGGGTCATTTTTGGGCCCCAAAATCTTAGGTCTCCCTGAACCGATTTTTTCAAGATTTACATGCTATGTTTTTTGGTACCTCTAGGATGTAATATCAAGAAACCTTGCTGCAGAGAAAAATTACAAGATGTGTTAGTATGTACTATGTTTATTGTACCCTGACAAAATCACTGAAATTATGGAACACTCAAACTGTTCAATTTCCCTCATTTTGCAGCTCGAACTCAAACTTTAGCCTTGATTTGGATAAAGGCATAACACTATGATGACACTGACAATTCCCTTGAAACAAAATGCAAATATAGAGTCAAGACAAGTGACAAGAGTGAATGACATTTTCACGTTGGCCTATCGACATCATAGTGATCATTTCTATGCTCATAGTAGCGCTGGGTCTTACCTCCAGCTTGTCCATTGGTTCAATTATGAGGTTTCGCCTCATCAGTATGTTGCATTGCCTGACCATTATTTGTTCTGACAAGTTACGAAAAAGATAATAGAATTGAGGTTTAATCAAAGAATTTACACCTGGCAGGTTTCCAGTGCCTGGAAAAAGGATGACAGCATTGTCTCTGGTCATCTTCATATCTTAGTAAATAAACCTCAAGGTGATGATAACACACTGTTACATCTGGATTGGAGGTCACAGTAGGCCACCTGCAGATACTCCACTCCTCCAAACCAACAAGTCTACATCTCCTTTGGACCAATTTGAAATAACATGTAATCCTTTTTTGTGTACAAAACCGTCCTAATAGGTAGTCCTAATTTTGTCCCAACTGTGCAGGAGAGAGTATCTTCTGTCATGATTGACACGCTATGTAATTGCTGGACTGCTTATCAAATTTTATAGGGTTTGCAACACAAAATTATTCGATTCATTCTTCAGTCCGGTACATTTTCAAAGCTATGACAGAAGCACCGAAAGACACTATAAAAACGTGTCAAAACACTGGCAACATGGAGTAATTAAGGTGACTATCAACTGATCCAACACACCCTGAGCAAATGTTTGCTAACATGTCTTTTTGTGCCTCTGAACGTTGCATTGTACCCAAGACACCAGCTTGTCTGTCACCTCTGTCTATTTCAAAGCTGAAGACCTTTGTAACGAGATGATCACATCTCTAATTTGGATTCTAAGGGTCAGTCGCTTGGCACCAAAAGGCCAAGCATGCCAAGTGATTAGTCTATGTCTTCTTAAATATGTCGTCAAACATCTGGCATCATTTATTCAATGCCAGGTCAAATGCCGCATGATTAGCCCAATAAATCGGTGGTATCCAGACCTGCATGGTTTTACACCCACAAAACATATTTATATTGTATGTTTATAGATTGAGAGTAAAACAATATTTGCATTTAAATGTGATTATTGATTACAACCACTAATCACAGAATAAACTGATGATCTAAGCATGTACATCATGCACACGCAAGACATGCAAGACATGAAGTTGGGGCAATGTGGGAGGATGCAACGGCCGGGTGCTCATGCATTTTCTCATTTTTCTCTGCAATAAGGAAACACACCCTTCTAATGTTTTTGGTATTACATCCTAGAGATACCAAAGAACACAACATGCAAATCTAGAAAAAATCGGCTCAGGGAGACCGAAGATTTTGGGGCCCAAAAATGACCACCTAAAATTTTCAAAAATCTTGAATAACTTTTTAGGTATATAGAATATTGTAAATGTGACTGCATGAAAAACTACCTTAAGGAGCAAGGTTTGGTTAACCTAGCACTAAGACCTAAAAATGTCTATTTTGAATACAAGTGACTGTTGGAATGATTAGATTCAGCTCCAGAACCCTCCCCTTCACTCTTCAATATGCCCCTTATTAAACACATTTAAAGTATAGAAAATGTAAGATGATCCATCTCACGGTAACTATGTTGCGTTCAAACACCACCGAACAAAGTGCAAAATGTCAACACTTGACAAAAAAAAAACGAAGACATAAACATGTCAAAATTGAGGCCTTTTTACCTGTATAATCACGTATTTATAAATTATTGACGGCTTTACCGTGTGAATCAGATGTGTTTTCTGCGGAAAAACAGGCCCATTTTGGAGAAAAATAGGCAACACTTTTGCGGGGATCCACTGTATTGTATGTGAAACCAGACACTGGCACAGACATCCTCTGATAGCGGGATTCCGTGACGCTGCGTGAATATGCACACGTTCATGGTGATGTCCTGCTTCCCTGCGTTCTTTGTGAAATGCGCAAATGAATAAATATCTCTCCAGTGAGCCCAGTTTTGTGAGATCTCTGTGTAAAAGTTGTATAATTGTTAATAAAGGTTTTCGATGAGAACTGTTTGACTCTGAAACAAAAAAAACACAATCTCTCTGATTGAGGTCAATCGGTGTCCCAGAACAGACTGTGTTTGACTGTGAAGGCTCCACTTTATGGTGATGTTAAATAAAAGGAAGAATCTATACATCTCTCACCGCGATCCGTGTCCCAAGCAGCATCCTCTGACTGGTTATTCTCTGGTAGCGGTGGAGCATCAGCTGGAAGAGGCTCCTCCTTGACCATCGTAACCAGCTTTTCAAGCTCCCCTGGAGCCTGCAGACGTGGCACACGTCAACAAACTGTACTCCGCACAAGTTCAAAGTGTGTCATTTTATTTTGAAATGTTTCTTTTCTCCTCACCAAATTCTGCAAGTCAGAGTTGCCCCCGATATGAATGTTGTTAAAAAAGATCTGAGGGACCGTGCTCCGCCCTGTCAGCTCCTTCACCTTCGCCCGTAGCTCTGGATGCTTCCCGACGTCGACGTCATATAACGGCACTCCCAAGCGAGCCAACGTGGCTTTAGCCTGCAGGCAGTGTGGGCAGCCTTGGATGGAGTACACTGTCACCCGACCCTTGTCGCTGCTTTCAAAGTCCTCCATCTACAGCAGCAACAGAAAGACAACAGCACAAATGGAATGCTCAAGGGTGCTAGAGGGGTCATGGATTCTGTACGCTGTTACAAGGAATGTACCACACTTATCTTAGACTATGCAGTACACACACAAGGTCAGTGATTTCTCTCTTTTTAATGTTAATAGAACCAATAACGCCAAAGTCATTTAAAACAGTCCAGTACAAGGTCCATTATTTTTTTAGAGTCATTTAATGCTTTGTCATGTATCTTGACACTTATGGTATTCAAAGACCTCATGAACCTAATTATATAATGTTTACCTTGCTAGCTTACGGAGTCACATTTGAAGACATTTAAAAAGTCGTTGCACAACAACTATCTGAGAGGGAGAAACAGTCGAGGCGTGACGTCATTCCCGTGATAAGCGACATTACCTGGATAAGGAAATGGTTACGTTACCTTCCAGTGTTTAAATCCTCTGTTTGCTCGGGGAATACGCTGTTAAATGACAGCGTTGATTATATCGGGCCTGTTGAAACCATAGATATTAGTACACTGTTAGAATTGTAAGAACCGGAATATGTTATATCTTACATTTAGCCAGCGGAAGTACACGGAGCCTCTGAGACATGAACAATACTGTAAAGTGAAAGAGCTGCTGGCTGCCGCAGCTAGCTTGCTGATTTCTTGACGCGTTCAAGTGCTCCCCGGAAATCCGAGACTCCAAAATTCTACGAGAAATTACGAAACAAATATTAAATATACTTTTTGTCTTTTATAATTGTGGGTAATTCATATTCACGGGCAAAATAGTAACGAAGCTAACATTATTTTTTTTTCGTATTTGTTTTATATCACGTTAATGTACCGTCGCTGAGTTATTTTGTACCGTCCGCCTATAAAGACCCTTAACATCAAGTATACCAGAGAAACATTGATTTGTTAATACGAAAGCCATTTACCATCTGGAATGGTAAACGTTACCGCGGAACCATTGTTCCGTAGCTAGTTCCTGCACGGGCATGTTTCCAGTCGGTTCTTGTTGTTATGCTAGTTTACGACTGCGGCGGGGATGGCGGGGCTGTCGGGCCCAGCACGAGATGGGTGTACAAAAATACTCAATTTATTGTCGAAGGCCGACCTTCTTTCACTGAGTGACACCGTTACAAATAAGATGATTGTAGTGGAGAACGTTACAGGTAAATGTATGTTCCGCGATAGATAATGGACTGTTTAGCTAGCATGTCACAGTGTCCATTCAATATAATGACACATAACAACATGTTTTCTTAAGCCGACATTACTTTGTTACCAACTATGCAATCAAAACATACCTGGACTTATTTACCAGCTGCACTGGGTTGTTGTTGCTCCTCAGTCTGGTGATGGTGTATATCTGAAACTGTTCTAATGTTGGCATAACTTATTTATCATGTATTCAGTGTGTAATGGTCCTTTGCCTTCTTTGAATGTTCTACACAGAGGCTGCAGAGGCAATCCTCTCCTTCACTAGCAATGCAGAGGAGCTCCTGAGGAGGAAGAAGGTCCATCGTGATGTCATTTTCAAGTACCTGGCCAAAGAAGGGGTGAAGATGCCCCCCAGTAGTGAGAAGCACCAGCTTGTGAAGAGGGCGCTGCAGCTATGGTCAAATACGGAGGTAGGGGCATGTTTTTTTGTAGTAGATGGCTTGTAGTTGTTGGATTATCTTGATCATTGATGTTCCACTTTTGAAGGTGTCGATTGAAGAACGTTTGCCGGGTACGACTGATCACACGAGACAAAGGTCATTGGCAAACACACCCCAGGACACCGCAGACGTGAAAAATGATGCTACCTTTGACATTTTGGCACTTGGGCAGCAGTTCTGCCATTGGTTCTTCCAGCTTTTGAACAGTCACAATCCCTCACTGGCCCAACAGCCTCAGGACTGGGGGCCGCAACACTTCTGGCCAGATGTGAAGCTCCGCCTTATTGCCAGGTATGATTGTCAGCGTATAATGATACGGTATCGCACAAAGGTTTGCAACATCCAAGATATACAGGAATAAAAATGTACTGTACACTTTCAAGCCACAATATTTAGGGATGTCCGATATTATCGGCCACCGATAATTATTTGGCCGATACTGGCATCCAAATGCGACTGTGTTTTTACTGGTCCATTGCACGTTCTAAAAATATAATTTTACAAGAAAACAAAACAAAACAAAAAAAACAACAGCATTAGTTTTAAAAGTCAAAATACTAAGAGAAAAAAGTGGTAATCTGATGAGAAAGTCATAATTTTATGAGAATAATGTAATATTGTGAGGGGGAAAATGCTCATTTTATTTTTTTTACGGGTATTATTATGAGAAACAAACAAAATAGCCAATAAAGTTGTACTTGATGGACAGTTAGTTTGCGGAAAAAGTTATAATGCTACGGCAATAAAGTCAAAATATGTGAATGAAGTTACAATTTCGAGAAGAAAATGTACAAGGAAAGTTGAAATAGTTGCAGATAGTTAGCAGAAATGGGAAACAGCTGTCATTTTAGTCAAAATATTAAAAGAAAAAGTCGTGTTCTAAAGAGAAAAATGTCACAGTTTTACAAGAATAAAATTGCAATATTTTGAGGAAAAGTAATTAGTCATTAGTGAAGTAATTCGTAATACTAATTACGAGAATAAAGTCAAAATATGATGGGAATAAAGTCATTATTAGGAGAAAATTTACAAAAATAATGTTGAAATAGAAAAAAACAGCAGAAATGGGGAAAAACAGCTGTTATTTTAGTCAAAATATCAAAAGAAAAAGTCGTGTTCTGAAGAGAAAAAAGTTACAGTTTTACAAGAATAAAATTGTAATATTTTGAAGGAAAGTAATTAGTAGTAATTAGTCGTTAGTAAAGTAATTAGTAATACTAAACAAAAAAGATGTTTTTTTTTAAAAGTTGTAATACTATGAGAAACAGACAAAACAACCAATGAAGTTGTGCTTGTTGGAACATTAGGTTGCGTAAAAAGTTAGAATGTTACGAGAATCAAGTCAGAATATGAAATGGGAAAAACAACTGTAAATTTACCAGAATACACCTGCACATCCGTTTTCTATGCCGCTTGGAGCCTGTCTATCCCAGCTGAGATCCCAGCTGAGTTTTAGCCGAGAGGCGGGGTACACCCTGGACTAGTCACCAGCCAATCGCAGACAAATCCATGTAGACAAACAACCATTCATACTCACATTCATACCTATGGACAATTTAGAGTCGCCAATTAACCTTACATGTATATTTTTGGAATGTGGACGGAAACTGGAGCAACCGGGCGAAAACCCACGCAAACAGCGGCGATTCGAACCCAGTTCTTCCCGATCTCCTGACTGTGTGGCCAACATGCTAACCACTAGGCCACCAAGAAGTCAATTTGCTAGAACAGTTGGAAAGAAACAAAAAAACAACAGCAAACATGGAAGAAAAAAAAAACAGCAACAACCAAAGGTCATTTTTCACTTACCGTAAAGCACCGTGAATAAACCGCACTTTTTTTCCACTGGTAAGAAGCAAAAAATCGGGGTGCGGGTTATATACGATGACAGGTCTGTGACCACATGCAGAAATTGACTACAAGTCCATTTTAGAATAGCCGTCTGTGGGTCAGACAGTTGCTTTGACTTTAGCGCCCTCTGCTGTACAGTTGCTGAAAATGCTTGTGTATGCAACTAACTTATCTGACGGCTGTCTGTATTTTCACACAGTGAAACGATCTCTATATACACTGAAGCTAACCTAAGCTTCCATTAAAACATTGCAGATGATGTAAAATACAATACAACGTTGGAGTTTATTCAAATTCACACTGAAGCAATGCTGTGTTATGTACAATACATGGATAACTGATCCGCATGCGCAGAACGCCGCTCTATCACCGCTCGCGTCACTGCTAAACCAACATTCGCTACCGTTAAATCAAGGCTAAAGCAACGCTGGCTTCAGTGCTGCACCGCTAGGACAACACCCGTGTTTTCTTTTTTTTTTTTTCCCATTTTGTGACGAGCGTTGTCGAAATTCGGCCCCCTCTTCCTACCGTTCAAGGGACGCTACAGCAAAGTTCGGGCGGTGTGACCGGGCCTGTACCCTCTCAAAATGCCACGACAATCTTTCACCACAGCGTTCAAACTCTCCGTCTGCCGGTATGCAGAAGAGTTTAGGAACCGGGCAGCAGGACGGCAGCACGGTGTGGATGAGTCAGTCATCCGGCGTTGGAGAGCGGACATCATCAGCAAGTTGACGGCAAACTTTTCTTACATGAATTCCATTGCAGATGAATTGATGGACGGCAGATTTCTCCTTTCTTCTATTTGAAATTGCTTAGTACCTTTACGCATGTTAATTTGAGATGAAAGAGTTGGCAAGCATTTATGAACTAAAACATTTTTTTCCCCGCCGTGAGCCTGAAAATGGGGGTGCGGTTAATACACGGCTGCGGTTTATACACGGTGCTTTACGGTACATCACAAAGCTGAGATGCACACAATATTTTCCTGAAATACATATAACTTGTAAGTATATCTACTTGGGCTGCTTTACAACAGGGGTCACCAACACGGTGCCCGTGGGTGCCAGGTCACCCCTAAGGACCACATTAGCCTGAAAAACGCTTGCACTTAGAGAAAATATAGAAACAAAGGTGGAAGGAAAAAAAAAGTGGCCCTTGCAACATTTAATTTTTCAGTTGGAAAAAGTTTGGTGACACCTGCTATAAGCTAAAAAAAATTTTCCTCAGAGCTGGAAGTGAACAGATGGAAGAGTTCCTGGGTGCTGAGCTGGTCAGCTGTCGTCTCCTGGCCTTGACCAAGGAAGAGCATCTCCTTCTCAGCCCCAACCTGGAGCCGCATGGCCTCAAAGTGCTGGCCTCCCCCCACGGACTGGTTCTGGTGGCCGTAGCCGGGACCATCCACAGGGACGCTGCCTGCCTGGGAATATTTGAGCAAATATTTGGACTCATTCGCTCACCACTAGACAATAACAGCTGGAAGATCAGATCAGTCACCTTGAAGATCAGGGGGCAGGACGCTCTGATGGGGATGCAGATGTCAGCACCCGCCCTTAGTTACAACTCCAGTGACCTCTTGCTGCTTTGCAGTTTATAACATTGAAGACTGTTTTTATTTGATTACATTGTTTGACATTGTTTTATTGATGAACCTGCTCCAAGGCAGATTGTGTTTTAAAAGTGGAGTGGCTCACATAACTCTCTTTCCGTGGCATGTCGATCAACACTGATGCACAACGACATGCATGGAAGTATGTCAGTTATGTTACTTAAAAGCGTGACTGTGTCATGTTTGCTTTTCCAGCTCTCATAACAGTTTTCTGTTGAATTTTACTTTGTTGTGACGTATACCAAACTTTGGTGACTTGTGCCTTTATTAACACTTCATATGAGTGCAGACATGTACATATGTACCATATCAAATAAAGAAATTATATTGACACATTATTCATATTGTGTCAACTGTCCATCACTGCAGTCACATGTTGCTATAATTATCTATTGCACGAGGACCGAGCGGAAAACGGCTGCTCAAGTTGAAGCTGTTTCCCTGTAGACCGCCTACAAGCACAACGATTGGGTCTGCGGTTTGTTGCTAACGTGTGATTGGTCGCTCCCAATTTCTCCCCTCCTATGATATTCTCGGTTCAGTTTGACTCGCCCACCACTTGGTGGTGCTGGGTGGTTGTCCAAACCACCAAATATTTGAAATGATTTAATTTGATGTTCATATACCTGTATACCAGGCTGTGCCCTGCGATTGACTGGCGAGCAGTCCAGCGTGTACCCCGCCTCTCGCCCAAAGTCAGCTGGTACAGGCTCCAGCATACCCGCGACCCTATTGAGGACAAGCGGCATAGAAAATAGATGGATGTACCGGGCTGTCATCGTTCATCCATTTGTATGCGTACAGTCAAAAATAATTCTGAACGTCTGCTTATTTTCACTCGAAAACGAGGTAGAATTTTATGTAAATGAGATATATTTCACCATACATTTACATTATCGCCCAATTCTAGCATGTGTGTCACAAGGCGCTACAACCAGGCAAACCACAACATGTTTGACCTCACGGTGGCCACTAGGTGGCAGTGTAGTATCTCCAGCGCCTTAGCCGGGCTGCTGGCGGCGCTGCGCCGCCTTCATTCGGACTGAAGGCACCGGGAGAGAGTCCAACCGCTCCGCTCTCTGCTCTAATCTCGTTTGTGCCCGTCTCGCTCACTCTGCCGTCCGCCATGGCGACCGCAAAAAGTCTCCACCCCGGTCCGAGCAGCACCTAAAAGTCACCTGGACCGTGTGACCGTGTTCTTTGGCCGCCGCGGGACGCCCATGTTACACTTTCAGTCCGCTGGGGGATCCAGAGGTGCGGAGTAAAGACACGCTTTTCAAGGAGAAAAACGGGTAAGAATCCTGCTTGCCAAGTCCCGTGTGCTCTTGAAGGAAGTGATCCAACTTGTTTTAGGAGATTAGGGTTAAGTCTTGCGTGTTTGTTCCGTCATCCTGTGGCTTTCGTGGGAGGCAAGTAACGAACACGATGTTTTGCATTGCGCGGATCTGCCGCAGCTGTTAAACACCGCGACGCGAACATGCACCGAAATGTGCCTTTTACACTGGTAAGCCGGGTTGCACAATCAGGCCAGGTGAGTCTAGTGCTGGCTGCGAATATGCTGAGCGTTGCACCAGTCTGCTCCATTAACCTACATTGCAAAGCAACATTTCTCCATTCAATCCGTGCAGAGGCTTTAAATGACATCTAAAGATATTTGCTGCCCAGTGCCCCAAATCCCATGGGAATTTGTCACAGCCACGCCCAGGTGTGAGTGACTCTGGGCTGCTGTTGTGGAAATGAGGAGGTTTTGTGGTTCCAGCTTGGCACAGCTGGTCGCATGGATGCGGAAGGGCCTGTGGCCATTCAGCTGTCCCTAAAAGATTCCAGCTGTGCACTGTTGGCCCTCACTGAGGAGCCCTTGTGTGTTGCTCCTGCACACAGAGCAAGCACTATTTCAACCTCTGTAAGCCGGCTTTTACAGCCCCACCTTAACACACTTGTGGGGAATTTCAAGCAAACATGTTCAAAGGCAGGGTCATTTACCCTGGAACACACTTACGGGCTCTCTAAATCCCCCCCCATGGCTTTTTCATGCAGCAAGGTCGCTTTGCTTTATGACGCCAAGCAACAAGGTGCAGCCTGTACTGCATGTCATCAGAGGAAGTCATTGGCCTTGACCAGAAGATCACGCCAGTTATGGTCGCCAAGTGCAGGAGGGGCTATGCCACACTTTCACAGCACTTCCTTTCACCCGTGTTTGCTTCCATATGTGCGTGCTTGCGGTGAGAAGTGAGGAAACCCCAACACCCCAAATATTAACAAAAAACACATTTTATAGGGAACAATTATAGTTTTACATGCATAGACAATGCCGAGTACTTCGAAATGACAACTTAAATGGATGAGTGAACATTTAGTAGGGGTGTCACGAGACGACATGGTGCACGAGACTGGGTCCACGAGATTTTAACATTAATTTTAAGAAAGTACAATGAAAAAATAGGACCTGACAAACTTTTTTTTTTTTAATTTAACCGAGTCACCAAACAATGCAGGTGTGTTTTGAAATGTTTATTGCCCCACATATTGACTCTAAATGATATTATTGTCAACATTTTTTGAGACCATATAAACCACTTTTATGATAATGTATAATAATAATAATAAATAATATATCATAATAATGCAATATTTCCTTTTAATATGTCATCTTTCACTCTGTCAAGTTGTGGAATTGTCACATTTTCTCACACGAAATTTGTCTGTCAAACGTTTGCAGCATTTCCCAAAATGCCAACTTTTTAATAGCATTATTAGTCCCAGTTTGTAGTTCTAGCTCACTGTTGTCTATTTACGTCAGGGCTGTCCTATGATATTTGTAATTTAAAAAAAACAACATAATACTTATGTTTTAAGACAAATCTGTGTGTTTTTATTAGTTATTAGTATGAACATTTGATCTTTTTCTAGTTACATGATACCTTTTTGCTCTATTTTCCCACTTGTGCTGGGTTTTTGTATATTTTATGAGCCACGTTCCACAGATGGCCTCTAGGCTACAATTTGGACACCCCATGTTTCACCATGAAGGCCAGGTGCTGCAAGGTAACAGAGGAGGAGTGTGTCTGAGCTCTGACTTCATGGTTCTGGTCAGGGGGTTGGGTTGCATTATGGCAGGGTTTATGCATCTTTCAGACCTGCGTTGCATGCCGATACTTATCCATTTCATTTTTGCAGCCATATTTAAGTAAAAAAAAAAAAAAGAGACTTGTGGTGTACCTATGTTAGTTAGCAAAGAATTGCAGAGTTAAGCGCTGATGATGTCCTGTACGGGCAAGGGAGCTGGGGTACAATGACTGGGAGTTTCAGGGTATGCTAACAGGCACATTTTGCAATAAAGGCACGTTACAAACACGGTTGGACTCACGCACAACAAGACTGAGTCACTTATGCAGGATGATCGTGGGCAAATGGGCTAGTTTTTGTAACATTGTCATTGCAGTTTGCTAAATGAATGCGCTTTACAAGATACTTACGTACTATAGAGTAAAATAAGTATCGCGAGATTTGGTGTTGGGTGTGTGATCCAAGATGGCTGAATAAACAAGTAATGCTATCAACGTACGATGCCCAACAGAGATTCGAACGCATGTAACACTAGAATTGTAAAAGTATAAAAACGTGTTTTGTGTTGCGGATGACATCTTAAATAGGCGACGTGACTTCCTTCGAGTTGCCATCTTGTTTACCTAGCTAATAGGATGCTAACAAGGAAGCACGTTGTTATTAAAAAAAAAACCCATCAAGAATACAGTTGGACTCACATAGTGTATCAATAACACAACAAGACGCGAGCCATACTGCCATATTGTACACTAATCGGATAATGCACACAAACCAAGGCAAAATTGTGGCATTTTTTGACATTAACTGAAAAACATGCAACATGTTTCCACTGTTTTTTGCTCGGTGCAATGTTTGGTCGTAAGATAGGCCTGTCACGATAATCAATTCATCGCACGATAAATAAAAAATGAAGTCGACAAGTTTGCCAGCCTCGATATATTGACATGACCAAACAGACTGGATGACAAGAGGCTTCACTCTGTGCCTCTGTCTCAACACCTGGGTGCGTTGGTTCTATAGCGGAGTGAACGGAGTCAGTGAAGCCTCCTGTCAGCCACTCAATCTCTTTGTCCCAGTGCGGAGAGGTGGGGCGCTACCAAATGTGCACTCGCTAGCTCTGTGCGTCGTGTGCTACACGATCGAATACATTCTTTGTGCCCGTTGTGTATAAAACACGATCTGATGTCAATTTCAGCCATTTTGTGAGATGAAAAACTTTGTGACAAAGACAATGAAATAAATAACACAAAATGGTGGAACTTAACGTTTCAGCTGCGTGATTACGTTATGTTACGTTACGTTATGTTACACTTCACTAAACATAAACAGCGTATTCCACACACAATGTTGCTAAAAGTCAATGAACTGACAATGCAAATGAGCTGACATCTGCATTGACACACAATGTGAACTTCATCGTATTTTTGGGTTACTTGTCCAACGAAAGTGACACTGATTCCCAATACTAGTACTCGCATTATTATGCCATATATTATCATTACATTAATAATAAAAAAAAAAAACGGCCTAAAAATGCTGACAACAAAGTGTTCCCTCGCTCCATCGTGGTTCACCTTTCGCGTACTCACTGTTTTGTGGATTGTTTTAGTGCAATTTTAGTGCTTTTAAAAAAAAATGTTTACAGCATATGAACCCTGTCTATTCTCTCTATTCTGTCTGCACCGTCCATTGTCTTCTGCATGTAGACCATTGTCAATCCTTCTTACCGTTTGTTGTTGTGGTCATGGCTACCAAACTAGCTAACCGTGTGAGCTGCTTGCTAAACGCCAATACCGTAAACAACAGATGAAACACAAGAAGCTAACCGTGTGAGCAAAATATGACGACAGCAGCAATATGTTTTAACAAGGATGCAAACACGCTACAGCCGAATGGCGCCAGGACAAAGAGGCACGGTCATACGAGTGAAATATGTGTGAGTCACTTAATAATTTCTTGTGTCCAACCTAGTAGGTTGATCCTTAAAATGAAAATGAAATTTGAACTTTGCGAGTGTTTGAAACAAGAGAGAAATGTTAGAAAATGTTGAAGCCTGTCGGAGAAAAGTGTCTAAAGTGGATGATGAGGGGTTTTACAGCCTTACAACGTAAATAATAATAGTACAAAAGTATCGTTGGCTACTTCACAGATTTCACTTATTGCAGGCTATTTTGGGAACCTATCCCCCGTGATAAACAATGGAACACTGTAATATCATAATTTGTGGGACAACTGACAATCGTCCAGCAAAGTTTGTTATCATGACAGGCCTACAATAAGATAAGCAAGACAGTGTACGAAAACAGAGACATATTTTTGCCAACAATTTTCATCAAAAACCGGTGCGTATGAAAATCGAGGTATCACTATATTCATTCTAATTTAGAGATTGCATCAAGTCTGGTTTTACGAGTCCAGGGCATTGGATCACTGTGAAAAAATGAACTGCAGTTAAGTTGCTAATCCATCAAGTGTTTTTAGCAGTGGGGGATTATCAAATAATTCATTTAACCGTAAACCAATATGTACTTTCATTCGGGGTTTATGAAATGTTCTTAACACGTCTGTTAGGTGACCTGGGTTCGAATCTTCGTGGGAGTTTGCATGTTCTCCGGGTAGTCCGGGCTTACTGCCAAAATCAAATTACATTCTCTATCATTTCAAACTTTTTGGGCTGTTGTTTTGTCCAAACTACTTGGTTACTCATCTTGGGCCATTGCTTTCAGGCATTACATTTTAAAACTCACACCTCCAAGTTTGAACACAAGCCATTTGTAGATGCCGGTGGACTTCCCAATTTGTTTGGATTTGAAACACATTTTTTCTGCCTAATGAAGCATCGTCAGGCTGTCACCGTGGTAAAAGAACCTGTTTAAAACGAGTAACAATCTTAATGGTCACACAAAGTGTTAAAAGAAGCTAACCAAGTTGTGTCGCAGGCGCACTTTGTGGCTCATTTCATGTCTTTTAAACATTCTTAACTGCCTGACAAGTGTACTACAAGTTAATCACCTTATTAGCCATTCCTGCGGAAAGTCCCCGTGCGTAGTCGGGGAGGGGGCACAGGGGAGGTTAATCTGTTGCTTCAGGGCCTGAGAGCAGGACTGGCCCACACGCACATCCTTGCTAGCTCTTAAAGGGACTGAACAATGTGTCCTTACGATGATACTATTTTAGCCAGTCGCGGGCTAGCTCGTTAGCAGCTAATGCTAGCAGCGAAAGGTAGCCACGTCTCTCTCATGCTTGTCCTTCTTTAGGAATAAGTAAGTCAGAAAAGTAGAAAAGTGTGATATAAATGTGATGTATTGACCAAACAAAGGAACAGTTTATCCCTAGCTAAAAATGACTCGGACTACCCCATCGTTACAAGCATCATCGTGTTTTTGTGTTACCGTGTAAATCAGGGGTGTCCACAGTGTGTGTTTTAATTGGCCCGCAGCACAACAACAGCAACCGCAAAAATGGGGAAAATCAGCAGTAATTTTACAAGGATAAAGTCAAAATGTTAAGAGAAAAAAGTTGGAATCTAGCGAGAAAAAGTCATAAATTTACGATAATGACATTGTATTATGAGATAAAGGGTTTTTATGCGAAATATTGTACGAGAGCGTGTACGAGAACTTCCTCTCCTTCGATGTTCGCTTCAGTGTTGTGTGACATCATGAGTTGACGTCTTTACGCCACTTCTAAGGCATGTTTGTCCTGAAAACGTTGATTGAATTCCGCGTTTTACAACCATTCCAACGGCTTGCAGTGCCTGTCCATCAGCTGTACTCTGCATCCGCTGTGTTCGCTTGGTGCAGTCTGCTGGATTACGTGATCCACTCGCAATATTTCATTCAGTTTTCCGCCCTAAAACTTTTTGGCAGCAACTGTGCACCTTGCGACGGTTGAACGGCTGCCCACGCTTCAAGGTGCAGCCACTCCGTCGGTGAGGGCACGGGATGACGACAGCGGGCTGGAATGTGCAGTGAAGAGGGAATCCAGGAAGGCGGCACAGCTTCAGGGATGGAGGGGGTTGTTGCAGGGAGTCTTGAACAGTTTTTTTAAAGCATGGGGGAGGTTGTGGATCATGTGTCTACAAGTATAGGGACAAACTCAGACTCATAAACTCTGATTTATGTCAAATTGAATGATGCTCTGGGGCAGCGGTGTGAGACGGGCAGCCTGAGATAAACAAAGAAAAACCTACTTTTAAACCTGCTAAGCTACCTTTACTCTGTTTGAAGGCAAAGTGAGTTGATTTTTAGCAGCGCTCCAGAAAATCATTACAGGTATGTCTTTCCGTTTTGTGGCGTTTCGTGGTTACAGTACCTACGTGCTCAAATAAATGAATTAAAAATGTAATTTTTGGTCCGTAAGCACAAGACTCGCTCGATAGTTAGTTCTCGAAGAATACATACACATGTGCTCAATATTGTCTCACTAGCTCAATGTCATGGCTATGGCTGTAACTAGCGATTATTTTCTAAGTCAATTAATCTGAAGCTTGTTGTTTCAATTAATCCAGTAATTGGTTAGGTACTAGACCAGGGGTGGCCAAAGTGCGGCCCCGGGGGCCATTTGTGGCCCGTAGCTGTTTTTTTATTGGCCCTCGGCACATTCTAAAAACAGCATTGAAACAAGAAATCTCTAAGAAAAAGAAAAAACAGCAAAAATTTAAAAACCAGCAGTAATTTTACAAGAATAAAGTCAAAATATTAAGAGGAAAAAGTTGTAATCTAACAAAAAAAGCCCTAATTTTACGAGAATAACGTTGTAATAGGAAAAATAACATAATTTTAGTAGCATCAAGTTGAAATATTAAAGACTTTACTTTTAAAGTTGTAATATCAAAAAAAAGCAAAACAATGAGTAACGTGATTTTTGGAAAATTAGGTTGCAGAAAAAATAATAATGTTACGAGAATAGAGTCAAAATATTATGGGAATCAAGTCCAAATTACAAGAAGAAAATTCATAAGAAGTAAGTTGAAATAGTTGGAAAATGTTAAAACAAACAAAAAAAAAGCAACAGCAGAAATAAAATTACAAAAAAAAAAACAGCTGTAATTTTTTGGGAAAATTAGGTTGGGGGGGAAAACGTTCTGTTATGGGAATAATGTCATATTATGAAAAGAAAATATACAAAGATTATTGAAGAGGAAAGATAATTTTTATTTTCTCCTAATATATAATAATCTTGGGAACCGAGCCATAATTACAAGAACATTTACAAGAAGGAAGTTGAAATAGTTGAAAAAAAAAAAGTACTGTAATTTTACGTGAATATTGTCAAAATATTACGAGAAAAAAGTCTCATTCTAAAGAGAAAAAAGTTAACATTTTCATGAGAAAAAAACTAGATAAATAATGTAATTTTATTACCAGAGTTTTATTATTAAGGGAATAAAATACAAATCTCATGGGAATGAAGTCATAATATTACGAGAAGAAAAAATGACAAAGATTATTTAAGGAGGAAGTTTAAATATTAAATTAAAAAATTGAATACGTTGAAATATTATGTATAAAGCACAAAGACCAAAGTTCATCCTCATAATACGTTTTTTCACCTGTATTATAAAGCTGAGATGCAGTACCCCCCCCCCAAAAAAAAAAAACACAAACACACACAAACTGTGCAAAACACTACACATGCCCGGTTGCTAAAGTATCCTTGAGCATGTTAAAGGATCAGCTCCTATGAAAGCGACAGTAATAACCAAGCTGTGCAGTAATCTTATTATTGAGATGGAAAGGTTGCTAGTACTTTTTTTTGAATTACTGTTCCATTTAATTGTTCCATTTAGTGTTATATTATTACTGTATTTGATGTCCTTCATGTGTTCTGTGTGCAGTGTGAGTGATTTAGGTTTTTTTTTACAGCCGCCTGAATGCACTTGTTATTAAATGCGCTTCAGCTTCCCTAGTAGGCTTCCCAAATATCATTTTTTGACACTGTAGCCCCTTAATTCTAATGCCACATCACAGTGTGACTTGTGCCTTGAAAATGAGGAACGTGCTTGAACATTTCTGTACCCTAATTGCTTCTCCCACAGGCGACCATTAGCAGGGAGTGGAAATCCTGCTCTCGTAATTAACGTGTTAATGTGAACAAAGGGGGCGGGGTTGCACGGCTCATTGTGCACCGCACGTCACCGCTCATGCTGTTTTGGTGTTTTTGCAGGGTAGAAAGTGAGCGGTGCAGCGAACGAAACATGGCAGACCCAGACCCGGAGCCGGTGAAGTCAAGAGCAGGGCACCGTCTGGGAGCCCCGGAGACTCTTGGCATCAGTACGCTGGACCCGGCGCACAGACCCCCGGCAATGCCCCCTGGAAGGCATGTCACCGTCAGGGTCCATATGTTGGATGACACAGAGGAGCTCTTTGATGTGTCGGTGAGTGTCCAAAACTTGGTTGGGATTTATTGCGCCTAAAAATGCATCCAGATAGGATGAGCTGGTAACAGGTTGGCATGGCAACTTGTGCTGATGAAGCTGGAGAGATCTTATTAGTCCTGTCAGGGTTCATCCAGCAAATTGTCTCAAGCAGCTTCTGCTGACTACCTCCTACATATTCAAGTGTGCTGTTTGGCATGCAGGTGGGCTGATGGTGTGCTAGCGCTCTGTGTCGCTCATGTTGATGTTTATTAGCTATGGAGTGACAGTTACATAAATCAACATCAAGCGGAAAATTAGTAGAAATCATTTCACGTTTTTTGAATGCACACACATCTAGTCTATGTGATGCATGGGGAAAACCACAGTTTGTCACTGAGCATACTGAAGTATTTTTAGATGTACTCGACTGGAGCCGCAACAATTAATGGACCAATCGATGATTAATCGATTGTCCAATTAATCGACAACTATTTTGGGAATTCGTTTGGGTCTGTGAGTTGTGTCCTTGTAGTCGAGATGATGCCGTCTTCAATATTTGTCCAGTTCCTTGATGTCTTTGGCAGCAAAGTACTTCAGTTTCCTCCGGCCCTCCGTTTAAGTTGATGTAGATTTTGCAGTTGGTGCTTTAAAGTGCTTTGGATTTTCCCATGCTTCCTTAAGTCACGTGCTTTCTTGGCATTGCGCATGTGCGAGTTTCTGCGCATATGCTCTGTGACAGGTGACTTAAGTTTCCGTCACTGATGGGCTGGTATAACTGAGCTTCTTGGCTTTCATTCATGTGTTATTTAAAAAAAAACACACACACACAAACAAATTCATGTCGTAGGCCACACAGTGGCCTAGTGTTTAGCATGTTGGCCACACAGTCAGGAGATCGGGAAGATCTGGGTTCGAATTTCCGTTGGGCATCTCTGTGTGGTGTTTGCATGTTCTCCCCGTGCGTGCGTGGGTTTTCTCCGGGTACTCCGGTTTCCTCCCACATTCCAAAAACGTGCATGTTAGGTTAATTGGCCACTCTAAATTGTCCATCGGTATAATGTGAGTGTGGATGCTTGTTTGTGCCCTGCGACTAGCTAGCGACCAGTCCAAGGTGTACCCCGCCTCTCGCCCAAAGACAGCTGGGATAGGCTCCAGCATACCTGCGACCCTGGTGAGGATAAGCGGTATAGAAGATGGATGGATGGATGGATAATTAATGTCGCCTGCCAGGTTTCATGTAGACAAGTGTTGATTTTATTCATAATGTCTGCATAAATAGACGTCCAATACGTCCCTATATTGGCAAGCGGAGATGTCTGGATGCTCAACCAGTCACCTGATGTTGCAATGCCAGCCTTCAGTAATTGCTTCTTATGAAAGGATCACAATGCACACACTCAACCTCCATGACACACACACACACACACACACACACACACACACACACACACACACACACACAATAAGAACTGCACAACTCTTACATACAACTGATGGAAAAATAGACACACAACAGATGCATTGTTCTCACTCACACAAGCTTAACTTTCACTTGATGATCAAGTCAAGCGCTGTAACCAAATATATTGTTCGTATTTTTAATACAATTTTAAAACCTTTCAAACTGTGTAATCATTGACTACTCCTCTGATAGCAAAGCGTTCCAAAGAACAAGGAAGAAAGGCTTTAGAGAAGAAATAGCTTGCGCACTGATGAATGGGTTTTTATGTGGACAGACTTCCTTGTTTTATAGGTTATTTTTGACTCTGGATGTTGGCCGTTATAAAAAATATATATATTGTGTGTGCGTGTGTGCACAGATTCTTGCCAATACATCACTGGTATCAAATCAGGAGTTTGTAGTATTTTTGTTGGATTTGGTCAATAGGGAAAACAATATAACTTTGAACCACGCCTTAGTGCTTTTGAATAGTTAAAAGATTTTAGTTCCAAATCCTGAGGGAGCTTTTGTTCAGATTTTAAGAGAGAAGAAATATTTAGAAGTTGGCAGCAGAAACATCTGGTTTTACTACAAATTCTCAGAACTTTGAAAGTGTACCAGCAACATACCGCACAGGCAGGCCAACAGCTGGTAGTGTTTTTATGATGAGTGTGTGAAATGTTTTACATATTTAATGCTATGAAACAGAAATAAGAGCGCACTTTAAGGTTTTTTTTTGTCAATACAGGTTTAAATTCACACCCAGCGCTGCAAAGTATCTCTCTAACAGGCATGATGTTGCTTGCTGTTGACCCGAATAAAGCTTTTGTCACAGAGCTGCGGGGAAAAAAACACGACACTTTATTCAGTCAATTTAACATGCAGCATATCCTAAAAAATGTTGCCAGCTCTATCTTCTTTTGCCTGGAGGCATCTTCTCAGCTAAGACAAACACATTTTCCTAACCCGACTGTAAGGACCCACCTTCAGATTGTATCCCTTGTAGAAGTTTTCTATTATGGGAGGTTTCAATATGTGGGACGGTTCATCTACTTTTCTGAAGCCATTGCATGAAATTCTTTGCTGGGACTAAATACATTATGGGAAGAAGTTAAAATGGTTGTTGTTTTTTATTTTAAAGTCCTATTGGTGCTTGCATATTTTTTAACTACCTTTTTAGTGTTAAGTTGCTGTGCGATGAGTTTAATGTTCTTTGTAAAATGACACCGTGAGTGCGGAAGTTACATTGAGTAATGACCTCCTGCAATTTCCAATGGGTTGACAAGCTCGTTGTGAGTTTTTTTTTATAGCTCATGATTGATGATATTGAGATATTTACAATTACACATGTTTAGAGCAGAGTGCAATATAAGTATATAATTAGCACTACCAGTGATTATGTGTATTAATGAACATGTTAATGTAACATATAGTTTATGGGGGGAGGGGGTGGTCTTATTCATGAGGTTGGTGGCAGACGGAAAGAAACTGTTCTTACTTCTGGTCCTAATAGACTGAATCCTCCTGCTAGAGGGGAGTGATTGGAAAAGTTTTCGACCAGGGTGGGAGGGGTCGGCCACAATCTTACTTGCACTCTTCAGAGTCCTGGAGGCATACAGGTCCTGGAAGGCAGATTGCAGCATATCACCTTCTCTGTGGAGTGGATGATGCGCTGCAGTCTGCCCTTGTCTTTAGCAGCACTGCAGCGAACCAGAAGGAGAAGGAGGAGGTGATAGATGTTGATAATGTTTCGTCAAGCATTAACATTTTGCACTTTGTCCAGCGGTTCTTGAACGCACCACGGCTATGTGCCATGAGACACAAAAGTGAAACTATACTTTACTATACAAGACTTTCTCTGATGCTGTCACAGCTTAATAAATCCACCAAAGAAAACAAACTTCCACGTTCCTTAACTTGACATCTCACCCTGTCAAGAGCCTCTTCTTTTTAGGCTCTGTAAGTCTCTTCGCTGTTCTCAAAAAGAGTAGTTAGAGGGCTTTGGGTGCTCGTTAAATATGAAACACCGAACCCTCCTGCTACACTCTTTTTCTTCTCTGGCAGGCATGAGGTGTGTTACACAGACAGTCCCATTATAATGTGTTCACGATGGAGGGTGAACAGGTAGAGCATATCTAAATTTAAAATGAATGAATGGGAACCGCTGCTGGTCCACAGCATACTTTGTCAATTATTAATGGAATTTTAAATTCCCTAACCGAGAGGTGCCAGCTTTGTTCACATGACTTCACAGTCAAGGTGAGTGAAGGTGTAAGACAGAAGGTCTAACCTCTGCTGCTGTAAACGATACCAGAGGCTACAGTTCTTTTTTTTTCTGGTGTTCAAAGGGCCAAGTTTCCAACTGAGTAGGTTGAGTGTCATATGGTTGAGAAACAAAAGGGGCCATCTCGTCATGTTGGGGGGTCACATACCATGCTGTGGCCTACTTTGCCTGCCGACGGGAACGCTCTTACTGTATGGAGATGCTAATGATGTTTGGTTACGCAAACATGAATAGCAATAGATGTATTTAAAAAAAAAAAAAGAGGTTAAGGAGGAGCTTGTTAAAAGTGCTTTTTCATGAATGTCTCAGTAAATAATGAATGCCTCCAGCGCAAACGTGTACAAGTTGGGGTTGATCCAAATTTGTTTGGATGTGGCAGAAGTCAGTGCTATATTGATTGCACGATTCTAGTGACTTTTTCAAAGATTGAAAATGAAAGTGGGGTTGCTAGATGATGTTATCGTCTAATTTGACTCATGTCCATGTACCGTGAATTCCAGTCACTTGAACATAAGCCCCACCCACCAAATTTAAAGAGGGGGGGGAAAAAAAGCAGCAGGGCTCCACTTTGTAACATGGGATGTTTACACAGAAAGGCACACTATGAACCTTGCAATTCTACCTGCACTCGGTGTTCGCAGTGTCACTTGTTAGCTCCTGCGATGAGGCGTGAGATGCTTTTTTTTTCATAGGAGCTGCTGCAGCTGCCGCGGTCCAAGCAGTCCAAGCAGAAACAGTAGTAATTCTACACTTGACCAAACTTACTTAGGATTTGTCAGATCAAAACACAATCACTACACAAGACTTCCAAACATGATATTAGCGTCCACTTCAGAAATTCACTAATTCCTGAATCTGCACTCTAGGCATAATATGAACTGTACTTCTTTTAGTCATACCAAAAAGTAGTCGCATCATTGTTTAAAGCGTAAGGTTCAGCCTGTGAAAAAAAGTCCAGAATTTAGGGGAATTTTTATGGACACTGTTTGAGAGACAAAAAAAGAGCAACAAATATGTTACAAATTAGCTTTTCTTGTGTCACTTGTTTTTGTGGGGAGTTTTTATGACACAAACTAGACAGAGCCAGCTGCAAGTGCTGTGAGGCTGTGTCCACAAAAGTACGGATATTTTAAAAACGCATTTTTACATGAGTTTTGGCCTCTTGTCCACACGCAAACGTAGGTCTTTGTCCTTAAAAACTGAACTCTTGAAAAACTCCGGCTCAGTATTTGTACATGGACGGGTAAAACTGAGATTTTTGGTTCGTGTCATAGGAAATGTGTGTCCGTAGTTCAAGTTTTTAAACCTTATTTAATAACAGAACATAGTTATTGGCTTGCAGGCATTTCTTACAGCGGTAGAGGTGCGTGTGTGCATCTTTTTACACGCACAAACGAAGGAATGTTTCCTGGACTTTATGCAAGTGTGAACTGATTTTAAAGTTAATGTACACATCATTGTACATCTAATATCTTACTACATTGATGAACAGGTGCGTTATAATGCGTGACCAAGTCAGCTTTGGTTGCTGTTTCAGACCTCTGATTGGCCAAAATGCGCACGATAGTGTTATTATGTGGACAGAGATTTTTTTTTTTTTTTTTACTCCATGCGTGTGCATAGACATTTTTTTAACACCAAACCCGCTGCTCGTTGAGAGGAGCAGTATGTCTTGTCATGTTAGTCTCCAAAATTGTCCAATAAGACCAGAAAAAGTTGCTAGATTTGTCACGTGTGTGTGTGTTTTTCTAAAGGGATCAGAATACTGGCTAAATGTAGGGACACGGTCGCTAAGTTGGTAGCGCTTCTTATTATATATGCATATTTATAAAAAAGGTAGTGGTAAATCTATCTGTGGTGGTGAAAAGGTATTTGTGGTGGTGATGGGAATGTATGGGAAACACTGTCATCATCATAACATGTGCTCTCTCTGTCTCGCCCTAATGAGCCACTGGAGACTACAAAGTGTGTCCCCTCCAATGTGACCTTTGCTTTGCACACATTCCAGCCCTGGTCTTAGCTTGTAATGTTTAGCAACCCCTTCATCTCTTGGCATTTTTATTTTCTGTGATATGATTTTGTACCATCAGTCTTATTACACTTGAATTTGTCACCTTATGTTTCCCCAATCTATAAATGAAAGCCGCAGCGATTGATTAAGTGGAAGTAAACTTGGCCTCCGGTGCGAATTGGACGCATCAAGATTCTGTACACCCCCTCTTGCTGTAGTCGTTTGCATTCAATTGATGTTATCAGTGGATTATCTATGATTATAAACTATAATACTCTAATCTGTCCATAGAGGCTTGGAAAAAAAATGGACGCTCTTGTTGCCCTGCAGCGAGGACAATGAATATGATGGATACTGCATAGACTGGTATACGGCGTGCAGTCTTCTGCAAGATTGTGGGTCAACCTATTGAGCCTAACTCAGCTGGGATAGGCTCTAGCACCTGCCATGCCCATGAAAAGTAAAGGCGGTGTAGAACTAATATGGATGGATGGATAGACAGCTGTATGGTTCTGTGTACCTAATGCATTCTTGAAGACCTGTGCTTCTTCAGGAGCATTCCTATCATTCTGCTGTGGAGAAGCAGCATCTAATGCTGGAAGAGATTCACCTTTTCCCCTATCTAAGTTCCATCACTGCAAGCATGTGGAAAGCAGGCCAGCAGGGACCACCCAGGCTAGAGAAAGACTATAAAGAGAAGGCCCGTATGGTTTCCACCAAGACTCTCACACCAGTCAAGAGTGCTCACGGTCATCCCACCATAGTGTCACCCATTCACGCTGAGGGTACCCAATTAGAGCAGGAGCAGTGTTCCTTGTTATCAGCTGAATGGCGATGAGGACCTGACTTAATGAGTCGGAGCATCATGAAGGGCGTCTTTCAACTCTCTTCTTGGTATGCCGGTGCCATGACTGACTGAGCTGAGTGAATTCTGCAGGACTGGTGCCACGGTGGCATGTTGGCCACACAGCCAGGAGATTGGGAAGACTTGGGTTCGAATCTCCGTTGGGCATTTCTGCGTGGAGTTTGCGTGTTCTCCCTGTGCGTGTGTGGGTTTTCTCCGGGTACTCCGGTTTCCTCCCACATTCCAAAAACATGCATGTTAATTGGAGACTCAGAGGTACTGTATGAATGTGAGTGTGAATGGTGCCCTGTGATTGGCTGGCGACCATGGTGTACCCCGCCTCTCGCCCGAATGAGGATAAGCGGCATTGAAAACGGATGGATGGTGCCACCATTGGAGCTAACGCCACAAAATTCAGACATGCCATCCCTAAGCCTGATTACTGGGTAATTAGATAGCACATATTGCAATGGTTATCCATGACATTTTTTGTCATAAATGACATGCACCAGCACATCAGTGGGCCAATTATTAAACCCATGCATGCTTGGGAAGAACATGCAAACTGTACACAGAGGTCCTAACCGACATTCAAACCCAGATGTGCCAGATTGGGTTTCAATTGATTGTATTTCAATAATAATGGCATTAGCTACATTCACAAAGACTGGGATTTTCTGCCATCTGTCTACCATCTAAAATCTGAATACAAATAAAGAAAATTTAAATAAAATTACAATTGTTTTACACATCTTTTTATTTAATTATCTTAACAAGCAAAATAAATCAACAAATTAGTGCATTTTTATAACTTTTTTTGTATTTTTAATGTATTTTTTATTATTATTTTTTACTTTTTTTATGTGTACAAAGACAGGCAGCAACAAGCCAGAAAAGCTCTTAAATTTAACCATATAAATTAAAACTAAATACATAAGAAGAAAAAATAAAACAATAAATAAGTAAAAAAAAATAATAAAATCAACTTATTTGTAGTGATTAGGAGTGTAGTAGATGGAGGGAAGTAATCCATCTGTCCCATCAGTCATCACTGTCATATGTGACATATACAACTGTGCATCATTTTGCATATATTTATTCCTCTACTTGTTATTCCGCCTAATTTTTTGTCTGTTAACTCCTCCCACATTTCTCAAACCAATCCAACACCAAAATGTTCAGCTCATTCAGGATTTCATTTCCTGTACTTTCATATTATCTGTGACAATTTCCCATTGAAAATGAATGTGCAAGTCATGTGGCGCTCCCTCCTTATGGAAAATCATGTTTTATTTTCTATTACTGTAACATTCTGCTCAGGAGGTAGAGTGGGTTTTTCCGAACCTGAAGGTTGCTGGTTCGATCCTCGATCCCGATGTAATCATTCAACTTTATTTATACATTTCAACATTCAGTATACATTTTTACTTTCCGGCATTTCACAATTTTTTTTATTTTTTTTGATAGTGCTGCAAACCCTTGGTGTTCTCTCAGTGAGCTTCTTCGGGTAGTCACCTGAAATAGTTTTCACTTCACAGGTGTGTCTTGTCAGGGTTACTTAGTGGAATTTCTTGTCTTATTAATGGGTTGGGACCATGGGTTTGGATTGTGTGTGTCCAAACATTTGGCCTGTACTGTAGATTGATCATCTTCTAACCCTATGGGTGCTGGTTTGATCCTCAGTCCTCGCATAATCGTTCAACATATTTATACATTTATTTCAACATCTTTCTCTATTTTTACCTTCCAGCATTTTAAGTTCAGCTGTTTTTTCCGCTAACTGCGTCTCAACTGCTTCAGCTTGTTGAGAACATGTATGCTATCTTTTCTAAAAATTCCCGCATTTCCTATAATTCAGTAGTTCCCATTGAATATGAATGGACAGTTTCAATGTCGCCCCCTATTGATGGAAATTCATTTACATTACATGTGAACTAACATTGTGTTTGTTCTGTGCACAGCGGCCTTGCTCCAGTGGTACATTGGTCGTCTCCCAACCTGATGGTTGCTGGTTCGATCCTCAGTCGGTGAATAGATTTCAAGACATTTCGAGGATTCATTCTACATTTCAGTTCAGCTTCAGCATTTCAGTTCTGCAATTCTATAAATTGTTGTCATGGAGACCTCCCCGATGCTGTAGTTTATATTAACACTTGTCCTTTTTTCAGACTACCAAAGGTTCTCAGTAGTTCATGTTTCATGCTGTGTGTATTTAAGTAGAACGCGTTGACTTGGATGAAAGGCAGAGCTGGATTTGGGGGTGGGGGTGGAGGGGTTTCTTGCCATGAAGCGGCATGCTAAATCCTTTTAAACCTGGTCACCGTGTCAGGGATGCCGTTTGCTTTTCCTTGCATGCAGCGCTCAAGGCGGAGAAGTGGCAGAGTGATTTGGTCACAGAGGATGTGATTTTGACAAGGTTTCATTGGCTTCATTGTGAATGCAAAGGAATCTGATTGGCTGCCGGTGTTTTGGAGGCGAGAGGGGGGCAGCAGCCATGAACCCAGCTCACTTTTGTGCCACGTTAAAGCATTACTGCGTCTACTCATGCGCTAATAATTGTATTCTTTTTGTACGCTCAGGCACAGGTTGCTGGTGTAAGGAGATTGTGATAAACTCCTTTCAAACCCGCTGAGTGGTCGTTGCTTTTAATGAGGAATGCAAATGAAAGTGCGTCGATAAATTGCCTCCTCTTATTATATCTCCCACGTCTAACTACAAAATGTTTGCAGCTGCACAAGGGAGACATCAGAGCGTCTTGATCCAGCAAGGAGGTTGGGAATTGCTACTATCCAGGCATTGTTTCTCCAAAGATATTTTATTATGAGTTCACTTTGGGGAGTCTTAAAATAGACACATCTTGCTTCCATTCTATTCCCAGTGGAATAGCTCCTTCCAGGTTTTAAGCTGTTGTCATTTTTTAAAGCGAAATAAGGGCAGTTATGTTCTGCAAAGGAGTTTTATAGCCCCTGTGTGAACATACCGTATATCACAATTAAATCCAAGCGTCATCGCTGAAAGGTTACATGGAATCATAGAGGCCTTCGTGTGGGTTGCCATAGTTACAAGCAGAGGCAGCTGAGGAGCATCGGAGCCGGTTGCTGTGCTGCAGAGCGTCTTCCGCTCATACGGCAGCAAACTGAAGGATGTGTGTTTGGGGTGGGGTGGGGGGGTTGGGGGAGTCTCCATGCAAAGCCTTTAATGTTACATCAGAAGCCCGCAAATTTACGAGTCAACTTGGATCCCGCTTTTCGTGTGCCTTTCACACAGGACAGCCACACAAGGAATGGATGGAGAATTCCCAGCTTTTATAGGCAGTTGGAAAGGACATGCAATGCGTTATTTTCTTTTCTGGCGTTCGTCTCTTAACACAGGGGTGCCTAAACCTTTTCCACCGAGGGCCACATAGTGAAAAATGAAACTAATGGCCACTTTGATATTTTGTAAAGATATGCTAAATTGTGTATTTCAAGAAAAAACTGCACCTCAGCTTTGTGAAATAGATGAAAAATCATATTTTTGTTTAAATTATATTAATAATTTTTCTTTTCATAAGATTAGGGCCTTATTTCCTTAATATTTTGACTTTAATTCCCATATTATTATAACTTTCCCCCAACCTAATTATTAAAAATTACAACTTTATTTTGTTTGTTTCTCATAATGTTACGACTTAAAGAAAAATGTAATATTTCAACACATCGGTACTAAAATGATTATTTTAATTATTATTACTTTTTTTCTCACAATATTACAAACTTATTCTTATAAAATTGTGACTTTTTTGTTAGAATACGACTTAATATTTTGACTGTATTCTTAAAATTACAGTTGTTTTTTCATATCTGCTGCATTTTTTTTATTTCCCCAATTATTTCCACTTCCTTCTTGCTCATTTTCTTTTTTTAATTATGACTATTATAATGTTTAGACCTTATTCTTGTAACTTCCATCCATCCATTTTCTATGCTGCTTATCCTCATTAGGGATATGCTGGAGCCTATCCCAGCTGACTTCGGGCGACAGGCTGGTCGCCAGACAGCCAATCGCAGGGCACATATAGACAACCATTCACTCTCATACTCACTCTTCATACCTATGGACAATTTAGAGTCGCCAGTTCACCTAACATGCATGTTTTGGGAGGAGACCGGAGTACCCGGAGAAAACCCACACACGCACGGGGAGAACATGCAAAGTCCACACAGAAACGCCCAACGGAGATTCGCACCCAGGTCTTCCCGATCTCCTGACTGTGACCGTGGGGCCAACATGCTAACCACTCGGCCACCGTGCGGCCTATTCTTGTAACTTGACTTCTTTTAAACATAATTTTGCTAAAAATTACAACTTTATTAGTTTATTTTTCATAATATTACAACTCTTTAAAAAAAACATTTTTTTTATATTTCAACATTATGCTACTAAAATAACGTTGACTTTATTCTTGTAAAGTTACTGCTGATTTTTTTCATTTCTGCTGTTGTTTTTTTTTGGTGAGAAATTCTTGTTAAATTATGTTTTTAGAATATGCTACGAGTCAATAAAAAACAGCAGCGCACCGCAAATTGCCCCCAGGCAACACTATGGACACCCCTGTCTGAACACCTCACTGAAGTTTTTAGAAAAGTGTACCAAAAAAAACCCAAACAAAGCTTTTGCATGACTTTTAATGCAAACTCTAAAACTTACCCCCGCTGGCGCCGTTTTTAAACACTGAGCTACTACTGTATTTACTGTATGTCAATGTCACACTAACATCTACAACAGGGGTCTCAAACTGAACCTTCCTCTTTCTCTTTCTCTCGGAGATGAACAAAGTATCTCGCTAGCTATCTACTTATTGGAGCTATAGTAGTAGCAATTGCCCTATGTGTGTTTATTTATCATACCAGTCATTTTTGTGTCTGGGATTGTAGTTAGTGTTCCGTCCAGTGTTCATTTCACTGTATGACAAGCTCACTGCGAGGTCACTGTTGGCTATTGCTTGCCCAATTAAAGAGCCTTTTAAGTAATTGAAAGTGCCTCTGACCATCTTTTGGGGGATTCAGTTGCCACAAAAAAGCAGTATATAACATTGATACCCCTGATCTACAGTAGATGTAGTAGACCAAAGAGGTGCAGGCAGGGTCAAAGACCGCTCTCATTTTTTTGACATCTTCACATCTGAAAAGCTGTAAAGACAGTTAAATTACTTTTTTTCTGATTATTTGGTGACCCAGTTGTTTGGGTCGTCATGCACCAACCCTCTCACAGATTTAGCTCCAGTGAATGACACGCATTGAAGGAGTCTTGCGTCATTCTTGCACCAGCTGTTTGCGTATGACCAGAACATGCACTTTGCTCTCACGATCTCTGCTCTCATGCTTTTTATGACAGCATAAAATAGAAATTCTGCAGTGGAGTGTGGGGGTTGTTTGCCCACATTTACCCCCTCCCCCCCGATTTTGGTGCAGAGGGTGGTCGCCAAAGGAGATGAGCAACAGTGGGAATAAAGTGGCGGCTGATGGTGGGGAATACTAACATCCCTGGAATGTTGGGAAAGCTTTTTAATCTTCACGGAAGGCGTGAAGATTAACGATGACAATCTGCGCTTTCAAAGCAGTGCCACTCCTAAATTATCAGGCGGAAGCAGGGGAGATCGCGGAGGAGCTCATTTAATTAACACTTTTGACGGAAACACATCCACCAGGCGTACTAACAAATTGGTCTGTTCCTAATTGTTACTGTATCAATTATAAATGACTGCAGACTGCGCTTGCACTGTACTGTCATCTGCAGCTGTATGATGTTTATTAGGGCCAGAGCACCAAGCCACAGCCGTGCAAAGACCCTCTTGAAACGGCTGTTTATTATTATTATTATTATTATTTGCCTTTTGGGAGGACCTAAACATGCGTGAAAACTCACCAAAACTCACCAGAATTTAATATTTTTCGGATTCCGAACACCTTTTAATTAGACCTTACCTCCACTTTCATGGGTCATCATGAAATTTGGTGGAGACGTCTTTTACTGAAGGATGCACAAAAAAGTCTCAACAACCCATGTTTCAAAACAAACATTTTTATTTGTGGCCCTTTTGGGCAAAAACAACTGGTCGCACTTTGACAAACTCTTCCGAGGGATTTTGACTAAATGAGCCCAAATTAAAATCACACACACTAGACGGTTGGGCAATGATATATTAGGAATCAGTTTAGCCTACGTGAGAGGATGTGGGCGGGGCATGACGACAAACTATGATGAAGACGACACCTTGAAGCTATGCATAGGTTCCTTTCTTCGAAGTTCCTTCCAGCTGGGGACACTGAAGTTGAGTACTGTGTCCCGCGTGCCTGCCGACTCATGTGATCCCAGAGTTGCGTGGGGTTGCCAGGGCCTGTTCAACGCTGCTCACAGCCTTAATTGTCATTGCACCACCCCAAATTAATGCACAATGTGTAATTTGCATTTAAAACTGAAAGATGAATATCAGTTTTTTTGAATAAATTGTTGTATATTAGTAATAGCACAATGATTCATCAGGTAGTCGTGCTTCATTTGGCAGGATGTTGTGCGCCATCCAAAGTGAACACTGCCAGTTCATGTCCCCATTGGAGATATTTTGAAGGTTTACAGCAGTGGTGGGGTTCTTTTCACCTTATTCATCAATTATTTATATAATGGCTCTCACACCTAACTATGAATCTCATTGAGTAGTGCATCAATATTGAATGCTTTTGCCAGTTAAACATGTTTTTTTTACTATCATGTATGATTTTCGCCTCCCTGTATTCCAATGTTAACATTGGTCTCAAAATGATATGTGCGGTTACAATATATATTATATATATTATATTGTTATATACAGTCGTCCCGTGCCACATCCTTATCACTCAAAAATATGCATGTTTAAGCCAGTTTTACATATTTTTGGCCTAAATTGAGCATTTTTAAGCATAAAAGTGACCAAATTAACAGAAATACAAATATAACACATTGACAAATGCATTGAAAGACATGTTGATAAAGGTGGGGTGTTAGTTCATGTCTAGAGGGCTCTAATAATGTTAAAAAGCGTATTTAGAAGGTCGTAAGCAGATTGTCTATGCTGTACCTACGAAAATATTTCATTTATAAATAAGGAACCCTACTTCGTGGAAATTCACTTATCACAGTGGGATCTGGAATCAATTAACCACGATGAACGACGGATTACTATATTATCAAAATTATTAATTGTGATTATGTTCTTAAATGCTATTTATGAGGATTGTGCCTTTTTTAATCACTGTGAATTTTCATTTAATGAAGACCAACAATTATAATGTAGTTGTTCCTGTTTTGTTAAGGTTTGCACTACTGATTATTGCATTTTCTGTGAATTAACAGTGAGTGCATCATGTCGATTCATCAGCAGCCAGATTTTCTAACGTGACTTTAGATTTGGGGGTCTCCAAAATGCGGCCTAGATTCTAAAAATAGAATTTAACAAGAAAACTAAAAAAAACTATCATTGAAATATTAAAGAATAATGTTGTGATTGTTTTAAAGTCGTAATATTATGAGAGACAAACAAAACCAACAAATAAAGTTGTATTTTTTGGGAAATTAAGTTGTAGAAAAAGTCATAATGTAACAAGAATAAAGTCTAAATATTATGGCAATAAAGTCATACTTCCGAGAAGAAAGTTGCAATAGTTGGGGGGAAAAAATAGCAGCAGAAATGGAAAATAAAATCGAAATACTAGAGACAAAAATTTGATTCTAGCAATTTCACAAGAATAAACACGTAATATTATGAGGAAAAATAATGTCATTTTAGTTGCACAGAGAAAAAAATTGGTTGGGGAAAAACGTAATATATGGTGGGAATAAAATCAGAATATTACGTACAAATATTATTTTAAGAAGAAAAAAATTGGGAAAAACCCCCAGCAAAAACGGGAAAAACTAGAGCAAAGCCCAAATTTCATACTAATAATAGACTTTTTTTTTTTTATGTATATATATCCCAAAGCTGAGATGCAGTATTTTTTTCTTGAAGTATATATAACTTAGTGTATCTACATATGTTGCTTTACAAAATATCCCTTGCTGTAGATTTTCTAACGGGGCTTTTGAACATGGTAGGCCTTTAAGCAGCGTAATATTGAATAAAGTGACTATAGGCACTGATGAAACATTTCTATACAGTGTTTGCTTTGTATACTGTGCACGCTGTGGGAGGAGGAGGCATGCCTCTACTATAAATCTCTCATGTTGTTCCTATGGTAACCAAGCATGGATGTGCCTTTTGTGGAACGTCCTCATGATCCAGTTGACGCTATCACCATGTTCTGTTGACAAAAAAACATAACCTATGATCGCTATTCTGACGGATGCATGACAGTGGATGCTTTTTCCAGCCCGTTCATGCATTATTCCATTCAACCTTCTCCTTTGAGGAATCTCGCTCATCCATTCATTAAGTTGTTGAACTGCATGCAGCGTTGTCTCCCAGTGTGTGTGACGGGTGTGGCCGACTCTTCCCAGCCCAGCCGTCTGATGTTGTCCTGGTCTCCAATAAAGGGTAAAAGCCTTCTGGGATTGGGTGTGAGCAGCGACACGACCCCCTTTAATGAATTAATAATTTCTCATTGAGATTCAGAGGGATAATTAACATGTCTGCTCTGAACAGCACAAGATTATCTTGTAGTTCTTGTTGTACCCGGGAGCACTGGCTGCACCTTTCTCATCTCCTGAAATGCCATTTTTAGACATTGGGTTGTGTGCTCTTGTTTGACCTCAAGTGCTGCTCCTTTATGACAATGAAAAAATCATCTTTTAGTTTGTCTGAAACAAAACAGCATTTAAAAATACAAATAAATAAAAACTGAGGATCAAATGGGTGATTTCACATTCATACAATATGACGTGTGATGCTAGTGCAAAATTGCAACTCAAATAAATCAGCATCAGAAAGAATATCTTTAATATTTCATAAAGCAACACATGTAAATGTGATAAGAAGTTACTATATTAAAAAAAAAAAAGTATCTCAGCTAGTATGAGCATTGGTCTTTGCTCTCCCAAATTTTGCTGATGTTTTTTTTTTTTTCCCAAATAGGTGATGATCTTTGTAAATTTTCTTCTCATAATATTATAACTTTATTCCCATAATATTCAAACTTTTTCCCCAACCAAATTTTCCAAAAATGACAACTTTGTTTTGTTTATCACAGTAACATATTTTTTCTTTAATGTTTCAAGGGTATGCTACTAAAATGACATTATTTCTCCTCATATTCCAAGTTTAGGCTCATCAAATTGTGACTTTTTTCTCGTTAGAATACAACTTTTTTATCTTAATATTTTAACTTTATCCTTGTAGAATTTGTAGTTTTTCCCATTTCTGTTGCTGTTTTTTTTCTTTCAACTTGTAAATTTTATCCTAATTGTGACTTTATTCCCATCGTACTTTGACTTTTGTTCTCGTAACATTCTAACTTTTTCCGCAGTGTTCCAAAAATTAAAACACTATTTGTTACACTATTCTCATAATATTGCGATAAAAACGTATTTTTTTTCTTTAATTATATGTCTTTTTCTCGTTAGATTACAACAGTTTTCCCTTAATATTTTGACTTTATTCTTTTCCATTTTTTGTTGTTATTGGTATTTCTTTTTTTAGCTTTTTTTTTTTTTAGAATGTGTCGCGGGTCAATTTAAAAAATAAATAAATAAATAAAATAGCCCTCGAAACCCACTGTTTGGACACCATTGCTCTAACCAAGGGTCGCAAACTCTGGGGCCGCATCAACTACTCACTCCGGAATCCCGTTTCAATTAAACGACTAACTTGTCAACAAACCCCACTGGACGCTGTCTAAGCAGCTATTTACAGAAAGGTTCCATAAGGTATGCTGGGAGCCTGCGTCACTCCTCTCACTCGGAGTGACCAAGGGTGGCCACGTCCACCACGCAGCTCCGCCACTGCGTCCGAGCTCCCCGCACAATGACACAGCAGTCCGGGCACAGTGAGGGGATATCTGACGTCCAACATGAAACTAACTTCACCACGGTACACCGCGTACATGTCTGCATGGTGGTGTTGCGTTTTCTTCTTCTTGCGGGTGGCGGGAGCCGAGTGGCAACCAGAGATCAGCCCAATCTCGTGGCGGAATTTTATTATGCCGAGCTTCAAAACTCAGCGAATCAGCAGCCGATCCCGATCCTGAAGATTGGATCGGGACAGCCCTAATTGTAAGTAGTGTTCTTTCTAGTGACCCCTCTGTTCGTTTCACTGTGTTACAAGCTCAGTGCGTTCAGTGTTGGTTCTTGCTTGCCCAAATAAAGAGACTCGCCACCGTGATTGTAGTGAAGTCTAAGTGTGTTTTAAGCAAGTTGAAGTGCCTCTGACCATCTCTTGTGGGATTCAAGCTCGCCACAGTATATAAATATAAATCGCCCAGAGTGCGTGGGCCTCACTTGAACTTGTGATGTGTCCAGGCCAGTCCACCAGTATCATAAATCGCTAAAGCAGGTGCTCCTTGGTTGCCATGGCTGCAGCTGCGCTTTTCTTTATTAGAAGTCAGGATACCACCTCTACGACTGTGACTTTGAAGTTGTTGTTTTAAGGTCGTATTACCGTCGCTTTAAATGAATGCATGTGCTTTTGGTTGTTGATACCTTGTGGCTGCATCAAGGCTATTCCCAAAAAGCATTTTCATAACTGACTTATCAACGTTCATTTCGTTACCTGGGCGCTAGGGTCCTGCCACCGGCTTAGCTGTAATTGAATCCGGGGCTCTCTCAGGACATGTGGGCGGGGCGGTGGGTGAAAAGAAGCTTGAACAATGAGGATTGTTTTTGGCGAGTGTGAGAAATTAAAGAATGAAAACCAGAAGCTGCAGCTGTGGATTTAAAGCCAGAACTGTTGCATAATAGACCGCGGGGAATAGCAAAGCTGTGGATTCATACGTTGCAGCCAAGCTCGGCTTCTCTCCACTCTTTGTCATTCAAACCTCTTTTGGCATGATTCCAGCTTCACCTGTCCAACTATTGAATCTGATATGAGGAAACCTGACTCTCAGAACCAAGCACTGGCCATTGGGGACCATCCTGGGAATGATGCTTAATAGATTTAAATGGATTTGTCCCGAGGGACAGTCTTGTCCGTCACACGAGAAGCAGTACAGCCAGCCTACACAATCATTTGTACAACTCTGCCCACAAGACACTTTGTCAATATACACCTCATTTAAATGTGATGCAGTGCTGCATTTATATTAAAAATCGTCCCTCACTGTCTCCTATCATTATCTTCGTAAAGACATGCAGACTAGCTCGGACTGGTGGAGCTCATGTTGCAGCCAGTAAGTCTGGTCCTTTCTAGTCTAGTCCTAAAGAGAGCGTGTGGTCCCAAATGTGGACGGGTTTCAGCTGCATTGCACATGCATTTGATTAGTTCAACCGCAGTCAAATGACTACAACATAAGTGCGGTGATGGCACTGCACTATCTAATATGAACCACGCGTCTCCAGTCAAGGAGGCTGTCTCTTCATGTCTGCTTCTTGCATTTCAGTAGGATTTTGAAACTGATGTTTGTCATACGAATGAATGTGGAGGTAGACTTGGATTTTTGTGAAGGTTTCCAGACGTGAAGCAAACTTGCGGAATCAAATGAGGTCTCCATTGATATAAAAAAAATTCAAAAAATGTTGCATACTTGTGTCTCGCCAAAACATATACTTCTTATTGTTGTGAAGGCAGAAATTGATATACAGTAACCCCTTGTCATGTCACACTTTGAATTTAAATTATTAGTCCAAAAATATGCATATTTAAACAAATGTTACGCATTTTTTGCCGAAATAAAGCATTTTCACACATCAAACTGGCTAAATGAAGTAAAAATACAAATATAAGGCATTAAGAGGATGCATTGGAAAAACATTGTGATGATATGTACAGTAGTATTCTACACTGGTCACTAGTTCGTCGGAGCAACAGGCTTTTATTGCAGGGTTTAATGATCTCACAACAGGCACAATAATGCCTAACACGGTTGTAACCCACGCCAAGCTAAAACTCAACTCTGAGCCCCCAATGTCACTTCTTGTCCACCGCCCCACTCTGCTCCCCTAGGGAACACATTTACAGCAACACACACGAGCATGAGTCTTATGTCTTATATGTATTATTTTCTCTTATGTCTACTATATTGTTTGATAGGAGTGTCTTAGGAGACTATAAAGGTGTTATGTCATGTCTAGAGGGCTCTAATTATGTTAAAAACTGCATTTAAAAGGTCGTCAATAGATTTTCTATGCTCTACGAAAACTACGAAAATATTCTATTGATAAATAAGGAATCCAACTTTGCCTAAATGTACTTACCACTTTCGGGTCTGGAAGCAATTAACCATGATAAACGAGGGCTTACCGCACAGTGGATCCCCGCACATTTGTGATTCAGCATTCACGTCTTTGTAAATTCTCAGATTTGTGGTCACATTTTTTGTTTCTCCAAAAATACCAGTTATAAAAGCCCACAATTGTTACATGTTTATGTCTTTACGCTTCACTGATAAAGGTTTTTCATCAAGCATTGACATTTCACTCCATGTTCGACACCATAGTTGCTGGGAGATGCAAACGTATAACTTCTGCATCATGACTGCTGACTCCATCTGTTCATGGATCACCTTACTATCATTTATTAGAGGTGAGTACCTACACATTTTATACTTTTAAGTCTGCGAGGCATATTGAGAGAAAAGAAGAGGCTTTTGGAGCTACATTGAATCTAATAGTCCTTCTTATTGCAAATGTTGTGATCTAAAATTGTAAAGAACGTCAATGTGAAGCTAGCAGGAGGGTTTAGAGGGGGAGCAATGAGGCATGTCTCTAAAATAGACACTTTCATGGGCGTATCAATCACCATTCGCTGGTGGTCCCGGAACATATCGCCCGGGGGGAAGCGGAGCTCTACTGTGCAGTACGTTCCAGCCACCAGGGCATAGAGGTAACAGTCACTTCATTCTTCATTATGAGTTATTTACATGACTGTTGCGGATGCTCAGTGAATCTAGGTGCTTCCATTGAGGCTGACAGTGATAGTCAGCGCTGATTTAAGAACATCTTTTATGTGTTATGTTAACAGATAGGCGTAATAGTGGATTTTCAGGAATTTGTGTGGAATTGGTTGATGCAAAATGGAGTGTACTACTTGGCTGCAACCAGCAGAGGCACTGTTGGTTCAGTCTAAACGAGTTTACTGTCTAAAGAAGCCGACATGACATCAGCCCTTCCTTTTATTGTGAACATTTTGGCATTTCAAGGACAGTATTTTGACAGCTGATGTCCCACAGGGCGACCACGCTGCATCCTGTAGTGTTACCATGGAGACCCGGGTGAAAAAGTGAGCCGGCTTCATGAGACTAAAATCCATTTGCATCCAAGAAAAAAAAAAGAAAACATTTTAAGTTGTACCTGATGCCGGGGCACTCATAGCCCCCTGCTTCATGTATTGTTGATGTGTTGTTGAATTAATCAGGAGGATCTTCGCTTCATCCTGCGAGTAAACCTCAGCGCGGCCGAGCAGAAGTCCAGCGCGCCTGCCTCCGCAGCCGGGTGTGCGTGTTTGTAGCGGTATCACATCCCATCTAGTCGGCTTAACCTCTCAGCCGGTGATTTTGGATGTGCCTGACAATACTGAAAATAGGATGTGGTCTTAGCACCCTTTTGTACTTTAGCTTCCAAAATCTGCGCGTGTGCTCGCAGTAATTGCGTCATGATGTCACGCAGGGGGACATGATTGCACCCATTGCTCGGGCATTTTACTGGAAGAATATTAGTTAAACTTAAGCACATTTCCTGCCCCTCCAAATTAGTTCACATTTGTCGCGCCTCATTTGTTAGGAGGCACAATTCTTTCAATGTTGCCATGGTTGCTGGTGTTGCTCTTTCACTGGAGAAATATTGGAGGACCTAAATCCTTCCAAGAAGTGGTGGCCTGCAGATGTGCAGCAGCAGCTGCCTCCTCAAGCCTTGGCCTCATATTTACTGTTGGTGCATAAGCTCCCATCATTCCCTAAGATAGCATGTGTGCCTGTCACTTCTGTGGACTTACTTTCCCTGCCATATTTCTCTCAATGCAGGTCTTTTACCAAGCAGTATTCTTTCTGTCAGTAGTGATTAGCCCACCCTCAAAAAACAGTAAGTTACTACATGCAGATGTGGCAAAACTTTTCCTCCAGAAGTTCTATGTTTTACAGATGATAATTGCTTCTGTCTGGGCCACCATGAGGCTGACATGTGTGCTCTCAATAACTCGACACATTGTCATTCCGAGCTAAGACGTAGCCCGCACAGTTGCCAGGCAACAAGGTTGCCATAAGTTTGTGTATACAGTCATCCTTCGCTACATCATGGTTAGAACGTTGCTCCCTCACTCAATCGTGGTTTTTCAAAAATTAATTAATAAATGATCACCGTTTCGTGGTTGAATACGTCCTATTAGAAGTCAAAACATATGCACATATAAGCAAATTGTACCTATTCTCAGCCTGAATTAAGCATTTTCGATCAGGAAAAATACCTAAATTAACGAAAATACACATACTGTATAAGGCATTTAGAAGATGTTATATGTGGTGTAATATCTTTGACGTTGTGTGCACTTTTAAGAGGCGGAGCCTCGGGAGTGCTAGCTACTGTAGAGTTGCTGATTGTCAAAATGTGTGAAAAGTGCCAGTGACTGGCATGAGTGGCTGACAGCAGCTCCTGTGTGAATGTTCACTGCACCACTGCAGTAGTATTCTTCTGCACTGACCACTCGACGTGGGGAACGTTACATTGATGAGACAACAGCCACCAGGTTTCCTGCCAGTGCTAACGTGTGAGTCTATATAATATCTTACTTATATTTAAGACGTCTTATTTCCAGTCATTATGTAAACTATATTGGGTAATGCAAGTGTAAAGGTGACTATAGGAGTGTTATTTCATGTCGAGAGGGCTCTAATAATGTTTAAAAACATATTTAAAAGGTCCTAAACATATGCTTTAACTACAAAAAATTTAATTTATAAATAAGGAATCCTATTTTGTGGAAATTCACTTATCACTGTTGAGTCTTGAACCAATTAACCACGATAAACGAGGGACTATACTTGTTGTTTTTATGTTTGACTCACATATCAATGTGACCCCGAAAATTAGCAGAATTTTGATGAAAACTTATTTTGCAATTTTTGTTTTTTTCTTTTGCAGAAAATTCAGGTTGCGGCTATCGAATACTTTAGTAATCAAATATTCTCATGAAGTAATCAGCAAAAACATATTTTTGCTCGGTTAAAGAGCAATTATAAATATTTATATAAATATATTTATAAATATTTTTTTTAGATAATCAACCGTTTTATTTCTTAAATTCACATTGTGCATAGGAACAGTTCTGTATTTTTTGGGGTCCGATGGACTCCATGATGGTGCTTTTGGAGATGAATTTATCCAACCCAGACTGTAACTATTTACTGGAAAAGGGAGAGAAATAATCATTAAAAAATGCTAAATTACATATTAGATTATGTTGATGGCTATGCATTTATACATCCTAAACTTAGACAGGCTGACTAGAAATAAGACAAATATTCTTTATAAGATGTTGAGTTCTTGCAGTGTTCAAAGTCAAATGAAGTGTAGTGGAACACATTACGCTCAACTAAGTGAGTGAGACACACACTTCCTTGTTCCATTACACAGTGTTGTTTGCTAGAAATGAGCAGCTACTGATTAGTGAGCTAAAAATGTTTTTATTTTCCATCTCAGCGCTGTTTTTGCAGATGAAATAAACCAAGTAGGAAGTCACTCCGCCATGGTAATAAACTGCCGCACATTCGACAGTAGTCATAATTATTTCATTGAGTTTATATTATTTCCTATGGGAAAAATTGCCTTGTTTTTGTACGTTTCGGATTTCATTGACCCTTTTGGAACAAAATAATAATTTAATGATAGTGATAGTTAGCGCACGACGACGCAAAACGATGCCATGCCACGTTTTGCATTGGGATTAAATACTTGTTTTTCTCAATCACATACAAATTTATGAAGACATTTATTATTTTATTTGATCTGATTTTATTAATATTTATTTTGTCTGGGCTTTTTTTTGTTTTGGGTAGTTTTGTCTCTTCCTGTTTTATAAAGCTACCATAACAAGACATCATTCATATCTAAGTAAGGGGGGAAACTTACAAAACCAGCAAGGGATCAATTATATTATTTTTATTGTGATGAAGACAACACCTTGAAGTTTTACATAGGTCACTTCCTGAATTCGTCTGTATGCATGCCCTCCCTGAGTTGTGTGGGGGTGCGATTATTATTGTTATTAACTTAGTTTTCCCACTGCATGTGTCAACCCTGTGACTGGTGGTGATGAGTCCAAGGTGTTGCTCACTCACTTCCCATCCTAAATCAACAGATAAGCTTCCCCATGACCTTGAACAGGGTAAGCAGTATTAAACAAGCGGATCAATAGAGTAGCATAGGGACCACTGTCTCATTCTGCATAAATAAACGTACCAATCGGTATGCATGGGCTGTTGATCTTAATTCCCAGGTCACTGGCACAGCCTCTGCCATTTTATTTGCCAGTTTACACTTCCAAAGTCACTGCAGAACTTCCTGTCTGCTGATGGTTATTTCTGAGCACAAGCCAGTTCAGCTTTGTGTGAGACACCATTTCTGCTAATGACAAAGTTTGGAGTGTCAAGGCACGAGTGCTCGCATCGTTACAGTAATGGACTGTACATCACAGGGCAGAGAGCCCCTGGATTTGGCGCTCTGCAAGGCTAAGTCGTTTAAGGCTAATCTGGAAGAGGCCGATTGATTGGCCTCAGCGAGAGAGCAGCATGTGCTACTGTCGTTGTTTATTACTGGCGAAGATTAAGGTTGAAAGCAGGAACATGCAGCAGCACAAGCAGCAACGACCCGTCTATTCCTCCGACGCCCATAGCACCAGCATCAGTGGCCTCACTTACACTCTTTCAACGATGTGATGGGGACTGAAATGATCTCCAGACAACGGTTCAAGTCTTGGTGTTTGCAGACTGGCCAAATAACACACCAAGAAACTAATAAAAAAACAGTGATCAGTGCATGAGGTGTAACTCAGGGGTGTCCAAACTTTTTTTCAGCAAGGGCCACATACTGAAAAATGAAGGGATGCAACGGCCGCTTTAATATACTTATGCTAACAACTAAAAATATTTCAAGCAAAAACTGCATCTCAGCTTTGTGATATAGGTGGAAAAGTGTATTGTTAGTATGAACTTTGCTCTTTGCTGTTTTTTTTTCCCAAATTTTGTGTGTGTGTGTGTGTGTGTGTGTGTGTGTGTGTGTTTTGTTGTTGTTTTTTTTTACATTTTCCAAATATTTCAACTTTCTTCATAGATAATCTTGGTAGATTTTGTTCTCGTAATGATATGACTTTATTCCCATAATATTACCACTTATTCCCCAACCTAATTTTCCAAAAAATTAAAACTTTATTTTGTTTTGTTTGTTTCTCATAAAATCCTAACTTTTAAAACAAATAACATATTTTTTCTTTAATATTTCAACTCTATGCTACTAAAATGACATTATTTCTCCTCATAATATTACGAGTTTATCCTTGCAAAGTTGCCACTTTTTTCTTTCAATATTTTGACCTTACAGCTGTTTTTGTCCATTTCTGCTTTTCTTGTAAATATTATGGCGTTATTTCCATAATGTTTTCACTTTATTCCCATGATATAACTTTTTCCGCAACCTAATTTTCCAAAAATGTCAACTTTATTTTGTTTTGTTTCTCATAATATTAAAACAAAAAAATGCCTTTTTCTTTAATATTTCAACTTTAGGCTCCTAGAATGACGTTGTTTTTTTTCTCAATGTTACTCATAAAAAGTCAAATAATATATAAAAAACAAATTTTAGAACTTCAGTTTTTCTTAATATTTACACTTTTTTCTTGTAAAATTGCTGCTGATTTTTCAGTTTTTGCAAGTTTTTTTTGGTTAAAATATATTTTTAGAATGTGCCGCATGCCAATAAAAGGACCGCCTCGCACCGCAAGTGGCCCCCCGGCCACACTTTGGACACCCCATGTCTAACTATAAATCGCAGGACCAGCCAAACAATGAAAAAATGTGCAATTTATAGTCTAGAAAATACGGTACATGGCAAGAATAAAATCTAGTCATGTGTCTCGTTCTTCTATGCATTCCATGTGGTATGGTTTTTGCAGCATTACTTTGAAGCGGAAAAACAGTCCCCTGAAAACAGGAGCGAGTAGAGCCGTGTGGATCTGAGCTGTGCAGTGAAGTAAATGTGAAGCGAAGCATCCTGCCTGTGGGTGACAGTAATCCCCCTCTAAGATGGGGGTTTGCTGTGGTGACCAACCAGCAGGGGGTCCACAATTTGCAGCCTTCTGAAAAGAATGAAAGAACTGGTGGCCAGTCTTTTTGGAGAAAATTCCAAACCTTCCTGCTTACTGCTTACTTTAATGAGTGAAGCAGTGAAAACATTTAGTGTTGTCGCACATCAATGCATGTTGCAGCAATACCACCATTTTCTTCTGTTAGCGCACCTAAGAACAGTGTTTTTCGACTGGTTTGGCTGTGGGCAACCCAAATTGCAGAATTTTTTCAACTCAAATTTCCTCAAATATCTTAGATTTAATGAAAAGACAGTGCAGTTCGAATTTGAGGTAGTGCAAAATAAGCAACACAAAGAAGTTCAACAAACACTAACTGGAAATTATTTGAACAAAAAATAAACCTTTAAAGCATGTCAATTACAACTTACAACATTCTCACATTGGACACCCCTTGTCTAACTATAAATTGCAGGACCAGCCAAACTATGAAAAAATGTGCAATAACGCATTGGAACAAATGCACTAGCTTGATGCTAGTTTGCACTGGAAATCCTATATACGCGTTAGTGAATAGGATTAGCGATTTTACATGGTGAATTTGAACACCTCCAAATATGGCAATTAAATGGACAATTAAGATGTGCATTCCACGTAAACAGCTGATACAGTAATCCCTCATTTAAAAACTTTTTACGACCTTCTAAATACTGTTTTTAACATTATTAGAGCCCTCTAGACATGAAATAACACCCCGATAGTCACGTTTACACCCCTATATAGTAGAAATAAGCAGAGGAGATAAGATATATAAGACTGTTGCTCGTGTGTTGCTTTTAATGTGTTGCGTTGGTCGGAGAGCTGAGTGGGGGGGAGGACAGGAAGTGACGTCGCGGCCGCAGCAGTATCCCATGCTAGGGATTATTGTACCTTTGTTGTGTGATCATTCAAAGCTGCAATAAAAGCCTGTTGTTCTGGCGATCAAATCGGGTGCTTGTGTGTCTCACCTAAAATTGCATTACATTACTGACACCTAGTGACCAGTGTAGAATACTACATATCATCACAATATCTTTGAATGTACTGGATCTTCTGAATGCAATATATATGTATTTTACTTCATTTTGCAATTTTGTTTTGCTTAAATGCTTAATTTAAGCAAAAAATATGCAAAATCTTTTTAAATATGCACATTTTCTGACTAACAACAGGCCGTATTCAAACACGAAACAGCATGAGTTCTGATATTGCCTCAAATACACGTACACACTGAGTTAATTACAGATCATAGAGTGTTGCTTTTGAGCACTGATTTGAGTGATAAACAACGCCGAAAGTTGCTTCCCAGGAACCAGTTGACATGGGGGGTTCTTATTTCCTACCAGGTTAATTTGTATTGCTTTGTCAGAACACCGTTTTATATCTACAAATATTTATTGTGAAGAATTGAAGGTGTGTGTTCACGTAGTCTTGTTACGTAAAGAGGGAGGGGGCCTTTAATTGAATCAACAGTGCCACCTGCTGTTGTGTTGGGTAAATTACAGGCCATTTCTCGGAAAGTTTACGAGCACTCTTGTGTAAATCGGCGTGCATTTGTGGGTGGAACTGAAAGGCATACGATCAGTGTGTCGTAGTTGTTTTTTGGACTTTTTTGTATACTTGAAGGATATTTTTTTGTTATTGAAGAAATATGTTCCTTTTTAGTTGTATGTGTTTCTGAAGCAGGATGTATTTGTTTGATAGGTACGTTTCTTATTGGGGGAAAACCAAATCCATTGGTTTGTGAATGATGTTTTGTATTGGCAAACCACACTCGGTCTGTAAATCGTTGGGCGTGAGTGAACTGTGTTTTGTGTGTTTGTGGCATGATTTTAACGCCACGAAATTCAAAGCGTGAAATGGCGAGGGACTATTCTATATAATATCAGTCAGGAGTTTGGGACGATAATCAATAAATTCATTAATTAATCACACAGTAAATGAAAATGAACCCGATCATTTTGCCGACCGTAATATATTGCCATGTGCATGCATATCTGTTTTCCTCGTCTCCCGCCTCCAAACAGGCAGGAAGAGAGTTCACTCTGCGCATTGGTTTCAGCACCTTGGCACATTTCTTCCATAGAACAACGCCATGAACGGAGTGAGTCCTTTTGTCAGTCATACAGTCTCTTTGTCTCGGTGGGTGGAGGCGGGGTTGCTACCATGCACACAGTGCAGAAGAGTGAAACGTGCTCGAAATTAAATTAGTAGATTGCAACATGTCGTCATATTGTTTATATTTTTTCATTGTACTTTTCTGAAAAGTCATGTTAAAATCTGTTTTTCTCTCGTTCTCGTAGACCCAATCTTGTATATCGTCTCGTTTCATCAACTGAGTGTCTCGTGACATTCCTAATATCAGCTGTTAGAGCATAAAATACTTACAAACATTCTTTAAGGCTCAACAAGAGGCAGGACTGACGCATTCAACATTTTAAACATTGGTCTTCTTCTGTGACGGGTTTCAAATAGCACTACAGAGCGTTGTCGCCACTTATAGGAGCATGACTAGATGACACCCTCCTGCATAAAACAAAATCCTCTTTGGAATAAAAGTGCAGGATTATTTTCATTTTTTTTGTGCAGCAAAGACCCACCAGTTGAGTCTCCTTTTCTCCCTCCTGCTAGATGTCAGTAAATATGCACACCCACAACTGTTCTGATCTATGACACTCTGACTATAACAGTGGGAGGTCCGTGTGTAGAGCTGTGGACCATTATTCAAGGTTCAGCAACATGGCGGACACTTCAAGATGTTTCATTAATTATTGGTGTTTATGCAAAATCGATATAGCTGTGTCAAAAAACAGCAAATATAGAAGGAGTTGTGGTGGTGATTGTGGAAGAAACCCCAGGGACTTTTATTTTCACGGTGTCCTAAAGGCTGGACTGCTGTGACGGGGATGCTTCCTGACAGCCGAGGCAGCCCAGTCTTCAGCATTTCGAGGGAAAAACCCACAAAAGGTTTTACTGACGTACAGTAAATGTCCTGCCACTGCCTCCTGTTTTGTTGTCCCATTAGTGATAAGGGGTGTAAAGCTGTTTATTTCATGCGCACACCCAACAAGCATATGTGTGATGGTGCATCCATATGTACAGGGAGAGCGTGCAGGATTATCAGCTGGTTTGCACCCTCCTCTCCCTGTCAGCTTGCAGCTTGTAGCCGAGCCACCCCGGGAACCTCGGTCATGCATGACCTGAATCACAATGAGCTCTCACTGCCACTGACCTCCCTGTCCTACCCCCCCTCCCTTACAGTGATCGTATACCTTTACATGAGCACATGCCACGGCACCACTGTGTGTATTAGAAGCTATACAGTAAATGCTCCAGCTACCGCTGGAACCCATGGCAATTTTGCGCCAGGAAGTCGGTGTAGTCCTCACATATGTTTTCCATAAAAGCAATATAGTGTGGGGATGCATCTTCCTGCTACTGGAAAGCCCTTCTGTAATCTGAGTGCAACCCTGAGAGAGGAAAGATCACGGTTCGCTTCTGAAGTTCAAGCACATCCAGCTCTGACTGCTGCATCGGTGACGCTGCATCCCCTGAAGACAATGAATGCTCTTGGCAATGTTCTCTTCTTTTCTCGCTCACATTTCCTGCTTTAAATTACAGCTGCAACAATTCAACGGTTATCCAATTCATCTTCAACCATTTTGGTATTCAATGTTTGTGTTTGGTTCATATTGATTTGGTCCGTCTAGGCCGGGCCTAATGAAGGGGTGTCCAAACTTTTTCTAGCGATGACCACATAGTGAAAAATGAAAGGATGCAAGGGTCACTGATATTTTGTAAAGCAACATATATACCTGTAGATATGTTAAGAAGTGATACATATTTCAAGAGAAAATTGCATCTCGGCTTTTTGATATAAGTGAAAAGGACCAGTATTAGTATGTCAATCTTTGCTCTTTTTCCACATTTTTGCTGTTTGTTTTTTTTTTTTAATTTCCAAATATTTCATCTTTCTTCCTGAATAATTTTCATAATTTTGCTTTTTAGAATATTATGACTTCAATCCCATAATATATATATATATATTTTCCCAAATCTAATATTAAAGAAAACTACAACTTTATTTTGTTTGGTTTCTCATCATACTTTGAAATATGATCATTTAAAAAAATATGTCTTTAATATTTCAACTCAATGCTACTAAAATCATATTACTTTTCCTCAAAATATTATAAGGTTATTCTCATAAAATTACGACTTTTTTGTTTTTAATATTTTGACTTCATTCTCATAAAATTACAGATTTTGTTGCCATTTTGCTTTTTAAAAAAATCCAACTATTTCAACTTTCTTCTTGTAAATTTTCCAACTATTTATACTTTCTTCTTAAATAATATTCGTAATTGTTCTTTTTGTAATATTATGACTTTATTTCCATAATATTTTTACTTTTATCCCATAATATTATACATTTTTCCCCACACTAATATTCCCAAAATTACAGCCTTATTTTGTTTCGTTTGTGTCACATCATATTACGACTTTTGAAAAATAAAATGTTTCTTTAATATTTCAACTGTGCTCCTAAAATGACATTTTTCTTAACATAACTACTACTTTTTTCATCATAGAATGACTTTTTTTCTGTTAATATTTTGACTTTACTATCATAAAGTTACAGCTGTTTTTTTTCCAATTGTGTAGTTTTTTTCTATTTCAACTTTTCCTTGTCACTTTTCTTCTTGCGATTCCGATTTTATTCTTATACATTATTCTTGTAGCATTACAAATTTTCGGAAACCTAATTTAGAAAAAAATACGACTTTATTCATTGTTTTATTTCTTTCTCATAACATTGTGTATTTTTTTTCTTTAATATTCCAACTCCATGCTACTAAAGTTTACACTCGTAAAATTGCGACTTTTTTTTCTTGTTAGAATACGACTTTTTTCCTCAATATTTTGACTATATTCTCGTGAAATTACAAATGTTTTTTCCATCTGTGTTATTTTTGTTTTTATTTTCCACGTTCTTCTTGTACATTTTCTTCTCGTACTTATGACTTTAATCCCATAATATTTTGACTTCATACTCGGAGCATAATTAACATTCTCGTAACGGTAATTACAACTTTATTAGTTTTTTGGTTTGTCATCATACGGCATCATTTTTCTTGAATATTTCAGCTTTATGCTTCTAAAATGACATTATTTTGCCTCATAATATCACGATATTCTCTGAATATTTTCACTTTATTTTTATAAAATGACTACTGATGTTTCCATTTTTGCTGTTTTTTTTTAGTTTTCGTGTTAAATTCCATTCTTAGAATGTGCGGCGGGCCCAATAAAAAAACAACAACAAAAAAACAGCGGCTTCGGGCCTGCGCTTTGGACACCCCTGGTCTAACTGACTACTCGATTAATCCAGACAGCAAGCGTCACATGAATCGACTAAGAAACGAAACATTAGTTGCAGTCCTACTTCACATCGCTCATCCTCGACCTTGATCAGCCTCTTGTTGATGCACAACCTCACAAGCGTAAACCCCCCTGCTGTGTGACGGACGCTCCCATTATTCCTTCAAGTCTGATCCAGCCAGAAAGGCCACGAGATGCTTAAAAGCAACGTTGGCGCCCTTTCCCTGAATCCCAGCTGATACTCTGTCCAACAATGGCTATGCAACCTTCTCAAGTGCCCTGTGACAAGCTTCTCTTTGTTCCCCGCGGAGCCGATGGGCATTGGCAGCGTGTTTGCCAGCCATGTGTGAAACCAACAATACCAACAACTCCTGGAGGGGAAGCCGTAGTGGGAAATAATGTTATACCTGACCTTTCATGGGTGGTATTTGCTGAAAGACGCTTGCTAAAGGTGTGGGGGTGGGGTGTTTGCCCTGAAGTGGCCCCCGAGTGGACATGTGTGCAGTCATTGCTGTCATCTTTGTTTAGGTGTCTTCTGTCAGCAGGGGGGCATGGAGAGGTCAGGGTAGTGGTGCAAACAGGATTTGAAGTGCTGATACACATGTAAACACACACAGCACCCTTATGTCCAAACATAATGAGCCTTGACACCCTCGGACCAACCCCCTGCCCCACTGTGTGCCGCGGGTTGCCAAATCCAGCAATGCTTTTACAGTGGTACCTTGGTGTTTGTTCTAAAAAGTCAAAACGGAAACCAAAGCAATTTTTTCCATTGGAAATAATGTCAATCCAATTATTCCTATCCAGAAACCCAAAATGCTTAATAAAAATACATGTTATAGAGACTAATTTGAGTTTTTAATGCAGAAAACAATGCGACATTCAACGTACCAAAAAGGTAAATTAAATAGTTTGTTGCAATATTGTTTTTCCTGAAAGCTTTCATCGAAAACCGAATCACACGAAAAACAGGGCGCTCGAAAAACCAAGGTTTTGACTGTGTTACATAGATGGAAGCTATAAACACAAGTGGATCATTTGAGGTAATTGAGGCAAAATGGAGTGCACTGCTCGGGTGAAACCGGCAGAGGCGCTGGCATGGAAATGTGAGGTCAGAACATTCAGAGAGCACTTTCCCATCCCTTTAGTGCTGATAATATGAAATAATATAACTACAGTCAAACCTCGTTTTTTGTATGATTCTGTTTTCATCGCAAACAGCAAAATGTTGCCTCGCTTTTCATACAGCATTGCACGTTAAGAACTAGTCCATTTGGCCTGTACAGTGTCATTCCGAGTGCCCAAACAAAGCACCCTACGGTGCACTGTCTGTGCGACTGCTAAATAATCGCGGTGAATTCCTTTCAGACCCCACCTTGATGAGTGAAGTCGGACTCTATATACAGTAAATAAGTGGAATATTTTCATAGTTAGAGCACAGAAAAGCTTTTTATGACTTTCTAAATACAATCTTTACCATTATTAGAGCCCTGTAGACATGAAATAACACCCCTGTAGTCACTTTTGCACTCCTATTATTCTTTGTTTACGCCGCATTGCTCAACTGTAATGCACAGACTACAGGATCACTGCAGGGACACAAGAGACGGCCATGGCTTTAAACATTGCAAGACAGCTAACTAGTGAGCCTCAGATTTATTTACTGCATTCTAAGCTTAAGAAAGGGTTTAAAACGAAGTGGGGAGAAGGACAAAGAAGCCAAAAACTTACCAATTCCACACGGTTTGGGAGGAGAACTTCTTTTCACTTTTAACCCTGTGGGACGTTCCATGGCTGAATCAATGCAGTGTGATGGTAATCTACTGTAATGTCATGTCTCAAAAATGGATTACTCACGCCAAGTGACCAGAATACTACATACAACTTTTCTTTTCAATATTTTTTGGCTAATAATGCGCCATAGTCAACTACGAAACAGCAACCATGTATTCATTAATTTTTAAAAACAGTGAGGGAGTGATAATCGAACGACGATATGGCGAGGGACAACTATATACTTAGTTTTAATTGTTTTCTGTATGTAAAAATATTGATAATTATTCTCTATATAAAATGTATTTAGGTTATTTTTTATTTATGATGTTTTTGTTAATATTAATAATAATTATTCTTTATAAAATGTGTTTTTTGTTATAATTTTTAGATGTCTGAAGCAGCTGAATTCTATGGGAAAGATTGCCTTGGCTTTTGTTCATGATGGTTTTTGTCAAAACATTTGGAACTAATTCACAATGAAAACCACTGTATTCGTCAATTTTGCTGTCCGTACAACTGCCAAATAAAGTTGATCAATTTGACTATTATTATCTCTGCCCTAAAGGTTGTTTCGTTTGCAAGCAAACAACATGTTGTAGGTATCAGCACGTTAACAATATGGTGTGAATGAATTATCTTTATTTTAACATGTCAAACCATGTTAACATGTTGTAATTGCTCGTGCTGATGGTGGGTTTTAGTAGTAGATGAGGTTTTATTCAGATGCAGAATCCCCTCTTGGTCCATTGAAATTGTCAATACCACCATTGATGCCTTTCATTCATGGGTTTTCCAGGTTTTATTGTGAATCCATAACTAATCCCACTTTATTTTCTGACTTTACTTTGCCTTAAATGTTTCACTTCTAGGAAAGGAGAGCATTGTGGGTTATTGAGTAATCATGATGCTTTTCTTGCACTAGTTTTGTCATACATGTTTATGGGCCTGCAAGCACACTTATCAGTTTTTAAAAAAAGTAACTGACTCTAATCATATGGCATCCAGTCAGGTCTAATGACCATATATGAACTACCACTATTATAATGTTGCATTTAGACTTGCAGCGTGTGCGTGCTTGACCACTCAGTAGTTTCGAAGCAGCCTTTCTTATTACGTCAGAAGCTGCAGTGTCGAGTGCTCGCGCTGTATCTCCAATGTGCAACAGCTGCATTTAATCACGCCCCAAATCTAATCAGCCTCCGGCCTCACGCATCTCTGCTCGGACAGTGCTTATTTTATAGCGGCGGTAGATTTACAAGGGCGGATATGAGAGCGTTCCAGCCAGATAAAAGCCTCATTTAGTCGTTATTGTTTTCACCTCTTCTTCTTCATGTTCCAATATTGACTTTGAAGTTGTAAGAGATGAAAGTGCACATGCACACCATTCAGGTGTTTTGGGTTTTAAGCTTCTTTTTTCCAGATGGCTAAACGTGTAAATAAGTATGAGCCGAAGATGAAAATGGTGATGGGTTTTGGGCCTTCTAACCAAATTTGTTTTCTGCTTCAGTTTTCCTGTACGCTCATTTCTTGTGCACTGATGGAAGCCTGTTTTCCCCACTGAAAGAAAAAAAATACCCCAACGGTAAGTTGTAATGATGAGTTAAAAAGGGGAAATTATTAGATCTCATCATTTTGACTTTTTACCTCATCATTATGACTTTCCTATTTCATAATTGACTTTATCTCATAATTTGGACTTTTTATCTCATAATTATGACTTTTTATCGCATAATTTTGACTTTTTACTTGATAATTTCAACTTTCTATCTCACAATTGACTTTTTAATCTCATAAATTTGACTTTTTATCTCATTACGACTTTCCTATCGCATGATTATGAGTTTTTACGTAATTTTTCCTTTTTTTTCCTCCTAATTTTTACTTTTCATCTCTTAATTAGGACTTTATGTCATAAGTTGGACTTTTTATGACTATCTCATAATTTAGATTTTTATCTCCTATTTTTTTATTTTTTAACTTTTTTTAATCTCATAATTCTGACTTTATTTTCCCATAATTTACATTTTGAATCTGATCATTTCGACTATTGATCTCAGAATTCTGACTCACCTTTGGAATATTTTTTTTCCTTCAGTGGTGAGGCTTCTATAGATTCCCTGCCTGTTCATCAGCTAAATGGCTTTCTAGTTCCTCTGTGTATTAAACAAGCATGGATGCTTACAAAAATGTTCCCACAAGCATGGATTAGCGCTGCTGTGTGGTAGTCCACTGGCCCACGGTGGCAGCCCGACAGTGACTGATGGCAGGCGGCTGTCCTTGCCTTCCATGCCCATGGAGACACCATGACGTTTTCACATCTGTGCCATTCCATTTCTCAAGCTTTTGCTCAGCACATTTTAGCATAGCAAAAGGACATTCTGTCAGGAAGTACAGTAGCTTTCTGGCAAGAGTCTTTTCTTTCCTCATCATCATCAGATGGAAACAGCTGGTGTTCTGCAGGGGGGCTGCCTGGAGATGCATGCCACAGCAATGGCTTTACTCTTGAAAGACATGGTTGTTCCTATGACAATATATACAGTACAAATGACATACTAGGGATACAAGGGCCACATAGTGACTAGTCAAAGGATGTGGGGGACACTTTTTTTTTTTTTAACCAAACCATGTAGAAATGCAAAGACGTCTTTGTATATTGAAAGAAAAAAAACATTCTGCATCTCTGCTTTGTGTTCTTGGTGACAAAGCACATTATTAATAGGAACATTTTCTCCTTACATTACACTTTTTTGCAGTTTTTTTATCTAAAAAAAAATCCCTCATAATATTATTTACATTCTTTAATCTGATAAAATTTTGACTTTTGACTATTATTGTAATATTCTAACTTTTTCCCAACCTGATTTTCCAAAAATTGCAACTTTATTCTTTTTGTTTGTTTCTCATATTATGACCTTTTTCCCCTTTTGATATTATAACTTTACTTTTTCTCTTAATATTATAACTTTACCCTCATAATATTTTGTCTCTATTCTTGTAAAAATGACTGGTCTTCTTTTTCAATTTTTGCTCTTGTTTTTTACTTGCGTGTTTAATTGTAATTTTAGAAAGTGCCAAAGGCCAATAAAAAAACAAAAACAGCTGCAGGCCCCGGGGCCACACTTTGGACATCTCTGATTTAAGAAGTGCCGTTGAGGGATAGAAGGTTTTGAATGCCTGTTTTTTCGTTAACTCAGCAGATGAATGCCGCATAACTCATTGTATGTGCTGTTGCAACGGAACCTTGTGTTTGTCTTGTGTCCCACGGCTGTTTTTTATTGGCTCACGGCACATTCTAAAAGTGTAATTTAACAAGAAAACAAAATAAAACAACAGCAAAAATGGAAAAACCTGCAGTAATTTGACAATAATAAAGTGTAAATATTAAGAGAAAGCGGTTGTAATCTAACAAGAAAAAGTTGTCATTTTAGGAGAATAACTTTTTAATATCAGGAAGAATAATGTCTTTTTAGTAGCATGAAATTGAAATTTTTAAAGAAAAAAGTTGTGATGTTATGAGAAACAAACAAAACAAAGTAAAGTTGTAATTTTTGGACTATTTGGTTGAAATCATTTTTTGAAATAGTTGGAAAATAAATGAAATAAACAACAACAGCAGAAATGAAAGAAAAAAGCAACTGCAATTTTATGAGAATAAAGTAAAGATATTAAGAGAAACAAAGTTCTATTCTAACTAGAACAGAATAAACGTACAAAGAATAACATTTTACCAGAATAAACTCTTAGTATAAGGAAAATAAGTCAGAATATTATGGGAATAAACTCATAATACTACAAATTTACTAAGATTATTTAAAAAGAAAGCTGAAATATTTGGAAAAAAACCCCAACAAAAATGGGAAAAAAAGAGAAAAGAGCGAAGCTGATATCAATGATAGGCTTTTTCATCTATATCACAAAGCTGGGATGCAGGTTTTTTCTTGAAATACATTCTTAGCATATCTTACAAAATATCAAAGTGGCAGAGTTGCATCCTTTCATTTCTCACCATGCGGCCCTCGCTGGAAAAAGTTTGGACACCCGTGGTTGAGTGTAAAATGAGACGAGACTCCGCTTCCTGGAAACATTCTCTCACACGACAGTAGCTCATTAGCCAAGTCATGGGGATCTTCCCTCACGCTGTGATGCATTCTGTGCTTGTGCCAACCGGTCACGAGGCCGTCAGCTGCAGTAAAAAAGAATGCTTAATGTTGTTCAGTTTGTCTGCATGCGTCATTGCTTTGGAAGCAAATGCCCAGTGTCGGTCCTACAACTGAAGACGCACGTTTGGTGCAGTCGGAGGGCTATGTGGGCTTTGTGGGCCGGGTTGGGCTGGGTGGATTCCCAGAGGAGTTTTGACCTGTTATTTGTTTAGTGTCAAGAACCTCCAGGGGGTTCACTTTGCTTCAGGCTGCTTTTTTTTGTTTTTTTTTGCTTGAAGCCAGATTGTCCTTGTGTGAAACATATCAACCCAAAACCACCATGTCAGATGATCCACTGCTACTCTTCATGAGCTGACAATAGTTTTTGTCTGCTCTAAACACAGATAAAAGCTGCAGGCAAGGTGCTCTTTGACCTGGTGTGCACCCACATGAATCTCATCGAGGGCGATTACTTCGGCCTGGAGTTTCAGAACCATCAAAAGATGATGGTAAGCGAGAAGGGGATAAAAAATGGACAAATGGAATACTTTTGACAGGAAATCCATGAAGGTTCTTTATGATATCTTCTCCACAGGTTTGGTTGGACCCGATCAAGCCCATCATGAAGCAGCTTAGACGTGAGTATTCCCAGATCTCATTTCAGGCTGTTTTTAAAACACAACCTCAACTCTGTTTCTAACAGGACCGAAGCACACGACGTTGAGGTTTGCTGTGAAATATTTTCCTCCAGACCATGCCCAACTGCTGGAAGAGCTGACGAGGTTGGTTGTAACATTTGCCTCATTAAGTTGCATTTACTCCACATCTTAATATGTCTCTGTGAGACAAAAAGAGCGTACGGTGACAAATTCCTGAAGTCATACAATTTGGAGTTCAACCAACATTTTCTGGAAAAATGCGCCTTTAAAGCTGCAGGTCTCAAACTCAACTTACCTGGGGGTCGATGGAAGTTTCAACCAAGAGTCCACAACCAACACTACAGTAATTTCTCGCCACTGTGTGCTTTGAATTTCACGGCTTCACACTATCACTGTTTTTCAGAAATATATAAATTCATAAATCTTGCTGTTTCGTGGTTGAATACGGCCTTTTGTAAGTCTAAAAATATACATATTTAAGTCTTGCAAATGAGGTGAAGCCAGGGCCGGTCCAGAACAATAGATGCTAACGAGCCAGTATCAGAGTCGTTCATACCCAACTCAGGGAGCGACACTTCCCTTTTATCGGAGGTGTTAATAGCTGGAGAGCATTATACCACTATTCCGCCCAGGCTTAGTGTAAGGAACCAATAGAAGGAGGGTGTTGGCACACCAATTCCGCCCACTCTTACTGTATTTAAGGCCTAGGCTACCAGCACTTATTAGTTCGCTGACGAAGCTCTTCGGATGAGGAGCGAAACGTCCGACACCTTCTTCACAGAAGTACAGATGACGTCTCAAGAAGCCTTTCCCTCGATACATATTTAAGCAATGTTTATGCACTTTTTTGGCCTAAATTAAGCGTAGAAGATGCACTCACAGACGATGATGTGGTATTCTATTCACTGGTCACTAGGTGTCAGTAATGTTCCTGTAATGTTGGGTGCGACGTACTGTACAAGCGCCAGACTTGATCGCCGGAACAACAGGCTTTTATTGCAGGTTCGAGTGATCTCACGACAGGCACAATAATCCCTAACATGGGTTACTGTTGCGGAACCCAATGACAGATAAAACAACTCTGAACCCCCGACGTCACTTCCTGTCTGTCCCACACACAAGCACCAGCCTTATATATATCTTATATATATACCAAAATATTCAATTTATTTATTTATATATATATATATATATATATATATATATATACACATACATATACATATACATACATACATACATATATATATATATATATATATATATATATATATATATATATATATACATATACATATACATATACATATACATATACATATACATATACATATATATATATATATATATATATATATATATATATATATATATATATATATATATATATACATATACATATATATATATAAGGAATCCTACTTTGTGGAAATTCCCTTATCACGGTCGGGTCTGGAACTAATTAACCGCGATAAATGAGGGATTGCAATATTCAACATAACAGTCTGACTAACAGTGTTGTATGAAATAACACTACAACCATGACACATACACAGGGCGACTACTACTACTACTACTACTACTACTACTAGTACTAGTAGAGGACAATAAACACCAACTACGTACATTCTCAACAATTTACAAGAAAGCGCCGGCATTACGCCCCTCGCTGGGAGTGTGTCCGGCTTCCCGACGTTTGTGAAATCTCAGCGCACAAACTGTAACCATCAACCCGTGTTTGTATATCCAGGTACCTGTTTGCCCTCCAGATCAAGCAGGATCTTTCCAGCGGCCGCCTGACCTGCAACGACACCAGCGCCGCTCTGATGGTTTCCCACATCATGCAGTGTGAGTGCTGAGGGCTTCCTTGTTGAGCCTCGAGGCTAACAAGGCAACAGACTGGACACGACAGTGCTTTCTCACTCCGAGCGTTTGCAGATTGATGGTCTCCTTGTTACTGCGGATCATTTGTCAGTAGCGTGACTGAGTGCCAATGTGACACGTCGCTTTCTTAGAAACACAACATTTCTGTGCTGCACTGTCAAGTCTGACAGTTTTTTTTGTAAATGCTCCAAACCAAAAACGTCTAGCCATCTGTATTCTTCCTTGATTGCAGTATGACGTTTCCTCTGCCTGACTCCTGGTCTTTCTTCCTTTTCAGCTGAGATCGGAGACTTTGAGGAGAGCCAGTGCCGGTCACACCTCCTCAATAACAACTACATTCCTGATCAAATGCCCTTGATTGACAAGATCATGGAGTTCCACTCAATGAATATGTAAGCATGCTGCGCCATTTTCCTTTTTTAAGAAGCCACAGCTGAATTGGAATACAGGTGTTCCACGGGTTTAGTGTCAGAACTCATACCTAAATGAACACTTCATTCACACGGTACACACAAAGGACATCAAATACAGTCAGAAACACACAAAATTGCTTTGCACGATTCGTTCAGTACTCGCACATCTCTACTGCTTGGTGTCGACACACACGCCGCCACACATTTTCACCAATCAAGTGTGGCTTTAACAGAAATAAGAGTAGAAAAAAAACAAAAACAATGCCTCGTTCAGGTCAGAGAAGAGGCGCTTTGCTCGGAGAACAACCCATCACTACTCAACGAGACTGTTGCAACCTGGCGGTTATTCAAGATTCAAGAGAGTTTTATTGTCATTATGTTATGTGTGTGTTAAAGAGTTTTGTGATTCCCGACTGTCTGTGAACATGACCGACCGCTGCAGAGAGGATAGTCGAGTTTGCTGATGTTGTTTGGGCCGACAGGAGCCGATGTTACAATACTATCATTAGCCTTGATGATGGTTGCGACTGTCCAGTGTGTGTGCGGTCAATATCGGTAGGTGTGTCTCTTCCCTATGAGGTTTTTACGATAACTTTCACTTCCATGGTGACAATGTTCCTTTTCTTTGGCACACTGCCAACAGAAGAGCCCACTTTACCCTTGGGAGATATAATGAAGCGCATAAGTTAACAAATAAGCGACGTTATCCTTCCTCAGTGTAGCTGCACGTAGTATATTCTTCTCGACAGAGTTTTGTGTTTACGGACCAAAATCTATTTATTTTTAGTTTTACTACGAATCTCCGTTTGGGCATCTCTGTGTGGAGTTTGCATGTTCTCCCCGTGCGTGGATTTTTTCCGGGTACTCCGGTTTCCTCCCACATTCCAAAAATGTGCCTGTTATGTTCATTTGAGACTCTAAATTGTCCATAGGTATGAATGTGAGTGTGAATGGTTGTTTGTCTATGCGAGCCCCGTGATTGGCTGGCGACCAGTCCAGGGTGTACCCTGTTTGTCGCCCAAAGTCAGCTGGGATAGGCTCCAGCATACCCCCACGACCCTAGTGAGGACAAGCTGCATAGAAGATGGATGGATGGTTTTAGTTTTAGTGCCATCTTGCTGGGAGCTAGCATGCTAACCATTAGCATGATAACATTTTAGCTAATTTTCTCATGTCTCAAGGCAAATACACACATGACATGATGTAGGGACATTATAGAACCACCTCGGCACTTTCGGTACTTAGTCATGTCTTGCTAGGTGCTAGCATGCTAACTGTTAGCATGTTAGCATTTTTGCTATTTTACTGATGTCCAAATGTATGACGTAGGGACACATAGAACACTGTTCTAAAACGCTATTTTGTTTATATTTTAAAATGAATAATTTTGTAAAATTAATTTCATAATACATTTTTGGGAGTGTGTTTGTAACCACAAAACATCGTGAAACGAGGACCACCTGCAATAGCTTTCACCCATTTCACAGGTTAGCTGCAGTGTTCACTGCTTTGGTCGTATATTAAACGTCTCTGTGAAGCAGTTTCTAGCTCCCGACCGCACACGGATTTAGATTTGTCCGCTACTCAGTGAAAGGAGGCTGCGTTCGCGCACCAAATAACTCCCAGCTGTTGCCATCACCACTTCTGATTGTTGGGGTCTGTTCTGAGGTTTTTGAAGTCCTTTTTACAGTCACTCCAGTTTGAATTCAAGCCAAAAGTGACTCCTCCAACTGATGGGCTCGCAGCGGGTGAATGGCTTCTCCTCTAGAGGAGCTCCTTTTAATGTGATTTTTTTTTTTTTCTTTCACTCCACCCCCTGAGGACTTCTTGGTTGATAACTTGAAGCTGTGGTTCTTGTGGCTTTGGAGCCACATTGAGATAAGTCTCTCATTAATCACCAAATGCAGGCAGCGGGAAGGCTTGTTTTGCTGATAAGCATTGTGGAAAGTTGCTCCATTCTCGTTCGCCGACTTTTCAGAACCGCTGTCAAACTGTAGATAAAACACGAAGAGACCCGCGTCCGTTCGCAGGTGATTCATGCGCTTATCAGCTGAGATTCAATTATTTGCTTCATTGCAACATTATTTACAAGCACTGTGGATAGTAACATTGCTGAGGCAAGCACTAAAACAAGACTATGGCTAACACAACTGCCAATATTAGCGACTGTTAAGTGATTGGGGGTCATGATGGCAGCAGCACCCAGTAAGAATTTTAGCTCTCAAAGCTAATATAGAAATAGAAATAAATCCAGTGTTAATACCCGACCTTTTCAAAGCTCCACACTTCATTTATGCCAACTACGCTCTGACATAGCAGCACACGAACGGACAGGAGGTCATCAACACAACTTGCGGTGCAAACAAGACCAACAAAATGCATCTGAACCACACAGACTACGCAGGTATCAAAATAGCACTATAGCCACGTCTACAACCCACAAGGCATGCTGGGTATCCTCACTGTTCAATTATCAGCGGAGTCTCCTACAGTTGTTGGATGCATGGTCTGCACAAGCAGATGATTACCGGGGTGTCTAATTTTAACGCCGGGTAAGAAACAAAATTTGGCATTGACAGCTGTGGCTGTAGGCAACCACCTCACGCCATTTAAAAAAAAAAAAAAAAATCAACTCCACAAGATGGCAGTAGCTGCATTTGAAATATCACAAGTTATCATTACCCAGATGCTTTATGTGCCTCTGCATACGCTTTAAAATGGTGTTCTTATTATTATGTATGGTGTTACATTTCCCTCACTTACATGAAGGTTTTACTTTTTTTTTGCCTGAATTTATGTAACTGGATTTTTTGCTTTTCAATTTTGTGAACTAACTTTTCGTCACACTGAATCATACAAAAACCGAGGCGAAATTTTGGCCAAAAATTTCATCTAAAACGCAATCACAGGAAAACTGTAGCAACATTTTGGCAAAAACCGTATAAGATCCAGGGACAAATTTGTATTTTTTTTTTTTTTCGAAAACCGAATCATAGAAAAACAGGGGCAACATTTTAGCAAAAATGGTCATCAAATTGAATTACAAAAAAAACAAAACTTTGGCAAAACTTTTAAATAAAAAATGTAATCGTAGGAAAATAGGGGCAAAATTTATGACCACACAAAAAGGGCACAATTTTGGACCAATTTTTTTGTCGAACTGAATCATACTAAAATGTTGGTGAAAACACTCATCAAATCAGATTTTTTTTCAACTTATGCTGAAAACTTAATTGAATACAAATTCATAAGCAAAATGTGTGTGTTTTGGGGAAAAAAGTGAGTTTGTTAAAATACCGTGTTTTGAAATTCAGTTTATAAAAATTCAGTACAGTTGTCCGTCACAATATCGCGGTTCGATATCGCTCCCATTCTTCACACTTTTTTTCAGAAATGAATCAGTGATGGCTGTTTCGTGGTTTCGACTATGGTCTATTATTAGTCAAAACATACTGAAATACACGCGATATGTTGTATTGTGGTCACTAGGCGGCAGTGATGACACAAAACCTTGAGACATTAGCTTACATGACATTACCTTGACACTGCATGAAGTCAGCCATGGCATGTCCCACGTGACAGAGTGAAAAAAGGTTCTCCTCCCATCCCGTGTGGAATTGGCAAGTTTTTGGCTGCTTTAGTTTTTTAAGAAGTACTGTATATTTGAGGCTAACTGGTTAGCTTGTTAGCTTGCTAGCTAGTGGCTGTCCCAAGTCCCTGCAGCATAAGAGTTGCAATGTGTTGAAAACAATGAAAAATAGGAGTGTAAAGGTGACTATAGGGGTGTTATTTAAGCCTCTACAAGGCTGATTGGCTCGCTCAGCCTTCATTTCTTGCAAGTGTAAGTGTGAATTTTGAACCATCAATTGTTTTGCACTGATTTTTTTCTAAACTGAAGGTGATTTAACTTATTTCCTGTTGCCGTTGTATCTCGTTAAGAGGACAAACACCAGCAGAGTCCGACTTCCAGTTGCTGGAGGTGGCACGCCGGCTGGAGATGTACGGGATTCGTCTCCACCCAGCCAAAGACCGTGAAGGGTCCCGTCTCAGCCTCGCTGTAGCACACACGGGTGTCCTGGTTTTTCAGGTGCCTTGCACTCAAATGTTCAGAGGCCAACTTCAGAGAAAAGGACGCGTGTGTGAATTCCATTTTTGTTTTGTTTTTGTCCCCAATCTCCGCAGGGACACACGAAGATAAACTCCTTCAACTGGTCTAAAGTACGGAAACTGAGCTTCAAGAGGAAACGGTTCCTGATTAAGCTGAGGCCTGACGTAAATGTAAGTTGTATTGTTGTGTGTTGAAGAGCCAACACTGCATAGTCTTTACTGTGTGTTGTCCAGAGTTCTTATCAAGACACACTGGAGTTCCTGATGGCCAGCAGGGACTGTTGTAAAGTCTTCTGGAAGATCTGCGTTGAATACCACGCCTTCTTCCGCCTCTTTGAGGAACCCAAACCCAAGCCCAAGCCTGTGTTGTTCACACGCGGCTCCTCTTTCAGATTCAGGTAAAGAATGCTCAAATTACCCGAGATGGGAAATTGCGGCCACCGCCGAACCGCCACCCACAGCGCTTCTGTTTGTCTCTCCAGCGGTCGCACGCAGAAGCAGGTGATTGATTTTGTGAGGGAGTCGGAGTTTAAAAAGCTCCCGTTTGAAAGGTAACACAAAAAAATAATCAGTCGAGTTTGGCATTTTAGATGTGACAAGCGAACTCGTGATTTAAGACTGACCTGCGACATCCTGTCTGCACAGGAAACACAGTCGAGTGCAACACAACAACCGCCTGTCGCCTTTGCCTTCTCCACGCTACCACCAAGTGCCAACAGAAGTGAGTGTATCAGTGTGTCACTTTTTTACAGCTGGTATTTAACAATAGCGACTTGGGTTTTGTTATCTAAATGGCACCACTGAACAAACAAATTACAGTTGTTGTTTTCTCATGTTTTCCAAAATGTTCCACGAAACCCGAGGCAATGTTTTACCCAGAGGAAATCATGTAAATTCAATTATTATAAAAAATTAATTTAATGTTTAATTTCATATTTTATTACGGATTTAATAATTAATTTAATATTCAATTGAATAGAATCATTATAGTTTTACATGCAGAAGACAATGTGAAATCCTTTTAAATGACGAATGGATGGAATTTATTGTTGATGCGGATTTGCCGTACATCCTGGTGAGATGGAATTCAATAGTGTTTCTCACCTTCTTTATCAAATTGCTGCCTCTGGCAACTTTCTCGGGCCCCATGGCAGGTTATTTAGCAGTTGCAGTGAGTGAGACAGCGAGTCAGCAACGCATAGGGTGCTTTGTTTGGGCACTCAATTCCACGCAACGATACAGTACAGGGCAAACGGACTCGTTTGTTACATGCAATGTTGTACGATAACCGAGACGGTGTATGAAAACTGTGGCAATATTTGCTGAAAAATGACCCATACAAAAACTGGGGCTTAATTTTGGTGAAAATGTGCAGCAAAAATGGAATCCTAGGAAAACAGGAGCAAAATTTTGGCCATTTTTTTGGCAAGAACTGAATGAGATGAAAGTCGGTGCAAATTTTCGGTGATAATTTTTGGCAAAACCCAAGTCATACAAAACTGGGACAAAATTTTTCTGAATCATACATACAAAACCCGGGGAGGTTTTGTTAATGTTCAATCCAAAACGAAATCATAGGAAAACTGGGGCAAAAAACTGCTTTTGGTAAAAATTGTCGAATACCAAATCATAGAGGAACCGAGGCAAAATTTTTGTGAAAATGTTTGTCAAAAAGAATCACACAAAAACCATGACAAAATTTCTACAAAAATCAAAACTTAAATCATAGGAAAACAGTGGCAAAATTTTTGGCAAAAATTGTTGCCAAAAAAGCAACATACATAATTTGGAGCTAAATTTTGCCAAAAGCTTTTGCCAGAAGGTAAACATACAACAACTGTGGCAACATTTTGGTGAAAATGTTTGTCAAACTGAATCATACAAAAACCAGGGCAGACTTTGGGTGAACATTTTCATCAAAAACGGAATCATAGGAAAACTGGGCCAAAATTTTGGCAAAAATTGTTGTTGAAAATCAAATCATACAAAACTACGGCAACATTTTTCATCAAAAATAGAATCTGAGGAAAACTGTAAAATTTTGTCACATTTTTTTTCTCAAACAAAATCATGAAAATAACAGCTAACATCTGCAAAGATATAAGCTAGGCTATAGTCATGTGGCCAAATGACTCCATATTAATAAAACATTAATAAGTGAACTATGTATCGATATCTAAAAATCATGTGGTGTCCAGTCATCACTATTGTTATCACTGCCATGTATTTCGGTGACTGCAAGGTTTTATTTGATATTTTTTAAAATTTGACTCCTTTGTCAGGTTTTTCAGCAGTTTTGGAGAATGTTTCATATCACACCTCAAAATTCCAACCTTATTACAAAAAAAGTTGCCCTATGCCTTTACGTTGCTGCAGGTACTGACTACTTGAAGAATGAAATGAAAAGACCAGCTTTTCGTATCAATAATTCAAGTCTTTCAAATCTTTACTTTAGAGTGGCGCCCTCGGGGACAGACTTGATTCGGCTTCGCAGCGCCATTGGAAGGAGTCGGCGCTGGTGAGTTCACAGGAAACCTCCGAAGCCCCGGCGAGCCCCGCTCACCAGAAGAAGCCCCGCCAAGACAGATCGCCGTCCAGAAAGGAGGAGACGAGAGACTCGACACGGCCGGAACATCTGGCAACAGGTTCATCTTCTTGGGCTGCTAAAGACTGCGGCTATAAAGATAGCAATTACAGCGCAGGTTGGACTCAGAGTTCCGTGGAGCGGGGTGTGTTTCTGGATGGGTCGTACACAGGAAGCTTAAATGGCCCTGGGGTGTTTCCGAGTATGGGGCAGAACCCTTCTCAGTCGATTCATGAGTTGGACGCTTCAGCCAAGCAGTCCCCGCACAGGTCACATAGTCGAGAGAAGCACAGGAGCAGCCCGGTTGTGGTCCAGCATGTAGTGGGCTCGCAATGTCGCCCTGTAAGTCCTGTGATGGACACCGTCCATCCTGCAGGCTCCCTTAGCCACGCTGAGCAGAACGGCTTTGACGGCACTTCCCCGCCCACACCTGGCCGCTCTCATCGTTCACGTAAGCACCACAAATCCAAACACCGCGCTCATGCCGAGGCAAACCAGGCCACGTCCTGGCCCAGGCAAGAATCCCAACCTGTCCTGTCGCGTGCGGAGCGAATGGCTGCTCTTGAGCGCCGCATGCTGGCGAACGGGCTCTCGGCTCCAGGCAGACCCAAAGCTCGCCCTGGGAACCAACACCCGGGTCAGGCTGGGGTTGCACATGTTGGGGCAGTTCAGATGAATGACGGCGGTGCCATGAGTGGCTCCGAGTCCAGTGAGTCAGAGCTGGAGGCCAATCGGGGGAACGACAGCAGCCCGCCTAGGTCTGGGAATCCGGCGGAGGCAGCTTCGCACTTACCGAGGAACAAGTTCTCCTTTGGTAGCCTCCAGCTGGACGAGGAGGCGGACGAGGACGGATGCCACACCTTCAGCGATGACGAGAGTGCTCAGATACTCGGTTAGTCTGAGAGAGTAAATATCGTACCTGGAAGAGGGTTGAAAGACGGTAAGACGGTGGAACCTCCAAAGTTGAATTCCAACGAGGTTGGGGAAAACACACCACATGAGTCTCAGAGGTTGCGTCACCGTCTTGAGTAACGCCATGTGAGACGTTAAGATGTTGCACAAGACTTCAGCTCAAAGAGGAAGTGGCTGATGATGACCACCGAACCAAAAATCTGACTTGATTTGACGTTGGAAAGTGTGGTCTTGGCTGCTCGGTGCAAAAACCAAGAGAAGAGTAATGAAACGTAGACTGCAAAAATCGTTCTCAGAGTCGGTGACGAGACGACAGAAAAAGTGCCATATTTAAACATTTTGTTTGTCGTGAAAAAATCGTGACCAATAGTCAGCAAAAAATAACCTGTCAATATCAACAAGTAAGACCAGGTTAGTTTTAATAAATTCATGAATAAGAATACACTTAAATAATGCGGCAATGACACGATTTGAAAAGCTGCACATTTTCATGTGGCACAAACGTCAATCAAGTGCACAGTCTGGACTAATACAATAACTGGCCTCATTGAGCACATCTCCCGTCGCTTTTTAGTTAGCTGCAGGTACGCTGGCTGCGTGTTGCTCTGAGTGATTCTTCCTGAGTTGGGAGATTAGAGGTATTAAAGGAAGACGCCTTACTCCCCCCAATAATAATAATCATAATAAAGCCGTCTTTTGCCATATCACAGTTCCAATTTTGAGGCCTCATTCCATCATGTTTTCTTCAAAATATACTATATTCAAATTATATTTATTTTTCTGTGCTCTAACTACAAAAATATTCCTTTTCTAAATAAATGAAATTCACTTATCACGGTCTGGTCTGTAACCAATTAACCATGATAAACGAAGGATTGCTCTATTTTCACAATAATAATAATACCACACCCCTGACATACAGAGCTAGCAAGCTTGTTGCTGTGTGGAGCACGATGTCATCACTTGTGTGGTGATATCATTATTGGCAGAAAAAAAAAATACTGATATGAACCGATATCCCATTTTTATGCCGGTCGACGTATTTTGTCGGACATCCCTGCTCAATGCATTAGTTAATTGACTTATTTATTTATCCATCCATCCATTTCTCTATACCGCTTCTTCTCTTTAGGGTCGCGGGGGTATGCTGGAGCCTATCCTAGCTGACTTTGGGCGACAGGCGGGGTACACCCTGGGCTGGTCGCCAGCCAATCACAGGGCACATATAGACAAACAACCATTCACACTCACATTCATACCTATGGGCAATTTAGAGTCGCCAATTAACCTCACCTACATGTTTTTGGGAATGTGGGAGGAAGCCGAAGTTTATTTATTTATTTGATTAATAGAGAATAAAATCAATAAAAAAACAAAAACAGCTCTGCTTCACCCTACTCCAGCTCCACAACACCCGAAGAGACAGAAAACCACACAAAACAACCAAAAAGTGAAGACACACAAATACACACAATACACACAACAACAATAATAATGACAATCACAACAACAATAACAAATAATAAACTATGATAAAAATAAGTCATTAAATTTTTAAATCATACAATTCCACTTACATAAGGATGTAAACTATTTCTAACTATTTAATAGTTAAAATAAATTCACAGTGGTTCCCATATTGCTAAATACTCATCACTATCGTCCAATCTAAACGCAGTTCTCTCTAATGATATCATCTCCATAGCAGGGGCACACCAGTCATGATAGGTTGCATTAAGGCATTCTCGATCAAATATATTTTGATAATTTATTCATCTCCAAGATTCTTTCAATCCCCATTATCGGCGCATGCGAAAGATCGTTCCCTACTTTGGAGGTTCCACTGTAGTCGTTCTACTGAGTTGAGCATGTTTGTGCGTCACTGGGAGATCATGCCCGTTGCAGCACTGAATGAAGGATGCTGGGGACCAGGTGTCCCTGCAGGCAAAAAAAAAAAAAAAAAAGTGCCATGTTAAGATTTCAAGTTTGATTTGCTTGTGATTGAAAGTACCGGAGAGACCTGGAGTTTTTCTGCACTTTCTATCCTCACAGGTTGCAGCAATATTTGACGTGTTGAATGCACAGTTTTTATTATTATCTAATATGCCTTATGACTTGAACAAACATATTTGGTTGCAAGCGAGCCTTGGCCTCACAAGCCACTGGCTGTGTGATGTGTTGTTTGTCAGTGTAGGGTAGTACACTCTGTGACGAATCATGGATACAATGAATTGCAAACCCCAAAAGTTGGCAGCTCTGGGTTTAAGCCCTAAATATGCCTCACACACTTGTTAAACACACTTAAACACAATGATAAGAAGGAGTGGAAGTCACGGTGTAGCCTTTAGCCTGGTCATCAGGCTAGCGCTAGAGACTAGCAGGCTCGAGAAGCCGCATCAACACTGCTTGCCTGTTGTCATTCCAGTAAGGACTTACCATCATATACAGTATTAACTTGTTTTTACCACACTGGATTGTTTTATGTAAGTTTCACTGCAAGCAACTATGGTGCGTTCAAGGACCACTGAACAAAGGGAAATGTCAACACTTGACGTGAAAACATTATCAACAAAGTATAAAGCGATACACATGTAGAAATTATGGGCTTTTTTTTTCACAGTGGTATGTGTATGCTGTACATTTAACCTGTATTATCACATATTTATAAATCAAATGACAAAAAGGGCCTATTTTTGAGGGAAAAAAATATTTTTTGGGCCAAAAATCCACATTTGCATGCTGAATTGCAAATGTGTGGGGATCCATTGTATCATTAATAATTACACCAAAGTATACTAGCAGCTCCACCGTTCACAATGCACTTTGTTTCCATCATTCTGCAAAAAAACACCAAAAAAAAGTACCGCACATTTTTGTTTTTGCACGTGTGTCTGCATGTTCTCTTGTGTTACCTGTTTCAAAATGGCATGCACCTGTTCTTTCTTTTTGTTTTCCTTGTTCTTGTTCTTTTTGTCTGTTTGCATGAAACATTTGTGTATCTTATGTTGTTTTTTTCCCCTCCCCCGCACACTACGGCTGCATGTAAACGACGGGACTTTTTTCTGAGTGGTAACCCGGCAAGCGTGTTTCCATCTTTGCAGTGGTCCAGCTAACAGTTCATTCTTTTAAAATGATTTTTTACTAATCCATTTTGTATTTAAATATTTTTAGTAATTTTACATTTAACATAATTTAAACAATGTTTTCATAAAAAAAATGTTATGGATTTAATTACATAATTTATATTTTTATTTATTTTCTCATTTTTCATCCATTAATTAATTATTAATTGTGGCTCATTTGTTAGTCGACCACTGCAGTTTTAGGAAACCCTTTCTCATGCACGTTTTTCCCCCCCACACTCCTGTCATGATTGACATATAAAGTGTGCGTCATACATCATCAAATATTTGCCAGGTTTGTGGGACTTTCTTCACATTGTGCTGTCCTTCCTACTTTTTGCATGTACTTTAACGTAAGTATCTGTCATTTTGACACGTTGGTAGCTGTGCGTTGTGACGCTGCATGAATTCACTTCTTTCTTCACCCTTCTGTTTCTCCGCTGCTTTTCTTGCATGACTCTTCATGTTCTTTTGTTGCACAAGAGTCAATAAAAACGACTTTAATGATATCCCACAACTGTCTGTTTGCATCACCCCCCCCGCCCCCTTCCGCTCCCCCATCCTCGCTGTAGTTTTGTCATGTCGGTGCCTGGGTGAATGACCTGAGGGCGTCATTAACACGTATTAGTGGTAATCTTTTGTAGATTTGTCCTGGTTTGTGTTTACAGTGTTTACAGTAAACCCCAAATCACAGTTGAGTCATTTGTCTCACTATTAATGTGTTGCACATCACAACCACGCTGGGAGTGCATGTATTTAGTAAGATTCACTCACTAAACCAGCACAAAACACTGGGGAACCTCGGGTTTTGTACGTAGGAATTGTTTTTTGACAGATTAAATATTGCTAAAAAATAATGTAACAAACTAGTCGAGTCACCAAACAAAGCATCCACACGTTGGTGACTCGGTCTTTATAAAAAAATTTCTAGTGATTTAGTGATTCTTTCATAGTTGGGACACGATAGACGGATTTTGGCCAGGGATTCCTTTAATCATCTTTATTAGGTGTGTGCGTATTAGGTATGTGGTTTATTAGTTCACAGAACTCACACAGAACCGTGAACAACTCAGTTTCTGTCTCCTTTCTTCCTCCTAACAAGCACAGTGTGCCGATGGCTGATGAGGCATTCAGGCGCACTGCGTATTTCTGCTTAAAGTGATGTTAAATTTCCATTTTTTCAATCATTTTAAATATTTTAATTAAATACTATTAACTACTAACTAAATACTATAATAATTTTAAATACTATTTATTAGGAATAATGCATACTAATGGACATCTGCAACAAGTACGGACGTAAACATGCCATATTATAGCACAACCGCTAGTTTCCGTTCATTCATTGAGAACCTGATTTTTTTTTTTTATCTGTACAAACCACTGTATGAGTTTCTGGCACCAGCATCGTTAAAGCACAAAAAACCGACCTGCCAACCTGCACATACAATCCAAACGACATCTGCATAGATACATCTGTAACGAAAAATCAAACTAAGTATATCTCCACAGGTCAGGACAGAGACAACCAATTTCCACATGGAGCTACATGGTCATACATCATCATCATCTTTGAGATTTATATTTGCAGTCTTGACATATGCAACAAATGGTGTCCAAATTCCTGTGTTATGTTCCTCAATATGTACGTTATCCTTTCAAGTGGAAGACTTGACAACATCTGTCATAACACACTCACAAGACCTTTCACTTGGAACAAAATGCACACTGTTTTATCTGTGCACATACACACATACCACACTTCCTGTCTTATGATGAGGGATGTTGTTGCATATCTAGCCTGATGAAGCCTAACACCTGTTGGGGTGGGGATAAAACCTTATAGAAGGAAGAGAAACATTCCTCAGGAGGAGAATCCTTTGGCTTCACGAGGCTTTGATTCGTGACTGCTCATATTCTCCCCAGCGCTGGCATTGCAAATGTTTGAATGAAATTGCAAACTGTCCTTGAGACTCCTTGAACCATTTCACAGCTGTTAGAATAAAAGAATCCGGGTGGGCTTTTACCTTGTACAAGGGCAGGTCCGAACAGATGCGTGGGGGAATTCCGCCCACAATGAAGACTGCTCACGTTAAAAAGTTAGCACCTGCTAGGCAAGCCGCGTAAACATTGCAAACGGTCCCTTAAAATATAAGATATTTGAGTTGAAGTATTCCTGCAATTCGAGTACCCGCCTGTCATCAGCGGTGAGGATGGGTCCTGCAGCCAAACCAGTTGAGAACCACTGGTGTAGAACTGCATGGCATCATGTAGCTAATAGTAATCAAATATTAGACATGCAACAGCATCATTTGAGCTCATGTATTGCAGCTGTAGAACTGTTCCTAATGTTGTGTCCTGTGAGTGTAGTGTTGTCTGGACTACAGAGTGAGTCACCGCTTATGTTTCAAAGCTAAAAAGCGGATGCCTCAGCCAACGTCTTCCTCTTCGGTGAGGAAAACAGATAGCTTTCTGTCAATATCTGTCTCTCTGTCTTTTCCATAAGCCATATTGAATTACTGCTCAAATGCAATTTCATTAAGGGAGTGAGCGGATGGCAGCCACAACAAATCATTTGACTGGGCTTGTCATTCTTGCTGAGTTTTCACTCGTGCCTCTCCAATAGGACCGCTGACAAACAGTCCCTACCTGTCGACGTCGCCCGGCCACTCAAATGGGCTGCTTAACGGCCGGGCGTCCCTGGAGGTGGGGAGCCACAGTCCCGACGTCCGACAGCCGTCACCGCTCACCAGCCCGCTCCTCAACGACGCCTGCAGCATTCGCACCGATGACGAAGACGAGGTTCGCAGGAAGGTTTGTGCTTTGAATGAAGTCTTTGTTGCCTTTTTGCTGCTGTGAACGTTACCTGTCGGAAATACTACTCTCGACACATATTACACCTACATAATGAACTCTCTTCCTATATACACAAAAAGCTTATTTCTGTCAACTATTGTTGCCAAATCTGTCTAAATCTGCGTCAGTGTGCCCTTCTCTTTTGCCGAGATAATCCATTCACCTCACAGGTGTGCCTTAGGGTGGCTACAATAAAAGGCCCCTCCAAAACTTGCAGTTTTACTATCAGAAAACCAATCAGTACCTCGTGTGAACACCATTTGCCTTCTAACGTAGTTAATTATTCCCTATAGTAGTAGTAGTTGCCCTATGGGTTTTTACTTTCTGGTACATGTTGTGCTGTCATTTTTATGTTCACACTGTGATTGTAGTTAGTGTTCTGTCTAGAGGCCTCCCCCTGTTCATTTCATCGTGTGACAAGCTCACTGCCATAAGTTTGAGACTCCTGATGTACAATATTTCATATAGGCTGGCCACAATAAAAGGGCATTAAAAAATGTGCAGTTTTACCCTATTGGGGGGCATAAAACCAGTCAGTATCTGGTGTGACCACCATTTGCCTTCAGCGCTAACGTACATTATCATTCCCTGTAGTAGTAGTAGTAGTAGTAGTAGTAGTAGTTTCCCTGTGTGTTTACTTACTTTACTTAATCGTTGTTCAGTCATTTTCATGTTCACATTATAGTGTTCCATCTAGTGACCCCCCCCCCCAAACTTGTTCATTTCACTGTGTGACAATCTCACTCACAAGTTTGAGACGCCTGATGTACAATATTCCATATAGGCTGGCCACAATAAAAGGCCACACCAAAAAGTATCTGGCATGGCCACCATTAGCGACACATCTCCTTGTAGTAGTAGTTGCCCTGTGTGTGTTTACTTACCTGTTACATGTTGTGTTGTGATTGTAGGTAGTGTTGTGTCCAGTGACACCCCCCCCCCCTTTTTTTGAGACCCCTGATGTAAAATATTTCAAAGAGGTGTGAGGTTTGTCCAAAGACTTTTGTCCATCCCCGTAGTGTTGTTCAATTATTCTCTGCTGTTTTTTTTTTTTTTTTGCCTTTACAGAGGTTCCCCACAGACAGAGCCTACTTTATCGCCAAGGAGTTGCTGACCACAGAGAGGACATACGTCAAAGACCTGGAGGCGGTGACCGTGGTAAGACGAGGCCGAGTGCCAACACCTCGCTGTCCTCTGGGGGACGGAGGGAGAAAGTATTGATTATTTGGGTTAGCCAGCAGAACACGGAGGCAGGCTGTGACATGGCTTATTTCAGCAGATGATATTTTTGTATCCGTTCTCCACACTCGGAACGGAATCGTATCCAGTCTGCTAGAGGCCGCGGATGCGTGACTGTTTGTGTTTAAAGAGATAGAGGTGGATTTACAGAAGCTTTGCATGTCTGTCTCTCGCTTTATGAAGATTCCACACACCGACTTACTTACTCGGACTACTTTGTCATGCGCAATATTCTATGAAAACCGATTCGGCAATTTTTTGGCCGAAACCGAATCATATGAAAACTGGGGGGTTCCAAAACTGAGTTTTGACAGTATCACGAGATTTGGTGTTGGGTGTGTGATCCAAGATGGCTGAATAAACAAGCAATGCTGGGAATAGCCCGTTTTTTTTCCATTAAATTTTTGCAGAGTATGGAAAACCTTTTTATGACCTTCTAAATAAAGTTTTTAACGTTATTAGAGCCCTCCAGACATTAAATAACACCCCTATAGTCATCTTTACACTCGTACTACCCAATATAGTAGACATAATAAGAGAAAATAAGACATAAATAAGACTCGTGCTGGTGTGTTTTGCTGTAATTGTGTTCCGGTCCTAGGCGACAGGAAGTGACATTGAGGGTTCAGAGTTGAGTTTTAGCTTGGTGTGCGTTACGACCACAACAGTAGCCAGTCTTAGGGATTATTGTGCCTGTTATGAGGTCATTCAAACCTGCAATAACAGAATGTTGCTCCAGCGATCAAGTCTGGTGCTTGTGTGTCTCATTGAACATTACATTACCGACACCTAGTGACCAGTGTGGAATACTACACATTGCATCTTCTTAATGCCTTATATTTGTATTTTACTTCATTTAGACATTGTATGCTTGAAAATGCTTCATTTAGGCAAAAAATATGTAAAATGTGCTGAAATATGCATTAAAAAAAATCGGGCGTAGTCAACCACGAAACAGCAGGATTTATTAATATATTTCTGAAAAAAATGTGATATGGTGAAGCCGCGAAACTTAAAGTGCTAAGTGGGGAGGGACGACAGTGTCGTATGACAACGGTGTACAAAAAGCGAGGCAACATTTTTGTCAAAAAAACAATCTTACAAAAACCGGGGTGTTGAAAAAGTAAGGTTTAATAAACATGAAGTTAAACATTGGATTGATAGTCATGAGACTGTCCAGGTGTATCCAATGATGTGGCCTGTAGTGTACTATATTTTGTAAGTGTGCTGTAGTTCTCTGAAGCATGCGTTATTCTCTTCTCCCCTGATGCTTTTATCATCTTATCTTTCAGCAAACACTCTTATCTCATAAATATATGGGTTAGCTTATGTCCCATCTTTTTTCTTTTTTTTTCTTGATACAGTATGCGCACCATCTCTCTAAATCCTTACTGCTCACTCCTTCTCAACTGATCTGCTGGTGCCGTGCTTTCCTTTTCCCAGCTAGTCGCCTTTTAACGGAAAACTGGACTTTTTTGGAATTTCGCCCATCATCCACAATCCTTGTGTGAAACATGAAACCGTATTTCTATTCCTTTTCTGTGCGTTGGAACGAGAGAAAACGAGTTAGCATGAGCCAGCTAGCATTGCACGTCATGGGAGGTACCTATTTCGAATGAATATGAAGCCCTCTAAAAAAAACCTCTAACAAGGTTTATTGTTTTTAGTCATGCTTTGATCATGCATTAACAGGTACATTGATGATAACATGTAATCATACAGTATCTTGCCATATTTTGATGACTTAAAACATTACCGAAACTTCCTAGGCGCATTGGTTTGACATAGCCCTTAGGAGCTAATGCTACTCCCGTCAACAACAACAGCATAGAAACAGCGACGAGACTTACAGTATCCGCTCTCATTGGGATGGCTGTGTCTTCCAGCACAAGACTTGCGCTTCAGTCGTCAAGTAAAAAATGCTGACAGCAAACAAGCATCTTGTTGAATCTTTGTAGCGAAATTGAGAGCCAGTAGTATCCACTCTTCCGTCTGTCCCGTTGCAGTGGCTTGAGGCGTTGTGAGTGACGTTGAGACTAGCAGCGAGCGAGGCGTCGTGTTGCTGTGCCAGTTTAATATAGTTTTTCATGTTAGCTGCTACAATATCGCTGTCGCTTCGTTAACATACAGGTCAGTTATGTAAATGGAACACTGTTGGTGTTTTTTTCAGGGTTTTTTGTTAGGGCTTTAAAATAGGTACCTCCCATGACGTGCATTGTTAGCTGGCTCATGCTAACTCACTTTCTCTCGTTAGGAAACACAGAAAAGGGAAAGAAATATGTGTTCATATTTCACATAAGGATTGTGAATGATGGGCAAAACTCCCAAAAAGTGCAGTTTTCCTTTAATAAAGATATTTTGTGTCTTGTGTGCACAGCGCTGCACAAAATGAGTCTGTGTGTTCAGATATGAGCATAAAGTGTGAAGATTTAATTTAAAGTTGATAATTTCCTAACTGTGGGTTTGTTTTTGGGTATTTCAGTCTTTCCAGAATGCCGTCGGTCAGGACGAGGCCGCTCCGGACTCTCTGAAGAACACCATTTTCTCCACGTTTGAGCCACTGCATAAATTCCACATTGGTTTTCTCAGGGAGGTGGAGCAGAGGCTGGCTTTATGGTGAGCGCACACACACCCAGACAGGTTTCAAAACACACGCACCCATCTTTTCACTTTTGTTTTAGCGAACCCAGTGCCTTCGGATGACCTCGGGATCTGTCTCCATGGTAACTGTCACGCTGCGCGAAGGCAGCTGTCTGATCTCTTTAATGATGTTTTGCTTTTCCCAAAACACGCGGCCCCAACAGCCGTGTAAGTTAAGTCAGTGTGGCTGTCAGAACCGCACGTTCCACTTTCTTTTTATCTCCAAGTTCATGTTGGCTTCTTCTGCTCCGATTTATGAACCCGCTGACATGCAGCACACTTGAAATGGCCCCGCAAAGTAACTCATCATAGGGTTTATATGGGCCGGCAGCTGGCCAGTGCTCGCTATTCATGAACATAATATGGATTCGTTCCAGAAGGTCCGAGGAAAACTGAAATGTGTGAAAACCGAGGACTTGTTTTTCCATAAGAAATAACGGAAATCTAATTAACCTGCTCCAGACACCCCAAAACATTAACTTGGTGTGCTTGGTGAGTTCTTTCTTGAATTCAATGGTGTTTGTCACCTTCTTTATCGAAGTGCTGGCACTCGCAACTTTGTTTGGTGTCATGGTGGGTTATTTAGCAGCCGTCCTCAATTTAAAAAAAACGCTTTTTTGGGGGGGTCTCGATTCCACAGAGCGACACAGTACAGGCCAAACGGACTCGTCGTTCCGTGCAATATCGGATGACAGTACATGGCACGAGACAATGTACAAAAAACAAGGTGAAATTTTGGTGGGAATTGTCATCAAAAACTGAATCATATGACAACTGGCGCATTCCGAAAACCGAGGTTTGAGTGTAATTAGTACTGCTATTTGATATTTATATAAATATTTGTATTTTTATTATAGCAAATTTTAAGGCATAGTAAAAACAAAGACGAAATTACCAACAAATAATGAATAAATAAATTATTATACATCTTGACTATAATTTTAATTTTATTAATATTTTAGTACATTTTACAGCATAGAAAAAATGAGGTAAAAATGACAAAATAACAATAAAACTACTGTTACTGGACCCTATTTAAATGCGGTAAAGGGAGGGTTTATTTGGCGCTATTGCGCTCAAAGGCGACACCTTGACTATAGTTTTTATTTTTGTTTGTATAAATTTTGCAGCATAGTCAAAACGAAGAAAAAATGAGTAACGATAAGGCTGCTGTTAGTGGACCCTATTTAAATACCGTAAGTGATGGTTTATTTGGCCTTATTGCGCTCAAAGGCGACACCTTGTGGTGGAGTTTGGTCTTTCACTTTTGGAGCACACTCCCCACATTCAACCACCGGTTGTTAAATTGGTAAATTGGCATCAAAGGCTTTTGAGGAAGCTTTGTCACTGACAAATTGCTGATGTTCATCTCTCGTAGGGAAGGGCGCTCCAACGCTCACATCAAAGGAGACTACCAGCGCATTGGGGATGTCCTGCTGAAGAACCTGCAAGACCTCAAGGTGTACCTTCCTCTTTCATTCAAACTTCTCCTCCCCAGCCTCGCTTGCTCATATAACCGTATAACCCTCTCCGCAGCCTCTGACGGCCAACTTGCACAAGCAGTGCGACGTCCTGATGGAGTTGGAGAAGGCGTGCAAGGCGTCCCGCAGGTTAGAGGCTCTCTGCAGGGACTTTGAGCTGCAGAAGGTTTGCTACGTGCCCCTCAACGTCTTCATCCTGAGGCCGCTACACCGTCTGGTGCACTACAAGCACATCCTAGAGCGTCTGTGCAAACACTACCCTGCCACGCACGTCGACTTCAGGGACTGCAGAGGTAACGTGCTCACTGGGGGAGGACTTGTAGCGCTTTGAGAATCAGATATCAGATATCCGATATCAGGATCATGTGAAAGATAGATTGATGCATAGGTAATCATACCTTGAGGAAGTCATTACATTAGCAGTCTACAGATTTAAATACGAGAGATTGTGATGATGATTGTCATCCTGGTGGGCTTGCAGCTGCCCTGGCCGATGTGTCTGAGGTGGTGGAGCAGCTCCAAGGGAGCGTCATGAAGATGGAGAACTTCCAGAAGCTGCTGGAGCTGAAGAAGGATTTGATTGGCGTCGACAATCTTGTTGTTCCCGGTCGGGTATGTTTGCTCGAATTCATTCCTTTTCTTTGATAGTGGAATTTTTTTTTCTTCTAAATTAATCAACTTTGTTTTGCTTTCGCTTTACTTTTTCCTAGGAGTTCATCAGGTTTGGTTGCCTTAGCAAACTGTCTGGAAAGGGTCTACAGCAACGAATGTTTTTCTTGGTAACGCCTCACTTTTTCCCCATTCAATCATGAGCTAACAGCTGCTTATGTGATTGTAACAGTGTTTAAAAATACTGAAATCCCAATGACCAATGCAAATGCCGATGTCATTATCGGCAGAAAAAGCCATACCGAAATGAACCGATATCTCATTTACATCCCTACTCATGAGCATCTCTCAACCGGCACACGCCACCACTCGACCCTTGAAACACGCTCATGTTTGAAGACTTTTCAAACAACGAACAAAAAGGTTACTTTCCCTGGTAATGAATTACGTTTCTAAAGAAGTAAATCATCAACTCTCCTACTATAACTACTATAACTAGTTACTTTTTGAAGTTGTTTGCTGGATTTCAAATACCAGTGTGTTCACTTTTAAAGTTGGATGCAAATTTTAGGCTTGCCACTTTTAATGTTGCGATATTTGGAAATTGACCATAATTTAGATAATGCGCTTTAAAAACAGTAGCAATGTTTTTGTAATAAATATATGTTAGATGGGGAATTGAAATTATTTATTCGTTTATTTCTTGAGAATAGAGTTCACATTTTTAAAACCATTTCAAACCCATATTTTAGCCAAGTATGTTACTTTTTTGTTTGTTGTTTTATTGTCTTGTTTATTTCATTATTTTGTGTTATGCGAGTTTATTTTATTGTTATTGTATTTTTTTTTCATTTTGTATGTATTCATTTCTTTATTGACTTAAAACATTTTTAAAACCCATATTTTCGCCAGGTATTCTTTGATTTTATTGTTTTTTTCATTATTTTGTGTTATTCTCTTGATAGTTGCCTTTTTTTTAAAATTTAATTTTACTCATTTGATTTTCTTTTTTTATATATGTTTTTATTTATTCATTTAATTTGATAATTGACTACACACTTTTTTTTTTAGTAAAATCCATATTTCAGCCAAGGATGTTACATTTATTTTTGTTTTGTTTTGTTTTATTGTATTGTTTATTTCGTTATTTTTTGTTATTGCCTTGAAAGCTGGCATTTTATTGTATTGTTTTTTTTTTAATTTATTAACATGGTATATGTATTTATTTATTTATTTTGAGAATGTACTCAATACATTTTTTAATTATAAAAAACCCATATTTTAGCCAGGTATGTTACTTGTTTTATTGTATTGTTTATTTCATTATTTTGTATTATTCTCTTGATTGTTGATATTTTCTATTTTATTTAATTTAAAAAATATGTTAATATTATACATCTTATTATTAGTAATATATTATTTTACATATAATATTTAAAATACAAAAATATTAAAATATTTTTTTTATGGATGTGTTTATTTGTATTATTTTAAAACTCGGTTTAAAAAGTCACCTTTTGTGTTTTTATGAATTGCATAATCTCATCTATTTTAATGTGACTATTTCTAGTAATGGCATAGTTAGTATTTGCACATGTAAAGTCATCTTAAATGTTCTTTATTTGTATTTAAGTTCTTTATAGTGTATAATATGTGATATTTTTACACCCGCCACCAGTTTACAGCATTAATATACATGTTTTTTCCTTCCTCCTTGACTTCTCTGCAGTTCAACGACGTTATTTTGTACAGCAGTCGAGGGATGACGGCCACCAATCAGTTCAAAGTTCACGGCCAGCTGCCACTCCATGGCATGACGGTAAGAGTTGCTGTTAGTTGGACTCAAATGACCGTCACCAGTCAGTCATTAGTGCAAATAAGCACCATCAAACATCACAATAGAGCACTCCTGTCAACATCTGGATTCAAGCCACACACACACACACACACACACACACACACACACGCATGCAGGATAAACACACGTTTAATCCTCCCTCCCACAATCTCTCCCCTTCTGTCTATTTTGGTCCTTGCTGTCCTACTTAGCGCCACCCTCTCATGTCTGTGTCTCCTTCTAGATCCGAGAGAGTGAAGATGAGTGGGGCGTTCCCCACGCCTTCACCCTGGTCAGCCAGCGGCAGTCGGTGGTGGTGGCGGCCAGGTAAGAACAGCCGTGGCCGGGCCACGCATGAAAACATGGCGACTTTCATGCATTTGCCTACGTGCATTTCTCCTTGCAGTTCTTTGTCAGAGATGGAGAAGTGGATGGAGGACTTGGAGATGGCGATAGAAACGGCCAAAACCAGCAACGGGCCTTCGTCTGATCTGCTGAGCTGCAGTCTGACGGACAACAGTAAGTTAGCCATAGCGAGCATGTGGGGCCTGGGCAGGTTTATTCCCTTGTAATGTACAGTTTGCATGTTGTGTACGTGAATGGACACACAAGTGCACGGTGCAACAAACACATTTTATTTATACATATTTTATTATTATTATTATTATTATTGTTACTGTTATTATTATTATTATTATTAGTAGTAGTAGTAGTATTATATTTATTATTATTGATTTTATTGTTATATTTTATGCTTATAAAATGTTTACAAATATTGTATTTACTATTTACAATTTTATTATTCAAATTATTTTGTGTTATATTTGATGAAATACTGATTATATATTATACAATATATATTTTACTTACACACTTATTTCCGTATTTTTAAAGTGATATTTTAAATCAAGATTAAATATGATTAAATGTCATTGATCGACCATGTGGGGAAATTAATGATCATTTTGTTAGATTTTTTTTTTTTTTTTAAGGGATGGGTGACTCTCTTTCTCTCTCTGAATGTTCTGAGCTCCTGTTTCCACGTCAGTGTCTTATTGAGCAGGATGATGCTGCCCCAAAAATGTAGCGGATGTCTGCGGGATGGATGTTGCTGAACTCCCCATAGCGGATGACCAGGGCCGCCCCTGGCCCAACTGGGGGGCCCTAAGCAGGATTTTATATGGGTTTTATTTGGAATATCGATGTTTACGTTTTGGTCAATTTCGATGTTGAACTTTAACTGCCAAAAACAAGCAACAAAAGTGGTTTTAGGACTATATTTGAGGGGAAAAAATATTCCGACCCAGATAGCAACATCATATTTACATTTTCAACTATTTTTTGGGAAGGACCCGTTAGTCTGGGGCCCTTGGGATTGTCCCAACTTCCCCCCTACGCACAGCACCCATTAGTACTTTGTCTCTTCTATCCAGCCTGAGGCAGATTTGTTGCTCTATGCTCACCTCCTTTTGCACATTTGCTGAAAATGCACCCCCTTGCGCACGTACAACGTTCTTCTTTTCGAGCTGGCTGGTGGCAGCCAAGTATTGCACTCCATTTTGGAACGAATCATCAATCAATTCCACATAAACGATGCAGGTTTTTTAATGTTTGCTGCTGATGCACACACAAACCAGACAGTGAGAACGTACCGTGGCCTTCAAGAGTCCAAAAGTACTCCATTAAAGCAGGTTTTTATCCATCGTCTTTCGTCAGCCACAAAGAAAACTGTAAAATAACCAACCATTGTCTGCTCGAGCTTCCTCCTTCCCAAATCTTCCCCTCGGCCTCCTCGTTGTCTCACAGTAACAACCTCCTGACTTTCCCAGAATTCCCCGGGGAGTGTGTAACGGAGGCGGAGTCCGAGGATGACATGGTGGCGTCCCGCAGCTCGCTGGAGAGGGCTGCCCCCCAGCGTGGTAACACCATGGTGCACGTGTGCTGGCACAGGAACACCAGCGTGTCCATGGTGGATTTTAACGTAGCTATGGAGGTACCGGACACACGTCAAGCTCTGAGCCGCACCCCCGCCCCGCCCTCTCGCTAACCTTCTGTGTTTGCTACGTGTTGGTTCACTGTGTGTGGGGTGGGGGTGGGGGTGTACAGTGGGAATAGTATCCTCACTTTCTTTAATTTCCTTTGTGTTGCTGTAACTACGTCCTCTTCACAGCCTTGCCTGGACGCTGTTGGCGCTTCTGTTGACCCTCGCACCGCACTGCATGCCTGTCCTTCACCTACTCAGTCTCTGTCTTTCTGTCCTCCCTTCCCTGTCTGTTTCTTTTTCTTCTTCCTCCCCACCCCTCCACGCTTCTGTGCGTTTTCCCCGCGCTAGAAGGCCCTAGTCCTGTCAGTGAGAATAAGGCGGGGCCGCGCAGTGGCCCGGGACCGGTGCCCCTGTGTGTTATCTGCTGGTACCGTGTGCAGAGCCTCTCCTTTAGTGAAGCCCGCAGGAGTCTAGAGGTAAAGGAGCCAGGCAGACAGCAGGGGACCCTGTGGGTTCATTGGACACAACATTAGGTACACCTACACAATAGAATGGTGTCCAATGCAAGAGCTGCACCACAAATGTGTCTACTAAGTTAATATAGTCTGTTTTGTAGTAGTAGTAATAGTAGTAGTAGTCGTAGACTACATGACACTGGCTGCCCCACTGCAAACAACTATAATAAAGATTATTACATGAATGCATCTATGACGGTGTCAATCTAAACCAGGGGTGCTCACACTTGCGAGCTACTTTTAAAATGACCACATCCCAAATACCTACCTCCCGCTATAAACATTGAAAATATATATATTTAGAAATATGAGTATTTATGCACGGATTTATCGCACATAAATATCAGAGGCGCACGCACTTCTTCAGCATGCAAGTAACAAGTTACAATCTCTGACTATAAAGCATACAACATACATATCAAATCTAACCGGTAAACGACTATATGAAATAATAATGATTAGTATTTCACATTCACAGTTTCAAGGTTTACAGGTAATCAAAGTAGTTAACATCGTTCAGTAATTCACAAGTCAGTTCAATATGGTAATAAAGATAATTAAACTGAGTACCAGTAATACCGTATGCGACGCAGTGTCCATTAGGCACACAGTGCGTGCATTAGCATTTGCTATCAAACATTACAAATGTACAAGAAATTAAAATGATTTTGAAAAAGACAATGCAACCGAAGTCAAGGCAACATATTGAAAAGGTTTCAGCAATGGCCACATGTTCCAATTCACCATGAAATAATACTTTAAGAAACAGAAGTGCAGAAAACACGCATTTCTATAGTGGAGTTCAAGACGCGCAGCAAAGCCATCAAACAACTCCCTTTTTTCTCCATAACTAGCCGCTATAAGTTATTTGTGATAGACATGGGCATCTTACTGCTGAGTTAGTTTATCCATAATCGGAATAATAAAGATGAACGTTGCATCTCTGTGTGTAGCTTGCGATGTCTGTTCACCTCTTCATCTTTGTCAATCGCTAATCGGGAGGGGAGCTTAATGTCAGCTGACTGACGTCATATGACATCTGCAAAGTGACGTTTACGCGATCGGCCCAAACTATCTTCGCGATCGACCTAAAGGGCACCCCTGATCTAAACCATGCATAATTTTTGATAGACTTCTTGTATTGGCTCGCATTTGATTGTGCAGGTGTACCTAATGAAGTGGCGCTTGGTAGGCTGGAGAAGCACATCAACACAGAACAAGTCAGTTCAGAGATTAAATTGCTACCATATGTTTTCTTAGTGTCAAGCTTATTCCTCCTGACACGAATATTTACATTCTATTCTATGTTTGTTTAAAGGGACTGTATGCAACTGGCTCAACATTACATTTTGTCAACCAAAAATATAACAACATCACCGGCTAGTATGTCATGTTATATGCTAGTATGTTATGTTATGCTATGTTAATATAGAACATATAGAACACCACCACAGGCTAGCATAGTATGTGCTGGTATGCTGTCTTGTGTTGCGCTTTGTGCTACTATGTTGTTTTGTGTTATGTTATGTGAACTGCTAGTATGTGCTGTAATGCTGTTTTATGTGCTGGTATGTTGTGTTGTGTTCTAATCCGTTATGTGCTGGTATGTTGTGTTATGCTCTATGTGCTAGTGCGGTATGTACTTGTATGTTGTATGCTGTATGTTGTGTGCTAGTAGGTTGTGTTATATGCTGTTATGTGCTCTTATGTTGTGTTATGTTGTATGCTAGTATGTTATAATATGTTATGTTACCAATAGTTGTTTAAAACAACAGATTGTACAAAAAATATTTTTCACAATTGCAAATTTGACTGCATAAAAATAACCGAATTAGAAGCGTTCATGGCTGTCGGTCACGGCTGTCTGGTGTTCACGTACATTAGGAGTTAAACTGTGCCATATCGCTATCATTAGCTGACAACAAACATAACTAATGCGAGTGCGTGTGTTACGTCGAGCATACTCTATGCACTGAAAGCAGGAAGAGGCGGCATATAATGCTTTCAGCACATTGTAATGTTGGCGCCCTCTAGGCAGCTGGGGAACACGTTGCATCCAGTCCCTTTAATGCAAAGAAAATAAAGACAGAGAAGGTACCCAAGAGAAATGATAGCAGCAATCGAAGCACATTTACCGTATGTTGTTTGTGGCGTCAGATTAGTATTTGACATTTGTTGTGTTTTGTAGAACCAGCTGTCGGGAAACTTACTGCGCAAGTTCAAGAACAGCAACGGCTGGCAGAAGCTGTGGGTGGTCTTCACCAACTTCAGTCTGTTTTTCTACAAGTCTCACCAGGTGATGACCGCCGCCACGCTCCTCCTGCTCGCTCCAAACAGCTTTTATTCTGATAAAACATAGGTATTTAGCTAAACACAGTTTAGACAGTCTCCATCCATGTGATGAGTAACATCAAACCCTCCTTTGTACTGAAGCCGACACACGAGACGAGCTCAACAAGTACAAGCTGTGTTACTTGTTGACATTTTCTAAACCACAATCAAATGTGACAAATGCACAAAAGACAAAGCCTGTTTTTTCTGATTAAGATGGCAGAGGTTAAGAAACGGACTTTTAGTAGTAGTTGTAGCGCTTCATGTCGTCGTGGCCTTTTTCCCCCAGGATGATTACCCTCTGGCCAGCCTTCCACTGCTGGGTTACTCTGTCACCATTCCCGCCGAGTCCGAGAACATCCACAAGGACTACGTCTTCAAGCTGCATTTCAAATCCCATGTCTACTACTTCCGGTCGGAGAGTGAATACACGTTTGAAAGGTAAGCATACATACAGCAAAAACAGGACTATCTTCCTGCCGCAAAGCATGCTGGGTAGCCTAATTTTTGCCCACCCCTGCTCTGCACTATACATTTTATTTACACAAACACGTGTTGTTTTCTTCCGGGCCTCAGGTGGATGGAGGTGATAGGCAGTGCTACGGCCCCTTCCAGTCGGGTCCAAAACTGTAAGGACGCCCACTGAGTCGGCCCCCACTTTGGGACTCTTTTTCTTTTGTCCACACTCACGTTGGTGCTTTTTTACTGTTCTAATGGTGACACGTCCGCTGGTTTCGACTGCATCAGAGACTGCATTTCTTCTTCTGGTCTTTTTACAGCTCTGCGCTTTTTCAAGGATGTCCTTTTCTACCGTTTTCTAACAATCACAGCCACTTCCTAGTTGTTATTTTTGTTTTTACAGCAGAAATATATGGATATATCGTCTCTGTTGTTGTTCCCTTTGCTGTTTTTTTTAATGTGTTTCACATTTTCATAACAATATGCACCTGGATTTTGTAAGTTCTTTTTTTTTTTTTGTACTCTGGGATTGAAGAATGTTAACGCCATACAATTCAGGCCACCCTTTAAGAGTCAATGCTGTGCACCTGGCCTGGCATGTGTTTTTATATTTAAAAAAAGTGTGATTTGTTAGGTTTTTCTGTCATTACATGCTAGCGCCATTTTCATGAAATTCTATTTGCTGTTGCTCGTTTTGCATTTTTAAAAATGATTACGATGTTCACGACCATAGCGATGTAACAAAAAAAAAAAGCTTTAAAGATGATGTTTGAAAGTAAATACCAACTTTTGGTTCCATTTCTAACCCTTCTTTGAACCACCTGAAAACGGCAAATGAATGGAAATATACATTTGATAACATTTATGGAATGCAAAGCATCTCTTCTGCTTAGAGGGGAATATGTTTTGTCAGGCAGCTGGGGAGTTCTTTGGAAATGCATTAAAAAATACTCAAAACTGCAACTTGTGGAGTCTTTTTGTCTGCGGAGGTCAGTCAGCTTTAGTGTTCTTCCAGCTGTTGCCTGCAGGTGGCACTAGACAGCAAGAGGTTGCAGAATCGTCTCAACGGCAGTGAACCATTCAAAAAATAAACAAGGACTAATTATGATTTCGCTCTCTTTCTTTCTGTCTTTCTAAAATGCCTTTTCTCCAAGAGGATCAGGGCTGCAAAAGTAATTAACAGCAACGATGCGATGAAAAAAAAAGAACACAAAAAAATTGCTTCCTTTGGTTAGCACACAAAGTGTATTTTCATGATGTGAAATAAAAATCAAATAATGCAAATATAACATAAAACAAATAAAGTAAAATACAGCACTCCCGAAGCACATTTTTTCTATTTGCATTCATGTTTAAAATAAATTAAAACAGAATACAAATAAGATAATTATTTAAAAATAAAATAAAATATAGTACTCCTGGGGCGTATTCTTGTTAAAATTTCAATTAAAAGTATAGTACAAAGAAGTCAAATTATTGAAAATAGTAACTAATAATATACAGCATCCATGAGCATGTTCTTCTCTTGTTATTTTTTTTAATAAATAAAATGAAATACTCAGGAGACTATATTCTTTTGTTTAAAAATACTTTTTGTAAAATACAACTATAATACATAAATAGTGCATTCATTATATAAAAAAATCAAACAAATTGATTAAAATCGTCAGATTTAAAATGTCGAATGAAAATTCAAAATGTAATATACAAACAAAATTATATTTTTTGAAATGAATATAATTATATTTAAAATAATAAAATAAATATCAAATGTTTTTGGAAAATAAACTATAATAATGCAAAATTTCTTCATATTAAAAAAAAATAACGGAGTATATTTTTAATCAAAAGGATCTAATTTTTTGTGGTCTGTAGTTCTTCATACAGTCCAGTAGGGGCGACAATGAGCAGGTTCAGACAGGTTGTGAAGCCGGTGTTGTCGGCATTGTTCGGAAAGTGGGCGGAGTTTCCTAAGAGACTAGATTTGACACCTCCTTTCTGGTGCGGGCCGGCCAATTACACACTTGGTACGAGAGGACCCCCGTCTTATGAAAATGATTCAGTGAGACATACTAACATGCACCAACGCAACATAAAACACGTGTGATTGACAAGCGACGATGTTGCGTCACGACATGATCCGGCTTGGAGCGAGTGCTGCCCGCTGAAGGGGATCGGACAGGCGGGATTAGCCGGCGATGACTTCCCGCCACACTCTCATGGTGTAATTTGCGGATATTTAAGTGTTTTTTGGGGGGGGGGACGCAGCGATGTCCACTCCTGCTCAGCCGGAGACTAGGAAGTTTACTCGGGGTCTTGGGAAGCCCGGGACGGCCGCCGAGCTCCGGCAAAGTGTCTCGGAGGTGGTCAGGACCTCCGTGCTGCTTGTAAGTAAACACCTTAATTGCCCACCTCCTCTTCTTGACTTCACCCGCTACTTCCTGTGGTCATCCACATTTGGAATTATGACTGCATGAAAGTGAAACTCACAAACCATGCAAGAGCGCGAATCGAGCTCGAGCACACTTTAAGTGCACGCACACAGCTGACCTCAGATCAGCTGACTCGTGTGGAGTCACGTTCAGGAGTGGGTGAGAGAATGAATGAATGAGTAATGTTCGCGAATGAACTGAGGATTTGTTTGTTGTTACATTGAAAAATGCAGTATTGCCTATTTGAATGCAATACTTACTTGCAATAATTGTATACCCCTAAAGGTTCTATACAGTATATTGCCACTATGTGTGGGTCAATATGTTTTTTTTCAACTGTTGTAATAAGTCTGAGGTTTGACAAGAGTATTGGAAGTGTGTTCTACCCTTGATGATATAGAATTTAGACAGCTTAAGTGTGTTTTTAATAAGCCCTACTGGGGATTCACCAGTTTGTGTGTGTGTGTAGTGTGTTGTTCCAGCCTGTCTCCAATAGAGGCGCTGTCCAAACGGAAAAGTTCTTGGGATTTTTATTTATTTTTTTGGTGGGTTGAAAAAAATTGCATCTACACTGTGTCGGATTGGATTAGTGAATATTTGCATCCAGGCGGGACGGATGACTGGGTAAAAACGTTGTAATACACAAAGCACACCTACGTGTGGCGCTGTGAACAGACACAAAGACGGAACCATGTGTCACACCAAACTATAGAAGAGGAAAGAACACATGCACATAAGTCCGTCGTCTTCCACTTTCCAAGGCTCGTCTAGATTTATGCTAAAGTGGAATTGCTTCTGCGAGTCATTTTGGAGTTTGATACACCAAAATATCAGGAGAATGTCGACTGGGGTGAGTCATGCCAGTCAAAATATTTATGTATTATGTTGACTTGTCGTCAAAGCTCACTTCTGGTCACCTGATGGCGACGGGTCGGTGACGTCATTGTTTTCGGAAAGAAGTATGTTGCTTGTCTACATGGAAACGACAAGCTGGTGTTTTCAGATTTTCCCATTCCGGAAGCCGTTTAAAAAAATACCGCTTCAGGTTACCCAGAACACTGTTTTCATGTGGATGAAAGGCTGAAACGACAAAATACTTTGCCGTTTTGATCTGAAAACGTTTCCGTGTGGATAGCCCAAGAGTGTGTGGCTCCAAGAAGAACTAATCATAAACAATTCTGAAACAAAAGTTGTATGGGCTGATTAATTTTTTAGGCTCATCTATGTACTTTGTTTGTACTTTTTGGCACATTCCAAATGGTTGTACTGGCTATAACCAATGTTTGTGCAAAGTTTCTCATTGATTTTCCATTTTTCGTTTCTGAGATCCGCAGTTGCTTGTTTTCCACCAATCAACAGCGTTCTGGTTTTCACCTCTAACTGCAGTCACAGGCAAAACCTATCCTACCCAATCTGAAAATTAGTAGACGTTCAGTGTTATCTATTGATTGAATAAGCAAAGCAAAAGTACCCATAGGCAGCTCTGTAGGTTTCATGTTGTTTTCACCTCTAAATGCAGTCCACACAGGCAAAACCTATGCTACCTAATCTGAAACTGAGTAGACATTCAGTGTTATGTATTGATTAAATAAGCAAAGCAAAAGTACCCATAGGCAGCTCTGTAGGTTTCATGTTGTTTTCACCTCTAAATGCAGTCTACACAGGCAAAACCTATGCTACCTAATTCGAAACTGAGTAGACATTCAGTGTTATGTATTGACTGAATAAGCAAAGCAAAAGTACCCATAGGCAGGGCTGTAGGTTTCATGTTGTTTTCACCTGTAAATGCAGTCTACACAGGCAAAATCTATGCTACCTAATGTGAAAATGAAAAGACATTCAGTGTTACGTATTAATTGAATAAGCAGTGCAATAGGACCCATAAACTGCTCTGTGGTTTTCATGTTGTTTTAACCTCTAAAGGCAGCCTACACAGGCAAACCCTGTTACTCAGTCTGAAACTGAGTAGACATTCAGTGTTACGTGTTGATTGAATAAGCAATGCAATAGCATCCATAGATCGCTCTGCGGTTTTCATGTTTTCACCTTTAAATGCAGTCGACACAGGCCAAACCTACACTACCTAATGTGAAACTGAGCATAGACATCCAGTGTTATTGGATTGCTTGAATAAGCAGTGCACTAGGACCCATAGACTGCTCTGTGGTTTTCATGCTGGTTTCACCTTTAAAGGCAGCCTACACAGGCAAAACCTATGCTATCCAATCTGAAACTGAGCATAGATATTTTATATTTATCGATTGAATAAGCAATGCAATAAGACACAATATTTAGACATTTTTTAGTCGTAGTTTTTTGGTGTTTCCACATGTATTGTGTAGTTTTGAATCAAAATGTTTTGCACATATGCTCAATGAGGCCTTCACTTTCCACGAGGATACATGCTGAGAGGACATGATGCCTCCCCAGAAGGAAAAAGGGGTGTAGGTGGGATGAATTTCATGCCTCCAATTGTCATTTTCAGGACGAGTACCTCCCTTATCCTTCATTATCACTTTTCTGGATGGGGGGGGTGAAAGGAGTCGACCTTTTTGTTGTGTCCAAGTGTGCTTGGTGCTCTGGCGTTCCTTGGAGAAGTTGCTAGGTAGCTGAAACAGACACCATGTTGGCTTTCTGTCAAAGGAAATGGAATCCTGAGTCTGTCACATCCCAGACATCCAACCGCACCTTGATATCATTTATTCATGCCCAACCACGGCTGATACATGTTGGGGAAAAGTTTCTTTGCTTTGTCTTGCTATCAGCGGTTGATAAACATACGGGTTAGAAGTATGCAGAAGTGAATGTATGGCTCTGTTTGCCTTGCTTGCACAGTGGGACAAGAATGTGACTGCAGACACGACCGCTGTCCACGCAGCTCGTCATTAATTCCTCCGTGAAACATGTAAATGCCACACCAATAGAGGGATTGTTACAAGAACAGCCGAGGACTGTGGTTTCCTGCCAATCGTATCTCTACCACCATGCTTCTTTATCAAGATTTTACAGCCGAACCTCGGTTTTTGTGACGAATCCCTTCCAAAGTGTCTGTCTAAAACCAAATTGTACAAAAATGGAAACAGTTTTAGTTAATCCGATCCAGACACCCAAAAACACATTTCTAATATTGAACAATTCTAGTTTTACATGCGTAAAACAATTTCAAATGCATATGAGGAATAAAACGGATAAATGAACATGTAACGCCACTTTTACCTTCAATGAAGGCTTGATTGTTGACAAAGACACCTATCAGGCAAGCAGAGATTGAGTTATTTCTTCAATTCAATCGTGTTTCTCACTTTCTTTATCAAAATGCAACGTTCTTTGGCGCCATTGTGGCTTATTTTGCAGCCATGATCAATAAGAAAAGCAGGGACTTGTGCCGCAATGGTATTAGTTAGCAAAGAACTGCAGAGTCAACTGCTGATGACATTGTAGACGGGCGACGGACCTGACTTCCGGTTCCAGTTTCCATGCTAGCACGATGTTATCAGGGACGTTTTGTGATTAAAAATACATTAAGAACACTGTTGGAATCACATAGGGTATTAATAACACAACCATATTGTTCATTAACCGGCAAATGTACTGTAAAGATAATAGGTCTGCGTTCATGGATGACAGGAAATAAAAAAATGTTCACATTTGAGAGGCTGAAATCAAAGGATTCTACAATCAAAAAACGATTAATCGAACACCAAATAGTTGTCGACTAATCGGATAATCAATTAATCATCAATTCATCAGTCATGTTGTCTGCATGTACAACTATCATTATTCTCTATGAAATAGACTTTTTGGTAGTATTTTTGTGTGTCTGGAACAAATGATTTGGATTTGCATTATTTCCTGTGGGAAAAATTGCTTGGGTTTTCGTACTATTCAGTTTTCGTCTGAGCTTTTGGAACAAATCGCCGAAAACGGAGGTACCGCTGTACTCTCGCGTCCACGGGTTAGGAGTTTCTCTGCTGGCTTTTGGAGTCGAGCACAGCTTTCTGCTGATTGGTTGTCCCAGCAATGTGTGTATTTCTACACAGGCACACACTGGTTGCTCTTTGTGTATTGTTATCCACTTGTAGCAGTCGTGCGCTCTAACATGAACCATCCCTCTGTGTCTGTATGTGTGTGCGTGTGCACTTCAGACCAGCTGAGCACACTTGTAGCAGTGACACTACAGTATGTATCAGCAGCTGCATTTTTCTGGCACTTTCCTGACTCTTTTTTTTTGGAACTGAGCTTCAATCTTGTCAGAAACACCTTTTGGGACAGGGAATGTACGTAGGCCTCTATAACCTTCACTCTTTTCTATCTTATACATCACAAAAAGTAGACATGAAACTTTGCTATGAGTAGTCAGCAGCACTTGTCATCTTAGAGGTGAGTTTGGGTTTGTTATCATGTTTCACAAGGAAGGGGATCATGCTGTGCTTCAGAATGTCACAGCACATGTTGGAATTCATGTGTGCGTCAATGAACCGCAGCGCCCCTGTGCCGGCAGCACCTGTGCAGCCCCAGACCACGACCCTGCCACCATCGCACGTGACTGTGATCGCTGTGTGTTGACTCGTTTTCAGTAAATCTGTACTGCCATACAGTGGTACCTCGGTTTTTGTCATTAATTTGTTTCAAAATTGGGGCGGCATGGCTTGGTTGTTGTTGGTTCCATCCTCCATCCTCCTGTGACTATGTTGAAGCATCCTTGGGCGAGATACTGAAACCCCACAGTCGCTCCTGATGCCGCGTCATCATTAGGTAAATGTAGTAACCGCGTCAAAGCACTTTGAGTACCTTGAAGGTGTACAAGTGAAAGTCAGTTTACCATCGGAAAGGTCTGACGAAATGTATGCAAACCACGGCAATTTTTTTGAATCTGTCCCAGACACCGAAAAATATTAACAAAAAATACATTTTATAGGGAATAGTTATATACAGTATGCAAGTTCCATTTGTATAGTACTATCCCTTGGTAAGGCTGCAAAGGCTGCTGAAATGTGAGGGGCGTACTCTTTTGCAAGATTTTGTGTGTGTGTTTGAAATTGAAGTATTTTGCCCTATGAGGGGCCTTGAGGAATAGATTGGAGTGCCTACTAAAGCCCTAATGAGTGATGGCTAGTGGGTGTGTCCTTAATGATGGGTCAAAAACAAATCAGTTGTACTTGGAAATGTTAAATTAGTGTCTACTCTTTATTGAACCCCTGCTAGACAGTTATGTCATTTCAGTCAATAGTCCAAACTGTCTGCCATGTGCCGTGCTTCAAATCTCAACCGTCCCTGCACCAGCTGAGTGACACTATTTGCTGGAGTGATGAGTTTTGCAAGAGCGAATCGAAAAAGCAAGTTACTGTTAAGCCAGTTCACCGAGCTCCCGATCTCATTCCACATCCCTGAATGGCAGCAGCAGCAAACAGTCGTCAAAAGCCTAGAGAGACCTTGCTTGATGTCAGTAGGAATTAAGATTTAAAATTTAAAATGGTCAAAAAAATAAATAAATAAATGAAAGGATACAAGGGCCACTTTGATATTTTGTAAAAATATGCTTAAAAGTTATATATCAAGAAAAAAAACTGCATCTCAGCTTTGTGATTTAGGTGAAAAAGCCTTATATTAGTATCAACTTCTATTGATAGGTATCGATTTTTCTGTTCTTTTTTTTTCATTTTTTTCTGTTGTTGTTGTGTGTGTGTTTTTTTTTCAATTTTCCAAATATTTTATACTTTTTACTAATCTTTGTACATTTTATTTTTTATATTATGACTTATGACCATAATATTTTGACTTTATTCCCATAATATTCAATTTTTTTCCCCAACCTAATTTTCCCAAAAAGTACAACTTTATTTTGTTTTGTTTGTTACTCGTAACATTGAGACTTAAAAAAAATATTTTTTTCTTGACTATTTCATCTCTGTGCTACTATGATGACATAATTTTTTCTCATAATATTACAAGTTTATTCTCGTAAAATTGCAACTATTTTTCTCATTACCACTTTTTTCCATTTATATTTGACCTTTTTTGTAAAATGACATCTGTTTTTGACATTTCCACATTTTTTTTTTAAATTTCCCAACTATTTCAACTTTCTTCTTGTAAATTTTCTTTCTTTCTTTCTTTTTATTCCCATAATATTTTGACTTTATTCTCCTAAGTTTACAACTTTTTCCCCAACCTAATTTTCCAAAAATTGCAACTGTATTTGTTGTTCTATTTGTTTCTCATAATGTTATGACTTTAAAGAAAATAATGTCTTTTTTCTTTATTTTTTCAACCTCATGCTATTAAAATCACATTATTTTTCTCTCATAATATTACCACATCATTCTCTTAAAATTACTTTTTCTCTTTAGACTACAATGTGTTTTCTCTTAATATTTTGACTTTATTCTTGTTAAATTACTGCTAATTTTTCAAGTTTTGCTTTTTTTATTTTTAAGTTTTCTTGTTAAATTATATTTTTATATTTTAAATTATATTTTTATGTGCCTCCTCCCATTTATTACAAAAAAAATTGGAAAATGGCCCCCAGGCCACACTTTGGACACCCCTATCTTGGGGTATACTCACATTAGGATAGTCGTGTTGTGCCAGGCTTGTGCTTGTCTACTGCTGTGTTACTGAAATTTCTCTGACTTTGTAGATTATTTCCTAGTCTTTGCTCTTTTCTTCCATTTTTGCTGGGTTTTTAATATTTTCCAAATATTTCAACTTTCCTCTTAAATAATCTTCTTTTTAGAATATTATGACTTTATTCCCATAATATTAAACATTTTACAAAAATTGCAACTTGATTTTGTTATTTTGTTTTCATTACATTACAACCTTAGACAAAGAAAACATTATTTCTCTTTAAAATTTCAACTCTATGCTACTAAAATGACATACTTTTCCCTCAAAATATTAGTTTATTCTCGTAAAATTGCAATGTTTTTTTCTCATTAGAATACAACTTTTTTGTCTTACAATTTTGACTTTATTTTCTTAAAATTACAGCTGTTTTTTTCTATTTTTGTTGTTGTTGTTTTTTTAATTTTCCAACCATTCTAACTTTCTTCTTGTAAATTTTCTTCTTGAAATGTTTTGACTTTATTCCCATGCATCCATCCATCCATCTTCTATGCCGCTTATCCTCACTAGGGCTGCGGGGGTATGCTGGAGCCTATCCCAGCTGACTTTGGGCAAGAAGCGGGGTACACCCTGGACTGGTCGCCAGCCAATCGCAGGGCACATATCGACAAACAACCATTCACTCTCACATTGGCTTTTTTCCTATAATATAAACAATTTCCCCCAACATGATTTTCCAGAAATTACAACTTTTTTTTGTTTTGTTTGTTACTCATAATAATTCGACTTTATTACGTTTTTTTTCCTTTAACATTTCCACACTGTGCTACTACGATGGCATTATTTTTTCTCATAATGTTATAAATTTATTCTCGTAAAATTGTGACTTTTTTCCTCATCGGACTACAATGTTTTCTTCTTAAAATGTTGACTTTATTTTCATTAAATTACAGTTATTTTTATTTATTATTACAATTATTTTTTCCCACGTAATTTCCAAGTATTTCAACTTTCTTCTGGTAAATTTTCTTCTCGTAATATTCTGACTTTATTCCCATAATATTTTGCCCTTATTCCCATACTATTATAATTTCCCCCCAACCCAATTTTCCAATAATTATGCATTTAATTTGTTTTGTTTGTTACTCATAATATTCCCACTTTAAAATGTATTTTTTTTAATTTATCAACTTCATGCTACTAAAATGACGTTTTTTCCTGCAATAATAATATTACAAGATTATTTTAACAATAATATTTGTTATTCTTGTAAAATTATGACTTTTTTCTTTTGAGATTACAACTTTTTTTCACTTAATGTTTTGACTTTTTTCTTGCAAAATTACTGCTGACTTTTCCATTTTTGGTGCTTTTGTTGTTGTTGTTGTTGTTGTCGTAGTTTTCTTGTTAAATTATACTTAGAATGTGCTGTGTGGCAATTAAAAAAACAAAAACAAAACGTTCTTGGCCAGCAAATGGCCCCCTGGCCGCACTTTGGACACACACCTGTTATACTGTATATATTTTTTGAATATATACAAGTTGCAGGACCAGTCACACGATGAAAAAGTGTGACTCATAGTCTGGAAAATACGGTAATATCCCGCTGTTTTTTCCATTGTGTTTTGTTTTTTTAAAAAATGATTTTCACAAGTATCTTCCTCCTTGTTCCAGTATCTATCAAAGTTTTGCCTTTGCATTTTCCATCTTTGATGCTAAATCAAAGTCGTGTTGTGACGTGTTGGGAAAGCAGATGTATTAGTCACTGTGTTCACTAAATATATTGAGTGTGTTCCACTCTGCTCGATTCTTGCTGTCACATGTAGGAGTATGTTGCAGGACCAAGCATGTCTGCACCGAAGAGGCTGTCGGCAATATTCCTTCCTCTCTCTAATTTATGGCCTGTTGTTGTTCTGTGCGTATATGCTGACTAAAAGCTGCTTTTTGCTACAACGACGCTACATAGCACTCCCTTAAGAGTGAACCCACTGGGGTAGAGATGTGAGCGCACGGGTCAATAATACATGAGGCTGCTCGTGTAACCAATGCACCCATTAGGAGACATTCTTTACTACGCCTGACTGGACCAAAATTTAATTCCACTTCTGCTACAATCAAACTCACGGCTAAAAATCATTGGAACATTATGATCGTTCAAGATGAAGTCTTTATTTTATCACCTGTAACTTGGGCTGCAGCTAACGATTATTTTCTTAGTCGCTTAATCCGAAGCGTGTTGTTTCGATTGATCGAGTAATCCAGCTTCGCTCACAGTTCGTACTTTGAAACCGTGTTTCCTTCGTTACACTTTTGATAAATTCATAGTTTGCAGCTCTGTCGCTGTTAAAAGTCACATTTTCAGTGTCCACTTTTATTTCTTCTCTTTTGAGTTGATAGCACCACGTGCCATTTGTCCTCTATGTCCAAACTCTTTCCAGCAAGGGCCACTTCCTGAAAAGTAAAGGATATTTAGTAAAGCAACACATGTAGATATGCTAAGAAGTTCTATTGATATTTAGTAAAGCAACACATGTAGATATGCTAAGAAGTTATATTGATATTTAGTAAAGCAACACATGTAGATATGCTAAGAAGTTCTATTGATATTTAGTAAAGCAACGCATGTAGATATGCTAAGAAGTTCTATTGATATTTAGTAAAGCAACACATGTAGATATGCTAAGAAGTTCTATTGATATTTAGTAAAGCAACACATGTAGATATGCTAAGAAGTTCTATTGATATTTACTAAAGCAACACATGTAGATATGCTAAGAAGTTATATTGATATTTAGTAAAGCAACACATGTAGATATGCTAAGAAGTTCTATTGATATTTAGTAAAGCAACACATGTAGATATGCTAAGAAGTTCTATTGATATTTAGTAAAACAACACATGTAGATATGCTAAGAAGTTCTATTGATATTTAGTAAAGCAACACATGTAGATATGCTAAGAAGTTCTATTGATATTTAGTAAAGCAACGCATGTAGATATGCTTAGAAGTTATATACTGTATATAGTATTTTTTTAAAACTGCATCACAGCTTTGTGATATAGATGATAAAGCATATTATTAGTATCATCTTCACTCTTTGCTCTTTTTTCCCCATTTTTGCTGTTATTTTTTGGATTTTCCATATACAATTATTGAAAAAAACACCCTTGTTTCTTCAGTTTCTTGTTCATTTTAATGCCTGACACAACTAAAGGTACCTTTGTTTGGACAAATACAACAATGACAACAAAAATAGCTCATAAGAGTTACATTTTTTGGCAGTACAATGCTATAGCTATTCATGTAAGAACTTACTGTATGTGATTTTGGTTATTATCAAGAAAAGCATGGAAGTTGCTAGATATCAGCTCTTAAATTAAACTCTTATGATCTATATTTGTTATCATCATTATATTTATCCAAACAAATGTACCTTTAGTTGTACCAGGCATTACAATGGATCAATAAACTGAAGACACAAGGGTGGTCTCATAATTTTTTCCATGACTGTATTTCAACTTTCTTCTTAAATCTTCACCGATTTTCCTTTCCTAATATTATGACTTTATTGCCATAATATTTGGACTTTATTCCTATAATATCATAACTTTTTCCCCCCATCTTAATTTTCCAAATATGGCAACTTCATTTTGTTTTGTTTGTTTCTCATAATATTACAACTTTTAAAAATTAAAAAAATAACGCAATTCTTCTTTAATATTTTAACTCTTTGCTACTAAAATGGCGAAAGTATTTTTGCTCATAATATTAACAGTTTATTCTTGAAAACTTAGCAACTTTTTTTTTCTTGAAATATTTTCAGTTTCAAAACTCACTTGCAACATTTCTTTTCTCTTAATATTTTCATTTTATTCTTGTAAAATTATTGCAGATGTTTCCATTTTTTTGTTGTTATTGTTTTTTGTAGTTGTTTTTTTTTCCGTGTAATTATATTTTTAGAATGTATCGCTGACCATTAAAAAAAACAGCCGCGGGCCATAAATGGCGGCCAGGCCGCATTTTGGACACCCCTGTTTTATGCCGTCGACTGCTTTTTCCATTCATCGCCTCACAGTTGCCCCCTGAAGAGTGGAGGAAGTACTGCATGAATGTGCGCTAGCTCTCGTTTGACTCTGTTGAATGTTGAACAGCTCTGATATACACCCTTTCACTTTTCAGCTGTGCATTGCAAGTGCGTGACTGTCTCCAGCCTAACCCTTGCGAGTTAGCTTGAGTGTTTACAGGCGACGCAAACGGAAGAATTACTAAGCAATGAGGTCTGGCTCGGGGAGAGAAGGCTTCCAAAAAAGTGAGATATTTAACACATGCTCGTCAGATACACTAGGAGCTGAGGTTATTGCCAGTTGCCATTATAATGTAAACCACATTTACCACATGGAGCACTTACAGTGAGAAAGCCTGCTCATAAGTTTGCTCCACCCAGCCTTGGCTGACCCTGGTTAATCCAAATGCAGAAATCAGGCCCAACCGCTTTGCTCAGAAGGAAATACTCACACTGTACGGTATGTCTCTTAGGGCAGGGGTGTCTCTTCCAGCGATGGCCACGTTCTGAAAAATGAAAGGATGCAAGGGCCACTTTGATGCTTTGTTAAGCAACACACATACTTGTAGATGTGCTAAGACACTGTATATATTTCAAGATAAAACTTGTGATAGAGGTGAAAAAGCCTCTTGTTAGTATCAACTTCGGTATTCGGTATTATGATCTTTGGTATTCTTTGTTTGCTTTTTTAAAAAAAAATGTTTTTTAATGTTTCAAATATTTCAACTTTCTTTTTAACTAATCTTTGTAATATTGTTATTAACAACTTTTATTACTAACAAGTATTTTATTTTCATAATATTTGACCATATTTTTTTACTTTATTCCCATAATATTACATTTTTTTCCCCTACCTAATTTTCCAAAAATGACAACTTTATTTTGTTTTGTTAGTTGCTCATAATATTGTGACTTAAAAAAATGCTTTATGCTACTACAATGATATTATTTTTCTTCATAATATTTTGAGTTCATTCTTGTAAAATTGTGACTATTTTTCAGAATTTTACAATTTTACAATTGTAAAATTTACAATTTTTTACAAATGAGAAAAATTGTACAATTTTTCTCATTAGACTACCACTTTTTTCCATTTATATATATATATATATACTATTTATACTATATACTATACTACTATATATATATATATATATATATATATATATATATATATATATATATATATGTGTTGTGTGTGTATAATATATTCCCATAATATTTTGACTTTGTTCTCGTAAAATTGTGACTATTTTTCTACCACTTTTTTCCATATATATATTAAAAAACAAACTATATATATATATATATATATATATATATATATATATATATATGTATTTATATATATATATATATATATATATGTATTTATATATATATATGTATTTATATATATAATACTGTATATATTCCCATAATATTTTGACTATATTCTCATAACATTAACCTTTTCCTTTATTTTCTTCAATCTTATTATCTCATCTCAATCTCATTAAAATGACACCTTTTTCCTCATAATATTACCACTTTAGTCTTGTAAAATTACTGCTAATTGTTTAATTTTTGCTCTTTTTTTTCTAGTTTTCTTATTAAATTTCTTATTAAAGAAGTACAAATTTCCAAGAACAATGACATAATATTAAAGGGATAGTTTGGATAGTTTTTGACATCCCCATCAGCAGTGTAGTGCATCAACAGTGACTTACCCCTCCACGTGGTCCCGCGAGTCCATCTCTGGTCAGTTTTCTGTGACGAGGAACCTAGTTCTGCTTAGTTGCTGGGTCATTTAAGTAAAGAGTTTGGCTTCCCAGAACAATATGCGTTCAAAAGAGCATCATAAAAATGCATCCTCGGAAAAAATCAGACTTCACAAATCTCTCTGCGTTATATTTGTCTCCCGCTGTATCCCTGCGCACTGTCACCTGTGCATTTTTTCCGAGGAGGCATTTTTGCGATGTGAGTGTATTACTCTTTTGAATGTATAGAAGAGAAGCCAAACTCTTTGCATAAGTGGCCTCGTCACAAAATCCAACCAGAACTGGACTCACAGGACCAAGTGGGGGTGTGGTAAGTCACTCTTGATGTACTACATTGCTGATGGGGATGTCATCCAACTTCATGTCAAACAATCCCAACTATCCCTTTAAGAGGCAAAATAACCTCATTTTTGTAGCATAAAGTTTAAATCTATTTACATTTTTAAGTCACAATATTATGAAAAACAAACAAAACAACGACGTTATCATTTTTAGAAAATTGGGTTGCAGAAAAGATTATACTATTGGAATAGAGTCAAAATTTAATGGGAATAAAGTCATAATATCACGAGAAAAAAACCCCAAAGATTATTTAAGAAGAAAGTTTGGAAAATGTCAAAAAAAACAACAGCAAAAATGTAATGAGAAGAAAGTTAATATATTATGGGAAATAAAGTCACAATTATGAGAAGAAAATGTACAAGTATAAAATTGAAATAGTAGTAAGAATAGCATTCATTTAATTAAAATAAAGTCAAAATATTAAGAGGAAAAAAGTTGTATTGGAATGAAAAATCATGTCATTTTAGTAGCATAGAGTTGAAACTTGGCAAAATTTGTTTTTATTTTTTTAAAGTCGCAATATTATGAGAGACAAACAAAGCAAAATAAAGTTGTAATGTTTGAAAAATGTGGTCGGGAAAAATGTTGTAATATTATGGAAATAAAGTCATAATATTATGAGGAAAAAAACCCAAAGATTATTTAAGAATAAAGTTTCAATATTTGGAGAATGAACAAAAAAAAAACAACAGCAAGAATGGGAGAGGAAAAAGGCAGTGGGCTTTTTCACCTATATGACAAAGCTGAGATACAGTTTTTTCTTGAAATACTGTGTAACTTCTTAGCATATCTACATGTGTTGCTTTACTAAATATCAATATAACTTCTTAGCATATCTACATGTGTTGCTTTACTAAATATCAATAGAACTTCTTAGCATATCTACATGTGTTGCTTTACTAAATATCAATATAACTTCTTAGCATATCTACATGTGTTGCTTTACTAAATATCAATAGAACTTCTTAGCATATCTACATGTGTTGCTTTACTAAATATCAATATAACTTCTTAGCATATCTACATGTGTTGCTTTACTAAATATCAATAGAACTTCTTAGCATATCTACATGTGTTGCTTTACTAAATATCAATAGAACTTCTTAGCATATCTACATGTGTTGCTTTACTAAATATCAATAGAACTTCTTAGCATATCTACATGTGTTGCTTTACTAAATATCAATAGAACTTCTTAGCATATCTACATGTGTTGCTTTACTAAATATCAATAGAACTTCTTAGCATATCTACATGTGTCGCTTTACTAAATATCAATAGAACTTCTTAGCATATCTACATGTGTCGCTTTACTAAATATCAATAGAACTTCTTAGCATATCTACATGTGTTGCTTTACTAAATATCAATAGAACTTCTTAGCATATCTACATGTGTTGCTTTACTAAATATCAATAGAACTTCTTAGCATATCTACATGTGTTGCTTTATTAAATATCAATATAACTTCTTAGCATATCTACATGTGTTGCTTTACTAAATATCAATATAACTTCTTAGCATATCTACATGTGTTGCTTTACTAAATATCAATAGAACTTCTTAGCATATCTACATGTGTTGCTTTACTAAATATCACAGTGGCAAAGTTGCATCCTTTAATTTTTCACTATCTGGCCCTCACTGGAAAAAGTTGAGACACCCTTGCACTAGCCAAATGTGCGGTGCTTTGGTGAAGTGGGCACAGGACCAGTTGCAAATGTTGGACTATGCGGGGATCATGACATGACATGACAACAGTGTTTTTTGGAGCCTAAAAGTGCAAACCTTTGGGGCGTTGACATGAGACTACAATTGTTGTTGTTGTGTACCCTTAGCTGATAATTAACTGCTGTCCACCATCAAACATCAGTGTAGTCTGTCGTCTGACATCTATTGATTTATTTATTGCTGCTGCACACTGGCTGAGATCGATCATGTAATGTCATGCTTGTTACATAATTGTCTATTTTAGACGCAATAGTTCCACCACCATCAGCCTAAATGTTTCCACCCTGCCTGTTCAGGAAGTGCCCATGACTTCCCGTGCCCCATGTTGCGGTGGGAAAGCAGTGCCCCCGTGTTGTGGTATTTTCCTTGATAATGCAGGTTTCCTCTGGTTTTATTTGGGCTGGACGCACTGTCCTGCCGCCTACTCTGTTAGAAGGAGACTGTTTTGGAGCAAAGAGGGGTTGCCATAACAGGCGGCTCAGTCTTTTCCTGTTAGTCTGGAACTCTTTCCGAATATATATTGCATAATTCAATCAGAATGTATTTGCCACCATCTGTAAACGTCCCAGAGGAAAGTAATGACAGTATGCGGCATTAAGAGTTTGATAGATTTTGCACGCTCTCCTATCCGTGCAATTGTACGAGAAGAGGAAGGGGCAGAGCTGCAGGGTGGTTGCTCACGTGAAAGCCTTCAGCATGGCTTGGTAACAGGATTAGTGCACCCTCTGCGTGTTACACAAAGTCAAACATATCTTGTGGTCATTGCTAAAGAGCCGGTCGTCAAATTCTAATAAATATAGGACGTGCTTATCTCACATCACGCCGTGGAGCCATACGGCACTCACAGCCAGGAAGTGCTGATTGCTACACATAATCAGCAGCAGTAGCACTAATCCAATCAGGTTGCTGTGATTCCACTCCCCTTCCCATTAAGGTTGCTATTTTGGATCAATGGGACACACACTGAAGACAAGAAGACTTGAGACACATACTGTTATGTTATTATAAACTGGCATTGACGTTTACACGACGTTCACTCAGTTTGCCTAAATACTGTACGAGGTAAACAGCATCATCTAACAATTACAGTAGAGACACTGTATGAGGGATAGAGACTATGGTTAATATTGTGGTTCCATTTTGCAGGGATGTACAGTTGAACCTGCGCTGCATCATATTGTGAGTTTGTAATATTTTAATTTCATTTTTTTGCGACATGAAAGAAAATAAAATAAATGCTGTCTGGGATGCTGTCAGCTTTATAGTTATGACCGTCTGCCTTTATACAGACCTGATCAAAATCTTAAGAATAGTTGAAAAATGGCTAGAATTTGCATTTTGTACATTTGGATCTTAATGAGGTTTTAAGTAGAGCTACAATATGAAAAAGCAAGAAGGGGGAGTGAGACAAAAAGCACTTTGAAAAAGTAATTTATTGAAAACAACAATGAAACTGAAATAGGCTGTTTATCAGCTGATCAAAAGTTGAAGACCATCGCTCAAAAAATAACAAAAAACTCTCCAAACCAGAACAAAACATGTTCTCAGAAGGACTGAGTAATGAGAAGCTCCACCGTTCTTGTTAATCACTTCAAAAATGTGTTTGGGCATGCTTGATGTGAGTGTTTCCAGGAGGCTAGTGGGAACATTGCTCCAAGTGGTGAAGATGGCTTCACCAAGGGCATCAACTGTCTGGAACTGATGGCCATTTTTATAAACTTCCCTTGCCATCCATCCCCAAATGTCAGTCATGAGGGATGCCCGCTGCAACATCTGGACGTAAGCATCCGCCTTTTGACGACCCTGCACCACCTGAAGCTCCAGGGTTCCACTGAATGAAAAACCACTCCAGATAATGATGGACCCCCCCTCCCCTGTGCCAGGTAGAAAACATCTCAGGTGGGATCTCCTTGTCATGCCAGTAACTTTGGAAGCCATCTGGACCGTCAAGGTTACATTTTTTCTCATCAGAGAATAAAACTTTTTTCCACCTTTCAATGTCCCATGTTTGATGCTCCCTGGCAAAGTCCAAACGGGCAGTTTTGTGGCGTTGAAGGAGATGAGGCCTTTGAATTCAATTTTTTGTTTTTTAAACCCTTTTTTAAGTCCCTCAGATGCCGTCTGATGGTTATTACGCTGCAGTCGGCACCAGTAAGGGCCTTAATGTGGGTGGAAGACCACCCTGTGTCTTGATGGACAGCCAATTGGATCCTCCAGCTCAGCGCAGGTGTGATTTTTTTGGGTCTACCACTTGACTTTTTTGTTCCATAATGTTCAGGATCTTTCAAAAACTTAGAATGACAGATTTACTGCGCCCAACCTCAGCAGCAATGGCACGCTGCGAGAGGCCTTGCTTATGCAGCTCGACAATCCGACCACGTTCAAAAAGAGAAAGCTTCTTACCTTTAGCCATCAGGAGGGCATGACAGTGTGAATGCCTGACAGAAAATGAACATTTTGAGCAGATTTTGGCTTTCATAGCCTGTGGTCTTAAACTTTTGATCAGGTGACGAACAACCTATTTAATTTTTTTTGTTGTTTTTGTTTAAATTACAAGTTTCAAATGTTTTTGTCTCACTCCCCCTTCTTGCTTTTGCATATTGTAGCTCTACTTAAAACCTCATTAAGATCCAAATGTGCAAAATGCAAATTGTAGCTATTTGTCAACTAGTCTTAAGATTTTGCTCAGGAGTGTATATTCTGTATGCTTTATTTTATTATTTGTTTTTTGAAAAAGCAAAACGTTGTAAAAAAAAATGTAAGCTTAAAAAAATGAAAACATTTTTAAGTTTATGAGTTGACTTAAGTTGAAGGTCCCCTTTTATGCAAAATTGACTTAAAAAATATTTATTTTGAAAATGGCAGCCAGTGTTTTTTGGATGTAAGAATTGTGTGTCTAAACTAGATTTTTTTTGTTTGTTTGCGGGGAGTGAAAAACCTACATTTTATTTTATTTTTTATTTTTTATGTATTTATTTATTTATTGTGTGTGTGTGTGTGTGTGTGTGTCAGCACTGTTGAAAACAAGCAAAATGTTCTTAAAAAATACAAAGCTTACAAAAAACCTTATTAAGTTCACGAGTTGACCTGAAAGTTAAAGGTCCCCCATGAAGTAAAATTGACTTTTTTTTTTTTATTTTTTTAATTATTGAAAGCCAGAAAGTGTTTTTTCAGATGTAAGAATTGTGTCTAAACTGGAGTAAGGTAACAATTAGAAGATTCTTTTGTTTTCTGGGGGGCTAAAGACCTACCTCATGACCAGCGTAATTTACGTATGGGAAACTGCCAATACCACCTGTGGAGATTTCTCATGTCAGCTTGTTGGCGGCAAACGTAGCTAAAAGAATACCAGCTAACGTAGTCAAAAGAGTATCAGCGAACGTAGCTGTCTCCACACGTGCACTGCAATTCATCAGCTGAGCTCTTCGTGTGTGTGTGTGTGTGTGTGTGTGTGTGCGTGTGTGTAGAGACAGCTACGTTCGCTGATACTCTTCTAGCTATATTCTTTTTGGGTGGTGGCATATTAAAGCAAACAGATATCTCATGTCGGAATTGTACCTGTATCGGCAGATATCCAAAATCAGACATCCGGATCGGATCGGAAGTGGAAAAAATGTGTCTCGGCACATCCCTTAAGCTTTACTGTTGGCGTAACCACTTGAAGGTGCGTGTCTCTATTGTGGTTTGGGGACTGTAGCCAAACCTCCCACTCTGACCAATCGCAAGTGAGTCGGCGTGGTCAGGGGAGGAGCCTGCGGAATCTGATAATGGTAATTTTCCCAATTCACAACTTGATATTTGTGTAATATTTTATGAAAAGAAACTGGGATCATTTTAAAAGCTCCTTGCATGCAAAAGCCCCTAGCATGATAGGACGTCCATGCTACGTTGTTTTACGTGAATAGGACGTATTTAAATGGCTTTCATGGCATGTTGCTGCGTATGACATTACTCTCCCTCCCCCACATTTGCCTCGTAGTGAGGCCTTCCTGGTATTTGTTAGTAGCCTCAAGCTGCTTGAGCTAAGTATCAAGTGAACGACACCCTTCTAATCCTATCCTGCATACTATATGCCACCGTGGGGGCCCTTTGTGGGCATGTAACTTCGAAAATGGTGTTTTCACGGAAGCCAACAAGTGAATTCGAAACTACGTGATTGGATACGGCTCTGCCTTATACATCCCTAATTTGTTGTCGGAGGCCAGACTTATCGGCGAGTGGTGAAACTGCTCAGTATGGTGGGGGCTGAACGGTCAGGCTTCACGCGTGCACTGCAGATTAAGCTCATTGGATTAAAACCCTGACAAGGATCACAAAATGTACAAAATCCTGTGCTGCACATCCACACTGGCTGTCAACAAAGAGAAGACTGATGGCTTGCACATTTCCTTTTCAATGTGTGTTTTTTTCCCAGAGTGGGGTGTTTGCCCTCCCAGCCCACTTGAATTGTCCATAAGCGTAAATTCTTCTATCCCTTCTATCTTTGACTGAGAGCTTGTAATTGTGGGGAAACTGCTGTTACCAAGATGGAGCAGATTGGAGGGTAGGCCATAAGCAAACACCCCTTACCCTTGTCATTATTGTATTCCCCCTGACAGATGACATTTTCACTACCACTTACCATAAATGTCTTTTTAATGTTTCATTTTCTTTTCCTGGTGGAGAAGACTGATGATTTACTGTAATGACGCCATGCTTTCCTTTTTGAAACTTGCACAACTGCTTATGTCACACAGTCTGTGTGTGGGTGTGTGTGTGTGTGTGCACACGTGCCTGCGTATGTGTGTGTGTGTGTGCGTGTGTGTGTGTGTGTGATTTACAAGCCTAGTAGTAACCTGATCATCCAGCATAACCATAATAAAGCAGGAATATGTAGTTCTTAATTCCAAGTGAGGCAGTTACAAGTACAGTAATTCCTCTTAAAATATTTTTTTAAATGTCTTGTTTATCACCGCTAATTGGTTCCAGACCTGACGGTGATAAGCAAATATCCACGATGTAGGATTTCTTTTTGATAAATTGAATATTTACGTAGTTAGAACACAGAAACAACATTCTAAATACAGTTTAAGTCACATTTCCATTCATAATAGCTAATATAGTAGAAATAAATAGAGAAAATAACATTTAACACAGAAATAAGACTCTCGTGTGTTCTGTAAATGTGTTGCTGATTGGGGAGCTGAGCGGGGGGCGGACAGGATGTGACGTCGATTGTTCAGAGTTGCGTTTTAGCTTGCCATGGGTTACGGCTGCAACAGTAGACCGCGTCTGGGATTATTGTGCCTATTGTGAGATCATTCAAACCTGCAATAAAAGCCTGTTGTTTCGGCGATTAAGTCTGGTGCTTCTGTGTTTCACCCAACATTAGAGTAACATTACTGACACTAGTGACCGGTGTAGAATACTACTTATCATCACAACGTCTTTGACTGCGTCTTTTGAATGCCTCATATTTGTATTTTAGTTCTAGTTAGTATTAGTATTAGTAACTAGTATTTTAGTTAGTATTTTGGCAAAAAATCCATATAATTTGTATATTTTGACTAATAATAGGCCTTATTCAACCACAAAACAGAATGATTTATTCATTCATACATTTGTGAAAAACCATGATAGAGTGAAGTCGGGATAAATAGTGACTTATTTGTAATTTATCTTATTCCTTAAATGTGGATTCTTATAAAGTCCAAAATAGATTAAAAACTGTGTCGTTGAGGCCGCTTATTTCTGTTCAATTTTGGAGGCAGAAAATGCAGATAGATAACCTTTTTTTTTTTTTTTAGCTCTATCATATAAATTCTAATTATTAATTTAACTTTATTTAAACTTTTAACTTCAACATAATTTTAATATTAAAATTATAATCTCAATGTTAAATATATTATAATATAATTATATTAATCATAGATAATTATATTTATTAATTTTTTCCCCTAACTATTTAGTACAATTATATATTAATAATATGTGTTATTGTAGAATACAGAGTGGAGATTTCCACATTAGAGCACTTTTCTTGAATTTTGCCAAATTTGCTTTTGTTCAGTTGCTATCATTTTTCTAGTTACTATTACTGTTATTTAGTGGCATCTCTGTGTGGAAGAGGCCCCACTTTGTGATGGAATCCATTGGTTTTTGACTAAATCTAGTGTGTTGTCCACCATGTTTTTCGAGCATATTACTGTGGGATGGGCCATGATTTCGAAATGCGTCACTGTGGGGGGTTTGTGCTACTAGCTCATACAGGTACATGACATTCACTCTGTTGGACGTTACCATTTGATTTAGCCGCTTGTAAGAACACATTGCTGAATATTGTACTACTATTTATACGATTGCTGACCGCCTTGCTGTCCTTGCTCTCTGATAATTCAATATATACTTTGATGTCGGTGTCATATGAGACTAAAAGCCCATTCTCAGTGTGTTATCTTCTTTGAACACAATTTCCCTCATGTGGCCCCCATTGGTCACTGACCCCTCACTGTCTTGCTAGACAAATAGCACCAGCTGCTATAGTAAGAATACATGTGGATCCCCGCATCGTCCAACATTTGCAACCCAGCAAATTAGCAGGTTTTGGATGAAAACACTAATTTGTATTTGTGGGAAAACCCACAATCACCAATCACCACATACTGTATGGGTAGAAAAGTCATCTCATTTGCCCTAAATTGGCAAAACTTGAGTTGCACAGAAAGTAATCAGAAGCAAACTTCAACTTGCTGTAGTTTTTTCTTTATTTGCTATCACCTTGATGCCTCACTCACACTGCGGGAGTCTACACATACACAGGGAAGTTACCCAGCATGCCTTGTGGCTTATGATTGCGTATAAAATAGTTTTGTTTTGCATGTCTTCCCCGACAGGAAGTTATTCCACATACCTTGCAGGTTATGAATGAGTATAAAATTATTTTGTTTTGTACGTCTTCCCCAACAGGAGGTTACCTTGCATGCCTTGCGGGTTATGAATTAGTGTTTAATAATTTGTTTTACAAGTCTTCCCCGACAGGAGGTTACCCAGCATGCCTTGCACGTTATGAATAGTATAAAATGGTTTTGTTTTGCAAGTCTTGCCCAACATGAAGTTATCCAGCATGCCTTGAGGCCTATGAATGAGTATGCAATAGTATTGTTTTGCAAGTTTTCCTTGACAGGAAGTCACCCAGCATGCCTTGCGGGTTATGAATTACTGTATTATAGTTCTGTTTTACGAGTCTTCCCCCGGCAGGAAGTTACCCAGCATGCCTTGTGGCTTATGATTGCGTATAAAATAGTTTTGTTTTGCCCGTCTTCCCCAACAGGAAGTTATCCCACATGCCTTGCAGGTCATGAATGAGTATAAAATGATTTTGTTTTGTACGTCTTACCCACCATGAAGTTACCCAGCATGCCTTGCAGGTTATAAACTAGCATGTAATAGTTTTGATTTGATTTGTATGTATAGTAAATTAGTAAATTTACTTACTAAACTTATTTTTTGTTGCACTGTGAGTGAGGGAAGAATATGCTTTGATGATGTCCTGTTGCCGTGCCACAATAGACATTTTTATACATTTTTATTACTCATGTGTGGTCCGAGAACTCAACCCCTGTGAGTAGTGGGGATCTACAGTACATGTGACTGAATCTGAGCCTTGTTCCAATGCCAGATATTTGTAATAGTCGTTTTGATGAGAGTTGTTTTAACCGTCAGAAGCGCTTAAACAATTAAGTTTTTCTCTTGTTTGCTGTGTATTGGAAGTAAACATTCCTGCTCTGGGTTGGTGACTCTTATGAGGCTGCTGAAAGATAAAAGTGAAACATCAACTCGTAACAACTCGTTCATCTGGGATTCCCCGTGAATGAATGTTTCAGAGAGTCCTGTGTGTTTGTTTGAAGTCACCAAAGGGACCTTGCGCTCCAGGTGGATAAACGCATGCTTATTCCCATAAAGTCATCATTTAGACGCTGCTCTCTGTGGTAGTTCTCCCTTTCCCACAGCGCATGCTGTTCCTTTAATTAAGCGTAATCCCTGCAAACTGCTCTCTCTCTCTCTGTGTGGGTTCTGTTGCTGTGTGCACTGAACAGTGTGTGGATGTGACCTGCCAGAGGAGTTCATCTCCAATGACTTCTCACCAGGCAGATGCATAGCTTGCATTCTTTCACCTGACACTGTGGTCATAGAAAGGAAAGGAGAAGGAAGAAGAACGCTGCAAGGGGCGGAGCAAAGTGCAAGGTGGTTTTATGTTTGCATCTCCTCCTGAAAGTCACACAACACAAGTGGACAAATGCCCAATGTAATAGACTCCCTTTGTGGACTCACAGTAATCACAACTGATTATTATGAAGTCTTCATCCGGTGGGGGCCTTCCTAATCTGTATTTGTTTTTCCTATCACAGCCACAGAGACTCAGATCCCTGCCAGAGTTTATGTTTGTTTCTAGTTTACTTTTCAGGGATTCCGCTTCAGGAGTGTGCTGCGTTCCTTCCTGGAAGGAATCAATGAAGTTGTCTTGATGTTGTTTATGCACCTCTTCATCACACATGTCGGTGATGTAAAGTGGACAAAGTGATGCTGCACAGTGGTCTGTAGTACACCGCATGCTGTGACTTAAAATAGACCCCTTGCTGGCAATTCGTTCACGTTGAAGCCTATTTATACTGTATTGATCGTGGACCGCACACGAAAAACAGTAAACATGATGTACTTTATGCTATAACTGTGAGAATTACGTATTGGAATGGTCCGCTACTGCACTCACTATCTTGTTTGACAGCTGTTTTGATGATGTGATTCAGAATCACAGTTTTTTTCCCACCCAAGGTTACGTGAGACCTACAAAAATGTCAAATCCATTTTAGTTGCCATAGCAACCACACAGCTGATTGGGAAATTAGCGTGATCCGTGAAAGCAGGCTCACAACAACTCCGGATCAGCAGCAACTAATGAGATTGTTTTGTCCTGAGAGGGCGGCATTGCAACATGTGTGTGTGTGTGTGTGTGTGTGTGTGTGTGTGTGTGTGTGTGTGTCACTGCATGACTGGGTTCTGCTCAAGGAGGATGAATGGTGTAGTTAATATGCAAGCAGTTCCACATGACAGGAAGGGTGGGGCCAGGTGTAATACATACGTGTGCATGGACACTGCTTGGTTTGCTCTGGCTTCACCGTTTCCAACAGGAAGGAGGCACGAGAAATGTAGTTACACAAACATGGAGTCTGGATTTAAGAACATGCTGAATTTAGCACCAAATATAAGAAAAATCCCTCACTTATTTGCTCCACTTTTGAGAGAAGGCTTCGCTACACAACTTAAAATAAATCCAAGAGCTCTGCCAGCTAACCATCAGTCAGCTACCGGCATAATTTGGTTTTTCTTCAGCAAATATGCTAACCTAGCATGATCATCACAAAATAGTTAAAATATATAATTCATTTATAATTGAATAATAACATATGTAATATGTAGTGTAATACTATAATAAAACATATAATACATTTATATATTTTTTATTTCTTTTATAGTTTTTATTATTATTTTACATAGTTTATGAATTATATAATGTACTCATTTTATTTATTATTATTTTAAAATTATAATATTTTATATATGTTATATACATATATGTGTATAATAATAATCCATAGGTATGAATGTGAGTGTGAATGGTTGTTTGTCTATATGTGCCCTGCCATTGGCTGGCGACCAGTCCAGGGTGTACCCCGCCTGTCGCCCGAAGTCAGCATGCCCCCGCGACCCTATAGAGGAAAATGGATGGATGGATGGACATACAGTATATGTGTATATTACTATATTTTTTTAATATTCTAATACATCCATATTTATGTATTATTATTATTAATTAGGGGTGAATCGTTCCACCCCTATTATTAATATGTATTTATATTATTGATTATTTATATAATGTATTTATTATATAATTTAATTTAATAATATAATATAATATTGGATACAATTTCCTTGTATCCAAAGATGATAAACGTTACACTGCTGGGTTTACGTAACAATTTGTTTGTCTCTGTCGTCATCTTGGATTAACCTTTTCACCTTCACAGCTGTTTTTGTCACCCTGGGGAGTTTAGTGGCTGTGGTAGCGTAACCTGCTTCCCGCTAGCAGTCTGCAGGTGTGCGGAAGTGCCCTCGTCTCCTTCTCCTCCTCCATCTTCCATCCTCTGTTTCCCCTGATTGTCAGCAGCACCCGCTGAAGCAAACTCAAGAGGATTTCCACTGATTACAAAGAGCCGAGATTAGCTAATCCTTAAAAGTTCCCCAAACAGCCACCCTCCGCCGCCTGTTACCCTCGTGTCACTGACTTCTTTAACATATCGGCAAAAAAAATCTTCCAGTTGGCTGCACTGATGATCATTATTGACGATCTGCTTTTTGTTCCCCTGCAGTACTGCACACTCATTGGGTGTTTTTTCAGGTACACTTCCAATAAGGGAGCGTTTTCAAGCTACCACTGTAGGACGTTTTTTTCTTTTAACAATTTCATCTGATTTCTAGGACATTTCTATGAAATTTATGACGTCATTAAGATGAACTATATTAGCTGCAGCCCTAAGAAAATGCCAAATGCAGAGTTGTGATGAGTTCTCCCTATTCAAGGCCTCGGGTCAGGCCAGTGTGGACTTGTTTCTCGTCTCCGTTAACACGCTTCATGTCAAAGCTTGACCTTGATGACAGGCAGCCTTAAAAATCTGCCTGCTATTCATAGTCACTGCTACTGTACTACTGTATATGGGTATGTGTGTATTGTGTCCGCATAGAGGAATTAACAACAATAATGACCATTATAGGCATCAATAGTATTTGTCACAATCTAGTGTCAATTGTACATAAAATGCTTCATCTGATCTCTTGAAAGATTTATGGAAGCCAGTGTGTTTCTAAATTAGACAGTAGGTGGCAGTAGCAACATTCTTTGGCTTAGCTTGTCAACCTTTCCCCGTTTTTTCATCCTGCAAGCCCCCTTCCACCTTTTATTTTACTCTCATCATTCACAGTTCTAAAAAAGTTTGTGTGTTGTTCTTTTTTTTTACACTGTCTGACCTTGGAGCTCTTTTGAAGCAGTTTTGTGTTACACTGCAGGCGTGCGTACGGCAGCCTGTTGGTGCTGAGATTAGTCGGTGTTGTGTCTAGCGATGCCACAATGCAGCTGGCATGCAGGGTGAAAGGGTGAGTGCCTTTCACAGCACCTCTGCTTGATTCATCGCATGTATTAGCGATACAGGGAAACCTCAGGACCGACACGCAGGATCACAAATTGTGTGTATGTACTCTGTAAAGTTTATTCTTAGCCTGGTTGCTCCACCCTAAAGTAGCGGAAGTAGTACCCCTCAGGTTTGCTGTTGATGAATAAAGCGTCCCAGAATAGCACGTCCAAGGAAGAGGATGCGGGCTTCTTGTGTTTGTTTAACACCATTGAACGAGAGACAGGATAAGCTGACATTCTTATTTGTTCAAAAATAATTCTACACAGCTCTCCTGTTTTATGTCAACCATGTGGGGGGTTAGAAAATGTCAGGCATTTGACATTTTGAAATTCCAAGGCTGTGTTTGCAGCCCACCCACGTGCGTAACTTTAGGGCTCTCTAACGCAACTCTTGAATGTTTTTTGTTATTTTTTCCAGGAAGCACGTCTTGTACTCCTCAAAACTTTCATGTCTCCACTTTGTACTCGCCATTGGCCCAAAGATTTAACAGTCTCATATGATGTTTTTTTTCAACAGTTTTGAAGAAGTCCCAAAGGTCTCACAACAGTGTATATTTAAACGTTTGTTTTCGTACTTGTTGAGATGCTGAGGCATGACCTTAAAACGGCGCTTCATGCTGGAAAACCCTCCAATGTGGCTGAATTACAACAATTCTGCAAAGATGAGTGGGTCAAAATTCCTCCACAGCGCTGTAAGAGACTCATTGCATAGGTTTAGGGCGCAATCACTTTTTCACACAGGGCCATGTAGGTTTGGATTTTTTTTATGATAAAAAGTTTTATTTAAAATATGCATTTTGTGTTCAGTTGTGTTGCCATTTTTTTGTGTGATCTGAAACATTTAAGTGTGGCAAACATGCAAGAAAAATAAGAAATCAGGAAGGGGGCAAACACTTTTTCACACCACTGTATGTGATGCTAAAGGGCTAACTTTACACATTTTAACAGCAACATCATGATAGGTTAGCTTATTCACTGAAGAAAAATAAAATAATAGAACACACAGCTCCAGATAGGAAAGTAACAGAGCTCTAGGTTTTATTTTATGGTGTGTAGCGAAGCCTATTTATTTATTTTTTTTAATACAGCTGTTCTTCACTAGCTAGGGGTGGGGTCGTGGGCCGTATCATGTCCTTGAGGAAAGATATTTTTCCTTCATGATGTCATCAAAACCCTCCAAAGGCAAGAGTTAGAGCGCCTCTTACAGTTGCATTAAAAAGTCAGTTTTACATCATAGGGGACTTTTAAGACGAGTGGGCGACGTGAGAGTGCTTTGTGTTTATGTGGTTTACGCTCGCACACATCAGCAGGAAACAGACGCTTCCCTTTTTTGAGGTCCTTCGAAGGCTGGAGCTGAGAGCCAGCGTGTTTTGTCAGCATGGCTTGGCTGCACATGCGGGTGATGTCTCCATAGTCCACCAGATTGTCTATACACATTTCTTCCTGCAGAGTCCCACAGCAGAAGCTTGGACATGGATACGCGAGCAGCTGCAGCCTTCACCTTCCTCCTACAGAGATTTCTCAGAAGGCACGCCAACTCCTCTTGAAGCTGGCCTCCTATAAGAACCACACATGGGTCCTTAGTGGCTTTATTTTGAGTGTTCACGCCTTAGAGTGAAAAGGGAAACTCGGGCTGACCCCTCACATGTTGCTTCTGATGTTTGACTCTGGCTCCACCCGACCGTGGCTGCTAATAGTGTGAACGTGGTGCTGTTTGGGTGTTAGCGGAGGCCAGTGAGCGTGTGCAGGAGATCCAGGTGTGGGTGGGTGGGGGTTGGGGGAAACATTTGGTCTTTGGTCTGGTTTAGGTTTAACGGATGCCAGCTAGTGTGGTTGTGCGTTGTGTAACCCTCACTCCCCGACGCTTCAAGACCTGCGCTGGACTGTGTTTTCTTTTGCTCCTAAATGGCACAATTTGGGTATGGGTCATGGCAGCAGAAAGAGACCAAATTGGATATACCCTCTGTACGCTGTAAACATGAGGTTGACATTAAAATAATACATAATAATAATAATAAGAATCACATTAAAAGAAAACATAATACAATAATAAAAATAAAATAATTAAAATCATCAAAAATAAAATAATTTTTAAAAGTACTGTGGAAAATCAAGTCTAAAAAATCATAAATAAACAGAAATACAAATGAAAATGAAATCTAAAATAATAAGAATAAGAATATTTTAAAAAAGGAATACAATTCTGTTTGTTTTTTTTTTTACAGTGCAGTAACATTTAAATAAAAAAAACTGAGGTAAATCAAGGCAAAAAAAAAGAGAAATACATACAAAAACTAAAATAAAACATGAATAAAATAAAATAAAATAACCAGGCGAGTCCAAAGTGCAGCCCACAACTCGTTTTATTATTGGGCGATGGCATGTTGTAGATATTAAACACACACACACCCAAAAAAATCAGAAAATAGAGCAAAAAGGAACAATGCAACGAAGAAAAGCTGACATTGTGATACAAATAGGTAATAACACAAAGCTTTAGCTTTAAATATATGGAAATAGTTTGTTTTGTTTAGGCTTTTGATAAAACACAAATGTAAATCAAAAATATTGTTATATTGAATATGGTCTAAATAGGAATTGGGCAGTATATATTTCGCCTGAGACGTGTCGAGCTCGTGATGTGCACAATCAAATACAGTATATTGTTTAACTGGTTTGTTTATCCACCTGAACTAAGTGTAACGCATGTGCTGATACAGTGCATACTGTATATAACCGTGCCATATGAAAACTCACATCACTAAGCGTAGTTATAAACCAGTCAGGACACTTAGAGGATTACGGCCACATGGATGTAATGTTTACATGCAGTGATGTAGCATAGATATGACAATATGAAGGCGTGATACTTCCAACCTAGGGTCCACAGCCGTGCTGTCATTGTAGCAGTAATCCATGCCACCGCTGCTCTTATCTCCTCTGCAGCTGCTGCGGATTTAAGCAGAGCGACGCAGCAGAGCTTCACAGCTGAACATCCACAGACAGAGCAATGCTGTGGCCCGACATACTTTACAACCCTCTGCCATTGCTTACCAAGATCTTTAGGTCAAGGTTTAGTAAGCTTGACACAGTGCAGCTGTGCAGGTCACAGTGGTGCTTTATTAGTGCAGACGGAGCCACTGGATAAGGATTGTTGATCTCATGGTGGAGGTGAAGGGCGATGGTGAAGCTGCACAGGCGGCAATGACTCAGCACTCCCCTGTGTGACCTGGATAATTCATCACCAATACAGGATCCTGTTACACGAGTCATTTCCTCCAAACAAATCACATAATGAAGGCACTGTGTTTTTTTAGTAGCAAATGGGCCAAAAAGCACTGCCCTGTATTCATAGCTAGACATTTTTCTCATCATGAATAGAGCATCACTTTGCCTGTGCAAGATCAAATAGAGGTTGAAAAGCCAATCCAATCACTTGCAGTCCTGTTAGCTCCCTATTAGATAGTTAGGGAGCATGTCATTTCTTGCACAGGAGGAATCTGTGTCCTCAAGGCACACAACCCACGATCTCCACCTGTGACACCTCCAGGTTTGTATGCTCACACCATGCGTCATTCTCCTCTTTGTATGCTTGTGGATGTTCTCATTAATGCAGGCCATTGTATTCTCGCAGCATTGATCAGGTTGTGCCTCTCATCCCAGCAGATTTAATCAATTCATGCTCAAAGACTAGCTAGGACAGCTCCAGTCTGATTAGAACTGTCCTATCGAGTCTCAACTGAACTAGCCTGAACTGAACTGCTCAGGTTGTCTTCGAAGACGTTTCACTTCTCATCTGAGCAGGCATCATCAGTGCATGTTAAAATATTGGATAGGACAGCTGTAGTCTGATTAGAGCGGTCCTATCTAGTGAAAAGGGCTGTTCAAGTTGTCTTGGAAGACATTTTACCTCATCTTAGTAGGCTTCATCAGTTGCATGCTCAAAGACTAGATCGGACAGCTCTAGTCTCGACTGAACTACCCGGATTTCTTCGAGTTGTCTTGGAAGACATTTTTCCTCATCTGAGCAGATTTCATCAATCATGCTCAAAGACTAGATAGAACAGCTCTAGTTTGATTAGCATGGTGGCTGAGTGGTTAGCATGTTGGCCACACAGTCTGGAGCTCGGGAAAACCTGGGTGTGAATCTCCACTTGGGCATGTGTGGAGTTTGCATGTTCTCCCCGTGCATGCGTGGGTTTTCCGGGTACTCCGGTTTTCTCCCACATTCCAAAAACATGCATGTTAGCTTAATTGGCAACTCTAAATTGTCCATAGGTATGAATGAGAACGTGAATGATTGTTTGTCTATATGTGCCCTGCGATTGGCTGACGACCAGTTCAGGGTGTACCCCACCTCTCACCCGAAGTCAGCTGGGATAGGCTCCAGCATACCCCCTCGACCGAGGATAAGCGGCATAGAAAATGGATGGTTTCATTAAAGCTGTCAACTGAATTAGCCTGAAATGGACTGTTTTGAGTGTGTTAGAAGATGTTTTTTGCCTCTCATCTGAAAAGGTTTCATCTGTTCATGCTCCGAGACCAGATAGGACATCTGTAGGCTGATCAGAGCTGTCCTATCTTGTCTCAATTGAACTAGCCTGAACTGGACTGTTCGCCTCATCCGAGCAGGCTTCATCAGTTCACGCTCCAAGACTAGATAGGACATCTCTAGTGTGATTAGAGCTGAACTAGTTTTAACTGGACTGTTCAGTTTGTCTTAGAAGACATCTCGCCTAAAAATGACAAAATTGGGGGATTTTTTTTAACAGCGGTACATGTATGCTGCCTGTTTTACATGTATTACCCACATATTTATAAATTATTACCGACTTATGGTGATTAATGTGCTGTCTGCGGAAGAAACAGCCTATAAAAATACGTTAAAAATAATTTTGGACCAAAAATCTGCGAATATGCGAGGCAATGAATGCTGAATCCCAAATGTGTGGGGTTTCACTGTACTATGAACATAAATTATAAAAGGCAGAAAACTGGATAAAGCTCTTCCTGCAGCGACATTGGGGTGGGAACAAGTTCAGAGGCATAAATCAACCGACTGATACATTTCTAGCAACTGGGTAAAACAATCAGTGTGCTTCTCTTCTGCCAGACTTTGCCTCTGACTTTAATTCTTCGTCTGAATGCACTCATCTGGAGACTCAGCGGCTTTGCCCAGTGGCTCGTTTTGTTGTACAGTGGAATGTAGTTCAGTGTGTCAGGCTACTGAAATATTAACACAGCAGCAGGCAGGCAGGCAGGAAGGCAGGCGAGCATCCATACCGCAACATCATGATGCGCTGGAGGAACCACCTCCAGATATTGGACTTCAAGTGTCTTCAAATCATTTCTCGATTAGATTAATAACAAAAAACATGTTTAATGTATTGGTCTACTGTCGTTATGCACTGTGCACATTGTGTGAGCTTTATAATGAGCACAGTTGACGCTACATGCCTGGGGAGTAAATTGGTGCCTATGCTGCACGGCATGCAGTCGCACATTTTTAATAACTATTGTCTTCTGAGTCCTGTGGCAGCAGGAACAGGAAAAGGGAGACGTGGATAAATAAACCAAGATGCCCTCTTTCCTTCCTCGTTTTTTCTGTGTGGAAACATGGCTAAACCTAGCAGCATCTTGTGTTTATTATTTTTACCTAGGACCCAAATGTTAGTTAGCAGCACTAGCATAGCTATGCGAGCTAAAGTGCTACCATTGCCGTTATATTTTAACAGCAACATCATGAAAATGATCAAATTTTCAGCTCCCATCTCTGATGTCTGACTGATAGTTGGCAGTTCCAGGCTTTATTTTAAGATGTGTAGCAAAGCCTGTAGGATCATGTAGAAAGGGGAGCCACAGGTGGTATCATGTCCATAATGAAGGATGGGTTTCTTCTATGAATAGAAATGACCCTGATAACATCATTCAGAAGTCAATTTTCCATATCAGGGAACATTTTTAACCTTTTCTTTTAACCTTTTCTTAAGACAGGGGTGTCCAAACCTTTCCTACCAAGGGCCACATGCTAACAAATGAAAGGATGCAAGGGCCACTTTGATGTTTTGTAAAACAACACGTGTAGATATGCTAAGAAGTGACATACATTTCAAGAAAACTTTGTGATATAGATGAAAAGGATCATTATTAGTATCAGCTCTTTTTTTCCCCAGTTTTGCTGGGTTTTTTTTAAATTTGCAAAATATTTAAACTTTCTTTGTAAATAATCTTCGTAAATTTTCTTCTTGTAATAATAGGACTTTATTCCCATAATATTATGACTTTGGTCCCATAATATTTTGACTTTATTCCCATCATTTTATAGCCCCAACAAATTTTCCAAAAATGAAAGTGTACTTTGTTTTGTTTTTCATAATATTACGACTTTTGAAAAATATTTTTCCCGCTGAATATTTGAACTCTGTGCTACTAAAATTGCATTTTTCTCATATTAGTTTATTCCTGTAAAATTGTGACTTTTTTCCTCGTTAGAACACTACTTTTTTCTTTTAATATTTTCACTTTATTCTCATAAAATTACAGCTGTTTTTTTTTTCATTTCTGTAGTTTTTTTTCCAACTATTTCAACTTTCGTCTTGTAAATAATCTTGTAAAATTCTCATAATTATGACTTTATTCCCATAATATTTTGACGTCAATCTTGTAACATAATTTTTTCCTCAACTTAATTTTCTAAAAAAAAATAAATTATTTGTTGTTTCGTTTATTTGTCATAATATTGTGACTTTAAAACAAATGTCTTTTTTCTTTCATATTTTAACTTTACGCTATTCAAATTATTTTCTCAAAATATTACGTCATTCTCATAACGTTACAAATTTTATGTTACATTTTTCTCCTAGAATTTTGACTTTATTCTTGTAAAATTACAGCTGATTTTTCCATTTTTGCTGGGTTTTTTTCAATTGAATTTTTCGAATGTGCCGTGGGCCGGTCACAAAATAGTCGTGGGCTGCAAATGTCCCCCGTGCCGCACTTTGTACACCCCTGTTTTAGGCTATGAGATATTCTTCCAAGGATGTTTTATTACAATGTTGACAATCCACATATTCATCAACAAAATGATCGCGTTTGACCTGGATTTTATTCAGGTTTGCTTTGGATTAGTTTGCAGACTAAAGCAAAAATCACGTGTTTGGTTGTGGTTCACTTACAGTTCATGCTAGCATTTTATCATGGGACCAAAAATTGCTCGTTAAATATTCATTTTAATACCACTTATCCCGTTCAGGGTCACAGGTGACCAGGAACCTAATGAGGGCTAATAATTTTGACATTCACCTAAGGACCCAATAAAATTCAGAATTTCACATGTAAAAAAAAACGCTAAAGGCGTATTTTTTCCCCAATAAGGAAACACCATATTAAACAATAGCCAGCAGAAAAACAAACTATTGACACATTACAGTTTACATTTTTCACAGCATGTTTGCTTCATCCGCGCTCTGATCTTCCATCTCTCTGGTTTTGCTCCCGAGACATTTTGATCAAAGAATGTACTCGCAGATGAATTGTTATCCGGCGTTCCAATAGCTGAAGTTGTGCTTGTTCTGCTTTTGATATATCTGTACTCTTGGCAGCAGCCAGCTGATCCCAGCCTGAGGTCTTTAAATCCTACCATTTCCTGGCTATGTTTGGTCAACACACTTCTCAAGTCAGGTCACTAAGGTTTTACTCCACATTTCATGTGCAAGTCAGGGAATCAAGTCATTACTGAATAGTGATGTGTTGTTCAGCTATTCCTACTTGTTAAGGCATCTGACTGATTGTATTCAGCATCCCTTCAATGAGACTCACTCCATTGGCCCTGACTGCTCAGCTGAACTAGAAAAGCATTCAGCCATATTGCTGTTTGCCTGTTCATGGGAGCAACCCCCCCCCGGATATAAGGTTGCATTTACTGTAACCCACTTATTTCATATTCGCTCATGTGACTCCAAAAAAGGAATCATGCTTACAAGGGTTCATTAAAACTGAAGAATACAACTCCATCCCGATGATTCGTTATTCCAAGGAAAATGTGAAGAAAGTCTTCAGTCTCTGTGCATAGCTGGCCGCAAAATTCGATATCTGCCATGACCGATAGTTCCGATACCAGAGCTCTGTTTGCTTTAATATGCAACCGCGCCAAAAGAATATCAGCAAATGCAGCTAGAAGAATATCCAGGAACGCACACACACACGGCCGGACGTGTTCAAGGCGTCACAGACGGTCGGACAACGGAACTCTTAACATCGCACATAACGTCTGTGTCGCTACATTATATTTGATTTTACATTATTGTTGATTTGATTTTCTGCAGGCAAGTACGATACTTTAACGACCGCCAAGTTTTGTGTCTGACTGTTTTGTGTGGCCGTGAACGCATCAGGCGGAGCGCTTGTGTGAGTGTGAGGTGGACGGTCGGTGAGACAGCTATGTTTGCTCACACTCTTTTGGCTATGTTTGCTGATATTCATTTGCTATGTTTGATGATACTTTCTTGACTATGTTTGCTGATATTACTTTAAGTATATTTGCTGATTCTATTTGGCTACGTTTGTTGATATTTTTGTAGCTACGTTTGCTGAAACGCTTGGCTGTGTTTGTTGATATTTTGCTAGCTACGTTTGCTGTTACTCTTTTGGCTGTGTTTACTGATTTTTCTAACCATTTTTGCTGATCCTCTTTTGGCTATGTTTGCTGATATTATTTTACCTACATTTGGTGATTCTCTTTTAGCTATATTCGCTGATATTTTGTAGGTACGTTTTGCTGATATTCTTGCTGACGATAATAACCTGACAACAGTAAAGCGCAAATGTGACCCATCGGAAATCTCCACAAGTGGTGTCATCAATTTCTGATACGCGAATTATGCTGGTATCGGAACCTGATACTCTTTTGCTGTGTTTGCTGATATTATTTTGGCTACATTTGCTGATACTCTTTTGGCTAGCTACATTTGCTACTCTTGGCTACGTTTCTTGATAGTCTAGCTACATTTGGTGATATGCTTTTGGCTATGTTTGCTGATATTCCTTTTGCTACGTTCGCTGATACTCTTTTTGGCTACGTTTTCTGATTTTTTCATGAGCTACCTTCGCTGATACTCTTTTGGCTAAGTTTTTACATATTGTTTTTAGCAACGTTTGCTGATACTCTTCTAGCTACAGTACGTTTGCTGACAACATTGAAGCACACGTGGATCATGGATCGGAAATATCCGCAGTCGGTATCAGCAATTTCTGATATACCCAAGATGAAGAGCTATCAAAATACAAAAATGTAAAAGTTGTCAAGGCTGTAATAGAGACTAAAACTAGCAAAACATATGCATGTTGTCAGTTGTAGCATTGAAGCCGCTGCAGAGCTCGCTCAGTGTCCTTCATCCCTCCCATCCCTGGTCCTCCGCTCTTCCTCGCTTGCTCTCTCACTCACAGCATCTCGCCTGCTGACTGGCTTATTCCCCGCTTATTGCACAGAGTGGAGCGGCTAGCAAATACAGCAGGGCTGTTCTCTGCGTGTGCATCCATTCATTCTCTGGCCATTCCCCTGTTTGGTCTCGCCATTCTGGATCTTTGCGCCCGAACGCCGGCACTCCCGTCCCGGGTCAGAAGCTTTGGATTGTGGGGTCAGATGATGGCTCAGGGAAGAACGGGGCAAAAGAGACAAAACTGGGTCACTCGCAGGCTCTCCTGACTGATGCCTGTGTGGACCTGGAGGAATGGGCTGCACCACCAGTACGGTCGTCCTTGATGGGCTGCGGACGGTCTTAGAAAGGAACTGTAGCGGGTACATCTGTAAAGGAGCTGCCGAGCCCATTGGAACGTCTGAGGTTGAGCGAGCGCTGAGTCGGAGGGAGTCTCGTGTGTTGCCCACCCCGAGAGCGCATAAGGTGTGTACATGTGGCGTACAAGTATAGCGTATTGGGCTGCAAGATACTACTCATTTTCATTGCTAATTTGTTGGTTGCTTTTGGCTTTAATGTTATTTGTTTTTGTTTTTTTTTTTTATTTCCCAACTTCCCCAATAGGAACCATACTCCACTTGTGTTTTTATCCACTTGCGTATTGGAATGAATATGCAAAAATATTTGTTGGGGTACACTGTGGTCGTCTATGACCATGCATTTCTAGTCAGTCCGAAAATATTCTAGAATTCCATTCTAAGGTTATTAAACATTTGTATCCATAAGAGTTTTAACGGAACTGGTTACCTTTTGCAGCATTTCCTTTTCCACTGTGTATATCCACCAGAAACAGCATTGCTTCAAAAAGTCATAAAAATGCTCAGTTTTGACACTGTCAGAGAGGCATACACTAATCCCTCATTTATCACAGTCAATTTGTTCCAGAACCAACTGTGATAAGTGAATTTCCATAAAGTAGGATTTCTTATTTATAAATCCAATATTTTCATAGTTAGGTCATAGAAAACATGTTCACAACCTTCTAAATTTGTTTTTGTAACATTATTAGAGCCCACTAGACATGAAATAACACCCCTATAAATTACTGCTACACTCCTACTACCTAATATGGTAGACATAATAGAAAAAAATAAAAGAAGAAAAGAAGATAGAATAGAAGAATAGAATAGAGAAAATAAGACACAATAAAACACAAATAAGACATAATATAGACTCAGATGTTAGCATTGACAGAGTGCCTTGTTGTGTTTTAACTTCCTTTTTCTGTACAGTACTTCCTGCAGTGTTTATTGTCTCACCAATGTAACATTACTGACACCTAGTGACCAGTGTAGAACACTACACATCATCACAACCTCTTTGATTGTGTCTTCTGAATGCCTTATGTTTGCATTTTACTTCATTTAGCCTTTTTTTTGCTTGAAAGTGCTTTATTTAGGTAAAAAAAATGTGTAAAATTTGCTTGATTATGCATATTTCACTACACATATTATACTAATAATAGGCCATATTAAACCACAAAACAACATTATTTCATAATTCATACATTTTTGAAAAATTGTGATTGAGTGAAGCCGCAAAGTTTGACGCAGGAAGTGGTGAGGGATTACTTTACATATTTTAACAACTGTATTGTTGTGGTTGTAGTTTGCGGTGTTGTTGAGAGGTGTAATATTAACTGTTAAAATTAGGCTGCAACCACAATATGGTAGATGCCCGCACATTCTCTATTCAGCAATCTTGGCCCCTGCCAACTTGCAGATTTGTGGTAAAAAAAAAAACAAAACTTAAAAACATCCATCCATCCATCTATTTTCTATACCGCTTCTCCTCTTTAGGGTCGCGGGAGTATGCTGGAGCCTATCCCAGCTGACTTTGGGCGACAGGCGGGGTACACTCTGGACTGGTCGCCAGCCAATCGCAGGGCACACTTAAAAACATAAAAAATATTATTGTTTTTTTTCCCAAAAATAGGCTGTTTTTTCCACAGATAATACACCCCATTCATCGTATAAGTAAGTGGGTAATAATAACAGATCAGCATGTACATCATGCGTGTGCCATTTATGTTTATGCTTCACTGCTAATGTTTTTTCATTGTTCGATGGTCCTTGAACGCACCCCTTTTTCATGCGTATTTGGCTACATTAGCGCAAGCCTCCACGGTCAAACCGACCTCAAAACTTGCAGCGAGGTGAACACAAGTTAATGTCGTTACTGGAATGACAGGTAAGCAGCGTGGATTATGTAGACACGGCTTCTCTAGCCTGCTAGCCTGCTAGCCTCTAGCGCTAGCCTGGCCACCAGGCTAAAGGCTACACTGTGACTCCCATTCCACCTGTTCATCCACGTTACATCAATGCTTCTGAAATAGTGGGGCACGCTCCCTATTTGAGAAGCACCTGATTGGGGGGGTAAACTGTAAGGGGTGACGTGAGATGCAGTGAGGCTTGTACGCTTCTCTGCTCTCCATTTTGTTGCATTTCGCTGGTTTTGGTTTGGAGTTCCGCCTGTACAGTAAAGATAAATAAATAGAGGCATATTTAGGACTTAAACCTACTGTGTTGCGAGTGAATGGCAATTGAGGAGAGAAAGGGAGCTGAACCTAATCTATTAATTACAACAGTCACTCTTATTGCAAATGTTGATCCGAAATCAGAGGAGAATGTCAATGTTTATGGCTGTATCCAAATACTTGCGGTTTGGAACGTAACCCCTGTGAAATGCGGGTATCTGGTGTAATTCATGCATCGTTAGACAAATACTTCCCTGACGGTAGCAAGTGACAACTGAGCATCATTATCTTTGTAAGGGCAGCATCGCAAGAAAATAAAGTTTGTATTCCGATTCCACAGTAGCATTTATGATTCAATGATTGGAGTAGGAATGTGCCGACACAGCAGTAACACAGTGTTACTATCAGCGTATAAAATATAGGGCAGTGGGAAGGCTGGATCTTGCCTTCCTGCTAAGCGCTACATGGGTTAAAGCCTCTTGCGGGCTGGCATGAGGATGAGGATAAGGATGAGGAGGGGCTGCCTGGCTGGCGGGCGTTGGGGGACAGAGAACTCTGTGTCAGCCGGAAATCAATCGCCACTCTTCATGTGAGAAGCGACAGGCAGGGCTTCTGCTGCCCCGTACCAGCTTGTCATGCCCTTCTGGTTGTTTGTGTGTGTGTGTGTGTGTGTGTGTGTGTGTACAGTGCGTGTACAGTTTCTGTCTTCTCTCTCGTGATGGTTCATCAGCAGAAAGCCGGGTGACGGTGGGCCCCGGCTGAAAGCAGGGAATTGGGTCAAGGGCGCAGTCGCCTCCCTTGGCTCAGGAATGGTCCCACCATCCAGATGGGTTCAATTAATCCTCCGTCAGCATTCTGCAGTCTTAACTAATCAATAGTTTAATGTGTGCGCGGGGTGTGCTTTCCTCATTATATGATTTCACCACTTTGTCACTCTCTCTTGTTTGCAGAAGCCATCAATACCGTTCGCACCTTCTCAATCCATTAGGCCAGATTAGAAGATGATGCAAACCGCTGGCTTTGCCCTTTTAATTCTCTCTGATTGCAGGAGGTCATTATTGTGGGGGTGTAAAATAGGGATGATGAGGGGAAAGGTCATGCATGCAGGCATGTGGAGTAAGCTATGATTGATTCATTGATCTTTGAACAAAGACATATTGATTTGAAGAACAAGGTCATTCCTCAAGACCATTCTTTACGTATCCCCGTCCTTTGCTTTCACAAAATTGCACTTCCCATCTCAAGTTTGAATGGCCAATGACAGAGAATTGTAGTGTGTCCAGTATTTGCTGGTTTTATACAGCACTACCTCCACTTTTGTTGATAATTTGTTCCAAACTGAAACATTTTTTCCCATAACTTACATCCAATTAATCCATTCCAGACACCCAATTTATTTTTTTTAATTCATTTATAGGGAATAATTTTAGTTTTAGGTGCAGGAAACAATGTGAAATAATAAACTAAAGCTGCGAGCAGCGTTGAGCTGGCCCTCGCACCTCCATGCAATTCGGGGTTCAAGCGTTTCCTGTCACCACTAGGTGGCGCTGAAACAAATTCTGGGAGTGACCCATGCATAGCTTCAATGTTTTGTCTTCATCATATGTACCAATTGTGATGAAGATCTGATCTTGTGGAGCTGACTTATTAACGTTTACGTTTGTCACTCCCACCCACAGCCTAAAATCCTTCTCAATATAACATCACCCGTCTGTCTCGTATCGGTGATTTTCATTCAGGCTTATTTGGTCAAAGTGCCTAGGACTCGTTCGTTAAACTACAACCTGCGGTTTTCACCCAAAATTGCCGCCAGACACCAAAATGGCCGACTCCCTGTTTGTTTTGTAACATTTTTGAGACTTTTTTTATGCATCCTGCCATGGTTGACATTGCCACCAAATTTTGTGACAATCTGTGAAATTGGTGGCAGGGGCAATTTTTTTCAAATTTTAAAGCCTCTACTGAGTAGGTATGCATTAAAAAATAATAGTTAAAGCTGCAAGCAGCGTTGAACGGAACTCAGGGTCTGCACAATTCGGAGGCCATGTGCATCCCATTTCCTGTCACCACTGGGTGGAGCTGAAACAAATTCAGGAAGTGACCCACGTGTAGCTTCGAGGTGTCGTCTTCATCATTACGACCAAGATCTGACCTTGTGGAGCTGATTTAACGTTTACAGTTTGGTGGCGAATTGTCAGATTGATCATCAAAGTTTGTTGCCATGCCCCGCCCACTTCTATGGAACAGCGTAAAATCCTTCTCAACGTCACATGGCCCGTCTGGCTGGTATCCGTCATTTTCATTTGGGCTCATTTGCGCAAAGCGCGTAGGACTAGTTAGTCGAAATACAACGCAAAATGACCTACCTCCTGTTTGTTTTGGAACATGGGTTCTTGAGACTTTTTTGTGCGTGCGGTCTTCTTTGACATTGCGACTACATTTTGTGACTTTTTGTGAAAGTGGTGGCAGGGGCTAATTTTTTTCCAACTACTGAGTGAGTTTTGGGGGTTCGTGTTCAGGAACCTGAAATATAACATTTTTTGCCAAACGTTTTGGTGAGTTTTCATGCATGTTAAGGCCCTCAAAAATGCAACATAAGTCAAGGAATATATATATAATAAAAAATAATCAACATTGCAGTTTCAAGAGCGCCTTCGCACGTTGGTGCTCGGGCCATAACGAGGCATAAATGGAACTTTTTTGTTGATGTGGATGTGGAGTTCAATTGCGTTTCTTATCCTCTTTATTAAATTGCTGGCACTCACAGCTTTCTTTGGCCCCATGGTGGGTTGTTTAGCAGTCACACTAAAAAAAAAAACAAAACAAATGCACGGACACTGAGTCAGCAATGTGTGGGGGGTGGCAGGGGGGTGAAGACATACCAAAGCAGGTCTGCATGCCATCAACTACAAATTAGGCGCATTAGACAGTTTTGTATACATGTCATAGCAAGCTGAGTGTTTATGTTCTGCATGCCAGCAATGTGACTTTATTAAGGTCATTGACATATGTCGTGTTGTCGTGTTGAACAATAATAGACAGAAATCTATTAAGTCCAGTCAAACCTTTCAGCAACATTTTACCATTCCCAGCTGTCAGGCGAGTGTAAAAATACAACTTTAATATTCATATGTTTAGCCACATCTGCTTATAGAACTCATTTTTACCCATTTTGTCACCAAAGAGTTAAAAGGTAATGACTGTAAATCATAAAAATCAAGAAAACATTTACTAGTTTCCGCTAGTCTATCCCCTTACCTGGACTTCACTACCTCCTCATCCTCAAATCTATCTATCTAAGGTCCCTATGATGCACATCTTTTTAGGATGTTTTTGCAGGAATATGTGACCCTAGACCAGTGGTGTCAAAAGTGCGGCCCGGGGGCCATTTGTGGGCCGTGGCTGTTTTTTTTGTTTATGTTCCACGGCACATTCTAAAAATATCATTTAAAACATACAAAAAAACCAGCAAAAATGGGAAAAATCAGCAGTAATTTATAGAATTTAAATAGATCTGCGACTGGCTGGCAACCAGTCCAGGGTGTACCCCGCCTCTCGCCCGAAGTCAGCTGGAATAGGCTCCAGCATACCCCTGCGACCCTAATTAGGATAAGCGGCATAGAAAATGGATGGATGGATGGATGGATGAAATTTTACAAGAATAAAGTCACAGTTGAAAATAAGTTGAGAATAAAGTAAAAATAACTGCATCTAATAAAAAAAAACATATAATAATTTTAAGAGAAACAAACAAAACAAAGAATAAAAATGTTATAATGTTACGGAATAAAATCAAAATATATTGGGAATAAAGTCATAATTCAGAGAAAAAAACTTACATGAAGAAAGTTGAAATAGTTGGGAAAAAAAAACAGTAATGGAAAAAATAGCTCTGATTTCACAAAAATAAAGTTAAAATACTAAGAGAAAAAAAGGCCAAAAGATGCAATTTTATGAGAATAATGGTGTAATATTATGAGGAAAAAGAAAGTCAATCTACTGGCATGGCATTGAAATATTGAAGAAAAAAATAAGTTTGTTTTTAAAAGTCATAATATTATGTGAAGCAAAGCAAAATAAAGTTGTATTTTTGGGAAAATTAGGTTGGGGGAAAGTTATAATATTATGGGAATAAAGTCAAAATATTATGGGAAAAAAGTCATAGTATTATGACAAGAAAATTTCCCAAGATTATTGAGGCAGAAATTTGAAATATTTAGAAAATTAAACAAACAAAAAAAATTTGCATGCTAAAATTGTCTTTTTGGCATATCAAAATGGCCCCTGCAGCCTTTCATTTTTCAGTATATGGCCCGCGCTGGAAGAAGTTTGGACACTCCTGCCCTAGACCAAAAAATGTTTCCCTCAATGGTTTGCTCCACTTTTGTAAGAAGAGGCTCTGAAATTGTAGCTTTTTAAATTTTATGGCATCAGAAAGGGAAAAAAAACCCTCCTTCTTAATGGACATGATATCATCTCTGACACTCCTTAGCTAGATGAGCCCACCCCTTGAATACACCCACCACTCCATGGAGGACAGATTTGCTAAAATAACAAAAAAACAAAAAAACAGGCTTTGCTACACATCTTAAAATGAAGCCTGTAGCCCTTCTAGCTATTGAGCGTAATGCTAGCACTGCAGGTCACATAGCTATGCTGTGCTCAGAGTCCAATTGAAGCGTAAAAGAATTTGCCCACCTAACTTTAAAAAAAATGATTTCCACTTTCTCATGAGAACCACATAAACTTTTCTTCGTTAAGTTGCGTTATGTGTGTGATCTTTGCGAAGAGATCATTTCACAAAATCAAGACTCACCTCACAGATGATAGCATGCAAGTTCTTCTCTGCGCTGCTTTTGTTTGTTTTGTTTTTCCTGGTCATAGCTTTTGTCTTTTCAGACCTTTCAACCTATCTCCAAACATACTTGCTGAAAGGAGACCATTACCTCGGGCACTAATGCTCGTATTCTTAAAAGACATCCTGGCAAGAAGAGTTTGATTTTCTCACAAATTGCAGTCTGCGGTAACTGGAGCTTTTTCCATTGATTTGACTCTGGTATGCTCATTATGCAGTGTATTGAAACTTTCATATTGAACTACTTGTCTTTCCAGCTGTACTTGGACAGCCCTATATCTCCCACATGCGACCAAAGTGATGCTATTAACACCATTTTGTCATGATGAAGCCCATGTTCATCTCATTATCAGAACTCTCTGGGGGCTCATGGCTAGGTTGTAGGCTGTGGTTGCAATCTGGGGTGGGCCGTGTTTTTGTTACATTCCAGGTTACACCCTGTTTTTCTACGCCTCAGACCAAGATCCTATCAAGTCTTTGTTACGTAAGTGAGACAAACAAACGGAGTCCCGTGCAGGCTGGTTGTTGGATAAGGTCATCTCTTGCTAACTTGGTTTTCTTTATTTGCAAGAAAGTTGCTATTATTATGCATCTGCATTTTATTTTTATGGACGCTGTGGGAGACAGAAAAAATGAGCAAAAAACATGAAAAGTAAAACAGTGTTTAGGAATACAAATTTGCTTTCTTCTGTCGCTTATTTTTGTGTTTTTTAAATTTCATGTCACAAGCAAGACGTAGCTGCCCACGAGTGCATGCTTTTAGAATGGGGATCCCACAGCTCGTTGAGAGGAGCGATACGTGCTTTCATGTTAGACCAGGAGTGTCCAAACTTTTTCCAGCGAGGGAGGTCCACATAGTCGAAAATGAAAGGATGTAAGGGCCACTTTGATACTTTGTAAAGCAACATACTGTATGCTGAGATGTTATCTATATTTCAAGAAAAACTGCATCTCAGCTTTGTGACATAGACGAAAAACCCCAACTTGGTCTTTAGACTTTTTTTTTCCTATTTTTGCTGTTGTTTTTTTAAATAATTTAATTTTCCAAATATTTCAGCTTTCTTCTAAAATAATCTTGTAAATTTTCTTCTTGTAATATTATGATTTTATTCCCATAATATTTTGACTTTTTTATTTAATACTTCATCTCAATGCTACTAAAATGAGATCATTTTAATTCATCACCTAAAATTTTGACTTTTTTCGTCTTAAAGTTTTGACTTTATTCAAGTAAAATTACAGCTTTTTTCCATTTCATTTTTTTCCCCATCTATTTCACTTCTTATAAATTTTCTTCTCGTAATTCTGACTTCATTTCACAATATTTTGACTTTATTCTTGTAAAATAGCTTTTCTCCAGCCTAATTTTCCAAAAATGTTAATTTTAGTCATTGATTTGTTTGTTTGTCCTAATATACGACTTAAAAAAAAATCTTTAATGTTTCAAATTTATGGTACTACGATGACATTATTTTTCCTTAAAATATTAAATTTATTCTTGTAAAATTGCAACTTTTTTCTCTCGTTAGAATACAACTATTTTAATATTTTTACTTAATTCTCGTAAAATTTCAGCTGTTTTTTTTTTTCCATTTCTGCTATTGTGGGGGGGGGGGTTTCAACTTTTTCAACACTTTATTTTTGTAACACAACTTTTTTCTCATCAATTTTCCAAAAATTACAACGTTATTTTATTTGTTCCTCATAATATTACAACTTTTTTTCTTTAATATTTCAACTTTATGCTCGTGAAATGATGTTATTTTTCCCCATAATTTTATGAAATTATTTTCTCGTTAAATTATATTTTAAGAATGTGCCGTGGCCCAATAAAAAAACAGACACAAGACACAAATGGCCCCCGGCCCGCACTTTGGACACCCCTGTGTTCAACTGTTCAAGACTGTACAATAAGACTGGAAAAGGTTGCACGAGTCGTCACTTATTGCTTTTTAAAAAAAAAACAAAAAAAAAAGCATCTAAAGGGGTCTGAATACTCACTAAATATAGCGACAAAGTGACTAAGTTGGCAACACTGATGCCTCCTGCCACGTCTTCTTATTCTCTGGCAGACCAGGTGCGTATGAGGTGTCTTAACAAGCAGAGCTACAACGCCATCTACTGTACGGAGTTGGAACGGCAAGCTATATTCACAGAAGTCCCGTTATAATGTGTTGATGAGCCAGGATGAACAGGTGGCGCCAAATTTATTTGTGAAGGCCACAAATAAATGAATGTATGTGCACCATCACAGCAGTGGGGTGAGGGGTTGACAAGACCGTCAAATGTAGGGCAGACGTAGCCTTCTGCTACATCTGCCTCGGGGACTCACCATGAAGCGCCTATATGACACACAGCGACATTATCTTGTTAAGGCTAAAATGAACCCCTATTTAGAAGTTGTGTTTCCAGGCAGCTGATTTAATTCCCATTTGTGCGCATGGATGCTCTTTTGCAACGCCCAGTGTCAGCATCTGATGCAGCACAGTTGCAAGCAGCAGCAAACCATGCACGTTAAAAACGATGTAGTAAAATGTGTGAAGTGCAGCCAGGAGTGGATGTAAAACAGTGTGAGCTCTGCTTGCTGTGCAACAGGCAGTTTGACTCATCAACTGCTTGCAAAATTCTGTTTTGCTTTTCATGGAATTCTTCTTCACGCTTTGTATCAATTCATTTATGTTGTTTTCTGAGCACTAGATAATAGAACTCAGTAGATTGTTGCAAGGTCAAGGGCATAGTACATTTAGGTCTAACTCGTTTTATGACTACAGGCTGCAGAAAAAAGTAAATTGGAAAAGAATACAGCGGAACCCTTTTTTTTTTTTTGTACGAGAATGGAGGCAATTTTTTCCACAGGAAATAATCCATTCCAGACGCCCGAAAATACACCGCTCAAAAAAATAAAGGGAACACTCAATTCACACTCAGTCAAAACTTCTGCGCCGTTATTCAAACTGTCCACTTAGGAAGCAGTACAGATTGACAATCAATTTCACCTGCTGTTGAGCACATGGAATAGACAACAGGTGGTGTCTTTTTCCACTTTCCATTTTGAGTGTGACTCCAAATCCAGACCTGCATGGGTTATCCATCCATCCATCCATTTTCTATACCGCTTCATCCTCATTAGGGTCGCGGGGGCATGCTGGAGCCTATCCCAGCTGACTTCGGGCGACAGGCGGGGTACACCCTGGACTGGTCGCCAGCCAATCGCAGGGCACATATAGACAAACAACCATTCACACTCACATTCATACCTATGGACAATTTAGAGTCTCCAATTAACCTCACCTGCATGTTTTTGGGAATGTGGGAGGAAGCCGGAGTACCCGGAGAAAACCCACGCGCACACGGGGAGAACATGCAAACTCCACACAGAACGTTGTTACGGATTAGTAACTGGCTCCACTGCGTGCCGTTCCCTGCAATCTGATGGAGTGCATTAGCTAAACACATTTTTCACACACGTACTTCCTGCACAGACCAAAGAATGCTGATGCCAATCAGTGCTTGACCATTCCCGCCATCGTTTCTGCTCATCTTATCTTGATGGCGTATCACAAAGGCACTTCCTTGTCTTGTTGAGCAGTTTACATTTGAGTCAGCAACACCACCTGTTGAACTTAAGTAAACATTACTGCTAAATATTGACTAATAAAAACATGAGCGTTAAATTAAAGTCTTTCCCGTCCTGTTGGAGAGTAGAAGGGGAGCAGCTGTTAGACACCTGACCTGGTCTCAGTGCTCGCCGTAAAGCTGACACCGGCTTGAAGAGATAACATCCTTCTTCCTGCAATGGTGGGGTGGGGGCGCACTCCGAGGTGGTTTGACTGGGGCTGCGTTGTGGTGGAATGCCCCTCCAGCAGTTGTATCAACAAGTAGCTGGGCCTCATCTCACCTCAGTGATTCCATATAGTTGCTGTTTAGCCACAGTCATGCAGGCAGACCTGTCCTGCTGCAGACTTGTGTGTGATACCGTTTTAAATCATTCTATTAGGTCGAACCCTGTTTTTAAATAAAGGAAATAGAAATAATAGTGTGGCGAATTTGACTCAAGCAGCTGTCCCTCGTTTATCGTGGTTGTTTCCAGACCCAACCGCAGTAAGTGAATTTCTGTCAAGTAGAAATGAAATATTTTCCTAGTAAGAGCATAGAAAACCTGTTCATGACCTTCTAACTATGGTTTTTAACATCACTAGAGCCCTCTAGACATGAAATAACACCCCTATAGTCACCTTTACAGTCCTATTACCCATTATAATAGACATAATAAGAGAAATTAAGACATATAAGACATAATATGGACTCATATGTTAGCAGAGTTCCTTGTTCTTTCTTTTTACTTCCTGTTTTGGACAGTACTTTCAGTGGTGATTGTCTTGTCAGTGTAACATTACTGACACCTAGTGACAATTGTAGAATTCTACACGTCTTTGAATGCGTCTTCTGAATGCCTTGTATTTGTATTTTATGTCATTTAGACATTTTTTTGCTTAAAAAATATTAATTTAAGCAAAAAATATGTCAAATTTAGTTAAATATGCATATTTTTAACTAATAACAGGCTGTATTCAACCACGAAACAGCATTATTTATTCATTAATATATTTTTGAAAAACCATAATAGAGTGAAGCGGCGAAATTCGAAACGCGAAGTAGCGAGGGATGACTGTATCCAGCTAATATCAGTTACCATGCAGAATAATTTGCATCACAGCTAATTTTATATAGTATGCTATGTTCAAATTAACAATGTCCACTTAATTTAGCTGCAAAAACACCAAATACTTTTTTTTTTTTGTAAACACACACCACACAGTTTTTGTGCAATTCAAGCGTAACCGATGTAGGGCAAATGAGATGTTTAAAAAAAAAAAAATGAGGGAGATTATAAGCACAGAATGGTGGGTTTTACCACAAATAAAAACTGTTTTCATAAAAAATCTGCAAATTTGTGGAGTTGCAAATATTCGAGGATTGACTCTATTCTGATTGTATTTCAAAATACAGTCGTCCCTCATTACATTGCGGTTCCAACATCGCTGCCCTTTCAAAAATGAATTAATAAATGATTGCTATTTCATGTTGGCTGAAAAATACTGAAATATTGAAAGACAAGTGACATGTAGAATTCTGGTCACTACTAGGTGTCAGTCATGTTACATTGATGAGACCTTAGTTGCATTAAGTCAGCCACGGATGCAGAGTCCGACATGACATTATGAAAAAAGGTTCTGTGGTTAAGCTGTGCGTTTTTGGCTTCTTACTTAGTCCTTCTTCCCTACTCAGTTTCAACCATATTTAAGTTTAGAACAGTTTCTGTTTAGAACAGCTGTGTCGGTTAGCTCAGTCGCTTGCTAGATGTTATGAGTGGTGGCTGCCTCTCATGTCCCTTCTGTGATCCTGTAGCCTGCGCATAAGTGGTGTGAAATGTGGTGTGAACAAAGCCAGCAGTATTGTCGCAATGTACGTCTATGTATGGCAGATTATTGTTAGACTGGCTGTCCAGCAGATCAGTCAAGTGACAAATGTCGTAGTGAGGATGGATGATTTTTGATGATGATTTTTATTTTTTATGCAATGAACCCACAATACGTTCGAGATACAAAAACAACAACAATACAACAACAAAGAACTTTCCCAATGGTAACGGTGAGTTATGTCGTATTATTGCTTATCATGTCTACTATATTAGGTAATACGATAGATGTGGGGTGTTATTTCATGTCTAGGGGGCTCTAATAATGTTACAAAAAGTTTTTAGAAGATCATAAACAGGTTTTAAACTAACTGTAATAATATTGAATCTATTAATATTGAATCATACTTCGTGGAAATTGACCTATGGCGGTCGGGGATAGAAACAAACACAATAAATGAGGGACGACTGTACTCAACTTTAGAGGTTCTACTGTATGATGTTGGCGCCAGCAACTCATACAGTGGTTTGTACAGATCAATAAATAAATAAATACCAGGGGTGCCACAAGATCTTGTGAGATTAAAACGTGACAAGATTTGTCATCCAGAAAAAAATGTCTCGTGGCCACTAGGCCAGGAGCAATAATAAATAAATAAATTACACAATAAATCAAAATGAACTCAATCATTTGGCCGGCCTCAATATATTGCCATGTGCATGCGTGTCTGTTTTCTTCGTCTCTCGCCTCCAAACAGGCAGGAAGAGCGTTCACTCCGTGCATTGGTTTCAGCACCTTAGCACATTTGTTCCATAGAACAACGGCACGAACGGAGTGAGCCCTTTTGTCAGTCGTACAGTCTCTTTGTCTCGGTGGGTGGAGGCGGGGCGGCTAGCATACACACAGTGTGCAGAAGAGTGCAACCTAGTAGAAATTAAAATAGTACATTGCCACGTATTGTCATACATTTTTTCATTGTACTTTTCTTAATGTTAAAACCTTGTCTCGGCTGCTCTTGTTCTTGTAGACCCAATCTCGTGACACCCCTAATAAATACTACAGGTTCTTAACAGTATTTCAAATCGATGGGCCTGAAAAAAACTTTTGTCCTGGTCTGAAGTATTCTGTTTGTGTCAAGTTTACTTGCTATAATCTGACATCTTATCAGTGATGTTCGTGCACTATCAACTATATGCCGCTGCCTCTGACTCACTAGAAGGTGCAGTCACACCACAAACATTGCGGCCTGATGTCATCTCCTTCTCAGCCGGCTCTTATTTCAGCTGTCCCACACATACCACGCATGGTCGACCCCCCCACCACCACCAAACTGTCTTACTGGAGGAATGCATCTCTTTTGTTTTTTCCAGCCCCACGTTGCTGTTCAGGTGGATGGTAGCGGGTCAGATAGTGTTTGTGCATGAGTGTGTACATGTTGTGGGGGGTGTTTAACTCCCCCAGGCAGCACGGCGGAGTGTAGGAGGGGCCGTCTCCTCAGCTTGGGTGTGAGTCTGCAGCGCTCTCACACCGATCAGTCACTGAAGAGCGGGTGTGAGCTGCAGTCTGTGAGAGAGAGAGAGAGAAACCTCCATAAGTTTTTATTCAGTGTCAGGATTCTCCTCTGTTGGATATGCTTGCTAACCACATCTTTTTGGAGTCTTTCTTGGAAATATCTTGTTGACAATGCAGGGAAGGGCGAGTAAAGCTCCAAAGAAGGAGCTGGTCATAGAGAGTCCTCAGCAGTACAAGAGCTTGGCTGTAGCGGAGGCTGAGGTGGACTCGGTGCCACAGGTGGTGGTAAGACAGAAAAATGAGCCTCTTTCAATGATTCAATGATTCTTTGTTTTGAACAGCATACATACACATACGTATGTTATGATGTGTAAGGTTCATCAGTGTGGGAGCAGGTTATGTACATCAGAACCAACTCCCATGCAAAACTCCCATGCAAAAAGTGCAAAGTTAGCACCAGAGGGAAAGTTTACACTGTTATTGTGGCTTGTAAAGCATTTTTATTTGGCTCAAAAGTCAATCCGAATTAGTCGGCTGGTTGTCGCTCCAGCGCAAAAGACTGAATGTATAGCCGAGTCAAAGGGTCTCCATCCATTCCTGTTTCGTTCAAGGTGTGCTCTTGTTTGTTTACTGGATTTCACAGGTGTTTTCTTGCCCAGATTAATTCATATCTTCCAACCAGGTATCTCAAAGTACGATCTTAGAGGTTTGCTCTCTGCTCGGCATTGTGTGCTGACGCTTCGCTGGCTTGCTCTTTACAAACATTTTGACTCTGTGCTGTGCGGCTGACCACCTTGCCCCATAGACAAAGCATTGTGGGAAAGCCCAGAGAGGATTGCAAAGACACAATAGCCAGCAACAACACACTGAGGGTTGGACCTCATCACTTGTGACCTTGCGATGGGGGGTATTTAAGCTGCATTATTGAATTTTTGGAGCACAGTTACCTTCCGGGACAACCAGCGAATGGCGAAAAACGAATTGACACGCCCATAAAAATGTCTGAACCCTCATGCTAGCTGGACATTGACGTTCCCCTCCATTTCCGCATCAGCATTTGCAATAAAAGTAACTTTTTGGGTAATTATTGGATTAGATTCAGCTCCAGAACCCTCTCCTTCTCTCTTCAATTGCCATTGTTCACTCACGACACACTCCGGTTTTAAGCCCTAAATATGCCTCACACACTTGTTATACACATTTAAAGTATAAAATGTATAGCTATTCACCGGTAATGAATGATAACGTAAATTGATGGATGAACAGATGGAATGGGGGTCACGGTGTAGCCTTTAGCTTGGTCGTCAGGTTAGCATTAGAGGCTAGCAAAGCCGTCTACATAGTCCACACTGCTTGCCTGTAAGGACTTACTCATATATTAACTTGTGCTCACTTCGCCGCAAGTTTTGAGGCCGGATTGACTGTGGAAGCTAGTGCTAACATAGCCAAACAAACTTTGGCGCCACACGGCACAGCAACTACGGTGCGTTCGAGGACCACCGAAGAAATGCTTGACGAAAAAAATCAGTGAAACATAAAGACATAAACATCTAAAAATTGTGGACTTTTTGGTCATTCTTGCTGCATGTTATTTTTTTTTTTTGCTTGCTGCACGTCTGTTGCCTGCCTGCATCTCGTTTACATGCCGCTTCAGCTTTTGAAGTATTAAAAGCCGTTTTACCTGCACTGGGTCCCATCTCAGCATCTTGAGGTCATCGCCAACACAACATCATGCCGCCGCGGAACATGACCAAAGCTTTTATTAGACACACAATTTACGTAACAGATTTTTTTTTCTGTATAAGTTTATGCCAAAAGTTTCACTGAATAAAAATTTGAAAGCCAAATGTATGTGATTTAAAATTCACTTAATAAACATTCAGTGCACAAAAATTCAATGCAAATGAATTCAATTCCTCAAAAATCACATATTGGGGCAAATTAAAACCGAATCAATGGAATGTGACGCAGAGCCAGCCATTCAGGTACAAAGTGCATAATCACATGACAGCAGGGGCCTTGCAAATCTGGAAGTGTATGTGTGAGTTTTGAATGTCTGAATTATTTGCACTGTTTTTTTTTTTTCTTTTACAGTGAACTTTTAAACATGTATGAATTTTTATTCAATGGAATTTTCAGCATAATTTGATGTGGGGGGAAAAGAAATCAGTTCACAAAACTGAAATGCACAAAATTCAGTTACTTACTCAAAGAAATATTTGGTAAGAAAGAAAGAAGTCAACCTTCGTAGGCAATTTGCTAACATTTTAACATTGGTAGCCGTCAATCAAGTGTCCTAACAAGCTAACTTAGGCTACATGTGCCCTGATGATGCACATTGTTTTAGCATTACACCTGTATTGTGTGAGTTCAAACATTAACTTTTTTGTTACGTTTTATGTTTCACCGTCAACAGTTACTGTTAATAGCACTGTTAATATTAAAACATAAAAAAAATAATAAAACACTTTTTTTTTACTTTTTCACACTACTGTATATAAATTAGGGCTGTCAAATGACTACATTTTTAAATCAGATTAGTCACGGTTTTAAAATTAATTAATCATGATTAATTAATTTAATAATAAAGCTGGCATCTGTGCACCCTCTGCATGTCTTTTTTTCTTAATTTTGATTATAAGTTGTGATGCATATTGTGACTTTAGAGCAGGGGTCACCAACGTGGTGCCCGCGTGCACCAGGTAGCCCCCCCACGACCACATGAGGTGCCCGCAAGCCTGCTTTTCATTCAGGTTTTCAGTTAATAATGAAAGAACAGTAGAAAGAAATGCATTCTAAAATACAAAATGTGAGTTGTGGACACCAGCATTTTGTTAATGTTCTGGTAAAACAAGCATTTTCGCTTTGTTTGTGTTTAAAATAAGCTCTTGGCCATTTTCATTTTGTAAATGTAGCTTTCACAAGGAAAAACTGCTTTAGAGTCTGAATGTGAGGCACTTCTGGTGTACATTCTCCACAAAAAGCCAAAGAAAAACCAAAGCACGCAGTGTTAGTCCTTGCTCGTTCGTTGAACTGTAAATATTTCACTGTGCAGTTTTTTTTTACGACGTTTGCTTTCTCTTTCATTCACAAGCTGTCCAGCTGGGTATGAAGATGGAAAGATCGTAGTTATTGCAGCAAGCGACAGTCTATATTATCTTGTTCAGGCTCATGAGGAAGCTGGAGACTGTCTCAACACATAACTACATGTTGTGAGGCAACAGTGCGAACCAATGCACACTGTACTGACCCACATTCGATTCTCTGAAGTGATTCCTCTTCTTTTTCCGCACATACCGCTGTGAATTTCTCAAGTGCAGCTGTGTTTAATTACAGCTGTTTGTGTTATGGCTACATATACTGTAGATAGAAAAGGTGAAAAATTGTGCACTCGTGCTTAGCATGACAGATAAGGAACCTGCTGAAGCCAGAAGACATATGGTCTCAATCGCCTCCTCCCTTCTTAATACAAAGTTGTTCGGTTAAGTCATGCTTGAACATGAAACTGCAGTATAACTAAATACATGTTTTGAGACAGGTTTTGGAGGTTCACCTTAATTAACCAATCAGGGGTTACCAGTGACACCTTATTATTCCATAAATTACAAAAAAAACACCTTACCGAGACTGGACAGTTCTCCATTTCTGTGCCCCAGTGTACACAGCAAGGCCCATAAAGACATGGTTGGATGGCCTTTGGGATAGCCAAAATTGAGGGCTAACATCAGGAACCTTTGACGTCACAAATGCTGGAAGCTATTTTAGCCGCAAAGGGAGGCCCAACTCTATATTTTCTTCAAATGCACTTCCTGCAATGGCCAGGAGCTCACTAGACATGAAATAACATCCGTATAGTCACCTTTACGCTCCTATTATTCTTTGTTTACACCATATTGCGCAACACTAATGCGCAGGCTATGGGATCACTGCAGGGACATAAGAGACGGCCGCTCCTTGTAGCATATACAATAGCCAGCTAACGAGCCAACTAGTTAGCCTCCAATTTATTTATTACAACGATGATTTATTAATGAAATCATTTTTTAAAAACCGCAATGAGAGTGATAATCGAACCTCAAGGGAGTGAGGGACGACTGTATAGCTATTTCAAGGCAAAGCATTGTGTTTATTTGTGTTTATTGTTAGTTAATAGGATCAACATTTCAGATTTTTCTCTCCACAGTCTGCCTTTTGGCTCCATTTTTCAGATTGTTGTTGATTTTTTTTGGTACATTTTTATTTTCATTTTGTGCCCCGGGCCTATAAAAACAAACACAAGTGCCAATGGACTATGGACGCCTCTGTCCTACGCAATTAAATTGGGCCATCTTAGCCATCACTCTTTTCTGTGTGGAAAATAGAAGATTATGTGAACAAACTTTAACTGCTACGACCTGCTGTTGTCATATTGATGTTCGGAGTTTGGCGTGTCTGTGAATGCACCTGGTGTGGTGGAGGATGAGGTAGCGTTGTTCCGAGGATTAACGTAGGGACGTGTTTGCGAGTTGGAGATGCATGTAAGGTGTCGGAATTGAGAGCTGCTGTTGGTGTGTTAAGGTAGGAATAAAGTTAACGAGTGTCAGACTCTCTGTACGTCGGTGGGGATGCTACCCTTGCCTCCATCTGCCCTCATAACATGCCATGATGTGCATTTGTTAACTACACTAAAAATGTTAAATTAGTTACTGCCGTTAATGTGTCATTTTTGACATCCCTAGCACTGTAGTGCTTCCAGTAGATTACTTTCATGCAGCCGGGGTGGGCTTGATTCCCTCTCAATGCCTAATCCACAATGACCATGTGATTGACTGGCAAGCAGCCCAGGGTGTAGTCCACCTTTTGTCAGCTGGGATTGGGTCCAGCCCTGCCTATCGTCTATTAGAGTACAATATGTCATTAATAAATTGTGCTTTTGCCAAAATACGCAGTTTCTTCTGTGCTCTAATTGAACATCCAACAATGTCCAAGTGAGATGTCGCAATTTGACATCGGTTCTGCAAAAATCATATTTCTCATGGGTGTTTTTATGACATGGTTGAGGAAACATGCATCCCATCAGGGTTTCATTTCAACAGGGTTGGGATATCGTGACCATGAAGGCTGTCCGGCATGATTCACATGTTTTTCTCACATCATTCATCTTTTGAAACAATCTGGTGAGCCTTCTTTAGCACACAGGGTGTGTCTTTCCAAGAACAGCAATCATAATGTTCATCACTGATGCATCTACCTGTGTTATGTCTTGACACTCGTAAACATTTGCCATTTATTTGGGGTCGGGTGTCGTCAACGTGTTATCTGATACTGGTGTCAAATCATTGTTTTGGAAGCAGGGCCCCAACCGGTACTTAAATGAAAAACGTACAAATTTTGGCCAACAACAATGCCTTTTTATGTTTACAGAACTTTGTGACATGCAAATTGAACAGAATAGTAATTTAAATACTTCCATAATATAAATAAACTAACTGATAACTAAGTGCTGTGATTGGCTGGCGACCGGTCTAGGGTGTACCCTGCCTCTCGCCCAAAGTCAGCTGGGATACCCCCGCAAACCCCCGCGACCCTAGTGAGGATAAGCGGCATAGAAAATGGATGGATGGATGGATGACTAAGTGATAAATTCATCAATATGAAATAAAATCCACAACAAATTGTCATAATTATTCCAATGAAATCAGCAGCAATACACAACACAGGGAATGGTATCAATTTTGCAAGATTTTACAATACAGTGGTACATAGTTTTTTGTTATTAATTGGGTTCAACGAAAACCGTAACGTACTAAAATGGATAGTAAATCCAATTAATCTGTGCCAGACACAGTGGGGACACAACTTAGTGTTGATGCGGACTTACCGTACATCCTGACGAGATGGAATTCAGTAGTGTTTCTCACCTTCTTGATCAACGTTCTTTGGCCCCATGGCAGGTTATTTATCAGTCAATAAAAAATGCACAGTGAGACAGTGAGTCAGTAACGCGTACAATGCTTTGTTTGGGCACTCGATTTTGTGGAAACATACATTGCAGGGACTAGTTTGTTACATGCAATATTGTAGAAAAACCGAGACAGTGTATGAAAACCGAGGCAAAATTTTGGCATAACGTTTTGACGAAAACCAAGTCATATGAAAACTGTGGCGTATGAAAACTGAGGCAGTGTATGAAAACTGAGGCAAAATTTTGGCAACGAAAACAGAATCATACAAAAACTGGGGGGTATGAAAACCGATGAGATATTTTAGCAAAATATTTTGACGAAAACAGAATCTTTCGAAAACTAGGGTGTACAAAAACTGAGATGGTGTATGAAAACCAAATCATATGACAACTGAAACAGTGTATGAAAATTTTGGCAAGCATTTTTTGACAAAAACAGAATCGTACTAAAACTGGGGGGTATGAAAACTGAGACGGTGTACGAAAACTGATTAGACATTTTAGCAACATTTTTTGACGAAAACAGAATCTTTTGAAAACTGGGGTGTACAAAATCTGAGATGGTGTATGAAAACCAAGGCAAAATTTTAGCTTTTTTTTTTTTAATGAAAGCTGTATCATACGAAAACTGAATGAAAACTCAGACATTGTCTGAAAACAGGCCAAATTTTGGCAAACATTTTCAATGAAAACTGAAGCTTTTAAAAACAGGGGCGTACAAAAATCGAGATGGTGTACAAAAACCAAGGCAAAATTTTAGCTTTTTTTTTTAATGAAAGCTGTATCATACGAAAACTGGGCAAACACAGTGTACGAAAACAGATAAAACTTTGGCAACAATATTTGACAAAAACTGAATAGTTTGAAAACTCAGGTGTGTGAAAACCCTGGCAAAATGTTGGCATACATTTTCGACGAAAACAAAACCAAGAAAACGAGGCAAAATGTTGACAAATTTTCAAGGAAAACCAAACCATACAAACACTGAGAGTGTACGAAAACCGGCAAAATTTTGGCTGAAGTTTTCGGACGAAAACCGAATCCTAAAAAAATAAAAAAAACAGACATTGTACAAAAACTGAGGCAACATTTTAGGGAAAATTTTCAGTGAAAACTGAATCATACAAAAATAAAAAAGAAACAGACGTACGAAAACTGAGGCAACATTTTAGGGAAAATTTTCAGCGAAAACCGAATCATAGGAAAACTGGGGGGCTTATGAAAACCAAGGTTTGACTGTTTAAGTGCATACATTCTGTGCAATTCCACCAGAAATTGATAATTGATACACCATTCTGGTAACATGCTGTGTTGTAATGTTGATGTCCAGAATTCCGGTGTTTGTGAATGCACCTTACTCGGCGTTGGTGGATAATGAATGAGTGTTATGTGGAAACATGTGCGAGTTTACCGTGTTGGAACTGAGCGCTGCTGTTAAAGTCAGCAATAAAGTTTAAAAAGAGCGTCAGACTGTGTGCATCTGCTGGGATTTTACATTACTTACAAGACGTTCACCTGGGTCTGCATTCATTTAGCACCCAAATGAGGCACTGATTGCTACTTAGTTTTTCGGTCCTTATACGTCTGCACGCAACCCTCCATGCATGGTACCACAAGTGAGCGAATCGTGTTTTTTTTTTTCCACAATAAATATAAAACTCTTGTCTTGTGTTTCTCCAGGTGAAGCCGAAAGTGATCGAACCTCTGGACTATGAGAATGTTCTGGTGCAGAGGAAGACGCAGATCCTCAGTGATGTCCTCCGGGACATGCTGCAGTTCCCCCTGGAGGACTTTGAGGTGCGTTCCACACCTGCGTCATATGCAGAGTGCGTCACCTTCTGCATAAATGTTCGAGCTGAGGCAGCTGGGTTGACATCAGTAGGAAGTAAAAGGGTGATGTGATGTTAGGATCATGTATTTATTTATCTAAGGGAGTGGTACTCAGGCTTTGATTTACTGGAGCATCTCATGTTACCGAACACCAGTGTGCTCTAGATGAAAAACTCCAATGATGAATACGTACCAGTAATGATCATCCAAGCCAAGTATATGGAGTTGTGTGTTTTTGTTGTATCTGTGTGGCTTTTGCAGTCCTTTCCGCTGGGCCAATGTTGTGAGTACAGGGTGGAGTCACCCACGGCAGCTTTCCTTTGTTTACATCCTTCCATGCTGCAGCAAGGAAGGGGTCAGGGTTCATGAGTCTAATTGGCTCATTCTGTCCCTTATGTTGTGACAGAGCAAGCGTTATCTGCAGTCACAATGTGCAGGACGTTCACTTCCTCCGAGGTTCCACGCTTAGGCAGGAACATTTAATAGAGGTCTGCTTCTCTGCTTTTACCTCAGGAAATTACAGTTTTTGTTCTAACCGTTAAAGGAGACTTTATAGGTGCTGGATTTTATTCGTCTTTGTTTTACTGACCATGACTGATGACTTTTACAATTTTTATAAATGTTCCTGGCGGATAATTCTACAACTTACCCTGTACTATCCGTTACACGGCACAAATTGGTTATTAATTACCTATTAATTACCAAAGTAACTTTGATCAATTCGTCATGGGTATTATCCAGTTCTATTCCTTTGATGCACATTGAACTTGAAAGGAATGCTGATACAGACGTGGATCACATGTTTACATTTGTTTAATTCGACATGCCTTATCTGTCTTATTTAATCCTACTCTGTCTTATTACTGATAATTAATTCTTATTTTTGGCGTTTTTAATATGAAATGAACATCAAATTAATACATAATTTTCAATATTAATATTTTAATACTTTTACATGTAATTTTAATTTCACAATTAATTTTAATAATGTAATATTTTGCTTACATTTTGTATTTTGCATTTGAAAGGAAGGAAGGTGCTTGTGCTGTGTTATAGAAATAATAATAATTAGAAGAAGAGCTACAAATGTGAAAAAATTAGGATAAGGTAAGATTAAAATTGAATAAAAGGAATAAAATGGGAATATAAATTTGTTTTCATGTTCAAATAAATGTTAAAAAAAATAACAGCTCCACTGTGGTACCCATCATTAAGGATAAAGATGTTTGAATGCAGCTGGCGACCAGTCCAGGGTGTACCCCGCCTCTCGCCGCGACCCTAGTGAGGATAAGCGGCATAGAAGATGGATGTATGGATGGATGGATGGATGGATGGATGGATGGATGGATGGATGGATGGATGTTTGAATGCTCATGAATTCTAGAGGGGTCATGGGTTCTGTGCGCCGTTACAAGGAGCTCTGGGAGGAGAAGAGGAGGTTATCCTTCCAGAGTAGCCTGGGACAATTTTTATTTTATCTGTTTATTGCTGTATTTCATATGTCCTTCAAGTGTTCTGTGTACAGTGTGAGTGACTTAGGAGTTAATTTAGGTATAAGAGCCAACTTGAACTAAAGCTCCACTTACATCAGTGCCTAGGAACGGAAGTCATTCGTAAGCTGAAAACCACCGTTTTTCTCTTGCACCACAATTCAGAAACAATGTTGTATTTCCATTCTTTCATTTTAATAATTTTTCTGTATTATCAATTACCAATTATTATACCAATTATTTCATTGAGTTTTGTGGGTGTTTCCTTCTTTGGCATAAGACAGTGTGGCCCTAGGGACTATTTGCGGTCCGGAGCGAGCTGTTTTTTTTATTGGCTGGAAGTTCGTTCTAAAAATTGTTTAACAAGAAAATTTTAACATAAAACAGCAAAAATGGAAAAGTCTGCAGTAATTTTACAAAAATAAAGTCAAAATATTCAGGAGGAGATAACATCATTTTAGTAGCTTGAAGTTGAAATATTAAAGAAAAAAATATGTTACTTTTTTAAGTCATAATATGACAAACAAACAAAATGAAATAAAAATTACATTTTTGGAAAATTTGGTATAATATTATGAGAAGCAAATTTACAAGAAGAAAGTTGAAAGTAGTTGGGGGACAAACCCACAGCAGAAATGGAAAAACAGTTGTAATTGTATGACAATTAAGTCAAAATGTTAAGAGAAAAAAAGGCACGAGTTTACCAGAATCATTTTAGTAGCAAAAAGCTGAAATATGAAACAAACAAACAAAGTAAAGTTGTGATTTTTGGAAAATTAGCTGGGGGAAAATATTATGGGAATAAAGTCATGATGTTACGTGAAGAAAATTTACAAAGATTATTCATTAAGAAAGTTGAAATATTTGGCAAATTTTTAAAAACAGCAAAAATGGGGAAAAAACAGCAAAGAGTGAAGTTGATATTAATAATAGGCTTTTTCTCACAAAGCGGAGATGCTTTATTTTTCTTGAAAAATATATAACATCTTAGCATTTCTTTACAAAATATCAAAGTGGCCTTGCATCCTTTCATTTTTACTATGTGGCCTTGCTGGAAAAAGTTTGGACACCCCTGGCGTAAGGTTACCAACAATTTGGAACGTGTGTATATTGCATGATGTAATGTATGAGCATAACGAATCCCATCTGGGGCAACTGCGCGGATGTACGTGGGTAAATCTCACTCCCTGACACTTTAAGAGTCACGCTGGACATCAGGTCGACAGTCTGGGCTTTTAGCTCAATGGCTAGCGCTCTCCATTTTCATTCTGCGGATCCCGGTTCGAGCCCGGACAGAAAAAGGAGCTGGCTGAAGCATGCGGGTCACATGAAGATTCAAACTCCATTAAAAGCATATTATGTTTTTGGTCATTTTCCAAATTGTGAGACCTCAGGGTCGTATGACTTTGGAGGTTCCGCTGCACTTAAATGGACGAGGTTGTTGCAGACCCTTTTTCACTGGCAGTGACAGCAGGGCAGGCTTTCTGGTGTATCATGTTTTAGCCTGCTATGAAGGGAACATATAAGCTTTACACACAAGCAGGACATTGTCAGGAGTTGACAGGTGATTCTGACTATGGGGGCAGGGGGGGAACACTAGAAGTCCAGTGATTGAGCAGGGCATGTGCTTCAGCCTGCATTGTGGATAGTTTCACCGATGGGCACTTTTCGTAAAGAAGGAGGAACAAAACCAAGCTACTTAGTGGTAAAATGAAGGCCAAAACAATCAAAAAGATCTCATCTGTCAGAGTTATTATTGTACTTGTATGAAATCCAGTGTTTGTCCGCTCCTCCATAACAGAAACCCCTGTTAGATACCCCCTCTGTTTCATCCCCTCTGGCACATCAAAAGTCATACGCTGTTTTTTCTGTGAGACAATGTTTATACTATCCATCTGCTTTGTATTTACAAGTTGTTGGCATGGTGCACTTTCTCCACACTCGCGATGAGTCTGACGGTATTTGTCCAAGATTAGCAGCTTCAGTTTTTGAAGTGCATTCAAACCCATCCATCAAAATCCTGCCCTATTTGGTTTTACAATCACCAAAACAAAGCGTCATTTGGGCGTTACTGCTTCTTTCTCTATCTCCCCCCCAATCCATAAGACTTTCACTGGTAGTTCCTGTAAATCCGAAAGCTTTTTAGGTCCTACCCCTAAAAAGGTATTGTGCAAAGTGCAGAATTCCAAGTGTCTGGTGAAAGGTTGCATGGTGTTCTTTGGCAAACACAACCACATCTTGTCGTAGATGAGATCGTTCATTCTTTTTCAAGCACTCATCCTGTTTAGGATCACAGGTGAGTTGGAGCCTATCCCAGCCAATTGGTGTGATCTGCCCTGCACTGTCACCAGTCATTAGGGTTTTCCCCTAGGATTTTGTGAAGCTGTGGTGGTGGGCTACATGGGACATCTGCATTTTTTTTTTCTCATGACAAATAACAATTTTTTTTAGAACTTAATTTACTTATTTAGCGTTTTTCAACAACCAGCAGAACATGAACCGAGAACATTGCAAAACTGTTAATATAAAGTTGCTGAGAGCACTTAAGTGAGAGTTTAAAATGGTGAGCCTCTTTTTGTTATCTGACCTATTTAGTCCGATAGTACTATGTGACTATTAGTACAAAAGTACAACATTTTGTACTATTTGACACAAACCTAAATTCAATTTGACGCCTGTTTTAGAGTAAAACTAATGCATTGGAAATGAATTGTTCAATAATATATTTGTTTTACTTCAAAGTAACACAATTAACAACATAAAATAATTAAAATATATTTGATATTGAAATGTGTCCTGTATAAAGAGTATACATTGAGAGTCCAGGGTTATGATAGCACAGGTGTATCCAACTTGCAGCATTATTAAATCTGCTTTGACAAAAACAAAGGAGAAGTGAACTATTTTATGTGACTGCCAACATTTAATTGTAGTTTATTTACAAAGAACATCTCCACTCAGTGTGCTCGTTTGTCATTAAATACAAGCGTCATGTTTGAATAGAACACTTTAGAAACTACTAAGAGGTGAAGCAAATATTCTTTGGTGGGCTACTCAACATTAGCGATGTGTCGTTCGTGAACGAATCGGCTGTAAGAGCCGGCTCTTTGACATGAATTATTTTTTTCTTCGTCTTTTTTTTTGTTAAAGGCGAATGTCATTGGTCAAGATGTGTGGCGCCGTCGCTGTGTCCGCACTGAGCAGGGAAGGGGCATGGTTAAACTAAGTGCTCTTAGAGCCGATTCGTTTGTGAGAAATTTGCATGAAGAGATTTCACCTATTTTCACCTAATTTGTCTATTGAGATGGGTCTTTGTTTTTATAACACTATATTATAATATATTTTTGTAGCTGTTCATAGAGGTTTCAATAAACCCATTTAAATAACAAACATTTGATATCATGTATTTTTTACATTGGTAATTCATTTTAGACAATACACATAATTTTGTAATAAATTAATTTAAGACAACAAAAAAATCTGAGGAGACACTTGGGAGCCGAAAGAGCCAGCTCTTTTTAGTGAGCCTATCCAAAAGAACCGGTTGTCTAAAAAGAGAAATTTCCATCACTATTCAACATCAGCTGGTGAGCTACCGCTAGCATACGAGCTACAGTACCTGTTGGAGCCCCCTGTGATAGCATCACTGTCTAAAGCTGGACACACTACGTGTTTGTTGAACAACTCAGACACACATCAAGTGTTTTGAAGACAAGCCGTAAGTATTATAATGATAACAAGAGAGCAACATTGTTCAGTGACACTTTAAAAGTAAGTTGACATGAATGTGATCGCGACTTCTATCTCGCCCGTGATCTAGCGAGCTACCGCTAGAGAGGCAGTGCAAATGGGTAAAAGACGCTAGAATGAGACTCTGGCATAGATAGGCTTCGCATGTGACAAGCTGTCGTCAATTGACTACACATTTGGACAGCAGAAACGAACGTCAACACAAGAGGCTAGTGCCGCGACATAAGCAAGTGCCGACATGGCAGAGAGGCAATTCCGGTGCATGTTTCTCAAAATAAAGCACAGTGAAACATTTTATTATATTTTAAATTGTTTTCAAAGTAATTGTGGTCAATATGTGCGTAAATAATAATGTATATATTTATCTGTATAGCATATACAGTGTATACATTCGTACAATATTACGTAACATTGTTTTCAAGTTACTTTTTAAGGTGTGGCGGCTTGTATTTTGTAGTGGCGGGCCACCACGATCCATTACATGAAGCGGAAACCCCGAGTCATTCATAAAAAACAACCATTCACACTCACATTCATGCCTATGGATAGTTAAAAATAAAGCTATTCAAATTGCACCCGGGGGGCCACTTGCAACCCGCGACTGTTTTTTAATTGGCCCACAGCACTTTCTAAAAATATAATTTTAGCAAGAAAACTAAAAAAAAACCCAACAACAACAGCCGTAAAAATCAGAAAATTTGACAAATTTATGAAAAGAAAAAAGTTGTAATCTAACGAGAAAAGTCATAATTTTACAAGAATAAGGTAATATTATGAGGAAAAATATAACATAAAATTAACATAAAGTATGGAGTATTAAAAAAGCTTTTTTGTAAAGTCAAAATACGGTATTATGAAAACCAAACAAAACAACTAAAAAAGTTATTTTTGGAAAATTAGGTTGGGGAAAAAGTTATACTATTATGGGACTAAAGTAAAAATATTATGGGAATGAAGCCATAAAATTACAAGAAAAAAATTTACAAGAAGAAAGTTTAAATAGTTGGGGGGGAAGACAATGGCAGAAATGGGCGGGGGGGTGGGGGGGGAATGCTTTTTACAAGAATAAAGTCAATCAAAATATTTTGAGAAAAAAGTTTGTTTTTTTTTTAAAAAAAGAAAAAAAGTTCCATTTTACGAGAATAAACTTGTAATATTAGGATTAATATTAAATAAATAATATATTAATATTAAGGAATATCCATTCGTCATATTAGTAGCATAGAATTGAAATAGCAAAGAAAAAAGGCGTTTTGTTTTTGTTTTTTTTTGAAGTTGTAGTATTATGAGAAACAAGCAAAGCAAAATAAAGTTATAATTCCAGGAAAAGTACATTACAGTTTTTTGCCCATTATTTTCGTAAATTTCCTTCTTGTTAGATTAGATTTTTGTCTTTTATATTTTGACTTTATTTTTGTAAAATTACTGCTGATTTTTCCATTTTATTATTTTTCTGTTTTTTTTTTTTTTTTTTGGTTAAATTGTATTTTTAGAATGTGCCGCGGGCCAATAAAGAAACAGCCGTGGGCCGCAAATGGCCCCCAGGCTTCACTTTGGACACCCCTGCTTTAGCCATTAGATGTTAAAGACTAGATCAGGGGTGTCAAACTCGAACCATGGAGGGCCGAGACACCACAGGTTTTCTCTTCAACCAGTTTCTCCAGCAGGTGATTGAATTGATGAGCTCCTTCCCTCAAATTGAAGCAGGTGTTGATCATCTGCTTTAGTGACCGGCTGGAAGGAAAACCTGTGGTGTCTCAGCCCTCCATGGCACGAGTTTGACACCCCTGGACTAGATGTACATACTGTACAGTATGTACGTCAGAAAAGATCACACACTCGTTTAGCTGACTTGGATAAAAGCAAAACACATTTGAGTTCCTACTTTCCGAGATTAACATCTCTCCCTTCAGGCTTGCATTTCTATATTCACCCTTCGTCACCAGGGATTTAGTGGGTTCAAATCACTTAGTTATTTTTACGGTGATGTCAAGACTCGTGTACTGAATTAATTCCTTTGCAAAGACCAGAGGGAAGTAATCCCGGCTAGAGTAGAGAAATACGGAAAATACATACAGGACGTCACAGATCGCACACAGACTGTCCTTCACATCTATTGGTGGGTTCATACACACACAGACATGTGCTCGGACTATGTTTTTGTATGCAGATTGGCAACATGAAAACAAGTGGTCCAAAATAGTGATAACCATGTTGGAGTTTGCTATGCTACGAGTGTGTTTTTTTTTCCTACGGTGAAATGCAGTTTGGGTTTGGAGTGCAGTGAAGTAGCTGGCTGTGAGCAAAAGGCTTTAAGGCGGCATTAAAGGTGCTGAGATGCTGATTACTCGCCAACCATCTGTACCACAAGGGCAGAGAGCCAGATTCAGGGTGTGTGCAAAAATACTGAAAAATCCCTTTAGTTCACACTTTGTCCAACTGGTGCAACTGTGGGCCTCCGTCCCCCTGAACGAGTCCGATCATAATGTGTTTTTGGGAGGGCTAACGGGTAGTGTTGACACTCATACACGGTGCATTCCTTTAGTTAAACTAAAATGTCTTCATCTTCCATCCATCCATCCATCTTCTATGCCGCTTCTCCTCTTTATTGCATATAAACTATGAAAAAGATATGAATGTAAACAATGGCCGCAAATAGATTTGCATATAGTGAGTGTCGATTAAACTGCTTAAATCAGCCATAATAGCACTCAGCTGCTCTTTACTAAATAAACACGGCTGCTATAGTCATATCAGAACAATAAAACATCAGATCAATAAAATAGCACACACTTGGGAGAAGACATTAATGCAGGGGTGTCCAAACTGCAGCCTGGGGGCCATATGCAGTCCGTGGCTTATTTTTTATAGGCACGCGGCACAATATACAAATAAAATTAAACAAAAAAAAAACACAACAAAAATTGGAAAAAATAGAGCAAAAACGCAGTGTCTGAAGAAAAATAGCTGAAATGTTCATACTGATAACACAAAGCTTTGTTGTGACATATATTTTTTACAAAAAGAAAATTACAGTATTTTTAACAAAAAAAATGTTTTACAAAAAAATTTAAAAGTTCATTTTTTTTTCAAAAAGTAAGATTTTTTTTCTACAAAAAAATGTTTTTGACAAAAAATACACTTATATAGTAACAAACAATCATGTTTTTATTTAAAAAAAAACTATGTAAAAATATCAAAGCGGCCCCCTGCGTCTCTTGATTTTTCAGTATGCGGCCCTTGGTGGAAATAGTTCAATGGCTTCTGCACCGAAAGCGACCGAGAGAATAGCATTACTCATTGGAACACACACACAAACTATGACGACGGGTACTGAGTCATCAAATTTGCCCTGAAACTTTTATTTTGTTGACTGAAATCTCACTCTATATGTTGCAGATTTCCACTTTGAGGCGGCAAGGTCGGAGTCTCTACCCCACGGTGCCTGACAATGCAGAGAGGGACGCTCACAGTCTGTTTGTCCAAGAGGTACCCATATGCTTTTATTTCCATGTTATGTTATTTAGAGCAGCGGCCCCCAATCTTTCACAGCTTTCTACTATAGATAAAGGTCATCAAATACTATTGTCCAGAGAACATGGTAATATTGTGGTTTGATGTTTGTGGGTGATAGGCGTGCAGCGCCACTAACGAGAACGGCAACGTTATCTTCATTGCCATAGCACAGAGGTCGGCAACTTTTAGCGTCAAAAGAGCCATTTGTTCCCCCAAATTAAAACCCACTTGGAGCCACAAAACCTATCTGACCACTAAATTGAACATAATGCTACACATATAGTTTCCTTGAACGTATTGTCCCATTCCTTTCTGTCTTCCTGGCAGAGTGACGAGCCACACCTGTTGCGACCTGACAGTTAGTCATGTTTCTTAATCCCTCCTCTTAAGCCTTCTCCACCAATTTCGGATCAACATTCGCAATAAAAGTGTTGTAACACATCGATTAGTTCCAGTTGCAGTACCGCTCTCCATGTCGCTTTGGTTGCCATTGTTCATCAGCAACAAAGGAGGCTAAGAAGCGAAATAGTTGACCTGCATCATGGTTTCTCACAGAGCTGACTCACCAGAAAACACTGCCTCCTAGTACTCAACACCGATGCAGAAAGAGACGGCGTAGTGCCTACACAGAAACATAAATCAGCTAAAGAGCCGAATAGCCGCAGGTTGCAGACCCCTGCCATCGTGGAAAGTTCTGGGTTGTTAAATTCTTTAAAACTTTAATCCAAAAAAAACGAAACAGCCAACTTCTCAACACACAAGTGGTTTGAGTCACGGAAGTGACGATCGGGCGCACCCAATGTTGACCCCCCCCCACGTGACGTCAAAGTAACATACATTTCTTTGTGTCCTTTTCACATAAAATAAACACTCTTATTTCCAAAATTGATATGCAGTTACATTAAATTTGATTTAGTTATTTACGAAACAATAAAAAAACAACAACAAAAAAATGTACCCCTGTTTTCGTTCCAGTCCAATCTATTGCTATTTGGTAATAGCAGAAGGGATATGTACGACCAAATACAAATTAACGGAGTGAATATTGAAAAAGTGGAAGAATATAAATTCCTCGGGGTTATAATAGATGAAAAAATGAGTTGGAAATCTCATATTAAATATATACAACAAAAGGTGGCGAGAAATATCTCTATATTGAATAAAGCAAAATATGTTCTTGATCAAAAATCAATCCACACTCTGTACTGTTCCTTAGTATTACCATATTTAATGTATTGTGTGGAGATATGGGGAAATAATTACAAAAGCAATCTTCACTCACTCACTGTACTGCAAAAAAGATCTGTGAGGATAATTCATAATGCCAACTATAGAGAACATACAAACCCTCTATTTTTAAAATCGCAGATATTAAAATTTGCAGATTTAGTACACTTTCAAATCGCTACAATAATGTTTAAAGTAAGAAACAACTCGTTACCCAAAAACCTCATATAGTATTTTTCAATCAGAGAGGAGAAATATGATCTTAGAGGAAAATTTAACTTAAAACATTTATATGCGAGAACTACGCTGAAAACCCATAGCATTTCCATGTGTGGAATTAAATTATGGAACGGATTGAGTAAGGAACTCAAACAATGTACAGAGATGAGCAAATTCAAAAAACAATACAAGCAGTTGATGTTTGCTAAACACAAGGCAGAAGAGTCTTGATTATTACAATGATGTTCTGTCAGGTTTATTTTTTTGTTTTGTTTAAAAAAAAAAGTTTTGTTCTTTATTCATATTTATTTTAAACATTTATTACTATTATTATTTTTATTATTATTATTATTATTATTATTATTATTATTATTATTATTTATATACTGTATATACATTTTTTGGGGGCTGTCTTACCATTATCTATTATGTATTATTCTGACTATCACAGAAAACATGACATGGAATGCAGGAAGTGAACTACATGTACTGTACTGGATGTGGAATGGATGGGGGTAGGATTAAATAAGCTTTGCTTCTTCCTACTCCTTTTGGACATGTGGAACTGTGAAAAAATGATTCATGAGATGTATTCCATTGTAACCTTCATGTTCAAATAAACCAAACCAAACCAAACCAAACCAAACCAAACCATTCCAAAGGGTTGGTGGAAAACCGAATCATATGAAAACCGGTCAATTTGTCACTCGATTCCATGGAATGATACAGAACAACGAACATTCCCATTTGAGTTTGCCAAATTAATGTGCCTTAAGGCTAGGTCACAACCGGTCGTACGGGCTCCTATGGCTCATCTATGTGCAAAAAAAACAAGAAAAACACATAGGGCGCACGTGACATGCTGCTTTTCAAGCTACAGACCGGCCGCAAAAGTTCTTTGTCTTATCAAACAAACAAACAAACGGGCGCTGACGTTTTTTTTTCAGGTTGCAAGACAAACTTCGTACGTCTTCATGCGTCGCTCGTACGGCCAACGTGTGTCTTTCGTACTTTTTTCTGGTGTCAGGTTTGGGCAAAGTGTAAATCTTTTTGTACATCGCACTTTCAGACTCCTACAGTATGTGTGTGCACACCGCATACGTAATTAGTGCGGCCAATGCACACTCAGTACACACAACATTGTACAATAACCGAGGCAAAATTTTGGCAAGAATTTTTGTCTTATCATTGGAAAACTGGGGCATTCGAAAACCGAAGTTTGACTGTAATTCACTGATTGTTTTTGCTTCTGAAAGTTTGCCGTGGCCTGGTAGTTGGGGATCCCTGATTTCAACGATGATTAAAACCGTGCAGACGCACAAAGATGTTATTCGTCATTAAAAGCAAGCAAAAGAAGGCGCTCCTGAAACAAAAAAAGGTTGAAATATTGGAGAGCTGGGTAATAAAAACAGACGGAAGTCTTGTGGAAAGTCTTTTCCACAAGATGGGAAGGCGGTTATGAAATGCGATGGCTCGCCAAGCTGTGACAGTAATGTGAGTCATTACCTCATTTGTTACTTGAATTAGCAGTAATGCATGTCTCACATCACAGAACGTCAGGAAAGCCGTTTATCTCACGTGAAATGTAGCCTCCGTCTGACTCTGTGCCGCCTGCTGCATCAATGACTGCAATCATTAGCCGTCGTTACGATGTTAACTACACTATTTATGTTCCATCTCAGCTGGCCTTTCTGTGTATGCCAGTAAAGGAAGAAGCAAATATCAAGTAAATGTCTAATGTTTTTCTAGCTACCAACTAGTCTTGAAAATGTCCACTTTTAAATGATGAAATGGTTATCAAGCACTTATAATAATGGCAGAGCAGGTATGTTATAAACCAGGGGTGTCCAAACTTTTTCAGCAAAGGCCACATAGTGAATAATGAAAGAAAGCAAGGGCCACTTTGATATTTTGTAAGATATGCTAAGAAGTTATATGTGTATTTCAAGAAAAAAAATGCTTCTTAGCTTTATCAACTTCGGTCTTTGCTTTTTTTCCCCATTTTTGCAGCAGTGACTGACGCAACACAAGCCGTTTTCAACTCTGTCTTGTCAAATGCACTGCGTACGTAACTAAACAAGTCTACCAACTAACTTTAAATATCATACGAACGTGAGAGAACGTGAGCTGGAGTCGAGCTAAGCAAGCAAAGAGTCACTGTCTATATTGTGTCTGTGTGTGAAAGAGTGAGAGGCACATGGCTCCTCTCTCTAGCTGTAGGGAGTCTGACTAGGGAGGGGCGGTCACTGTGTGTGACTGGCCAATCACAGAGCATGAAGAGCGAATACATGAGTAGTTGCCCAATGAGGATTTTCCTTCATCACGATTACGGATAATGATGAGCTGTACTCGTTTCATGCTCGTACTCGGCAAAAATGTATTATCCGTAATGGATACTCGTCTAAAACAAGTGTCCGTTGTTGTTGTAAAATTACAGTATTTTTTTTCCATTTCTGCTTTTGTTGTTTTTTACGTTTTCCTCTTTTAAATTTTCTTCTCGTAATAATTATGAATTTATTACAAATATTTTGACTTAATTTTCCTAACATTATAACTTTTTCCGCAATCTTAATTTTCCAAAAATTACAACGTTATTCGTTGTTTTGTTTGTTTCTCATAATATTACGACTTTAAATAAATAGCATCTTTCTTTAATATATCACATTATGTTTCTAAATTAAAAAATTCTCGTAAAATTGCCACTTTTTTTCTCATGAGAACATGACACTTTTGTCTTAATATTTTGACTTTATTCCCATAAAATTACAGTTTTTTTTCCTCATTTCTGCTGTTGTTGTTTTCTTTTTTTAATTTTAACTATTGCAACTCTCTTTGTCAATGTTCTTCTCGTCATTATGACTTCATTACCATAATATTTTGACTTTATTCTCATGACATTCAAATTTTTTTTCCTCGAGCAAATTTTCCAAAAATTATAACTTTATTCGTTGTTTTGTTTGTTTTTCATAATGTTACGACTTTACAAAAATAGTTATTTTTTCTTTAATATTTCAAATGAAATGACATTATTTTTCCTCACGAGTTTTCTCATTAGAATGATTTGAAACATTTTTGTCTTAATATTGTGACTTTATTCTTATAAAATTGCTGCTGATTTTTCCGTTTTTGCTGTTGTTTTTTGTTGTTGTTGTTGTTGTTGTTTTTTTTTAAAGTTTTCTTGTTAAATTATTTTTAGAATGCGGCGCTGGCCAATAAGAAAACAGTGGCCCCCAGGCCACACTTTGGACACCACTGATATAAACCTTACATTGAGTGATAAATGTTAAGTACTGTATACCACAACTAATCACAAGGAAAGACAAAGGTAAAAGTATGCATACATCAGAAGAGGAAAATGAGTCAGTGTTCTTATTGTTCCACCTTTGCCTGACATCTCCCACCACAAAGGGAGTTCTCTCCCTTTCTCGGAAAAAAGACATCTGCTCAAGGACTAAATACGAGATAGGAGCGGCTCAATGTTTGTTCAACAGATATTTTACAACACTGCTGCAGATGAAGTGCAACTTAATCCAGAGACAAGCGCTCGGTTGATCTTTCCAGCCGTCCTCATGACTGTGTCAAGCAACACCTGACCGGGAGATTTTCTGTCTTTGACGGATTAGACAAGGTTCCTCCTAACAGAGACCTTTGACATGGAAAGTTAACTGATCGCACTTAATAGTTTTCAGGCTTAGGAAGCCTGAAAGAGATGTGTGTTAAAAGCTCAGGAAAGCAAACTTACGTGACTGTAATTTGCTATCTTGTCAGCAGTGATAAGCAGGCCAAGCATTATCCTGCACTCATGCTACAAATCCATTACCACTTTATATTCTGTCAATGCATGTGTGAGTTAAAATATTCCATTTCAAATTACAGTAGATCCCTGCTTTTGGTGTGGTTATGATGTGGGATGACCAGCGAATGGCGATAATTGGATGCCCCCACATTAGGGATGAGAAGATTCACCGGTTCGCATCGAACCGTGGACATGCACATGCACGTTGCAAATGCATCGGTAGAGCGACGTAAAAAATATATGAGATTTACGGGGAAAATCTGAGGTGCACCGGATTTTTCCTGGTTGTATTGATTAAATCCGGTTTTGATGCATTTAAACCAAAAAATTAAAACAAACAATTACCTGCACAACATCGAAGGATCGCCGAACAAAGTGCAAAATCTCAACATTTGAGTGAAGCATAAAGGCCTAAACATGTAAAAATTGTGGTCTGTCTAACACCTGTACACGGATGCTGTACATTTTACCTGTATTGTCACATACTTAAGTTACTATACTTTAAGTTACCATAAATTCCGGACTTAATACCTGAATATAAGCCACACCCACCAAATTTAAACAAAAAAAAAAAAACGTACATATATAGGCCGTACTTGTCTACAAGCCTTAGATGTCCACGTTGTAACATGAGATAATTACACAGAAAGACACACTATAAACCTTGCCTATTACATGACAATTTAGTTGTAACTATGGTGCAATGACAATAAAAGCTGTGCTATTTTATTCTATTCTATTGCATTCTATTTCTGCAGAAAAAATAACCTATTTTAAATAAGTAAAAATTGTATAAATCATTTTTTTGCCTAAAAATCTGCTAATTTGCAGGGTTGTGCATGCTGAATCGTGAATGTGCAGGTTTCCACTGAATGTATTGTTTTGCTTTGTCCCTGCCAGTACTTTGAAAACAGATCATAGAACATTATTGGAAAAGGAAGCCTAAATAATTCTGTTTGTAAAACATCTCTATTGAATGTAATAATATCTGATGGTCAAAGTGCAATTCAGTTCTTCATAATTACTATATGATGGCTGACAGAAGACTGACTGCTATTCTCTCAAAAAAGAGAGACTGGGTTTTGTCAACTCCAGTTGAGTGTTCATCTTCACACAATTGTATCTAATTCATTCCAATGATTCCGGTTTTCACTTGCACTTTGTTACACTTAATTTCAAGCATGTTATTATGCCCGCCATGTACTTTCTACCACATTCTTAGTGTTTGTAATCAGCTTTCACTCTGTCCTCTCAGTGCATTAAGACCTACAAGACCGACTGGCATGTTGTCAACTACAAGTATGAAGCTTATTCGGGAGACTTCCGGCAGCTTCCAAAGTAAGTCTCAACGCTTTATTGACAGACACAGTCAATGACACGCCTTATTCGGGTGATACTCGGGTCACGTACGAGTTCCGTTTCTAGACTGTGATATAAGTCAGATATATTGGTGGAGCTTTTTATGATGTTCGTTTTTCACTTCCACGGTGATGGCTTTCCTTTTCGTTGGCGCACAGCCACTTGTGAGTCATAATGAAGTGTGTGGCTGTGGCTGCGCAGGCATACACTGTATTATTGTGCTGTGCATGGCGCGTATTCTGCCGATGCATGCTCTTAACTAGTTCTCGAGCGAATCTCGTGTTTACGGACCAATATTAAATTTTTAATTAATTTATGGAAGCGCGTTTGTAACCACGGAACGTCGTAAACCAAGGACCATCTGTACACATGCTCAAGCAGCTATCTTTTTTGTGATATGTTTTCTTGCCTGACACAGTGTTGTTGTTGTGTAATTACAAAGACACAATATGCAAAATCCCTTCCTGTTTCCTATTTATGGCATTCTTGTGTCATTTCTAACTGCAGCAGAAGTGGAAAGCACCCTCATTGTTGGGATATTGTGTCATTGGGCCCTGCCTCTTCCCTTAAGAGTAGCACTTTCACACTCATTTTTGTGGAAACACTATGTTGATGACCTTCACTTTGACGCTTTGCAGACAGTCGGGAAGTTGAAACAATGCTCCGTGACGTGTGTTGCCTGTTAAAAGCTTCAGATAAAATTCCCTTCAAGTCATTCTTGGAGGTGCCCGGTGGACAGAATGCACCCCCTTACATGTTTCCATGAATAGTCTAAGCTGGAAAATGCATTTACGAGAACAGCCTGCTTATTTATGACTGATGTGAGGCAGCTGCAGAGCATCAAAATCATTTACGGAGTCATTAGCACACCCCATCTAACAGCAAATGGCCACTGCTTAGGCATTTGATGTCAAATCAAAATGAATCCGTTTTCTTTTGTTAAATGTTGACTTTGATGTGTCTATTTATATAAATTCATATTACCATTTACAGCAAAGTGTCCAGACCTGAAAAACTGGCAGTCCATGTCTTTGAAGTGGATGAGGATGTTGATAAAGACGAGGTAAGTTTCTGTGGAAAATAAACGTCACTAAAAAGTTACCCTTAGCTGAGGTATCATTGTATTTTTTTTCAAGGCCCCACCGTTTTAATGGGCACTGTTTCAAAAAAGACGCTGGTAAACCACAAATGAAGAGCCCGGAGTTTAGTTGCAGCGTGTTTAGTGGAACGTGGTGAAAACTGTAATGACAGGAAATAAACTCAATGTCATCGATTGGAGCCGTTACAAACAAAGTGCATCAAGCTCATTAAAATCACATTCTAGCAAAAATACGCATTCATCTCCAAATTTATCTCAATGACCGATATTAAAGGGGACCTATTAGACTCATTTTCGGGCCTTTATATTTAGTTCTGGACTCCTATAGAGCTGCTACACACAATAACCCGCACAGAAAGATTTCTAGATCTTCCGGACTTCCTGCAGTGTTGCCATGGATTTCCTGCCTCCCGCCTAAACGGTCTGTGTAATTTACTACAACCCCTGCCCTCCTTCAGGTACACCTCACGCCGACACCACTCCGCTGTGATTGGTCACAATCCCAAGCGCTTACGAGGACTTCCGGACAGCTGCCGAACCCTTTTGTCCGATTACTTAAACAAAATAAACACAGTTAGGACACTGATTAATTGTTACTTACAGCTTGCTCTTCTGACTCTTCAACACGACCAAGTGGCGTCGGACTTCAGCAGCAGTTTGGCGGACAGTCCAGCTTCGTATTGGCCCATGTTCACAAAACATGAGCATATTTTTCTGTTGTTGACCGGGAATCAGCAACCCCAACCACTTCTGCCTGGTGATTGCCTCTTTAGGCACACCCGAACAAACATTTCCTGGGAGCCATTGCTCGACGTGCTAACACCGTGAACAGAGCGAAGCCGGGCATGCCCATATAAGGAAGTCCGGGTTGCGTTGTAGTCAGCGGAACTCGGTGTTAAAAAAAACTCTGTACAACACGGCGTGCAGAGCCATCCAAAACTACACTTCACTTCCAAATGCGAAAACCTCATTGTCTGACACATTGGCATCGTTTAACACGAGAATGCGACATTGTAACATTCACAGGTCAGAAAATAGGAAAAGCAGAATAGGTCCCCTTTTAAAATGTAACTCACGGCATTCCTACCTGATAATTCTTCTATCTTTTTGTTTTTTATTTTTCAATAAAAGCTTAAATAACCCATGAATTATTCACTTGAACAACTCATAATCACGTTTAACAACATAGAAATATTTTTACTCATTAAGGGCAACACTTTCACTTTAGCTTTTTGCTAGTGATGTGCAATACCACTGCCGTTCTTTCCGATCCTATACTGAGTATAATTCAGGCTGCTATCGATACCTTGTGCAAATACGCCTGTGTCTGGTAAATTTGACAAAATAGTGTATTTCAAATCATAGCATAAAGAATACAATGCACCAAAAAAAATCATATATTTATTTAAAACTCTTCAAGTATATTGCAGTACAGTATTACAGTATAACCATGCTAATGCGGTATACGACAACAGAAAAAAACAGAGGACAAAATCATATAAAATATATGAAAATGGTGTTTTACACAATAAAAAAAGTAAAATAACAAAACCATTTATATTAATGATTCATTATTAAGACCTACTATGAAAATGAAAACTAATTTACAATTCACATTCGCCATGGTTTCAACGAACAGACAATGTGCCGCTGCACTGAGGCATTACGCACGTACCCAGGGGGAAGAAAAATGACTTCCCACCAACCGCGTATCATTTAGACATGATCTCAATCATTTTGTTAGTTTCCATATCAATATTTTGATTTGAGAATCAAATAAGAGCTTGAAGCTCTGGTATCAGAGGTATCCATATTTCAGTATCAATCCACACATTGCAAGCTTCTTCCAAACACAACACAACACAATCCATTCAAACAAGACAATGACATTTTAACATTCTTAACTGTCATGCAGCCGTTTTTAATTTGGCTAAATAAAACTGAAACAAAACGACTTGTCGTGTTGCATAAAAAGAGCCACAAAAAGACAAAGAACAATGGCCACGTGCAGTCATTTTTTTGCATTTGCCTCTCACAAGAAACATTCGAAAATAGTAGAAAATAGGTGGAAGGTTTGTTTTTCTGAAGGAATTTCTTCACAATGACAAGCGCTAACCCTAACTGTCTCACACTCAGTACTTTGTAATTATGACAAAAATATAGTGTTTTCATTGTAAAATATAGTTTACTGTGGTATGTTGCAATAGGACTCAACCTTTTTTTTTTTTTTTTGGAATGCATTGTTCCGGTGGGTTGCTTAAGTACAGCTCTTACATGCACATGCAGCAACGCTGGAGATCAGTCCAGAGTGGTTTCCTGCTGAATTCTCCTGAAAATGCCATTTTTAATTGAAAGCACGTAAGACCAAAAAGAAGGGGGTTAAAAGGATGAAAATAATAAATACGAAATTAATCAAGAGAAACCCCAAAATGAATGGGAATAATATGTAACGTACTTGAAAGGCAAATTATTCCATAAATAAATGCATAAATATGGTGTTTGTTGGGCATCGTCTTCAGACTTTACTCGTATTTTGCCCTTGCATCTGATCGCCTTCCCGTTTTAATAGTTTCACATATTTTAACTTTCACACACACACAAAAAAACCCATCTCTGGTATCATTGGAGATTGGTACAGCTTCCGGTCCGCTCGGCGACACTTGAGTGTAAAACATCCTGTAGCTGGTAGTCAGGCCTTCATAGTAAAAGCACGCCAGTAAAATAACACGGTTCTAAAGTCATACCTGTCAACATTTGCATTTTTAAATAAGGTGCATTTTGGGGGCGAAATTGGGGGAATTATGCCAAATTTAAATACAGTCATGCCTAGCCACTTTACGTTTGATTATGGCCTATTATTAGTCAAAAAAATATTGAAAGACAAGTCATATGTCGTATTCTGCTCACTAGGGGTCAGTAATGTTACACTGATGAGACATTAGCTTACATTACATTACCTTAACTTCCAATGCATGGAGTCAGCCATGGATGCAAAGTCTGACATGACCGTGTGGAGGTGATACCTTTTTGGCTTCTTACTTTGTCCTTATTCCCCACTACGTTTCAAACCCTTTAAGTGTAGAATAAATAAATAGGAGGCTAACTCGTTAGCTCAGCTGTTGCTCTGCTTAAAGCGGGGACAGTCTCTTGTGTCCCTTCATAGGGACACACAGGGACGACGTAGCCTGCCTGTAAGAGTTGTGCAATGTGGCGTAAACAAAGAATAAGAAAGGTGACGGCGTAAAGGTGACGTTAGGGGTGTTATTTTTGTGTCTACAGGGCTCTAAAAATGTTAAACACTGTATTTAGAAAGTCATAAACAGGTTTTGTATACTCCTAACTGCAAAACTATTCAATTTATTATTATTGAATCCCACTTTTCCGAAATTCACTTATTGGGTCTGGTCGGGTCTGGAACCAATTAACTGCGATAAACGAAAGACGACTGCAGTTTATTTTATTTATAGTTGTTTTTTTTTAATGTAAAAAAAAATTAAAATTGTCTGGCAGCTAGTCCAGGGTGTACCCCGCCTCTCTCCTGAAGTCAGCTGGGATTGGCTCCAGCATACCACCGCAACTCTGGCGGACAAGTGGCAAATTTTCAACAGCTCCCTTCATTTCCCTCATTTTTCCCTCATTTTTCCCTTTTTTCCGGAAATGTTCCCTTATTTACAAATGGAATCAAAGGATGCGGGGGACACTTTGATATTTAGATATGTATGTATTTTTTTTGTAAAAATGCGAGAAAAAAAAAAACCATTAATATCATACATTATCATATATCAGGGGTGCCCAAAGTGCGGCCCGGAGGGCCATTTCTATTTCCACGGCACAAAAACAAACCATCGCAAAAATGGAAAAATCACAATAACTTCACAAAAATTAAGTCAAAATATTAAAAGAAAAAGTTGTAATCAAACAAGAAAAACTCACACATTTTATGAGACTAACGCTGTAATATTATGAGGAAAAAATACCGTCATTTTAGTGACAGAAAGTTTCAATATTAAAGGAAAAATAGAAGTCTTCATATTTTGGGAAACAAGTTGAATGGTTGGAATTGTTGAAATGACAACAAAACAAAACAGCAGCAATATAACATAAAATACAATATAAAAATTGCCATAATTTTACAAGAATAAAGACAAAATACGATGACAAAAAAGTCACAATTTTACGTGACTAGAATGGGAATATTATGAGGAAAAAATAATGTAATTTTAGAAGCATAGACTTAAAATTCTAAAAAAATATATTTTTTAAAGTCATAATATTATGAGAAACAAACAAAACAAAATAAAGTTAAAATATTATGGGAATAAATTCAAAATATTCTGGGAAAAGGTGTTTTTTTTATATTTGGAAATTTTTTTAAACTGCAAAAATGGGGAAAAAAGAGCAAAGAACAAAGATGATACTAATAATAGGCTTTTTCACCCGTATGACAAAGCTGAGATGCATTTTTTTTTCTTGAAATATATATAACTTGTTAGCATATCTGTACATGTGTTGCTTTACTAAATATCAATATAACTTCTTAGCATATCTACATGTGTTGCTTTACTAAATATCAATATAACTTCTTAGCATATCTACATGTGTTGCTTTACTAAATATCAATAGAACTTCTTAGCATATCTACATGTGTTGCTTTACTAAATATCAATAGAACTTCTTAGCATATCTACATGTGTTGCTTTACTAAATATCAATAGAACTTCTTAGCATATCTACATGTGTTGCTTTACTAAATATCAATAGAACTTCTTAGCATATCTACATGTGTTGCTTTACTAAATATCAATAGAACTTCTTAGCATATCTACATGTGTTGCTTTACTAAATATCAATAGAACTTCTTAGCATATCTACATGTGTTGCTTTACTAAATATCAATAGAACTTCTTAGCATATCTACATGTGTTGCTTTACTAAATATCAATAGAACTTCTTAGCATATCTACATGTGTTGCTTTACTAAATATCAATAGAACTTCTTAGCATATCTACATGTGTTGCTTTACTAAATATCAATAGAACTTCTTAGCATATCTACATGTGTTGCTTTACTAAATATCAATAGAACTTCTTAGCATATCTACATGTGTCGCTTTACTAAATATCAATAGAACTTCTTAGCATATCTACATGTGTTGCTTTACTAAATATCAATAGAACTTCTTAGCACATCTACATGTGTTGCTTTACTAAATATCAAAGTGGCCCTTGCTTCCTTTCATTTTTTACTGTTTGGCTGGAAAAAGTTTGGACACCCCTATCATGTATTATTTTAGCCATTTCTCTTTACACTGTGCTTGTTGCTATTTTTTTTTCCATTTTTGCTGGGCTTTGTTTTTTTTCATTTCATTGAGCCGCCGGCCGCACTTTGGACACCCCTGCTGAAGGAGCAATGCAGTTGATGAGTCACATGACAAACAAGAACAGTTGTGTGATGCTGACCTCCTGCAGTCATGTGACTCATAAAACCTATCCTCCTCCAGTCAAGCAGGTGCCTGCCCATCTGCTTTTTTTCTGGATTTTTGTTGCTGAACCACTGTCTCCCTCCCCTCACAACAAGGTTTTGGCACCAAAAACCATGACATAAATAAAACATGTTTTTTTGTTTTTTTTTGGTTGATCTTTTTCTTTAAGTTTTGAGGAGCAAATTGAGGTCAGAGGAAATGGGCCCGCTAGTTTGTTTGCCCCTCAGGGGAGCTGCACAGTGTTGTCTAGACACCGAGGAGGACAATTGGGCCTGAACTTTTCCAGATGGTTTTCAGAACACTCCATGAGGACCAGTAGAAATATCACAATGATTTCCAGCACATAAAAATGCATTTTTGCTTTGTGAGACTAAGGAAAATGTAGAAAGGAGGAGGAAGATGTTGGACTATCTTAAAAGGTCATTCAGGCTTTGAAGTGTCTTTAAGTGTCAGGAAAACAGTTCCTGACTTCTAAAGTTACTCAATGGGAACGTCCATGCAAGGATGATCCAAACCAGGGCTGGCTGTGGAGCTTTTGATCCTCCCTTCCTCACATCGGTCCTTCCCTTCCTGGTCTACGGCAGGGGTGTCCAAGCTTTTTCGGGAGAGTGCTACATACCGAAAAATGAAAGGATGCAAGCATATCTCCAACACATGTACATATGCTAAAAAAATCTCCAACAATTTTTCTAGAAAAAATTGCTTCTCAGCTTTGTGATACAGTGAAAAAGCTTATTGTTAGTACGACCTGCGTTCTTTGTTTTTTCTTTCTCCATTTTTGCTGTTGTTTTTTTTTTTTTATTTTCCGAATATTTCAACTTTCTTTATAAATAATCTTTGTGAGTTTTCTTAACTTAATATTATGATGTTATTCCCATAATAATTTGACTTTATTCCCATGATATTCTAACTTTTTTCCCAGGATAATTTTCCAAAAATTACAATTTTATTTTGATTTGTTTGTTTCTCATAATATTGTGATTTTTTTTCTTTAATATTTCAACTCTATGCTGCTAAGATGACATTATTTTCCCTCATAATATTACAAGTTTATTCTCGTAAAATTGCAACCGTTTTTCTCGTTAGACTACAAATATTTTCTCTTAATATTTTGACTTTATTCTTGTAAAAATTGCTGCTGGTTTTTTTCCATTTATGTTGTTGTTCTTTCCAACTATTTTAACTTTCTTGTTGTAAATTTTCTTCTTCTAATATTAAGATGTTATTCTTATAATATTTTGACTTTATTCCCATAATAACATAACTTTTTCCCCAACCTAATTTTGCGAAGAATTAAAATTTTATTTTTTTGTTTCTCATAATATTACGACTTTTAAAAAAAAGTCCTCTTTCTTTAGTATTTGAACGTTATGCTTCTAAAATGGCGTTATTATTTTTCATAATATAATTACGTTATTCTCATAAATTACGATATGTTTCAACTCTGTTACATTATTTTCCCTCATAATATTATCAGTTTATTCTCGTAAAATTGCAACCTTTTTTCTCGTTAGACCACAAATATTTTCTCTTAATATTTTGACTTTATTCTTGTAAAAATTGCAGCCGTTTTTTCCATTTATGCTGTTGTTTTTTTCCAACTATTTTAACTTTCTTGTTGTACATTTTCTTCTTGTAATATTATGACTTTATTCCCATAATAATATAACGTTTTCCCCAACCTAATTTTGCGAATAATTACAATTTTATTTTGTTTTGTTTCTCAATATATTATGACATAAAAAAAGAAAAAATGTCTTCTTTCTTTAGTATTTGAACGTTGTGCTACTAAAACGGCGTTATTTTTTTTCATAATATTATTATGTTAGATTACAACTTTTTTCTCTTAATTTTTTGACGTTCTACTTGTGAAATTACTGCTGATGTTTTTCATTTTTGCTTTTTTGTCTTTTTTAAATTCTTCTTAAATTATATTATTAGATTTTATATGTTCCGCGGGCCAATAAAATAACAGCCGTGGGCCACAAATGGCTCCCGGGCCACACTATGGACACCCCTGGTCTACTGTATCTTTAAGGATCCTCATGGCTGGTGTACCTTCAGGAATGCCTGCTGGCAAAGGTCATAGCGTTTCTCACTGCCTCTCCTCACAAGCGGGCGATGAAACCAAGATGATGAGATACGTCACAAATGCGAAGATCTCACTATTTATTTGGGCTCACACGCAGAGTTTGTTGAATGTTCTCCTGCCTGCTTGTTTGGACTGAGTCAGACCCGCACCGCATTGGACTCTGCATGGTCTCTAAGCCAGACATCAGAGAGTCAGCTCTTTGCCGTGATAGAATGTTCTGATTAAATATTATTCTCTAGCCTCTTTTCCCGGCAGGTACATTCATTTTGACAAAAGACTGAACCGTCCAGCCTTACTTAGAGAACATGACAACATTTAAGAACTGCATGACTTAGATCTATATCTCATAGTTCTCGTCTCCTGCAGGATACAGCCTCCCTTGGATCCCAGAAGGATGGGATCACCAAACATGGTTGGCTCAATAAAGGCAACATGAACAGTGCCATAAGTGTTACTATGAGGGTGAGTAAGAGATTGTTTTACAAATAGAGACAACTGTACGTACAACTGTCTCTTGTCCCAGTCCAGAATTGGGGCCTTTTTTTCTTTTTGTTGTTTACCTTTTTGTACATATTCAGCATATTACTGTGTAAAATATTCTACATACCTGTAGCTTAAACATAGAAATGACTCCATTTCCAATGTTAATTAAAACGTTTGCCTTAATAAAGATAATAACGCTCAGATTTGATACAGTGTACAGTAAATCCCTGCTTTCCATGAGTGTTACTTTCCGGGACCACCAGAGAAAGGCCTTAAAAATGCCTATATCTGACACATGGCTCACGCCTCCCCCTCCAAACCCTCCGGCTTGCTTGCCGTTGACGTTCTCCTCCGATTTCGGATCAACATTTACTATAAAAGTGACTGTTGTAACTATCAGATTACATTCAGTTCCAGAAACCTCCCCTTCTTTCTTCAGCTGCCATTGTTTGCTCGCTACTCACCAACAGAGAATGATCATGTAAGATGATGGATAAACAGATGCAATTGGACTCATGGTGTAGCCTTTAGCCTGGTCGTCAGGCTAGCAGGCTAGAGAATGCGTTTCTCTGAGCCGTATCTACATAATCCACACTGCTTGCCAGTTGGAATTCCAGTAATGACTTACTGTATACATATATATATATATATTTATATTTATACCAACCAAACAATGAAAAAAGTGTGACTTATAGTCCCTAACATACAGTATTTTTTTGTGGAAGCTATCACACACTACTGATATTGTGACTGACACATGTCTAAGACACTTCTAAATCAGGTTCAGACTGGTGAAAAAGCACACTTGCTGTGTAAAAGCTAAACAAGACTATGTTGTTTGTTTTTATTTCATTAGTCGTTCAAGAGGAGGTATTTCCATCTGACGCAACTGGGAGACGGCTCTTACAACTTGAACTTCTACAAGGACGAAAAAATATCCAAAGAGCCGAAAGGAACCATTTTCTTGGACTCCTGCATGGGCGTCGTTCAGGTAAGCTAAACACGGTCATCACTCCTGATGTGTTTTTACACTTTGCTCCAAATAAAGCAGGCTAAAGTTCAGACCTAATTGCGCAAACTCTGATGCACGGCTGCTGCAAATCATATAAGTCTCTTAAAGTGCTCGTTTGTGTCTGGGAACTTGAGTAGAAACTTTTACAGCACTTTACTACAGTCTGGTACAACAAGCTGAATGCTGAGGCCGCACTTCCATGCAACCTCTTGGCAATCATTGCCACATGCTCACGTCTGCATGTAGGCCCAGACTCACCGTGTGTGTGTGTGCGAGTGTGTGTGTGTGTGTGCATACTGTACTATCAGCTGTCATCCCAGAAGATAGACGGGGCCAACTCAGACCTAGCCGCCTCGAAGCGGATGTGGACTGTGGCGTACATGATGAGGGAAGGTCAGGTGTTGAAGCTGTGCAAGATGACTTGCTCACATTCACAGTAAAAACACTATCATGGTTTTTTATGCTTCATGCACGTACGTAGGAGTTCCGTTCCTACACTGTGAGGGAAGTCGACTTTTGGTGTAAGTTGGCTTTTATACCTAACTGAACTCCTAAGGCAGGTCCAAACTTTTTCTAGCAAGGGTCCCATAGTGAGAAATGAAAGGATGCAAGAGCCACTTTGATATTTTGTAAAGCAACACATGTAGATATGCATTTTTGCTGGGGTTTTTTTACAAATATTTCAACTGTCTTCTTCCATATTTCCTTCTGGTAATATAATGACTTTATTCACCTCAAATTTTGTTTTTATTCCCATAATATTAAACATTTTTTTCTCCTAACCTAATCTTCCAAAAATTACAACTTTATTGCAAGCTAAAAAAAAATACAACTGAAAAAAAATCACACAAATTTTTCTTTAATATTTCTGCTCTTGCTACTAAAATGACATTTTTTCTTATTTTTCCTGATAATATTGCAAGTTTATTCTCATAAAATTGAGACTTTTTTTCTTGTTACAATGCAACTTTTTTTCTCTAAAAATGTTGACTTTATGTTAAGTTTTTCATGAACCTAATTTTCCAAAAAAAAAATAACAATGAAATTATTTAGGTTCTCGTAATATTACAACTTTAAAAAAACATATCTTTTCTTTAATTTCGACTCTTTTTCTTGTTAGATTACAACATTTTTCTTTTAATATTTTGACTTTATTGTCATAAAATTACATGTGTTTTTTTCAATTTTGTCTGTGTTTTTTTGCACCTATTTCTACATTCTTCTTGTAAATTTTATTCTCGTAATTATGACTTTATTCCCATAATATTTTGACATAATATTACGACCTTTCAAAAAAAATGTATGCTACATTATGACGTTATTCTCGTGAAATTACAACTTCTCGTTAGGCTCCAACTTTGTTTTTTCAAGTTGTCTTGTTAAATTATATTTTTAGAACGTGCCGTGGGCCAAGAAGAAAAACAACTTTGGACACCCCTGTCCTAAATCACTGAGACTGTGCACAGAACACACAAAGGACAAAATACAGTAATAAAACACAAAATACAAGAATTAAATGAACCTGTAATATAAAAAAAAAATGAAGCCAAAGCACTACCAATGTTTTCACCACACTGCTTAATTATTACTGTCGCTTTAATAGGAGCAGGTCCTTTGACATGCTTAAGATACTGTAGCAAACTGGCAGTTGCGTGAACGTGACATGTGTCCTGACTGTGCACGCAGCAAGGACAGTCAAGTTTGATGATGTTGTTTCAGCGCAGTTTGGCCAACAGTAGCCTGGCAATAATGAGATTGCTGATGGACCGCCTCTTGGTCATCCTTCCAACATCCACGTAGACGTTACAATACCATCTTCATCCTTAAAAACGCGTGAAGCCCCTGAAAAATGAAGTTTAGCCTTCGTTCCCTCTTATACAAGTGTAATATAAATGTATTTTCCTCCATTTTAACCTCATCATAGCTTTTCAACAACCTCAGACCTAACCACAGATATGTTTTGCTTTTATTTGAAAACATTTTTATCATACGGTTAATTTTTTCAGATTTTTTTTCCAATGGGAAAAACACAAAATATGCAACTTTTCCAAAATGGAAGTGCAAAGTGGAATATTTGTAATAATAATAAATAAATAATGGGGGGGGAAAGGTCCTTTGTATAAGCGACATATTGAAAATCCCCAAAACAAGAGTGTGAACCTGCAGATGTTGAACTATGTAGCTGCAATGGTGTCTGGAGTGACATCATGCTGGGTCTGCTCTCGCCAAATATACCGTACGCTAAATTCAAACACACAAAGAACCACACAAAGAACTCACGAACGCAGGATGGAAAGTAGGAGTTGTAATCATGCTGAGAAATGAAGTCGCAGCTTCTACCTGCTGTATCAGGTCATTAAGTCTGTTTATGAAAGTTTAACTTTGGTGCTAAACACTCCTCCATGTTTATTCAGCCAGTCTGCAGATACAGTAATAGCCAGCCCCCTCCCCTCTGCTCACACTCCCACTCTGTTATCATAACATTTTACAGTCACTGCTTTGGATTCTAAAACAGGACAATCCACGTATGGTTGATAACTAATGATTTTCTCTCTTTTATGATCTTTAGGGTTCTTTAAGGTTCTTTACTTGACAACAAATGTAGCCAAGTCAGCAGTTTTTTTTTGTTTTTTGTTTTTTTAACCTTTTTTAACATTAATAATTTTTTTGTGCGTCCTCTCCACCAAATTTCATGACAATCCCTGAAAAAATGGCTATTTTTTTCTAGATTTATAGGGGCCACTATAGGGGGAGGTTTGGGGTTTTGTGTTCAAAACCCCTGAAATATAAAATTTTTCACCGCACTTGCAAACTTTGGTGAGTTTTGGTGAACATTTGGGCCTGCAAAATGCTAAGAAAGTGCCAGCATAATAGTAATAAAATAAATACAATAAAAATAATCAATTAAATAAAAATATAATCATAATTAATTGATAATATATAATAATAACCAGCAAAAAATTACATAAAATACAATACAATTAATAAATATATTTACAATACAGATCAAAAGTTTTGGGATACTTCAATTTCTCTGGAGGAAAAAGCTACATTTTTAAGCGTTAAGATGGTCTGTCTCGCTTCCATTGTTCATTCCCTTTTTTCGCCATTTTTGTAGCAACAAATGACTACAATGCTGTTCAACTGATGTTCAAGAGGGTATAGTACCACAGTGTGTTCCGAACACCGTTTTTATGCAGACAGAGGAGGTAGTAAGTACTCCAGAACTTGGAACACCTGTAGGAGTTAGTTGCACGACTGCCAAGGCTTGATCGACTGCAGAACAATTTTAATTTGTTGACCCATTTTGTGGTCCCTGAAACAGACCTTTTTGTATAATTCTGAAATACAGCGTTCCCTCGCTGTATTCACCTTATATTCTATTCATCTTTCGCGGATTCGCTGTTTCGCAGATTTTTTTTTGTGTGTGTGTGTTTTTTTTTTTTACAGAGTTACAGAGTGAGCCTGGTCCTTTAAGAACAATTGCACTATGGGAAGTTGAGTGTCTCTCTCTCTTCCCTCTCCCGTCTGTCTGCACCGCCCATTGTTTTCTGCGCCCTGATTGGCTGACCATTGTCAGTCAGTGGCCTTCGTGCCGCCATGCCATGTCTCTTGTGTCATCGCTAGCTTGCTTGCTTGCTAGCTTGTAAATGAATCTTCCGTACAGTACAGCGGAACGGGGCCAGGACAAAAAGGCACGGTCACATGATTGAAATATGCGTGAGTGACTTAATTATTTCTTGTGTCCGACCTGTAGGTTGATTTATTAAAATTCAAGGTTTATACTTTTTTGAAAGTTTTTAAACAAGAGCGAAATGTGAAAAAATGATACTGCCTGTCTGAGAAAACTGTATAAAATGTATAGTGATGGGTTTTACAGCCTTAAAATATATATAATAATTGTAAAAAAGGCTGCACGGTAGTATAGTGGTTAGCACATTGGCCAACACAGTAACAGCCTGGAGATCGGGAAGACCTGGGTTCGATTCTCCCTTGGGCATTTCTGTGTGGAGTTTGCACGTTCTCCCCGTGCATGCGTGGGTTTTCTCCGGGTACTCCGGCTTCCTCCCACATTCCAAAAACATGCATGTTAGGTTAATTGGCAACTCTAAATTGTCCATAGGTATGAATGTGAGTGTGAATGATTGGTTGTCTATATGTGCCCCGCAATTGGCTGGCGACCAGTCCAGGGTGTACCCCGCCTGTCGCCCGAAGTCAGCTGGGATAGGCTCCAGCATGCCCCCGCGACCCTAATGAGGAAGAAGCGGTATAGAAATGGATGGATGGATGGAATTGTAAAAAAAAAAAAAAAAAAGAAGTTGGCTACTTTGCAGATTTCACTTATTGCTGGCTTTTTTGGGAACCTATCAGTTCAACCTTCAGTTCAATTAAATTAAATAATGAAATGAAATTAATTCAATACATTGAATTTAAATCTGATTAACCTGGTTGGCCCCAGGTGAACGAACCACTTCGGTGCTCGGGCACAGTAATAATTCTAACAATACAATAATAATAATAATAATATTAATAAATAAGAAGAACAAAAAATGATAATAATTACCACTATTATCATCATTACTATCACCACCACTCAGTCAGCAGTTTTAACTGATACTTGGCCCTAGCAGAGACCGTGACACTTAGACTTCCAGTGTTACTTTGCGACGTAAATGAAAGTACTCTGACTTGTGCGACAGCTTACATCTGGGATGCTCCTCTTTCCAAAAAGTAACTCCCATTTTGGAACCATATATATATATATATATATATAACAGTGTTAGAATTGTCAAATCAAATACGTGTGCACAATTTGGAAAAAAAAAATGCTGGGCTGAAGGACTTTGGGCTGAAGGACTTTTATATATATATATATATATATATATATATATATAAAAGTCCTTCAGCCCAGCATTTTTTTTTCCCAAATTGTGCACACGTATTTGATTTGACAATTCTAACACTGTTTTGTTGGTGTTTTGTTGCCTGGCGATGATGTGACGTCAGCCTTGAACTGAATCAAGATGTGCTGAGATAAGATCGGGCTCCATTAGAATCAAATGTTATCTGGAGAGTTGACAATAACATGATGTTAGCTTTGGAGAGGAACGCTTGCCATGTTTCACATCTGGATGTCTAATATTAAATTATTAGAATTAAGTCCGTCACGTATTTGGATCAGCATGCAAGAAAAGCGAACTTTTAAATCTCTGCGCTGACATCCAAACCTTTGGCTGCCTCTTCTGTCTGTTCTCAAACGTAAATTTGTAATTGCAGAACAACAAGGTCCGGAGGTTTGCTTTTGAGCTGAAGATGCAGGATAAGAGCACCTACCTGCTGGCTGCAGACAGTGAAGGGGAGATGGAGGATTGGATCAACACCCTCAACAAGATCCTGCACAGCAGCTTTGAGATCGCCATGCAGGAAAAGAGGAATGGAGACATCCATGATGGTGGGCATGCTTTCTATCCTTGTTACATCCAGCCTCTTTTTCCATGCATTACTTATTATATATTCATATAAAATGAATAAACTCATAATATAATATAATGTAAATCGGATGAATCAGTTCCAGACACCTAAAATATTAACAAAAAATCATGAAATGGAAATGGAAATGGACAAATAAACATTTAACATCACTTTTACCTTTTTATTGAAAACTCTTGCTGGCAAAGACGGTGGAAAGCAGTGAGGGAGGAAGTGAGGGGACGGCATCTTCGCACTTTGCAATGAGTTCTTTTCAGTTCAATAGTTTCTTACCTTCTTTATCAAATTGTAGGCACTATTCACGACTATTTGTATGCAGTTTACTTTGCAAATTGTGAAAAATACAGCCAGAACTTGTTTTCTGTGCGCCACATTTTTTGTATGATTCAGTTTTGATTCAGCGAACAGAACAAATTTCTGACGGTTTTTATGCAGTTTAATTCGTAATTGTGAAAATACAGTCAAACCTTGGTTTTTGTCCGCACCGGCTTTTTTGTTCAATTCACTTTTTGGCAAAGATTTTCGTCAAAATTCAAAATTAATTGTGAAAAATACAGTCAAACCTCAGTTTTTGTACGCCCAAGTTCTCTGATGATTCGGTGTTTGATGAAAATTTGTGCCCAAATTGTCCCTGAACAAAAATGTAACAATTATTGTGCAGTCATTTTAATTTTTAGTAATTTGTGATTGTGAAAAATACAGTCAGACCTTGTTTTCTGTACACCACAGGTTTTGTATGATTTTGTTTTTGACAAACATTTTCTCCAAAATGTTTGCCCTATTCAAAACAGACATTTAGGACAGTTTTTATGCAGCTTAATTAGTAATTGTGAAAAATATAGGAAAACCTCAGTTTTTGTATGCCCCAGTTTTCTGATGATTGGGTTTTTGATGAAAATGTTTACCTTGTGCATATCTTGGTTTTGGTTTTGGTTGAATTTATTTCGAAAAGGACACAGCATACATTGAATGTTTACAAGTCTCACTTTCACATGTCCGAAAAGGAGTAGGAAGAAGCAGAGTTTATTTAATCCTACCCCGTCTTCGTATCACATCATTTGCTAATACATACATATGTATACCTACAAACGCACACTTACATACAGTATATATACGCATACATATGCACATACCTAAATACACACATATATACATATACAATACACACACATACAGTATACAGGTACACACGTGTAAAAAAAAATATATATATTTTTTATATTATATTATTATTATTATATTTTATATTATTATATTATTTATATTATATATTTTTTAAAAATATATATATATTTTTTTCCCTTTTTTTCCTTTTCCTTTACTTTTTCCGCCTTTTCTCCCCTGTCGATATCCACATCCTCCGTCTTCGGGGTTGCACTGTGAGTGACGCTGAGTTTGGATACAAGATTTCCTCTTTGTTGAGCTGGCCCCTGCAACAATTATATCGAGGTTATTGCTATAGAATGTAGTCCTTCTAGCTGCATTGGTCTGTCTTTCAGGGTGTGTCCTCCATTATGATTATTGTCATAGTAATATTAAATTGTAATGTGTATCCAGATCGCTGATATCTTGGACAACAAGCACTCTTGCAACTCCCGGACCTCCATTTGATTTGATGAGGATTTTATCGTTGCTTCTCCAAGTTCTTTGTATCTTTCCCTGCTTCCTCAAGTCTCGTGCTTTCTTGGCGATGTCGGCATATCGTTTTGTCAGACGCTCATTCATGTAGACATTTGTTCCTCTTAGCTTTTTTCCCTGTTTCAGCAGTGCAGTTTTGAATTCCCTGTTGGTGAACTTAATGATGACAGGTGTGGTGTTGTTTCTGCCATGTAGTGGGACGCAAGTGTCAACACTGTTGACGTCTACATCCACCTCCTTTGATTGTAGGAAGTTAGCAATCTGTTCATCATTCATTCGTGCATTCTGATCCATCTCGTCAAGGAGGTTTTTATTTTGCTCAGTGATATTCTCCTTTGCTTTGAAAATGTTTGCCATGTGCATATCGAAAATTTATGACAATATTTAAGCAGATTAATTTGCAATTCTGAAAAATAAAATCAGACCTCATTTTTTGTACGCCACAGTTTTTGTATGATTCAGTTTTCAACAACAATTTTGTCCCCAAAAAGAAATTTTCACCAATTAATTCTAATTGTAAAAAATGTGTTCACCCCAGCTTTTGTATGATTCATTTTTCAGCATTTAAAAAATATATATATTTAAAATTTTAATAATTTAAAATACAGATTTCATAGGATTTGGTTTTTGATGAAAATTTGTGCTCAAAGTTTGCCTTGTGCAGAACGAAATTAATGACAGTTTCTTTGGAGTTCAATTACCAATTTTCAAAAATACAGTCAAACCTTGGTTTGTGTCTGCCCCAGCTTTCGTATGATCTAGTTTTCTGCAAAAATATTTGCCAAAATTTTGCTTTTGAGAGAACAAAATTTCACATCAATTTTTATGCAGTTTAAAATGTGATCGTTAAAAATACAGTCAAACCTGGGTTTCTTCACCTTTATCAAATTGCTGGCATTCGTAACTTTCTTTGGCCCCATGGCAAGGTATTCAGCACCCGTACTCAATAAAAAATGCACATCGTTAGCATTGTTGTTAAAAAAAACACGTTAGTGAGTCAGCAATGCATAGAGTGCTTTTCTTGGGCACTCGATTCCGCAGAACAGCACAGTAGAGGGCAAATGGACAAGTTTGTTACATGCAAAAAATAGGGCATTTTGGTGAAAATCTTTGTGAAAAACCGAATCATACGAAAACTGAAACAAAATCTGTCTATAAATCTGATACTTTCTAATTGCTGATTAAAAACATGTATTATTGGAAAATAATTGTTATAATATAATATATTTTATTAATAATATTTTATTATTATTGAAAATAGTAGCAGTTTTTTGGAATGCGTATTCTTCATATATACCGGTACTTTCACATACATGGTGGTGAGTTTTGCAATATCTGTGACACATGTTTTTGGTATGTTTTTTCTTCCTAGATGATGATCTGGGAAAGTCAGACAGTTCTTCTGGCAGTATGGACAGTTTTCAGGTACTATACAGGTTACTTTGTCAAGCCTTTCATACCTTAAGACACTAAAATGCGTAATTAAAATCTTACACAAATTAATATATGGTCACTTTCTCTCTCAGATTTAGTTTAGCACTGAAGACCCCGTGTGGAAGTGACATGATATTTTTGATGAGTGAATCATTCCTGCTGTAAGCGGGAAGTATGTTACAGAGTAGATATTTGCTGTTTTAGTTGCTACCAATTGTGTGGGTATGACGCTAAGTGGAGTAGAATACTAAAACTAAGCTGGAAAACAGCTGCACATTTAACACTTTTGCTGCGTGTCGTCTTTGCACCACCTGAAACAGTTGAAACGTGAATGTCGTTGAAATGTAAATTTCCAGATGTGGCCAAAAATGTCTTAATGATTAAAGCACCTGACGGAAAATCTCTGCAGTGGCAGTGAAAGTAAGACAGTTAGTGCTTTAAACTTGTGTTGTAAAATTTGATGCTTTATTGATTAATCCATCGTTATTATTATTCTGATTAAAACATTTTTACGCAATTGGGCAGTTGTTTTGGTAAAAGACAGGCTGTGCAACCAAACAACTCAATATGGAAGACGCTAAACGGCAGGTTGGCTTTGTCAGTGGGAAATTTGAGTGCAGAAACCCATGATGGAACACTCGACTGACATCAAGTATTATGCACGCTTTGCAGAAAGAAACGCTTAAAATACCACATTAATACAAAGCATGTGTTAGTGGGGGTTATGCTAGCACCTTTGCGAGCTAATGTAAGTCTCTCTGCAAGCTCAGACGTTGCCCATGTTCTTGCTTCAGTCTCTTTGCTCATGCAAAATGAAACATATATATATATATATATATATATATATATATATATATATATATATATATAGATTAAAAACTGATTAATGTAGTAGATTAAAAATGAATGACATTTAACTGTGATTAATCACAATTAATCCACAATAACATTCTGATTAATGTGATAACAGCAATACCACATTAACACATATGTTAATGTTATGATGCATATATGCGGGGATTCTGCTAGCACTTCTGCTAGCTAATGCATCTCCCGCATTCTTTCTTGAGTCTCTTTCCGCATGCAAAATGAAACACAATTAATGTAGATGTAAAAGGAATTATATTTCATCATGATTAATCGGAATTAATGTCACAGCAACCCTATGATTTTAATCTGATGAAAAATTTTAATACTTTGACAACACTTTTAACACTATTAAATCTTTTATTATTTTACTATTATTATACTATTTATTATTTTAATTTCTTTCCCCTTATATTGTGTATTTGTCCGTATAAGTAATTAAATAATAAGTAAATATATTTTATATTTTAATATAAATAAAAGTTAATTGTGTCAAAATTAAAACAAATGTTAAATTATTACAATTATTAAAAAGTAGTACATAATAATGCAAAATGTTAAGTAATGCCAATAAAATAAAATATTATTTTTATGATTTTTTTTATTTAATTTTATTTTAGAGCGCAAGAGACATCGAGTCAAGGATGAGGAACGAAACAAGACTGAAGCTGTTCACTCTTGACCCTGACACACAGGTAATTCCACTTTGATCCTCTACATGTGCCAGTAAAACAGTATTTGTACTAGTACACATGAAGTACACGCAGTGCACGCATATTAAGTCCCTTCTCTTGTGCTTTCTAGAAACTGGACTTCTCAGGAATCGAACCAGATGTGAAGCAGTTTGAAGAGAAGTTTGGCAAGCGTGTGCTCGTTAACTGCAACGACCTCTCTTTTAATCTGCAAAGCTGCGTGGCTGAAAACGAGGAGGGGCCCACAACAAATGTAAACGTCATACTTTTCCTCTCCGCAATAAACCACAAGTCGGTGGAGCGATGTAATCGGACGTGCCTATTACTGTATGTATGTATGCTTGCTTCTTCAGGTGGAGCCATTCTACGTCACTCTGTCGCTGTTCGACATCCAGAATGGAAGGAAGATCTCGTCTGACTTCCACGTGGACCTCAACCACCCATCTGTCAGGGGCATGATGCCCAATTATGACAGTCAGTATATATACGTCTATCCTGAAGGGCCACGATTGGTCCAAGGGGTGTCGGAGACAGTCATACGTTATCCCCGACAGGTAAAAACCACAAGAAACCAAAATGAAGTCATCGCAAAAGTTGTATTCAAACGTGAATCTGCTTTAATTCACTGTCTGGACAGGGAGTGTTCTCTGTCACATGCCCCCATCCTGATATCTTCCTGGTGGCTCGCATTGAGAAGGTGCTGCAGGGCGGAATCAACCACTGTGCCGAGCCTTACATGAAGAGTTCTGACTCCACCAAGGTAATGACCTGGTTGCTAGGGCAAGAATATGATGCAGGCAAGAAAAGATTAATAGTATTTTCATGTTCTTCCGCTAGGTGGCTCAGAAGGTCCTGAAAAACGCCAAGCTGGCATGCAATCGCTTAGGCCAGTACAGGATGCCTTTCGCTTGGGCAGCAAGGTAAACCTGCTTATGCGTACGAGCGACTGTGCCGCAAGGTATGCTTTGGTGTGAAAAACTCGACCGCAAGGCCATAAAACACCTTTGGGATGAACAAGAACGGAGATAGACAGCCAAGAGGTCCAACATTCGTATCCTCCAAAGTCTTGTAGAAAGTCTTCCCAAAACGGTGGAAGCTGAGAGTATTGGCTGGATGTCCAGAGTGCGGCCCGGGAGCCCACGGCTATTTTTTATTGGCCCGCGGCACATTCTAAAAATATAATTTAAAGAAAGAAAGAAAATGAAAAAAAAAAACAGAAAAAATTTTAAAATCATCAGTAATTTTACAGGAATAAAGTCAAAATATTAATAAAAAAATGTTGTAATCCAACAAGAAAAAGTTATATTAATATTATGAGGAAAAATAACATCACTTTCGTGGCATAAAGTTAAAGAAAGACGTTTAAGTTGCAATATTATGAGAAACAAACAATATGACGGATAAAGTTGTAATTATTGGAAAATTAGGTTGGGGAAAAAGTTATAATACTACGGGAATAAAGTCAAAATATTACGAGAAGGAAATTCACAAGAAGAAAGTTGAAATAGTTGAAAAGTAAAAAAAATAGAACAGCAGAAGTTGAAAAAAACAGCCATCATTTTACAAGAATAAAGTCATATATTAAAAGAAAAAAGTAATATTCCAATTAGAAAAAGCCACACTTTTACAAGAATAAACTTGTAATATTATGAGGGAAAATTTTCATTTTCATTTTATTAGCATATAGGTGAAATATTAAAGAAAAAGTGAGACATTTTTTGAAGTTGTAACATGAGAAACCGAACTAAATAAAGTTGTTGTTTTTTGAAAATTAGGCTGGGGAAAAAATTATAATATTATGGGCATGAAGTCAAAATATTATGGAAATAAAGACACAATATGGTGAGGAGAAAATTTACAAAGATTAATTAAGAAGGAAGTTGAAATATTTGGGGGGAAAAAAAGCAAAAATGGGAAAAAAGAGAAAAGAATGAAGTTCATATTAATAATATGCTTTGCATGCGCTGAAGGTCAGTTGTCTGTTGCAGGTCGTTGTTCAAAGATGCTTCAGGGACGTTGGACAAAAGCGCTCGCTTCTCGCCGCTGTACAGACAGGACAGCAACAAGCTGTGCAATGACGACATGCTCAAACTGCTGGCTGACTTCAGAAAGTACGTACTGGGCACCTTTGGAAAGCTGCCAATTGCTATCATAAACAAAATTTTCCCTCGGCTTATTAAACGCACCAATCGATGCTTTCGATTTGGTGTTTATGACCGCAGATCTTTAACAGACATTTCATTCCAGGCCAGAGAAGATGGCAAAGCTTCCCGTCATCCTGGGAAACCTTGACGTCACCATTGATAACGTCGCCCCCGACTTGACCAGTAAGGTCTCCACTTGTCTTGTCTTGGTTCCTCCTGCCTGCAGATTGTTGATGTGATTTGGTTGCACGCAGATTGCATTTCCTCATCCTACATTCCCGTGAAGCAGTTGGATGTGAGCGAGAAGAGCAGCGTCTTCTTTGAAGTGGAGGAGTTTGTGCCATACATCGCCAAATGCTCCCAACCCTTCACCATTTACAACAACCACCTCTACGTCTACCCCAAGCACTTGAAGTATGATGGACAGAAGTCCTTTGCTAAGGTATCCCAAGCTTTTTTATCCCACAGTACCGTATTTTCCTGAGCATAAGTCACACTTTTGGCTGGTGGTGCGACCTAAAGTCAGGTGTGACTTAACATTTAATGGCCGCCACACACGGGAGGCAACATGGCCTCTACTCCATTCATTTTCAATGGAACCTGCGCGATAGGGTATTTCGCGTGTCACCGTCCAGCCAAGCGACACGCGAAATGTTCAACTTTTCAACGCTGTCGCCCAGACGAGGACTAATCAGCTGTAGTTTCATTGATCGACCAATGAGCGGACAGGATGCTAATCAGTACGCATACTTGCTGTGTTGGATTTCCCGGAGCTATTTGACATTTCTAAAAAAAAAGAATATAGAGATATAAAGAAAAAAGCAGATGCTTGGGAACTCGTTGGTGCCAGAGTAAACATATCTTGTAAGTTTACATTTAATTTACACAAACATTTATGTAAGTTTAGTAATTTATGTAAGATCCGGTGCTAGCAAGAGTACTCGATCAACACCGGTCGCTTTTTCTCCTCTGAACTACTTTGATACCACCAAATTCCCTCCACATCTGACAGCCAATCAAAGCGTGGGAGGTTCATACAATTTGCTCTGGATGTGATCACTCGCTCACCGGTGTAGGTGGTCACAGCCGCTGGTCGCCTCCTGTGTGCATGACTATGAGTTTCGCCAATTGTAGTGGTTTGTCGCCTCTGGTGTGTGTGGCACCCATAACATGTGCTGCCTTAAGTTAAAGTGGGGTTTCGTTTGGTTATTTGGCGACACCTAGTGGTCGCGATAATTAAGTTGAGCTTTTTGTGACGCAGACAGGCACACAAAATTGAATGATACAGAGCAGGGGTGTCCAGACTTTTTCCAGCGAGGGTCCCATAGTGAAAAATTAAAGGATGCAAGAGCCACTTTGATATTTTGTGAAGTAACACATGTAGATATTCCAAGAAGTTATATACCATCATTTCCGGTGTATAAGGCCGGCAAACGGGCCCCGGGCAGCATTTTGAACACCTCTGGTGTAACCATTGTTCCCCCACTCCGGCTTCGTCTACTTCTCTTGTGATTAAATGTTGTTAGGAGTTGCGCCATGACATCCATCCATCCATTTTCTGTGCTGCTTATCCTCGTAAGGGTGGCGGGGGTATGCTGGAGCCTATCCCAGCTGAGCAAGACGCGGGGTGCTGCGCCATGACACTCCATCATAAATACCGATAAATGCCATTTATAGTCCAGTGTGATTTATATATGTTTTTTCCCTCTTCGTGACGCGTTTTTTTGACTGATGCGACTTATACTAATACTTATTAGGAAACATTTCCATCCATTGTGACTAACTGGAACAATTGTTGTTGTCTAACCAAAGGCGAGAAACTTAGCTGTCTGCATTGAGTTCATGGACTCAGATGATGAGGATGCTTTACCACTAAAGGTAACTGTATCCTGAAAAAGCTCCATCAAGCACGACCACAAGCTTTAACCAGACATTGCAATCATTTCACAGTGCATCTATGGGCGGCCTGGAGGGCCTTTGTTTACTAAAAACGCTTTCGCAGCAGTATTACATCACCAGCAGAACCCTGAATTCTATGATGAGGTAACCGTCTTATTTCATGTTATTTGAATCCGGCGGAATGCTTATGTGTGGGTTCTCTCTTCCCAGTTCAAGATTGAGCTTCCGACCCAGCTCCACGAGAAACACCACCTGCTCTTCACGCTCTATCACGTCAGCTGCGAGAGCAACAGCAAGGCTAGCACGAAAAAGAGAGAGCAGGTTGAAACTCAAGGTAGCCCAGTCTCCGTGAGATGTCCTCACTGGGAAACGCTGCGTTCTTTACATTCGTTGTCCTTTCTCAGTGGGTTACGCCTGGCTTCCCCTGCTGAAAGACGGCCGTGTGATCATGAACGAGTGTCACGTCCCCGTGGCGGCCAACCTTCCTGCTGGGTATCTGAGCTGCCAGGAAGGTTCCAGCAAGGTAACCACTCACGGGTTGTGTCATGAATATCAATCCCATTTTGTTGTACGGATTTGCCCAATGACGTCATTGGGAAGCATTTACTTTTTCCATTGAGGGCCGAATACTGAAAATCAAAGGATGGACGGGCTAGTTTGATATTTTATATTTTGTCCACCAAACCATGTAGATATGCGAAGAAGTTATACATATTTAAAGAAAAAACTGCCTGCATCTAAGCTTTGTGATATACAGTAGGTTAAAAAGCCTATTATTAGTATGAACTTATTCTCCTCAAATTACACTTTTTTTGTGCCTTTCTCCATTTTTTTATTCTCCTAATATCATCTCCCAATATCATATTTCCAACCAAATTTTCAGAAATGTGCAAATTAATTCTTTGTTTTGTTTTGTTTTTCATAATATGAACATTTTTTTAAAAATAAAATCTTTTTTCTTTAATATTTTAACTTTGTATTTCTAAAAATTACATGTTTTTCCTAACAATATTAGACTTTATTCTCATAAAATTATGCATTTTTTCCTCGTAAGATGACATTTCTTTTCTCGTAATATTATTATTTTCTTTTCCCCGTATTTCAACTTTATTCTCGGAAAATTACAGCTGTGTTTTTTCCATTTTTGCTTTTGTTTTCTTCAAATGGCCACCAAGCCACCCTTTGGACACACCCTAGATCCCTGCTTTTTTAAGGGTTACGTTGCAGGACCACAAAATGCGAATGGCAAAAATCTAATTGATAATTAATAATAAATAAATAATAAAATAAAACAGCCCATTTTCTGGACATGAATGTTCAATGGTGAATGTGTGGGCATTCACTGCTCTACATACCCCAAAAATGTCTTTATTTTTCTTACTTCCAGCATTCCAGTCCTGAAGTCAAATGGGTGGACGGAGGCAAGCCTTTATTTAAGGTCTCCACTCATCTGGTGTCCACCATTTACACACAGGTTAGTTTTATTTTACTAAATAGCAAATTAGACGCCTGAATTTTCATTTGAGTTCTCCAGTAACCACAGAAAAAAAAAACGCACTGACAAAACATGTTTGTGTGTTTCAGGATCAGCATTTGCACAATTTCTTTCATCACTGTCAGAGCATTGCGTCATCGCCTCAGGAATCAGGAGGTGAACTAGTCAAGTACCTAAAGGTGTGTATTCAAATGTTGTTTGATTATTTTTCAACACAACAAAGTAAATGTAAGTCAAGTGTTTAAGTGATGATGTTATAATGATGTGGCTATTGCATTACATAATGTATACGCAGGATTAGAGCTCTGCCTCAACTTGATGAAGTTGTATGCCTGGAATTTTATTACGGGTCACAACATTAAGTACACTTATATCGTCTAAAGTGTGGATGTGCACATCAGAGGGCATCGCTCATGTTGGGTGTAATAAAGCTCAGTAATAAGCAGATGGTTTAAGTATTACCAAAACTGAGCATTAGCAATGGTCGAGTCATGAACAAATCGTTCAAAACCCTCATGTTTGTTACTGAATCAGGACCCACGGTTACTCGTTTCATGGATACTCCATGAAGACTTGAGTCTCACTGACTAATGGTTAATCGACATCGACGAAGGCTTTAGTTTGACTAGTTCATGAATACTCCACGCAGACTTGGAGATGAATAAAGTATTTTGCTATCCATCGATGAATACTGGAGTTTCACTGATTCATGGATACCACAAAAACTCGGGTCTGACTGACTTGTGGTTAAGACTCGATTTTTACCGATTCACGGATACTCAATGAAGACTCAAATTTCACTGATTCATAGATACTCCACGATGACTGGAGTTTCACCGATTCACGGGTACTCCACAAAGACTCGAGTTTCACCGATTCAAGCATACTCCACAAAGACACTGACTGACTCATGGTTTACGAAGTCGGCAAAGACTCAAGTTTCACAGATTCACGAATACTCCACGGAGACTCCAGTTTCACTGATTCACGAAGACCCGAGTTTCACTAATTCACGGGTTCTCCACGAAGACTTTGGTTTCACTGATTCACAGATATGCCACAAATACTCGAGTTTCACCGATTCAGGCATACTCCACAAAGACACTGACTGACTCATGGTTTACGACGTCGACAAAGACTCAAGTTTCACGGATTCACGAATACTCCACGGAGACTCCAGGTTCACTGATTCACGAAGACCCGAGTGTCACTAATTCACGGGTACTCCACAAAGACTAGAGTTTCACTGACTCATGGTTTACGACGTCGACAAAGACTCAAGTTTCACTGATTCCCGAATACTCCACAGAGGCTGCAGTTTCACTGATTCACAAAGATTCAAGTTTCACTGATTCACAGGCTCTCCACGAAGACTCTGGTTTCACAGATTCACGGATATGCCACAAATATTCCGAGTTTCACTGACTCCGCGAAGACTCTGGTTTCACGGATACACAACAAAGACTCGAGTTTCACCGACTCTTGGTTAATCGACATTGATAAAGATTTGAGTTGAAATATATACTCCGCGAAGACGATTCTCAATCACTCATGGATAATCGACCTAGATGAAGATTTTGGTTTACAGAGTCAGACCACAGGTGTAGATGCGAGTCATGAACAAATATTTAACAACTTTTACAGCTTAAGATGCGTTCAGGATCATCTCGTAAAAAACGTGAATGTGTTCTTCAATTGTCTTTGCACTGTAAAATGGATTAATGAATGTTTCTCGTTGTATTAAATGTCAGTACAGACAAATTACAAATGTGGAATGGATATGATGTAAAACCTTGTACGAAATGGTTGTACATCGAGTACCCGATTCAGAACTTGAGTCAGTTAAAAAAAAAAGAATCGGGTTTCCCATGACTATTTAGCATTGTTATCTTTGTAAAAGAAACCGTTGTACCACGTCCTAGAAGTGACATCTTGGTACAGGTTCTCAACTTCACCATTTGTGCTCATGCTCTGCACAGCTGACTCAACACATACCAGCTGACTGAGCCGAGATCCTAAATTGCTGGTCAGCGTCAAACCCCGCCTCCTGACGCCTACAGAGCATTTTCAGTATAGATAATGGATGGACGGTAGCCGTAATTATACTTCCCAAGCATCCACGTATTTCCTACTCTTCCATTAGAGTCTGCACGCAATGGAGAGTCACGTGATGATCAAGTTCTTGCCCACCATCCTCAATCAGCTGTTCAGGGTCCTGACCAGTGCGAGCCAGGAAGATGTGGCGGTCAATGTCACCAGGCACGTATCTTCAGCAGACACCACATGCTTAAGAGGCCTCTGCTGAGATCCTTCCACTTTTTCTTGGTTGATGTTGCAGAGTCATGATCCACATTGTAGCCCAGTGCCATGAGGAGGGGTTGGAGCACTACCTGAGATCATACGTCAAGGTTGCCTTCAGTATTACTTTTCACATGTATTTCCTGTTTATGTTGGAGGCTTCCTCTTCATTCCTATCATTCTTCTCAGTTTGTTTTCAAGACTGAGCCGTACACAGCTTCCGCTGTCCGGACGGTGCACGAAGAGCTGGCCAAAGCCATGACTGCCATCCTGAAGCCTTCCACCGACTTCCTCACATGCAACAAGCTGCTCAAGGTGATTTAGTGCCGCTTTTAACAAGAGATTTGTGTGACACGGCAGCGTGTAATTACACCTCCATCTTTCTTGTTTGTCTTCCCTGCTTCCAGTACTCCTGGTATTTCTTTGAAGCCTTAGTCAAGTCCATGGCTCAGTACTTGATTGAAAGCTGTAAGGTGAAGGTGAGTTTGCCACGAGGGTGGGTTGCAGTTGACTCAAAGGCGTCTGCTGATGTCTGCCGCATGACAGCTCATCCTCTTGGCTGCTAGATTGCAACATGTCAGGTCTTGTAGACAGCTGCATCACCACCGTCAAACTCTGTCCAACACTTTTTGGATGTGCTGTTTAACTTGCTACATTTATAGTCCATAAGGAAACCGCATCCTTGGGTTTGTCTTCCACTGGCACCTGTTGGACGCTGTAGAAGCATGTCAGCCAACAGTCAGTTGTATCTGTAAACAAAGGGTGCCGAATTTAAAAATTCAGTCACACTTTTTTAGCTGATATATTCTGAATATTTAGCTCGCTTTTCTCACATTTAACGCATTTCCTTCACATCTGAGGTAGAAATCAAATGGTGAATGTGAATGTCAAAATATGTTTGTAAATGCAGGCTAAATGCAACAAATGTTTAATAAATGCAATATATAAATATAAATGTGAAATACAAATGTGTGTACAAATGTATGTTATATGTGTGTGTATATATATATATATGAAATACAAATGTTAAATATATACATATATTAAATCTAAAGATAATGTTATATGTGTGTGTGTGTGTGTGTGTGTGTGTGTGTGTGTGTGTGTATATATATATATATACACTCAAAATCTTAAGACCAGTTGAAAAATGGCTAGAATTTGCATTTTGCACATTTGGATCTTAATGAGGTTTTAAGTAGAGCTACAATATGCAAAAACATGAAGGGAGAGTGAGACAAAAAGCATTTTGAAAAAGTAATTTATTGAAAACAACAATGAAACTGAAATAGGCTGTTTATCAGCTGATCAAAAGTTTAAGACCATCGCTCCAAAAATAACAAAAAACTCTCCAAACAAGAACAAAAATGTTCTCAGTAGGACTCAGTAATGAGAAGCTCCACCGTTCTTGTTAATCACTTCAAAAATTGCTTTGGGCATGCTTGATGTGAGTGTTTCCAGGAGGCTAGTGGGAACATTGCTCCAAGTGGTGAAGATGGCTTCACCAAGGGCATCAACTGTCTGGAACTGATGGCCATTTTTATAAACTTCCCTTGCCATCCATCCCCAAATGTTCTCTATGGGATTTAAATGAGGGGAATATGCAGGATGGTCCAAAAGAGTGATGTTATTCTCCCTGAAGAAGTCCTTGGTCAAGCGAGCATTGTGAACTGCAGCGTTGTCCTGTTGAAAAACCCAGCTGTTACCATACAGACGAGGGCCCTCAGTCATGAGGGATGCCCGCTGAAACATCTGCATGTAAGCAGCTACCGTTTGACGACCCTGCACCACCTGAAGCTCCAGTGTTTCACTGAATGAAAAAGCACACCAGATCATGATGGACCCCCTCCACTGTGCCGGGTAGAAAACATCTCAGGTGGGATCTCCTTGTCATGCCAGTAATGTTGGAAGCCATCTGGACCGTGTATACATTTTTTCCTCATTAATGGAGTTCAGAGTGTGCAGGGGTGTCAAACGGCAGCTGGCTATATGGAGATGTTGCAGGGGGCATCCCTCATGACTGAAGGCCCTCGTCTGTGAGGTAATGACTGGGTTTTCCAACAGGACAACACTGTAGTTCACAATGCCCGCCTGACACAAAGGGATAACATCACTCTTTTGGACCATCCTGCATGTTCCCCTGATCTAAATCCAATTGAGCACATTTGGAGATGGATAGCAAGGGAGGTTTACAAAAACGGACATCAGTTCCAGACAGTGGATGCCCTCCATTAAGCCATGTTTACCACCTGAAGCAACATTCCCACGAGCCTCCTGGAAACACTGGTATCAGGCATGCCCAAACCAATTTTTGAGGTGATTAACAAGAATAGTGCAGCTACTCATATTAAGATTTTTTTTCTATTTTAAGGGGGTTTCTGACTTTTTTGAGCTATGGTTTTAAACTTTTGATCAGATGATGAACAGCCTATTTTGCCTATTTCACCTTAAATTGATATTTGCAATAAATTGCTTACTCAATTTTATTATTTTGTCTCACTCGCATTTCTTCTTTTTGCATTTTGAGGCTCTAAATAGATCCAACAGTGCAAAATGTAAATTTTCGCAATTTTTCAACTGGTTTTAAAGTTTTAATCAGGAGTGTGTGCGTGTGCGTGTGTGTGTGTGTATGTACATACACGTCATACCTAATTATAATGTTTAAAAATAAATTATATCTAAATGTTATCTAAATGTTAAATATATATTAAGTATTAAATATTCTAAATATAGATATATATATTAAACGTGTACGATAACTGAGACAGTGTACGAACTGGGGCAACATTTTGGGAATTGTGTGGGGAAAAAAATTAGGTTTGTACTTGGAGAGCACAAACCTCGGGCCTCGGGCCAAACACGTTTTGTTAGCATTTACCACAGCCTTTTTATCACGTCCGAAGTCTTCATGTTGTATCTTCGCCTCACTCACCAGCATTTTTGGTTGTGCCTATCAGCTGTCCCGGAATCAGCGTTTCTCAGCGCCCTTCCATCACACTGTGGAGACTGTGGTCAACATGATGATGCCTCACATCACTCAGAAGTACAAAGATAACCTTGACGCGGCCAGGAACGCCAACCACAGCCTGGCGGTCTTCATCAAGGTCGGCGTACTATTTCAACATGCATCCAACTGGTGTCTTCTTCCTAAATATTGACAGAATCTCTCTGCTTGCTCGCCGTTCTGCAGCGTTGTTTCAACCTGATGGACAGAGGCTTTGTGTTCAAACAGATCAACAACTACATCAACTGCTTTATGCCCGGAGACCCAAAGGTAGAATTGACTTGTTGTGTTTCAATACAGTGGTATGATATGGTTTTTGTCATGAATCCGTTCCAAAAGGTCAGACAAAAAAACTAAACATATGAAAACCAAATTTTTCCCATATGAAAGCACATATAAAAATCACTCAGCAATACGCAGTGTGCTTGAACGCCTTCTAAAAATATAATAACTTTATTGTCATAAAATTATGACTTTTTCTCCCGTAAGATTTTTTTTTCCTCGCAATTTTATGACTTTATTCTCATAACTTTTTCCCAATCTCATTTTCCAAAATGTGCATCTTCATTCTTTGTTTTGTTTTGTTTTGTTTCTCATAATATTACAACTTAGAAAATTACATGTTTTTTCTTTATGCTTCTAAAAATGACATGTTTTATTAATATCATTATAACTTTACTCTCATAAAATCCATTTTTTTCTCATAGTATGCTTCTCCTAATATTTCAACTTTGTTATAAAGTTAGTGCCATTTTTTTCAATTTTTGCTGTTTTTTTGTACTTCGGACGCTCCTGTGTTAATAGGATGATCAATCTAGTTAAAGTGCATTCAAGTTGTAGAGTCTGGTGCTTTAAGCCCATGAAAAATGCATGTAATGAATCTGAGCTGTTTATTTTAGTGTGCTGTTGTTTCTACACAGACACTCTTCGAGTTCAAGTTTGAGTTCCTGCGTGTCGTGTGCAACCACGAGCACTACGTCCCTCTAAACCTGCCCATGCCTTTTGGAAGGGGGAGGATCCTGAGGTTTCAAGGTGAGTGGGCGACGATCAAGGTCCAAACAGACTTCTATCGCCAATTTTTGTTTGTTGTTGCAATCGCTGACTTTACCTTCCTGTTTGTCCTGGTTTCTTTTGTCATGTATCTTTATTGTCTCCTTATGATACAGTGGAGTCATACGATACTCCAGTAGGTAGGTGGAAGGTTTGCTGCTTGCATGTTAGGACACTTAAAACACATCAGCAAAAAAAAATCTGAATTGAATCTCCTGAGTTGTCATTTTAATGAATTCAGCCAAATAAGCGATCAGTTCCAACACAATTCAATGCTAAAATGCCTTCAGTCATGTTTTCTTTTGTGATCTGTCACTGACGTGATATAAATATTGCACCGGCATATTTTTCTGATTTGCACAATCTATCGTAGTACTTTAAGAGCTACACCTATAATAACATTTTTATGGGATGGCAGTAAATGGTTTCATATTTGTGTGATTTTGCCTGTTTGTCCACAACAATCACTTTTAATGAAGAATAGCAGCTCAATCCAACAATGGAAATCCTCCCCAATCTAATCTCATTTAACCTCGCTTCTCTTACGCATTGCGATTGAATGAGTTTTAGTTGGAAAAGAAACAGATTTGCTTAATTGCGCTTGATACACCAAAACTGTCTAATGCACGGGTGTCAAACGCAAGACCTGGAGGCCAGATTCAGCCGGCCATATCATTTTATGTGGCCCGCAAAAGCCAGAAAATATGTCAAACATGTCAAAATAACACTTTTTAAAAAGTGTTTTTGTTACTCTTTATTTTTTAATCGCTTGATATATTTATATTATATTATAAATATATTTTTTTAATTCCAAAAGACATGTCTTTCTTGCTAAATGTAATGGTTTTCTGTCAATTTTGATAGCAATTTTGTTCTGCATGCAATTGGAGTTTCTTATTTTTATGTTGTTAAAGCCCATTTAAAATGAATTACCGGTATACAATACTTGCATACTCGAATTTCTGCTTGGCACCTTGACTGATTTCAACTAAGTAAATACATAATACAAGTAAACAATCAAATGTGTAATAATATCATAAGGGAATAGGGTTCCACAGTTGCAGACGGCCCTGTGAGGGCGACCAGAACCGCGATGTAGCCCGCAGTAAAAATGAGTTTGACAGCTCTGGTCTAATGACATCCAACGTTCTGCTTTACCAAAGATAATAACGCCCAGTGTGATGGTCAATGTTGAAAATGCTTTCATTTAAAACGATCATGTCATTAATTGGTTCGGTAGAAGTGCACTGCTACTGTAGTGCTGAAAGCTGTTTTGCTGTCATATTTAGCGACATTAAAAGGGTGAAGCATGATAAAGAGCCGTCAGTATGAATCCCCACTTTTCACAGGGGATCCGGGACCTCCAGTCAATGCCAAAAAATGAGTCATGGATTCGGCCATAAAAATGTCTGTTTTTCACACATGGCTTGCTCCCCCCCCCCCCCCCCCCCCCCCCCCCCCCCCCCCCCCCCCCCCCCTCCAAACCCTCTGTTAGCCTAGGTTAGCCCTAGAGGCTAGCAGGCTAGAGAAGCCGCATCTGCACGAGCCACACTGCTTGCCTGTTAGAATTCTAGTAATGACTTATTAACGTTGCCTGTGAATATTCTCATTCATCCAGGTCATTGTATCAGGGCACTGACTCAATTGCAACTGGACTGTCCAGGTTGTCTTAGAAGAATAGAGGGAGAGGTCTGCGGCACCGCCTTTCTCCCACATACAATGCTGTCCTTTCATTCCATCTTAAAAGATTCCATCATTTAGCCTCTAGCAAATAAACAAGGTACAGCTACCTTGGTTTTAGGCATGTCCATGACCATGATTACATCTCAACGGACGACCATCATTGGCGGGCGGAGGCCCCACTCTATTGTATCGTAAGGACCGTGATTTCACACCACAAAAGAGCGACATGCCTCCTTATTTGAGGATAAATACATTGGATCTCACACCAGTTTTTCAGGCTAGAGCTGTTCTACCTAGTCACTGAGCATGCTGCTCGGATGAGAGATGAAACGTCTTCCATGTCAACCTGAACAGCCCAGTTGCGATCGGTTCAATGCCCTGAGGGCTTATTAACTTGTATTCACCTCACTGTAAGTTTTGAGGCCAGATTGGCTGTCTAAGCTAGCACTAATGTAACCAAACACACAAATATGGTGCAAGGTTCAAGGGCCGGCGAACAAAGTGCGAAATCTCAACGCTTGACGAAAAACATTTCCAGTGAAACATAAAGACATATACATGTAAAAATGGTGGGCTTTCTAACAGTGCTACATGTATGCTGTACATTTGTACATTAGCACCTATTTATAAATTATTACCAAATTGGTGAATGGGATCTGCAGAAAAAACAGCCTATTTTGGTAGGAATTGGCAAATTTGAGAGGGCTGTGAATGCTGAATCATGATTCACTGTAGTTCTACACCACTAAAAACAAATAATTGCATTGCTTATCTGCCAAGGTTTTATTTTCATTCTTTCTTCTTTGCTTCTGGTTTCACTGTGGGAGATATGATTCAGATTATGAATATTACACTTCCATGTTTTGGTAGTTTTATGTTTTTTTCCGTCTAATATGCATCTACCTCTTCCCCTCAGACCTCCAGCTGGACTACTCGCTGACAGATGACTTCTGTAAAAACCACTTCCTGGTTGGGCTGCTTCTACGGGAGGTCAACGCAGCTCTGCAGGAGTTCAGGGAGATTCGACAGATCGCCATCCAGGTGCTGAAGAACCTGATGATAAAGCACACCTTTGATGACCGCTACACTTCAAAAGTGCGTCCCACCACCATTCCCTTTAGTTGACCTCAGAGTCAGATGATGTTGGAGACATGCTGCTGAAGGGTTATTGTTTGTTTGTTTGTTTGTTTGTTTTTCCAGAGTCAGCAAGCAAGGTTGGCAACGCTCTACTTGCCCCTGTTTGGTTTGCTTCAAGAAAACGTCAACAGGCTGAATGTGAAGGAAGTCACCCCCTTCACCATGAACTACTGTCACAATGTAAGGGAGACACCTAGTGGCATCCTTTGGATCAACACATTACTTCATAAACATTACACACATCCACCTACAGTACAGTGAAACCTCGGTTTTCGACATTAATTAGTTTTGACGAAAACAGGCTATTTTCTCATAGAAAATAATGCAAATCCAATTGTTTTTTGTTTTTTTTTTTACATTTTTGTTATAATTCTAATTATATATCCATCTATCTATTTTCTATACCACATGTCATCATTACAGTCGCGGGGATATGCTGGATATAATTATATATATTTTTAAAAATAAATAACATAATAATCAATAAATATAAAATATTAAATACTAAATAATTACATGAATACAGTAACAAATAAATAAGTAATTACTAAATATATATATTTATTATTTTATAATATAGAAAAAATAATGATTCTACTACACATTACTTCATCAACATTACACAAATCCACCTACAGTGGAACCTCAGTTTTCACGATTTATTTGTTCCAAAAGTTTTGATGAAAAAAGGCAAAATTTTCCCACTGGAAATGGATATCCAATAATTGTATTTTTATTTTTAAATACATAATATTAATAATTGATGTGCTATGTATAATATTTATAGTGCATAATATTATTATGTATGAAATAATATGAATGAATGAATGAATGAAATATTTTATATTATATATGAAATATATATAATTAAAAAATAATTTTAATTTAATAATAATAGAAATAATAGTAATACTAATAATAATCATATAATAATAGTAAATACATGTGTTGAATAAATAATAGCAAATATGTAATTGTTGTTATATAATGTTATGTTGAAGTGGCAGGCACTATACTCTCAAAAATAAAAGTCCCCTTGGTCGGGTCTCAAATCCGCGTCCACAAATTCCACAAAACATTGCTGTTTGTGAGGGGATTTGCCTTGCAAGAAGATTAATGTCGTTTATTTTGTTTTGTGGCTGCTAAAATCAGAATGGAAGAGAAGATTCCCTCCTCACCAATGCTTTGATGACCCCACCCAGATCCAGCACTTTTTTGGACACAAGCTTGCACAAAGATGTTTTTGGAGTCATCTCTGGCACCGGTGAGAGGACCAAAGGGTGATGGTGGAAACTGGGGAAACGCAATACACTTATTTTTTTATTCTAATAATAATAACAATCTCTTTCTTGCAGCCTCCCCTCACACATCTTCTACACCCATCATTAATTCTGTGCGGCATGCAGACTCCCGGGGGTCTCTCATCAGCACGGATTCTGGCAACAGTCTTTCTGAGCGCAACACAGAAAAGGGCAACTCTTTAGATAAGGTACTGTGAAAGTTCATTTGGGATTTTTTAAAAATTATTTTTAGAATAAAATGTTTTTAGAATTCAGACACTGAATTTATGTAACCTGCGATTGGCTGGCGACCAGTCCAGGGTGTACCCCGCCTTTCGCCCGAAGTCAGCTGGGATAGGTTCTTGGAATACCCCCCCGCAACCTCAATGAGGAGAAGCGGCATAGAAAATGGATGGATGGATGGATGGAATTTATATAACTAAATTTGTGGCGTTTTAATTTTGGGAACTGATTTATTTTGTTTTTACATCAAATTAATTTGGAAACTTAATTTAATAAAAAATCATAAGCAAAATGTCTGTGTTTAAAAAAATGTTTTTGCTAAAATACAGTGTTTAAAAATTTACTTTGTTAAAATACAATGTTTAAAAATTCAGGTAATGTAAATATAGTGTTTAAAAAATCAGTTTGTTAAAATACAGTGTTAAAAAAAATCTGTTTATTAAAATACAATGTTTAAAAAATTTAGTTTATTAAAATATGTGTTTTTTTAAAATCAGCTTATTACAATTCAATTATTTAAAATTTTTGTTTGTTAAAATATAGCGTTTAAAAATTCACTCTTTGAAAGTATGGTGTTTAAAAAATTAGATTTATTAAAATACAATTTTAAAAAATTCAGTTTGTTAAAACACAATGTTTTTATATCCAGTTGATAACAATTCCGTGTAAACACATTCTGTGCAAATCAATGTTGATGTTTCAAAACCTACAGATACACTTCCAGTTTTGTACGACTTGAATCAGGTGACTTCACGCTGCACAACTGATTTGATAGCTCTGAGACACAAGCAGTTACTAGTTAAGCGTATCTGTGAGTTTTGAAACAACAAATTGAATTTGATTATTTATTTAAAATTGTATTAAATAGTATTTATCATATTTTATTATATCATATATATTTTTTATTTCTAAAATAATTTTAAAAATTTTGCTTACACATTTTTATTCAATGAAATTTTCAGCATAATAAAAAAAAAAATCAGTTAACAAAATTAAAATGCAAATAATTCCGTTACATCAATTCAGTGTCTTGAAAAAAAACAAATGAACTTTTATTAAGTACACATTCATATCATTGCTGGTCTAGTCAATGAAACTATCCATGCACTGTGTCTTTGAGGCATTAGTGTCTCAGAAAAAAACTCATATTTGAACTCACCACGCCAACAATCAAACATTTTTATAAAAGTCAGTCATGTCTGAGATGTTTGTCCCCGTACCAGGCTGCCTCGTCACTCAGCAGCTCGCTGCTTCGATGCGATAAACTGGAGCAGACTGAGATCAAGAGCTTCCTCATGTGCTTCTTACATGTGCTGAAAAGCATGTCTGAAGGTACAATGTCATTGCTTTTTCCTTCTTCACCTGCAACACAAAGACTAGGCTAAACACAGCAAACTGAATGAAAGCATGTCCATCTGCAGATGCTCTGTTCACCTACTGGAACAAGGCTTCTTCTGCCGAACTCATGGACTTCTTCACGCTTGTCGAGTAAGACGCTGAACTCAGAACTTCATTGTGACTTGAGGTCTCATGTTAGAGATGCTCGATACTGGCTTTCTTACCGATATCCGATCAGCACTTCATTATCGATACCGATGTCAGCAGCTGTAATGAATGAACACATGATACTTCTTTCTGCATTTCGCCAATAAACACACTAAAATAACTTGATTAGACTGAAGAATCACAAATAACAATCCAATTAAATAATGCAATATAATTTGGAAAGCTGCACATTTCTATGCAAACCGTATCCGTATATGAACAAGTGCTTCGTCTTACACGACTTCACTCTATCATGGTTTTTCAAAATATATTACAATATAACATAATAACATCCTCTATTATAAAATAATATAATATAGATAATATAGATTTCCAAAATAATTGCTGTTTTGTGGTCCACTTTGGCCTATTATTAGTCCAAACATATTATATTTTAGACACTTTTACATATTTCTTCCAGAAATTAAGCATTTTTGCAAGCGAAACAAGCGATTTGCTCTCTGAAAACAAACCTAAAACAACAGGAAACTAGGAAATTTGCAAGCGACTTTCGAAAAATTAAGTCCAAAGTCGCTTATACTAAGCAGACCTGGCAACAATGGTGTGTGTGTGCATGTGAGCCTATATTATGCCTTATTTATGTCTTAAATGTCTTATTTTCTCTTATTATGTCTCTTATGGTGGGTAACTGGAGTGTAAAGGTGACTACAGGGGTGTTATTTCATGTCTAGAGGGCTCTAATGATATTTAGAAGGTTGTAAACATGTTTTCTATGCTATAACTAAACAAATATTCAATTTATAAATCAAGAATTCTGCTTGGCAAAAATTCTCTTATCACGGTCGTGTCTGAAAGCAATTAACCGCGATAAACAAGGGATTATTGTAGTACAATAGGTGAAATTATAGGCCAGTCACGATAATGGATAAATCGATTAATGCAACAATAAAAAAAAAAAAAACTGGTCGATAATTATAATGCCCTCGATAAAATGAAATGCGCATGTATCTGTGTGTTTCATCTGTTCGTCTCTCTGTGCCACACAGGCTGGATGACGGTGGTTCACACTGCATGCGTCTGTGAGCATTGGTTCTATAGTGGAATGAACGGAGAGCGTGGGCCCTCATGCCATTCAGCCTCTTTGTGGAGGCGGGGCTACTCGTGAGCGGAGTACGGAGGGTTTAGCAGTTAGCTTCGCGAGGCAGCATACGCTAACATGAAGAAGGCGCACAAGCGATGGTTTCTGAGGCAAATGCCACAACCGACAGCCACAATGTGGGAACATTTCTGTTTTAAACAGAACGAACACGGTGAGCACATGAACACCGACGACCGAGACGGACATTTTTCTCAACTGAGGAAAAAAAAAATATCGATGTGGGTGCCTCGGGCGGCGGACCCTTCGTCCCGACAGTCAACGCTTATACTATGGTGTTTGGTCTGCAAATATAAACAAAACAGTGCAAAATGGTACGCGCTCACAAACCGTGTCGCTGGCTACATTGCAAAAACATACAGCCAACTTCTGTGTCAAGCTAATGTCTCACACAGGTACACCAAACACTATACTTTAGTACCATCTAGTGGTTCAAATGTAAAAGTACACCTCTCATGACAAATAATGAAAAAATGGTCTAAAAAAATTTGGTTGATAAAATCAATGATCAACGATAATTTGTAGCACAATTATCAACCAGCAAAATGTTTTATTGAGACAGCCCTAACTGTGCCTAACCTGTGCTTTCAGTACAAATTGCATATTTACAATTCAAAGGCCAACCTTGTGAGTAATTCCAAACCGCGGACATACTGATCTAGCAAGTGGAACACAATTATCGACAGAAATACCGATACTGATATGAATCATTCTCATTTTTATGCCAATATTGGCCCTCCTTACTAATGTTCATGGTTTTTGGACTGATTTTCTTTTTTTTGTCTCTCATAGAGTGTGCCTCCATCAATTCAGATACATGGGAAAGAGATACATCGCAAGGTAATGTTGTTTAGGCTGTGACACACACACACAAAACATTGTTTATTTTGCTTCAATTGCAGCCTTTAAAAATAATTTGTTTTCACACATTTGATTGATTCTGGGGCCGTTATTTATCTAACTTAAACCCACACTGCCCTAAAGTAAGTTTCCTCCTCTTTATGTGATTGTTAAACAAGATATTTAGCTATGCTTAATAAGCACTGCATCAAAGTTCTATAGTTTTTATGCCAGGGGTGTCCAAACGTTTTTCCAGGGAGGGCCACTTAGTAAAAAATGGAAGGATGCAAGGGCCGCTTTGATATTTTGTAATGCAACACATGTAGGTATGCTAAGAAGTTCTATTGATATTTAGTAAAGCAACACATGTAGATATGCTAAGAAGTTCTATTGATATTTAGTAAAGCAACACATGTAGATATGCTAAGAAGTTCTATTGATATTTAGTAAAGCAACACATGTAGATATGCTAAGAAGTTCTATTGATATTTAGTAAAGCAACACATGTAGATATGCTAAGAAGTTCTATTGATATTTAGTAAAGCAACACATGTAGATATGCTAAGAAGTTCTATTGATATTTAGTAAAGCAACACATGTAGATATGCTAAGAAGTTCTATTGATATTTAGTAAAGCGACACATGTAGATATGCTAAGAAGTTCTATTGATATTTAGTAAAGCGACACATGTAGATATGCTAAGAAGTTCTATTGATATTTAGTAAAGCAACACATGTAGATATGCTAAGAAGTTCTATTGATATTTAGTAAAGCGACACATGTAGATATGCTAAGAAGTTCTATTGATATTTAGTAAAGCAACACATGTAGATATGCTAAGAAGTTCTATTGATATTTAGTAAAGCAACACATGTAGATATGCTAAGAAGTTCTATTGATATTTAGTAAAGCAACACATGTAGATATGCTAAGAAGTTCTATTGATATTAGTAAAGCAACACATGTAGATATGCTAAGAAGTTATATTGATATTTAGTAAAGCAACACATGTAGATATGCTAAGAAGTTATATTGATATTTAGTAAAGCAACACATGTAGATATGCTAAGAAGTTCTATTGATATTTAGTAAAGCAACACATGTAGATATGCTAAGAAGTTCTATTGATATTTAGTAAAGCAACACATGTAGATATGCTAAGAAGTTATATTGATATTTAGTAAAGCAACACATGTAGATATGCTAAGAAGTTCTATTGATATTTAGTAAAGCAACACATGTAGATATGCTAAGAAGTTCTATTGATATTTAGTAAAGCAACACATGTAGATATGCTAAGAAGTTCTATTGATATTTAGTAAAGCAACACATGTAGATATGCTAAGAAGTTCTATTGATATTAGTAAAGCAACACATGTAGATATGCTAAGAAGTTATATTGATATTTAGTAAAGCAACACATGTAGATATGCTAAGAAGTTATATTGATATTTAGTAAAGCAACACATGTAGATATGCTAAGAAGTTCTATTGATATTTAGTAAAGCAACACATGTAGATATGCTAAGAAGTTCTATTGATATTTAGTAAAGCAACACATGTAGATATGCTAAGAAGTTCTATTGATATTTAGTAAAGCGACACATGTAGATATGCTAAGAAGTTATATTGATATTTAGTAAAGCAACACATGTAGATATGCTAAGAAGTTATGTATACAGGTATTTAAAAAAAAAAACTGTATCTCAGCTTTGAGCAAAAGCCTATTGTTAGTATGAACAATAGGTCTCTTTTTGCTTTAGAATACAATATATTCCTCTTAATATTGTGACTTTATTCTTCTAAAATTACAGCTGGTTTTTGCATTTCTGCTATTGCTTCCTTAAGAATTTTCCAACTATTTCAACTGTGTACATTTTTTTTCTCAGAATATTACAACTTTTAAAAAACTTTTCTTTGGTATTTTAACCCTATGCCACTAAAATGGCATTATTTTCCTCATAATATTATGAGTATATTCTTTTACTCTGTTATTTATTTATTATTGTCAAATTGTGGCTTTTTTCCTCATTAGCATACAACTTTTTTTTTAATATTCCAACTTTATTTTTGTAAAATTACAGCAGTTTTTTTTATTATTATTTCTGCTGTTGCTTTTTTAAAACTTTCAACTTTCTTCTTGTAAATTTTCTTCTCTTAAGTATCATTTTATTCCCATAATATTTGGACTTTATTCTCATAATATTTTATAAGTTTTTCTGCAACCTAATTCCCAAAAATATTCCCAAAAAACTTTGTTTTGTTTTGTTTGTTCCTCATAATATTATGACTTTAAAAAAATCTATATGCTACTAAAATATTGTTATTTTTTCTCATATTATTGGGACGTTATTCTTGTAAAATTGTAAAATTTTCTCATTAGAATACAACTTTTTTGTCTTACAATTTTCACTTTATTCTTGTAAAATTTGCTGTTAGGTTTTTGTTTTTAGTTTTCTTGCTAAATAATATTTTTAGAATGTGCCGCTGGCCAATTAAAAAACAGGAAATGGCCCCCTGGCCACACTTTGGACACCCCTGTCTTATGCAGATATTGTATTGGGTCTCATGAGGTTGTGCAGCTATAATCAAGTGTCTAGTGGTGTACGTTTGGGAAAGACTTGTTGCGCTGTGTATTTATTATATAGTAAACTCCATCACACGTACAGGTGGCCCTCAAGCTCCGTTCCTGGACTGTGATAAAAGTCTACGACCACATGAAGGACATAAAAAGTACAGTAATAAATAGATGAACTACACGAATGAGTGATAAAAAGAGGGCAACCCCCGACCCAGGCTAGTCTGGAAGGATAACCTCATCTTCTCCTCACAGATATTTTTGTAACAGCACACCGAATCCATGACCCCTGTAGCATTCACTAGCATTCAGTCACCATTCTCTTTAATCATGGTTGCCACAGTCGAGCGTTTGGGACCGAAAGAGCGGCTAATGGTGGTCACTTTCACTTCCATGGTGATGGCTTTCCTTTTCGTTGGCGCACTACCACTTGGGAGACATAACGAAGTTCTGTAACTACTTCTCGGACGAGTCTGACTACATTTTTAATTCATTTTTGGGAGTGCGTTCGTAACCAGGAACGAGGTAACCGAGGGCCACCTGTATAGTAAATGTAAAGTAACCATGACTGTTATCTAGTACCTTAACTACTCGGGGTCTTTGTGTGTTTGCTCTTTATCTGTCTCTAACCCCTCCCACCACCGTTGTTTCTCTACTCACCTAAACGATGGCAAGTTTAACGCTATGAATTAAAAGCTGCCTCCTGCCCTCTCCTGCTTGGGTAAGCCATGGGTGTGGAATCCACATCATGCATGCATGATTCCTACTTGTTGTGTGGACGTTGCAGTGGCTGCTTCTGTCGTCATGACGCGCATGTCTCACTTCTGGCTTAGCTACCGCATGCTGCCGCCGCCGCCGCCGCCACCGCCACCGCTCTTTCCCAGCTGCAGAAACGAGGCACCAGCAGAATGTTTGAAGTTGTTTTCAGAAGTTTGTGTACTGAACATTCATCATGAATATTAATCTCATGGCAGTATTTTTGTGGGGCAGAACTAATTCCGACAGTTTTCCGATAGTTCCGATCCGTGCCGTTTAACGATTCCGTCTGAAAAACCAAGGTGTACGTTTTTTTAGACTTTAGACTCTGTTTTCAGCTGCTTTACAGATTTACTGTATCTAGCCGTTGACAGGCAGCCAGCGTTGAATAGCGATTAGCGGTTCTCATACTGTATGTTGCTTTGGCTTTTTTTTTTTTTGCCGTTTTCTGCGTTCCGCGTGCGGCTGGAATCTTCCCACTTTTTAGACTGGCTGTTGTGCAGGAGGATAGCACGTCCTCCTCCACGGATGTCGCCATACGCAACTTTTTGACAACAACAAGATGAAAAATGTACGTTTTCACTGGCGCAACGTGTTTCAAATGATTTCAGGGAAAGTGGAAAATAGCTGCTGCAGTATTTCTGTAGTGTCATATGCATAAACCTACAATGGGAAAATTGTAAACAGAAAATATTCTCAAATTGTATAATTATTCTCACAAATGAAACCCCGAAATTAGAACAAGGATGATTATTTTGTGTAATTTAAAACTTTAATGTAAAAAGTGCGGTTATAATGAGAGTCAATGGAACTTTTTTTTGTCCTCTAATATCTCCAAAGGGTTGTAAATTAAATGGGCATCAAAATTATTACAATAATAATAATAATAATAATAGTAATTACATATTTGGTATTGTTGATTAGGACTGAAGCTGATGCAAAGTTTAAAAAAAATCATAATCTGTTATGTTTTTATGTCAGTTTTTGGCAGCGGACCTTTTTGTCCCCAAATTCTTTCAAAGGGTATCAAATTATTAACATGACACTGAAAAAAAACATAATTTTAAAATAAAAAAAATAACACCAAAGCATCAAATTCAATTTTAGTTACTAATCTTATGTATAATTAAGCCTGATCTTAAAAAAAAACCCACACATTTATTATATGGAAAATAACTCATTTTATGTGTACTAAGTAAAAACAGTGACTCCTTTTAATCAACTAGGAATTTAAAGGGTTAAAATAACAAAAACAATGATATAGTTGATTGGTGCCAAAGGAAAAGTAAGTTACGAATCTGAAACTATAAATAAATAGCAAAGCATCAAAATGTCCAGTTGCGATTGATCCAAAGCCCTGAGAGCACAATGACCTGCATGATTGAGAATATTCAAAGGCAAAATAAATTATTATTATTAATTGTATTTATATTTAAGGGTGATTTACATTTACATTACATTACATTTACCAAATAAATAATTTTTACTAAACAAAACCAGTGGCGCAATTTAATCAAATGAGTATTGAAAGGGTTAAAATAATAGAAAATAATTGCATATTCTTAGATTAAAAAAATATATATATAGCCATCCAGCCATCCATTTTCTATGCCGTCTATCCTCATTAGGATCGCTGGAGCCTATCACAGCTGACTTTTGGTACACCCTGGACTGGTCGCCAGCCAATCGCAGGGCACATATAGACAAACAACCGTTCACACTCACATTCATACCTATGGACAATTGGAATGTGGGAGGAAAAAACCCATGCACGCACGGGGAGAACATGCAAACTCCACACAGTTGTAATTTAATAAACATACTGTAATTACATATTACATGTTTGGGTTTTTTTATCCCTAGCCCTCCCTAGCCCTCTTTATGTGAATATTCATGATGAATTTATGTGACTTTTGCTAAATAAAACAGTGACACTTTTTAATGAAATGGGCATTTAAAGGGATAAAATAGTTCAAAACTAAATGTACATATTTGGTATTTTTGATTAGGACCAAAGTTGATTGAAAGATTAAAAAAAAATAATTATGAATCTATTATGTTTTTAAAGCAGTTTGTTGGGAGAGGACTTTTTTTAGTCTCGTAATAATCTCAACGGGTAGTAAATTAAGAATCTGACAAAAAAACAAAGCACCAAAATAAATGTTATAACTAATTGTATGTATGTTTAAGCCTAATTTAAAAAAGAAAAAAAAGATTAAACATTTTTTTTTTAAAAACAACAACTAATAACACCCTCAATGGGTAGTACGTTTGTTCTTTTCCTTTCCGTGAGGGATTGGCTAGATCACAGATCACATACTGTATATTTCATGAACATACTGCATATGACAAATCCAGTATGAAATGTCTGGGCTCCATGTAATATACTCCTTTCATATAAATATTCAAATCTTAATCTATATTTGGTGCAGAGATAAGAAAAGTGAGTTGATTTCTCTGATATATGATATAATAAAGTTCAAAATCAAAAGTATCATCGTAACTGTCCTATTCTTAAACGCCACAAAATATGCAAAGAATCCCATTGTTGTGTATTGTAACAGAGTGTGAATGGGTCGGAAGTTAAAGGGACTCCTGATGGTGAAGCAGGTGCTTCTCAGACGTATTTGGACGTTACGCATGCTGTTCTAGCTACCGCCCATTGCCAAAAGATGTGTATTTTCTACTGTATGACACGTAGGCAGACAGAATGGTTAACAGCAGTATAGGACAGAGCCTTGAAGCATTTTTGGACAATTCTGCGCTTCCAACATTGTGGGAACAGTTTGGGTGAAGGTCTTTTGGATGTTGCATTAAGTGACATCATGAAAAGCCCCGTACTGCCATGATGTTCATGTCCGTTAACTTCTTACCACCACTGACCCGTATAACTTTTAAAAAACGTCACCATACTTTTATGTTTCCGAGGTTATTTCTCCACTGACTTTAGATCCGCTTTGGTTTCTTTCAATTTCCGAGCGATATTCCAAAGTGGAAGCAAGTGTGCAAAAATCATCCTAACCTGCTCCTCAGCCACTCATCCATCTCTGTCCTGCTTCCTCATCAGGAACCAGGACGGGGCAGGACACGTAGCGCATGAGCGGAAGTCTCAGACTCTGCCCGTGTCCCGTAACAGGGCGGGAATGATGCATGCCCGCTTGCAGCAGCTCAGCAGCCTGGATAACTCATACACTTTTAACCACAGTAAGTCTTCCATACTTATACGTATACTTCCGTATCATCCCAGCGTCTTAAACACCACAAGTAAAAAACCCGCCTGCTCTTGCTTTCATCATGATCATCATCTCCTTCAAAACCTAGCATGAAGATTGACCTTATTTGCATTTCAGTTGAAAAAGCCGTGTGTCGAGTCAGTCTCTTACTGAAGTTTCTTTGTGCTTTCAGTGTAAAAAAGCTTTCGAGTATTCTTGGAATATCTGTAGAGCATGGTAAGGACGTATCAGGATGGCAGGCTGTTAGCAAGCTTCTGTTCCTTGGGTTGAATCACAGCCATTAACTTTAACATGACCTTGCTTTTTATGCACGGGTGTCCAAACTTTTTTCAACGAACAATGAAAAATGAAAGGATTCAAGGGCCAACACATGTAGATATGCTAAGAAGTAATATATATTTCAAGAAAAAACTGCATCTCAGCTTGGTGATATACAGTCATGGAAAAAATGATTAGACCACCATTGTTTCTTCACTTTATTGATCCATTTTAATGCCTGGTACAACATTTTGGACAAATATAATGATGACAACAAATATAGCTCATGTGAGTTTAATTTAAAAGGTGATATCTAGCAACCTCCATGGTTTTCTTGATAATAACCAAAATCACTTGAGTTCTTACATGAATAGCTATAGCATTGTACTGCCAAAAAATTTAACTCTTATGAGCTATTTTTGTTGTCATTGTTATATTTGTCCAAACAAAGGTACCTTTAGTTGTATCAGGCATTCAAATGAACAAGACACTGAAGAAACAAGGGCGGTCTCATCATTTTTTCCATGACTGTAGGCTCGCTTTTTTCCCCATTTTTGCTATATATATTTTTTTATTTTCCAAATCCAAATCAATAATATCACAGAAATAAAAACATTTCTTTATTATTTCAACTTGATGTTACTAAAATTATATTATTTTTCCTCATACTAAGAGTTTATTGTTATAAAATTACAGCAGTTTTTTTAAACTTTCTTCCTAAATAATTCTTAAATAATAAATTCTTAAATAATAGTTTCTTCTTAAATAATTTTCTTTTCCTAGCATTACTTTATTCTCATAATATTTTGACTTTATTTCCATATTATTCAAATTTTTTACCCAACATAATTTTCCAAAAATGACAACTTTATTTTGTTTCATTCTTCGTAATATTGCGAGATTTATTTTTTCCTTAATAATTCAAACTTATGCTGCTAAAATGACCTTTTTTTTTGTTATGACTTTTTTTTCTTAATATTTTGACATTATTATTGTAAAAATAACAGCTGTTTTTTCCATATCTGCTGTTTTTTGTATTTTCCAATCATTTCAACTTTCTTCTTAAATAATCTTCTTGTAATTTTTCTTTTCCTAATATTGTTACTTTATTCCCATAATATTTTGACTTTACTCCCATAATATTTTAACCTTTTCCCCAAACTAATTTTCCAAAGATTACAACTTTATTTTGTTTTGTTTCTCATAATATTATGACTTTAAAAACAACATTTTTTATATTTCAACTTTATGGGACTAAAATTATGTTCCAAAAAATATGCTCCATTATTTTTTTATTTATTCTCATAAAATAGTGTCTTTTTTTTCTTAATATTTTGACTTTATTCTTGTAAAAATTACAGTTGTTTTTTTCCATATTTTTCCCCTTTTTTCACTATTTAAAATTTCTTCTTAAATAACCGTCTTCTAAATTTTCTTTTCCTAGTATTAAGATTTTATTCCCATAATAGTTTGACTTTACTCCCATAATATTATAACTTTTTCACCAACCTAATTTTCCAAAAGTGACAACTTTATTTTGTTTTGTTAATTGTGTCTTTAAAAAAGTATTTTTTCTTTAATATTTAAATTTTATTTTTACATAATTACATAATTTAAGTTTTTTCTCGTAAAGTTGCGGCTTTTTTCTCTTAACATTTTGACTTTATTTTAATAAAATTACAGCTGTATGTATTCCCATAATATTATAACTTTTTACCCAACAAAATTTTCAAAAAATGACTATTTTATTTTGTTGTTGCAACATTAAGAAATTATGTATTTTTTCTTTAATATTTCAATTTTATGCTCCCAAAATGACATTATTTTTCATCATAATATCACAACGTTATTCTCGTAAAATCAAACCTTTTTCTCATTCGACCACTTTTTAAAAATATATTTTACTTCTCTGCAAATCTCTGCAGATGTTTCCATTTTTGCTGTTGTTTTCTTGTTAAATTATTTATAGAATGTGCAGCGGGCCAGTAAAAAAACATCCGCGAGCCGCAAATGACCCCCTGGGCCGCACTTTGGACGCCCCTGCTTTTTACATGACCAGCTTGCCAGATATGTTTGCTCTTATTCCAGTTTGCACTCTTTCGTCCAAACAATGCAGCTTGTTCATTAACTGCACAAAGTGAAATAACAAACACATTCATGATGGGAAGTGCAGCTTTTTTCATGACGTCACCTCTGTGGTGCAACTCACATGGTGTATGGAGTATCATGTGAACACACTACAGCCGTCTGCTCTCCTTAGCTTACAGTCACTCGGATGCCGACGTGTTAAATCACTCTCTGCTGGAGGCCAACATTGCCACCGAGGTGTGCCTGACCGTCCTGGACACCCTCAGCATCTTCATCATGGGTTTCAAGGTAAGATATGCAGATGACCTTGCGGGACCACAAGCAAATGGCGAATCAGCTGCGAGTGATAAAAATGTCCATTACTCACCACTAATGAATGCTAATGTAAGATGATGGATGAACATACGGAACGGGAGTGACGGTACAGCCTTCACCCTGGTTATCAGGTTAGCGCTACAGGCTAGCAGGCTAGACAAGCCGCAGCTACATAATCCACACTGCTTGCCGGTTGTCATTCCAGTAAGGATGTACTGTACCATCATATATTAACTTGTGTTCACCTCACTGCAAGTTTTGAGGCCAAACGCGATGACGGTGCTTTCAGGGCAAAGGCAAAGAAAGTGGGAAATCTCAACGCTTGACGGAATAACGTTATCAGTGAAACATAAAGACATAAACATGTAAGAATTGTGGGCCTAAGAATAGTGGTACATGTGTTATCACATAGTTCTGAATATTTGCTAACTTTTAGTGAGTGAGATGTGCTTTCTGCGGAATAATGTAAAATTACACAACTGATCAATGACTGAAGAGAAATTTGCTGGAAAGTCCCGTCCATGTCCCTGCAAAGATGTTTTAGTCGAAGGCGGCCATGTTTTTCAACCAATCTTGCTCAAATTTTACACACATGTGCTTTACAGTCCCCTAAAGGTGGCGGAAATTCATTCAATTCTTGTGAGAACATGCTTACTTGCAAAGTCAGGTCTATTCATAATAGTGAAAATTCATCCCCAGAAGTTCCATCATCTTTCTTTGCTCTTGATCGTAGACCCAACTGTGCTCTGATAATGGCCACAGTCCACTTATGAAGAAAGTGTTTGAAGTCCACCTCTGTTTTCTGCGGATCAATCAGTCCGAAACAGCCCTCAAGCAAGTCTTCACCTCGCTGCGGACATTCATCTACAAGGTGCAGATGATGATGTGTGTGTGTGTGCTTTTATCATAGCCCCAGCCCCGTCCCTGCAGCTCACGGCATTTCTGCCTTTTCAGTTTCCCTGCACGTTTTTTGAAGGCCGTGCTGACATGTGCGCTGCGTTCTGCTACGAGATCTTAAAGTGCTGTAACTCCAAACTGAGCTCCATCCGCAGCGACGCCGCCCATCTGCTCTACTTCCTCATGAAGAGCAACTTTGACTACACGGGGCGCAAGTCTTTTGTCCGCACACACTTGCAGGTGGGAACCTCTGTGCCTCTGAAAAGAAACACAGTCAAACAACACCTTGAACAATGATTCTAGACTTTTTTGTGTGCTTTGATCGCCTAAACCAGGGGTGTCCAAACTTTTTTCCACTGAGGGCCACACAGTGAAAAATGAAAGGGTGCAAGGTCCACTTTGACATTTTGTAAATATAATAAGTTATATATATATTTTTTAAAACTGCATCTCAGCTTTGTCATATAGATGAAAAAGCCTATTATTAGAATCAACTTCACTCTTTTTCCCTTTTTCCCCATTTTTTCTGTTGTTTTTTTTGTTCCAAATATTTCAACTTTCTTCTTAAATAATCTTCGCAATTTTTTATTCATAATATTTTGACTTTATTCCCATAATATTACTACTTTTTCAAAAAATACCACTTTGTTTAGTTTTGTTTCTCATAATGTTATGACTTTTTTTCATATTTCAACTCTATACTAAAATTACATTCTTTTTCCTCGTAATGTTACGAGTTTATTCTCGCAAAATTGTGATTTTTTTCTCATTAGAAAACTTTTGTGTAATAATTTGACTTTTGAATTCTTGTATTATTCTCAGTGTGCTCTTTTCCCCCCATTTTTGCTGTTGTTTTTTTTTTTTTCCAAATATTTCAACTTTCTTCTTAAATAATCTTTATTAATTTTCTTTTCATAATATCATTATTTTATTCCCATAATATTTTGACTTTATTCTCAAAACATTATGCGAGGGGAGGGGTGATCTCAGAGACGATGAAGGGCAGACCCACATGCCTAGACACCCAAGGCTATTTGAATCAGGTGATAAACATGTGGAGGACTTGTTTTTTTGAGACGAGAGCCTCGAGCAGATAATCATAGCGAGTCAGAGTGACATGAGTGTGTATCTTAGGAGAAATACATTTGTACATTATGTTGTGCATAATTAGAACTAACAATAGTGAAATAAAATATCCATAATATTTATGGATAATGGACACTAAGCATTTTATAACAACTACTATGGAGAGAATAAACAACAACTATGTTAACTCTACACACGTAACTTTAGCAACTTTGTACAAAACAAGTGGCGCAAGACATGCTGGGTAGCCAGAAGCACCCACAGCGACACTATAAGAATTTTTTTATATACTGTATATTTATTTTTATGGGTTTTTTTTTTTGTTATACTTGAAACCCTTTTTTTTACTGAATACTTGATTCATCCTAGCCTCTAGCACACCCCAGCTAAGTTGAGTTTGAGACCCTGTAGTAAAGAATCTCTATGTTTATTGGTAGTGTGATATCATATGGATATGTTTGGGCTCATTAAAATGAAAAATCCACCGGTGTGTTTAGATTTGCGTTGAAATCACATGAAATGTTGTAACTGTAAATGTTGAAATGTAAATACATGCACACTTCACGATGAAATCCCTTTTGATTCTTGATTAATAAGGTAAGTAGCTTGTCAAAGTGTGGCACAGTGAACCTCCCCCCACAGAGCATAAAACAACTGGGGCCACCACTACACTACTTCCACAGGTTTTTTGTACTGCTGAGACTTTGTTTTCAAAGAATACATTAATTTTGCCTTTAAACATGAGTCAGCTTAGCAGGTTTAAAAAGAATGTTTCCTTTTAAAAATGTTTCAAGCTGCTGCACCTCCCATGAAGCCTTTTGGCCCGTGCTTTTTGGGAAAAACCCTAAGGAGGGACAATTTGCTGAAATATTCCTGTTAATCATTCTTTCCTTTTCTCTAGGTGGTGATTGCTGTAAGTCAGTTGATAGCTGACGTCATTGGTATCGGGAGTACTCGCTTCCAGCATTCCTTATCCATCATCAACAACTGTGCCAACAGTGACAGAACTATCAAGGTCAGGAAACTCTTATTTTATTATGATTATTATTAATTTTGTGCCTAAAACAACAAGTTCTCCCTCGACAGAACACGGCGTTCCCGTCAGACGTTAAAGACCTGACCAAACGCATCCGAACCGTTTTGATGGCGACCGCTCAGATGAAGGAACACGAGAGGGATCCAGAGATGCTGGTGGACCTTCAGTACAGCCTGGCCAAGTCTTATACCAGCACGCCGGAGCTCCGAAAAACCTGGCTGGACAGCATGGCTCGAATCCACGTGAAGAACGGAGATTTATCCGAGGTGTGTCGTGAAAGACGAGCAATATGTGGCAGATTTGGGGCCGTTCATTTGAAGGAGTTGGTGTTTCTAAACGTCTCTCTTAAATGATCAATGAATATAATATTATAAGTAGAGATGCCCAATATTGGCTTTTTTGCCAATATCCGATATGCCGATATTGTCCAACTCTCAATTTTTGATTCCGATATCAACCGATATATGGAGACATCACATACAGTATCTACTGCTGTGGAATTAACACATACTGTATGTGTTGTGAAACTAATGGATGCAGCATCAGCAATTAGCTTTTCAACGTGCCTGTAAACATCTCGGGTAAGCAAACTACAGGGTCTGCCTGCCGCTCTTTCCGCATTTTATTTTTTACATTCCCGCTACCCCATAGACATACTGTATGAATGAATGAATGGTGCACGGGAATACAGTGTTTCCCACAACGTCGGTAAATTATGCTCTCAAAACAATGTTATAATGGCCAAATCTTGCAGGGCCAAATGCGATCAAAGGTAATTGTTAAGTCTTACCTGTGAAATGTTATTCCGTGGGATGTGGTTTACAGCACATGAATGAGGTATCTTCTCCACTCTGATTCTTGCCACATCCAATATGGTGGCAACGTTGACCTACGGCTCAGCGCTCGATGCGGCATCTACATATGATAGATAGATAGATGGATAGATATGAGCTACCCCACTCACCATGAGCGGTGTTTTGACAACCCACCACATCCTGCCACTCCGAACACGGTTAAGCAAAACATCAGCTCAGGCATATGCTGCGTGTTGACTGTCATGGCGACAGCAATGTTGCTTGTGGCGCTTAAAGAGCCATGTCACCTTTCATTATAGTGAAGAACCCCTATACCGATGTTGACCGGTACATTTTCATGCATCGGTGGGCCGATATTATCGGATATCCCTAATTATGAGTTTATTCTCGTAAAATTGCAACCTTTTTGTCTCTTTTTTGTCTTTGTTTGAATGCAATTTTTTTCTCTTAATATTTTGACATTATTCCCGTAATACTGACTTGTATCCCAACCAAGTTTTCCAAAAATTCTTTGTTTCATAATATTCTGACTTTAAAGAAAGAACATATTTTTTTCTAAAATGACATTAATTTCCTTATAGTATTACAAGGTTGTTCTTTTTTTTTTTTCTTGGTACGATACAACGTTTTTCTCTTAATATTTGGACTTTATTCTTGTGAAATTACAGCTGTTTTTTTATTTTGATTTTTTTCTTGTGACATATCTTTTCCTGCAACCTTTTGTTTGTTTGTCAAAATATTACAACATATTACAAAAAAGTTACATCTTTTTTCTTTAATACATCAGCTTTATGGTACACTAATGCCGTTTTTTTCCCTCATTATATTACAACGTTATTCTCGTAAAATTCCAACTTTTTTGTTCTTGTAATATTTTGACTTTATTCTTGTACAATCATTTTTGCTGCTTTTTTAAAAGGTTTTCTTTTAAATTATATTTTTAGAATGCGCTGTGTCAGCTGTTTTATGCTCTTCCAATTATGGATTGTTTTGCTTTGAAGTTTGCGTTGTATTAGGTGCCATTGTAGTTTTTTAAGTTTAGTGTTTTTCTTTCACTGACTATCCTGCTGTCATTGGTTGCAGGCAGCCATGTGCTACGTTCATGTGGCAGCGCTGGTGGCAGAATACCTGAGGAGAAAAGGTACTACGCTCACCTGTCTCATTTTAGCTGTCACAGAGTCTGACCGGGCTAATTCCTAATCAGCAGTGCCATTCTTTCTGCAGGCATGTTCAAACAAGGATGCTCAGCGTTCCGAGTGGTGACTCCAAACATCGATGAGGAGGCGGCCATGATGGAGGATGTCGGCATGCAGGATGTCCACTTCAATGAAGTACTTACATATTTTCTACTCCCCACCCGCTCCAAAACCTCCTGCTAGCTTCACGCTGATGTTCTCCTCTGATTTTTGGATCATTTGCAATATAAGTGACTGTTCCTCCCCTTCTCTCTTGCCATTATTTACTCACCACACAATCCAGGTTTAAGCCCTAAATATTCCTCACACATTAAACACATTTAAAGTATAAAATAAAATAATGTAAGATGATGGATGAACACATGGAACGGGAGTCACGGTGTAGCCTTTAGCTGGTCGTCAGGCTTGCACTAGACTCTACAGTAGTGACTTGAGGCTAGAAGACTAGAGAAGCCACGTCTGCATTGCTTACCTGTTGTCGTTCCAGTAAGGTCTTACCATCATGTGTGAACTTTTGATCACCTTGCTGCAAGTTTTGAGCCCGCATTGTTGTATAAGTTTCACTTTTGCATCACACAGCAACTATGGTGCGTTCGAATGTCGCCAAAGTGTGCAATCTCAGCGCCGAAGGAAATATGTGTGAAGCATAAATACATCCATCCATCCATCCATCCATCCATCCGTCCATCCATCCATTTTCTATGCTGCTTCTCCTCATTAGGGTGGCGGGGGCATGCTGGAGCCTATCCCAGCTGACTTCGGGCAACAGACGGGGTACACCCTGGACTGGTCGCACAAATACATGAACATCTAAAAATTGTGGGCTTTTTTGTAAGAGTGGGACATGTATTCTGTACATTTTACCTGTATTATCACATATTTATGAATTGATATTGACTTACAGTGAATGAGATGTGTTTTCTGTGGGGAAAAAAATGGCCTATATTCAGAAAAAAAATTCATTTTTTGACCAATAATCCAGGAATTTGCGCAGTATGAGTGCTGAATTGCAAATGTGTGGGGATCCACTGACTGTAAAAATCATTTGTGTTGTCAATATTCTCACCAGGATGTCCTCATGGAGCTTTTGGAGGAGTGCGCCGACGGCCTGTGGAAAGCCGAGCGTTACGAGCTCATCTCAGACGTCTACAAGTTGATCATCCCCATTTATGAGAAGCGTCGGGACTTTGAGGTATGAAATCTTCTAAAGGAGTGACGATGCTGACCTCGGTTCTTTGGTGTCATCGGCTTTTCCGATCCTCTGCTCAGAAACTGGCCCACCTGTACGACACGCTGCATCGGGCGTACAGCAAAGTCACAGAGGTCATGCACACGGGAAAGAGGTTACTTGGCACTTACTTCAGAGTGGCGTTCTTTGGCCAGGTGAGCTTCCAATTTGATAAATATTTGTATTAGTGATGATTTTTTAAATTAAAACGTGATACAGTAATCCCTCGTTTATCTCGGTTTATTAGTTCCTGACCCGACCGTGATAAGTGAATTTCCGCAAAGTAGAATTCCTTATTAATAAGTGGAATATTTTCGGACTTAGAGCATAGAAAACCTATTTACAACCTTCGAAATACATAATGTTAAAAATAACATTATTAGAGCCCTTTAGACATGTGATACCACCCCTATAGTCGCCTTTACAATCACATTACCCAATATGGTAGACATAATAAGGTAAAATAAGACATTTAAGACATAAATAAGACTTGTTGCTCATGTGTGTTGCAGTAAATGCAGACCAGAAGTGATGCTGGGGGTTCAGAGTTGAGTTTCAGCTTTGTTTTAGCCCGTGTTGGGGATTTTTGTGCCTGCTGTGTTCAATAAATGAATAGGCCTGACATTGCAATTAATCCCATTCTAACAAGAACTGAGTGAATAACTGCAAAGTAGGATTCAAAGTAGGATTCCTATTACCCAAAATAGTAGGCATAAAAAGAGAAAATAAGACATATAAAGTATAAATAAGACTTGTGCTCGTGTGTGTTGCTATAGATGTGTTCTGGTGCTAGGGGAGTTGAGCGGGAGGGCGGACAGGAAGTGACATCGGTGGTCCAGAGATGAGTTTTAGCTTGGCGAGGGTTACGGACGCAGCAGTAGCCTGTGTTAGGGATTAGTGTGCCTGTTACAGCAACATTACTGACACCTAGTGGCCAGTGTACAACACTACATATCATTACAACGCCTTTGAATGCGTCTTCTGAATGCCTTATATTTGTATTTTACTTCCTTTAACCATTTTTATGCTTCATTTAGGCAAAAAAATTGGTAAAATTTGCTTTCAAATGCTGTTGTGGAAAACATTGTTTCTTAAGAAAAGAGAATGCCTGAAATAAAGACAGGGAGTTTGCACAGTTTATTTCTTTTCCAAAAGAGGTCAGACATAATACAGAAACATACAGCGTGCATACATGCAAATGTGAAAGAAAAGAATCAGTTCCTCAATGCCGCCTTGCCCTGGGGGGTAGCTTACATCCCAGAGGGACTTCCTCTGGCACTGTTTGTCACACCCATGCTACAGATAACCTCCTGACTGAGAGGTCAACTATGTTTGAAGGGACTCCCCGATGCCGCCTTGTCTTGTGGGTGGAGCTTGCATCCCAGAGTGACCTCCTCTGGCACTGTTTGTTACCCCCAGGCTAGAGATAACCTCCTGCTGAGAGGCTAACTATGCTTGAAGGTACTGCAGGAATGTGCTCAGATACAACAATTGAAGCTCTACAAAAGGCTATCAAGAGCGGTTCACATAATAGGATAATGTGTTACCTAAATTATACCTGTACACTATAAATGCATATGACTAATAATAGGCCAAAACAAAAACGCATGATTTATTAATTCATATAGTTTAAATAAAAAACTTGATAGGGTGAAGATGCGAAATTTGTGGCAAAAAGTGGCGAGGGTTTACTGTATTGGAATAATCTTAAATGAATGGGTTTACTTTCGGTATTGTTGTACCTTTAATAACATATGAATGGAAGCCCGCTTCCAGAAAAAAGTAAATATGTAATCAAAGAAAAAAATATCCCAATGGTAAATCATAATTATGAGACAAAAAATCTAAATTATGAGATTAAAAAAATGTTAATTATGAGATAAAAAATCGAAATTATGATATTAAAAAAATCGAAATTATGAGATGAAAAGCCATATTTATGAGATAGGAAAGTCATAATTATATGATTAAAAAATTGAAATTATGAGATGAAAAAATAAAAATTGTGAGAAAAACCACGAAATTGAGAAAAAGTCATAATTATGAGATGGGAAAGTGATAATTATGAGATAAAAAATCAAAATTATGAGTTAAAAAAAATTGAAATTATGAGATTAAAAGTCGAAATTGAGATACAGTAATAATTATGAGACAGGAGAGTCATAATTGGGAGATAAGAAGTCGAAATTATGAGATAGGAAAGTCAAAGTTATGAGATAAAAAGTCCAAATTACGAGATGAGAAAGTCATATGTATGAGAAAGGAAAGTCATAAGTATGAGATAAAAAATCGAAATTATGAGATTCAAAAATCAAAATAGTGAGAAAAAAAGTTGAAATTGAGATAAAAAGTCATAATTATGAGATAGGAAAGTCATAAGTATGAGATAAAAAGTCAAAATTATGAAATTAAAAAATCTAAATTATGAGATAAAAAAATCTATGAAATAAAGTGAAAATCATGAGATAAAAGTCATAATGATGAGATAAGAAAATCGAAATTATGACATTAAAAACATCAAAATTATGAGATAAAAAATTGAAATTATGAGATAAACTCAAAATTATGAGATAGGAAATTTGTAATTATGCGATATAAAGTCGAAATTATGCGATAAAAAGTCATAATTATCAGATAAAAAGTACAAATTATGAGACGGGAAAGTCATAATTATGACATAAAAAGTTGAAATTATGCGATTAAAAAGTCATAATTATGAGATCAAATGTCATAGTTATGAGATAAAAATCAAATTGAATCGAGTTTGTATTTCGCAGTTTGTATCTCATAATTTGTATCATTGTATCTCATACTTTATCACATAATTATGATACTTTATTGATCTCCAAGAGAAATTCACATTTCCTCGTTATTGTTATCATTATCTTTATTACATGATTTCCTAACCTTGACTTTTTATCTCATTATTATGACTTTTTATCTCATAAGTTTGACTTTTTATCTCATAATTCTGATTTACCGTTGGGATTTTTTTTTTCAGTGACCGAAACGGGCTTCCATACATTATGAGCACAGGTTGTGGTCATTTTTATTTCACACTAATCCAATTTTTTGCTTTTTGCCCTCTTTTAAGGCAGCGGTAAGTTGTGTCGTTGCACCTTGTAAGCTCTTCCAGGCTGCCTTTGTGTGCTGCTGCTCTTTTTCATTGTGCTTATGAAACGTATTCAGTACTTTTCTACCAATCATCATTACAGATTCTGCATTCATTGCATGGCGCTGGTCTGTTTCTACACTTCATATGGTTTTGTCATACAAAGTCAGGGTTTCTGGGTGTTTTCTTCCGCTTGTCATTCACATGGTTACGCAGTGTGTCTGGGTAGCTTAAGTAATGAATAATGATGCTTTTAATTTCTGCCCTGTAGCATTACCAGTTTACCGATTCGGAGGCTGAGGTAAATGAGTGTGATAGCCGGCGTCGTGAGACTGCAGTGAGCTTTTTAGAAGCCGTGTACTTCTCCTTTGCAAATGCAATCAGCTTCAGTGTCATCGTGATTGGGTAATGTAGGACAACGGACTGAGTGAGGTTGTCATGTTGACACTGAGATGATGCTTTGTTCTTTGAGTTGTCTCTTGAAACGGATTCTGTCTGCAGAGCATACAGTCACTGGCCACTGCATTGTTGCATCATTCATATTTATCATCTCATTCGAATGTGTTCTTAATGTTGTGGCCAGTGATTGCTTTTTAGTGTGCTTTAAACCTTAGCTAGTGCAGGGGTGTCCAAAGTGCGGCCCAGGGGCCGTTTCAGCCCACGGCTGTTTTTTTTATTGACCGCGGCACATTCCAAAAATATAATTGAACAAGAAAAAAATGAAAAAACAAACAGCAGCAGTAATTTTACAAGTTTTTACGTGAAGGAATTTACGTGTGGCCCACGGCTGTTTTGTTTTTTTGTTTGTTTTCCCCGCGGCAGATTCTAAAAATGTAATTTAACAAGAAAACTAAAAGAAAGAAAAATCGCACACTACAGCAAAAATGTAAAAAATTTGCAGTCAATTGAGAGAAAAAAGTTGTGATCTACTGAGAAAAAGTCGTAATTTTACAAGAATCGGCAGCTGTCATAATGTCATCTAGAAACTTTTTTACTAGCATAAAGCATAAAGCATTACAACCATAAAGTTGAAATGAAAAAATACGTTACTTTTTAACATTTTTGAACAGCAAAAATTTTAAAATCAGCAGTAATTTAACAAGAATAAAATAAATATATATACAGTTAAAAACAGAGTCAAAAATACATACATATACAGTGTATAACCACAAACACAACGAATAATTTGTTTGTAAGAAGAAAATTTACAAGAATGTTGAAATAGTTGGGAAATTAAAAAATGCACACCTGCAGAAATGAGAAAAACAGCTGTAATTTTACGAGAATAAAGTCAAAATATGAGGAGAAAAAAGTTGTATTCTAACGAGAAAAAAAGAAAATGCATTATCATTAGGGATAAGCGAAGTACACCACTATCTGTATCTGTAACTGTATCTGTTCACCCATCTAAATGATCTGTATCACTATCTGTACTGGAGTATCTGGAGTGGGTGGGGCATAACCAGAAGTGGGCATGGTTTAACCGGAAGTGTGTGGGACTTAAATCGGTACATTATTTACATCTGAAATTGGCATGGATTGATCAGAAGTTGCTATATTTATTGTTTATTATTCAGCTATATGTGTGCTGTGTATGTGTGGACGTGATCTGTGAGACTTCATGATTTCATTATTGTCTTATGATCTGTGTGAAGATGCCGATTCATGCAAACATCCAGTGATGGCAAACGGTGAAATAATTTGTCAGCCTTGTTCACTGTCGTTTTCTCAAAAGCACCGCGCTCAGTACGACGAGCAAAGTTTTCCAACGGACTTTATATCGCCAGGAAGCAAGCGGACAAAAAAAAAAAAAAACAGCAGTGACTGATGCACGAGCCATAAACGGCTCTCTTGTGAAATGCACCGCGTACGTTACAAAACTATTTTAAGATTGCAACGTAGTCGACATACTGCAACGTATTGAGAGGGGTGTAATATTTTACCACACTTATGTACCGTCATGGCAAAAAGGATTACAGCACCCTTGTTTCTTGTTCATTTTAATGCCTGATACAACTAAAGGTACCTTTGTTTGGACAAATATAACAATGACAACAAAAATAGCTCATAAGAGTTACATTTTTGGCAGTACAATGCTATAGCTATTCATGTAAGAACTTAAGTGATTTTGGTTGTTATCAAGAAAACCATGGAAGTTGCTAGATATCAGCTCTTAAATTCAACTCTTATGAGCTATTTTTGTTATCATCATTATATTTGTCCAAATTGTTGTACCAGGCATTACAATGGATCAATAAACTGAAGAAACAAGGGTGGTCTCATCATTTTTTCCATGACTGTATATAATGTAGTGTGATAGCCATACAGGCAGAATGATGCAGCTGTACAGGTGTACCTAAATTTGTGGCCAGTCAGTGCAGGTTAGTTACCACTGTCTGTGTGCTGCCAATTGAAAATTAACAAAAATCTTATATTGTTGGTAGCACGCCTGTTTTATGATGACTTCATGGAATAAGACAAAAATACATTTCAAGGAAAAATAGCGGTCATGCTACCCCGGTTGAGTTGCAAAGTGACTGACGCAACACAATCCTGCACAGCGCTGTCTTGTCAAATGCACCGCCTACTTTACGAAAGAAGTTTACCAAGTAATTTCAGATAAAAAACGAAAAAGAAGCGAGCTGAGGAAAACCTAATAAAGTGGAGGCAGTGGGCAACGCCACACGAGCCGTTTTCAACTTGCCAATTGCACCGTGTATATGAATGAGGCACCGATCAACTCCTCTGTGGCTCCAGCCTGCACAGTCTGTCTCAGCAGGGGTGGCCGCTCTGTGTGACTGGCCAATCACAGAGCGTGAAAAGAGTGAATACATAATGAGGATTTTCTTTCCCCACGATTACGGATAATGGCGAGGTGTACTCGTTTCATGCTCGTATTCGGCAAAAATGCGTTATCCGTCACGGCTCATCCCAAGTTATCATAATAATTTTGGAAAATTAGGTTGAGGAAATAGTCAGAATATTAGGGGAATAAAGGCAAAATATTACAGGAGTAAAGTGCTATTTACGAAAAAAAGAAGAAAGATAAAAAATAATAAAAAATCCAACAGGAAAAATGGGGAAAAAAAGAGCAAATAATAATAGGCTTTTTCACTTTCATCACAAAGCTGAGATGGGGGCTATTTTTTTCCTGAAATATGTACTGTATAACTTCTCAGCATATCTGAAATGTGTTGCTTAACAAAATACCAAAGCGGCCCTTGCCTCCTTTCTTTTTCACTATGTGGCCCTCGCTGGAAAAAGTTTGGACACCCCTGCTCTAGTGGCTTCCATGTGTGTACATATGTATAGTCAACGTGTTTTTTCATGCTTTCAGGGCTTCTTTGAGGATGAAGATGGGAAAGAATATATCTACAAAGAACCCAAATTCACTCCACTGTCCGAGATATCTCAGAGGCTCTTGAAGTTGTACTCTGACAAGTTTGGGCAAGAGAATGTGAAGATGATTCAGGACTCCGGAAAGGTGAGTCTATTATTAATACAGTGGTATCTCCCAAACGTACAAAAACAAGCATTTTTTCCCCATATGAATTAACGTCAATCCTATTAATCCGTTCCAGACACTCAAAAATATGAACAAAAATGTTATAGATTTTTATCGAGAATAATTACTTGCAGGAAATATTCATAAATGACGACTGAAATGGATAACTGAACATTTAACGTTACTTTTACCTTTATTCCCCTGAAGAAGGTCGGATGGCTAAAGCGCTTTGGGGCTGAAAAGGTCCATTAAGACATGCCATAAAAAAATAGTAAAGGCATTTTAACAGGGTTAGAGAGTGCCTTGGATTTTAGCTGTTTTTGGTTACTTTTAAATTTTTCTGAAGAGTGAGAAGGGGAGGGGACGTTTTTCAAGTTGTTTCTTGAATTCAATAGTGTTTTTTACTTTCTGCATCAAATTGCTGGCACTCACAACTTTCTTTGGCCCCATGGCGGATTATTTAGCAGTAGCTAATGAAAGAACGCAGGGGCAGTGAGCGAGCAACGCTTCGGGTGCTTTGTTCGGGCTGTCATTTTCACGGAATGATACAGCGCTGGGCAAGCGGACTCATTTGTTACGCACCATATTAAACCAAGGTGCAGTTTCGGCAAAATTTTTAGAAGAAAACTGAATCATTTGTAATTTCATCTTTAGGGTTAATTTCATTATAGAAATGTCCTTAAATATGCGTATTTTATTTTGTAATAGTAAATGTGTATTTTGTCATTTATATGATGTGTTTTAGGGCTGTTATCCAGGATTTTGTATTAGGTGCTAGAGTCTCTTTTCAGGTCTTTGTTATCAGAATAAATTAAAATATAGGTCCGTATTGTAAGTCTAGGAACATGTTTTTTTCCTCATTTCTCTCGTTTTTTAGGTATTTTATTAACTATCAACCATGTAGTATGAGACAATGCATACAAAAAACAAGACTCACAACGCTCACATTTTCCAGTTGTTTTTTTTTTTTTTTATTTTAACATGCTAACACACAACAAAACTTTTTTTTTTTGGGGGGGGGGGGGGGTTAATTGATGAATTTATAGATTTTTTTATCATATTTATATTGTATTGTTGTTATTGTTGTTATTATTGTTAATAATTATTGTTATTATTAAGTCATAGTTGGCTTGTTGATTTATTTTCAATTTGTTGTTCATGTTCAAAAAAATATTCAAAAATCAATTGTTAAGTTTAAGTTTTTAAAAAGAAAACTGGAGCATTAAATGGTAATGATTTTATTTATTTTGAACATGCGTACAAGTTACATTGGAATACATCACATAGAACAATTCACAGTTCCACATGTCCAAAAAGGAGTAGGAAGAAGCAAAGCTTATTTAATCCTACCCCCCCATCTGTTTCACATCAACTACAATACATTTGTTCACTTCCTTTATTTCAAATGTATTCACTGCGAGTTAAATAAAAAAAAACAAAGGTCTGACTGTACTGCCTTGTGGTTCATCTTCATAGTAAAAGTATTTCATCATGGTGACAGTGTAGTAATCTTCATAGAAAAGGTATCTTGTCATAACCAATGTGCATGGTTTCCAGATCAACCCTAAAGACCTGGATTCCAAGTACGCGTACATCCAGGTGACCCACGTGACACCTTACATGGAGGACAAGGAGCTGGCAGACAGGAAGACGGACTTTGAAAAAAGCCACAACATCCGCCGCTTTGTGTTCGAGATGCCGTTCACCGTGTCGGGCAAAAAGCAAGGCGGCGTGGAGGAGCAGTGCAAACGCAGGACAATACTAACCAGTAAGTGGCGCTGCTGTACTACCATGCATGGGTGCTCCAAGTCGAGAATTTGCATCCTGTGACCTGTAGTCCAGTCTGGAGCCTGTCTGACCCTAAAGGGCCACCATAGTTGATAAGTTCGAATGGTGTAAGTAACATACAACATTGGGGTGATGCGGCTAAACACCTTAAAGTCACAGTTGGGGTTTTGTTTGATGGATTTCGAGTCATTCCACGGTTTAAAAACAACTGCGCCGTGTGGGGTTTGTGTGCACTGGTTCAGACGTAGAAGAGTTAGCTTACATACAAGCATGTGAATATATTAGGGTACCCCATGTGTATGCACACATCAACAAATATCCTGTATGGAAAAATATTGCAGCCGTTGCACAGTGGCTTGGAGTTATTTTCTGCCATGCTCCCCAAGAGGACAGAAATTGAAATACTATTGAAATTCTGCTTTATTTATATATCTGTACAAACCACTGTATGACTTGCTGACACCAGCATCGTTCAAGCATTAACGGGGGCCACTTTATTTTTAGATATTTTAATATTTTTTAGTCGGGGAAAAGTTAATATTACCAATTATACTGTATAGGTACTACATGTACGTGTATACATATACAGTATATGCGTATGTATGTAAATATGAGTTTGGTTCCAGTAGTAGTATTAAACAAGGATAATTAATGAAAAAAGCAATAATAAAAATGATATAATAATACCTAATGATAAATATTATTTACCTTTGAAGAGCAGTGGTCGAGCATTCGTCGTTGGTGGTGGTGGTGGAGCAGGAGGAGGAATTATTGAAGAAAGGACAAATCTTCGTCGTCGTTAGACTCCTCTTTGTAATGATAGTGGATGCCATTGGTACAGAAGTCTTCACATGTTCCATAATTCGAACCTTGCCTTTGTAAATTGTTCCTATGGTTGAGCGATTCACTCCATAAGCACGCGCTACATTAGCCATTTTCTCGCCACCGTCCAACTTCCTGATGATGGCCATCTTCGTTTCCATAGAAATAGCTTGACGTTTCCTGCCACTACTACCAGCACTTGCACTCGATTTATCAGCCATGATAGCGGATAACAAACGTCCCTGTAAAGTATCGAATGGGGTACAAACGGCGTGCTCCGAGATGTCATCAGCGACAAGTGCAGACGAACTGAGAAAGATCACGTGAGAGGGATGCTGCTACCCACCATTCGTAGCGGCGGAATGGCGCGCAATACTAAATTAGCACCTCTGTGTTTCGAAAAAATTTAAATGACAAAATATGGCAATTTTCGAAAAAAAATAATGAAAAAATAGACCAGTCGGCTTGTGTTCGTATCTACGAGTGTTCGCACGTCGGATGTTCGTTAGTAGGGGACGTAGTGTATTTATATTTTTGTATGTTTATATGTTTTGAATTTTGTAAAAAGGTTTTTTATAGTGTGTGTGTGTATAAATATTTATATTTTTATGTTTTGAATTTTGTAAAAAGGTTTTAAAAATGTGTGTGTATGTGGAAAAAATGTTAAAGACATAGCTTTTTGTTATTTGTTATTCATATCAAAATTGTGGCTTTTTTGTCGTTAAATTATGCCTTTTACTCTATTCTTCCAATTTTTTGCTATTTTTTCCACAAATGGCCCCTGGTGCGGCCCCACTTTGGACACCCCTGCTTTTTGTCACTCTTTGTCGAGCACATGACATGAATTCAACTCGGTTAGCAACCACAATTCTGGTTGACCAGTAAGCACGTTAGCTTCCTTCGTGGCTAGTATCATGGTAATTAAAGAGAGAAGGGGAGTGTTATTGCGGCTGGAACTAATCGATGGGTTACAACAGTCGTTTTTATTGCAAATGTTGATCCGAAATCAGAGGAGAAGGCATTCACGGAGGTGGGATGTACGCCCTCCCAACGAGTCGTATACACACAGGAAGTAATGTACTACAAGCACACCATCCGCCTCTGACAGCCCCTTGGGGGGGGGCGCCCCAGTATTTGAGAAGCAGTGCACTACTTGATTATCATAACAAGTGTCACATGTCGTCAACGCATGTCAGTGATCAGCAGGAACGCGTTGTTGCAGGAATAGAAGATTGAGATTAGATAGTGAACATGTCAGCTTGTTTGTCAAGGACTTCTCCTAAACCACAATCACACTTTATGATGTTATGGATGACTTGACTTTATGGCGCAACTGATCCAAAAGTTCAAGCACAGGTTGTTATCTTTACTGTCGGCCTGTTTTGACTTGATGACGAAGAAAGTTCACCTGTCACCTTTCATTCTGTGTCCCACAGCCACGCACTGTTTCCCCTACGTGAAGAAACGCATCGCAGTCATGTACCAGCACCACATCGACCTCAGCCCCATCGAGGTGGCCATCGACGAAATGAGCAAGAAGGTGGCTGAGATCAATCAGCTGTGCTCCTCCAGCGAGGTGGACATGATACGCCTACAGCTCAAACTGCAGGGCAGCATCAGTGTCCAGGTCATTTCAATTTCAGTTTAGATAATAACATCAAATGATATAACGGAATGGAACGGAACATAACAGAACATAACCGAACAAAACATGACATAATGGATCATGACATACTGTAACATACTAGCACATAACATAACAAACTCTTGCATAACATAACATACTAGCACATAGCATACTCTTACATAACATAACATACTAGCACATAGCATACTAGCACATAACATAACATACTCTTGCATAACATAACATACTAGCACATAACATACTCTTACATAACATAAGATACTAGCACATAGCATACTAGCACATTACATAACATACTCTTACATAACATACTGTAACATACTAGCACATAGCATACTAGCACATAACATAACATACTCTTGCATAACATAACATACTAGCACATAACATACTCTTACATAACATAAGATACTAGCACATAGCATACTAGCACATAACATAACATACTCATACATAACATAACATAACATACTCTTACATAACATAAGATACTAGCACATAGCATACTAGCACATTACATAACATACTCTTACATAACATACTGTAACATACTAGCACATAGCATACTAGCACATAACATAACATACTCTTGCATAACATAACATACTAGCACATAACATAACATACTCATACATAACATAGCATACTAGCACATAACATAACATACTCATACATAACATAACATACTAGCACATAACATAACATACTCTTGCATAACATAACATACTAGCACATAACATAACATACTCATACATAACATAGCATACTAGCACATAACATAACATACTCATACATAACATACTCATACATAACATAACATACTAGCACATAACATAACATACTCATACATAACATAGCATACTAGCACATAACATAACATACTCATACATAACATAACATACTAGCACATAACATAACATACTCATACATAACATAGCATACTAGCACATAACATAACATACTCATACATAACATAACATACTAGCACATAACATAACATACTCATACATAACATACTCATACATAACATAACATACTAGCACATAACATACTCTTGCATAACATAACATACTAGCACATAACAGAACATAACAAAACGGAACATAACATAACATACTAAGACATAACGTAACATACTTGCACGTAACATAACTTTACATACTAGCACATAGTATAACTGAACATGACATAACATAATAGAACATAACAGAACCTAACATAACATAATGGAACATAACATAACATATGAGCACACAGCATACTTGCACATAACATAACATACTTGCGTGTAACATAACATAGCATACTAGCACATAACATACTAGCACATATCAGAACATAACATAACATACTTGCACATGACATACTAGAACATAATATAACATACCCTAACATAACGGAACATGACATAACTTTCTCATAGCACATAGCATACGAGTACATAACAAGCCATACTAGCACATGACATAACCTAACATAGCATACTAGAACACAATGTAACAATTGTATAATATAACATCACATGACAGTTATATAATATGACAATCATTTTATTTAAAAAAAATAAATATATGTATACCTCTAAAAACAAATCACAGTGCCGCCCCCCAGCCGCCTTTTTTACTTATAAAATGTCTTAAAAAATATAAAATGTCACGCTTGCTCAAATGAAGATTCATGCCATCGCTCTTCCCGCTGTGCGCTATGCACACCGCAGGGGAGAATCATGAACATGTGACTACAATGTATCCTTAAATAAAATGTCAGGGTTAAAAACGGTTGTCAAGCCAAACAAATGAGCATACATATGAATTAATGCCAGTGGAGTTTCTAATTACTATTGAATGAATGCGGAATTTCTTCATGCAGGTGAACGCGGGACCGCTTGCTTATGCTCGTGCTTTCCTGGACGACGCCAGTGCCAAGAAGTATCCCGATAACAAGGTCAAACTGCTGAAAGAGGTCTTCAGGTCAGTCTCCCAACACGCAGAGGCCGCTTTTGATCTTCATAAGCGTTGCTTGAATGCAGTTCTTCTCAAACCCCCCTCACCCCTGTGGGTAGCATGCTCAGCCCTTGAGTCGGTAGTAAGCGAAGATATGGAATACCCGCATATAGGACCAAGTGCTAGCCAACAAGCAGCTTGAGAGCAAACAAGAAACTCCAACGTTGTTTGCAAAGCGCCCACAAGGCATGCTGGGCATGCATGACAGAAAATAATTGAGAGCCCCGCTTCGATGCGTCCACCGTTTGTTTTGCACTCGCAGGCATTTTGTGGAAGCGTGCGGCCACGGCTTGGGAATCAATGAGCGACTGATTAAGGAGGACCAGCAGGAGTATCACGACGAGATGAAGGCCAACTACAGAGACCTGGCCAGAGAGCTGTCAATCATCATGCATGAGCAAGTGAGTGCACGTCGATCAGCTGTATTGAATGTTTGAAGAGCCGATCTCTAACATGCACGTTGATAACACCTTTCTCTGTTTTCCCTCATGCTGGCCTGAGCAGATTGGATGGTAATGATGATAATAGACATAATAACAATAATAATAATAATAGGTGTTGTTCATTGGTCCAATGCATTATGCAACGTAACATTTGTGTTGGGAAAAAATACATTCACAAATAATTCATATCTCCTCATCCTCTGCACCTTGATAGCTGCAGTTATCTTATCTTTACGTAGCAGCAATAAATAAATAAAGTCATCTTCTTTTTACTACAAAGGCTTCCAATGTAGCGGCTGGCTCAAACAATACACGCATGCCTCTCTATCAGGGGTGGCCAAAGTGAGGCCCAGGGGCCTTCTGCGGCACAATCTAAAAATGTGATTTAACAAAAAATGGAAAAATCAGCAGTAATTTTACAGGAATACAGTCCAAATATGAAGCGAAACAAGTTGTAATCGAGTGAGAAAAGCTTGTGATTTTACGAGAACGTGTGAATGATGAAAAATATTGTAATACTACTGTAGTAGCATAAAGTTGAAATGCTACGAAGAAAAAAGATGCTTTAAAAAAAATCTTTAATAAAAAATGATGACGGACAAAACGACTACAGTTGTAATTGTAGGAAAATTCGGTTGTGGAAAAAGTACAAGAAATTTACAACAAGAATGTTGAAATAGTTGGGGAAAAACAGCAGAAATGGAAAAAAAACAGCTGCATTTTTACAAGAATAAAGTCAAAATATTAAGAGGGAAAAAAAAGTATTCTAATGAGAAAAAAGGCACTATTTTATGAGAATAAATTTGTAATATTATGAGGAAAAAATCTCATTTTAGTAGCATAGAGTTGAAATATTGAAGAAAAAGTGTTATTTTTTTCAAAAGTCCTGATGTTATGAGAAACAGACTAAACAAAATAAAGTTGTCATTTTTGGAAAATTAGGTGGGGAAAATAATGATATTATAATAAATAATAATATTATTATAAATAATAATATTGTGGGAATAAAGTCAGAATGGTGAGATGAATATTTACAACAGGAAAGTTGAAATACTAAAGAAAAAAGATGCTTTAAAAAAAACAACTCTTTAATAAAAAATGATGACAGAAAAAACGACTAAAGTTGTAATTGTTGCGAGAAGAAAGTCAAAACTTTTATGGGAATTAAGTCAGAATTACGAGAAGAACATCTACAAGAAATTTACAACAAGAAAGTTGAAATAGTTGGAAAAAAACAGCAGAAATTTGACAAGAATAAAGTGAAAATATTAAGAGAAACAAGGCACTATTTTATGAGAATAAATTTGTAATATTATGAGGGAAAATGTCATTTTAGTAGCATAGAATTGAAATATTGAAGGAAAAGTGTTATTTTTTGAAAGGTCCTAATATTATGAGAAACAAACAAAACAAAATAAAGTTGTCATTTTTGGAAAATTAGGTGAGGAAAATAGTTGTAATATTCTGGGAATAAAGTTATCATGACGAGAAGAAAATTTATAACAGGAAAGTTGAAATGGTTTGAAAATTTAAAAAAAAACAGCAGAAATGGAAAAAAACAGCTGTAATTTTCCAAGAATGAAGTCAAAATATTAAGAGAAAAAAAGTTGTGTTCTAGCAAGAAAAAAAGGCGCAATTTTATCAAAATTAATTCATAATATGAGAAAAAATAACGTCATTCTAAAAGTCATAATATTATAAACAAACAAAACAAAATAAAGTTGTAATTTTTGGAAAATTGGGTTGGGAAAATTGTCAAATTCTGGTTTGTTAATTTGTTATTTTGCACAAAAAATGTATTCAACTCTTTCTTTCCCTTCCCTGGAGGCTGATTTTGGACGTTATCTATCTTCAACAGTCTGCAGTAGAAGTAGGAGTACTTCCTAAAAGAAAAAACCTTGCCACTTTGGAATTTTAATTCGTCACGCTATCATGATTTTTTTTAAATCTATTCATTAATAAATCATGCTGTTTTGTGGTTGAGTACGACCTAGTATTAGTAAAAAAATAAGCGTATTTAAGCAAATGGCACTTTTTCTGAATAAAGCAGCTAAATGAAGTAGAATACAAATATAAAGCATTCAGAAAACGCATTCAAACATGTTGTGATGATATGTAGTATTCTACACTGGTCACTAGGTGTCAGTAATGTTACTGTAATGTTGGGTGAGACACACAAGCACCAGATTTGATTGCCGGAACAACAGGCTTTTATTGCAGGTTTGAATGATGTCAAAGCAGACACAATAATCCCTAATACTCGTTACTGTTGCGGACGTAACCCACGCCAAGCTAAAACTCAGCGTTGAACCCCGACGTCACTTCCTGTCTGACACCCTAGCACCGGAACACATTTACAGCATCACACATGAGCATTAGTCTTATTTATGTCTTATTTTCTATGATTATGTCTATCTTATTCGGTAATAGGAGTGTAAAGGTGACTGTAGGGGTGTTATTTCATGTCCAGAGGGCTGTAATAATGTTAAAAAATGTATTTAGAAGGTCATAAACAGGTTTTCTATGCTCCAACTATGAAAATATTCAATTTATAAAAAAGAAATCCAACTGAATGAGGGATGATTGTATTTTGCTTTCATATGGAATTTCCTCTTCCAGATCAGTCCCGTGGAGGACGGCATCAAGAGCACTCTTCCGGACTCGCTTCACATCTTCAACGCCATCAGCGGCACGCCAACAGGCGCCACCATCCAGGGCATCCCCAGCTCTTCCTCTGTGGTTTGATGCTGAGAAGCAGTCAAGACGAGGAACGCCGAGGAACCCCACTGATGACTCGTCCAGACCAGGAGGACACAGTGGACAGTGTGGTGGTGCACGGAGAAAGAGAGAGCTGGCGCTCCGTAGAGACGTCCCTTTTGGCCTCCTTCACACGCATCCCACTTTTATATGGGACTTTATTTTACTCTCACGTTGTGTTCTTTTTAATGTAGTCTACTTTTACAATCCACTGTACTGATGCACACATGAGCACTACGTATACGAAGCATACACTCTGTACATTCTATTTCTACATTACTCTTAGCCAATATGAAATTGCTTCAATCGCTTCGGAGCGTTTTGGGCATATTTAAAGCCATTGTATCCTTTTTAAAAAACAAAAAAAGTGGTTATTTATGTAAATATTCAAAGGAAAAAGGAGTGTGTGCAATATGTGGAGCTCATACACTGTACAGATGTTCACCTTCATGCCAAAGGGAGGAAGGAAGGGGTGGAACCTGGCACTGCGCCTACCAACGGGAGGGGCGGGCTTATTGGAAGCTTTTTGCCATTTTAGTGTTGATGTTTTTTTATATTTGCGCAGCAGTGTTTTTTTTATTTGTATTTAACACAAAGTTCTGCTGTAAACAGATGTTTCCCATGCTTGGCTTTAAATAAAATACTCGTTTCTTTGCATCTTTTCTTCTGCTTTTTGTTGAAGTTGGAATGTTTTCATGGAGGCGTCCATATCTTATTATACCTCCAGTTCCCACCCACTGGAAAAACAGCACAGTCAGCAGTATGGAAGACGTATGAACGACTAGTAAGCGTTATCTCGAAAGCATTGTCCTAACTCTACCCCCGACAGGAAGCAGCTTGTGGACATCATGGCTGGTGAGTTGCCTAATCCACAACATAATAATAATAATAATAATGATAATTCCATATAAATGACAGAGAATAAATGAATGTCTTTTGATTAGTGGCAGATTTTAAAGAACCAAAGAAAGAGAAGAAGCGCAAAGGGAAGGTAATGCTTTTATTTTGATACACGGCGGTACCTCCAGTTATAAGCTTAAATGGCTCTTGAATGAGATTCACAAGTGGAAAAGTTTACATCTGTTTTGAACAAACAAAGAAAACATGGGGTGATGGGCGATACCAAATTGTTTTGATTCAATGCGATACCGATTACTTTTTTTGGCATTTTTTAATTCTGATAGATTGTGTGATTTTATTTTATTTTTTTAAGCTCAGTAAACCACATGACAAATACCGGCCAAATGTAATTTTTAAATATTTTATTTCATTTTTGTGTGATTCCTTTTTAAAGCCCAGTACACCACATGACAAGTACTGGCCAAACTTTACTTTTTAAATATTTCATTTTATAATATTGTATCATAGAAAATGTATAACTAATTTTTTTCATAACATTTTAGTCATGACAAATAATACTTTATTTCTGCACAATGTAACCTAGTTTAACTGCTTCCAGAAATATCTTTTCATTGACTCAACTTCAGTCCTGATCATAAAGGTTAAAAATCTGAAATCAATCAAATATAAGGTATTTATGATCAAAACTGAAGGGGGTTTGAAACATGCACGTATTTTTTTTAAACATAGCTCACAGGGTGTAAAAAAAAATACAATAATACGTGATTTGTGCTTGAAATATTACAACTAGTTTAACAGCAGTTTCTCTGTGAACACATTAGCACGTGTTATTGTTGTGCCAGGCGACCGTGGTGGTCACGTGACATGAATGGATCAGTTGGCTATGACACTAGGGGGTGGTGTTGCGCACAAAAGCCTGTACAACTCATACCTTGTTTATTGTTGTAGTTAGAGCATAGAAAACCTGTTTATGACTGCTTCAATAAGGTTTTTACCATTATTTGAGCCCTGTAGACATGAAATAACACACTTATAGTCACCTCTATTATTCTTTGTTTACGCCACAATGCCCAGGCTACGGTATCACTGCAGGGACATAAGACACGGCCACCGCTAGCATAGCAAGCTACCGAGCTAAGTAGTTAGCCTCACCAATTTACTTATTCTAAAGTTAAGAAAGTGTTTCAAAACTTGCCACTTCCACACAGAATAGGAGGAGAACTTTTTTGCTTAATGTCATGTCGGACGTGCCCTGGCTGACGTCGTGCAGTGTGGCTGTAATCTAATGTCATGTCTCTAATGTCATGTCTGTATTTCATTATTTTTTGACTAATAGTAGTCCATAATGAAGCACAAAACAGCGGTCATTTATTAATGAATCTTCTTTTTTTTAAAACGCGATAGAGTGAGGGAACAATGTTCGAACTGCGATGTAGCGAGGGACGACTTGTATATCGCAAGTTACCCTAAAAGATGAGGAAGGGACACATGCGTTTTTTTGAGTGAGGGTCATCAATACTCTTGTCTAAGTATAGATATATCGATACAAAAGCCCCTATATTGTTTCAAATCAGTGTGCACTTTGAACACAATATAATGTTAGTTTTTGTAGAATTCGTTTTTCAGTGAAAATTGTTCCTAAAACTACGCCTTATTTTTTGCATGGCCAAACAGTGCGCCTAACAAACAAGTCCCAAACATAACATTCACGTGTTGGTGACTATGTGAAGAACGGATGGTGGTCCTTTTAGAGTTGGGACACTAAAGACAGATTCATGTTTATTGTGTGTGTGTGTGTGTGTGTGTCGGGGGGGGGGGGGGGGGGGGGGGGGGGGTTGGTGAAAAAGAACGATGAACAACGATGCACAACTCTGTATCTGTCACCTTCCATCCTCCTATGCAGCACAGAGTGCTGTGCTGTGTTGAGGCGTTCAAGTGCACTGCTTATTTCTGAGTGTTAGATGATTCTGTTGTTTTTTTTTTTATTAAATATGACTGCAAGAAAAATTGTAAGTGGCAGAACTTTGATGATGGTGATAACCACAAGTGAATTCAAGACAGAAATTGTGTCAAAGTACAAAGACAGCGTCTGTTACAGGAGTGTAATGTAAAGGTAGCAACCTTCACCACAAGTTGCAGGGGGAACGGTTTTAACCGAGACATGAGGAGACCACTGATCTGTATTATATATCTGGATAGCTCATACGTCGCACGCGCCCGTGCAAGCCGCTGAAGCCAAAGAGACGCCATCTTACCACTCACATCTCGACTACATTCACACAGCGTACATAGTGTACAAAGCAGATGAAGAGGCTCGCAGAACATCTATATTTTAAATTAAAAAGCGGAGAGATTCTCCCATTCCTTCAAGTAAGCAACCTTCGTCTCTTAAAAACGATTTGATACGTTATTCTCTATCTTTTGGCTTTATTAAATTCTCATTGCCTTTGGGACAAAATTCTACTCTGCACCCTGGCTCAGCACTCCCCTATAGCAATGCATAGTTTTACTCCTCTAGAAAGAGATTTTAATTTTAACTGCATATCCCATCCCCTTTTTCCACTAAAATCCATGGTCGTGATCCTTTCCTGTTTTTTCTTACTTTCATACAATTCACTATGCTCTTGTCTGTACAAAATATGAATCATAAAAGAGAGTGACTTTGGACAAGTTTTAAAATCATTTAACATTTTATGATTTTTTTTCTGATTTTTTTCTGTGTTATGAAATAGAAATAACCTCTTTTCTGATATAGAAATATATTTTAACAAAAAACACAGGAACAATATGTAATATAATATGTAATAATATATAAACATTGTCTCCATACGGGGGTTCATTTTAAATTTGGGTAAAAAAAACAACAAAAAAAAACGTATTTTTTTATATTTGCAAGCAACCCCAAATTATTGCGGCCCTGGTCTGCCACATAGTGCTACTGCGCATGCTCATAACGGGTAACCCTGTTGTAAATGGAGTAAATCTTCTAAATGTGCATTCCTTTTGAAGGAATCTTTCAGGTACGGTACAATGAGTACAATGTTTTCAATAAATAATGCTATATTAGTGCATTTTGTCTGTTTGTACTATACGTGTTGCTCTGCAACGTGTATAGGCCACTACAACCTGTTAGCCTACGGCCAGTGCGTGTGTAATGATAATTGTGTTGACGCTGGCAATAATGTTCAAGTGAGCAAATATACAGCTTTAGAGTTAACTTTGTAACAGGAACTGGAATGAAACAGAAGGGCGTGGCTCACCGTCTACAATAAAGGTCTGTATAAAATGTGTTTTTGTTCATATTTTTGACTTTCTGTAACGTATTAATTTGGGAGGGAAAAAGTCGATGAGGATGCACGATATACCGCCCAGAGAAGGTCGTCTGCGGAAGCTTATTATTTATGTTCGGTTGCGGTGGTTCATTATTGACAAACTTCGCGTGAGGGTTTGTAGCTGGAGTCATATCGCTGTATTTGTGTAATCGTTGTAGCTCTTTCGTGGGTGTGATTGTTCCTCCTTTTGCTGGCCAGGACGTCGCAGTATGTGGATACCCGCTCAGCATATTCTTCATAGTGGTGAATGAGTTCTGTGAGAGGTTCTCCTACTATGGCATGCGTGGTAAGGACTATTTTTCATGCACGTTTCAACAACCAGAGAGCTAACGTCTACGTTGGATTTACATTGCATTGTTGTCGCCTTGCTTATCCGTCCACAGCGGTCTTGGTGCTGTACTTCAAGTACTTCCTCCTCTGGGATGATGACCTTGCCACCTCCATCTACCACATCTTCGTGGCTCTGTGCTACCTCACCCCCATCCTGGGGGCCATTGTGGCCGACTCCTGGCTGGGCAAGTTTAAGTGAGTGGTTTGTTGTTGGCTGCAAAATCTCATAAGAAGAAAAAATCTATAGCCTGAGAAGTAGAAATCATAATTTAAGAGTTTTACTTAGAGTTCTTGTGCATCATGAAGTCTTCAAGTTTTTTCCCCCATCTCAGACTGATGTTTGCATTACTGTTTGTGTATATCAGAACAATACAGTATAGGCCAGGGGTGTCAATCGCACAAAACTCAAAGCCTACTGTAGGTTGTGGGCCGAACTGGACGTTACACCCCACCGCACCCCCCAACCGTATATCTTTGTTATTATTTATGCTGAAAATTTCAACACGTCTTGTCTTTTTAACCAACATAATTGGTGAATGAAGCACACTCACATGCATCATCAGTGCGCACACACAGATGCTCGTTTGAAGTTACCAACATGACAGGACATGCCAAAATAATCCAGGCTGAAAAAACACTAGTTAGTATGTCAAACTTGGAGAAGACGACTCGATAAGTAAGCAGCCGACACACCTTTCATCCCGGTTCCCCGTTATTTAAAGTCATGCTGTTTTTAGTCGTGTACAGTTAGATTATTTAGTCTTTTGGTCTGAATTTGGCACGCTTATTAGGAATGGTTGTAAATTTTGTGCTGTATACTATATTGTTTCCACTTTTACAATTAAAATGCCAGAGGAGTTGCTTAATTACGCAGATCGCTGTAAGCACTTTGTTTGATGAGGTCTGTGAGGCGGGTCAACTCGGTGCTATTTTCCAAATGGTTCCGTGGGCTGGATGAAATTGCAGTGCAGACCCCTGGGCCTGGGTTTGACACGTGGTATAGGCAAATGCTAAGGGGCGTCTGGCCAAAACTGCGGGGAAATTCACCTTCAATATACAATAATGTAATTATTACTATCAACTTTTCAACTAAGCAAATATTTGACTCACCCCAGGGCTCTGTCAGCCCGCCTTTCACCGATGATGCATGGCTATTTTTTACATGTATTTTTTTTTTTTTTACTTCAAATAATTTTACTGTTTATTTTGGAATAACTCCTCAATCACATATCAATACTTATTACAATTTATAATGCATTATAATTATTTTCAGCTCACAGATTTGCATTGAAAAGGAAGGTAGAACAGGTAGAAATAACCAGTTTTTCTAAAGTTATTATTATAATTATATTTTTGATCAAATATTTTAGGATATTTTCCTTAGATTATCTTTCAAAGCCAATTTTATTTTTGATTATATTATTTATGTCATTTATTTAGTGTATTTAATTGCTGATTTGTATTTTATATTTGGTATATTTTTTAAACTTATATAAAATGCTGAAAATGTATGAATATTGGAGTGAAGTAGTACGCATGTGGGGATAAAACTCTATGAAGATAACAACATTCTTGCGAGTACTTATCGCCATTTGTAAAACATTACACTTATTTTTACCTGGTTTTCAGCTCACAGATTTGCATTAAAAATAAAGGCAGAACAGGCAGAAATAATTTTTCCAAATTAATTATAAGTTTTATATTTTTAATCAAATATTTCTTGGGTATTTTCCTTGGATTGTAATACAAATCCAATTTAATTTTTTATTCTATCATTTATATCATGCATTTAGTGTATTTAATCGATTGGGGGTTTTTTTGTATGTCAGAAATAAGTGCTGAATATTAATATTGGAGGAAAGTGTAATTCTACTGCCTTTTCTAGAGAGGTGTGTGCTGCTACTTGGCCCTAAAAAAAGTTACAGAATTGCAGATGCTCTGCTGTTTTTAAGCAGTTACGGTATTTAAGATGTGTGTGCAGATACAGTATGCACGATGATGATTGTGTTTGTGCCCGCAGGACCATCATCTACTTGTCTATCGTCTATGCGCTGGGCCAGGTTGCCATGGCTGTCAGCGCCATCCATGACATCACCGACTCCGACAAGGACGGCTCGCCTGACGACATGACCTTTCACGTGTGGGTTTCTGTACATTAATAACAATCACACTAATGCACTCAAAAGGCGAAACGTAGACCTCCGGGGCCTATTTTTATACTTCCCGTCTTGCTGTTTTTGTTCACATTCAGTGTGCTGTCAATGGTGGGCCTCTTCCTCATTGCTCTGGGCACGGGGGGCATCAAACCTTGTGTGGCCGCCTTTGGTGGAGACCAGTTTAGTGATCACCAGGTTAGTACGTGATCTTATTCAAACACGTCATCTGTAAGACTTTATTATTTCATTATTTTTTTAATGATCTGTGTGAAGTTGGTGATTCATGCAAACATCCCGTGATGGCAAACAGGGAAATAATCTGTCAGTCATGTTCACTGTAGTTTTCTCAAAAGCATCGCGTTCAGTACTACGAGCAAAGTTTTCCAACTGACTTTACTGTATATCACCAGCCAAATTAAAACGCAAGCAGACGAAAAAAAAAAAAAAGCACCGGCAGTGACCGACGCACCACGAGCCGTTGACAGCTCTGTCTTGTCAAATGCACCGCGTACGTACCGAAACAAGTTTACCAAGTAACTTTAGATATGAGCTGAGCTGAGGAAAACATACCAAAAAAAAAAAAAAAAAACGGTCCGGAGTGGAGGCAGTGACCAACGCGACACGAGCCGCATTTAGCCAGTCTGTCACAGAGCGTGACGAGAAAATACATAAGTAGTTACTCATTGAGGATTTTCCTTCATCACGATTACAGATAATGACCAGCTGTACTCATTTCATGCTCGTACTCGGCAAAAATGCATTATCCGTAACGGATACTCGTCTAAAACAACTCTGTATACTATAACTCTATACAGCAATCCTAACAACTATGCTAATGCTAACACACCATGAGCCGTGTCCTGGCTCGTCCACCAATAATCTCGACTGATAAAGTAGGTGATGTGATATCGCCACGGCAACCACAGAGACTTTCAAAGGCAGTGTACGTTCTCCATGATTTTGAAGCTGCCATTTCAAAACAAAAGCGCTTTTAATGACCTCTTTTAAGTACAGTAGAAAATAATGAGAACACCATCAGACTGATCACCCAAATAAAACAGGGCTGTATTTTCACTCTGTTGATCATTTTTTTTCTCTGCAGGAAAAGCAGAGAAGAACCTTTTTCTCTGTGTTCTACCTGTGCATCAATGGAGGGAGCCTCCTGTCAACTATCATCACTCCCATCCTCAGAGGTAAGCAAACGTTGCAAGTATACATATGCAAACATATGCAAGGAATTCTTGTACTGATTTACACACAAACATCTTTTATCATGACTGCAATGTCTCAAATGCAGCCAAGGTACAGAACATACACACAAAGATTTAAAACTGTTTCCTGTTTCTCTCCAAGATTGTTGACAAATGTGTCTAAATCTGTGTTAGTGAGCACATGATAATCCATCCAATTCACAGGTGTGGCAGATCAAGATGCTGGTTAGAAGCATAATTATTACAAAGGCTGGCCACAATAAAGGGCCACTCCGAGTTGTGTACAGATAGGTTTTAGCTCTTTGCATTCAGCTCATTAAAGATGGTTGTGTTTTTGTTGAGTGTATAGTGTGTAGGGGGTGCCTGCTCCATCAGTCCGACGGTCCCTGGCTTGAAAAGTAACGAAGACCCCTGCATTAGATGCTTGTCTCACAAGATTTATTGATGTCTCACCTGACGTCACGCACGATGATTGTTTGAACTCCCAGTTTTGCTTGACTTTGAAGGCATACTTTCCAGCAAATTTTGGTTAAAATTGGTTTGGTTAAACAAATCCTACCATTTTTTTTTTCTATAATTCAATGTGGTTATGTCTCTATGCAGCTCAAGAGTGTGGCATCCATACCAAGCAGAGCTGCTACCCTCTGGCCTTTGGTGTCCCTGCTGCACTCATGGTGGTAGCGCTCGGTATGTCTATTAGATAGATACTGTATATCTTAGAGTAGTCGGTGTACAGCTTGGAAAGCCCAGCTTCACAAAGCACATGTTGGAATTCATGTTTTCCCTCAATGAACCGCAGCTCCCAAGTGCCGCCAGCACTCGTACAGCCACAAACCATGACGCTGCCAATACCATGCATGACAAGACACAATTATTTTGATACGCACATGTGTTGACAAATATTTAGACAATAATGAATGTGTGTTGACTCATTTTCAGAGGACAGCAGTCAATACTGCTGGACAAGCTGTACGCTGACTACTCTCAAGTACAATATATGCAAGTTGAATTGCTATAATATTGAGATACTGTACTGTAATAAAAGTGGCTGCTGAATTGTGAGAGTCATAGAGTAAATCCACGAGTGACGAAAAACCTGCACAAAATGGAGACGATTTTAAGACCTCCCTCGCTCACGGTGCAACCAAAAATAACACGTGGAACACACGATGTAACTGTACCACACAAACTTTGACACTTACACACTAACATATCTGCAAAACAATACCATTTTATACTCACTGAAAACTTGCAAGGCTCGCTGGGAAGCCCATGCGCACACTCCCCACTCAGGGAGTTACCCAGCATGCCTTGTGGGTTCTACATGAGCATAAAGTAGTGCTGTTTTACATGTACATTAGTGTGTAAGCATTTATTTCAATACCCGAATAGTTCCGAGTTACCTTGAGTGTTCCTCACGTGTTATTTTTGGGGAGGAGATAAGCTCCTGTTGCTGCGTGACATGTAAATATCAAGCTTTCTGTGCAACGCAAGCTTTTCTACCGATAAACGACTTAATTATGGAGATTATAAGACGAAAATGGCGTGGTAGGTAGGTAGGTAATAATGTGATGTGCCATGCAGTGGTGTTTATCGTCGGGAGTGGCATGTACTACAAAGCAGAGCCTCAAGGAAACATCATGATGGACGTGTGTCGATGCATCAGTGTAAGTTTACCCTTTCAACTCGTTTAAAACGTCCTATTGCAAATGTCTGCAGCGTCATTTGTTTGTTTTCTTTCTTTCTTCAATCAGTTTGCCATCGCAAACCGCTACAGGCACAGAAGCAACAGGTTCCCCAAAAGGCAGCACTGGATGGACTGGGCAGAGGAGAAGTATGACGTATGTGTGACATCAGGGGATGGTACAAATACTGTCATAAAAGTGTCTTATCAGGGGTTCATATTCTTCCGTCCTGTGTTTTAGAAACTCCTAATTGCGCAAATAAAAATGGTGCTGAAGGTTCTCTTCCTGTACATTCCACTTCCAATGTTCTGGACTCTATTTGACCAAAAGGTATTTGATATTTCATGAAAAGCTCCTCAATAGTGTGCATAGATGCTAAATGCTTCTCTTGCATTGAAGGGCTCCAGATGGACTTTGCAGGCCACCACCATGGATGGAAACTTTGTAAGCTAACTCATTCAAGAAACCACTCGAAAAGCAGAAAACGTGAATGCAGTAACCTCTCTCTGTCTGCAGGGGGCGCTCGTCATACAGCCTGATCAGATGCAGGTAGATTGAAATCAGCAGTTTTAATTAAGATGTCTCACACTAATAAAGACTGACTGTGTTTAAACAAAAAAAAAGACTGTGAACCCCATCCTGATCCTGACCCTGGTGCCCATCATGGACAGTGTCATCTACCCTCTCATCCAAAAATGTGGCCTGAATTTTACGTAAGTTATACGACATTTACTCTATTTTATTACCATATTTCCTCTTATAGTTTTCAGTGGCATTTATTTCGTCAGCTGCAGAGAGAACCAGGCGTCTATTAGTGGTAGGGTAACTACTTAAGACGTTTATTTATACAGGCATTTTAATAATAATATTGAATGATACTATTACACACAAATAATGATATATAATGATGTGTAATAATAGTAATAATAAATAGCAATGCTGTAAAAAAAAGCCAACATATATACAGTATATCTTGAAATGTCCTTTCACTACAATGACAAATAGTGTCTTATGTTATAATATACTATTTTGATCCAGATATAGGCATATATATATATATATATATATAAAGAATATAGGCATTTTTATCATAATGTTGTATAATATTATTATTATTAGTATTACAGTACATATTAATTTTCCCACAAATAAATAATGACAGTTAAAATAATATATTCTTAAATAATTTTTTGAATTAAAAATAATAAATACAATAAAAATAAATAACAATGCGAAAACCAAACAATATATTTCATTTTATAATCGTATTGAATAATATTGTTCTATATTTTTCCTACGAATAAATAATAATTAAAATAATGTTAATGTGATTATATTCTGGAATTTTAATTCATAATAATAAATAACAATGCCATAACAAAACATAATGTATATAATATAATATTTCAGAACAATGACCAATAGTTTTATTTTTATTTGTTTCTTTGAAAATAGGCCATTTTTCCATAGAAGACACATCTCATTAGGTAATAATTCATAAATGTGTGATAATGTGGGTAAAATATACAGCAAACATGTACCAGCCCACCATTTTTACTCTACACTGATAATGTTTTTTCCTGAAGCGTTGAGATATCACACTTTGTTTGGCGGTCCTTGAACGCACCATCGTTACCTGAGGCACTGAAAGCTAAACTTATACCGTATACAGTAGAACTTTCTCTGACACTGCCACAGTTTAAAAAAAAAAACATTTTGCATTATCAAACGTCTCACATTATCATTCATACATTATATCATCATTATATACATTTTACACTTTAAAATGCATTTAATAAGTGTGTGAGGCATATTTAGGTCTTACACCTGGATTGTGTTGCAAGTAAACAATGGCAGGAGGGGGGTGAGCGAGCTGTGTGTCGAAAATAGACATTTTTATGGACGTCTCTATTACTTACTCGACATTGGCTGGTAAGTGGTATAGAGCCCCGCAAATGTGAGGTGCGGCATTTATGTCGTTAGGTGAACAATGAATCCCACGCTTACTGGACGTAGTATTGAACATGTTGTCATTGACAGAATATCCTAAGGATTTGTCTTCACCAGGCCTCTGAAAAGAATGACGGTGGGGATGTTTCTCGCAGCGTTGGCGTTTGTCTGCGCTGCTCTGGTGCAGGTGGAAATCGACGTAAGTAGAAAATCTAACATTTTCTTCAAATATGGCTCATGTTTCGTGCGTTATAACGGTATGGGGCAAACTTAAAGTAACAAAAGAACCAGCTGCTGGGTGTGTCACAAGATCTCGCGACATTCAAACGTAACAAGAGTTGTTGTTCCGAAAAAAAATGTCTCGTGGGCACTAGACCTGGAACGATAATAAATAAATGAATTTATCATACAATAAATGAAAATGAATTGGATCAATACATTGCCATGTGCATATGTGTCTGTTTTCCTCATCTCTGCCACCAAACAGGCAAGAAGAGCCTTGTTTGTTTCATAGAACAACGCCATGAACGGAGTGAGCCCCTTTGTCAGTCATATAGTCTCTTTGTCTCAGTGGGGGGAGGCAGGGCCGCTAGCATACACACAGAGTGCACAAGAGTGTAGCCTTGTGAGGAGCATTGCAAGGTAACGTAGTCAAGGTTAAATTAGTAGATTCCAATATCTTTCAAATGTTTTTTTATACTTTTCATAAAAGTAAAGTTAAAATCTTGTCTCGCCTCGTCTCGTAGACCCAATTTCGTGTATCGTCTCGTTTCGTGACACCCTTAGCTCATTTTTAAGGAGTCAACAACTGGCATCTAGGAATTACAGAGTAGCAGAACCCCGGGAAATGACCTCTATTTTGTAATACTCTTCAGAAAACACTCCCCACATTCCCATCAGCGTATCAGAGCCAACTGAAAGTACTAAACATGGGCGAGAATCCAATCACAGTCAAACTGGCCAACAACATTCAACTGAGCCTGTCTCCATCTCAGGTATGTCTCAATCGTCATCATTTATTATTCTTCCCCTCGTGTTTATTTATCGTCCTGCTGTATGTGTGTGCATCAGGCCAGTGAGCAATTCTTCACATTCGAAGAGGAAGAAATTGTGGTTTCTGTCGACAGCCATGGCGTGACAAGACCAGTCTTCTTAAGCAAGGGAGAGCGACAAACGCTTGGGCTTCCCTCAAACCTCACACACGAGTGGCTGCTGGTCGGTTAAATGGATTTGCATTTTGCTTTTCATGGTCAGACAATTAAAACATGCTCTGTGTCCTTCCCTCAGACGGAGGATTTGAAAGCCAAGCCGCAGCAAGGGAATAACGCAGTCCGGTAAATGCTATGACACTATTAGTCAAGGGTGGCCAAAGTGCGACCCGGGGGCTAGTCACAGCCCGCGGCCTTGTTTTATTGGCCCTCAGCACATTCCAGAAGTACGATAAAACAAGAAATGTAAAAAAACAAAAACAAAAAAAAACAATAGTAAAAATGAAGAAAAAAAGCAGTAATTTTACAAGAATAAAGACAAAATATTAAGAAAGTAAAGTCAGAATATTAAGTTAAAAAAAATAGCATAAAGTTGATAAGTTAAAGGAAGAAAAGTCGTAATATAAGAAACAAACAAAACAAAGAATAAAGTTGAAATTTTTGGAAAATTTGGTTGGGAAAGTTATAATTTCACAATAAAGCCAAAATATTATGAGAATAAAGTCATAAAATTACAGTAAAAATTGTACAAGAAGAACATTTAAATATTAAGACAGAAAAGTGATAATATGAAGTGAAAGAAACTTCATAGAGTTGAAAAATTAAAGGAAAATGGTTGTAATAAAAGTAAAAGTAATTAGGTTGGAAAAAATGTTATACTATTAAGATAATAAAGTCAAAATATTTTGATTTGTTTTAAAAAAAAAACAGCAAAAAAGAGTAATGTAAGGGGGAAAACTTCACCCTAAAAAATATGCTTTGTCGTCGATGCAGGCTGTTTTTTTTCTTTAAGTATAAAAGAAAAAAAACAGCTACATGGGTTGGTTAAAAAAAAAAGTAAAAGTCATTTGATTTTTCAGTATGCAGCCCTCGGTGGTAAAGTTTGGACACCCCCGCTATTAGTGTTAATTTGTTTCTGTCTAAAACGGACCATATCCAATCCAATTTAATTTATAAAGCACCCTAACATAACCCAGTGCTGCCCCCGGGGGGTTCGCGGTGAAATGTCAGGGAGGCGTGAGAGGCAGGGAGGACTTTCAGTATTAGTACAGACCTGCCAGCTTGTATGAATGTGTCGTACTCGGCATGCAACTTGAGTCTTGGATACGCTGGTATGCTTCACTGCTCTCCATTTGGTTGCATTTCTCTGGTTTCAGTTTCGAGTTCAGTCTGTACAGTACAGATAAATAAACACATACTATCAGTTTCTCAATAGTATTCCAAATCGAGGGAGCGTGAAATCATTTCTTTTCTCCAGTGGGGGCATGAAAGAAAATAATTGACAACCACTGACATAACCACAGGTGACCAAAGAGCCCTACAGGGAAATATATATATATTTTTTTAATTAACATTATTTAGTTCCGAATGGCAATTTTTCCTACAGGAAATAATGCAAACCAAATTAATCCCTCAAAAATATGAACAAAAAATACATTTCATATCGAGAATAATTCTAGTTTTACATGCAGAAACAACACAAGAAAAGAAAACGATGCAAAATAATTGTAAATGACTGGGCATGTCACAAGCTCTCGTGAGAATAAAAAGGGGCAAGGTTTCTCGTTCAGAAAAAAAAACTTGTGGGCCCTAGGCCTGGGTGAACGATGCTAGTGCTCGTGCAACTCACACAGTGGTTTGTACAGAGAAATTAATATTACAGGATCTCTATAGTCTTTCCAAGCAGGGGGGGCAAGAAAACAATACTGTCCCATGGGGGGGGCATGACAGCAAATAACTGATAACCACTGGAATAGTTTTAAGTGCAATATTGTATGAAAACTTGTACGACACAAAAATAAATCAATAAACTGGAATAAATAATAAACAGGAGTGTACGAAAACTGAGGTTTTACAGTACGGTACATACCCGCTACACATATGACAAGCTCGACACCTAGTTCAGATTCACGCTTTTAGAATTGTGTGTAATACTGTTTAACATGCTATTGTTTCAGCTTCATAAACGGAATGTCCACAGTAGTGAATGTGTCCGCTGCCGGCGGGGAAGCGAGCTTGCTCGAGCCGCTTTCTTATTCCAACTATTCTCAGATCAAAAACGGAATGTAAGTTTTGTTCATCCACAATTCACCTTCGCCAGCTTTTAGCGAGTAATAACGCGCCTTGCCTTGATGATTCCCCAGAGCCACTTTCACCGTAAGGATGGCTTCCAAGTCATGTGACTACAGAAGAGAGTTTGGGTTCGGAAGTTCGTATACTTTAGTTATTCCCAGCACGTTCACCTTTGGACCAACTGTAAGTTTGGCATGTGCTTTCTTTCCCACATGGTCACATTTTTAGTGATTTTTAGTGATTTTTTTTTCTCCCCCCATTAGTGTCACGAGTCTATTCGTGCCATAGAAGACATCAAGCCCAACTCTGTCCACATGGCCTTGCAGATCCCGCAGTACTTCTTCATAACCGCCGGCGAAGTCATGTTTTCTGTCACAGGACTGGAGTTCTCTTACTCACAGGTACAGATAGATAGACTAGCTCAGGGATGGCCATGAGTGGCGGAGATATGCTAAGAAGTCATATACTGTATATATATTTTTTTTAAATGCATCTCAGCTTTGTCACATAGGTGAAAAGCGTATTAGTATGAAATTTGTGCTTTGCTCTTTTTTTCCATTTGTGCTGGTTGATTTTTCCAAATAGTCCACAAAATCTTTTTGTATTAGAACTTTTTTTCCCAGAGTATTTTGACTTTATTCCCATAATATTATAAATTTTCCCCCAACCTAATTTTCCAAAAATTACATTTACATTTACAATCACAATTTCTCATAATATTACGACTTTAATAATAATAATAATAATAATAATAATAATACATTTATATTTAAACTCTATGCTACTAAAATGGTATTATTTTTCCCCATAATGTTATGAGTTTGCAACTTTTGTTTGTTTGCGTTTGCAAATTGCAACTTTTTTTCTCGTCGGAACATGACTTCTTTCTCGTCATATTTTGACTGTAAAATTGCAGCTATTATTTTCCATTTCTGCTGGGGTTCTCTTTCTTTAAATTTTCCCAACTATTTCAACTTTCTTCTTGTCAATTTTCTTGTCGTAATTATGACTTTATTCCCATAATATTTTTACTTTATTTTTGTAACATTTTATAACTTTTTTCACAACCTCATTTTCCAAAAATTACAACTTTGTTGTTTTGTTTTCTCATAATATTAAGGCTTTCTTTAATATTTCAACTTTATGCTACTAAAATGACATTATTTTTCTTCATAAAATTACGATGTTATTCTCATAAAATTACAACTTTTTCTTGTTAGATTTAACTTTTTCTTTTAATATTTTCATTCATTTCATTTTTGTATTACGACTCTTTTCTCAGAATATTTTGACTTTATTCCCATAATATTAGAACTTTTTCCCCAACCTAATTTTCCAAAAATGACAACTTAATTTTGTTGTTTGTTGTTTGTCATAATGTCACGACGTGAAAAAAGAATACAATTTTTCTTTAATATTTCAACTCTATGGTGCTAAAGTGACATTATTTTTCTTCATAACATTAGGATTTTATGTATTGTAACGACATAAAAGTCATTACAATACACACAATACAATTTTTCTCGTTATATTTTGACTTTATTCTTGTAAAATTACGGCTATTTTTTTCCCTTTCTGCTGTTTTTCGTTTTAATTTTCCAACTATTTCAACTTTCTTCTTGTAAATTTTCTTCTTGTAATTATGACTTTACTCCAGTGCTTCTCAAATAGTGGGGCGGGTCCCCCTGGGGGGTCGCAGTGAACTGTCAGGGGGACTTTCAGTATTAGTGCAGACCTACCAACATGTATGAATTTGTCATACTCCGCATGCAATTTGACTCTTGAATATGCTTGTATGCTTCACTGCTCTCTATTTTGTTGCCATCTGCTGGTTTCAGTTTCAAATTTGTGTCTGTACCTTACAGATAAATACAGTCAAACCTGTCTATAGCAGCCACTGAAGGGAAACGGCAAAAGTGGTCGCTATAGACAGGCGGCCGCTATAGACAGGTTGGTGGCCATTTTGAATTTGTGCGCACACATATTAACATGTATTCACAAAAAGACTGGAGCAAAACCAAGAGACAAAGGGGAAAACACTCTGTTGACACATAAACAGGTGGGTAAATCTAGGTAACAGCTCCGGTGAGGAAACTAGTAATATCAATAACAACAATGAACCAGCGCCGCACATTCGACGGCGCTGGCCTTTTATCCACCACAAATGTTAATTGACCGCAGCTGCGCGGCCACCAGGCATGAAGCGGCTGCCTCTTCCTCCCCAGAGAAGGCACAGCCCGCCAAATAAGAGTGCAGGACAGGGGACGCTCACTCCTGTCCTGCAGAACGTCACAAATTTCCATTTTTTTATTTTTTTTTTAAACATGATTTTAAAAGCAAGAAATAAAAATTTTAGTGAACGAGCCCGAGGATATATGTACAGGATACGCGTGAAGCAGTCATGAATGGGTGTGTGCGTGAACAATTGAGTGCAGAGGAGGTGCGAAGATTGTAGTAAACTAACAATACCATTGCTCCTTTCTTATTGAATGGGCTTCTAATCTCTAATTAGTCGGCAATTAAGTGATATTTTAGATGTTTTATTCAGGTGTTTTCGCTATTTTCGAATCTATTCACGGCATTGCAAAGTGGGAAGATTACCGTTTTGGCCGTCATTGAATCTTTTCAGGGCGGCATTGCAAAGTAAGAAGACGGCTTTTTTATGTCGAACTAGTACTCAGTAATTAAAGTCTACACACGACGGCTTCATTGTTTAAAAAACTAAACTTTTTCATGCATGAAGCTTCTGCTTGAGTCGGCATTTTGGCCGCTATATGCGGTCAGATATTGACCAAAGGATACAAAATGGGTGGCCCCTGGCCGCGTTAGACAGGTGACTGCTATACACAGGTTCTACAATACGTAAATTTTCTGCAGGGGATTTTTCAGTGGCCGCTATAGGCAGTTGGCCGTTATAGACAGGCGGCCGCGAAGACTGACTGTAAATACATATTATCAATTTCTCAATAGTAGGGACAGAAAACAATTGAGAACCAGTGCTTTATTCCCATTATATATTGACATTACTCTCGTAACATAACTTTTTCCGTAACTTAATTTTCCAAAAATTACAACTTTATTCATTGTTTTGTTTTTTTCTCACAATATTAAGACTTTAAAAATTTTTTTTAATATTTCAACTTTATGCTACTAAAATGACATTGTGTATATATAATATATGTATAATATATACAGTATATACTTTATATATATATATATATATATATATGTGTGTATATATATATGTATGTATATATATATATATATATATATATATATATATATATATACAGTCAAACTTGTCTACAGCGGCCACTAGAGGGAGTCTGCAAAAGTGGCCGCTATGGACAGGTTGGCGTCCAGTTTGAATGTTGACCAGTAGAAGGGAAAATAATAATAATAATAATGTTGACCAGTAGAGGGCACTGCGGACTGCGGATAAAAGTTGTACAGCACTACTAGGCTTGTTATTATCATGGTTCATGGTTCATGGTTTTAATCCTGAACATGCATATGAGTCAAACAGTAGCACATCACATAGTACAATTCACAATTTTGCATGTCCAAAAAGGAGTAGGAAAAAGCAAAGCTTATTTAATCCTACCCCTCATCAGTTTCACATCAGTTGCTAGAGGCTTAATAATAACTGATAGAATATATCCACGACCCACAGAACAAAGCTGTGCTAGTTATGTCTTACGCTTGTTTTTTATATTTTACTTTTTATACGGCAGAGTGTCATTACAGCTTTAGTTCATCAGGAAGTGACGGGAAGTGACGGTGGGCGTCCCGAGCAGGAGAGCTAGGCTCAGTGCTAGCTGTGAGTTTCGAGAGAGTTGGGAAGTGTGTTTATGTTGGCGTGGATGTAAAGTCCTGCAGTGTTCTCCGCTGTTAATAAAGCGATTAAACTGCATTGGCGACGTGAGTCTCTCCTTCCCCACAACAAGCGGCATTACAGTATTGACCAGTGCACACCAGGAAATAAACGTTGTCATTTCTTACAGGCATTGCCGGGACAGCTATGTAATGGGGCTTGTTTAACCTTTGCCTTGTGGGCAAGCAGGAAGGGGAGACGATGTTGAGAGATGTGTGTGTGTTCTGAGCTGCTGTCTGGTGGCCGCGTTCAAGAAATAAAGTTGGCAGAAGAAACAGGAGAAGTTTCCTTCTTTGCTTCGGAGCTGAATAACACTGACAAGTTAACAGACTAGTAGTGAACGGAAAAGAAGACGGCTTTGTTTGTGTCGAATACAGAAGATGAGGACTTTGATGGATTTGTGGATGAGGATTGATGAAAAATAACGTGAGTACATTGTAAAATACTTCAATTAAGTACAACCAAACTCAGTTTTGCTCCCGCTGCCGCATGCATGGTAGCGTATGTTGTTTTTTTTTATTGTAGCGTCGCTGGGAGCACGTCCTGTTCCCAGTCTACTTTGCGGTAATGTTTTGGTGCAAATGCTCTTAAAGTTACATGTTTGACCAGGAAATAGCAAGCTCAAAAGAAGACGGCTTTTTATGTGGAACAACTGACAGTTTGTGTGGATCTTGTGAATGATTGTGACTGAGCTAGGACTCAGTAATTAAAGTCTACACAAGACGGCTTCATTGATTGAAAAACAAAACTTTTTCGTGCATGAAGCTTCTACTTGAGTCGGTAATTTGGCCACTATATGCGGTCAGATATTGACCAAGGGAGACAAAATGGGTGGCCACTGGCCGCGTTGGACAGGTGACTGCTATACACAGGGTCTATAACATGTAAATTTGCTGCGGGGGATTTTTCAGTGGCTGCTATAGGCAGGTGGCCATTCTATAAAGGTGGCCGCTAAGACAGTTTTGACTGTGTGTGTGTGTGTATATATATATATATATATATATATATATATATATATATATATATATATATATATATATATATATATATATATATAAAATTGTATACAGTATACCTAATTTTCCAAAAATTCCAACTTCTTGTTTTGTTTATTTCTCATAATATTGCGACTTAAATGTTTTTAATATTTTAAATCTATGCTATTAAAATAACATTATTTTTCTTCATAACATTGTGATTTTGTTTTCATAAAATTGCGTTGGTTTTTTTTAATGTCGTTAGATTACGAATTTTTTCTTGTTATATTTTGACTTTATTCCTGTAAAATTACGGCTATTTCTTTTTTTATTTTCCAGCCATTTCAACTTCTTCGTGTGAATTTTCTTCTTGTAATTATGACTTTATTTCCATCTTTTTTTTTTTTACTTTATTCTCATAACACTATAACTTTTTTTGCAACCTAATTTTCCCAAAATTACAACTTTATTTGCTGTTTAGTTTCCCATCATATTAAGCCTTTTAAAAAAACAACTTTTTTCTTTGATATTTCAATTTTATGTTACTAAAATGACGCTACTTTTCCTCATAACATTACGTTATTCTCACAAAATTCCGACTTTTTTTGTTAAACTGTGTTCTTTTACTAGTTTGTCTTTAGTCCTGTAAAATTACTGCAGATTTATCAATTTTTTCTGTTTTTCGGGGGTTTTTTGTAAACATTTTTTAGAGCCACTTAAAAAAAGGCCCCAAGGGAACACTTTAGACACCCCTGTACTAGCTTAAAAGAAGATAATGAACATGATGCAGTAGTTAATCAAAGATTTTTCATTTTTCAGGCGCCAAGCAACATGAAGGCAGTGCTGCAAGCAGGCTGGCTGTTTACCGTCGCTGTCGGCAACTTCATTGTTTTGATTGTGGCCGAGCTTGCTAAGCTTCCTAAACAGGTAAAAAAAAAAAAAAAAAAAAAAAAAACATCCTGGAAGCCAAAATGTCTATTTGTGCCGTGGGGTTACATGAGCTGTGTCCTTCCAAGTGGGCCGAGTATGTGCTTTTCGCCTCCCTCCTGGTCGCCGTGTGTTTCATCTTCTCCATCATGGCCTACTTCTACACCTACATGGACCCGTCTGGGATTGAGGCTCAGTTCAAGACGAAGGTGAATGCCGATGACAAGGACGACATATGGGACAAACACAAGAAGGACATCAGAAGAGACAGTGTTGATAGTGATGATGAGAAACAAACTAACATGTGAAAACTGAAACCAGCACTCTTTAACGTATTTAACGTATTTCCCATTTAAATATACTGTATGTTTTATAGACAGCTGTAAATGATGTAAAAATAAATAGTTTTGGGATGAAGCCGAGTGGGTTTGTAATTATTGTTTTTGTGTCTTTTATATATACACACACTAACCCAGCGGTGTCTAGACTTTTTCCACCGAGGGCCACATAGTGAAAAAGGGCCACTTACATATTTTGTAAAGCAACACATGTAGATATGCTAAGAATGTATGTATATTTCAAGAAAAAAACTGCGTCTCAGCTTTGTGATATAGGTGAAAAAGCCTATTATTAGTATCACCTTTGCTTTTTGCTTTTTTTGCCATGCTTTTGCTGTTTTTGTTTTTTTTCCAAATATTTGAACTTTCTTCTTAATCTTCATAAATGTTCTTGTCATAATATTATGACTTTAATCCCATATTTTCACATCATTCCCATAATATTGTAATATTTCCCCAATCCACTTTATTTTGTTGTGTTTATCTCTGATATTATGACTTAAAAAATGATTTTTTTTTTTCTTTAATCAACTCTATGCTACTAAAATGTCTTTTTTGTATTTTTCCCCATAATATTATGAGCTTGTTCTCGCAAAATATTTTTTTTTTAAATTCTGCTGTTATTATAAATTTCCAAACTATTTCAACTTTGTTCATCATTTTTATTGTCATATTTATGACTTTATTCCCATCATTTTTTTTACTTTATTCTTTTTCCGCAACTGAATTTTCCAAAATTTATTTTGTTTTTTGTTTCTCATAATGACTTAAAAAAACTGTTGTTTTTCCTTAATATTTCAACCTTATGCTATTAAAATGATGTTATTTTTCCTCCTATTACCACATTATTCTCATAAAATTCCGACTTTTTATCATTAGATTACAACTTTTTTCTCTTAATATTTTGACTTTATCCTTGTAAAAAAATTGTAAGTTTTCTTGTGAAATTATTTTCAGAATGTGCCGTCAGGCTAGCGCTGGGGGCTATTTTTTTGTTTACCTCAACTATTTGTACTGTGTTTTTTGTTGATTGTAATCATGATCAATAAAATAAAGGCAAAGTGTTGCTTGTCGTTCGTCGTTTTATGAGCGTGACAATTTTCAACAATAAATATTAGTATCGACAATGCCGGCCCTGTATTTACCGAGTTTGGGATCGACACCAAAATTTGCAGTATTGCCCACCATTAGTAGAAAGGTCTCCATGTTTTAAGATTATTTTATTTATTGTTGACTTGTCATGCCAATTAAAACTCTTACATGCTTGTTAGCAGCCAGCAATAAATATTAAAATAGTGCAAATAAGTATTCCGACTAAAGATTTACCAATAAGAAGAAATGCCTCATAAGAAACACTGACGATTTTGCCATTCTGTTTGATCTACATGTCATCATGTTGCATCAAGTAAGGTCGAAAGTATCATTCGTTCGTAAATTTTGTAAATTCCACTAAATGTAATGCAATGTTCGTCGATGACGCTGTTGCGCGAGGGGTGACGTCATCTGCACCACACACTACTCTTCGCTGTGATTGGCTGTCCCCAAATGAAAATGACATTTACAAAGATGGCGGCGAGTGAGCTAGAAAAGTGATGAGAGCAACAAACGATATAACTATATAACAGTGTATTTATTAACTTTTTGCGACTATTTCGCGCCGGAACTCTGCTTTGGCAGCGGACGGAATTCAAGCATATTTCGAAGGCTCACGCTGGTCATCGGAGATACAACATTGAGCAAACTGGAACTGTTTGCCAAGTAGCAGTTGAAGTAGCTAGCGGTGCTAGCGTTAGCTAACTGTGGAAGGCAGGGGACGCGGTTCGAAGTACACACCGACACAAGTCAAGCTGATTTTCGTTTAAACCAGCTTACTTTTGCTGTCAACGGTGTCGCTAGCCGTGTCGGAACTGCACTGCGGATCAAGTCATCTCAAACGGGGGTCGACAAGCGACCACAGCGCGGAAGAGCAAAGCTGTAAACGGGGTAGAAAGACGTCTTCTTAGCTGACCTGACGCCATGGCTCACTCTCCGATACAAAGTGGGCTTCCAGGGATTCAGGTAAAGTCATTATACCGACGAATGATGGTTGTTACTGACAAGAGCTGCTACTCTTGTGTCTTTCTTATCTGCGTCTCAAAAGTGTCACTACGAGCTCGGAATTGTGTGCACACTTAGTACGTTGACATCATGCACATGTATGGTCATATGATTTCATGTTTTTATTTTTAATACACTATATCAATGATGATCTTTTTTTTGCACACACACTGTTGGGAGTTTTCCAATCACGGTAATCTAATTGTTATTTCGAACATTACCACTGTACCTGACAGTGAATAAAACAAACAAACAAACTATTCTGACCATAACACGCCAACAGCAGTGCTCAGTTCCATCCATCCATCCGGTTTCTATGCCGCTCATACTAATTAGGGTCGCTGCGGTATGCTGGAGCCTATCCCAGCTGACTTCAGGCGATAGGGTGGTGCACCCAGGACTGGTCTGCTCAATTCCACAATCTCCAATTTGCACATTATCTCTGCATCAGCTTCACACCCACACAACACTTCCTCATTTTCCACCAGTCACACGCGAGGTGCATTGACGGACATGGCACTCTGAAACACAAGTAGGTGGTTCCATCATGCGCTGATATAATAATAAGCACCCGATGGCACATGTCAGATATTTGAAACAAAAATGTGATAATTACTTTCCCTGGTAACACATTTTTAAAGAGTATTTCTCTTACTAATTACATTTTTAGGTGGGAAAGTAAGTCGTAACTATTAGGGGTGGCACAAGCTCTTGTGAGCGTGTCAAGATTTCTTGTTCTGAAAAAAATGTGTGTGTATGTATATATATATATATATATATATAAATTAATCACAGAAGATTAACTCAATTATTTTGCTGGCCTCAACATATTGCCATGTGCGTGCCATGTGTCTGTTTACCTCGTCGCTCCAGGCGTCATTCCAAACAGGCATTCCAGAGAACAACGGCATGAATGGAGTGAGCCCTTTTGTAAGTCTTGCAGGGTCGGTAACATACACACAGAGAGCAGAAGAGTATAATGTAGAAATTAAATTCTAAGATTGCAATATATTGTCATATATTTTTTCTTTGTACTTTGTAATGTTAAATATCATTCTGTCTTGTTCTCGTGTGTATCGTCTCATCTCGTGGACTGAGTGTTTCGTGACACCCCTAGTAACTATAATTAATTACTTTTGAAAGTAATTTTCCCACACCACAATTGCACGCCACAAAGGCCGCACTCTGCTAGTATGGTTCGTTTGGTCAAGTGTGCACGCTGACCACAGCAACAGACCAAAACACCAAGCATTATGTCACCGATATGATGTAACCAGGCGATGCATAGCAACACCCAACAGAAAGCTGAGTGAAAATCATCACAAAAAAAAAGGCTCCCGACTGCACAATCTTTCATAGCGACAACACAGTTTTATAGGGGTGTCACGAGACACTCAGTTCACGAGACGAGACGATACACGAGATTGGGTCTACAAGGATTTCAAAGATTTTAACGTTACTTTTAAGAAAAGCACAATTTAAATTTTTTTTAAAAGACTGAACCCTCTTCCTGCCTGTTTGCAGAGATGGGGACTCCTAGTCGCACTCGGTGTTGGTTTGTTTTCTTCTTTTTTTTTTTTGGCGTATTAACATTGGGGAAACTCTGAAATGTCTGACAAGCTTGCTGTCATTACCTCCTTTTTGACATGGTAATTAGCCTACAATACCTTTTGAGTAGGTGAGGTGTAACATTTTGTATATTTTTGTTCTTATTATGATCCTACTTAGCCTGCACAATAGATAAGGGGTAAGATAAATTGTAACTGTATGTTCATATTGGAAGAATACAGTTTCCTTTTAAAGGAATTCACTCAATGTGTATTTTCTTATTTCTTATTTCATATTGCACTGCAGTAGCCTGTTTAAAGTGATCATATAACAAACAACTAATCAGTGCTGATACTTTATGCTACTAGATAAAGGAGGGATGATAATACAGTAGATGCTTAGAATTTCTTAGATCTAGCTGTGCAGTATTCTTAGTAGACCCAAGAGCAGCAGATGATATAATGCTCATTAAAACAATTATTATTTTTTTAGAGATTTTTATTAGATTATTTTTAGAGACTTGACTTGGACTCGTGACCAAAGACTTGAGTCTTGACTTTGGACGTCACTTGCACAAAAAGACTTGTGAACATCTCTGCCTGTTTGGAGGCGGGAGATACAGAAAACAGATGCACATGCCAATATATTGAGGCCATCAAAATTATCGAGTTAATTTTCATTTATTGTGTGATTAATGAATTCATGTATTATCTCCGAAGGCCTAATGCCCACGAGGGTTTTTCTTCTGAACAAGAAATTTTGTCACATTTTAATCTTGTGAGATCTTGTGACACTCCTACTGTTTTAACACAAAAGTCACAATTTTTGACACTGACATGCAATTTCTAAATATTAGGCAGGCAAGCAAATATTGAAACAGATTTTAATAACGTCCACTGTGGCGACACAAAATCATCAACACAAGTACAAGTGCTACTGCTGCAATTAGACACACTTCTGGTCATCATCACAGTTGTCCTCTTTGCCATCACCTGGTGCCCTTTTGTGGTGACTAACCCCCTCCCCCACCTTTGAGCCCCAGGTTTTGGTGTAGTGGGATGTCAGGAGTTGATGGAAGCGAGCCATTAGGGTGTGGTGCTTGGATGAGACTACTTTGGTGCAGATGGGAGAGCATCACACACACACACACACACACACACACGCAATGCTTTCAGAGGGAGGTTCAGTTGGCTTTAGTCAGGGGCGGTAAACCTGCTGACTGTGGCTATGTTTGCAAGTACATTCCCATCGTGTGTATAGTCTGTGCTCACAGGGCACTTGTTGTTTTTGCACAGGACAAGCTCAACATTGTTTTCACCTGGATGGCTGAAGAGAACACACCAATGTTATGATAGTTTTTGGTTGTGTTGTTTTTGCCGTGCTTTATTCTGTGCCATCCAATCTCTTTGTTGTAAATTCATTTTCAAGTACATTTTCATGTAGCGTCCCGACAGAGACACACAATCTGATGCTCTTTTTCAGCTTTATTATTATTATTATTATTGCTAACCTTAACCTTAACCCAACAGCAGTGCTCAAGTCCTACACCGTATTCTCAAGCTAGCACACGTATTTCCTTGTAGCTCTCAACTTCAGCAACAACCACACTTCCTCTTTATCCACCAATCACACTCACGCCAAGATGCATTCACAAATACTGAAATTTCCAACATCAACCAGGTCGTTACACTGAGTATTGTACTTATACACAAAAGGCAAACATTGTACAGTCATGGCCAAAAGTTGTAAATGACACAAATATTATTAGTTTTTATGATGGCAATTTGTATATACTCCAAAATGTTATGAAGATGAATGGCAATGAATTGCAAAGTCCCTCTTTGTTATGAAAATGAACATGAAAATGAAAAAAAAAACGTTTCCGCTGCATTTTAGCCCTGCCACAAAAGCACCAGCTGCCATCATGTTAGTGATACTTTGGTTAACATAGGTGAGAGTGTTGAATATGTCATCCTGATTGAGTGACAATAACAGACTGTTTCCTCTGTTAAACATGGATACCTCCAAGGAAACATGTGCAGTCATAATTGCTGTCCACAAAAAGGGCTTCACAAGCAAGGATATTGCTGCTAGCAAGATTGCGTCTCAATCAAACATTTATCAGATCATTAAGAATTACAAGGAGAGAGGTTCCATTGTGCTTCAAGGGTGCCCAAGAAAGCCCAGCAATCATCTGGACTGTCTCTAAAAGTGGATTTAGCTGCGGGATCGGGGCACCACCAGTGCAGTGCTTGCTCAGGAATGGTAACAGGCAGGTGCACAGTGAGGTAAAGACACTTGGAAGATGGTCTGGTGTCAAGGAGGGCAGCAAAGAAGCCACTTATCTCCAGGAAAATCACCGGGGACAAACTGGTATCCTGCAAAAGATACAGGTATTGGACTCCTGAAGACTGGGGTAAAACTGTTTTCTGAGGATGCTCCGATCAGGGTTTTATGCTGTCAATTCCGATCATCCATGAATGAAATTGACCGATAGCGATCACATAGATTAAGTGTAAATTTTTCAATTTGTTTATGATGAGTGCTATTGGCCAGGGGGGTCAGTGTGTCGTATACAGTAAGGTGGAAAAGTTAGGACAATTCCAAGGTCCCCTGATTGCCAGGGTCTCAAAAAATAGGTAATTATAAAAAGGGGGGGCGCCTAACATGAATTTTTTTTCATGGGGCCCAGAATTCCTGGTTACACAACTACTACTGGCTATATGATATGGAAAATGGGAACCATAAAATCGCCTTAACTTAGACAAAAACATATTTGACTTACTTTTTCAAGAGAAAATGTATCACTGGTAAAACGTACAGAGGATGAGACACCTTGTCAGGAGGCTTTGGATGTGAGAGTGCCGTACATAGTTTGAGGGCGTTCCGGCAAGACTTCCAGGTATCATGCAGCGGCGCTCCAAGTGAGAGAGCAGTCTGCAAACCCAGTGTCTTCCACTGCTGAGAGAGGCTGGTCATCTAGTCCGATTAATTAAATTAATTTTCGGGTTATTTGCTTTAGACTTCTGACTGTCACGCACATACTAGCGAGAACTGTCCAGTGTTGGCCACATTAACTGCCATTTGACTGATGACTGATAGCATTGTGATCACTTACCATTCTCCGTCAAGTTTGTTCTTCAAATGCCGTATTAAATTAAAGCTTTTTAACGTGCTACCGTGGCGAGATTTTATGGCATGTTTCGCAGGGTGCAAAATTTATGTCACTTTCACAAGCGACCGGTAAGTTCCACACGGCAAACATGATTGTTTTGGGTTGGCACACCTGCGCAGTGTGAAGGAAAGTGGGTGCAAGACGCTCGCAATAGTACAAGCCACAGGTGCTTGCCGAAAGGCATTTATCCGCATATGCAGGTCACGTGCTTTTTCATGGAAATCGGAGCATCCCTACTATTTTCTCTACTGTATACCCTTTGTGATTGGGGCATCCAGAGAAGAAAATGTGAGCACTACCATCAGTCCTGTGTCATGCCAACACTAAAGGATCCTGAAATCATTCATGTGTCGGCTTGCTACTCAGCCAAGGGAGTGGGCTAAGAACACAGCCACGAATAAAGACTCATACCAAAACAACCTCCAAAAGCAAAAGATTTAAAAACACTGAAGCAGCAAACTTTGTGAAAACCAACACTTGTGTCGTTCTGAAAAACTTTTGGCCACAACTGTACTCTATTCAGGGTTTCCGCTACATGTAATGGATCATGGCGCGGCGCCACGGCTCAGTAAAAGCCGCCACACCTTGGAAATTAGTTGTTTTTTTTTTGTTTTTTTTACGTGAAAACAATGTTAAGTGACACAGTGGACATATATGCTACATCAGGAGCAGTCATTGGACAACTGCGTGAAGTAGTTGTTGCGAAAGTAGTGTTGGTCGTGTGTCACCTGCATCATTACTGTCACTTTGTGGATGTCATATGACATCAGTCAGCTGACATTAAGCCCCCTCCTGATTCGCTCTTGTGGCGTAGCTGCGGCATAAAAAAGCAGAGAACAGATGTTGGCAGGCACACACGGATAATCCAACTTTCCTCTCTATTATGCCGATTACGAATAATCTAACTAAGTAAGATGCCTATATCTGTAACAAAAGTTATCTGTTCACTAGTAGCGGCTACTTATGTACAAAAAAGGTCAATTGTTTCATGAACTCTACTACAGAAATGTGTTTTCTCAATGTTCATTTGTTAAACTACTATTTCACGATTAATTTTTTAATATGTTGCCTTGATTACGGCTGCATTGTCCTTTGCATAATCCTTTTCATTTCTCGTATACAGTATTTGTAATGTTGTATAGCAAATGCTAACTGGATGTAATACATGATGAATGCCACGTAGTTATTTTCACTGACATATTACTCAGTTTATGTACACAACTATTGAGGTATTATGTGCACTTATCTTTATTGCCATATTGATTTGAGTTGTGAATTACTGAATGATCTCAACTATTTTGATGACCTGTGAACTTTGAAACTGTGAATGTGAAATACTAATCATTATTAGTACTTAGTATAGCAGTTACAAAGTTTACCAGTTAGATTTTATATATGTTTTATAGTAAGAAAGAGATCATTTTGATTGTGTGCACCCCTGATATACATGTAGAATGTACATACTGTAAATACTCATATTTATAAATATATATATATTCTCTATGTTTATAGTGGGAGGTAGATCTTTGGGACAAAGTAGCCCACAGGCTGAAAAAGTGTGAGCACCCCTGTGCGATATAGATACATGTATATAGCCTATTATTTACATATTGGCCACAATTAATTTGAAATAAAATATCATAAAAACGTTTCACTACACTTTATTTTGAAAAACATGCACCAGAATCACCTGTCTGCTCTGTTGGCACTTGACAGATAAGGAGCAGAAGAAAAGGCAAAGAGAAAGGCATTTAAAGTTAATTAATGCATTTGTTGTTCAAGCCTGTGAAATGAACCTAATGTTGACATTATTACCGACAGTAAATTTCAATATTTAAAAAACAAAAATCCTCCCACAGCAACGGCATGACAAAGCGGTGGCAGTCCGCCTCCAATGCAGCCTACCACCACAGCTTCAAAAAATCCTAGGGGAAACCCTGCTATTCATACTAGAATTTTGGACCTACCACACTGTGGACTGTTGAGTCTAATCATCGCACAGTATGGACGGAAATGGGAGTGGCCCACTTCAGGACCACTATTCCCACTGCTGCTCCATTGGGAAATAAGCCATTTAGTTCAGTCGATAGGTCCTACACACCGACCCTCCCTCAGTTTCTCTTATGGCTTAATGGTGGGAAGGTCATTAAACCTAAATTATGTTTGTGTTACACTGGTTTAAATTATTTACAGCCTCAGAAGTTCACATGAGAAGGTTAGATGTTCTCACTTCTGTGTATGGAGTTGAAGGCCAGACTAAAGGATGCCATGAAAACGTATGACTGGGTCTGTGACTGGCTCCTTTGAATGCCACTTGAATGGAGTGTTTGAAATTGATTGCATTTCTCCCGTTTTGGTATGACGCAACTAAAACACACTGTTGTTCACCAGAACCTCAAAGCTGACCCAGAGGTGCTCTTTACCAAGCTGGAGAGAATAGGCAAAGGCTCTTTCGGCGAAGTATTTAAAGGCATCGATAATCGGACGCAAAAGGTCGTGGCCATTAAAATTATTGACCTGGAAGAAGCAGAAGATGAGATAGAGGACATCCAACAGGAAATCACCGTTCTCAGCCAGTGTGACAGTCCTTTTATCACCAAGTACTTTGGATCCTATCTCAAGGTGAGCGGGAGCGGGAACATCTTTATATTAAACCCTGAAACATTGTGTGCCCCGTGTAATGTCTCATAAATATTGCATTCATTGTGGTTTGGCGATAATGACCTTGAGTAGTTCAAGTAGTCTGACACTTAACACATGTACCTCTGGAGATAAAAATTAAATGGCTGTGTCAAATGTAGTAATTGTGGGCTGGAAAAGCCATTATATTAATTACTCTCTTCAAAGCCATAGAACGCCTAGGGTGTCTTCTCAAGGCAATACAAGGCGGTTGTAGATGAAACATCTTAGGCATTTTGGTTTTGGCACAGCACCACTGACTACAAAGGCTCGGTTGTGAGTTGTAAATATTTGTTCTTGTTGTAGTACATTCTCACACTGTGTGATTGTACTTACAGTGCCTCTAATAGCATTTAGTGCAGTACTTAAGGGGAGCATGGCGAGTAATGGCAGTCCATTATCTCAACAATTATGCCTCCAGCTGAAGGAGAGAATTGCGGCTTTTTTGAGCATGCAGAATGTAAGTAGGGTGTTTTTGTTGTTTATGGACGCACTATGCTGCTAGTGGGAAACATTTAAGTCGTAGCTATTGAGCACTCTTATTGTGGCTCTTCTGTGTTTTTATTGTCCACCATGGATTGTTGTTATAGTGCAGGGGTGTCCAAACTTTTTTCCAGCGAGGGCCGCATACTGAAAAATGCAAGGATGCAAGGGCCGCTTTGATATTTTGTATGCTAAGAAGTTATACATATTTAAGAGAAAACTGCATCTCAGCTTTGCGATATACCTGTAGGTGAAAAAGTGCATTATTAGTTTCCAATAATATTTTTTACTTTATTGCCATGATATTCGAACCTTTTCCCCAACCTAATTTTCCAAAAATTAAAACTTTATTTTTTTTCTCATAATATTACAACTTAATATTTGAACCCTATGCTACTAAAATGACATTATTTTTCTTCATAATATTACACGCTTATTCTTGTAAAAATGAGACTTTTTTTCTCGTTACAATATGACTTTTGTTTCAATATTTTGACTTTATTCTCCATTTTCTGCTGCGTTTTTTGAGTTTTCCAAATATTTATCTTATCTTTTTGGAAATTTTCTTCTCGTAATTATGACTTTATTTCCATAGTATTTTGACTTTATATATGTAGCATGTAGCTTTTTCCACAACCTAATTTTCCAAAAATGATATATTTATTTTGTTTGTTTGACATAATATTATTACTTATGAAAATAATTTCTTTCTTTAATAATTCAACTTCATGTGACTAAACAAATTTTTAAAAATCTCTTCAGATGGCACCTTTTTTCTTTGATTGTTTTGACTTTGTTCTTGTAAATTTACTGCATTTTTTTTTTCAATTTTTGCTGGTGTTGTTTTGTTAATTTTCCAAATATTACAACTTTCTTCATAAATAATCTTTCTGAATTTTCATCTTGTATTATGACTTTATTACCGTAAAATTTTTACTTTATTCCCATAATATTATAACCCTTTCCCCAACCTAATTTTCCAAAAATGACAATTATTTTTATTTTTTCTCTAAATTTTTTAAGTTTTCTTTATCCCTAACCCTTTTCTTCTAACTTTTTTCCCCTCATAATATTACAAGTTTGTTCTCGTAAAATTGTGACTTTTTTTCTCTTAATATTTTGACTTTATTTTCATAGAATTACAGCTGTTTTCCCATTTCTATTGCTGTTTTTTTTTTCAATTTCAAATTTTTTGTTGTAAATTTTCTTTTATAAATTTGACTTTATTCCCATAATATTTAGACTTTATTTTTGTAACATTATAACTTTTTCCACAACCTAAATTTCCAAAAACTGCAACTATAGTCATTGTTTTGTTTGTTTTTCATAATATTATGGCTTTTAAAAAATAACATTTTAAAAATTCAACTTTATGTGACTGAAATTAAATTTTTAAAATTCTCATTAGATTGCAATTTTCTTCTCTTAATATTTTGACTTTATTCTTGTAAAATTACTGCAGATTTTTTTTTTTTAATTTTTGCTGTTTATTATTGTATATTTTTTAGAATGTGCCACGGGCCAATAAAAAAACAGCCGCAGCCACGAATTGCACCCGCACCGCACTTTGGACACCCCTGTTATAGTGTATTATACATATGAATGGGGTCACTTTTATGTTGACATGAAGACCCAGCATGGCTAATGGCTAAGGGTCTGGCTAGAGAATGTCTAAGAACTCCTTATGTATTATCTATTCATGCTGACTGTATGATAAGGAAGTCTTGCTGTGTCATTGTTGGGAATTACCAGCTGGACTTCGTCCTGCAGTTACACAGAAATGAAAATGGTGCATACTGTATAATAAAAACAAAATGCAGGCTGATTGCATAACATCCATTGCTTGTATCTTAATTGTTTTGTAGATTCATAATTTGACATATCCAAATGGTCACACGGATGACAATTGTTCAGTATCTGTCTTGTATTTATTTTTTCAGGGAACAAAATTATGGATTATTATGGAATATCTGGGCGGAGGATCTGCCCTAGATTTGGTAAGCCTACAAAGTCGCTGACCAATAAAGATTATTAGATGATTTTTTTCCCCCCAACCTAAAGAGTCTGAAATCACACAAACCTGTCTCTCTGTCTGCCCAGTTGGAACCCGGCTCCCTCGACGAAACCCAAATTGCCACAATTTTGAGAGAAATCCTAAAGGGGCTGGAATATCTGCACTCTGAAAAGAAAATTCATCGAGATATTAAAGGTGAGAGACATGCTGTAGAAAAAGCAGTGAAGCGCTGTGCTTCGGACTACTACCACTTGTTGTAAACTCAAAGTGGCTGCAGTAAAAAACTAAAACTAACAGAACCCACCCGTGTTCTTGAAATAAACTTTGTCCAAGTTTACACAACCACTGCACACAACCCTCAGCCCCAACACTAGTGCTAATACATCACCAGAGGGGTCTGTGCTGGTCCATCAATGTTACAGAGCAGTACATTTATTATTTTTTTTATTGTTAAATCATTTTCCTGCTACATACGTCACGATACAGTTGATCCCCACTTTTTATGGGGTTTAGGTTCTGGGATCACCAGTGAGTGGCAAAAAACTGCTAGTAATTCACACTAGCTTGACGTTGATGTTTTCCTCCAATTTCAGATCAACATTTGCAATAAAAGTGAATGTTGTAACCATTAGATTGGATTCAGCTCCAGAACCCTCCCCTTCTTTCTTCAATTGCCATTGTTCACTCATGGCACTATCTGGGTTTTATGCCTAAATGTACCTCATACACTTATTATACACATTTAAAGTATAAAATGTGTAGGTACTCATCACTAATCAATGATAATGTAAGATGATCCATGAACAGATGAGACGGAGTCACGACCAAAGTGCAAAATCTCAACGCTTGAAGAAAAAGCATTATCAGTGAAGCATAAAGACATAAAAAATAAAAAATTGGGCTTTTTCCTACAGTGGTACATGTATGCTGTACATTTTACCTGTATTATAACATATTTATAAATTATTACTGACTTATAGTGAATGAAAAAATTATGTTAAGCAACGTCAGTGCAGAGAGCTTTTCTCCAATAATAAATGTCAATAAGTGCAATAATCACTTGTCTTATTGTCTCCCATTTACAGCAGCCAACGTGTTGCTGTCAGAGCAAGGTGACGTGAAGCTGGCGGACTTTGGCGTGGCGGGCCAGTTGACCGACACCCAGATAAAACGGAACACGTTCGTTGGTACTCCTTTCTGGATGGCCCCTGAAGTCATAAAGCAATCAGCATACGATTCAAAGGTCAGAATTGTCACACTTTTCTTTCCGTTAAATAAAACTGCAGCCAAGCGACAAACTTGGCAAATGAGTGTCTGCCCTATGGAGAAAGCATTTTGACCCACTGCACCTGTGAAGGATGGTCAGGAATGTAGAAATATGATTTTTATGCTCAGCATAAAATAACTCAATATTTTTTTTAATTAAATTGAAAATAAATTATTTTTCTCCAAATTAAATACTTTTTAATTTAAATTGTATGTACTTCTTATACACGACATGCGTTTCGTGTTTGGTTGGCTTGTAATACATTATTTCCTGTGTGTATATGACAGGTTTAGAGGGCAGACAGCCCACCTCTGTGAGCGCCTTTTCTGATTTCTGATCAACATTTGCAATCAAAATGACTGTCACATGTCGTTGAATTTCAGTTGCAATCAGTCCCCTTCTTTCTTTAATTACCATTGTTCACTCGCTACGAAGGACACTTACAAGCAAAAAAAAAAAAATTCTAATTTTTTTACAACATAGAAAATATATTAATGTTAGATTAAGTGACGACTCTAAATTGTCCATAGGTATGAATGTGAGTGTGATTGGTTGTTTGTTTATATGTGCCCTGCGATTGGCTGGCGACCAGTCCAGCTGTACCCCGCCTCTCGCCCGAAGTCAGCTGGGATAGGCTCCAGCAAACCTCTGCGACCCTAATTAGGATAAGCGGCATAGAAAATGGATGGACGGATGGATGAAAAAATACTATTTTAAAAATCATAAAACATCTACAGTATGTACTTTGATTTTTTGTTTAAACTGAAGTTGAAAATGGGAAAGAGGCGTCACACACATCTTCCTCAAATGAACCTGCACCGCTTTAGGCAACCATTTACATGTCAGTCCTCACTGATTTTGCACAGATACACATAAGATTATATTTCTTATTGTCGTTGGAACGTCTTTGCTTTGCAGGCAGACATCTGGTCGTTAGGAATAACGGCAATAGAGCTGGCAAAAGGCGAACCGCCCCACTCGGAACTCCATCCCATGAAGGTCTTATTCCTCATCCCAAAGAACAATCCACCCACGCTGGAAGGAAACTACAGTAAACCACTTAAAGAATTTGTTGAAGCCTGCTTGAATAAAGAGCCCAGCTTTGTGAGTTGAAAGGATTTCTTTTTACTCTTGCAAAATCTCCAGCTGATGTAGTTTTCTCTTTTCCTATAGAGACCGACTGCCAAAGAGCTGTTGAAGCACAAGCTGATTGTACGGCACGCCAAAAAGACGTCCTACCTGACCGAGCTGATCGACAGGTACAAGAGGTGGAAGGCAGAGCAGTCGCGAGATGAGTCCAGCTCAGAGGAGTCAGATGAGTACGTCGGCGGCACCGTCACTGTCTGTGAAATGACTCCTCCCAGCTAATTGGATGTGCCTTTGTAGGGAGCAGCAAGGCCAAGCGTCTGGAGGCAATGACGCCTCCAACGACGACTGGATCTTCAACACCATCAGGGAGAAAGACCTGAAAAAGGTTCAGAATGGGGCCGTGCAGCCTGCTGAGCTGGAAATGAAACAGGTAGGAGAAGATACACCAATGTCCACGTGACAGTATTTGACCAAAAAAATACTATTACATTTTTGTGGTACCAAAATCAAAAAGCTGAAAATTAACACAATTTTTATATTGTAGGTAGAACGCCTGTTTTATGATGACGTCATGGAATAAGACAAAAATACATTTCAAGGAAAAAAAGTAGTCATGCTACCCCAGTTGAGTTGCAAAAGTGACTGACCCAACACAAGCCTTCACAACAGTAATTTCAGATACAAACCGAAATAGAGGCGAGCTGAGGAAAACCTAATAAAGTGGAGGCAGTGGGCAACGCCACACGAGCCGTTTTCAACTTGCCAATTGCACCGTGTATATGAATGAGGCACCGATCAACTCCTCTGTGGCTCCAGCCTGCACAGTCTGTCTCGGGAAGGGCGGTCGCTGTGTGTGACTGGCCAATCACAGAGCGTGAAGAGTGAATACATAATGAGGATTTTTTTTTTCATCACGATTACGGAAAATGACGAGGTGCACTCGTTTCATGCTCGTGTTCGGCAAAAATGTATTATCCGTACTCTACAACGTACAACGAGTATCCGGCTCATCCCTACTCATAATTCCTTCGTCACACCCTTTGTCAGTATATCTCTCTCTTTTGTTGTCGCTCTCGGTATTGCTTTCGTCTTGAGGCAAATTAGCCGTTTAGCTTGAGCTGTCCTCTTCACGCAGTTGTCCAACCTTTCAAAACCAGTTGGTGATAGTGGATTGACACACTATAAAGAAACGTTGTTCCCAACGTCACTCATTAGCTTTGATAATGAGATGTAAGATGCTTCTTTTTTTTCCCATTGGAGTTCAACATCTGCCGTGGTCCAAGCAGTCCAAACAGAAGCTGTAGTAGTTATACACATGATCAAGCTTACTGAAGATTTATCAGATCAAAACACTATCATTGCCTAAGACTTCAAAACATATTAGCCTCCGCTTCACGCACCCAATTCACTACTTCCTGAAGCCGCACTCTAAGCATCATGGAAACTGTCGTTCTTTTAGCCATAAATTGGCCGCATCGCTGTACAAGTAGGAGGGGTGAATGCATGAAAAAAGTAGCAGCTTATACACCAGAAATTACATTAATTAACCAAGACACATGCCTGGATGCCTGGATGTCAATATGGTGTATCACCAGCAGCTATGCAAAGTTCATTTTTTCTTCTTTAAAACAATGTTCCAAATGTTCCAGGAGCAGGAAAGTCCAAAGAGGCCTTTGTCACAGAGCTTATCGTCAATCTTCTCTCCATTGTTTTCCGAGGTAAATCGCAACATTTCTAGAAATGATACAACGAACTGGGCAATTTGAAAGATTATTTTGTTACAACAAAACCTTAGTAAATAACAACTAAATCACGTTGTCGCTGCAGTTGAAAGACAAGGGTGAAACCAGCAATGGCAAGCCCGAGGCTGCAGAGGCGCTGCAGGAGGCCATTTTCCTGGCTGAAGACATCCATCCTGGGGTGTGTGACTCACTGGTGGCTGAACTAGTGCAGAGACTTCAGAGGTAACGCACCCCCATGTCAGCTTGCAAAGTTGTGTTCATCAGTCCTATAAA